>NC_139475.1:63129583-64387500 GCF_057233095.1 Heloderma suspectum | reverse complement strand
CCCTCCCCCCCCCGCACACACACACACACACACACACACACACAAATATAATCCGCTGTCAGTTTATTAGGCTGGATTTGCTTCCATAGAATATGCTTCAAAACACCCCCACCCCGAGGGTGCATTTCAAAGCCTGCTGCACTTGGAACCCAAAGGAGGGGGAGGGACGCACACGCACACCCCTCTACCCCAATTGTGTAGATGCCAAAAGGACAAGTGTGATCTCTCTCACACACACACTCACATGGTCCACCCGGACAATTATTGGAGAACAGCTGCAGGAGGGGGCGCTTGTCAGAATCCCCCATCATTTTCATAGCAAGCAACGCATCATCTGTATATAAAATCTACCCCATCGCCAGTGAGGAAGATTGAGGAGCGATAATACATGCCCCCCGCCCCCCCCCCGGACTGAATACCCTATATGACCCTGTCCAGGGTGTCCAACATATTCCCCCACCCCCTTTCCCAACACAGCCATTAAAGAAAAGCTGATTAACAAGCAGCTTCATGTGGGAATGAAATAGGCAATCAGGAATAAAGGTCTAGCAATATCTGCAAGTAACAAACCATTTAGCAGGAAGGAAAAGCTATAGAGGTTTTGTGGAATGAATACACATATATACACACACACGAAAATAGAACATCCCTTTTATTTTAAAACCACAACACACAGTCAACCCCTCCAATGCTGAAATCGATAAAGAAAGGTGTGCACAGACCGGGAGAAATTGACAGCTCAAAGGCACAGCACTCGTTCCATATGTGATCTATAAAAGATGGCTCTTTGCAAGTTTCCTCAATTTTGCTTCCCCCCTTCCTCCTCCCCCGCCCTCATCGAAGTATTCAGAGCACCTACAAAGTTTGCAAGCATCAAAAACAGATTGTGTGTGGAGGGAGGGGGAGATTAAAGCAAACAGGACCCTTTCTTTCCTTTTTTTTAGCTATTACAAATAAATAAATACAAATAAATGTCTTACCTTGGATTTGCTTTATATCTCCCACAGAGGCTGATCTCTTTTTTTGCTTTCCCTCTGCTGCAGTTCTTGCTTTAAGAAAGACCCCTCTCCAAGGCTCTTCAATGCCTTTTGAGGAGAGAGAAAGGGGGAGGGGAGGACTCCTCCTCCTGCTCTGTTGCTCTCTTTCTCCGCTGCTTTTACACCTGTCCCAGCCTGCCTTGCATTCAATTTAACTGCCATCCTTGTCTGCAGAGATCCAGATCGCACAAGATACAGTAGCTACCCAGGGACGGAGAAAAAGACATGAGTTGGTCGGTGGGTACTAGTTGAGAGAGGGAAAAAAGAGATCCCCTTCTCATTAACTCTATGGCAGCTGGGTTACAATGCAAAAAAAAGAGAAAGAAAAAACACCTTTTGTAGGGGAAAATTGGGGGAGGGGAAACAGCTGAGGAAAAGAGTGTGTGTTTGTAGAGAGTATAAGCCCCCCGCCCCTTTTTCTCGGATCTCAGCTGTTAGATTTTGCCTGGCTTCCGGGGGGGCGGGGAGAGAGGAAGTTCGCACCACCACCAGCAGTGCTGGCTAGGGGCGGGGGTGCTGATCCTCCAAGTTCCGCTTCTGCTCTTGTGTTCCAATTTCCAAAGGAGCAACGTTTACACTAGTGGCTGCTGTAGCTCCCAGCATCAGCAGCCTTCCTCCGCTGGGGCGAGCCGGAAAACCAGGGCTGGATTCTCCGGGCCTATGAAGCCATAGAACCGGATTCCAAAGCGCCCCCCCCCCCCAAGTGTCGGCAGGAATTCCAGACACAGTGGGCTTACATCTGAATAGACATGTACGGGATTGGGCAGCCAAGCCGTTTTTACGCGATACCCAGTTGCTTCCTCTCCCCTGTGGTCACTTACTCATGAGCAAGCTTCTTTGAGTGCTACTTCCTCTTGAGTAGACTTGCTGAATCACCAGCACTTCCTAAACCTGTGGGTCTGTCTGTTTAGGTGTGTGTGAATGCTGTGTAGAAAACAGAAGAGCTTCCTCTTAAATAAATAAATGAACGTTTAAATAGTAAATGAAATTTTTACACTCTCCCACAGTTACTAGTTAACATTCAATTTTTTGTGTGTATGTGGTTTATGTATTTATTTCATTACATTTATATCCCAGCTTTTTTTCCTCTTGTAAAGAGCCCAAGGTGGTTTACATGGTATTCCTCCTCTCCCTTTTTATTTTCACAACGACCCTGTGAGATAGGTTAGGGTGAGAGTCAGTAACTGGCCCAAAGTCACCGAGTGAGCTTCGTGGCTGAGTGGGGACCAAAACCCAGATCTCCCAAGTCCCAGTCCAACACTCCAACCACTACACCGCACTGTCTCTCTTCTAAAAGGCTCTCTTGTCCTTTCTAACTTTTTAACTGAGTTCAGACAGATGGGCAGAGAGGATTGTGGTGCTTAGATAGTCATGTTTACCCAGAAGGAAAGAGTCTGCCTTCAATGAAGCTTGCTCCCAAGTAAGCCAAAAAAGAGAGCAGCAATTGGGTGTCATGTAAAAACCTTAACAGTGAAATGCTATACTCAAAGGAGCAATGAACAAATCTCTCAAATTTCAGTTTCACTCTGTTTCTCATACCCCACTCCCAGCCCTATTTCTGCATCAGCTTGTAATTTATTTACTTTTGGAAGTCCACACAAAAACTCATATGCATTTTAGGAGAAACAGAGAATTTCCCCTAATAGGGCCCCCCCCCCATGCTATTTTCACCAATATATGCATTTCTGTGTGTTCCCTTTCCCCTAATACATGCTTTTTTGGACTCCTTTTTTGATTGGACTATTTCATCACAAAAACTGGAAAAGCTTGAATGTCAAAGTATTGGTTTGTGTACTGCTATGGAAAGTGCAAATTAGGTGAGTGCACATGAAAGGGAAAATTGAACAAATTTCTCCCCAATCCTTACTCAGGAGTAACCTCCATTGAGTTCAATGGGACTGAATTGAATGGGGATTCTCTCAAGTAAGTGTACATAGAAAAGCAGCTATGTGGTGTGATGACCTTACAGCAGATTTACTCAGTCCTAAAGGAGCTTAATTCCCAAACCAGCTTGGAGACTAAGGATAAAGCCAACGTAAGTCTTACTTAGAGTTGACCCATTGAAATGAATGGGACTGCAGTTAGTCCTGACTAACTGAACTCCCATTTATTTCAATGAGTCTGTTCTAAGTAAGATTTACATTGGATTCTACCTTAACAAAGCATTCTTCTACACATCTACTAAGAAGTAAGCCTCATTGCAGTCCAAAGTAAGTGTGTATAGCAGGGTCGACAACCTCTTTCAACTCTGAGGGCCAAATTAAATTTCCAAGAAGTTCTCTGGGGCTGGTGTTACAGTGGTGGATGGGGATGAAGACAAAGAGGGTGGAGCTCAAGGGAAAAGGGATGGGGCTAAAATACAAAAAATATCAATATATTGTAGCTTAAAGCTCTTACTGCCAGTAGCTAAGCCCTTAGGAGAGGCATTTTAACCTGCCAGGCTCTCTGTACATAAGGTTTCAGTGAGACACTTGAGAGTAAAGCCCCACTGAATTCATTGGGATTTAGTCATTGGGACTTACCCCTTCTTATTCACAGATGGTGCCGCTTTGACCACAGAAGGGTCATTGCTCAGAGAATGAGTTTGTGATTAATGTATAGGATTTGACCTGGTCTATATATGAAGCAGAATAAGGTAGGGATGAGATGGTAGGTTCCAGAGGTGGTAGAACAGATCCATTTCAAACTGCAGGGCCCAGGGGAGGAGGGAGTGGCATAATCAAAAGACCCCCTATGGCAAAACAAAACTCCCTGCAAGTAGAAATCTAGCACAGCAAGGTAAGAGCTGGGCTTGAACGTTACTCCAAGGTCACATGGATGAATTTGTTAATTTCTGAGTAAATAACACATTCTTTGGGGGCAAATTTGCCCATCACTAGTTATGTTTAGTTTGGATTGTTTTTGTTTTGTTTTTACATTAGGGGTATGGTTTTCATGCTGACTGTGATGCTTTAAGTATCTGTTGCACTCTCTCATTTAGTCTGCTCTTTTGTTGTGCTTCTTAAAGATTTGTTTTTAGGAATTCCCACAAGCTGGCCCAAGTGGATCTGCATCAAGTCAGGCCAGCTCACGGATTTTCGGGTGTTTTAAAAAAATTGTAAATAACAATTTGGGCAAATTGCAGCCAAAATTTGTGCACATTATGCAAATTGTGGCCTAAACTTGCACAAATTTCTATTTATCAAATAAACCCCCCAAATACTCAGATTTTGGGAAGAAACTTGTGTCTCAGCTCACAAATGCAAGCCGAGTCGGGGTGGCGCAAGCCCCCAAAAGGCTGGATTTCCTGGTGATGGACATCCCTCATTTTAAAGCAAAAATGTGGGGTACAATATTATTATCTAAAATATAAATACAACAAACTCTAAGAAAACAGACAAACTGTTTCCAAACATTTACTCAGGTGGCTCATATCTGCTGAGCCAATTCTGAACTGAGACAAGCGAGAAGACGAGACTGAGATGTTGTCATACAGAGAAGCTCAAAGACTTGTTCACCCACTGCCTCTGAGATGTATTGGACTTAAGCGGCTGGAAGGTAGATTTCTTTTGGACCTTCCGAGAGAACTCTTAATGGTAAGACCAGTTTGACAAAGAACCAATGACCTGGAGGGCTAAAATATGTTGGTAAAAATACCAGCATGTTTTAGCATTATGCTCTCTTACTGCCAGTAACTCAGCCCTAGGAAAAGCATTTCAACCTTTTAGGGAGCAATCCTATGAGGATAGATGGCCACCTCCAAACTCAGAGGTGCCCGCCTACCCAATGCACAGCAGGAGGAGCGCAGAGGGGATTGTCTCCATTGTCTGCATTCCTGACTAGATGGCCATTTTCAGCTGTCTAGCCATGGGACATCAGAGCATGGGGTGGGGAGGCTGGACAAAACATAAGAAGTGTCCTACCGGCAGTTACGAACACCCCACCACTGGGAACACCCCCTTTCCCCCTGTTCTGTGCTGCTCTTATGAGCACGGAGCACGGGGATGATCCATGCTGCCTACAAGGTTGCGGAGGAGGGGGTGGGGAGGCAGTTGTCCAGGAACTGACCAATCCTATGGCTGTCTAGCCGCTGTCTAGCAGCCATAGGATTGGACTGCACAAAAGCTGGGAAACCACCAAATCATCAGTGGTTGGGGGAAAGGGGTGGGGCAATCTGGAGAATCCTGGAAGGCGAGATTTGGCCTGAACTTTGACAACCCTGGCCTACAATAACCCCTCCAACATTCTGGTTCCAAGTTCAGCCATCACTACCTGTGCCCCTGCCTCCTGAAATATCTTACAGTACCCAACTGGCAGTGCACGAACGCATGTGCTTCCCAAATAGGCAGCACACATTTAGGGTGCAATCCGATGCACATTTAGACAGAAAAAGTCCTACAACTCCCAGCATTTTCTGTCTAAACATGCATAGGATTGCACCCTTATTTTATTTTATTTTACAGACTGCCTTTCCACTCAAAAATGGAGCTCAAAGTGGCTAAAAATAAAATTCTAATTTAATTTAATCTTAATTAAAACCTAACATAAAATAAATAAATTAAAACACTATTAAAGAAATAAACAACATCAGCCCATTAAAGGCCCTTTCAGCAACGGACGAGCATATATGCCAGAGGCCTGGCTGAAGAAAAATGTCTTTGCCTACTGGCAAAGCACATTAGCGCAAATGGGAAGTTGTGTAAGTGTGAAGTTGTGGAAATCCCTCCAAGAGTAGGGATGGACTAAAGGGACTTACCTGGTCCTGCAGCTTGCTTCGCGGTGGGGAGGAGGCGCTTCGCTTCTCCCCCCAAAGTTCAGGCAAGGGGGGGAGGTGCCCCGCCTCGCCCAGCTGAAATACATGTCAGGAAAGGGGGGATGGGGAGAGAAGAAAAAGAGCAAAGTCAGGAACCAGGTCTTAAAGTTAAATAATAGTTTTCATAATGACTGGTTGGAAACAGTTCAGGCAGAGCAGGAACCTGATGGAGCTGGTGTTTCAGCAGAGCTGACAAAATGGCCCTGCTTCCTTCCTCTCTCCCTCTGCTGCAGCATGATGGAATGGCTGCTGCCTGGCCTGGTGAGAGTTGAGGGAAGAGCTAGACAGAGCTGATGTTTCAGCAGAGCTGATGCCTTTGAGGATATACACCCTCCCAAGGCAGGTTACAACAAATCAATACAATATAACATTAAGTTCCCAACATTCAAAATAGCAATTAAAAGCAACAACAATTACCAACATTAAAACAGCAGCAGCTGTAGTCTTGGAATAATATTCTTGGAATAATGATTATAATGCTTGGAATTATAAAATCAACCAAATGCAGACCAGAATAGATACATCTGGCCAATGGAGAGGGGGGCCATATAGTTTTCCCCTGGGAAGGGTTCTCTCAAAATCCAAATGCTCAAATCCATTTTCCACATGTCAATGTCACAAAAAGGAGGCTGACTTTATTTTAGGGGGGGGGGGTTGCTAGCCATTTTTGGCAGTGCAAAATGAACACACACCCAGGTGGCAAGGAGTGAGTTTTGTGTCACTTTTGGTGGTTCTTCAGGCTTGGGAAACTCTCAGGTCTTACCACAGGGTGGTGCAATGAAACATTCACAGCTGGGAAGTAGCAGGATACATCTGGTGCACCCAAATTTAATGCTAGAATTCCAAGAAATTCTGTCAGTGGGTTCATTTGCATAACCTATACAGGATGCAGAATTCAAGCTTGTTTTTTGACGGGGGGAGAATTTATTTTTGAAACATCAGCCCCCATCTTTACACCATGCAAGGTCTTTGAAGCACTGAGGCCTAAGAGAGTGGTGTTAAACCATCACGTTCCTTCGTCATCCCCATTCACAATCAACACACCTAAGGAAACAAGGCTTCGAACAACATTTCTTTATTAGTTAACGACTAGCTTCCTTATAACTGCACTTTCAAGGAAACTCTCAGATTTCATAGAACCAGATATTCCACACATCTATGAATATCAATAGAGGAACCAAAGTGGAAGTTAGAGAAGTTGCCAGCAGTCTGGGTATGAACTTCACAGCCAGACTCACTTCGCAGGGACGCCCCTCCCTTAGGGTGGCTCCCACCATAGTTGGCTTCCATGAGTGGCCAACCTGGCGGAGCATCTGAGCCCTGCCCCTAATTTTGCCCGCTTCGCTTTGTGACGGACCCTAGCATCCCTTAAGTCACGCCCCTCACTCTCCTCCTCCCCTGAGACCTGGGTTCTCATGGAGGAAGAAAGGGGGGGACCATTCAGGCTGGGCCATCAGTGTGCCAAGGTCTTGGGAAGAAGGCCTTGCCATGTCTGAGCTCCCTAGGGAGGGTGCCTCCCCCTGTTCTGGCTGTTCCCATTCTGAATCTGAGCTGCTAGACATCTCCACATGCTCAGATTCATTCCTGACACAAACCTCTTCCAGCCTGACAGCTGAATTCCATTTCGGAGAAGCTCTCAGGGCTGCATTCCAGTGGTGGGTGGGGCTGAAGGCAAATAGGGTGCAGCCAAATACCAAAAGTACCAGCATATTGTAGCTTTAAGCACTTCCTGCCAGTCGCTAAGCCTGTCAGGAACAATTCTGAGCGGGTGGAGATAGTTAGCAGCTCAGACTCAGAATGGGAACAGCCTTGGCACACAGATGGCTCAGCCTGGAGGGCCCCCCTCTCCTCCTCCATGAGAACCCAGGTCTCGGGGGAGGAGGAGAGCGAGGGGCGTGACTTGAGGGATGCTAGGGTCCAGCGCAGAGCGAAGTGGGCAAAGTCCGAGGCGGAGCTCAGACGCTCCTCCAGGTTGGCCACTTGCAAAAGCCAACGTAGGAGGGAGCAACGGTAAGGGAGGGGCATCCCCCTAAGCTAGTCTGGCCAGGAAGTTCTTGTTCAGACTGCCGGCAACTTCTCTGACTTCCACTTCGGTGGGGATGTACGAAAGTCACTAACCTTTCCGCGGATTATGTTGATGGGGGGGGAGGCGTTCCGTCCCTCCCCCCGGAATACTCGACGGGGGGGAGGCGATCCATTCCTCCCCCCCGGAATCCTCCACGGCCGGCTGTGCTCCGCGGCAGCTCCACGGAGCAGCCGGCCAGGCCCAGGCCAGAGCCGTCCGCAGCCGGATTTCCGGCCGCAGAGGGCTCTGGGTTAAAAAAAAAAAAACGCATACGCAAATGGCAGCGGCTACGGCCACTGCCATTTGCGTTCCTTCTTTTTGGCCGTCTTAATCTACGTAAATATTTATGTAGACTATGATGGTGAAAATAAAGGGGAATGCAAATAGCATAGCAGGCGCTATTTGCGTCCCTTTTTGATTCACCGTTTTAGCCTACGTAAATATGCGGCCTTCCGGGATGTTTTCGACAAGAAGGAAGCTGACCAACTGCCCCCCGAACTGGCACTATGATTGCGCCATTGATTTGATCCCAGGAGCTCCCATCCCAGCTGGGCAGCTGTACTCTATGTCAGAGCCAGAACTCTGAGCTCTCTGGGAGTTTTTGGGCACCAACTTGAAGCAGGGTTTTATTCGCCCCTCCACCTCCCCTGGGGGCACACGGACTCTGTTCATCAAGAAAAAATCAGGGGAGCTCCATCCCATGCATGACTACAGGAACCTCAATGCCATAACCATCCATGACAAATACCCCCTCCCTCTAATCCCTGAGATGCTGGAGCACCTGGGACAAGCCAAGATTTTCACTAAATTGGACCTGCATGGTGCCTATAATCTGATTAGGGGTGCACGAAAGTCCCTTACCTGTCCTCGAAGCTTTTCACGGTGGGGGGGAGGCGCTTCGCTGCTCCCCCCACGAAGTTCAGGCCGGGGGGGGGGGATGCTTCCCGCCTCGCCCGGCCGAAATTCAGGCCGGGGAGGAGGCGCCTCACCTCGCCTGGCCGCGAACTAAAAAGTTAAAAAAAAAACAACGCCCCCATGGTAGGCTACGTGACGATTAACGTAGCCTATCACGGCTAGATCTGCAAAGTCAAATAGTGTTGCCCTTATTTTCACCGTAGTCTACGTAATCTTTACGTAGACTACAGCAACCAAATAAGGAACGGGAATGGCGGCTCCCTATGGGGGCCGCCATTATCCGTACGTGCTTTTTTATTTTTTTAAAGTCACCCGTGATAGGCTACGTGACTATTTACGTAGCCTATCACGGCTGACTTTGCAAATCTAGCCGTGATAGGCTACGTTAATCGTCACGTAGCCTATCACGGGGGCCTTTTTTTTTTTCTTTTATTGGAATGGCGGCGGCGGCAGCAGCCGGTCAAAAGACCGGCTGCCGCTCCCGCCCCGGACGAAGACCCAACGAACCGCCGGCCGGACCCGCCGCCGGGAGGGACATTCACCAAAGGTAAGTCCCGTCCCGGGGGGGGGGCAGGGGGCGGGGGGCGGAGAATTTCTCCCCGAAACTTGTTCGGGGGGCCAAACACGTTGGCGCTCAGCCCCCCGAAGTTTCGGGGAGAAATTCTCCACCAACCCTAAATCTGATATGCATCTGGGAGAGGGATGAGTGGAAGACAAGTTTCCATTGCAGGTCTGGTGCTTCTGAATAATTGGTCATGTGCTTTGGGTTAGCCAATGCCCCATCTACGTTTTCAAGTTTTATGAATGACATCTTCCAGGATTATTTAGACAAATTCCTGATCAGTTACTTGGATGATTTACTGATTTTTTTCTCCAGACCCCCACACACATGAACAGCATGTGAAAGCCATCTTACAGCACCTCCGGGAGCACCATCTCTTTGTTAAGCTGGATTTGACATCCTTGGCCTACCTGGGTTATTGTCAGGAGCACCCTAGCTGCCTCTTACAGTCCCTTCCAATAGCCTACTCAAGACACAGACAATTAGGATTCTTTCCATGGCTTTATGCCATTATTACTTAATGACTCTTACAGATACTTATCACTAGCGACTAGGGATGGCGGAGAATTTCTCCACGAATCTTCGGGAGACCGAGCGCCGAGGCATTCGGCCCCCCGAAAGTGTTGAGGAAATTCTCCGCTGGCCCCCCGCCCCCCCCGGGATGGGACTTACCTTCAGCAAATGTCCCACCTGGCAGCGGGTCCCGGCGGCGGTTCGGCAGGGGGGGTGGCCGGTCTCCCGACCGGCTGCCACCACCGCCATTACAAAATAAAAAAGTAAAAACAAAAACACACACCCGTGATAGGCTACGTGACGGTTTACATAGCCTATCATGGCTAGATTTCCAAAGTCAGCAGTGATAGGCTACGTAAATCGTCACGTAGCCTATCACGGGTGACTTTGGAGGAAAAAAAAGCACGTACGCAAATGGCGGCGGCCCATGGGCGCCGCCATTTGCGTTCCTTATTTTGGCATGTCTAGTCTATGTAAAGATTTATGTAGACTACGGCGAAAATAAGGGCAACGCAAATAGCGTTCCCTTATTTTCGCCGTAGTCTACATAAATCTTTATGTAGACTAGACGTGCCAAAATAAGGAATGCAAATGGCGGCGCCCATGGGCCGCCGCCATTTGCGTACGCGCTTTTTTTTTTTCCCCAAAGTCACCCGTGATAGGCTACGTGACGATTAACGTAGCCTATCACAGCTGACTTTGGAAATCTAGCCGTGATAGGCTACGTTAATCGTTATGTAGCCTATCACGGGGTTTTGGTTTGTTTTTTTGTTTACTTTTTCTTTCGTGGCCGGGAGATGGGGCGCTTCTCCCCGGCCTGAATTTTGGCCAGGCGAGGTGGGACGCCTCCCCCCCCTTGCCTGAACTTCGGGGGGAGAAGCAAAGTGCCTCCCCCCCCACCGCGAACCACCCCTGTGAAAAGGTAAGTGACTTTCATGCATCCCTACTAGCGACTAAGCAAGGAACTGCACTGGGGTAGATAGCAGAGTAGCCTAAGCTCCAGGCAAGGCAGTTGGTCCCTGTTTGAAGGAGAACCGTGGGAAGACTCTGTTTGAAGGAGAATCGCGGGAAGACCGCGGGGCTATGGAGAGATCCTCCCTCTTACCCTTGGGTACTTGGGATGTGACCTTTGTTTTAGTGCCAAATGAGCGGAGTGCCTCCTTTCGGCACCATCCATCTGTCGCCGCTCCCTGCATCTGCGCCGAGCATCCAGCAAGCCCCCCCTCCAGCGCTCTCTTGCTGCCAAGGTCACTATCTCTCTCAGGAATGCTGGCAGAAGGAATCTCTGCTGTGCTTGGAAGAGATGAGCGAGCTCCTCTCCCACGGATTGCTGTTCTTCCTCAGAATCAGAACTGCTCTGGGGCGCTATGGGCTCAGTTTTCAGTCTAGGGATGTACGAAACTCACTTACCTGTTTGCGGATTATGTTTATGGTGGGGGGGAGGCGTTCCGTCCCTCCCCCCGGAATCCTCTGCGGCCAGCCAGCTGGGCTTTGTAAGCACACCAGTGCTGTAGGCAGTCAAGTCCCCCATAACTGCAGGATTGAGGGCTTGACTGGTGATGCGCTTACAAAGCCCAGCATGGCATTTTCTCGGCACCCCCTCTATAATCCTCAGCACAGGTAGAACTTGGCCCAGTGTAGCACAGTCTGCACTCAGTAGTGTTGTGCATTCATCAAATTGAATGATTTCTGTTTTAGAAATGCATCTCCCGGCTTACCCAGGGAGCAATGTTATGGTGGTGCGCAGTCCAAATGGGGAGGCAGGGAGGGGGCAGCTGAGCCGCAGGAGCGGTGCCCAGTGTGAGCCCACGTGGGAGGCCGGGAGCCAATCAGGGCTAAATTGGCTCTGCGGGAAGAGGGATTTGTTGGCGGACTGGAGGGCAAACGTCCCTCCCTCTAGTGCGCTGGAGGCTGTTATGAGCAGGGCCTCTCACGCGGCTTCAGCATTGCCGTCGCCAACTTACCCACCCCCCCTCCCACTCCAGGGTAGCTCATTTCTTGCTATGGATTACTGTTAGTTGCCAGTCAATGGGGCTGGGAAGGAATTTTACCTGCACATGGATTGGCCGCAGCATGCAGGGGGGTTGCCTTCTCCACTGCAAGAATATTAACTCAGTGATATTTGGTTTTGTTTGTCTGACACTGTAAGGGTGGTTATAAAACTTTGAATTCTAAGTCATAACGTTGTAGGCATGGAAGGCATTGGCCTTGGTCCATGGGGAAGGGGAACAGGACTGGTGCCCCATTTTCCCCTTCAAGAGGGGGTCCCCCTTAAGGGACTGTGTGACATTAAGACCCAGCTCAGCGTGGGGCTGCAATCTGGGATACACCCCAGGGAGGCAGAAAGGGGCTCACTTCAACGGTCTGTGCCGTGGGGTGTGCCTCCGACTCCTGCCTCCCACAATGACGCACCTGGCAGGTGGGCCAGGTTGATGGGATCGGACTGCAGGCAGGCAGGCAGTCCGATTAACGGATCCATCCCTATGCCCCGGCCAACTCTATTCCAAGCTGAACCAATACAGTTGTGGCCAATTCTTTAACCCATCCAAGTCTGTGTCTGAATTTGTTTCCCCACCTCCCTGTCCTGCCCTAAAGGGACTAGCTAGGCACTGCCACACACAATTACATTTCTATACCGCCCATTAGCTGAAACTCTCCAGGCAGTTGACAAGACAAAGCTTAAAACCATAAAGTACAACAACGCTGTAAAATGTAATATAATTTCTTGTTGTCAGCATTCCTCTTGTTTTTTAGTATCTTATATTGTGACGTGCCTTCTGGTCATCTGGCAAAGGGCAAGAGAGAGAAAGGGTAGCCAGCAATAACAGTGCAATCCTATAACTGTCTTCTTAGAAGTAAGCCTCATTGAGTTCAATGGGCTCTGCTTCCATGCAGTGGAGGCTGGTGGCTTTGATTTCAGTGGGGCTGTGAATCCATTCTGGGTTTCAGTCAGAACCAGCCAGAATTCTGCAGAAGCTATCCAAGGTGCTCAAACTATTTTGAGATGGGGTTCAGCACCTTGGATAGCTCCTTTAGAGTTCTGGCTGGTTCTGACTGAAACCCGGAATGGATTCACAGCCCCATCAAAATCAGAGTAACCAGCCTCCACTGCTTCCATGTAATGGGTATAAGACCATAGCCCCAATCTTGCAGAATATTGAAGGACATCTAAAGCAGCATTTTGGTCAATATGAGCAGGTTTTCCCCTCTTTTTCAGGGGATTCTACTGCCCCGAACACCAAGATAACACCAACCCTGGTGTTATATCCCACCTTTTCCTTTTAGGAACCCATAGCTAGGGATGGCAGAGAAATCTGCAATGGACTCCAATGAGGCCGGATTCTTTAGAATCCGCCCCCCCAGAGTTCGTGGCAGAATGCCCCCCCCACCCCACAGAATCCCCCCAGGATGGAGCTTACCTGGGGCGGATGCGGATGCGGCTCTGGCAGCAGCTCTGGCTGGTCTCCTTTAGGGTTGGTGGAGAATTTCTCCCTGAAACTTCGGGGGGCCGAGCGCCATCGTGTTCGGCCCCCCGAACAAGTTTCGGGGAGAAATCCTCCAAACCCCCCCCGCACCCCGCACCCCCCCCGGGACGGGACTTACCTTCGCCAAATGTCCCTCCCGGCGGCATGTCCGGCCGGCAGTTCAGCGGGTGTTCAAGCGGGGCGGGGTGTTCGAGCGGGGCGGGGTGTTCGAGCTGCCGCCGCCGCCATTGCAATCAGAGAAAAAAAAACTCCCCCTGATAGGCTACGTGACGATTCACATAGCCTATCACGGCTAGATTTGCAAAGTCAGCTGTGATAGGCTACGTCAATCGTCACGTAGCCTATCACGGGTGACTTTAAAAAAAAAAAGTGTGTACGGATAATGGCAGCCCCCATAGGGAGCCGCCATTCCCGTTCCTTATTTGGTCGCTGTAGTCTACGTAAATGTTTACGTAGACTACGGCGAAAATAAGGGCAACGCTATTTGCGTTGCCCTTATTTTCGCCGTAGTCTACGTAAACATTTACGTAGACTACAGCGACTAAATAAGGAACGCGAATGGCGGCTCCCTATGGGGGCCGCCATTAGTGTACGCGCTTTTTTTTTTTTTTTAAGTCACCCGTGATAGGCTACGTGATGATTGACATAGCCTATCACGGCTGACTTTGCAGATCTAGCCATGATAGTCTACGTGAATCGTCACGTAGCCTATCAGGGGGCGTTTTTTGTTTTTTTTTTTACTTTTGCGTTCGCGGCCGGGCGAGGCGGGAAGCCTCCCCCCCAGCCTGAATTTCGGCCAGGCCGAGGTGGGAAGCCTCCCCCCCCGGCCGGAACTTTGCGGGGGAAGCAGCGAAGTGCCTCCCCCCCACCGCGAACGTCCTTCGAGGACAGGTAAGTGACTTTCGTCCACCCCTAGTCTCCTTGCCGGCCGCTGCCAGGCTGCTGCGGCCATCATAGTGGCTGCCATTTGCGTGCTTGCAGGCAGCCGTTTTAGGCTACGTAAGTATTTACGTAGCCTATCATGGCAAAGAGCAGGGACGCAAATGGTGGCCGCTACACCATTTGTGCCCCTGCTCTTTGCCGTGATAGGCTACGTAAGTATTTGCGTAGCCTATCATGGTAAAGGCGGCCACGCAAATGGCATAGCAGCCACCATTTGCATGGCCGCCTTTATTGCGATAGGCTACGTAAATACTTACGTAGCCTATCACGGCAAAGAGCAGGGGCGCAAATGGCGTAGCGGCCACCATTTGTGTCCCTGCTTTAGCCATGATAGGCTACATAAATATTTACATAGCCTATCGCAGGCTACCGTAGGGACGCAAATGGCGTCCCCTATGCAGGACGCCATTCTCGTCCTCACCAGCCCGGCACCGGCTGGAGGCCTCACTGAGGATTGGCCCGGCTGGCGGCTCCACGGCATGGCCGCAGAACAGAGCTGGCCGGGCAGGATTCCGGGGGGGAGGACCAGATCGCCTCCCCCCTCGGCAAGGTTTCCAGGGGGAGGAACGGATCGCCTCCCCCCCCCAGCGGATGCCCCGACTGGAACCAGGTAAGGGATTTGTACACCCCTATACCACACCGCCTCTCTCTTGTTTGCCTTGCACCCCAAATGTCTCTTCATCTGTTGCCAGCCTGGTTGAAGGATGCTGAGGGCAAGATTCCTGGGAAATGGGGTGCTCCAGAGGAGGTGGGGAGTGGTGTGGGTTCCATGGCACCTTCCTCCAAGTTGGCTGATGGATGTGGCTTATTACAGCTTTGAAATATAATTTCCATTTACACCTCTATTTATGTTGTGCTCGTAAATAACAATGGCTTTGTAATGACTGCCGGCTTCCATGCTCTCCACTGATGCCATGTTTAATTGTAAACAGGGCAATCAATCTACAGCAGAGAAGGGCAAGGAGATTTAGGAGCTGGGGAGGAAGCCAAACAGCCATGGACACAACCCAGAGAGCTCCTGGCCACTACTTCTTCATTCTTTCTATTCTTTCCTTCCTTTCTATTCTTCCTACCTTCCCACCTATTTAACTTCAGGCCCAATCCTATGACTTCCATGCCTGATGCTTGTAAGCCTCCAAACCCGGAGGCTTACGGGCATCTATTGAAGAGCGGGGAGAGTGGTGGAGGTGACAATCACCTCCACTGCTCCTCCCACTCTGCATTTTAGCTAGACAGGCTTTTTGTCTGTCTAGCTGGGGCACTATGGAAGGGAAGGGAAGTCCCGCTCCAGTCCGCTTCCCTCCCACTGGAAAGCCTCCTCTACCCCATTCCAAGGTTGCTTTTCCAACCTCAGAGAGGCAGCTGATGTGGTTCTCTTCACACTGGCTGGGAGGGGGGCAGAGTGTGGAGTCCTGGCTCCAAGGTCAGAGTGCTATGTCTGACCTCAGATCTGAGAATCCAAAGTAACCTACAGCCCCCCAGATACTGTCTAGGGGCCATAGGATTGCTTTCTTAATTTCCTTTTCTTTCCTTTTAACTGAATTGTCATCCTTTAATTTAACTTCAATTTCATTTAATTTTCTCCCCCTTCCTTCCTATTTAACTTAAATGCCTGCCTACCTTAACTTTATTTATTTAAAACATTTATGCCATGCTGTTCAGCCCCCAAAAGGCTCCCAGCATGGCTTACAGTTCACTAAGAACAGCACAGTGCCTTGCCCCTTGGGCTTACCCTCTAAAATGACACAACACAAGAGGAAAAAGGCATGGGGAGGAAAGAGGGAAACAAGCAAACTCAGGCACCAGTTCCTAATGTTACTGTCAGAGCCAGAAATATTGGAGCAAGGATAACTGTTTTGGCAGTTGGCCTCTGCACACCACCACATTGAAGTTGAAAGGAAACACACCCAGGTGGGAGCGAAATCAGGACTTTCAGCTGTAATTCAAAGGGTTTGGCAAAAGTGGGGCACTGACCATTCAGGAAGGACAGCCAGTGGCACGCACACACACACCCATCGTTGGTGGCTCATAAGTAATGGAACAAGCCAACATCATTTCAAACTTAAGGATCGCCTTTGATGCCTGGATGAAAATCCTTTGCAGTCAATGACTGCCTGAAGCCTGGAACCCATGGACATGACCCAATGCTGAGTTTCCTCCCTTGAGACGCTTTGCCAGGCCTTGACTGCAGCTGCCTTCAGCTGCTGCTTGTTTGTGGGTCTTTCTGCTTTCAGTCTTGTCTTCAGTAAGTGAGAGGCATGCTCTACTGGGTGGAGATCAGGTGACTGACTTGGCCATGGAAGAACATCCCACTTCTTTGCCTTCAGAAACTCTTGGGCAGCTTTTGCTGTATGTTTTGGGTCATTATCCATCTGCAATATGAAGCGGCGTCCTATCCGTTTGGCAGCATTCGGCTGAATCTGAGCAGCAAGTATAGCCCTATGCACTTCGGAATTCGTCCTGCTGCTTTTATCAGCAGTCAGGTCATCAAACACCAGTGACCCGGCTCCATTGGCAGCCATACATGCCCAGGCCATAACACTGCCTCCACCATGGTTGACAGATGATGTGCTATGCTTGGATCATGAGCTGTTCCTTTCCTTCTCCATACTTTTCTCTTCCCATCATTCTGGTACAAGCTAATCTTGGTCTCATCAGTCCAAAGAATCTTATTCCATAACTGCGCAGGCTTTTTTAGGTATTTGCTGCCAAAGGCTAATCTGGCCTGTCTGTTCTTGAGTGTTACCAGTGGTTTGCGCCTTGTTGTGAAGCCTCTGTATTTACATTCATAAAGCCATCTCTTGACTGTAGATGTTGACAGTGACATGCCTGCCTCTGCGAGAGCATTCTTGACCTGGCTAGATGTTGTGAAAGGGCTCCTCTTCACCATAAGCAGCGTTCTGCGGTCATCCCCTTTAGTTGTCTTCCGTGGTCTGCCAGGCCTTTTGCTGTTGCTGAGCTTGCCAGTTAAGTCCTTCTTTTTCAGGATGCTCCACACTGCTGTGTTGGCCACTCCCACTGCTTTGCTATCTCTCTGATGGGTTTATGTTGTTTCCTCGGCCTCATGATGGCCTCCTTCACTCGCATGGACACCTCTTTGGGCCTCGTGTTGGGGTTCCAGTGAACAGCTACCAAATGCAAATGTAACCCTCAGAACCACCTCCAGGCCTTTTATCCGCTTGCTTGGTCATGGGGCACCCAGGAAACAGGCCACCCCTGGCCATGCAGCTGCTTGCCGGCCATTCATTCCATTACTTATGGGCCCCCAACGACGGGGTGTGTGCGTGCCACTGGCTGTCCTTCCTGAATGGTCAGTGCCCCACTTTTGCCAAACCCCTTGCATTACAGCTGGAAGTCCTGACTTCGCTCCCGTCTGGGTGTGCTTCCTTTCAACTTTGATGTGGTGGTGGACAGAGGCCAACTGCCAAAACAGTTATCCTTGCTCCAATATTGCTGGCCCTGACTGTATATGGTTCTTATAATGACTGGCTGACAGTGAGGGAGACAGGCTGCTCACAGTTCAAAAACAGGGGCCTCCAGGAAATGATTCACTAATTCCCTTAACTTGCAGTGCAATCTTATACATACCTGCTCAGAAGTAAGTCTCGTTGTTTTCAATGGGGCTTAGGTGAGGCCATATAGGATTGCAGCCCCAACTTATTTATTAATTATTTTATTATTTAATTTCAAGATTTATAAGCTGCCTCTTAGGGGAACAGGCAGCATGCAAAACTTAAAACTGCAAAATAATAACAACAACAACCATCATAATAATATATAATATATAAGAAAATATAATAATAAAATAATAATAAAATCAAAATTAAAACCAGATACCTATATACACAATGGCATCTAATAAAGTCTTGACTTCATTCTAGGTCAAGGTAAATAAATTACTCTTTAGGGCCTGCTGTAATGAACATCAATTGGAGCAGAGTTGCAGAATCATGGAGCCACTACCAAAAAGTCCCTATCCGTAAAGCCCACTAGTCTAATTGCTTTGACAGGTGTCACACAAGCAAAGCTTCTGATGTTGATCTCTGAGTGCAGGCAAGTTGGTTTGGGTGAAGGTGGTCCTTCCAGTAACTTGGACCCAAACTGTTTAGGAGGGGCATTGAACCTCTCTCAGCCCAAGGTCCTAACTCCATTTCAGAGAAATTCTTGGGGGCTGCATTCCAGTGGTGGGCAGGGCTGAAGGCAAAAAGGGCAGGGCCAAGATACCCAAAGCACAAGCATATTTCAGCTTAGAGGTCCTACAGCCATTAAGTGAGCCTTTAGAAAGGCATTTCAATGTTTTGAAATGGAACCTTTTCATAGACTTTAAAGGGCTGGTCTTGACTTTTAAAGCCCTGAACCACGAGTGGGGAACCTCAGACCTAGGGGTCAAATCCAGCCTACATGGCATCCCGATCTAACCCTCTGGGGGTCCCCATGTGGCCACACCCTCTTCCTCTGGCTCCACCCCCTTTCCTCCAACCAGCAACTGTTTGATGTTTTCCTGGCTTTTGTGTATTTCCTCCTCCCCCCACTCCCAATTCTGAAAGGTTGAAATGCCTCTCCAAAGGCTTTGTCAGGTCCCTTGGTCCTCTCCCTTTGTAGGAATGTATGAAAGGTACTTACCTTTCCGCAGATTATGCTAATGCTGGGGGGGAGGCGTTCCGTCCCTCCCCCCGGAATCCTGGCCGGGGGTGGCGCTCCATTCCTCCCCCCTGGAATCCTGGCTGGCTCCGCTCTGCAGGGATTCTGCAGAGCCACCGTCTGGCTAGCAGGGACGCAAATGGCGGCGGCCATAGCTGCTGCCATTTGCGTCCCTGCAGTCAGCCGTGATAGGCTACGTAAATGTTTACGTAGCCTATCACGGCTGATTAAAAAAAAAAAACGCGCATACGCAAATGGCGGCGCCCATGGGCGCCGCCATTTCCATATGCACGTTTTTTGTGTTTTTTTTTAATCAGCTGTGATAGGCTACGTAAACATTTACGTAGCCTATCACGGTGTTTTTTTTTTAATTTAGCCATGTTAGGCTACATAAATGTAGCCTATCACATTTTTGGGGGTTTTTTTGTTTTTTACCTGGAAATGGCGGCGGTGGCAGCAGCTGGTCGGAAGACCGGCCGCCGCAGCCACCGCCGCCGTAGCTGCCGCAGCTGCCGCAGCTGCCGCAGCTGCCGCAGCTGCCGCAGCTGCCGCAGCTGCCGCCACCAGGAAGATCCACCCAAGGTAAGTCCCGTCCCGGGGGGGGGGGCGGGGGGCCATTCCGCCACCGATTTTGGGGGGCCAAATGCTCTGGCATTCAGCCTCCCCGAGATCCATGGCGGAACTTTCGTACATCCCTATCCTTTTGCAGTCACACACTCCAGGGTACCAGGCTTTGGGCTCACTACTTTATTAGTTAAGGACTGGGCTCTTTACAAATGCAAATCCTCAGAGACTGTCAGGCTACAAAGGAAAACAGCTACTCCACACAATTACGGATATCAGTAGTGGAGCCAAGTGGGAATCAGAGACGTTGCCGGCAGTTTGAAGAACTTGCTGGCCAGAATAACTTAGGGGGGGATGCCCCTCCCTTACAGTTGTGCCCTCCTACCTACGTAGGCTCTCACGCATAGCCAACTGGGTGGAACGTCTGAGCTCCGCCTCTAAGTTTTCCTGCTTCGCTCTGTGCCGGACTCTAGCATCCTTCAGGTCATACCCCGCACTCTCCTCCTCCAAGATCTGAGTTCTCATGGGGGAGGAAAGGGGGGGACTTCAGGTCAAGCCATCTGTGTGCCAAGGTCCTGAGAAGAACGCCTATCCATATCTGAGCTCACTAGGGAGGGAACCTCCCCTGGTTCTGGCTGTTCCCATTCTGAGTCTGAGCTGCTAATAGGGATGTCAGAGAATTCCGCCACGGATCTCAGTGAGGCCGAATGCCAGTGAATTTGGCCCCCCAAACACTGTGGCGGAATGGCCTGCCCCCCCGCCCCCCCCCCGCGGATCCGCCCCGGGACGTGACTTACCTGGGGCGAATGTTCCAGGCGGCGGCGGCTGCTCCGGCGGTGGCTTCGGCGGCAGCAGCGGCGGCGGCTGGTCTTCCGACCGGCTGCCACCACCGCCATTTGCAGTCTTGTGGGTTTTTTTTTTTTTTTACAAGACGTGATAGGCTACGTAAAGATTTACGTAGCCTATCATGGCTGGGGGGAAAAAAAACGCGTACTCAAATGGCGGCAGCTATGGCCGCCACCATTTGCATTCCTTATTTTTGGCTGTCTTAGTCTATGTAAATATTTACGTAGACTATGACGGCGAAAATACAGGGGAGCGCAAATAGCATAGCGGGCGCTATTTGCATCCCTTTTTGATTTGCCGTTTTAGCCTACGTAAATATTTACGTAAGTTATTACGGCAAAAAAAAAAAAGGAACACAAATAGCGGCGGCCATAGCTACCGCCATTTGCATACATGGTTTTTTTTGTTTGTTTGTTTTTTACCCAGAGCCCTCCGCGGCTGGAAATCCGGCTGTGGGCAGCTCTGGCCTGGGCCTGGCCAGCTGCTCCGCGGAGCTGCCACGGAGCACAGCCAGCCGTGGAGGATTCCGGGGGGGAGGAATGGATCGCCTCCCCCCCGTCGAGGATTCCGGGGGGAGGGACGGAACACCTCCCCCCCACATCAATGTAATCCGTCGAAAGGTAAGTGACTTTCGTACATCCCTAGCTGTTAACTATCTCCACACGCTCAGAAACATTCCTGACATCATCCCTGCTCCCACAATGCCCCCCTTTCCTCGTGGGGGCCCTGGCTTGTGGGGGTAGCATTGGTGGAAACTCTTCCGGCCCATAACCCTCCCACTCAGCCAAATATTGCAGCCGCCCTTGGAAAAGGCATGAGTCCAGCATGTCAGCGACTTCAAACTCCACCTCTCCCCCCACCAAAATGGGAGGTGGGGGCATGCAGTTGGAGTGATGAGGGGCCCCAGCACTCGTGGGGGAAAATAAAGATCGATGAAAAACAGGGTGCACCTTCAGGGAGGGAGGGAGGGAGGGCCAGTCTAAAAGTGACGGGGTGGATTTCGGCCATAATCTGGAAGGACCCTGTCTGACGGGCTGCTAGCTTCTTACTTGGGGTGTGAGATGGGAGATTCTGGGTTGACAACCACACCCAATCCCCAACATGCAGAGCTGGACTGGGTTGTCAATGCCGGCCCGTGGATGCCTTATACGCTGCTTTCGCCTGCTCGATGTTGTCCTGTAAAAGGTGATGCACAGAGCGCAATTCTTCTAAAAAGTCATGGGCAGCGGGCACCGAGGCAGGGCCCAATGAGGAGCAGAAGGTCTTGGGTAGGGATGTATAAACTGTGCTCCTACCGTCCCTCTTGGCTTCCGCAGTTTGCGTCATCTGCCCTGTTCCGCTGTCCGCAAGCCCCCGGAATTCTCCATTTTTTTTCCCACTCTGGATTGCTGAATTTTTGCACCCCACCTTTCTACCAAGACATTGGCCAGACAGGGACTGCTTGTTTGGACAAAGCAAGAACAAGATGGCTACATACGGTGCGGAATATGTGCGCTGCTGGTACAACCACCACTCTGTGAGTTGCCTCTTCTACATGCACATTTGGAAATGGTGTTTTCTCTACCAATTGAAAATGAGCATGTACTTGGGGTCACACTCACAATCACGTGATTCTGCCTCATTGTCCCTCAGAACTTTGGGCCACATTAGCGGCAGTGCCATCATCAAAGGGGTCCTCCTCGTCACTTGATGACCGCTCTGCTGTGCTGACAGTTTCAGCTGGTGGTGGTGGAGGGAGGTGCTGCTTGGGAATCCATTCCCTGTTGGAGCGCATGAAGGCAAGGGTGGAGACATGTTCCGGTTTGAGTCTCCTCGGCGGGTGGTGACAATGTTGCCAGTGGTGAAGAAAAGCCTTTCAGAGGCCACACTCGAGGGAGGGCAAGATAGATGCCAAATGGCGACTTTGGTCAGATTTGGCCAAACGCCACGTTGTATGTCCCAGTATAGGAGAGGATCACTCTCTGGGCTGCTGTGTGTTTCCGAGAAACAGTTCTCTGGCTTAAGCTTCCAGTTCTGCACTGGCATTCAGCCCCCCAAAATCCATGGTGGAACAGCCTGCCACCACCCCCCCCACGGTTTCCCCCCGGGATGAGGCTTACCCGGGGCGGATGTTCCGGATGGCGGCAGCTCCGGCGGCGGCTCCGGCGGCGGCTGGTCTTTCGACCAGCTGCCGCGGCCGCCATTTACATTCTGGTCTTTGCCGTAATAGGCTACGTAAGTATTTATGTAGCCTATCACGGCAAGCCAAGAGAAAACAAACAAACGGCTAGGGTTGGCGGAGAATTTCTCCCCGAAACTTCGGGGGGCCGAGCGCCAACGTGTTCGGCCCCCCGAACAAGTTTCGGGGAGAAATTCTCCGCATCCCCCCGCACCCCTCACCCCCCCCGGGACGGGACTTACCTTTGGCGAATGTCCCTCCCGGCGGCGGGTCCAGCCGGCGGTTCGTCGGGTCTTCGTCCGGGGCGGGAGCGGCAGCCGGTCTTTTGACCGGCTGCCGCCGCCGCCATTCCAATAAAAGAAAAGAAAAACGCCCCCGTGATAGGCTACGTGACGATTAACGTAGTCTATCATGGCTAGATCTGCAAAGTCAGCCGTGATAGGCTACGTAAATCGTCACGTAGCCTATCACGGGTGACTTAAAAAAAAAAAAGCACGTACGGATAATGGTGGCCCCCATAGCGAGCCGCCATTCCCGTTCCTTATTTGGTCGCTGTAGTCTACGTAAAGATTACGTAGACTACGGTGAAAATAAGGGCAACGCTATTTGCCTTGCCCTTATTTTCGCCGTAGTCTACGTAAAGATTTACGTAGACTACAGTGACCAAATAAGGAACGCGAATGGCGGCTCCCTATGGGGGCCGCCATTTGCATACGCGCTTTTTTTTTTTAAAGTCACCCGTGATAGGCTACGTGACGATTTACGTAGCCTCTCACGGCTGACTTTGCAGATCTAGCCATGATAGGCTACGTTAATCGTCACGGAGCCTATCACGGGGGCGTGTGTTGTTTTTTTTTTTACTTTTTATTTCGCGGCCGGGCGAGGCGAGGCGCCTCCTCCCCGGTCTGAATTTCAGCCGGGCGAGGCGGGAAGCCTCCCCCCCCGGCCTGAACTTTGCGGGGGGAGCAGCGAAGCGCCTCCCCCCCACCGCGAAGCAAGCTGCGAGACCAGGTAAGTGACTTTCGTGCACCCCTACAAATGGCATATGCAAATGGCAGCGGCTACGGCGGCCACCATTTGCGTTCCCTATTTTTCACCATTTTATCCTACGTAAATATTTACGTAGACAATTATGGCGAAAAAAAAGGGAACCACAAATAGCATAGTGGGTGCTATTTGCGTTCTTTTTTTTCTCCGTTTTATCCTACGTAAATATTACGTACATCCCTACTCATCCCTACTCATCCCTACACATTTGAGTCCTGCCAGGCTGCTATAGGCTATGTAAGTATTTATGCAGCCTATCACGGCAAAGAGCAGGGATGCAAATGGTGGCCAGTACGCCGTTTGCGTCCCTGCTCTTTGCCGTGATAGGCTACATAAATACTTACGTAGCCTATCATGGAAAGAGCAGCGGCACAAACGGCGTAGTGGCCCGCCTTTTGCATCCCTGCTCTTTGCCTTGATAGGCTACGTAAATACTTACGTAGCCTATCATGGCAACCTGGCAGGATGCAAATGGTGGCTGCTATGACGGCTGCCATTTGCGGCCGCAGCAGCCAGCTGAGAGACCAGCCACCGCCGCTGCCGCTGGAGCCGCCGCAGCAGCCACCGCTGCCGGAGCATCCGCCCCAGGTAAGCTCTGTCCCAGGGGGTTTCCGCGGGGTGGCAGGAGGTGGGAGGCCGTTCCACCACGGGTTTAGGGGGGCCGAATGCCGGTGCATTCAGCCTCACCGAAATACGTGGCTGAATTCTCCGTCATCCCTACAGAGAAGACACAGATGGTTCACTTCAGCTGGGCGGCAGGACACACAAACACTACACACATAGGCTGCTACAATATGCCTTTCTTTAAGGATTTCGAAAGACAGAAAACTAAATGCTTGAATATGAGGTAAAAGGGGGCGGGGGGGGGGGACATGCCCAGAAGGCAATCACAATAAGACTGCATTTGTAGAAATGTAAAAGAGACAGAGTTGACGGACAGAAATGACAAGGCAATAGAACGGAAAAAGCAGAAGTAAGGGTTGACGTTTCTCAACAAACGCTCCCATTTACGGAGTCCAAAATCGAGATAAACAAACAAACACAGGACTGCCGGGAGAGGGGGAGCATAGCAGCTACTTGCAAGGAAAAGCTACGGTTTGAACAAAAATGGAAAGAGGAGATGAATCTAATCAAATGCAAATAACAAGCGAGCTGGAGATATAGGAGAAGGCAGCTGGAAGAGGTGCTGCAAAAGACACCATCCCAATGGGGACAGACAGTCAAGGAGCAAGGGAAGGGAACACTCCCACTACAACCAAGCCGTTTCCTATAAATTTAAATTCTGAGGAAAGCCTAATGGCGATCAAAATCAAATAAGTTGAAGGCACAACTCCTAGGAATGCAGCGCACGCACGCACATGCACACACGATCATCTACCCATACACCAGCCCTCTCCCAAAGACACAGCATAATGACCGAATGCAGCCTTTTGCTGAAGTATATATACCCCTTCCTCCACCGCTGTCTCTGATTGGAGACATCTAGCGTCGGTTCTGGCTGAGGGTTCCGATTTGCCAAAGCACACTCCCTCGTCCTCCTGTGCTCACCTTCCTGCCTCCCCCCACCTTCCCGCGTCCACTCGCCTTCCCCCTCCCTCCCTCCCTCCCTTCTCCTCCTCCTCCTCCTCCTCATGCCCCTCCACGAGAGCATTGAGAAGATACATTTGGGAGACAGCCTCTCTGGACTGCTCAGGTATTAAGTAGAGCTCTGAATATATAAGGTGGAGGAGGGGCTTGGGGGGGGGGCTTTGCCCTGGGGTGCCTCGGTACTGCTCTGACCCGCCTCATATCATGAGGATTTTGCTCCAAATAAGCCCGCTTCGCCTCATTATTCGGGCTTACTAACGAGTTGGTGCACAGCCCTAGAAGAAACCCTGAAAAAAATTCCCAGATGTTGGGAAAAACCTGCAGCACGGCTCGCAAATGCAAGCCAAGCCAAGCCAGGCAGGCAGCACGAATCTGTTGGGCCCCCAAAGGGATCATAGAATCACAGAATAGTAGAGTTGGAAGGGGCCTAAAAGACCATTGAGTCCAACCTCCTTGCAAAGCATTTTCCAAAGATGGACTTCCCTGTATACTAGGAGCAGGGAACCTCACACCCAAGGGGGAAATGTGTCTACCTCCTGGGGTCTCAATCTTAATCTGGCTCTTCAGGGTTCCCCAGAAGGCCATTCATGAGAGAATTTGTTTTTTTTAAAAAAAGATGACAGAACAAATTAAGTCTTTAACAATGAATAGGGATATAATACAAAAACCAACAAACTCTTCCACACCCCTAAACACTGGGAGCATTTGTACCAAGGATGGGCCAAGGGGGATGGTTTGAAACGGAGAATGACGACATATCAACACTGTCGTTTTCATTTTACATTGCCGTTTTAAACTTATAAAAGACAATATAAACGTTTGATAGTGCAGTATAAAATAAAAAATGATAGCTTTGAACCTGGTCCATGAAAACCATACAATACAACAGGATAAAATACATTGTATTTTATGGTTTTATTTGTTGTGAACCACCCAGAAAGCTTTGGTTACTGGGCGGTGTAGAAATGTAATATATCAGCTACTTTACCTCTGCTGTCAGCTGCCTTAAAGACATTGCAAAGAACTGTTCATTCCGCAGTGGCCTTTGGGGTTGCCCCCCCTTCCCATCAATGAGACATTGAAGTATGAGGCATTGAAAGATGACCCCGCCAGCCTGGATTGGATCATGATTCTTGGCCTTTTGCCCAAGGCAGGCTTGGAATCTATTTGGAGATGGGGCATGTACTATGCAGCACAACCCTAGGAACAAAGAGGTGTGCTGTGAGCATTCGTTTTGGCAAAATGTTCTGCTACGTTTACACGTAATCTCTCATCGTTGTTCGAGTGGCAGCAGGAAAGGGTCTCTGGATTCAGTTCTCTGGATCATATTCCCTTATCAAGGTTCTCATTAACTTTCTTTTCTCCTTCTGCCTTCTTTCTCATATTTTGAGCACCTGCATGTTGGTCAGTGGCCACAATTATTTGAGGAAGGGTTTGCCAAGTGTGCTAGAGTCTTCATGGCTGGCATCTATGGCTGCTGGAGAAATTCGAGATGGACTGAAATGAGTTCAGTTTTCTAAGAATCTGACCTGTGGAATCCGCTGCGGACTGGCTTCCTCAGGCCATGCAGAGTCTGTGAATTTTCAGATTTATTTTTTTTTTACTTTCCTGAAATTTACACAAATTTATTCATAGGAAAATATGCAAGTTTCTCCTGAGACTGGAAAACATATGCCAGGAAAAGTTGCATGGAATGAGGGACAATATGCTAAATGTTACATAGTAGAATGCCTTTCATTCTGTCATCTGCTCATTGAAGGAAGTGGATTTTTTTCCAATTTCCCAAGTTTGTGCAAATTCATATTTGCATAAGTTTGCACTTGCAAAAATGTGCAAATCCTCCCCAAATGTGCAAATCCCCCCAAATGTGTATTTTCATGCTTTAGCCTATGGGGAAAATGTGCAATTTTGGTTGCATTTTTTTTATTTTACAAAATTTGTGTAAAATTCTGGAAAGTAAAATTCCGTGGACATGCAGATTCCACACGTCCGCAGAATCTGTGTGACTTGGGAAAAGCTGGTCCACTGCGAAATCTGCAGGAGAAGGCCTTTTCGGTGGTGGCACCCCAATTCTGGAACAATGTCCCCACTGAAGCCTGTCTGGCACTAACATAGTCTTACTCTGCTGCCCAAAAGATGACAGTCTTCTACTCCCAGGCATTCGATAGCAGACAGTGTCAGTTGTTGAATTGGTCCTGGTATCATAGGAACTGTTTCTAGTTGTTTTAAATTGGTCTAAATTTTTGTACATTAAAGTTTTGGAGGGAGCAATCCTATGGCCGCTAGTCAGTGGCTAGATGGCCATAGGATATGTGGGTTTCCAGGAAGCGACCCCAGAGCCCAAGTTCCAAGGTCGGTTCTTGGAAAATGGACCTTCCCCCCCCCCTTCCATGCTGTCTTGCAGGCAGGTCGGAACGGTCCTGTGCTCTGCACTTGGAAGAGAGGTGTGGAGCGGCCAAAACGGGGCATTCCAGGGGGTGTTCTGGGGCGGGGAAGGTGGAAATGCTGGTACGACACATCCTATGTGTCATATGGCAGCCTCCTCTCCCGCTCCGCCTTCCTGCAGCTAAACAGCTGCAATCAGCTGTCTAGTCGCAAATGATCCCCTCCGTGCTTCTCCTGCCCTGCATTGGATAGGTGGTCGCCTCTGAGTTTGGAGGCAGCTGCCTATCCCCATAGGTTTGTGCCCTTATTCAGTTTCATCACACTGTATTTTGGGGCTTTACTTTTTGTCAACCACCCAGAGAGCTTTGGCATAGAAACAAAATGAATGAATGTACGAATGAATGAGGACTCGACAGGAAACGAAGAATAGAGGAAACATGATGTGGTGGTAGCGAGTGGTAACCCCGTGATGGAAGTCACATCAAGCCTTGCAAATTCTTTTCTTTTTCTTTTCTCTTATCTCGTGTCCTCCTACGTGCTGCTAATTCAACATTCTCCCCCCGTTTTCAAAATCCTTCCTTTTGTTTTGCCAAAGCACACGAGGCCTTTCTAGGCCTCACCATTCTTTGAAGGCAAAGAAAAAGATTGGCAGTCGAGCAAGAAGCAGCTGTACAAACTGACTCTAAAAGCTATTCCTCCATAGAACATCAGCTCCCAACCCTGTTGCCCCATCCCTGCTCAACTCCTTCTCATCCAAGCTGAATGGCAACATCTCGAAGTGGTTAACATGAACCAGTACTTATTTTGAACGATACTGGCCTCTAGCCAAAAATAAAGGAAGGAAGGAAGGAAGGAAGGAAGGAAGGAAGGAAGGAAGGAAGGGCATTGCAAAGGAAGTCACAAAAGATGTGAATTGGCTGAGAGGATGACTAAATGTGGAGAAAGAGGGAGAACTGTGTGGATTCATGACTGGGCCCCGTGTCTTTGGGAGACGGAGAGGAAGTGGGTGGTCCCGTCTTTCAGCATCCTTTCTTGAATGGAAAAATGTGATGAGGGATTCTTCTGCCAGCCTGCATCAGGCTTTGGATGGGAGATAGTGGGGGGGGGGGTGTCAGGGGGTGTGGGTTGGTCTTGGTCTGAGTTTGTTGCTCAGATTTGATCTCCTGTCAAAGTTGAACAACATCCTGAAATGGCAGGCCGACATACTTTGAGAACAAATCAATGGCTTGAAGGGGCTATTGTTTTTAGTGCCAGGGCAAAACATGTTCTGTGTTTCACAGTGTCTTTGCCCCCTCTAATATATTCTTAACTCTTTTGTGGCCAACTACTCTAGTCTCTAGACACATAGGCAGGAGAATTTATTTATTTTATTTGTTACATTTATATCCTACCTTTCCTCCATGGAGTACAAGGCAGCTTACATGGGCCTCCCTTCTCTCCATTTTATCCTCACAACAACCCTGTGAGGTAGGTTAGGTCAGTGGAGGCCAGTGGCTCCAATTTTGGTGGGGCTATAAATCCATTCTGGGTTTCAGTCAGAACCAGCCAGAACTCTACAGAAGCTATCCAACATGCTGAATATATTTGGGGGATAGATTTCAGCACCTTGGATAGCCCCTTTTGCGTTCTGGCTGGTTCTGACTGAAACCCAGAATGGATTTTCAGCCCTATCAAAATCAGAGCCCTCAGCCTCCACTGGGTTAGGCTGAGAGTCAGGCACTGGCCCAAAATCATTCAGTGGGCTCCATGGCCTAATGAGGGCTAGAACCTGGGTCTCCCCAGTCCATCCAGTACTCTAACCACTGCACCACACTGGCTTTGGTGTTGGCATACCCCTCAAGGCTATAGAACCTATGATGCAGTGCAGTGGTGAGTGAAAAATGCACATCTAAAAAGCCACCTGGGGGCTGTCACTGCAAGGTTCTATTGCTAAAACTCATGACAAGCAAAGAGTAACAGTGGAGTAGGATTTTATTCCTCAAGCCTGAGGAAATGGTAATACTGTTTTGAGAACTACTTCTACAAGCCTCAGCATGCCATTACCCCACCCTTCTATGGTGCCATTTTGGCTACGTAATGCTTGGCTCGCTCACCCAAACATTGTTATTAATAGGAACAAGTGGAACCTACAGCAGAATGTTGAAGTGAGTATGATCCTGTTCTGAGTTCCAGCCAGCCAAACCCATTCCATTCATCTTTGCCCACCCCAGCTTTCCATCCCCTCCAATCATCAGTCAGCATTTCCTGAGTACTGATCATGCTAACTTCACAAGGAAGAAAATGAAAGCTAAACTGAATGTTGAAGGATCCTACATGTGCTAGAATTATGCTGTTGAGATAGGAATTAGGTTTTTAAAGTGGTCTAAGCAAGTGTAAACTTTTACTGAAAGTCACTGGTGAGATATACAGTATTTGTATACAGAAGTAACAGTGGATTTGAAATCCTATGTGTTGTGCCTTATCTCATTGTTATATTGGTTATTATCTTCTTGCTTTGCCCCTTTGCTTTGTATGTAGCCTAGCAAGCATATGATATATTATTTGTTTTAATTGTTTAATAAACAACTGCATATAGAATCTGTGAAAATTCAAGGGGGGAGTGTATTAGATTTGGTTTCAGAAGAATGGCAGGCTATCAGGTGTGAATTTTCCCAGAATCATATGCAGTAATAATGCAGTGATCAATAGCACAAGTACGCTGATTTGCTGGAAAGTTGGCAGTTTTCATGATTTTAGAGTTTGTTCTCATAGCTGTATTCACATAGAGTGAAAGTCATACTTTTTGCTACTAGCAGAAGCTAAAACAATGCACCATAATCGCTCTTCATATTACCTAGACCAGAAACAGCCACCTAGCAAGATGTTCAGTGTAATAAGCATAATTGTTGTTTGTGTTGTTTTGTTCCATGTGATCATTGCTTTGATTAAATGTTGTATCAAATTCCTTACTAAAACTATGCATAAAGCTGAACTGCGCCCGATGGTCAGTAGAATGCAAAGAGAAATGTGAAAAGAAGAGAAAGAGAGAGGTAAAGAGATTGAACTTTTTAATAACAATACAAGCATAGATGGTGAGGCTGATAGGCTCAAAGGTGGGGGTGGGGGGTTGTGAAGGTAGGCCTGACTAGGCCTGATAAGTAGTTTGGTTAAGGCAAGGGACCTGATGGGATTTTTTTTGTGTGTGTGGCCATGAGAAGGTGATTGTAACTTGCTCATGAGCAAGAAATTCCTATGCACAAAAGTAACTCATCCCTAAAGATAAGAAGGCCGCTGTGCTGATAAGACTGTGCTGAGTACTTATTGGTTTCTGAGCATGCATAGTGTGTTTTTCTTTGTTCTCCAACTTTCCGTATTTATTTATTTATTTATTTCTATACCGCCCAATAGCTGGAGCACTCTGGGCAGTTCAAAAAAATTAAAACAATATAAAATATAAAAGCATTAAAACCACACAACCAGAATAAATGCATCTGTATAAATGCATCCTGTTTGTTTTTTGGTGTGAGAGCAAGACAGTTTCTACTATCTCTCCCGCAGCTGTGACGTGCTTTAATAAATTTCTGACTGTTCAACCTAACCTGCCTTAGATATTTCCTTAACACCTCTATGATATTGTTACAAAAACTGTGTTCTGTCCCTGGTAGACTCATCCAATTTGTTTACCAAGAACAAGAGGAGGCAGAGATCTGGTCCAACACAATTTTATTCTGCAGAATAAGGCAACCTGGATTAATAAGGCAACAGCACCAGCAAAGATGGCAACCAAGTAGTGTGATCCAGAGGCTTATATACACAAAGTCTCTGGGGGCTGTCTTACACTTGCGCTCCATTAATCTCTTTGTTTAGCTGAAAGGGAGACAGGAAACAGGCAGCGCCTTTCACATACCCAGGCATGCGCAGAGAGAGGCAGCAGAGAGATAGTTGTGTTCTCTAACATAAACACGTTCTCGGCATTCCTGAGTCTCTGATACGGCGCTGTGTCTTTGTTAGCAGGGCAATCTCACACAGAGGTAGAACACACACAAAAATCTAGCTACATGGAACAGCTTAAGCTAAGCTAAACATATTAAAGCTGAAATTTCTATAACAATATTAATGGCTGAGAGATGATTTGAACCCGGGTCTCTGCAGTCCTCATAAAAACCTCTATCCCAAAGGTGCAGAACCACTCTCAGCCTGAGGGATGAATTCCATTTCAGAGAAGCTCTCAGGGGCTGCATTCCAATGATGGGTGGTGCCAAAGGCAAAAGGGGTGGGGTCAAAAATACTACATATACCAGCCTATTGTAGTTTAAAACTTTTTCTGCCAGTCACTAAGAATTGGGAAAGGCGTTTCAGCCTTTTAAAATTGGGGGGTGGGGGGACTGCGAAAAAGTCAGGCAATCACCACCAGATGATCAGTGGTTGGGGGGAATGGGTGGGGCCAGGGGAGAGTAGGCATGTCTCTGTTGAGTGGAAACAGAGTGGTTCCCCTCTGCAGGTTTCCAGCTGTTCCTGGACTACAACTGTCACCATTTCCAGCAGGCATGGCCAGTGGTAAAGGATGATGGGAGTTGTAGTCCATCCGCAGCTAGGGGGGACACAGTTGGGCAACCTCCATGACTATGCACCACTCCACACCGGCCAGGGTGACACAACATCAGATGGGAGCTTGTGGCATCTGCTTGGCCACAGTGGATGCTGGATGAGATGGACTATTGTCTGGTTCAGCCTATGTTCTATTTATGCTGTTAATCTTTTTCCCACAACAACTCTGCAAGGTCAGCTGGCGCCATGATTACAGATGTTTGGGGCTGAAGCTAAGACAATAGTGGCTTTTAAATCATTAAGTCAATCCACTAAGGTCAATTCCAAGTGCATTTGAGGCCAAGGCAAGACTTGAACCCAGTGATTCCTAGCTGGTGCATCACTATCCATGTGCTGTGCCAGCTGGCATCGACCCATCTACTGACTGAAGGTCTTCTCAGTGCAGTTGCTTAGCCAATCAGAAGGAAGCAAGCAAATCAGCCTATCACCCAGCTATGAATGTGCAGACATGCGTCCATTTGTGCATTACAATGCTTTCCCCACCCCACTCGTCCTTTGCTCCCTTGGAGCTAGTAAAGAAGAAAACAAAATTGCTAACACAATGAAATGCTTAATAGATGTGCCCGGCTGAGCAGGGAGGGAGGCAGGGCCTGTGCGGGGGTGGAGACAGGGATGGGGGAAGGGGGAGGCAGCTCAGAGAAGAGCACTCTCTGTTCTCTCGTTGGGGATGTGCTTTGGAATGGATCCTTTTCTTTGGGGTCCTTTTAAGCAGCTATCATGTGGGCTGTATTTAAACTAGCCACATTTTTGCTTCAAGACGCTCTCTTGCGCTCTCTCTCTCTCTGTGTGTTCATTCTCTCTTTCCCTCTCTCTCTTTCCCCCTTTCTCTCTTCCCTCTCTCTCTTCCTTTCTCACTCTTTCTCTTCCCCCTCCCTCCCTCTCTTTCTCTCTTCACCCTCTCTCATCCTCTCTCTCTCTCTCTCTCTCTCTCCCCCCTACCTTTCTCTCCCCCTCTTTCCTCCCTCTTCCTTTCCTTCTCTCTCTTTCCCCCTTTCTCTCTTCTCGCCTCTCTCTTCCTTTCTCTCCCTTTCCCTTTGTCTCTTCGCTCCCCCCCTTCCTTTCTCTCCATCCCTTTGTTCCAGTCACTTCCCAAGCAAGTGGTCAAAAGTGGAAAAACCTCAGTGCTACATTGTGAGATAAGCTTTACTGAAAATGACTTAGCTTTGAGTTGCCAGCAAGCGATGCAGAACATGTGAGGATTAGGGGATGGAGGAAGAGGAGGAGGGGGGACCTTTAAAGCCCCCAATCCAACTAAATAGGGTTCCTTCCAAACTTAGTCCAATTTTGGCATTCTGACTGGTAAAGAGACAGTGAAGGGGCAATATGAAAGCCAACTTCAAATATTTGAAGGGTTCTCACCTAGACAGATGATGGAGTGAATTTCTTTGCTGCTGCTCCCAAGGGTAAGACCCGAACCAACAGGTTCAAATGACAGGAATGGGGATTTGGGCTAAACTTTAGGAAGAATGTCCTGATGATGGTATGAACTGACAGTGGAACAGGCTGCTCCCAAAGGTGGTGGACTCTCCCTTATTAGAGGTTTTTCAGCAGAGGCTGAGGGACCACCTCACAGGGATGTTGTAAGTGACAGATTCCTGCATCAGCAGGGAGTTAGACTAAATGACTGTCAAGGGGCCTTCTGGCCCTACATTTCTTTCCAAAGTGGTGGATCAGGAACCAGGCCCTCAATTGTTCTTTTTTTTACAGAGCAATTCTAGGCATGTCTATTCAGAGTTCAATGGAAGTGCATCTAGGATTGCAGCCATAATTTCTGGTTTTGGCATAGGAACAGAGCCTTGTCTTTGAGGCTGAGTCTCCCTCTTAGGAACATAGGAAGCTACCTTCTACCCGGTCAGATGGTATATCCCTGGGTTTTCTACTCCAGTGTGGACCCTCTTTCATCACAAGGGTCAAATTCCATTTCAGCAAGGCTCTCAAGGGCTACGTTCCAGTGGTGGGTAAGGCCAAAGGTAAAGGGGGCAGGACCAAAGATACCAGCATGTTTTTACCTTAAAGCTCTTCCTGCTGGAAATGCCTTAGGAGAGGCATTTCAACCTTTTAGAGTGAGGGTGGGGGCTGCACAAAAGCCAGGAAAAAGCAGAATTCTCATTGGTTGGGAGAAAGGTGGGTGGCCAGGAGAGGGGATGTGGCTATCTGGGAGCCCAAGGGGGCTGGATTTGGCCTGGGCCTGAGGTTTCCCAACCTTGATTGGCAGTGGTTGTCTACCTTCACAGGCAGAGAAGGGTCTTCTGAACTGGAGACAACAAGAATTTGAACCCAGGACCTTCTGCATGCAAATCGTGTGGTCTACCACTAAGCAATGAGCCCTGAGCAGGCACAGGTTGCCACATCTTCCAGGTCCTGCCCAACCCATCCAGTGTGTCTTTTTCCCTCTCTACATGACCAATGCACACAAGCACATGGAGAAAACTCATTTAAAAAAAAAAAGAAACAAAAGCAAACTTTATATGATGGCAGAGATGGTTGCATCAAGTTTCTTTTTGTGTGTGTGGCGTTTAAATAGCCAATCTGCAGGGGAGCATCATGCACGCATCAGTAAACACCCTTCAAAGAATCTTGATTGGAATCAGGTTGTTTCATCAGAACGCAAGTGAGCATTGGTGATATAAAGTGTTGTGCTGGGGAAAGAAGCCAAGGAACCAGACTAACCTGCATATACTCCAGCTTTGGAATTAATGTTAGCAATACCCCCTAGTATGGCAAATGTGCATACATGCACCATAGCACATGCCCCAATATCTGAAAATGATCACTATGTATTGGTCCACAAATGGTGTAAATTTGTTGCCTTTATGAAAAAGTGGACTGTTGTTATATGAGTCGCTGTATCTCAAGCTCATTTTGCTATGCATGCTCACACATGCACAATGCCACATGCCCACATATCTGAAAACTATTGGTCCACAACTGGTGTACATGGGGTACTTTTATGAAAAAGCCCACCATCATTGTGGAAAAGTGGAGCTATGCAATTGTTCTATGAATCACAATGTCTTATACTATGCTTAACCAGCTGCGCATGTGCACATTTGTGAAATAGCACATAGCTGAAAACGATCGCTATGTATTGGTCCAGAAATGGGACAAATGTGTTTTTATTTTTATAAAGAGAGAGAAAACGTGCATGACTGCATCCCATGCTCAATTGGCTGCGCAAGCAACACCACAGACCTCTATGTCTTAGTCCACAAATAGTGCTGATTTAGTGTTTTTTCGGGAAAAAAAAGTGCACAAGTGCTGTGAAAAGCTGAGCTATGAATAGAAGTCTGAACAGACGAGGGGACACGAGTGCAGAGAGAGCTTGTTTCAAAGTCCACAGCACTGGTGCCACCTGGTGGCCATGAGTGAATATAGCTCAGACACTACAAAAATGTTTGGGGCAGGGGGATTCCTTTTGAATGCATTTATTTGGGGAATTGCAGATTGGATTCAAATTTACACTGGATCAACTGCATATGCCACTACGGAAGATGGGGGAATAGGTCGATATTCAGGATATGTCATTCTCACATGCCTTCAATCCTGTTCTGCCCAATTTCCACATCAGCCAGTGCTTTAAAACACACAATTTGCTCATAAAAGTGCACAAAATTTGCATTTCTTTTTGGCGGGCATGCACATTTTGCACATGGATTTTCTTGGACATGCACATTTTACATGCAACTTTCCCTAACATGTACATAGGTTGATGTGATTTTCCCTAATGGGTGCCTTTTTGAACGTAACTTTTTCTAGCACATGCATGTCGGGGACACAATTTTTAAGCCAGGAACTGCATTGCAAAATGTGGAGTCATGCATGCTCCGAAAGATAACTGTGCATCTGATCTGTATATGAGGCTAGGATTAGAACTAGGGTGATGGTTTAGAACTAGGGAGTCCCAAGTTCAAAACTTCCCACTTCAGCCACGATACCCACTGGGTAGCTAGTCTCAGCCTAACCAACCTTGCAGGGCTGTTGCAAAAATAAACTGGGTCTCTCCCAGCCCTACGTGGAGAGGCCAGGGATTGAACGCGGGGACTTTTGCATGCACAGCAGGTGATCTACCACTGAATTCTGCTCTTTCCCTCTAAACATAAATTAAGATTCTAGTCCTCATGGTTGTGAATCAAGGGCTCCTTTCAGAAGGAATATCTGAAGCTGCCTTCTGCTGAGTCGAACCATTGTTTCATCTAACTCCATATTGCCTACATTGACTGGCATTGCCTCTCCTGGGTTTCAGAGAAGAGTCTTCCCCAACTTTACCAGGAGATGCTGGTGACTGAACCTGCAACTTTCTGTATGCAGAGCAAGTGTTGTACAATTGAGCCCCTTAAAAATAAAATAGGATTCTAGTCCTTGCAGTTTAAATATGAAGATAGGAAGCTGCCTTCTACCAACTCAGACCATCGACTCATTATTATCTACTACACTGATTGGCGGGGGTTCCCCAGGTTTTCAGACTGGGGGTCTTTCCCAGTGCTACCTGGAGATGCCAGTGATTAACCCTGGGACCTTCTCCATGCAAAGAACATGCTCCACCTCTAAATTACGGCCCCACCTTTGCACCAGCAGCTACGCAGGATCAGCCCTTTTAATTCCAGAGAGGTGGTATGGCCTAAGCCAACACGGAACCCCAAGCTGGAAACCTCATCTCCAGAAGCAAATATGTTAGGCAAATGCGGCAGGGACTCTCTGCCTCTCCCCCACCCATTTGTGGGAGAAAAATCCCCCCACAACCAGGTACATTTGCCCCAATGCCGATTGCCGTGCATGATCTTCTCCTGCCTCCCCCGACAATCTCAGTAGAATATTGAGTATTCAGTAATGAATATGAGTACCTTCCCTGCCCTCTGCCCCATCATCCTCAATGAGCACCAGCCACCACTGCCCTAGCTTAATTGCCTGGCTATGGTTACTCCCTGCCACCTGGCCCACGTTCAAAGACCACCTCTTGATGATCTGGGAGCCTGAACCCTGGGGTTGGAAACAGGTTCAGGGCGCTCATCCGCAACCCCTGCAAATGCTACCATCCTCCAGCCAAGGAGAGGCAGCTGTCAGGTGCCAATGGGCCCCAAAATAGCTCTCTGCTGGGGCAAGTACAGAGGACAGACACCCACATACACACAGGGCTGGAGCCGCACTGGTTAATAAACCACTGGTGACAGAACACAAAAGGGCCCATTGATTTGCTCAACACAGCTGCCCATTTTGGCCCAGAAACTGCATCACTCTGAGGCAAACATAATCTGATCTCAGCCAGAATAAACATGGGAGAGGAAGGAAGAAGACCGGGGGGGGGGGGAGTTTGGATGCCAAAGGCAATGGCGGCGTGATCTTCGAGCTCCCTGTTCTCAGGAAATATTTTATGCTGAGAAAAATTATCTAAAAGAAAGTAACTCCTGGAAACAAAATTCCAGATGGTTGTAAATGAATCTATCAGGAAGAACTGACAGTGGGATAAAATACTTCTTTAAATCAGTAAATAAAGAGGTGGGGAAAGACAGAAAGACAGAAGCCACAGAGAAACAGAGGTTCCAACCAATGTTTGGAAAAAAAACTGCAAGAGGAAGCTGGGATGGCTGTATCAAAAGGAGAACTGACTGAGCAACCAATAACACTCAAACAAGATTTGTTTTGTTCAAAAAGAACAGGAGGAACAGAAAGGGAGATGGAGTTGCCCTATATGCTAAAAAATACATGCCTCTGCACAGAAATACAGGAGGATGAGCTTGGTAGCCCCATCAGGGGCATCTGGGTTAAAATAAATGGAGCAAAGAATAAAAGGAACCTGGTGGTCGGAGTCTACTACCGGCCACCCAATCAAGGAGAAGATGAGGATGAAACTTTTGAAAAGCAAATAGCCAATGTTTCAAGGAAGCATGATGTAGTAGTAATGGGGGACTTCAATTTCCCCGATATTTGTTGGGAGACAAATTCTGCAAAACATGGCCCCTCCAGGACATTCCTGACTTGTGTGGCGGATAACTTCCTCCTAAAGAAAGTGGAGGAAGGAACTAGAGGATCAGCTATCCGTGACTTGATCCTAACCAACCAGAGATGACTTAGTGGGTCAAGTAGCAGTTACAGGAACTCTGGGGGAAAGTGACAATGTTATACTCGAGATCTTGGTTCTAGGGGAAGCAAAAGCTGAGTGTAGCCAAACACATACCCTGGATTTTAGGAAACCCGATTATAATAAACTCAGAACAATGATAAGTAAGGTCCCATGGCAAGTAGCTGTAATGAGAAAAGGAGTCCAAGTTGGGTGGGAGGTTTTTAAAATGGCCATTCTCAAGGCACAATTACAAACAATTCCAATAAGAAAAAAAGGCGGAAGACAACAGAAGACGCCCATGTGGCTTCACAAAAAGCTTAGAGATGACCTGCAAACAAAAAAGGACACATAGAGGAAGTGGAAGGAAGGCCAAGCTACAAAAGAACAATGCAGGCAGGTAGCACAGAATTGCAGGAAGGCTAAAGCTGAGAAAGAGCTGAGGTTAGCGAGGGATGCTAAAAGCAACAAAAAGGCTTTCTTCAGATACGTGCATAGTAAAAGACAGAGCAAAGAAAGGGTGGTTCAGCTATTCAGTGAGGATGGCAAAATGATAACAGATGACAGAGAAATGGCAGAGGTGCTCAATTCCTACTTTGGCTCAGTCTTCTCCCCAAAGAGGAACTATGACCCACCTGGCAAAGGCAAAGTACAGGCTAAAGGGGCAGGATTGCAGCTTGAGATCGATAGGCGTATGGTCAAGGAACACCTAATTGCTTTGAATGAGTGCAAATCTCCAGGGCTGGATGAACTGCACCCTCGAGTAATAAAGGAACTGGCAGAAGAACTCTCAGAACCGCTGTCTATTCTCTTTGAGAAATCATGGAGGACGGGGGAAGTCCCAGATGACCAGAAGAGGGCTAATGTTGTCTCTATCTTCCAAAAGGGCAAAAAGGAGGAACCTGGGAACTACAGACCAGTCAGTCTGGCATCAGTCCCTGGGAGAATTCTGGAGCAGATGATCAAGCAATCCATCCGTAAGCACCTTGAAAAAAATGCAGTGATTACTCGAAGCCAACATGGATTCGTCAAGAACAAATCCTGCCAGATGAATCTGATCTCATGTTTTGATCCGGTCACCTCCCTTGTGGACTATGGGAATGCTGTGGACATCATATACCTCGACTTCAGCAAAGCTTTCAACAAAGCGCCCCATGATATCCTGATGAGCACACTAGCTCCAAGTGGGCTAGATGAAACAACGATCCGGTGGCTCCACAGTTGGCTACAGAATCGGACTCAGAGAGTGCTTATCAATGGGATCTTCTCCAACTGGGGAGAGGTCACGAGTGGGGTACCGCAGGGCTCAGTCCTGGGCCCAGTGCTCTTCCACATTTTTATTAAGGACTTGGAGGAGGAGGTGCAGGGAATGCTGATCAGATTTGCAGATGACACCAAATTGGGCGGGATAGCTAACACCCTGGAAGACAGAAACAAAATTCAAAGTGATCTTGATAGGCTGGAGTGCTGGGCTGAAAGCAACAGAATTAAATTCAACAGGGATCAATGCCAAGTTCTGCACCTAAGAAAAAGAAACCAAATGCACAGTTACAAGTTGGGGGATACTTGGCTCAACAACACTACAAGTGAGGAGGATCTTGGAATTGTTGTCCATCACAGGCTGAATATGAGCCAACAGTGTGATGTGGCTGCAAAAAAGGCAAGTTTTTTGCCCCCTCTACTCAGCACTGGTTCGGCCTCATCTTGAGTACTGTGCCCAGTTCTAGGCACCACACTTGAAGAAGGATGCAGACAAACCGGAAGGGGTTCAGAGGAGGGCAACGAGGATTATCAGGGGACTGGAAACAAAGCCCTGTGAAGAGAGACTGAAAGAACTGGGCATGTTTAGCCTTGAGAAGAGAAGACTGAGGGGAGACAGGATAGCGCTCTTCAAGTACTTGAAAGGTTGTCAGAGAGAGGAAGGCCAGAGTGCAGGACATGGAATGATGGGCTCAAGTGACAGGAAGCCAGATTCCGGCTGAACATCAGGAAAATCTTCCTGAGTGTCAGAGCAATGCGACAATGGTACCGATTCCCTTGGGAAGTGGTGGGCTCTCGCACACTGGAGGCGTTCAAGATGAGGCTGGACAGCCACCTGTCAGGGATGCTCTGACTTGGATTCCTGCACTGAGCAGGGGTTGACTTGATGGTCTTATAGGCCCCTTACAACCCTACTATTCTATGTTTCTAGATAACCTGGTTTCTTCCTGATGTTTTGGACTACAACTCTCATAAGCCCCAGGCATTGTGGCCAATGGTCAGGAATACTGGGTGTGGCAATCCAAAACATCTAGGTTGCCTAACCCTGGATGGACCTTAAAGGCTGAAAACGTACTACTACTACTACTACTACTTTTAAGTAGTCAACAGCTCTGCCTCCAACCCATCTCCAAATGTCTCATTTTGCAATTCAGAATTCACAGATGGCGCTGGTAGCCAGGCACTCTGAATATTCAACACACATGGCCTGTGGCTGTCTGGGGTCTGCTGGCAAGCAACATCACCCTGTCACATCCAGTTTGGTACAGTGGGTTGTGCAACCTACGACTGGCACGGACATTTTGACACTGCCAGGCACAGCAAATATGGGCAGTGTATGCTTCCCCAGCTCCCCTACTGGCCTATGGAAAAATGGCTGCTTTTAGCTTGTTTCATGGGGTTGTGCTTGACAATGCAGACGTAATCCACAGAGGCACTCTTGTAGCTGGTTCCTCTGTCCAGATGAGTGGACAACCTGAATTCCTGCAGGAGAAGGCTATGAGTGGCTACTAGTCCTGATGGTTAAATGCTACCTCCAGTACCAGAGGCAGTGAGCCTATGTGCACCAGTTGCTGGGGAACATGGGAGGAAGGGTGCAGTTGCACTCGTGTCCTGCTTGTGGGTTTCCCGTGGGCAGCTGGTTGGCCACTGTATGAACAGAATGCTAGCTAACTTAGCTGCAGTGATCTCTGGTGACCTCCTGGCTGGACTACTGTAATGCATCGTATGTGGGGCTGCTGTTGCAAACTGTCTGAAAACTATAACTGGCATGCAATGTGGCAGTGAGCATTTTAACTAGGTGGCTTGAACATATTACACTGGTCCTGACTCATGTGTACTGTTTCCCAGTTTGTTTCTGAGCCCAATTCAATGTGCCAGTTTGGACCAATAAAACCCTTCACAGTTTGGGAATTTGGTATCTGATGGAACACGTTGCCCTATCTATGTCTATCTGTGTCCTAAAGTTTTCTACGGAATTCCTTCTCCAGGTGCCCCCTCCCTTATTCTGAAGTTCAGAGGGTGGCTACTACAGACAAGGCCTTCCATGTGGTGGCTCCCCTCAATTATGGAACACTGTCCCCAAGGCAATTCACCTAGCACCTACATTTTTTTTCTTTCTCTCACCAGCCTTAAGGTTTCTTTTGTTCTCCCAGTCCTTTGCTGTTTTAATCCTGATTATATGTTGGTTTGGTCCCCAACATCTCAGTTAAAAGGATTGGGGAAAGACCCCTCCCTGCCTGGGACCCTTGAGAGCAACTGCCTATCAGAGTAGTCAATGCTGGAGGATAGATGGACCAAGGGTCTGACCTTGGTCCATCTATGTTCCTATTTAAATTAGCCCTTTATTCAGAAAAATGAGGACTGGAATCTTACCATATCTTCAAGGGACCTTAGCTCAGTGGCTCAGATAGGGGTGCCTGGAACAAGTATCCTTCCCCTCACCCCAAAACAGGTGATTGGTGCTGTCTCTTCCTCCCCCAAACAGGTGATTATTGCTATCTCCACTCTCCCAAAACAGGTGATGGGTGCCATCTCTTCCTCCCCAAAACTGGTGTTCAGTGCTGCCTCCTCCTCACAAAGCAGATGATTGGTGCTATCTTCTCTCCCCAAAACAGATAATTGCTGCTGTCCTCTGGGCTGCTGTCCTTGCATGTGTCTGTGCGTGCACTCCTCACATCCATTCATCGCCATTTTGCATGCACTGGATCCCCTTCGGAAGATTTGTGACAATCTGATGCACTAGGTGTGGCTGAGGTGCTTTATTGCTGGGGTGCTCCCTCATGATCATATGAGAGTAGAGGCCCCACCACTTACAGATCAGGCCCAGAGCGAGAGTGAGCAGGCAAGAGAGCTTGTAACCACTGCAGTCTAGTGTCAATTTAAGGGCAAAGCAGAAGATCTATTGGTGGCAGAGGACTGTGGTGGCCCAGTTTCCTCTGGAACATTCCAGGTCTCCTCTCCGAATCATCAGCATTTATTTTGCCTTTTCTCACTGGAGCAAGACAGGATCCTACTCGAATACAAAGAACGGATTTGGTTAAACGAATTCAGTTAAAGAACCCATTGGGTTACCTGTATTTACCTTTTGGCTGTTCAGCAATGATTTTCTGCCCCTCTCTTGCCCAAAATATTTCTGGCACTGAACGGGGGGGGGGGCACTAAGGGGGCAACTCCCTCCTGCAAAAAGCCAGTCATGGAATTCTGAATGTCGCCTGGCAGAAAAATGGGAAAATGAGGTGGATGTAATGGAGTGTCTTTGAAGAGGTCATGGCTGGCTCACCCTTGGGGTGAGTTTAAAAGGGGACACAAGAACAGGAAGCTAACCCAACCTTGCAGATAAATCTTTGGAGATGCTAGCAATGGGGTGAATGGAGTTTTAAAAGTAGATTGCAGGCAAAGAGGATATGATACAGGTGGGGCCAAAGGGGGGTGGTGTTAAAGGACCCCAGTCCTCCATGCCTATGTCTCGATCTGGATCAGACCCTTTGTGCCTAGAATTGACTTTTAAAAACAGCAAGTGCTAACTGCAGGAAAAGGCATATCTCCTTGTTTGGCCCCAAGTCAGTGTTTTTTGCACACAGAGGGCTAGCTGCATCAATTTAGAATGTGGAGCTGCTCCAGTCACATCTCACATGGAGAGACAGAGGCGGAGGGAGGGGGCCAGTTTTTGACAGTAAATGGAGTACATGGGCAAGGGCTGTGGGATTTCTCTCCACCTGTGGCTTAACATGCCCTGCCCCCCCCTCCCCTGGATTTTTTCATCAGCTGAACTTTGAGACGCTTTGAGCAGAGGAGCTGTGGCAGGGGGAGGTTAGGTCACACCTATTTGCACCTTAAGTTAGAATAGGGGCTCCCAATGATTTTGGGCTGGTGGTCCCATTGTGGGTGTGTTGTGGGCACTCTCACAAGATGGCTGCCATAGTGGACATGGCCAGTCACAAAACACCTGTTTCCCAGAAGGTGAACTCATGAGGCAAAAACCAAAGTGACTTGCCAAAGGAGCTAAGTTACCAGGCCGGGGGGGGGGGGGGGGGAATGGAGCTCTAAAACAGCAAAGCCATTATTTTGAACCTGCTGTCTTCTGCTCCAGCTCTCATTTCACAGAAGACAAAACTGATCAGACTCAGAGACAGACAGGTAAATTGACCAAGACACTGAGTGCAAGGCAGAGGTGGGATTCTGAGCCACAATTGACATATTTCCACCACACACACCACAGACCAAATACCCCCCTCACTTTCCCTCTTGCCTTTTGGGGGTGGGGATGGGGGGGCATCTGTGTGTGTTTCAAAACAAAGCACTAGGCTGTAGCCAGTGACCAGTTTTATTTTTTTCAGAATGCCTCTGGGGGCCAGCGCTTCCCTTTGCAGCATGCCAGCCACCTAGTTAAGAACTTTTATTTTATTTTATTTTTAATACAAAATCTGGAGGGGCAGGGAACTGGAGGGCCCCAAGGGAGGTGTCCAAGGGCACAGTGGGGCCTGCAGGAACATGTTGGGGAACCTGGATTGGAAGCCTTTGCACATTTTCATTTCATCATCCTCCAAAAGGGCAAGGAGCCCAGCAAAAACAAGCTTCATCTTGAAGATTCAGCAGGAGCCAAATTTGGACTCATTGAGAGACATAGCTGCCCAGCCTTCAAGGTTCTTGGGAGAGGCACAGATCACTTCCGGCTTAGAATATAGGAATATAGAGCTGCTCGTCACCCAGTCCATGAGAGTGTGCAAGTGACAGTCACATGCCCACAGGTTTCCTGAGAGATCAAGGCTCAACCCAGTGGCCTGGCCTGAGAACCAAGGATCCAATGGGGTGAGCTGGTTGTTGGAGATGTCCAGCAGTTCCAGATGGTCCAACAGCTTGAAGATCCCAGCTGGGAGGTCAGCTAAGCTGTTATTCTGAAGGAAGAGGAACTTAAGGCTCAGAACGACATGGAAAGTTTTGTCTGCAATAGTTTGGAATTGGTTGGCTTCTAGGATCAACCTCTCCAGATGGGACAAACCATCCAGGACTTGTGGGGAGAGGGTGTGGAGGAGGTTGTATAACAGGTCCAAAGTGATCAAATTCTCCAGCTTTTGGAAGCAAGAGTGAGGCACTTCCTTCAGCTGGTTGTGGGAGAGGTCTAGGATCATGACCTGCTGTAGGGTTTGGAACCAGAATGGATGAAGGACGGTCAGCTGGTTCCCCTGAAGGAACAGTTGCTTCAAGGTGGTGGAGTTCTGGAATATCCCCAGGGGCAGATCTTTAAGGAGATTGTCGGTGAGATCCAAGGCATGTAATTCCAGGAGGTCATGGAGTAGGCTGCTGGGAAGGGTCTTCAACTGTTCCTGGACAGATGAAGTTCCTGGAGCTTGGGAAGGCCCCAGAGCGTCTCTACGTCGATGGTGGAGATATTTGTGAACTCAACGGAGATGTGCCTGGTGCCTTTGGGGAAGCCAGATGGGAACTCACTTAGGGATGGCGAGGAGCAGGAAAACTCTGTGAGGTTGGTCAGAGTGGGAAACAGGGGGCAAGGGAGGGCTCGTAGGCAGTGACAGTGAAGGGACATCAGGATGGAAATGATGAAGATGGTTGGGATGGAGCAATCCATTGCGGGGATCTATATGGATGCAGATAGAGAGATCTAGAGAGAGAGAGAGAGAGAATCTGCATGGGTGTTGTAAAGGTTAAACCCCATTCCACTCCTCCGATCACAAACTTAACTCCCATCATCCCTGACCATTGGCTGGGGCTGATGGGAGTTGTAGCCCAAACATTCCAAAGGGTGTACCAGGGTGGGGAAGGCTGTGTTACACCATGGGACGCAGCAAGGGAATTGGAGAAGAACTCATAATATCCATTGTTCTGTTCCCAGTTGTTCTGGGGGTTTACGCGGCCCTGACATCCACTCCACTTGAATCCCACTGAAGTCACAACTTTATTTTATTTTAACTTATTTATTTATTTATTTATGTATTTAATTAATTTCTATACTGCCCAATAGCCAAAGCTCTCTGGGTGGTTCACAAAAATTAAAACCCAAAAGTGCACCTTGTTTTATATAAAACAATATAAAATATGAAAGCATTAAAACCACAATAGAACAGTACAACCAGAATAAAACCTAGCAGCAATGCAGAGATTTAAAATACAGATTTAAAACAACAGAGTTAAAAGACTAGGAAGCTAAAATGCTAAAATACTGGGAGAATAAAAAGGTCTTCACCTGGCGCCAGAAGGAGTACAACGTAGGTGCCAGGCGAACCTCTCTAGGGAGCTCATTCTTCAGCTGGGGTGCCACAGTAGAAAAGGCCCTCTTCCTGGTAGCCACCCACCTCTCCTCCTTTGGCAGGGGCTCCCAGAGAAGGACCGCTGAGAATGATCTTAGGGTCTGGGCAGGCACATATGGAGGAGGCGATGACACAGTGTGATTTTATTTTTCCTACTTTTCTTCAAGTTATCTCTTTACTTAAGTTTCCTTTAAATATTTACTACTATAACTTTTTATTAATTTCTCTCACTTCTTAAATTCAACTTTACTTGATGTTTGTCAATAAAAATTCCTTCCCACTATAACTTCCCCCGCTGCTTCTAATGGATAAACTTGTAGACTGCAGGTGCCAAAATGTGGTGTGAAAAGAGATAGAGTTTGACCCTGAATTGTGAACATCCTGAGATGTAATCTGTGATCTGAGTGTGAATCAGAACACTATGAAATGTGAAAAGGTCAACATTCTAAACCGGTCCATGTCATGTGAATAGCCCAGACCAGGAAGGGGAGGTGTGAACGGAGAGTGAATGGTCTTATTGCAGGGGGGCCAGATGAGGGTGCTCTGGTATGTGCTGAAGATTGCCAAAGTGTCAGTTACAGAAGAGGACATGGGCCAATGAAAGAGGGGTATCTGCAGATGTTCTGATGACAAGGATGGCACTTCACGATCATGGAGACATTGGGGAGTCAGAAGGAGGTGCCTGGCTGTCTACAACAAATGTTGATCTGTCAGTAACCACGTCAATCCTGGAATTTGGGACATGGTGTGTTATCGACAAAGAACATACTGAACCCCTCTTTGATCTCATGAGCCCCAACGGAGGAAAAAGGGTATAAAACCCCCAAGCTCTCCAGTGTTCAGGAGGGGCATGGTTGCATCTGGATCATTGTATGGGCACATACTAACAGTGCCCTCGATCCATGGGACACGCATTGAGTGCTCTGGCCAAGTACTTGATAGCGTGTGGTGAGTATGTGTTGGGTAGAATTCAGGGAAAGGATTCTACTGTCCAGGGCTTAGATAGGGCGCAACTATCTTTGTTCTGTCATACTCACTCTTGGTTTGGATATCAGACAGCAGGCTTGGGCGTGGGCCTGGCTGACACTGTATCACCGTTGCCTCAGTGGGCCATTTTTGTGGTGTTGGACTGATCTGGAGCTGAGCAACAAACAGGGGCTAAATGTATATTTAGTCATTGAATGCATCACATTTGGGTAACTAAGTTTCTACCTTGAGAAGCGTGAGACCTCTTAAGCCTCAGAGAAGCGTGCAACTTCTTGAGGATTGTTGGTTTGGGGCTCTAATCTAAGAGGCATGCAACCTCTTCAGTCTTGAGCTTCAGAGAGCCTGAAACTCTCTGAGATTTGTTTGTAACCAAGTTTGTGCCTGAGAGGTGTGTGACCTCTTCAGCCTCAGAGAGCATGCAACTCTCTAGGGAGTGTAGTAAAAATGTAACCTAAAAGCCATTGTATGTGCCTTAAGCACCACGTAGCATTGTAAGAGCTGCGCATGCCTGGAATGAGCAGACAGTAACCCTCAGATAAGGTTGCTAAGCAAACCGCTGGCAACCAATCAAAAGTAACACGCTGGCTGAGGAATGCAAGCTAAGTGATAAAACTGCAGCGCGGGGGTTGCCAGGGGTCGACTCTGCTTTTGAGCGTGAGCTCCTTTGTCGAACTGTTTGCAAACAATAAAATCGAGTTGGACCCAGCCTGAAGTTGACTCTCCTCTTTGGGGCAAATTGGACTAGCCTCCAGGGGGCGAAACTAGCATTTTGTGCAACAACCTGGCGAGCATTCAGGAGTCCCTTGGACCACCCTGGGGTCAAACGACAGAACCGGCAAAGGTGCCTGTGGGGCACGCCGGACCGCCTTTGAGGTCTGCCACGGCACCAGAGAACGGGGGTCGGGACACCCAGGAGGTTAAAGGCGTGGACTCCATTGATTGAGTCAACCAGGCTGAACGGGTCTGAAGTGACGGCACTAGGGTGTTGGGCAGAGTAAGTACTTGATTTCCCTTCTGTCTTTCTGTTTGAGTTGCCTTCGGAGCGTCTGAGGTTTGTTAGACTCCGTGTAAGTGTCGGAGGTTTGTCAGGCTCCGTGTATGGTTTCAAACAGAGGTAGGCATAATGGGGGCGGGTAGCTCCCGTTTAGAAAGCTCTGCCACTCCCTTGGGATGCATGCTAAAGAACTTTAGCAAAGTCAAAGAAAGTTATGGCACTAAGATGTCAAAAGGCAAGCTGGTTACACTCTGTCAATTGGAGTGGCCGTCATTTGGAGTCAACTGGCCAGATATCGGCTCCTTTAATGAGGCCACAATTAGAAAAGTGCATGTTATTGTTGTAAATGATGGGCACTGGGATCAGTATCCCTATATAGACTCATGGTTGAGTTGCACTTTGAGCAACCCTTCCTGGGTGAAACAATGTAAAGGAGAGATGTGCAAACAAATGCTGGCTGCAGACCCTCGGAGAATGAAGGGAGGGAAGGGAAAGCCAATCTTAGAGGGAGAAGACGAGATAGACTTGGCACAAGGTTTGAGAGGGCAGGAGCGTGATCATGCAATTTCGCCTCAACCTCCAGTAGAAAGTACCCTAACGGTGGCCACAGCCTCTCAACCCCGGCCAGCCGGGTCCACATCGCAAAGTCTCTCTCAACCACCACCCTATGATGGAGAGTATAACGTGACTCCCTCGTGCCCTGCCGACTCCTCTTCTGACCAAGTCCCAAGACAAGTGGCCCAACCCAGCTCACCAAGACCCCTGCGGGACCCGTCCCAGTTAGCAATACATTTTTCTCCTCTGGCTGAGCCTAGGGCTACCCGAAACCCGCACCCTAAATATCAGTGCCCGATGCGAGAGGTAATGACAGGGGAGGGGCAGACTGCATTTGTATATGTGCCCTTCAGCACCGCTGATCTGTTCAATTGGAAAAATCAGAATCCTTCCTTTAGAGAAGACCCTGATAAGATGCAAAGTTTATTTCGATCTGTGGGGCAGACGCATCGTCCCACATGGGCAGATGTGCAGATGATGTTGCAAACCCTACTGACATCCGAGGAAAGGCGCCTAGTGCAAGGCACCGCTAATAGGATCGCTGAGGAGCGAGTAGCAGGAACTACTTGGGACCCCCATGAATTATGCCCCCAAGTAGACCCTGAGTGGCGTCCCAACGACCCCAGGGACCGAGAGCGGAGTCAGGACTATTTGGGAATAATAGCGGAGGCATTGGGGAGAGCTGTGCCACGTGTGACTAACTTTTCAAAGTTGTATGAAGTCCGCCAAGAGAAGGATGAAAATCCCTCTGTGTTCCTAGGACGGTTGTTTGATGCATTTAGGAAGTTTAGTGACCTAGATCCTGAAGCCTCAGAAAACCAGCGCATGGTAAATACAATGTTCATCGGGCAAGCAGCACCAGATATAAGAAAGAAGCTGCAGAAAGCCGAAGGAGCCGTGGGCAAGCCACTCTCCGAGTTGGTAGAGATTGCATATAAAGTGTATGGCAACCGAGAGCAAGTAACAGAAAGAAGGGAGACAAAACGCGGCGAAAAGCAACTGGCGATGCTAGCAGCCGCCTTGAGTGGCAGCTCAGGACGCATAGAGCCTCAGCAGAGGCAGGGGGGGGGGCAGAAGAAGGGAAAGGGCCGCCCGAGGTTTGACGAATGTGCATATTGCCGAGAGAAGGGACACTGGAAGAAGGACTGCCCGCTGAGAAGGCAGAGAGAGAAGAGCCAGGGGGAGGGGTGCCAATTGAGAGCAGACTCCTCTGAGGAATGTAGCTGAAGGAGACCGGGATCTAAAGCCACCACCCTATGAGTAAGTACTCGGGAAGATCCCATGGTAAAGATAAGGGTTGGTGGCAGAGACTATGAGGCTCTGGTAGATACTGGAACCACCTTTTCCATGATCCCTGCAAAACCCCCCCTCGCCAAAGAAAGCGGACGACACGTGACAATAGAAGGAATTGAAGGAAGAAAGGCTAGATTGCCTGTATGTGAGCCCCTCCTCACAAAGATCGGAGACAATAGACTAGAACATGCCTTTGTGGTCTCGCCCACATGTCCGGTTGCCCTTCTGGGGCGGGACTTGCTGACGAAGCTGCAAGCTGAGATCTTCTTTCGTGGGGATCAGATTGTAGTACAGCTACCAGTGAAGCAGAGCTCAAATTACCAGATGGCCCTCCATGGAACCCCAGCTCGGGCAAAGTATGTAACACCAATCAAAATTCCCCTAAAGGAGGGAGAGCTGCCTGTGTGTGTGAAACAGTATCCTTTGAAGAGAGCTACTCGTGCAGGCTTAAAACCGCTTATTGAAAAGTTTAAGAAGTATGGCTGGCTAGTAGAGGGCTCAACCCCCTTTAACACCCCAATATTGGGGTTGCTCAAACCAAACAGCACCTCCTACAGGCTGGTGCAAGACCTGAGAGCCATAAACAAGAAAGTTTTAGTGGATCATCCCCTGGTTCCGAACCCCCACACCATTTTGACCCAAGTCCCAGCAAATGCAAGGGTGTTTTCCGTCCTAGATTTAAAAGATGCTTTCTTCTCTATCCCACTGCACAAAGACAGCCAGAAAATATTTGCATTCGAATGGGAAGACCCAGATACTTATCATAAAACTCAATTGTTATGGGCTGTGTTGCCCCAAGGGCTCGTTTCAGCCCCCCACATTTTTGGATTAGCATTGCAGAAGGATTTGGAGCAGTGGAAAGACAAGCACCAGGAGGTGGCGCTGTTGCAATATGTTGATGACCTGTTGATAGCGAGCCCTAGCATGCAAATGGGGAAGAGAGCAACAGAGTCTTTGCTGAACACCTTGGGAGAAAGGGGGTACAAAGTATCACGAGAGAAGGCTCAAATATGCCAACCAAAGGTCACTTTCTTAGGTTATGAAATTGAAATGGAAACAAGAGCCCTGAGCAAAGATCGAATTCAAGCTATACAAAATATGCCTGCTCCTAAAAGCCCAAAGGAGTTACGAGCCTTTCTAGGTCTGACAGGGTTTTGCAGAATGTGGATTCCTGATTATGGGGGAAAAGCTAGGCCCCTGTATGAGTCTCTTACCAAAGAGGGCCTCGCAAGTTGGAAATGGACTAAGGAAAATCAGCATGCATTTGAACTATTGAAGACTGCCCTCTCACAACCTCCAGCACTCATGATTCCAAATGGGCGCAAGCCCTATAGATTGTACGTGCATGAGAACAAGGGAGTTGCCTCGGGAGTCTTGACTCAACCAGTGGGCCCGACATGGAGGCCTGTGGGCTATTACTCCAAGGTCCTGGACCCTGTAGCAAAAGGGTGGCCAGCATGTCTGAGAGCCGTTGCGGCCACTGCTACCCTTGTAGAGGAGGCACAAAAGATTGTCATGGGAGCTAACATGGAGATACACACCCCACATGGCGTGCCCCAAATCCTTGGAGCAGAGGGAGGAAAGTTCTTAAACCCTTCCAGACAATCTAGATATGAGATCTTTTTGTTATCTAATCCAGGCCTCACCTATAAGCATACCACGGCCCTGAATCCAGCCACCCTTCTGCCAGAACCAGGACCCCCATGTCATGATTGTCTGGAAGTGTTAACTCAAACAGTATTGATTTGATCTGACTTGACAGATGACCCGCTTGAAAATCCAGAAGAAGAGTTCTTTGTAGATGGCTCAAGCAATGTAATCGATGGCACACGACATACAGGATGCGCCGTGGTAATGCTGACTGAAACTATGTGGAAAGAGAAACTCCCCGCAAGTTGGTCAGCGCAAGCAGCAGAACTCACTGCCTTGACACGTGCACTAGAATTGGGGAAGGATAAAAGAGTGAACATATTTACAGACTCACGCTATGCCTTTGCCACCGTACATGCCCATGGACTACTGTGGAAAGAACGTGGGTTCATCACAGCCTCTGGACAGAAGATTGCAAATGGACCGCAGATTGTGACACTACTGGAGGCTCTCCAACTGCCAAAGGAGGTAGCTGTGGTGCATGTAAAAGCGCATGGCAGAGCCACAGATGAGCACCAGAGAAGGGGAAATGCGAAGGCCGACATGGCAGCCAAAGAAGCAGCGCAGATGGGAGGAGAAGTAGTGTTTCAAGGCTTAGCCCATGAGATAACCCTCCGCTTGGAAGATTATAAAGCAAAATACACCCAGGCTGATGACAAAGCTGCGGAGGAAAACAAGGCCACAAAAAATCCCCAAGGGTGGTGGATAGTCCCAGGAGGAAAAGTCATGCTACCCCGATGGCTGGCAGAAGAAGTGGTAAAACAACTTCATGCGAAGACCCACATGGGAGGCACCGCAATGGGAGACTTACTTGTTCGACAGGTTGTGGCACCGGGATTGTATGTAGAAGCCCAACGAGTCGCAGCAAGATGCCCCACCTGCCAGAAGGTAAATCCAAAAGGGGCCCGAGTGCCACCGCCAATGGGAGGACGACAGTGGGCGCACTACCCTGGACAGGCCTGGCAGATTGACTTCGCAGAGCTTCCAAGGTCAGGCCGACACCAATATATATTGGTACTGGTGGACCAGCTAACGGGATGGGTAGAGGCCTACCCTACAAGGACAGCTACAGCATCAACAGTGGCACGCTTCCTGCTCCAGGAGCTGATACCTCGGTTCCTGTTGCCTGAGTCTATTGAGTCGGATCAAGGGAGCCACTTTGTGGGAAAGATAGTGCAAGAAGTGTCTAAAGCTTTAGGCATTAAATGGAGACTCCATACCCCATGGAGGCCTCAGAGTTCAGGTCAGGTGGAGCGCATGAATAGGACATTAAAGACAATGATAACAAAAATTTGCATAGAGACCCACTTAAAGTGGCCCCAGGCGCTCCCACTGGCTTTAACTCGCATTCGTAGCACTCCACGTAGAGGGATAAAATTGTCACCTTTTCAATTAATGTTTGGAATGCCTCCTAGGGTTCTGCCAGCAGGGTGGAGGGAGCAAGTCACTGTCGATTTGGGAAAAACTGAAATTGGAGAACATGTTATTGCCTTGCAGTCTGTTTTGTCATCCCTTCACAGGTTTGCTGCACCATTCCAGAGCCTACCGCTGGATGTTCCAATCCACAACTTCCAGCCGGGGGACCAGGTGCTGCTCCAAAAGTGGAAAAAGGGCCCCCTAACCGAGAGGTGGGAGGGACCATACCAGGTGTTGCTGGTAACCCATACAGCTGTCAAGCTCAGCGGAAATGACAGGTGGACTCACTGTTCCAGAATAAAAAGGTATAACCAAGGTGAGGACACCAGCTCCCAGGGCGTGGTCACTCCGGAAGCTGACCTCCTCTCGGAAGAAGAAGCCTGCAAGCAGCGGGATAAAGACAACTGGCATAGTTATCCTATTTCAGAACTGAAATTAAGATTATGTAAAACAAGGACCAAAGATTAAGTATGCAGCAGCTGTGTCTGTTAGTAATAATCCTAAGGCTAAATCTAGCTGTAGGAGAAAACAGCATGCTGTTTCTAGCTGAAGCTGTAGCCAGATACTTGAACCTCTCGAACTGCTGGGTCTGCATACAGGCCGAAAATGAGGGAAAGGTAAGCACATGGATCCCTCATCCACTGAACCTGACTGAATTAGTACACACCGATTATAGAATACATAAACAAACAAATGTTACTTGGGAAGATGATTTTATCTTAAGTCAAACTCCATCATGGGAAGTACGGCCTCAGTTAGGAGAATGGTGCTTCATGCAAAACAGGTCTGACACACATACACACTTTGTAGGAAATAGCAGCTGCAGGAATTATATAGTAAAGGGAGGTGCATGGCATAACAACCACACCTCAAAGAGAACGTTTTGTGCAGGATATGCAGATTACATCACCCTTCGGCCCGAGGTTTCAAGGGTGATAGGTGGCCACAAGTGTGTGTTGTGGTCAATCCCTCATAGTAGCTCACAATCCTTGTTCTATTGCATTCAAAACCAGACAAAAGATCAAAATGCTAGAGCATGCTATATGAATGGAACTCTAAGCCCACGTGGAGATTCAACCCTATATTTGGGATTTTACAATCAGTATTTGGATCCCCAAAAATATGGCCTAGCAGACAAGTCTTGGCCTGCTTTGACCGGCCATTATTGGATCTGTGGGACTCACGCATACACCCAGTTGCCCGCCAACTGGACTGGCGTGTGTTATCCTGGGATATTAAGGCCCCCATTCACGCTGTTGCCTCAAAGGGCCTCAGTACTGCACCGACTATACAGAGTAGATAAAAGATCCCTGAGCATGGAAGACTTGTCTGCTACACAAAGATGGGGAAATGATGAGTGGCCGGCAGAAAGGATAATAAGGTATTATGGGCCTGCCACTTGGGAACCCAACGTGGTGGGAAGAGAACCCACGTACCTTACTAACCGCATAATCCGGCTTCAGGCAATAGTGGAAATCTTTGCAAACGAGACTGCAAGGGCCATAGATTTAGCAGCCACACAGCTAACCCAACTCCGCAATGCTGTCACCCAAAATCGGATGGGACTTGATTACGTGTTAGCAGCAGAGGGGGGCCTTTGTCAGAAGTTTAATTGGACAGACTGCTGTTTGCAGATTGATGACAATGGCGATATCCTTAGGGATATTGCAACCAAAATTAGAAAAATAACTCACGTCCCAGTACAAACCTGGAACGGGTGGAGTACTGACTGGCTGACTTCATGGTTGCCGAACTTTCGCTGGTTGAAGACTGGATTTATGATATTCTGCTCAGTTATGCTAATTTTGTGCTTATTACCCTGCATACTTCCCTGCATTATAGCCCTAGTCAAACGTACAGTAGAATCTGTAGTCAGCAGGGAAATGTTTGTACATTACCAGAGATTAGCGATGGCTGAAGTAGACTAAGTGTTATAAGAAGAAAGCATCTTGAGGGGGGAATTGTAGTAAAAATGTAACCTAAAAGCCATTGTATGTGCCTTAAGCACCACGTAGCATTGTAAGAGCTGCGCATGCCTGGAATGAGCAGACAGTAACCCTAAGATAAGGTTGCTAAGCAAACCTCTGGCAACCAATCAAAAGTAACACGCTGGCTGAGGAATGCAAGCTAAGTGATAAAACTGCCGCGCGGGGGTTGCCAGGGGTCGACTCTGCTTTTGAGCGTGAGCTCCTTTGTCGAACTGTTTGCAAACAATAAAATCGAGTTGGACCCAGCCTGAAGTTGACTCTCCTCTTTGGGGCAAATTGGACTAGCCTCCAGGGGGCGAAACTAGCATTTTGTGCAACAGGAGGTTCTACTTTTGCTTATTCCTTTTTATTTCAATAAATCTCCTTTTCTTTCATCTACATTGGTTGTTCTCCACCTCATAAGATCCCAAACCTCTCAGCCTGATCAACTGAGTGGTCCTGGGTAAATTGAAATCCATATTTCACACTCTCCCTCGTCCTCACCAGCCTACCTGTCCTGGCTGATGGGACAGAGAGAAGGCCATCCGAGGCTGATCTTGTTGAGCGGCCTGTCTGGTGTTGCTGGAGGTGCTCCTTAAGATAGGCTGGGCCAGAATCATATAGGGTTTTAAAGGTCAAAACCAGCACCTTGAATTTGGCCCAGAAAACAACTGGTAACCAGTGCAACTCCTTCAGCGCCGGAGTGATGTGATCTCGCCTGTGGCTGCCTTTAATCAGGCGAGCCGCCGTGTTCTGTCACAGCTGCAGCTTCCGAACCGTCTTCAAGGGTAACCTCATGTAGAACGCATTACAGTAGTCTAGACAAGAGGAAACCAGGGCATGTACTACCGATGGGAGCAGGTGGTCGGGAAGGTAGGGGCGCAGCTGCCGTATCAGATGGAGTTGATACAGCGCTGTCCGGCTCACGGCTGACACCTGAGCCTCCGTGGACAGCTGGGAGTCTAAAATGACCCCCAGGCTGCGGACCTGGTCTTCCAAGGGTAGCCGTACCCCATTCAACACCAGGTCGACATCCCCCAACCTCCTCTTGTCTCCCACCAAAAGTACCTCTGCCTTGTCAGGGTTCAGCTTCAGCTTATTCCTCCCCATCCAGCCACTCACCATCTCCAGATGTTTGGACAGGGATTCCACGGCCAACCCTGGTGAAGATTTGAACGAGGGGTAGAGCTGCGTGTCATCCGCACATTTATTTATTTATTCATTTCATTTCTATACCGCCCAATAGCCGAAGCTCTCTGGGCGGTTCACAAAAATTAAAACCAAACAACACACAATAAAACAATTTAAAATATATAGAACATTAAAACTACAATATAACAATACAACCACAATAAAACCTAGCAGCAGTGCAGGAGTTTAAAATACAGATTTAAAACAGCAAAGATAAAAATTTAGAAAGCTAAAATGCTAAAATGCCTGGGAAAATAAAAAGGTCTTCACCTGGCGCCGAAAGGAATACAATGTAGGCGATGGCGAACCTCACTAGGGAGCTCATTCCAGAGCCGGGGTGCCACAGCAGAAAAAGCCCTCCTCCTAGTAGCCACCCGCCTCACTTCCTTTGGCAGGGGCTCATGGAGAAGGGCCACTGACGATGATCTTAAGGTCCGGGCAGGCACATATGGGAGGAGGCGATCCTTCAGGTAACCTGGCCCCAAGCCGTTAAGGGCTTTGAATGTTAACACCAGCACTTTGAATCGGGCCCGGAAATGGACCGGCAGCCAGTGCAGCTGGAAAAGTACTGGCGTAATATGAGCTCGCAGGCCAGTCCCTGTTAACAATCTTGCTGCCCTGTTTTGGACCAGCTGAAGTTTCCAGACCGTTTTCAAAGGCAGCCCCACGTATAACACATTGCAGTAATCCAGACGAGAAGTTACCAGAGCATGGATAACTGCAGCTAGGCTATCTCTGTCGAGAGAAGGGCGTAGTTGGTATACCAGCCTAAGCTGATAAAAAGTAGGGATGGACGAAAGTCACTTACCTGTCCTCGAAGCTTTTCGCGGTGGGGGGGGAGGCGCTTCGCTGCTCCCCCCGCAAAGTTCAGGCCGGGGGGGGAGGATTCCCGCCTCGCCCGGCCGAAATTCAGGCCGGGGGGGAGGCTTCCCGCCTCGCCCGGCCGAAATTCAGGCCGGGGAGGAGGCGCCTCGCCTCGCCCGGCCGCAAACTAAACAGTTTAAAAAAAACACACACAACGCCCCTGTGATAGGCTACGTGACAATTAACGTAGCCTATCACGGCTAGATCTGCAAAGTCAGCCGTGATAGGCTACGTTAATCGTCATGTAGCCTATCACGGGTGACTTTAAAAAAAAAAAAAGCGCGTACGCAAATGGCGGCCCCCATAGGGAGCCGCCGTTCGCGTTCCTTATTTGGTCGCTGTGGTCTACGTAAATCTTTACGTAGAGTACAGGGACCAAATAAGGAACGTGAATGGCGGCTCCCTATTGGGGGCCGCCATTTGCGTACGCGCTTTTTTTTTTTTTCAAAGTCACCCGTGATAGGCTACGTGACGATTAACGTAGCCTATCACGGCTGACTTTGCAGATCTAGCCATGATAGGCTACGTTAATCGTTACGTAGCCTATCACAGGGGTGTGGGTTTTTTTTTTCTTTTGAAGTTCGCGGCCAGGGAGACGGGGCGCTTCTCCCCGGCCTGAATTTCAGCCGGGCAAGGCGGGAAGCCTCCCCCCCGGCCTGAATTTTGGCCGGGCGAGGAGGGAAGCCTCCCCCCCCGGCCTGAACTTCGGGGGGAGCAGCGAAGCGCCTCCCCCCCACCGCAAAGCAAGCTGCGAGACCAGGTAAGTGACTTTCGTGCATCCCTAATCGAAAGCCGCTGAGAGGTCCAGGAGAATCAACAGGGTCGCACTCCCCCTGTCCCTCTCCCGGCAGAGGTCATCCCACAGGGCGACCAAGGCAGTTTCCGTTCCAAAACCAGGCCTGAAGCCCGATTGAAATGGATCTAGATAATCCGTTTCATTCAAGAGTGCCTGGAGCTGTCCTACAACCACCCGCTCCAGCACCTTGCCCAGGAAGGGGATGTTGGCCACTGGACTATAATTGTTAACATCCTCTGGGTCCAGGTTAGGCTTTTTCAGGAGTGGTCTAATTACCGCCTCTTTTAAAGCGGCAGGCACCACGCCCTCTCTCAAGGAAGAATTTACAACCTCCTGGACCCAGCCAGACATCCCCTCCTTGTTTGATTTAATAAGCCATGAAGGGCAAGGGTCAAGCACACAAGTGGTCGATCGGACTTGGCCAAGCACCTTGTCCGCATCCTCAGGCCTCAGTAACTGAAACTCATCCAATAAAACTGGACCAGACGGTGCTCTGAACGCCTCTACCAATGGAACTGCATTAATGGTGGTGTCCAATTCATGATGAATCCGAGTGACTTTATCCTCAAAGTGCTGTGCAAACTTGTCACAGCGTGCTACTGAGGGTTCCACCATCTCTCTCCCTGGCCCAGAATGTAACAGGCCGCGAGCTACTCGGAAAAGCTCCGCTGGACGACACAGAGAAGATGCAATGCTGGTGGAAAAGAACTGTCTCTTTGCCACCCTCACCGCCACAGAGTAGGCTTGATAGTGGGCTCTTACCTGTGTTCAGTCAGACCATTTTAATAGGTCCCCCACCCTTGCAGAGAGGGAAGGCTGCCAGGAGTCTAAACCTCAGCAGGAAGTGATCTGACCATGACAAAGGGACAGATGTTAATTACTCCACTTTCAGATCACCATCCTCCTGCCCAGTCGAGAAAACCAGATCAAGCGTGTGTCCTTTTATATGCGTTGGGCCGATGACATGTTGGGACAGCCCCATGGTTGTCATGGCGGCCCTGAAGTCCTGAGCCGCCCCTGATACAGCGGCCTCGGCATGGAAGTTGAGATCCCCCAGGACCATCATCCTGGGGGTCCTCAACACCAAGTCCGAGACCACCTCCGTCAGCTCAGGCAGGGAGTCTGATGGGCAGCGGGGTGGGCGGTACACCAACAGAATCCCTAATCTGTCCCAGGTACCCAACACAAGGTACAAACACTCAAGATCTGCACTCGAATGAGCAGGAAGCCTGGAGAGGGAGATTGAATTCCTATAGACCACGGCAACCCCCCCTCCCCGACCCTCAAGTCGGTGCTGGTGCTGCACTGAGTGCCCAGGAGGGCACAGCTGGGAGAGCGTGACCCCGCCCAGTTCCCCCGCCCAGGTCTCAGTAATACATACCAGGTCAGCCCCCTCATCCACAATCAAATCATGGATGAGGGAGATTTTATTTTGGGCTGACCTGGCATTCAGCAGCAGCACCACCAGACCCGAGGGCAGACTGGTAAGGCTGCCAGGAACCATCAGGTTGGGGGAAGAACCAGAAGAGGGGACAGCTGTAAGGTGTCTAGCCCCTCTTCTCCTCAGCTGGCCTGTTAATCCCCCAACGCCATACCTCCCCATGCCCATGACCACAGTTACGGTGGCACCTCCCCGACCCCCTGAGTTGTCCAATAGTCCTCCCAGGCACATATTAAAATGTTAGGATATAAAATGCACAACAGTTTAAAAGAACATAAAAGATAAAAGAGATAAAAGAGAACAGCAGCTAAGAAGGAGCAGATAAAGTCCACGTTTGCCCCTTTCTCCCTGGTCTTTAAAGCTGCTGCCCTCTGCTGCTGCTATTTGCTGCTGGTAACTGTGGCTGCTGGTGTCTCTGGAGAGGCAGGTGGGTGGGTCTTCAGGTCCTGTTCTACGCGACTCCAAGTGCGACGCTAAGTGCGCACTTAGCGTCGCACTTGGCGCGACGCCGAGGCACTGCCTCTGGCAGCTCCGCCTTAAGTACCTGATGGCGGGGGCAGAAGCAGGCTCAGGATCCACCTGGTGCAGCTGCTGGCTGGTCCTCCTTCCCCCAGGCTCCTTCCCTGGGGTGCGGTGTCATCACATTGATGACACCGCACCCCAAACCTCCTGATGATAGCCCCCAGTGGCTTCACATACATGTTGAAAAGCATCGGGGAGAAGATGGAACCCTGTGGCACCCCACACATGAGCAGCCACGGGTCCGAAACCTCCTCTCTCAGTGCTACCCTCTGGTACCTGCCGGAGAGGAAGGACCGGGACCACCGTAATACGATGTCTCCAATGCGCAACCTGTTCAGGCGGTCCAGGAGGATACTGTGGTCAAAGGTATCAAAAGCCGCTGAGAGGTTGAGGAGATCAAGGAAGGAGCATTCGCCCCTATCCAAAGCTCTCCTTATATCCACCAAGGCGACCAAGGCTGTTTCTGTCCCATGGCCAGGCCTGAAGCCCAACTGAAATGGATCTAGATAATCGGCTTCTTCCACGTGTGGGATCAACCGGATGCCTCAGAGAAGCCCCCAAATTAGACCCATCTTTTGATCCAAGCTTCTACTGCTCAGAGACAGACTACGGAGTCTCCACAGAGCCATGAATATTATCAGTCCCTGGAGTCAGAAGGGGCTATTGAGTCCAGCCGCCTGTTCAGTGCAGGAACCCACTTTAGCATCCCTGACAGGTGGCTGTCAAGTATTTGCTTGAATACCCTCAGGGACAGAGAGTCCAGCACCTCCCCTAGGCAGTTGGCTCCATGGCTTGATTGCTCTGACCGTTTTCCCTGACATTCCTCCGAAATCTCCCTTCCTGTAACTTTATTTCGTGTCCTGCAGTCTTGAACGATGGAGAACAGGTTGCGGCCTACTTCTGCATGACAACAAACCTTCAGGGGCTGGAAAAGTGCTACCATCCCCTCATCCGCTCAGTCTTCTCTTTTTGAGGTGAAATGTATCAGTTCCTGCCTGATCAGGAGCGGACCCGTGGTTCAAGGATCAGGGAAGTCTAGCTAGCAGGGGAGCTGTGCAGCAGAAGGCACAGCTAGGGAGATGATGTTTCAGCACGGGCCAGGCTCCAACTGAGTCTCTATAGGGGATGTTGTTGTCCCAGCCCTTCCTGGCTTGTCATTAGGGCCCTGTTACAGAGCATGCTTCCTCCTCACAAGTATAGCTCAAGGATATTTGACGCACTGCTCCATAGGCACTGCACTCCTGGGCTTCTGTCTGGACACACTGCTGCCATTATTCCTGGGGGGGATCCCGGGAGGCCTGGAGCAGGGCTGCTTCGGTTCTTCCAGTGCCATGGCCTCCCCCAGAAGGGCTCCTGGTGGTTGTCTTGGGAGGCCTATCAGCATCCTCCAACTGCTCCTGACCCTTACAACCATTATTTATGTATTTGAGGTGCTTTTGTGCCACTTGGCAGCCAAAAGACTCCCAGAGCAGCGTACATGTACTCCATTATTTTATTTATTTATTACATTTATATCCCAGCTTTCTGCCATCATGGATCTCAAGGTAGCTACATGCGGTTCCCAGGTGATCTCCCCTCCATGCACTGGCCAGACCCAGACCTGCTTAGCTTCAGCATGGTGGCTGCCTCACATGTAGGGATGTACGAAAGTCACTTACCTGTTCGCGGATTATGTTGATGGGGGGGAGGCGTTCCGTCCCTCCCCCCGGAATCCTGGCCAGGGGGGGAGGCGCTCCGTTCCTCCCCCCCGGAATCCTCCACGGCCGCCTGTGCTCCGTGGCAGCTCCGCGGAGCAGCCGGCCAGGCCAGAGCCATCTGCAGCTGGATTTCCGGCCGCAGAGGGCTCTGGGTAAAAAAAAAAACCACGTACGCAAATGGCGGCGGCTACAGCCACCGCCATTTGCATTCCTTATTTTTGCCCTTAACCTACATAAATATTTACATAGGCTAAAATGGCAAATCAAAAAGGGACGCAAATAGCACCCGCTACGCTATTTGCGTTCCCCTTGATTTTTGCCGTCATAGTCTACGTAAATATTTACACAGATTAAGAGGGCAAAAATAAGGAGCGCAAACGGCGGCGGCCGTAGCCGCCGCCATTTGCGTATGCGGTTTGTTTGTTTTTTTAACCCACCCAGCCATGATAGGCTACGTAAAGATTTACGTAGCCTATCATGTCGTGCTTGTTTTTCTTTCTTTCTTTCTTTTTTTACCAGAGTGGAAATGGCGGCAGCGGCAGCCGGTCAGAAGACCGGCTGCCGCCACCACTGCCGCCACTGCCGCCACCAGAGCTGCCGCCGCCCGGAAGATCCGCCCCAGGTGATTCTCGTCCCGGGGGGGATCCGCGGGGGGGCGGCAGGCCGTTCCGCCACGGAGTTCTGGGGGCCGAATGCACTGGCATTCGGCCTCACGGTGATCCGTGGCGGAATTCTCTGCCATCCCTACTCACATGCCTGCAGACTATGCCCTGGGACCAAATGCCCACAGGCTCACAATCTAAAAAAGACACAACATGCAAGGAAAAGGAAGAGGGAGGGAAGAGGAAAACAACCTATTCTTTCAGCAGGGCTGGCGGAATGGCCCTGCTCTCCCTCTGTACAGCCTACTGGAGTGGCCATTGGTGGGGACAGTTGGAGGAGGAGTCTCCGTGAGGGAGTGACATGATCCTTTTCCTCCTCCGACATCTCCTTCAGTTCCAGGGTGGTCCTGCCAGGAAGGTCATGGCATACAACACCACAATGGCTAATGGCTCTTACAGATTTCTCCTCCGGCTCCATGAATGGCCCCGATCCTTTTTGGGAGTCACAGCCACACACCATGCAGCAGTGAGTTCCATAAGTTCCATCACCAGAGGCTTGCACATTCGAAATGGTGCACATCCAGACATGGGACAGGGCCAGACGGATTGATTTCAAAGTTGTGTGGTGTAGCAACTAGAGTGTTGGACTGGGAACCGGGAGAACCAGGTTCGAGTTTCCACTCAGCCATGGAAGCTCACTGGGTGACTTTGGGCCAGTCACAGACTTGCAGCCCAACCTACCTCACAGGGTTGTTGTGAGGATACCAAACCAGAAGATCTCAGTGGATCAGGTGTAGCGGCTAGAGTGTTGGAATGGGAGCTGGGAGATCTGGGTTCTAGTCCCCACTCGGCCATGGAAGCTCACTGGCCTGGGTGACTTCGGGCCAGTCACAGATGGAGTAAAAATGTAACCTAAAAGCCATTGTATGTGCCTTAAGCACCACGTAGCATTGTAAGAGCTGCACATGCCTGGAATGAACGGACAGTAACCCTAAGATAAGGTTGCTAAGTAAACCTCTGGCAACCAATCAAAAGTAACACGCTGGCTGAGGAATGCAAGCTAAGTGATAAAACTGTAGCGCGGGGGGTGCCCAGGGTCGACTCTGCTTTTGAGCGTGAGCTCCTTTGTCGAACTGTTTGCAAACAATAAAATCGAGTTGGACCCAGCCTGAAGTTGACTCTCCTCTTTGGGGCAAATTGGACTAGCCTCCAGGGGGCGAAACTAGCATTTTGTGCAACAACCTGGCGAGCATTCAGGAGTCCCTTGGACCACCCTGGGGTCAAACGACAGAACCGGCAAAGTTGCCTGTGGGGCGCGCCGGACCGCCTTTGAGGTCTGCCACGGCACCAGAGAACGGGGGTCGAGACACCCAGGAGGTTAAAGGCGTGGACTCCATTGATTGAGTCAACCAGGCTGAACGGGTCTGAAGAGACGGCGCCAGGGTGCTGGGCGGAGTAAGTACTTGATTTCCCTTCTGTCTTTCTGTTTGAGTTGCCTTCGGAGCGTCTGAGGTTTGTCAGACTCTGTGTAAACGTCTGAGGTTTGTCAGGCTCCGTGTAAGTGTCGGAGGTTTGTCAGACTCTGTGTAAATGTCTGAGGTTTGTTAGACTCCATGTAAGTGTCGGAGGTTTGTCAGGCTCCGTGTATGGTTTCAAATAGAGGTAGGCACAATGGGGGCGGGTAGCTCCCGTTTAGAAAGCTCTGCCACTCCCTTGGGATGCATGCTAAAGAACTTTAGCAAAGTCAAAGAAAATTATGGCACTAAGATGTCGAAAGGCAAGCTGGTTACACTCTGTCAATTGGAATGGCCGTCATTTGGAGTCAACTGGCCAGATATCGGCTCCTTTAATGAGGCCACAATTAGAAAAGTGCATGTTATTGTTGTAAATGATGGGCACTGGGATCAGTATCCCTATATAGACTCATGGTTGAGTTGCGCTTTGAGCAACCCTTCCTGGGTGAAACAATGTAAAGGAGAGATGTGCAAACAAATGCTGGCTGCAGACCCTCGGAGAAAGAAGGGAGGGAAGGGAAAGCCAATCTTAGAGGGAGAAGACGAGATAGACTTGGTGCAAGGTTTGAGGGGGCAGGATCGTGATCGTGCAATTCCGCCTCAACCTCCAGTAGAAAGTACCCTAACGGTGGCCACAGCCTCTCAACCCCGGCCAACCGGGTCCACATTGCAAAGTCTCTCTCAACCACCACCCTATGATGGAGAGTATAACGTGACTTCCTCGTGCCCTGCCGACTCCTCTTCTGACCAAGTCCCAAGACAAGTGGCCCAACCCAGCTCACCAAGACCCCTGCGGGATCCATCCCAGTTAGCAATACATTTTTCTCCTCTGGCTGAGCCTAGGGCTACCCAAAACCCGCACCCTAAATACCAGTGCCCGATGCGAGAGGTAATGACAGGGGAGGGGCAGACTGCATTTGTATATGTGCCCTTCAGCACCGCTGATCTGTTCAATTGGAAAAATCAGAATCCTTCCTTTAGAGAAGACCCTGATAAGATGCAAAGTTTATTTTGATCTGTGGGGTAGACGCATCGTCCCACATGGGCAGATGTGCAGATGATGTTGCAAACCCTACTAACGTCCGAGGAAAGGCGCCTAGTGCAAGGCACCGCTAATAGGATCGCTGAGGAGCGAGTAGCAGGAACTACTAGGGACCCCCATGAATTATGCCCCCAAGTAGACCCTGAGTGGTGTCCCAATGACCCCAGGGACCGAGAGCGGAGTCAGGACTATTTGGGAATAATAGCGGAGGCACTGGGGAGAGCTGTGCCACGTGTGACTAACTTTTCAAAGTTGTATGAAGTCCGCCAAGAGAAGGATGAAAATCCCTCTGTGTTCCTAGGACGGTTGTTTGATGCATTTAGGAAGTTTAGTGACCTAGATCCTGAAGCCTCAGAAAACCAGCGCATGGTAAATACAATGTTCATCGGGCAAGCAGCACCAGATATAAGAAAGAAGCTGCAGAAAGCCGAAGGAGCCGTGGGCAAGCCACTCTCCGAGTTGGTAGAGATTGCATATAAAGTGTATGGCAACCGAGAGCAAGTAACAGAAAGAAGGGAGACAAAACGCGGCGAAAAGCAGCTGGCGATGCTAGCAGCCGCCTTGAGTGGCAGCTCAGGACGCATAGAGCCTCAGCAGAGGCAAGGGGGGGGGCAGAAGAAGGGAAAGGGCCAGCCGAGGTTTGACGAATGTGCATATTGCCGAGAGAAGGGACACTGGAAGAAGGACTGCCCGCTGAGAAGGCAGAGAGAGAAGAGCCAGGGGGAGGGGTGCCAATTGAGAGCAGACTCCTCTGAGGAATGTAGCTGAAGGAGACCGGGATCTAAAGCCACCACCCTATGAGTAAGTACTCGGGAAGATCCCATGGTAAAGATAAGGGTTGGTGGCAGAGACTATGAGGCTCTGGTAGATACTGGAGCCACCTTTTCCATGATCCCTGCAAAACCCCCCCTCGCCAAAGAAAGCGGACGACACGTGACAATAGAAGGAATTGAAGGAAGAAAGGCTAGATTGCCTGTATGTGAGCCCCTCCTCACAAAGATCGGAGACAATAGACTAGAACATGCCTTTGTGGTCTCGCCCACATGTCCGGTTGCCCTTCTGGGGCGGGACTTGCTGACGAAGCTGCAAGCTGAGATCTTCTTTCGTGGGGATCAGATTGTAGTACAGCTACCAGTGAAGCAGAGCTCAAATTACCAGATGGCCCTCCAGGCAACTGAAACTGTGTCAAAGGCCAAGGGGATTGAGCTCTTAGAGAATGTTGACCCGTGTGTATGGGCAGATGGAACCCCAGCTCGGGCAAAGTATGTAACACCAATCAAAATTCCCCTAAAGGAGGGAGAGCTGCCTGTGTGTGTGAAACAGTATCCTTTGAAGAGAGCTACTCGTGCAGGCTTAAAACCGCTTATTGAAAAGTTTAAGAAGTATGGCTGGCTAGTAGAGGGCTCATCCCCCTTTAACACCCCAATATTGGGGTTGCTCAAACCAAACAGCACCTCCTACAGGCTGGTGCAAGACCTGAGAGCCATAAACAAGAAAGTTTTAGTGGATCATCCCCTGGTTCCGAACCCCCACACCATTTTGACCCAAGTCCCAGCAAATGCAAGGGTGTTTTCCGTCCTAGATTTAAAAGATGCTTTCTTCTCTATCCCACTGCACAAAGACAGCCAGAAAATATTTGCATTCGAATGGGAAGACCCAGATACTTATCATAAAACTCAATTGTTATGGGCTGTGTTGCCCCAAGGGCTCGTTTCAGCCCCCCACATTTTTGGATTAGCATTGCAGAAGGATTTGGAGCAGTGGAGAGACAAGCACCAGGAGGTGGCGCTGTTGCAATATGTTGATGACCTGTTGATAGGGAGCCCTAGCATGCAAACGGGGAAGAGAGCAACAGAGTCCTTGCTGAACACCTTGGGAGAAAGGGGGTACAAAGTATCACGAGAGAAGGCTCAAATATGCCAACCAAAGGTCACTTTCTTAGGCTATGAAATTGAAATGGAAACAAGAGCCCTAAGCAAAGATCGAATTCAAGCTACACAAAATATGCCTGCTCCTAAAAGCCCAAAGGAGCTACGAGCCTTTCTGGGTCTGACAGGGTTTTGCAGAATGTGGATTCCTGATTATGGGGGAAAAGCTAGGCCCCTGTATGAGTCTCTTACCAAAGAGGGCCTCGCAAGTTGAAAATGGACCAAAGAAAATCAGCATGCATTTGAACTATTGAAGACTGCCCTCTCACAACCTCCAGCACTCATGATTCCAAATGGGCGCAAGCCCTATAGACTGTACGTGCATGAGAACAAGGGAGTTGCCTCGGGAGTCTTGACTCAACCAGTGGGCCCAACATGGAGGCCTGTGGGCTATTACTCCAAGGTCCTGGACCCTGTAGCAAAAGGGTGGCCAGCATGTCTGAGAGCCGTTGCGGCCACTGCTACCCTTGTAGAGGAGGCACAAAAGATTGTCATGGGAGCTAACATGGAGATACACACCCCACATGGCGTGCCCCAAATCCTTGGAGCAGAGGGAGGAAAGTTCTTAAACCCTTCCAGACAATCTAGATATGAGATCTTTTTGTTATCTAATCCAGGCCTCACCTATAAGCATACCACGGCCCTGAATCCATCCACCCTTCTGCCAGAACCAGGAACCCCATGTCATGATTTTCTAGAAGTGTTAACTCAAACAGTATTGATTCGACCCGACTTGACAAATGACCCGCTTGAAAATCCAGAAGAAGAGTTCTTTGTAGATGGCTCAAGCAACATAATCGATGGCACACGACATACAGGATGCGCCGTGGTAACGCTGACTGAAACTATGTGGAAAGAGAAACTCCCCGCAAGTTGGTCAGCGCAAGCAGCAGAACTCACTGCCTTGACACGTGCACTAGAATTGGGGAAGGATAAAAGAGTGAACATATTTACAGACTCACGCTATGCCTTTGCCACCGTACATGCCCATGGACTACTGTGGAAAAAACGTGGGTTCATCACAGCCTCTGGACAGAAGATTGCAAATGGACCGCAGATTGTGGCACTACTGGAGGCTCTCCAACTGCCAAAGGAGGTAGCTGTGGTGCATGTAAAAGCGCATGGCAGAGCCACAGATGAGCACCAGAGAAGGGGAAATGCGAAGGCCGACATGGCAGCCAAAGAAGCAGCGCAGATGGGAGGAGAAGTAGTGTTTCAAGGCTTAGCCCATGAGATACCCCTCCACTTGGAAGACTATAAAGCAAAATACACCCAGGCTGATGACAAAGCTGCGGAGGAAAACAAGGCCACAAAAAATCCCCAAGGGTGGTGGATAGTCCCAGGAGGAAAAGTCATGCTACCCCGATGGCTGGCAGAAGAAGTGGTAAAACAACTTCATGCGAAGACCCACATGGGAGGCACCGCAATGGGAGACTTACTAGTTCGACAGGTTGTGGCACCGGGATTGTATGTAGAAGCCCAACGAGTCGCAGCAAGATGCCCCACCTGCCAGAAGGTAAATCCAAAAGGGGCCCGAGCGCCACCACCAATGGGAGGACGACAGTGGGTGCACTACCCTGGACAGGCCTGGCAGATTGACTTCGCAGAGCTTCCAGGGTCAGGCCGACACCAATATTTATTGGTACTGGTGGACCAGCTAACGGGATGGGTAGAGGCCTACCCTACAAGGACAGCTACAGCATCAACAGTGGCACGCTTCCTGCTCCAGGAACTGATACCCCGGTTCCTGTTGCCTGAGTCTATTGAGTCGGATCAAGGGAGCCACTTTGTGGGAAAGATAGTGCAAGAAGTGTCTAAAGCTTTAGGCATTAAATGGAGACTCCATACCCCATGGAGGCCTCAGAGTTCAGGTCAGGTGGAGCGCATGAATAGGACATTAAAGACAATGATAACAAAAATTTGCATAGAGACCCACTTAAAGTGGCCCCAGGCGCTCCCACTGGCTTTAACTCGCATTCGTAGCACTCCACGTAGAGGGATAAAATTGTCACCTTTTGAATTAATGTTTGGAATGCCTCCTAGGGTTCTGCCAGCAGGGTGGAGGGAACAAGTCACTGTCGATTTGGGAAAAACTGAAATTGGAGAACATGTTATTGCCTTGCAGTCTGTTTTGTCATCCCTTCACAGGTTTGCTGCACCATTCCAGAGCCTACCGCTGGATGCTGATCCACAACTTCCAGCCGGGGGACCAGGTGCTGCTCCAAAAGTGGAAAAAGGGCCCCCTAACCGAGAGGTGGGAGGGACCATACCAGGTGTTGTTGGTAACCCATACAGCTGTCAAGCTCAGCGGAAATGACAGGTGGACTCACTGTTCCAGAATAAAAAGGTATAACCAAGGTGAGGACACCAGCTCCCAGGGCGTGGTCACTCCGGAAGCTGACCACCTCTCGGAAGAAGAAGCCTGCAAGCAGCGGGATAAAGACAACTGGCATAGTTATCCTATTTCAGAACTGAAATTAAGATTATGTAAAACAAGGACCAAAGATTAAGTATGCAGCAGCTGTGTCTGTTAGTAATAATCCTAAGGCTAAATCTAGCTGTAGGAGAAAACAGCATGCTGTTTCTAGCCGAAGCTGTAGCCAGATACTTGAACCTCTCGAACTGCTGGGTCTGCATACAGGCTGAGAATGAGGGAAAGGTAAGCACATGGATCCCTCATCCTCTGAACCTGACTGAATTAGTACACACCGATTATAGAATACATAAACAAACAAATGTTACTTGGGAAGACGATTTTATCTTAAGTCAAACTCCATCATGGGAAGTGCGGCCCCAATTAGGAGAATGGTGCTTCATGCAAAACAGGTCTGACACACATACACACTTTGTAGGAAATAGCAGCTGCAGGAATTATATAGTAAAGGGAGGTGCATGGCACAACAACCACACCTCGAAGAGAACGTTTTGTGCAGGATATGCAGATTACATCACCCTTCGGCCCGAGGTTTCAAGGGTGATAGGTGGCCACAAGTGTGTGTTGTGGTCAATCCCTCATAGTAGCTCACAATCCTTGTTCTATTGCATTCGAAACCAGACAAAAGATCAAAATGCTAGAGCTTGCTATATGAAAGGAACTCACAGCCCGCGTGGAGATTCAACCCTATATTTGGGATATTATAATCAGTATTTGGATCCCCAAAAATATGGCCTAGCAGACAAGTCTTGGCCTGCTTTGACCGGCCATTATTGGATCTGTGGGACTCACGCATACACCCAGTTGCCCGCCAACTGGACTGGCGTGTGTTATCCTGGGATATTAAGGCCCCCATTCACGCTGTTGCCTCAAAGGGCCTCAGTACTGCACCGACTATACAGAGTAGATAAAAGATCCCTGAGCATGGAAGACTTGTCTGCTACACAAAGATGGGGAAATGATGAGTGGCCGGCAGAAAGGATACTAAGGTATTATGGGCCTGCCACTTGGGAACCCAACGTGGTGGGGAGAGAACCCACGTACTTCACTAACCGCATAATCCGGCTTCAGGCAATAGTGGAAATCTTTGCAAACGAGACTGCAAGGGCCATAGATTTAGCAGCCACACAGCTAACCCAACTCCGCAGTGCTGTCACCCAAAATCGGATGGGACTTGATTACGTGTTAGCAGCAGAGGGGGGCCTTTGTCAGAAGTTTAATTGGACAGACTGCTGCTTGCAGATTGATGACAATGGCGATATCCTTAGGGATATTGCAACCAAAATTAGAAAAATAACTCACGTCCCAGTACAAACCTGGAACGGGTGGAATACTGACTGGCTGACTTCGTGGTTGCCAGACTTTCGCTGGATTTATGATATTCTGCTCAGTTATGCTAATTTTGTGCTTATTGCCCTGCATACTTCCCTGCATTATGGCCCTAGTCAAACGTACAGTAGAATCTGTAGTCAGCAGGGAAATGTTTGTACGTTACCAGAGATTAGCGATGGCTGAAGTAGACTAAGTGTTATAAGAAGAAAGCATCTTGAGGGGGGAATTGTAGTAAAAATGTAACCTAAAAGCCATTGCATGTGCCTTAAGCAGCACGTAGCATTGTAAGAGCTGCGCATGCCTGGAATGAGCGGACAGTAACCCTGAGATAAGGTTGCTAAGCAAACCTCTGGCAACCAATCAAAGTGACACGCTGGCTGAGGAATGCAAGCTAAGTGATAAAACTGTAGCGCGGAGGTTGCCCAGGGTCGCCTCTGCTTTTGAGCGTGAGCTCCTCTGTCGAACTGTTTGCAAACAGTAAAATCGAGCTGGACCCAGCCTGAAGTTGACTCTCCTCTTTGGGGCAAATTGGACTAGCCTCCAGGGGGCGACACTAGCATTTTGTGCAACACAGACTGTCAGCCCAACCTACCTCACAGGGTTGTTATTGTGAGGCTAAAATGAGGAGGAGGATTATGTACGCCGCCTTGAGTTCCTTGGAGGAAAAAAGGTGAGATATAAATGCAATAAATAAATAAATCAACAAAAAATGGATCGCTGCCACAGAAAATCACCCTGTGGTGTCACCTGCTGTACCAGTGAGGCGGCAAGGGCTTATTTATTTATTTATTTATTTATTTGATTTGATTTATTAGCTGCCCATCTGGCTGGCTACCCAGCCACTCTACCCAGCTTGACCTGCGGGGAGGCAGGGATGTCCAGGCCTCGCATCCAACGAACCCCCAAATGATGGAGGCAGCGGGAAACAGACCCAATGTCATTACCTGGCCCAGCGTGGCCACAGCAGGTTCGACTGGGCTGCTCTCTGTAGCATCCGTTCTTATTTCAGAAAACATTTTGCAGCCATGGGCTGGTTGGCTGGGCGTGTTCTTGCTCACAGATGCTCATGTCCTTATTTTCACTTTCAAATATATATTATCTTTCTCGACCAGAAAATGGCACTTATCCCCCAAGTCAGTGAGTTTAGCTCCAGGGCAGCAGAAGCAAATTCCACTGGATTCCTGCAGTTGTGGGGGTGTGATGGCTTATGGGAGTTTCTGAGGTGAAGCTGCACATGATCAGAGGTGTTCCTTTTTTCTTCTTTTTTCCCTGTTTTGGGGGTTGTTGTTTTGCAGTCATATGTCAGGAGTGTGGGAGCATTTATAAAGCACTGAGCAGCCAAGGGAGAAGAAAAATGCTCTTCTGTGCTTTACAACTGAAGCAATACATATAGCTGTCTGAAGCTCCCCCCCCCCCAACCATTAAGTCCAGGATCTTAAATTACCTCCCAGCACCATTTGCACTGTGCTCGCTTCCCCCCCACACACACACACACACAGACACACACCGTTTTTTGAACATTTACTCAACAAGGCAGGGTGGAAACGAAATGGGCCCCATCACAGGTTCAGCTTGCCAGCTCGGTTGGAACAATTTCAAAGTAACAGAGACCCATCTGGATGTGTTTCCAAAATAAGAGAGCAACCAGAGAAATGGCGGCTGCCACTCATGTGGGTTGCTCGGGTGTTGGCGATGCTGGGGTGTGTGTCTGTGTGTTTGTCTGCCTGGCTGTGTGCAGGTGTGTGTGTTTGTCTCTATGTTAGTTTGTGTGTGTGTTTGTGTGTTTCTCTCTCCCTTTCTCTCTCTCTCTCGCCCTCTCTCTGCATGTGTATTCATCTCTCAGGGTGTTTGTCTGTCTGTATGCCTGTGTGTGTTTGCTTGTCTCCCTGAGTGTTTGCCTTTATGCTTGTTTGTGTGTTTGTCTGTGTGTTTGTGCGTTTGTCTGTGTGTGTGTGTGTTTGTCTCTCTCTGTGTGTGTCTCTCTCTGTTTCTCGATGTGTGTTTGTCTCTATGTTATTGTTTGCCTTTGTGTGCGTGTATGCATGTGTGCCTGTGTATTTGTCTCTCTGGTTGTTTGTCTGTCTGTGTGCCTGTGTGTGTTTGCTTGTCTCTCTGTGTGTTTGTGTAAGTGTTTTTCTCTATACTTGTGTGTGTTTGTCTCTCTCTCTGTTTCTCTATGTGTGTGTTTGTCTCTATGTGATTGTTTGCCTGTCCATGTGTTTCTATGTGTGTGTGTGTCTGTGTGTCTGTGTGCATGTGTATTCATCTCTCTGGGTGTTTGTCTGTGTGCCTGTGTGTGCTTGTCTGTGTACATGTTTTTCTCTCTATGCTTGTGTGTGATAGTGTGTTTCTTTCTCTCTCTCTGTTTCTCCATGTGTGTGTTTTTCTCTATGTGATTGTTTGCCCATGTGTCTATGTGTTTCTCTGTGTGTGTCTGTGTGCATGTGTATTCGTCTCTCTGATTGTTTGTCTGTGTGCCGGTGTGCATTTGCTTCTGTGTGTGTGTTTGTCTGTGTGTGTGTGTCTGTGTGTGTGTCTCTCTCTGTTTCTCCATGTGTGTGTTTGTCTCTATGTGATTGCTTGTGTGTCCATGTGTTTTTCTGACTGTATTTGTCTCTCCAAATGCTTGCCTGTCTGTGTGTGCCGGCTTGTCTGTGTGTGCACGTGTGCATGTGTCTGTGTGTCTGTGAACCTGCAATGGCCCCACAGAGGTGCCACCAACTGCTAAGTCCATCCTGTTCCTGCCCATAAATATGCACTCAAAGAAACTCCCACAGGGCCTTCTGCTAACCTTGTCCTTAGAGACATATTCTCACCACCATCACCACAAATCATTCTTATCGATGCTTGGCATTTATCTAGCGCTTTCCAAGTGTTCAAGGAATTTCGCCTCCATTATCTCAATCACCCTCACAATAGCCCTGCAAAGTAGGCCCCAGGTTTTATCCCCATATGGCAGATGGAGATCACTGAGGCAGAAAGAGAGAGAGTAGCATGAATAACTCACTCCTCGGGGACTTTAACCCAGATTCGGTCTGGGCAGCCCCCCAAATAGAGGACTGTTCTCTATACAGTAGGACCTGGCCACCCTAGGACTCTTTATCTCTAAACCAGACATGGATGGGACAGCCCATCAAATAGAGGACACATTCAAATAGAGGGTAGTTCTCTGCCAGCCCCCCAAATAGAGGACCCTCAGTGAAGTAGGCCACCCAGCCACCCTATTCTTATCATTCTCCATCTTTAACCCAGACTTGGCCTGGGCAGCCCATCCCATGGAGGACACCTTCAAATGGAGTGCTCTCCTCTGTAAAATAGGACACCTGGCCAGCCTCCAAGTGACCCCCACCCTGGATTGCCTCCCCAGCTAGTTGGTACCTCAGCAGCCAAGAAACAGCACACACATGACCCCTGTGCTGCACAAGGAACCACCGAGACACACCACATTGAGCCACAGCAACGACAGCTTTAATTAACGGTGGCTCTGTTGACAAGAGGCACTTTGTGCCTGGAGAGCTCTGCGGGCCCGTCGGAGTGAGCTTCCTCATGGCCGGTTATTGAGGCTATTCAGCATCTCCCCTGTGGTGGAGTAACCAAGGATGTCCAGCTCTGGTAGCTAGAGCAGGGAGAGCAGCAGGCATGGAGCTCACTGCTGTAAGAGGTGGAGGCTGGCTGAAAAGAAAGAACGGTCCGACACAGAGAGGTCTATAAGCAGGCCATTTGCCTTGATAACAAAATGGCACCTCCGTGTACAAAAGCAGCCTACCTCAGAATGCCAGAGGCCAGGATCAAAGGGCAGGGGGAAAGACCAATTGCCCACTTTGGTTGCAGGCAAGCAACTCCATCCACACACTAGAACCCTTATCCCCAAACTGGTGCTCTGCCATGCTGGCTGAGAAGGATGGGCACTGCAGCCCAAAGACCATGCTGGCAAAGGCCACGCTAACTGGGAAGGATGAGTGTTACAGTCCAAAGGCCATGCTGGCTGGGAAGGATGGGCACTGCAGCCCAAAGACCATGCTGGCAAAGACTAAAGGCCATCCTGGGTGGGAAGAATGGGTGCTACAGTGCAAAGGCCATGCAAGCCAAAGCCAAAGGCCATGCTGGCAAAGGCCAAAGCAAAGCCACACTGGCTGGGAAGGGTAGGCGTTGCACCCCAAAGCCCATGCTGGCTTTGAAAGATAGGTATAGCAGCCTAACTCTAATGAAGAGTGTGTGGAGTCAAATTTTCCCATGCTCCTGACTGCCCCCTAGTGGCCAGAAAGAGCCATGACAGCCCAACCAGAATGAGAGCCCCCAGCCAGCACTGTCTTCCCAGCATGCCTTGCAAAAAGGAGCTTGCAGTCGTAGGTGGTACTGGATCTTAGGAGTGCCACAAAATGGCAGATTGAGCACAAAATGGCTGCCGTGTTTCAAAAATCCAAAGCTTGCACACCCCCACTAAATATTTCTCCTATCCTCCCAGGCTACTGTTGTGTTTCCCTATGCTATCTAACTGTAGACTGTAAGGTCCTTGGCTAGGGATGGCGGAGAATTTCTCCCCGAAACTTCGGGGGGCCGAGCGCCAACGTGTTCGGCCCCCCGAACAAGTTTCGGGGAGAAATCCTCCGCCCCCCCGCCCCCCGCCCCCCCCGGGACGGGACTTACCTTCCCTGAATGTCCCTCCCGGCAGCGGGTCCGGCTGGCGGTTCGTCCGGTGTTCGAGCGGGGCGGGAGCGGCAGCCGGTCTTTCGACCGGCTGCCGCCCCCGCCATTGCAATGAAAGAAAAAAAAAAAACGTCCCCTGATAGGCTACGTGACGATTCACGTAGCCTATCACGGCTGACTTTGCAAATCTTGCCGTGATAGGCTACGTGAATCGTCACGTAGCCTATCAGGGGACTTTTTTCTTTTTTTTTTACTTTCGTGTTCGTGGCCGGGCGAGGCGGGAAGCCTCCTCCCCGGCCTGAATTTCGGCCGGGCGAGGCGGGAAGCCTCCCCCCCCGGCCTGAATTTCGGCCGGGCGAGGCGGGAAGCCTCCCCCCCCCGGGCTGAACTTCGCGGGGGGAGCAGCGAAGCGCTCCCCCCCACCGCGAAAAAGCTGCGAGAAAAGGTAAGTGACTTTCGTTCACCCCTATCCTTGGCACACAGACCTATCCTTTTGCTTATCTTACTATGAATTTACTGTGTTCAGGCGCAGTGTAACTCAAGCATACCAGTTTCTGAGCAGACACAACTGGGGGAAAAGCCTTCACATTCCACTAATGGGCTTCTCACAGGCCACATTGGAAAGAGAGTGGACCTCTTGTCTTATCCAACAGGGCTCACCTTGTGTTCTTATGACCACAAAACCTGCAATGCAGCAAGACTGCGATGCAGCGTAAAGCCTGTGATGCAGTGCGACTGCAGTGCACAATTTATGCATGCAAAAAGCTCCCCCTCATTCCTTAACTGGAAGGAGCAGAGAGTTTCTCAGCTTCTTTATTTCTTCAGTCCATTTTAGTTCTGCTCTTTCCCTCTAAGAGAGGGGAAAATATGCCAGATATTAAAGGTCACATCTCCTAATGAACGAAAGCTTTTGTTTGGAGCTTCCACCAGTAGTTCAAAAAGGGGTCTATGCTGAGGTTTCGTTCTAGGGATGTCAGAGAATTTCTCCACGAATCTCGGGGAGGCCGAATGCCAGCGCATTCGGCCCCCCGAAATTGGTGGAGAAACGGTCTGCCCCCCCCGGGATGGAACTTACCTTGCTCGAATGTCCCTGGCGGCGGCGGCGGCGGCTCCGCCGCCACCGCCATTTCCAAGTAAAAAAACAACAACAAACATGATAAGCTACGTAAAGATTTACGTAGCCTATCACGGCTAGATTTTAAAAAAACACTGTGATAGGCTACGTAAATGTTTACGTAGCCTATCACAGCTGACTTTGAAGGGAAAAAAAAGCGCGTACGCAAATGGCGGCGCCCATGGGCGCCGCCATTTGCGTTCCTTATTTTGGCACGTGTAGTCTACGTAAACATTTACGTAGACTACAGCGAAAATAAACATTTACGTAGACTACAGCGTTCCTTATTTTTGCCGTAGTCTACGTAAATGTTTACGTAGACTACATGTGCAAAAGAAGGAACGCAAATGGCGGCGCCCATGGGCGCCGCCATTTACGTACACGCGGTTTTTTGTGTTTTTTTTTCACTCAGCCGTGATAGGCTACATAAACATTTACGTAGCCTATCACGGCTGACTGCAGGGACGCAAACGGCGGTGGCTAAGGCCGCCGCCATTTGCGTCCTGGCAGATGACGAGGTTTCGCAGCTGGAGGGACGGGGCGCCTCCCCCCCGGCCAGAATTTCGGGGGGAGGGACGGAGCGCCTCCTCCCCACTGCGAAGCAAGCGTCAGGATCAGGTAAGGGACTTTCATCCATCCCTAGTAACGCACATGTTCATTTGTGCTTAATCAACCTGCTGGCTAAAAGGCAGATGGATAATCATCAGCGAAACATTCTTTAAATCGACAGACAGCAAGTTAGAAGCACAGTGTTGTTAAACACTGATGTCGTATGTCTGACTGTTTCGGAGGCCACATCCACCCCATCTGTACCTTTATTGAACATTATTTAATTGTATCCCCTTCATGGATCACTGCCTTGTTGTGGCGAAGGGGCTTGCGTAACTCAGTGAAGCCATAAGCTATGCCGTGCAGGGCCACCCAAGACGGACAGGTCATGGCAGAGAGTTCTGACAAAATGTGGTCCACTGGAGAAGGAAATGGCAACCCACTCCAGTATTCTTGCCAAGAAAACCCCATGGAACGTATCACAAGGCTAAAAGATATGACGCCGGAAGATGAGCCCCTCAGGTCGGAAGGTGTCCAATACGCTACTGGGGAAGAGCAGAGGGTATTTCCAAGTAGCGCCAGAAAGAGTGAAGCGGCTGGGCCAAACCCGAAAGGACACTCAGCTGTGGATGTGTCTGGTGGTGAAAAGAAAATCCGATGCTGTAAAGAACAATATTGTTTAGGAACCTGGAATGTCAGATCAATGAATCAAGGTAAGCTGGAGGTGGTCAAACATGAGATGGCAAGATTGAACATCGACATCTTGGGAATCAGCGAACTAAAATGGACAGGCATGGGCGAATTTAATTCAGGTGACTATCATATCTACTATTGTGGGCAAGAATCCCTTAGAAGAAATGGAGTAGCACTCATAGTCAACAAAAGGGTGGGAAAAGCAGTACTGGGGTACAATCTTAAAAATGATAGAATGATCTCAGTATGAATCCAAGGCAAACCATTCAACATCACAGTAATTCAAGTCTATGCCCCAACCACTGAGGCCGAAGAAGCTGAGGTTGATCGGTTCTATGAAGACCTACAACACCTTCTAGAACTAACACCAAAAAAAGATGTCCTCTTCATCATAGGGGATTGGAATGCTAAAGTAGGAAGTCAAGAAATCACCGGGATAACAGGCAGGCATGGCCTTGGTGTACAAAATGAAGCAGGACAAAAGCTAATAGAGTTTTGCCAAGAGAACATGCTGATCATAGCAAACACTCTTTTCCAACAGCACAAGAGGCGACTCTACACATGGACATCACCAGATGGTCAATATCGAAATCAGATTGATTATGTCCTTTGCAGCCAAAGATGGAGAAGCTCTATACAGTCAGTCAAAACAAGACCTGGAGCTGACTGTGGCTCAGATCATGAGCTGCTTCTTGCAAAATTTCGTCTTAAATTGAAGAACGTCGGGAAAACCACTAAACCGTTCAGGTATGACCTAAATCATATCCCTGATGAATATACAGTGGAGGTGAGGAATAGATTTCAGGGATTAGACCTGATAGACAGAGTGCCTGAGGAACTATGGACGGAGGTCCATAACATTGTTCAGGAGGCAGCAACGAATTCCATCCCAAAGAAAAAGAAATGCAAGAAAGCCAAGTGGCTGTCTGATGAGGCTTTACAAGTAGCTGAGGAAAGAAGGGAAGCGAAAAGCAAGGGAGAAAGGGGAAGATATACCCAACTGAACGCAGAGTTCCAGAGAATAGCAAGGAGAGACAAGAAGGCCTTCTTAAATGAACAATGCAAAGAAATCGAGGAAAACAACAGAATGGGAAAGACTAGAGATCTCTTCAAGAAAATGGGAGATCTCAAGGGAACGTTTTGTGCAAAGACGGGCATGATAAAGGACAACGAAGGCAGGGACCTAACAGAAGCAGATGAGATTAAGAAGAGGTGGCAAGAATACACAGAAGAACTATACAGGAAAGATCTGAATGTCCCTGATAGCCATGATAGTGCGGTCACTGAACTTGAGCCGGACATCCTCAAGAGTGAAGTCAAGTGGGCCTTAGGAAGCATTAGTAACAACAAAGCTAGCGGAGATGACAGTATTCCAGCCGAGCTATTTAAAATCCTAAAAGATGATGCTGTTAAAGTGCTGCATTCAATATGCCAACAAATCTGGAACACTCAACAGTGGCCACAAGACTGGAAAAGTTCAGTTTACATTCCAATTCCAAAGAAGGGCAATGCCAAAGAGTGTTCAAACTACCGCACAATTGCGCTCATTTCACATGCCAGCAAGGTGATGCTCAAAATCCTACAAGCTAGGCTTCAGCGGTATGCGAACCGAGAACTACCGGAAGTACAAGCTGGGTTTAGAAGAGGCAGAGGAACTAGAGATCAAATCGCCAACATTCGCTGCATCATGGAGAAAGCAAGAGAATTCCAGAAAAACGTCTATTTCTGCTTCATTGACTATGCTAAAGCCTTTGATTGTGTGGATCACAACAAACTGTGGCAAATTCTTAAAGTGATGGGAGTACCAGACCACCTTACCTGTCTCCTGAGAAACCTGTACCAGGGTCAAGAAGCAACAGTAAGAACCAGACATGGAACAACCGATTGGTTCAAAATTGGGAAAGGAGTACGACAAGGCTGCATATTGTCACCCTGCTTATTTAACTTATATGCAGAGTACATCATGAGAAATGCCGGGTTGGATGAATCAGAAGTCGGAATTAAGATTGCTGGGAGAATTATCAACAACCTCCGATACACAGACGATACCACCCTAATGGCAGAAAGCGAAGAGGATCTCAAGAGCCTCTTGTTGAGGGTGAAAGAGGAGAGTGCAAAAGCTGGTTTGAGACTCAACATTAACAAAACTAAGATCATGGCATCTGGCCCCATCACTTCCTGGCATATAGAAGGGGAAGAAATGGAAGCAGTGACAGATTTTACTTTCTTGGGCTCCAAGATCACCGCAGACGGTGACTGTAGCCATGAAATTAAAAGACGCTTGCTCCTTGGGAGGAAAGCTATGGCCAACCTAGACAGCATAGTAAGAAGCAGAGACATCACCTTGCCGACAAAGGTCCGTCTAATCAAAGCTATGGTTTTCCCAGTAGCAACGTATGGCTGTGAGAGCTGGACTATAAGGAAGGCTGAGCGCCGAAGAATTGATGCTTTCGAACTGTGGTGCTGGAGAAGACTCTTACAAGTCCCCTGGACTGCAAGGAGGTCAAATCAGTCCATCCTAAAGGAAATCAACCCTGACTGCTCATTGGAAGGACAGATAATGAAGCTGAAGCTCCAATATTTTGGCCACCTAATGCGAAGAGAAAACTCCCTGGAAAAGACCCTGATGCTGGTAAAGACTGAAGGCAAAAGGAGAAGGGGACGGCAGAGGATGAGATGGCTAGATAGCATCACAGATGCAATGAATATGAACTTGAGCACGCTCCGGGAGAGAGCGCAGGACAGGAAGGCCTGGCGTGCTATGGTCCATGGGGTCACGAAGAGTCGGACACGACTGAACGACTGAACAACAACAACAACAACAATTTAATTGTATTCATGAAAACCTGTCTAAAAGCAGCAGATTGTAATAATTATGTCTTTCTTGGACCAGAAGTGTAAGTAACCTGTGGTCTAAAAAGATGGCTTGACATTCCTAACTGGTGGTCAAAATATCCTCTCCCAGCCCTGCTGGATAGAGGAGAAGACATTCCCCCCAACACGCCGCATAAAAATGTCTCCGAAAAGCCCCCCCGAGGGCAAAAGGATGACCGAATCCCAGGGGAAGATTGAGCGGTGATTGGATCGAAGCTCCGAAACGAGGGCACTGCAAACGTCAGAGAAAAGCCATCATCCAGAGCCAGGAAAGTATGCAGTGGAAAAACCATCACAGAAGAAGAAGGGAGGGAGGCAGGTTTTGTTCTTCTGAGCCCAGGTGCTGGAAAGAGCAGGGAGGCCTTGGATGCCAATCAAGCAACTTCCAAAGTGAGGCTGGTGAAACAGGAACGGCGAGGAACAGGTTGTGGTTCAGGTTTTATTAATTAATTAATTTTTATTTCATTTCTATACCTCCCAATAGCCAAAGCTCTCTGGGTGGCTCACAAAAATTAAATCCACAAAGCACAGCATAAAACAATATAAAATATGAAAGCTTAAAATCACAATATAGCAGTTCAACCAGATTAAAACCTAGCAGCAATGCAGAGTTTTAAAATACAGATTTAAAATACCAGAGCTAAAAGATTAGCCAGGGTGGTGTAGTGGTGAGAGTGTTGGACTGGGAGCCGGGAGATCTGGGTTCAAGTCCCCACTTGGCCATGGAAGCTCACTGGGTGACTTTGAGCCCGTCACAGACTCACAGCCCAACCTACCTCACAAGGTTGTTGTTGTGAGGATAATCTGGAGAGGTGGAGGATAATGTAAACCTCCTTGGGTTCCTTGCAAGAGGAAAAAAGGTGGGATATAAATGCAATAAATAAATAAATAAAAGATTAGGAAGATAAAAATGCCAAAAGACTGGGAGAATAAAAAGGGCTTCACCTGGTGCCGGAAGGAGTACAACGTAGGCGCCAGGCGAACCTCTCTAGGGAGCTCATTCCACAGCCAGGGTGCCACAGCAGAAAAGGCCCTCTTCCTGGTAGCCACCCGCCTCACTTCCTTTGGCAGGGGCTCCTGGAGAAGGACTACTGAGGATGATCTTAGGGTCTGGGCAGGCACATATGGGAGGAGGCGATCCTTCAGGTAACCTGGCCCCAAGCCGTTTAGTGCTCTGAATGTTAATACTGGCACTTTGAATCAGGCCTAGAAAAGTACTGGCGTAATGTGATCTTGTTGGCCAGTCCCCGTTAACAATCTTGCTGCCCTATTTTGGACTAGCCAAAGTTTCCGGACTGTAGGAGAGGACATTCCTGCAATGTTGTAGGCTCTCCTGCTGGCAGGGTGGAACATTTAGCAGTGCAATCACTCACCATGACAGTCTGCACTGCCAAGGAGAGCCCAAACATGCAGACAGCTGCATGGATGTGTATCAACAAACCCAATTTTGCTGTTTTCTTCTCCACACCAAAAGCAGGCCTTTCGCCAAGCCAATGAGCCTGAATTACCCGTTCAAGGCCACCTCAGAATACTTTGCATCACACCAGGGATAGTTCACAGCAATATACTGTGGGGGGAAATTCATCCCCCCACCCACAGAGTCTGAGGGATGTCAGCATCCCTGCTTATCAAAAAGTCCAGGGACTTCGACCCTGTGAGTTCCGGTGCCACTACAACCCTAGAAACGCCAGCAAAAGCAACACATACTGTCAAACGTAGTTTGGTCTTCGCCAGCATGGCCTCTGGACTGCACCAGATTAGAGATACCCTACTCAGTAACTAGCTGAGTCAGGAGAGAAGAGTTATCTATGGCTACTAGTCCTGAAGGCTATATTTTCCCTCCAGTATCGGTGGCAGTATACTGGAGAACATAAGCCAGAGGGTGCTATGGCACTCATGTCCTACTTTTGGTCTTCCCACTGGGGCTTCTACTTAGCCACTGTGGAACAACATGCTAGACAATTAGACATCAGTCTAATCCAGCATGGCTCCTCTTCTGTTTTAATCAGAGCTGTGTACAAAGGGCCCCTCAAACTTCTCCAACCTGTTTGTGGGCAGAGAAATTCCCCAACAGTTAAGAAAACCTGAAAAGCCCTGCTGTATCGGACCAAGGGTCCATCTAGTCCAGCTTTCTGTTCACACAGTGGCCAACCAGCTGTCGACCGGGAACCCACAAGCAGGGCATGAGCGCAACAGCACCCTCCCGCCCATGTTCCCCAGCAACTGGTGTGCATAGGCTCACTGCCTCTGATACTGGAGGTAGCGCAGAGTCATCAGGGCTAGTAGCCGTTGATAGCCTTCTCCTCCAGGAATTTGTCTAACCCCCTTTTAAATCCATCCAAACGGGTGGCCATCACTACGTCCTGTGGTAGCGAGTTCCATAGTTCGACTCTGCGCTGTGTGCAGAAGTCCTTCCTTTGATCTGTCCTGAATCTCCCCCCAATCAGCTTCATGGGAGGACCCCACTGGGTTCTAGCATTCTGAGAGAGGGAGGAAAACGTCTCCCTCTCCACATTCTCCACACCAGGCATAATTTTGCAGACCTCTCTTATGTCTCCCCTCACTCACCTTTACTCTAAGTTAAACAGCCCCAGATGTTGTAACCTTCCCCCATAGGGGACTTGCTCCAACAGTTCAGCTGGGATACCGTCATCTCCTGCTGCCTTGTTATTAGCAATGCCTCTTAAGGCCCATTCAACCTCACTCTTCCAAGTCTTTACGTAGGCTTTTACAGCAAAAAAAAAAGAAACGCAAATAGTGCCCACTACGCTATTTGCGGTTCCCTTTTTTTCGCCGTAATTGCCTACGTAAATATTTACGTAGGCTAGAACAGCGAAAAATAGGGAACGCAAATGGCGGCCGCCATGATAGGCTACGTAAATACTTATGTAGCCTATCACGGCAGCCTGGAAGGACGCAAATGGCGGCTGCTACGGCGGCCGGAATTCCAGCTGCGGACGGCCCTGGCCGGCTGCTCCGCAGAGCCGCCGCAGAGCAGAGCCGGCCAGGCAGGATTCCGGGGGGATTCCGGGGGGGAGGACCGGATTGCCTCCCCCCCTGTTGAGGATTCTGGGAGGAGGGATGGAGCGCCTCCCCACCCCCAGCGGATGCCTCGACCGGAACCAGGTAAGTGATTCGTACATCCCTAGCTGAAGCCTAGCTTGTAGGATTTTGAGCATAACCTTGCTGGCATGTGAAATGAGCACAATTGTACGGTAGTTTGAACACTCTTTGGCGTTGCCCTTCTTTGGAATTGGAATGTAAACTGAACTTTTCCAGTCTTGTGGCCACTGTTGAGTGTTCCAAATTTGTTGGCATATTGAGTGCAGCACTTTAACAGCATCATCTTTTAGGATCTTAAAGAGCTCAGCTGGGATACTGTCACCTCCGCTAGCTTTGTTGTTAGTAATGCTTCCTAAGGCCCACTTGACTTCACTCTCGAGGATGTCCGGCTCAAGCTCAGTGACCGCGCTATCATGGCTATCTGGGACATTCAGATCTTTCCTGTATAGTTCTTCTGTGTATTCTTGCCACCTCTTCTTAATCTCATCTGCTTCTGTTAGGTCCCTGCCTTCTTTGTCCTTTATCATGCCCGTCTTTGCACAAAACGTTCCCTTGAGATCTCCCATTTTCTTGAAGAGATCTCTAGTCTTTCCCATTCTATTGTTTTCCTCGATTTCTTTGCATTGTTCATTTAAGAAGGCCTTCTTGTCTCTCCTTGCTATTCTCTGGAACTCTGCATTCAGTTGGGTATATCTTCCCCTTTCTCCCTTGCTTTTCGCTTCCCTTCTTTCCTCAGCTACTTGTAAAGCCTCCTCAGACAGCCACTTGGCTTTCTTGCATTTCTTTTTCTTTGGGATGGATTGAGTTGCTGCCTCCTGAACTATGTTTCGTACCTCCGTCCATCGTTCCTCAGGCACTCTGTCTATCAGGTCTAATCCCTGAAATCTATTCCTCACCTCCACTTCATATTCATAAGGGATATGGTTTAGGTCATACCTGAACGGTTTAGTGGTTTTCCCGACATTCTTCAATTTAAGCCGAAATTTTGCAAGAAGCAGCTCATGATCTGAGCCACAGTCAGCTCCAGGTCTTGTTTTGACTGACTGTATGGAGCTTCTCCATCTTTGGCTGCAAAGGACATAACCAATCTGATTTCGATATTGACCATCTGGTGATGTCCATGTGTAGAGTCGCCTCTTGTGCTGTTGGAAAAGAGTGTTTGCTATGATCAGCGTGTTCTCTTGGCAAAACTCTATTAGCCTTTGTCCTGCTTCATTTTGTACACCAAGGCCATGCTTGCCTGTTATCCCGGTGATTTCTTGACTTCCTACTAGGGATGTACGAAAGTGACTTACCTTTCCGCGGATTATGTTGATGGTGGGGGGGAGGCGCTCCATTCCTCCCCCTCGGAATCCTGGCCGGCCGGCTGTGCTCTGCAGCGATTCTGCGGAGCCGCCGGCCGGCTCCACCAGCAGCCGGACATTCAGCCGCTGGCTAGCAGGGACGCAAATGGCGGCAGCCGTAGCCACCGCCGTTTGCATCCCTGCAGTCAGCTGTGATAGGCTACGTAAATCTTTACGTAGCCTATCACGGCTGATTAAAAAAAAAAGAAGCGCATACGCAAACGTCTACGCTATTTGCGTTCCCCTTATTTTTGCTGTCTTCGTCTACGTAAATGTTTACGTAGACTAAGACGTGCCAAAATAAGGAACGCAAATGGCGGCGGCCGTGGCCACCGCCATTTGCATACACCCATTTGTTTGTTTTTTAATCAGCCGTGATAGGCTACGTAAAGATTTACGTAGCCTATCATGGTGTTTTTTAAAAATCTAGCCGTGATAGGCTACGTAAATCTATACGTAGCCTATCACGTTGTTGTTGTTTTTTAACTTGGAAATGGCGGTGGTGGCAGCCGGTCGGAAGACCGGCTGCCGCAGCCGAACTGCCGCTGAACCGCTGCCAGAGCCACCGCCGGAGCCGCCGCTGCCAGGAAGATCCGCCCCAGGTAAGTCCCATCCTGGGGGGGTGGCGGGCCGTTCCGCCACCAATTTTGGGGGGCCGAGTGCGCTGGCATTCGGCCTCCCCGAGATCTGTGGCGGAACTTTCATACATCCCTAACTCTGTGGAACTCCCTCCCTAGGGAACTCCGCCATGCCCCCTCTTTAATGAGCTTCCGCCATGCATTAAAAACATGGTTGTTCAGGCAGGCATTTGGGGTGGGTTAGGGTATTTTAGAAAACGTTTTTATTGTAGAATTTTATTGTTTTAAACTGTTTCATTATACTCTGTACATCGCCCAGAGTGGCTGGGTGACCAGCCAGATGGGCGATTAATAAATTTAATAATAAATAAATACATAAATACATAAATACATCCCTCAGCCTCCTCCTCCCTGGCTTCAAAGCATATCGACTGCAAAGCACTGTGGTGGTTCCAGAAGCTTGCCACCTAGTGACCAAAGACGGTACGGCAGGCTTCAAACATGCAAACACATTCAAATTTATTCAAATTAATTAATGCATTAGAACAAGCAAAAAGCTCAGTGGTGTGCACCCCAACGACCTCGTTAGTACAATGCCACATTTTGGGCACTGAGGTTTCACTGTCTTGGATCTATGGTGCTGACAGACAGACACACCCACATAGTCTATTATTAAATATAATTTATTATTATTCTTTTAGATGATAGATAGATAGATAGATAGATAGATAGATAGATAGACAGACAGACAGACAGACAGACAGACGTACGTACGTTTGGAAAAAGAAAACTCTTACTCTGCTAGAACTTGGCAATCATTCATTGAAATTTCATTTTTTTTTCCCCATTTATTATATTTCTATACGACCCCATAAGCAAAGCTTTCTGGGTGGTTCACCAAGATTAGAAACCATTAAAATACATTATACAAAGTGCAAAACCATTTACATGGGACTGGGGAGAGAGGCTCAGTGCAGACAAAAGCAAGCATTTCTCATCCTGAACTTGCGGGATGCAAGGCCTGACAAGGACTGTGAACTGAGATTGATTTCAAGAGGGTTTCTAAGCATTTGCAGAGGAGAAAGAGGTCTACTGGAAGCCATTCTCCACGGTCACTCAGTCAAGCCTCCATGTTCACAAGCAGTCTAACTCTCAGTGCCCAACACTGTGGACAAGCCGCTCGGAACAGGCTGCCACTCCTGCATGCAAGCTTCCCAGTGGCGCATGGCTGACCACTGTTGGAAACAGGATGCTGGGTTAGATATCATCCTGGGCACATTGCAGTAAAGGCAGTGGGGGCTCCTATTTCAGTGGAGCGGTGAATCCTCTCTGGGTTTCAGTCAGAACCAGTCAGCACTCTAAAGGAGCTCTTCAAGGTGCCCCACTGACATTGGAGTAAAGGAAGCAGTGCAACAGGTGAGGAGGGGGTTACATCCTAGGCCGGCACCTGGGCCGGAACCAGAAACAATATTGCTGGCCACAGAATCCTTTCTTCTTATTTTTAAAGACCTTTTCTACACAGAGGCAAACAACTGGGCATAACATGTACAGATGCTCTTTGTATTATTTTTACTTTCAAAAGAGATGATCCTTGGCGACAACCAAATAGCGCTTCAGCATAAGCGCTATTTGGCTTCGTGGCGGAAGAAACAGAACTCCATTTTAGGCCTGTAGTCAGGATGGTGCTGAGAGAATCTGCACCATTTGCGTCCCCTTTTGATTCCCTGTTTTAGCCTACATAAATATTTACGTAGGCTAAAATGGTGAATGAAAAAGGAACGCAAATAGCACCCGCTACGCTATTTATGTTCCCCTTGATTTTTGCCGTCATAGTCTATGTAAATATTTACGTAGATTAAGATGGCCAAAAAGAAGGAATGCAAATGGCGGCGGCCGTAGCCACCGCCATTTGCGTACGCATTTTTTTTTTTAAACCCACCCCCAACCATGATAGGCTACGTAAAGATTTACGTAGCCTATCACGTCTTTTTTTTTTTTTCCACAAGCCTGGAAATGGTGGTGGCGGCCAGTCAGAAGAGCGGTGGCCGCCTTCGCCGGAGCCGCCACTGGAGCTGCTGCTGGAGCCGCCACCGCCTGGAAGATCCGCCCCAGGTAAGTCTCATCCTGGGGGGCATCCGCGGGGGGGCGGGGGGGGCAGGCTGTTCTGCCACAGCGTTCGGGGGGCCGAATGCACTGGCATTTGGCCTCACCGAGATCCGTGTCAGAATTCTCTGACATCCCTACTTGAAACTGACTTGATGACTGATTGCATTTCCTCGGCTTTTTCATTGTGAGCCACCACAGGGAAAATGTTTTCTCTTGAAAACAAATTCGATTTCAGTTCCATTTAGAAAGAGTTATTTTTAAAATGCTTCAAAATGTCCTGTGTTGTGGTTTGGACACCCACCCACCCCAACTGTACGCAGCATTGAACACCAGCAACACATCTTGCCCCTGTTTCCTCTTCCCAGTGTGGGGAGCTCTGGTCTTGCAGGATTCTTTGCCCCATTAGTTTCAGGTGCCCCAAAATATTCACACATTTTTTTAAAAAGCCACCCTGAAGCGGGAAAAGCTGTCCTCTTTGTGCAGCAAGATCCCCTGCACTTTTATTTCCTTCCGCACCAGACATTCGAAAAACACCATCCACAGCCACCGTAATAATAAAAAAAGGAAGGATTATTCATCTCCGTGCTTGTAAGAGGCCAGACACTGAAATTGCACCACAGGATTGGAAACCAGACAGGGGAGATACTGGCAGAGCCAGAAAGAGGAAACATCAAGCCCCCAGTTGGTGCATGTGGAAAGGTGCACAAGGGGATCAGGGCAGGGGGGCTGCTAAGATGGAGACAGACGCAGATGCTTTGCTCTGAACAGGCAAACTGAGCATAATCAATCATTTTGAAGGATTCATTGAAAGGGGGGCGCCCAGTGGGAGGCTAACAGGTAGAACTGTCTGTCTTAACTCCATGACAAAACCCATCATCGTATTTAGCATTCAGAGCAGTGCAAGCGTTTCCCGCACATGGTTTCAACAATCCTGACAACGTCTTTCTTGCAAGGTAGGCTGGTGCAGTCACCCCCATACTGCAGATGGAAGACTGAGGCTGGGTTTAGGCCTTCCCACCTAACAATGCGGGACTCAGTGGTCTTATAGGCCCCTTCCAACCCTACTGTTGTATTATTCAATGATTCTATGACATTGCCTCTGAACATGGAGGTTCTATTTAGCGCACATGAATAAACAAATCAGGGGCGTCGAATCTCTTTCAGCCATATGCAGCTTCAGAGAAGCTCTTGGGACCCTCATTCCAGTGGTGGGTGGGGCCAAATTGACAAGGGGTGGAGGCAAAGACAAAAGAGGAGGAGCTAAACACCCCAAATACCAGCATATTCTAGTTTAAAAGATCACCCAGCCAGTAGACTGACACAGGAGACACTCTTTTGCGAAAACATTCTGCAGGCTTTTTTTCTCTACTCCCTGAAGAAGGCCTAAAAATAAGAAAAAGGCCGAAATGCATTAGGCTTCCTGCAGTAACATTTTGTTTGCATCCTTGTTGCACAAAATGCTAGTTTCGCCCCCTGGAGGCTACTCCAATTTGCCCCAAAGAGGAGAGTCAACTTCAGGCTGGGTCCAACTCGATTTTATTGTTTGCAAACAGTTCGACAAAGGAGCTCACGCTCAAAGCAGAGTCGACCCTGGGCGACCTCCGCGCTACAGTTTTATCACTTAGCTTGCATTCCTCAGCCAGCGTGTTACTTTTGATTGGTTGCCAGCGGTTTGCTTGGCAACCTTATCTTAGGGTTACTGTCTGCTCATTCCAGGCATGCGCAGCTCTTACAGTACTACGTGCTGCTTAAGACACATACAATGGCTTTTAGGTTACATTTTTACTACAATTCCCCCCTCAAAAGGCTTTTCTCAAATTTATACTCTCTTTGGTCCCGCGGTGGACTATGCACTTAAAGGCGCAAGCTATTATCGCTGTGGCATTGACGGTTTTCTCTAAACAGCAAGTGAGGCCTGGGACGCCCTTGTTCTAGCTACTAGAATGTTGACAACAAAAACACTTTTTTTTGAACTTTTGGAACTCAGTTTTGTTCCGTTCATCAGGAACCCTTGAAACGAGAGCGCCCTCTTTCTGCAGAGCTACTTGAGTCCTTTCAGGGGTTCATTATTCCAACGGTGCCCTTCAGGTGGGTCAGCTTCCGGTGTGACCCTCTCTGGTGCGGGTGATGCCTTTATTCAGTGTGATGAATCCACTTCTTTTCTTTGGCGACTTTCATAGCAATGGGAGTGGTAAGTAGGATCTGAAACAGACCCTTCTGCTTCTTGGTAGGTGGTTCATCTTTCTAGGACTGGATTAGCACCCAATCGCTGGGATTGAGATTATGCACTGGAGCATCTAAAGGCCAGGATTGGTGCGGTGTCGCAAACCTGTGAAAACAAAACAGACTGCAAAGCAGTAACATAGCCCTGAATCTTAAAACTTTTACTTTTAAATTCACATTTAAGCTATCAGCCATAGGTAATATCTGAGGTGGGCGCTTATGGAACGTTTAAAAGGTGTCAATTTAATACTTCCCTTGGGGGCGCACCGTACTCGAGTCAAGGTGATTGGCAAGGCCTGTGGCCTTTCAACTTAATCTTTCAACAAATTCTAATGAGCATTGTCTTTAAGGTGCGGTTCATCTTCTCAACTTGACTTGTAGATTGAGGTTTCCAAGGGGGGTGTAGCTTCTAGTTAGTTTGTTATGCCTGGGCCACTACTTGCGTCACTTGTCCAACAAAATGGGGCCCCTGATTTGATTCACTCTCTTTAGGTAACAAGAGCTTAGGGATTACTTTTTAACAGGATCTTGGCTACTGTCTGAGCGGTGCGGTCAATTGGTTTTATCATTACTAGCAGGTACCGATAGCCATGAGTCTGGGGCAACTCTGAAAAGTCAATTTGAAATCTCTGAAAAGGATAGTAAGCGCATGGGCGACTTCTCATTTGAGCTGGGGGCTCAAACATCTTTGAATCGTTTTTGAGGCACAAAGGGCAGTCAGCCACTGTTCTCAGGTCTTGGTCTAACCTGAAGGAGGTGCTATCTGCCTCGGGCGCACCCAAAATCGGGGTGTTAAAGGGGGATGATCCCTTTATTAGCTAACTATAACTTTTGAACTTCTCAATGAGCAGCTTCAAGCCTGCACAGGTGGCTTTCTTCAGAGGATACTGCCTCACGCACACAGGGCTCTCCCTTTTTAAAGAAGATTTTAACTGGTGTTATGCATTTGCTCGGGCAGGGATTCTGTCTGCCCGCACACATGGATCAACATTCTCTAAAATCTCAGTCCCTTTGGCCTCTGACACAATCTCAATTGCTTGAAGGGCCATCTGCTAATTTGAGCCCTGCATTGCTGGCAGCTGTACTACAATCTGATTATCACGGAAGAAGATTTTAGCTTGCAGTTTTGTTAACAAGTCCCGCCCCAAGAGGGCAACCAGGTATGCAGATGAAACTACAAAGGCATGTTCCAGTATGTTATTCCCAGTCTTCGTGAGGAGGGGCTTACACATGGGCAATTTAGTTAGTTTGTTTTTTTTCCCTTTAATTTCTTCTATAGTTACATGCTTTCCACTTTCTCTTGCCGGGGGGCTTCACAGGGATCATAGAAAATGTGGCTCCAGTATCTACTAGGGCTTTACAGTCCTCGCCACCAACCCTTACTTTTACCTTGGGATTCTCCCGAGCGTTTGTTCGTAGGGTGGTGGCCCTTCAGCTAGACTCCCCCCCACTGGAGGACCCTGCCAGCATTTGGCAGCCTTCAGGGTGAGTCTCTTTTCTCTTTTCTTTCAGCTCTGGACAATCTTTCTTCCAATGTCTCTTCTCTCGGCAATACACACATTTATTGAGCCCTGGTTGGCCCTTTCCTTTTCTGCCCCCCTCCTCTGGTCGCTTCTGTGCTCTCAAGCTGCGGTTTATATCTCCGCCCATGGTGGCTGCCAGCATTGCCTTTTCCTTTTTCCAGGAATGGCACTTTTTTATGTGCTCTCATGTGCACCATAGCTCTAAAAACTTCATGATCTGGGGTCTGATAAGGCTAAAGCAGGCGGTGATATTAAGGCTTGCTTCAATTTAAGAAAAGCCTTTTTTATTTTAATTGTCCACTTCTAGTGGGTAATATTTTTGTTAAAGCTTCATACGGGGGCTTCACCCCTTTTTATGGCTACTATAGCCTCCCTCTTGTAACAGGCACACTTATCTTTTGGCTTGCCTGTTCTGCAGATCATGTTTCAAATTCTCTGTGCCATGCACCAGTTTTAACTCTTTGTTTTCTCTGCAAGTTAGGCTGTTTGCCATTGCTTCGACAGAGACTCGCTTGCTTAGATCTTCAACGACACACATTTGGGATAAGCTTTCTTTCTTTTTTAAGCCTTTTTGTCTGCTACTTTCTTCTGCCTTCTTTTATACCTTTTTCATATCATTAAAATCTAACACCATGACTGGAAAACATTTGTTTTGTATAGTAGGGCATGGTGGAGCAGATCTACCCATTATACTGCTCCTCTGACTGCATGGTCAGGGCCCATCAAAATCAAGGGAAGGGCGTTCTCATATGTGGAAACAGTTCCAAGCCACCATTTTTGCATCGGCAACTCCACACTGCATGAGTTTTGGCAGAGTGTCAGGTTTGCCTCTGAGCAAATGGAACGTCAGAACAATTCAGATTTTGAGAAAGAGCTGGAACACATGGGGCAGGAACTTTCTTAGGCTTCAGAAACACAGCTGGGCTTAGAAGTATCACGGGAGAGTGGGGGACTCTCTCTCTCTCACCTCTTAAGTTAAGAGAATTTGCTGCCCCCTTTTTAAAGGGAAACTAACTTTCGTAGTTTCTCTTTGAACTTTTTGAAGGCTGTTTCCTTTGTAGTCTATGAATCTCTAGAAATTTGTATCTGTATGCTTCATTAGGGTAAATGAAATCCAAGCCTTGGAAATCATAGAATCATAGAATAGTAGGGTTGAAAGGGGCTTGCAAGGCCATCCGGTCCAACCCCTTGCCCAGTGCAGGAATCTAAATCAGAGCATCCCTGACAGATGGCTGTCCAGCCTCGTCTTGAATGCCTCCAGGGTGGGAGAGCCCACCACCTCCCCAGGTAATGGGTTCCATTGTCGTATTGCTCTAACAGTTAGGACGTTTCTCCTGACGTTCAGCCGGAATCCAGCTTCCTGTCACTTGAGCCCATTATTCCGTGTCCTGCACTCTGGGATGATTGAGAAGAGATCCTGGCCTTCCTCTCTGGGACAACCTTTTAAGTACTTGAAGAGTGCTATCAGATCTCCTCTCAGTCTTCTCTTCTCAAGGCTAAATATACCCAGTTCTTTCAGTCAAATGCAGCTTTTTATCTGAGTGTTGAAATCACAAATCAAACTGTACACTGAGCTGATCACAAACAAACACACAATCTACAACAACGGGAGTTTAAGGCTATGACAAGCCTCACAGTACTTTTTACGGCAAGTCTTTAACTGTCCAAAGTTCCAGTCCATGTGCAGAGTGCCTCTAACAAAGAAGGCTTTGGGCCATAAAGAAGGGATGCGTTTTAACAAAAGCTCTGTGTCTCTTCATCAGTTCGAATGGGGAAGGTGTAACCTTACACCTCTTCTAGATTCCTCCACAGATAAGAACAGAGCAGTGCTGCTCAGCTTTCCAGCTGTGATGCTTTTCTTGTTTGTTTGTTTTTTTGCAAATCTCACTCTTTTGTCAGGTCCTCACAGACACCTTCCAGCCTCTCTGCTTGCTAAGGCTAAACCAGCCACGGCGAAGGGGGGTTAGGCAAGTCCCCCTTGGCTCTGCTCTGAGCAGGCTGACAGAGAGAAGCTCACACAGACCCTGATATTTTAAGAACTTGCTCTGTCTTTGTTTCTTGATTTTGCCACAGTCTTTAAGTCGTCAAACAAATCTCTTTCTTCAGAAGTTGCAACTTTTTCAACTGCTTTTGCTTCTTCTAACAAACTTGGATACGGTGGCAGACAAACTGTCTCTGGCGGGCCCCCTCCCTCCCCCAACAACCTCTCCTCCCAACCTAACAGACCGAATCAGACCGGGGGGAGCTCAGGGCACCTTGGGCAGGGTCTCCCAGTCTTCAAGCTCCTTCCGTGGGGCTTGAATCGGGGGGAACAGGGGCTTTGGGCTTCACCTCGGAGCATACCATCATGACTTTACAATACTGAACTTTATATTCAACCTTTTCTCGCCTTCAGTGGATTTTGGTTGGCACTCATCCAAATGCTGATAATCTCACCTTCCCTGAGGCAAATTTATCTCTTACTACTTGATTCAGACACCACCCGGGGTCTCTTGCCCCTGCGGTCCTTTGCCAGTAACACATTTGCACATTTACACTTCTGTAACTAAGGGGGATTCTTTCCGCACCAATTCAACCAACCATCAATACAGGCGAATTGATCCCATTGCCCATTATTCACCACATTTTTATATACAGCATTTACAAGATTTACACCAAAGGATCCTATGTCTGGCCAACTAATTCCAAATGCTGGCCAGTCCAATTGACAGAGTGTAACCAGCTTGCCTTTCGACATCTTAGTACACGGAGTCTGACAAACCTCAGGCGCTTGACTTTGCTAAAGTTCTTTAGCATGCATCCCAAGGGAGTGGCAGAGCTTTCTAAACGGGAGCTACCCGGCCCCATTGTGCCTACCTCTATTTGAAACCACACACGGAGCCTGACAAACCTCCGACGCTCCTAAGGCAACTCAAACAGAAAGACAGAAGGGAAATCAAGTACTTACTCCGCCCAGCACCCTAGTGCCGTCTCTTCAGACCCGTTCAGCCTGGTTGACTCAATCAATGGAGTCCACGCCTTTAACCTCCTGGGTGTCCCGACCCCCGTTCTCTGGAGCCGTGGCAGACCTCAAAGGCGGTCCGGCGCGCCCCACAGGCACCTTCGCCGGTTCTGTCGTTTGACCCCAGGGTGGTCCAAGGGACTCCTGCCAGCTCGCCAGTTTGTTGCACAAAATGCTAGTTTCGCCCCCTGGAGGCTAGTCCAATTTGCCCCAAAGAGGAGAGTCAACTTCAGGCTGGGTCCAACTCGATTTTATTGTTTGCAAACAGTTCGACAAAGGAGCTCACGCTCAAAGCAGAGTCGACCCTGGGCAACCTCCACGCTACAGTTTTATCACTTAGCTTGCATTCCTCAGCCAGCGTGTTTCTTTTGATTGGTTGCCAGCGGTTTGCTTAGCAACCTTATCTTAGGGTTACTGCCTGCTCATTCCAGGCATGCGCAGCTCTTACAGTACTATGTGCTGCTTAAGACACATACAATGGCTTTTAGGTTACATTTTTACTACACCTCCACTTCTGAGATTTCCCATATGCTGCTGGCACTTTTAAACCTCTGCCTTTTTATGCACAGGAAACACGTGCAGATTGTTATTCAACGAGAATTGAGATTTGAGCTGAGCTCTCGGCATCCGAATGGGTCGGTTCCCTCCTCCCCATGGCCTGCTGGATGGCTGGAAAGAGCTGATTCTTGCAGCTACTGTACAGTGCAAAATCACAATGCACTTTGCGTGTGCGTGAGAGAGAAAGAGAGAGACACAGAGAGAAGGGGGGAAACTTGTTTCTCTTCAAGAGGAGACCCTCTGGTATTTAACCCTTCCTCTGAACGCCCGACCCAGGCATCTTTCCCCCCACACAAAAGCCCACAATAAAATCTTTTCTTGGCAACTTCTCCTTTTGCAGCTGAAGAGGAAAAGTCCCTGGCTTCCAACCAGGGAAACAAAAGAAAGAAAAAAAGAACCCATATTATTCCAGCTTTTGGTTTCCAACTGAAGTTGTTTCTGAAGTGCCCTTCTGAAAAACCCTCGAAACAGAAAGTTAACTGGGGTGGGCGAAAGGAACCAAGACCCCGCAGATCTGAACATATGTGTGGCTCATGCCTTACCTGCAGGGTTGCCTGCGACGAACAAGGTCAGTCTCCAGGCGCTCAGGCAGAAAAGTTTACAAAACTTTTCAAGCTGGCTCCTTCTCCTCCCTCCCCATGTAGTCTACCAGGTTCCCCAAACTGGTACCTTCCAGATGTGTTAGGCTGGGAAGCATGGGTGGTGCAGTCCAACTCATCTGGAGGGAAGCAGGTTGGGAAAGGCTGACATAAAGGTATGCGGGTGAAGAGCCAGTAGCATCTTTAAAGCTAAGTACCCAAGGCCCCATGTCCAGCCAAATCATGTCTAGCACCTGCCACATCCCATGCATTTGCCTTTTTGGCAGCCACATCACTTTGTTGGCTCATATTCAGCCTGTGATAGACAACAATTCCAAGATCCCTCTCGCTTGTAGTGTTGTTGAGCCTCGTATCCCCCATCTTGTAACTGTGCATTTGGTTTCTTTTTCCTAGGTGCAGAACTCGGCATTGATCCCTATTAAATGTCATTCTGTTGTTTTCTGCCCAGCACTCCAGTCTATCAAGATCACTTTGAATTTTGTTTCTGTCTTCCAAAGGATTAGCTATCCCGCCCAATTTTGTGTCATCTGCAAATTTGATCAGCATTCCCTGCACCTCCTCCTCCAAGTCATTAAAACAAATGTTGAAGAGCACTGGGCCCAGGACTGAGCCCTGCGGTACCCCACTCGTTACTTCTCCCCAGTTGGAGAAGGTCCCATTGATAAGCACTCTTTGAGTCCGATTCTGTAGCCAACTGTGGATCCACCGGATCGTTGTTTCATCTAGCCCATTTTGAGCTAGTTTGCTCATCAGGATATCATGGGGAACTTTGTCGAAAGCTTTGCTGAAGTCGAGATATATGATGTCTACAGCATTCCCACGGTCTACAAGGGAGGTTACTTGATCAAAAAATGAGATCAGATTCGTCTGGCAGGACTTGTTCTTGACAAATCCATGTTGGCTTCGAGTCACCACTGCACTGTTTTCAAGGTGCTTCCAGATGGATTGCTTTATCATCTGCTCCAGAATTTTCCCAGGGATTGATGTCATACTGACTGGTCTGTAGTTCCCAGGTTCCTCCTTTTTACCCTTTTTGAAGATAGGGACAACATTAGCCCCCCTCCACTCATCTGGCACTTCACCCGTCCTCCATGAATGCTCAAAGAGAATAGACAGCGGTTCTGAGAGTTCTTCTGCCAGTTCCTTTATGACTCTAGGATGCAGTTCATCTGGCCCTGATATAACTTGTATATAACAAGTTCTTTTTGAACAAGTTATATCCTTCAATTGCTGTATTCCAGTCATGGGAGTCATCCCACCAAGTCTCAGTTACACCTATCAAGTCATAATTTTCCTCCTGTATTAAGAGTTCAGGTTCGTTCTGTTTGTTTCCCATACTCTGGGCATTAGTATATAGACATTGAAGACCACGTGCTTCATAGTCTGGCTGTCTTCCTACATGTGTCTGAAGACTATTATTGGGCGCTCTTAGAGCTGTTCTCTCCGTTGCGGTGCATGAGCCTTCGTCCATTGTTACCCCCAACTTTACATCTCCCTTCCCTGTAGGATTCAGTTTAAAGCCCTCCTGATGAAGTTCTTCATGCTGTGGCCAAACACATTCTTCCCAGCCTTTGTGAGGTTCAACCCGTCCCTTGCCAACAGCCCATCTTCCAGGAAGTATAGCCCGTGGTCCCAGAATCCAAATCTCTCACGCCGGCACCACCTTCATAGCCAGTCATTCACCCGGTGTATTTTCCTTTCCCTTTCTATCCCTCTTCTAACTACTGGAAGGATGGATGAGAAAACTATCTGGGCCCCAAAGTTCTTGAGTTTCCTTCCCAGAGCTTCAAAGTCTGACGTGATTTCTTCGTAGCTCTGCTTGGCGGTATCATTTGTTCCCACATGGATGAGAAGAAAGGGGTACCTGTCAGTGGGCTTTATGAGTGCAGGCAACCCTTCAGTCACGTCTCTAATCTGTCCTCCCTGGCGAGTCCACGGGTCTTCGCGACATACTTGGGTCTCGATCCCACGCAGCAAGGAGTCTCCCACTACTACCACTCTTCTCTTCTTGTTGTTGTAGGCCTGGGTTTCATGGCCTCTGCTTGGCTGACCTTCAGCCTCTTGCTCGCTCTCTTGCGGGGTCCCCTGTACTTCTTCCTCTGCAGGCTGCCCTCCAGTCTCATCCTCAAGTACCTGGAATCGGTTCCACAGCTCCACTGCTTCCACAGGTGCAGAGTGGCGTCTAGTTCTTCTGCTCCTTAGGGATGTCAGAGAATTCCGCCACGGACTGAAATGGGATCAAATTCCCTTCAGTCCGTGCCACGGAATCCTCTGCGGAATGGCACCACGAGGTCCTGCAGAGCCAGCAGTCATGTGGCTTTTTTTTCGTCGTCTGCAAAGAGTCGCGAAATTTTCGTAAATAAAAATGCAGTGTAGTATATTCCAATAATAAATACGTACGTTTTTCTAAAAAATGAATTGTGCTCACCGCCGTGTTTGTGGGTGTTCTTTTTAAATTGAAATCCTCCGTCTCCAGTTACTTTCAGCCAAAACACTTCCTCTTCCTAGGGGCTTCCCAAAAGAAGGCTGCCCTAGGTGTGCCTGAGTGATGCACTCTTTGCTTAAAGCAACACTGTTTTAAAGAAAAAAAACCCTTTTAAAATGACCATGCCAGTCCTGGAGCCCTGCACCAGGTATTATTCTCCCTGCTAAGCTTTATATTTCCACATCCAGCGTTGTTGATGACATTGTGAGGCTAAAATGGAGAGGAGAACCAACTCTGTGCATGTCTACTCAGAAGTAAGTCTTATTGAGTTCAACACATGTCAGCACCCCACTTGCCCCCAGCTCAGCTTTGTATTTCCACATCCAGCTCATTATCAAACCTCCTGTTGGTTATCTCACTGGGTGACTTTGGGCTGGTCTCTAACCACTACAGCACACTTCTGTTATGAAACTCATGAACGAGAGACAGTATAATGGAAAGTTCTTTCTGAAGCTAGATGAAACAACGATCCGGTGGATCCACAGTTGGCTACAGAATCGGACTCCAAGAGTGCTTCTCAATGGGACCTTCTCAAGCTGGGGAGAGGGAACAAGCGGGGTACCGCAGGGCTCAGTCCTGGGCCCAGTGCTCTTCAACATTTTTATTAATGGCTTGGAGGAGGAGGTGCAGGGAATGCTGATCAAATTTGCAGATGACACAAAATTGGGAGGGATAGCTAATACTTTGGAAGACAGAAACAAAATTCAAAGTGATCTGGATAGACTGGAGTGCTGGGCAGAAAACAACAGAATGGCATTTAATAGGGATAAATGCCAAGTTCTGCACCAAGGAAAAAGAAACCAAATGCACAGTTACAAGATGGGGGATACGTGGCTCAACCACACAACAAGCGAGAAGGATCTTGGAATTGTTGTCGATCACAAGCTGAATATGAGCCAACAATGTGATGTGGCTGCAAAAAAGGCCAGTGCTCTTTTGGGCTGCATTAATAGAAGCATAGCTTCCAAATCCCGGGAAGTACTAGTTCCCCTCTACTCAGCACTGGTTAGGCCTCATCTGGAGTACTGTGTCCAGTTCTCGGCTCCACACTTCAGGAAGGATGCAGACAAACTGGAGAGGGTTCAGAGGAGGGCAACAAAGATGATCAGGGGACTGAAAACAAAGCCCTATGGGGAGAGACTGAAAGAACTGGGCCTGTTTAGCCTTGAGAAGAGAAGACTGAGGGGAGATAGGATAGCGCTCTTCAAGTACTTGAAAGGTTGTCACAGAGAAGAAGGCCAGGATCTCTTCTTGATCATCCCAGAGTGCAGGACACGGAATAATGGGCTCAAGTTACAGGAAGCCAGATTCCGGCTGAACATCAGGAAAAACATCCTGACTGTCAGAGCAATACGACAATGGAACCAATTACCGAGGGAGGTGGTGGGCTCTCCACACTGGAGGCCTTCAAGACGAGGCGGGACAGCCATCTGTCAGGCATTTTTTTTTTTATTATTATTAAATTTATTAATCGCCCATCTGGCTGGTCACCCAGCCACTCTGGGCAATGTACAACATACAATAAAACATTTTAAAACAATAAAATTCTACAATAAAAACATTTCCTAAAATACCCTAACCCACCCCAAATGCCTGCCTGAACAACCACGTTTTTAATGCACGACGGAAGCTCATTAAAGAGGGGGCATGACGGAGTTCCCTAGGGAGGGAGTTCCACAGAGTGGGGGCCACCACAGAAAAGGCCCTCTCCCTCGTCCCCACCAGTCTAGCTGTCCTGGCTGATGGGACAGAGAGAAGGCCATCCGAGGCTGATCTTGTTAAGCGGCCTGTCTGGTGCTGCTGGAGGCGCTCCTTGAGATAGGCTAGGCTGGAACCATATAGGGTTTTAAAGATCAAAACCAACACCTTGAATTTGGCCCAGAAAACAACTGGTAACCAGTGCAACTCCTTCAGCATTGGAGTGATGTGATCTCGCCGGCGGCTGCCTTTAATCAGGCGAGCCGCCGCGTTCTGTACCAGCTGCAGTTTCCGAACCGTCTTCAAGGGTAACCTCACGTAGAGCGCATTACAGTAGTCTAAACGAGAGGAGACCAGGGCATGTACTACCGATGGGAGCAGATGGTCGGGAAGGAAGGGGCGCAGCCGCCGTATCAGATGGAGTTGATACAGCGCTGTCCGGCTCACAGCTGACACCTGAGCCTCCATGGACAGCTGGGAGTCCAAAATGACCCCCAGGCTGCGGACCTGGTCTTTCAAGGGTAGCTGTACCCCATTCGACACCAGGTCAACATCCCCCAGCCTCCTCTTGTCTCCCACCAAAAGTACCTCGGTCTTGTCAGGGTTCAGCTTATTCCTCCCCATCCAGCCACTCACCGTCTCCAGACATTTGGACAGGGATTCTACGGCCAACCTTGGTGAAGATTTGAACGAGAGGTAGAGCTGCGTGTCATCCGCATACTGATGACACTGCACCCCAAACCTCCTGATGATAGCCCCCAGCGGCTTCACATAGATGTTAAATAGCATCGGGGAGAGGATGGAACCCTGTGGCACCCCACAAGTGAGTGGCCACGGGTCTGAAACCTCCTCTCCCAGTGCTACCCTCTGGTACCTGCTGGAGAGGAAGGACCGGAACCACCGCAATATGGTGTCCCCAATGCCCAACCCCTCCAGGCGGTCCAGGAGGATACCGTGGTCAACGGTATCAAAAGCCGCTGAGAGGTCAAGGAGAACAAGGAAGGAGCATTCACCCCTATCCAGAGCCCTCCTCATATCATCCACCAAGGCGACCAAGGCCGTTTCTGTCCCATGCCCAGGCCTGAAGCCCGACTGAAATGGGTCTAGATAATCAGTTTCTTCCAAGTGTGCCTTCAACTGCACCGCCACCACCTGCTCAATCACCTTGCCCAAAAATGGCAGATTTGAGACTGGGCGAAAGTTGTTCAGAACTTGAGGATCCAAGGAGGGCTTCTTTAAGAGCGGTCTTATCACTGCCTCCTTGAGGGCTGATGGCATCACTCCCTCCTCAAGGGAGGCGTTCACCACCACCTTGATCCCCTCACCCAGTCTCTCTCTGCAGCCCATAATGAGCCAAGATGTGCAAGGATCAAGTAAGCAGGTGGTCGGCCGTACAGATGAAAGCACCTTGTCCACTTCATCAGGAGGAAGAAGCTGGAACCGATCCCACAAAACCGGTTTGCCACAGGCCGCCTCTTGCTCACTAACTGTATCCACAACGTGCAGAGTAACACACCTAACCTGATCAATTTTATCTGCAAAGTGCCTTGCCAAGGCCTCACAGGAGGCCTTAGAATGCTCCAGTGGTTCCGGAGCCACAGGACCGACCAGGCTCCGGACCACTTGGAACAGCCTCCTGGGACAGCACTCTGCAGACGTGATGGAGGCAGCATAATATTCCTTTTTTGCTGCCTTCACCGCCTCGTGATAGGCTGAAGATACAGCTCTAGCCCGTGTCTGATCGTCTTTGGAGCGAGACTTCCGCCACCGGCGCTCTAGCCGTCTCACCTCCTGTTTCAGAGGCATGCTCTGACTTGGATTCCTGCATTGAGCAGGGGGTTGGACTCGATGGCCTTGTAGGCCCCTTCCAACCCTACTATTCTATGATTCTATCTATGATTCTAAGCAGTCACAATTGTACAAATGTAGCATGAGTGGAAAGATTAGCAAGCTTCTCTTTCTTTGAATAAAAAACACACTCTGCACATGCTCAGGGAATGGACAAAATGAGGAATAAACATACCAGGGAAACAGCTGGATTGGGGGAGAAGCTCTGCCCCACACATACACACACATAATGGAAGAATATAGGTCTTCATAGTTCTTCATATTCCCTGGTATGTTTATTCCTCATTTTGTCCATTCCCTGAGCATGTGCAGAGTGTGCTTTTTATTCAAACAAAGAGAAACTTGCTGATCTTTCTGCTCAGTGGTTAGTCTAGTTGTTAGAGTGTTGGACTCAGACTTGAGAGATGAGGGGGTTCTAGTCCCCACTTGGATATGGAAGCACACTGGGTGACTTTGAGCTGGTCTCAACCACACACATTGTTTGTGTGTTCTTTCTGAAGCAGTCACACTTGTACAAATGCAGCATGAGGGGAAAGATTAGCAAGAAAACAAACACTGCACAAACCTTGCAGGTCACCCCGACTGGAGAGTCTTGTCCTTCCATAGCCTCTTTTCCCTTTTTGTGTCCTGGTTGTTCTAGACTAGCCTGTGCCTGCTCCTCTACTCACTAGTGGTTAAAAGCAGAGTCCCACTGGTATGGAAGTGTGTGTTACAAGACAAATAATTTTTTAAAAAAAAATTTAGTGGCCTCCCCCTTGACCTCCCCTGCTGAACTCCCCTGGCCAACTCCTGTTTGCTCCCCCTGTGCGCTCACTCTGGTCGCTTGCTCTCTGGGAGTTTGCTTGCTTCTGTAGTCCCTGGACCAGCTGGAGCAGCTTCCTCTGCTCTGCTCAGCTGGGAGGTGGGAAACAGACTGAAGCTTCCCGCCCACTCAGCTGCTGGGAGTACTCAGGCCCCCGCCCCCTCAATTCATCTGGAGCTCTCAGGAGCACCTGGTGAGCTCACAGCCACTCAGAAGGAAAAAGGGCAGCCCCCTGGGCTTTCTGTAGCCCACTTACCTCTTAGCCTCTGTCTCCTTTGTCTCCTTTTTCTCTTCTACCACTGCAACTCCCCTGGTTTGCTCCCCCTGTCCGCTTGCTCTGATCACTCGCTCTCTGGCAGCTTGCTTGCTTCTGTAGTCCCTGGACCAGCTGGAGCAGCTTCCTCTGCTCTTCTCTGCTCAGCTGAGAGGCGGGAAAACAGCATCCATTGTTCTGCCTCATTCAAGATGTTTTTTTGTTTATTTTTGTGGTGTTTTTGAGCTTACCTATTCACAGCTAGCATCCCAGGCCACCTGCACATCCTGACCTGAAAAAGCCCTATGGGAGGAATTACTCCTTGGTGCCTTAAACTGGGCTTTAATTGAAGTGTGGGAAGCTGAGGAGGCTGCGGGCGGTCAGAAAGATGATTGTACAATGAAAAACAGGACACTTGTGCTCACTCCTCAGCCAAGTAAGGTAAGTCCAAGACCCATGAGAATTTCTCTGAAATTTCTTCACCATTGAATTTCTTTTCAAAAGCAATTTCTCTTCTGCCAAATTGAATGAGAAGGGTTGGAAAAATGTGGGATAAATTTTCAGCACAGCCAAAGTTCTGCCAGTCTGAAATTCTCTGTGACTGAAGAACGTTACCCACACCACATCCTTTTGTCCATCATGGGAGCTTTTGGAGCCAGACATGTCCTTCTCCATGTTTAATACAGTGGTGGACCCATGAAGTAAAGATGGTTGGGCCATCACTCATGCAATCAAGAGGGTGAATTCAATCACCCAGCCCTCCTCTGTAGCACAACTCCGCTAATTTTTCTTGACTACCTTCATGGTGTACTAATCCAAGGGTTCAAACATAACTGTTTTGTGCCAACTCTAAAAGGCTTGCAGTGACAACTTAAAATTTCCTCCCCACCCAAACTTCCCAAGAGAGGTCAGTTCCTTTTTGGCCCAGGTTGCTCAGACTTTTCTGCCGGCCACGTTCCCCGCCAACGAGAAGCAGAGCGGTGATGTGCACATGAGCTATTAATAGACGATCCAAACATTGTGCCTTATTAAATTATACGAAATATAATCATTTGGCTATTGATATATTTTTTTTAAGTAAGCATAATCATACTGAATGGAAACACTTGGATGCAACAGATCAGCTGGAGGCAATAGATTTGCACTTGTAATTTCCCCATTTTTCACCTGAGGGGGGAAATCTTTGGAAACTTTATGTCAGGCTTCAGCTTGGATGCAACCCACAAGTGTACAGTGGCTCGGCATGGTGTTAGGATAAAAGATCTTCGCTATATATGGATTCGGAGACCTGCATGGCCCTGATTTTTTTCCCAAGGGTAACCAATACGAGGAGTGATTGACTTGGAGGAAATGTTGATCATGGCAGATGTGAAGAGCATGGATTCATAGAATCAGAGAATAGAAGAGGCCTACAAGACCATCGTTGGAAGAAGCCTACAAGACCATCGATTCCAACCCCCTGCTCAACGCAGGAATCCAAGTCACAGCATCCCCGACAGATGGCTGTCCAGCCATCGGCCAGATTTGGCCTCAGAGAGGGGGTTGGTTTCTTTTTACAGTTCCCGTCAGTGGCACAGCTATGGGTCTGACCTCAGGGTAGAGGCCTAGGACCCTACAGCCCAGTGACCTCCCGGAAAGCAGTAGGTGATGGGGTCAGTGGCAAACAGCCCCAGTGTCAGCACCTAGACTGACATGGGCAAAGCTGACACAGGTTGCTGCATGAAGAAACATCCTTTCTTCTTCTTCTTCTTCTTCTTCTTCTTCTTCTTCTTCTTCTTCTCAAAAACACAGTATCGTCACGGCACAGCTTGCCAGGCGCTACGTAGTTACGGATGCTTGTGTTCTTGTTTTGACTTTTATCATATATTCTCCTCTTCTACAACACAATGCCTGCTCTTCCCAGATTGGAGTGCACCCCTCTTTTACAGGAATGCCCCTTCCACAGCTTTCTGGAGAGACAGTCCCTGCTTCCAGGGAGCCCTGGATGGGCCTTTTGGATCCAGACAATGTCCCTTCTAGATGGGATTTCTGTTGCGTTTATGAGGAGGAGACACCCAGAAACGTGCAATGAGGCAGGGGTGACAAAGCTTTCAGTCCCCTAAATTGGTTCCAGGCAGGTATGTCAGGGGCTCCAGCCCCAAACCAGTGGGCTTATTTATTTTATTTCATTTCATTTCTACAACGCCCAATAGCTGGAGCTCTCTGGGTGTAGTAAAAATGTAACCTAAAAGCCATTGTATGTGTCTCAAGCAGCACATAGTACTGTAAGAGCTGCGCATGCCTGGAATGAGCAGACAGTAACCCTAAGATAAGGTTGCTAAGCAAACCGCTGGCAACCAATCAAAAGTAACACGCTGGCTGAGGAATGCAAGCTAAGTGATAAAACTGTAGCGCGGAGGTTGCCCAGGGTCGACTCTGCTTTGAGCGTGAGCTCCTTTGTCGAACTGTTTGCAAACAATAAAATCGAGCTGGACCCAGCCTGAAGTTGACTCTCCTCTGTGGGGCAAATTGGACTAGCCTCCAGGGGGCGACACTAGCATTTTGTGCAACAAACTGGCGAGCAGTCAGGAGTCCCTTGGACCACCCTGGGGTCAAACGACAGAACAGGCGAAGGTGCCTGTGGGGCGCGCCGGACCGCCTTTGAGGTCTGCCACGGCTCCAGAGAACGGGGGTCGGGACACCCAGGAGGTTAAAGGCGTGGACTCCATTGATTGAGTCAACCAGGCTGAACGGGTCTGAAGAGACGGCACTAGGGTGCTGGGCGGAGTAATTACTTGATTTCCCTTCTGTCTTTCTGTTTGAGTTGCCTTCGGAGCGTCGGAGGTTTGTCAGACTCCGTGTATGGTTTCAAATAGAGGTAGGCACAATGGGGGCGGGTAGCTCCCGTTTAGAAAGCTCTGCCACTCCCTTGGGATGCATGCTAAAGAACTTTAGCAAAGTCAAGCGCCTGAGGTTTGTCAGACTCCGTGTACTAAGATGTCGAAAGGCAAGCTGGTTACACTCTGTCAATTGGAATGGCCAGCATTTGGAATTAGTTGGCCAGACATAGGATCCTTTGGTGTAAATCTTGTAAATGCTGTATATAAAAATGTGGTGAATAATGGGCAATGGGATCAATTCGCCTATATTGATGGGTGGTTGAATTGGTGCGGAAAGAATCCCCCTTAGTTACAGAAGTGTAAATGTGCAAATGTGTTACTGGCAAAGGACCGCAGGGGCAAGAGACCCCGGGTGGTGTCTGAATCAAGTAGTGAGAGATAAATTTGCCTCAGGGAAGGTGAGGTTATCAGCATTTGGATGAGTGCCAACCAAAATCCACTGAAGGCGAGAAAAGGTTGAATATAAAGTTCAATATTGTAAAGTCATGATGGTACGCTCCGAGGTGAAGCCCAAGGCCCCTGTTCCCCCCGATTCAAGCCCCACGGAAGGAGCTTGAAGACTGGGAGAATCATAGAATCATAGAATCATAGAATAGTAGGGTTGGAAGGGGCCTACAAGGCCATCGAGTCCAACCCCCTGCTCAATGCAGGAATCCAAGTCAGAGCATCCCTGACAAATGGCTGTCCAGCCTCGTCTTGAAGGCCTCCAGTGTGGGAGAGCCCACCACCTCCCCAGGTAATTGGTTCCATTGCCGTATTGCTCTGACACTCAGGAAGTTTTTCCTGATGTTCAGTCGGAATCTGGCTTCCTGTAACTTGAGCCCATTATTCCGTGTCCTGCACTCTGGGATGATCGAGAAGAGATCCTGGCCTTCTTCTCTGTGACAACCTTTCAAGTACTTGAAGAGCGCTATCATATCTCCCCTCAGTCTTCTCTTCTCAAGGCTAAACATGCCCAGTTCTTTCAGTCTCTCTTCATAGGGCTTTGTTTCCAGTCCCCTGATCATCTTTGTTGCCCTCCTTTGAACCCTCTCCAGCTTGTCTGCATCCTTCTTAAAGTGTGGTGCCCAGAACTGGACACAGTACTCCAGATGAGGCCTAACCAGTGCTGAGTAGAGGGGAACTAGTACTTCCCGGGATTTGGAAGCGATGCTTCTATGAATGCAGCCCAAAATAGCATTTGCCTTTTTTGCAGCCACATCACATTGTTGGCTCATATTCAGCTTGTGATCGACGACAATTCCAAGATCCTTCTCGCTCGTAGTGTGGTTGAGCCACGTATCCCCCATCTTGTAACTGTGCATTTGGTTTCTTTTTCCTAGGTGCAGAACTTGGCATTTGTCCCTATTAAATGCCATTCTGTTGTTTTCTGCCCAGCACTCCAGTCTATCCAGATCACTTTGAATTTTGTTTCTGTCTTCCAAAGTATTAGCTATCCCTCCCAATTTTGTGTCATCTGCAAATTTGATCAGCATTCCCTGCACCTCCTCCTCCAAGTCATTAATAAAAATATTGAAGAGCACTGGGCCCAGGACTGAGCCCTGCGGTACCCCACTCGTTACCTCTCCCCAGCTTGAGAAGGTCCCATTGATAAGCACTCTTTGGGTCCGATTCTGTAGCCAACTGTGGATCCACATGATCGTTGTTTCATCTAGCCCACTTCGAGCTAGTTTGCTCATCAGGATATCATGGGGCACTTTGTCGAAAGCTTTGCTGAAGTCGAGGTATATGATGTCTACAGCATTCCCACGGTCTACAAGGGAGGTGACTTGATCAAAAAATGAGATCAGATTTGTCTGGCAGGACTTGTTTTTGACAAATCCATGTTGGCTTCGAGTAATCACTGCATTGTTGTCAAGGTGCTTCCAGATGGATTGCTTTATGATCTGCTCCAGAATTTTCCCAGGGATTGATGTCAGACTGACTGGTCTGTAGTTCCCAGGTTCCTCCTTTTTACCCTTTTTGAAGATAGGGACAACGTTAGCCCTCCTCCAGTCATCTGGCACTTCCCCCGTCCTCCATGATTTCTCAAAGAGAATAGACAGCGGTTCTGAGAGCTCTTCTGCCAGTTCCTTTATGACTCTAGGATGCAGTTCATCTGGCCCTGGAGATTTGAACTCATTCAAAGTAATGAGGTGTTCCTTGACCATATGCCTGTCGATCTCAAGCTGCAATCCTGCCCCTTCAGCCTGTACTTCGCCTTTGCCAGGGGGGTCATAGACCCTCTTTTGGGAGAAGACTGAGCCAAAGTAGGAATTGAGCACCTCTGCCTTTTCTTTGTCCTCTGTTATCATTTTGCCATCCTTATTTAATAGCTGAACAACCATTTCTTTCCTCTGCCTTTTACTATGCACGTAGCTGAAGAAAGCCTTTTTGTTGTTTTTAGCATCCCTCGCTAACCTCACCTCGTTCTCCGCTTTAGCCTTCCTGACGCCATCCCTGCAATTCTGTGCTACCTGCCTGTACTCTTCCTTTGTTACTTGGCCTTCTTTCCACTTCCTATATGTGTCCTTTTTTGTTTTCAGGTCATCCCTAAGCTTTTTGTGAAGCCACATTGGCTTCTTCTGTTGTCTTCCACCTTTTCTTCTTGTTGGAATTGTTTGTGATTGTGCCTTGAGAATTTCCTTTTTTAAAAGTTCCCACCCATCTTGGACTCCTTTTCTCGCTAGCATTGCTTGCCATGGGACCTTACTGATCATTGTTCTGAGTTTATTAAAATCAGCTTTCCTAAAATCCAGGGTACGCGTTTGAGTACACTCGGCTTTTGCTTCCCTTAGAACCAAGAACTCAAGTACAACATGGTCGCTTTCCCCCAGAGTTCCTGTAACTGCTACTTTATCCACTAAGTCATCTCTGTTGGTTAGGATCAAGTCAAGGATAGCCGATCCTCTAGTTCCTTCCTCTACTTTCTGTAGGAGGAAGTTATCCGCCACACAAGTCAGGAATTTCCTGGAGGGGCCATGTTTTGCAGAATTTGTCTCCCAACAAATATCGGGGAAATTGAAGTCCCCCATTACTACTACATCATGCTTCCTTAAAACATTGGCTATTTGATTTTCAAAAGTTTCATCCTTGTCTTCTCCTTGATTGGGTGGCCGGTAGTAGACTCCAACCACCAGGTTCCTTTTATTCTTTGCTCCATTTATTTCAACCCAGATGCTCTCGATGGGGCTACCAAGCTCCTCCTCCTGTATTTCTGTGCAGAGATACGTATTTTTCACATACAGTGCAACCCCGCCTCCCTTTCTGTTCCTCCTGTTCTTTTTGAACAAGTTATATCCTTCAACTGCTGTATTCCAGTCATGAGAGTCATCCCACCAAGTCTCAGTTATACCTATCAAGTCATAATTTCCCTCCTGTATTAAGAGTTCAAGTTCGTTCTGTTTGTTTCCCATACTCTGGGCATTAGTATATAGACATCGAAGACCATGTGCTTCATAGTCTGGCTTTCTTCCTACATGTGTCTGAAGACTATTATTGGGCGCTATCAGCGCTGTTCTCTCCATTGCAGTGCATGCGCCTACGTCCATTGTTACCCCCAACATTACATCTCCCTTCCCCGTAGGATTCAGTTTAAAGCCCTCCTGATGAAGTTCTTCATGCTGTGGCCAAACACATTCTTCCCAGCCTTTGTGAGGTGCAACCCATCCCTAGCCAACAGCCCATCTTCCAGGAAGTATAGCCCGTGGTCCCAGAATCCAAATCTCTCTCGTCGGCACCACCTTCGTAGCCAGTCATTCACCCGGAGTATTTTTCGTTCCCTTTCTATCCCTCTTCTAACTACTGGAAGGATGGATGAGAAAACTATCTGGGCCCCAAAGTTCTTGAGTTTCCTTCCCAAAGCTTCAAAGTCTGACGTGATCTCTTCGTAGCTCCGCTTGGCGGTATCATTTGTTCCCACATGGATGAGAAGAAAGGGATACCTGTCAGTGGGCTTTATGAGTGCAGGCAACCTTTCAGTCACGTCTCTAATCTGTCCTCCCGGGAGACAACATACCTGGCGAGTCCACGGGTCTTCGCGACATACTTGGGTCTCGATCCCACGCAGCAAGGAGTCTCCCACTACTACCACTCTTCTCTTCTTCTTCTTGTAGGCCTGGGTTTCATCGCCTCTGTTTGACTGACCTTTAGCCTCTTGCTCACTCTCATGCAGGTTCCCCTGTGATTCTTCCTCTGCAGGCTGTCCTCCAGTCTCATCTGCAAGTACCTGGAATCGGTTCCACAGCTCCACCGCTTCCACTGGTGCAGAGTGGCGTCTAGTTCTTCTTCTCCTAACTGTCACCGTTTTCCAAGGAGTATCCTCTACTCCATTTTTCTTCACCTCAGCATTTCCCACTGCCTCATCTTGCTGTTGCTCTTCAAGCTTCTGGTCTTCCCTTTGCTGCTGTAGTTCCCCCATTCTGTCCAAGAACTCTTCGTGTTCTCTTATTCCCCGGAGGGTAGACAGTCGCCGCTCCAGTCCACTTACTTTTTCCTCCAGCAGCGTGATCAACTTGCACTTGTTGCAGGTGTAGGCCATGTTGTTCTCAGGCAAGAAAACAAACATTGCACACACCTTGCAGGTCACCACCACTGGAGAGTCTTGTCCTTCCATAGCCTCTTTTCCCTTTTTGTGTCTAGCTTTGTGATTGTTCTAGACTAGCCTGTGCCTGCTCCTCTACTCAGTAGAGGTTAAAAGCAGAGTCCCACTGGTGTGGAAGTGTGTGTTACAAGACAAATAAATGAAAAAAAGTTAGTAAAAAAAAATAAAAAAAAATGTTAGGGGCCTCCCCCTTGACCTCCCCTGCCGAACTCCCCTGGCCAACTCCTCTTTGCTCCCCCTGTTCGCTCGCTCTGTTCGCTCGCTCTCTGGGAGCTTGCCTGCTTCTGTAGTCCCTGGACCAGCTGGAGCAGCTTGCTCTGCTCTGCTCTGCTCAGCTGGGAGGCGGGAAACAGACTGAAGCTTCCCGCCCAGTCAGCTGCTGGGAGTACTCAGGCCACACCCCTCCAATTCAGTTGGAGCTCTCAGAAGCTCCTGGTGAGCTCACAGCCAGTCAGAAGGATAAAGGGCAGCGCCCTGGGCTTCCTGCAACCCACTTACCTCTTAGCCTCTGTCTCCTTTGTCTCCTTTGTCTCTTCAACCACTGCAACTCCCCTGGCCAACTCCTGTTTGCTCCCCCTGTTCGCTCGCTCTGTTCGCTCGCTCTCTGGGAGCTTGCCTGCTTCTGTAGTCCCTGGACCAGCTGGAGCAGCTTGCTCTGCTCTGCTCTGCTCAGCTGGGAGGCGGGAAACAGACTGAAGCTTCCCGCCCAGTCAGCTGCTGGGAGTACTCAGGCCACACCCCTCCAATTCAGTTGGAGCTCTCAGAAGCTCCTGGTGAGCTCACAGCCAGTCAGAAGGATAAAGGGCAGCGCCCTGGGCTTCCTGCAACCCACTTACCTCTTAGCCTCTGTCTCCTTTGTCTCCTTTGTCTCTTCAACCACTGCAACTCCCCTGGCCAACTCCTGTTTGCTCCCCCTGTTCGCTCGCTCTGTTCGCTCGCTCTCTGGGAGCTTGCCTGCTTCTGTAGTCCCTGGACCAGCTGGAGCAGCTTGCTCTGCTCTGCTCAGCTGGGAGGCGGGAAACCCTGCCCAAGGTGCCCTGAGCTCCCCCCGGTCTGATTCGGTCTGTTAGGTTGGGAGGAGAGGTTGTTGGGGGAGGGAGGGGGCCCTCCAGAGACAGTTTGTCTGCCACCGTATCCACGTTTGTTAGAAGAAGCAAAAGCAGTTGAAAAAGTTGCAACTTCTGAAGAAAGAGATTTGTTTGACGACTTAAAGACTGTGGCAAAATCAAGAAACAAAGACAGAGCAAGTTCTTAAAATATCAGGGTCTGTGTGAGCTTCTCTCTGTCAGCCTGCTCAGAGCAGAGCCAAGGGGGACTTGCCTAACCCCCCTTCGCCGCGGCTGGTTTAGCCTTAGCAAGCAGAGAGGCTGGAGGTGTCTGTGAGGACCTGACAAAAGAGTGAGATTTGCAAAAAAAAACAAGAAAAGCATCACAGCTGGAAAGCTGAGCAGCACTGCTCTGTTCTTACCTGTGGAGGAATCTAGAAGAGGTGTAAGGTTACACCTTCCTCATTCGAACTGATGAAGAGACACAGAGCTTTTGTTAAAACACATCCCTTCTTTATGGCCCAAAGCCTTCTTTGTTAGAGGCACTCTGCACATGGACTGGAACTTTGGCCAGTTAAAGACTTGCCGTAAAAAGTACTGTGAGGCTTGTCATAGCCTTAAACTCCCGTTGTTGTAGATTGTGTGTTTGTTTGTGATCAGCTCAGTGTACAGTTTGATTTGTGATTTCAACACTCAGATAAAAAGCTGCATTTGACTGAAAGAACTGGGTATATTTAGGCTTGAGAAGAGAAGACTGAGAGGAGATCTGATAGCACTCTTCAAGTACTTAAAAGGTTGTCCCAGAGAGGAAGGCCAGGATCTCTTCTCGATCATCCCATACTGCAGGACACGGAATAATGGGCTCAAGTGACAGGAAGCTGGATTCCGGCTGAACGTCAGGAGAAACGTCCTAACTGTTAGAGCAATACGACAATGGAACCAATTACCTGGGGAGGTGGTGGGCTCTCCCACCCTGGAGGCATTCAAGACGAGGCTGGACAGCCATCTGTCAGGGATGCTCTGATTTAGATTCCTGCACTGGGCAAGGGGTTGGACCGGATGGCCTTGCAAGCCCCTTTCAACCCTACTATTCTATGATTCTATGATTTCCAAGGCTTGGATTTCATTTACCCTAATGAAGCATACAGATACAAATTTCTAGAGATTCATAGACTACAAAGGAAACAGCCTTCAAAAAGTTCAAAGAGAAACTACGAAAGTTAGTTTCCCTTTAAAAAGGGGGGCAGCAAATTCTCTTAACTTAAGAGGTGAGAGAGAGAGAGTCCCCCACTCTCCCGTGATACTTCTAAGCCCAGCTGTGTTTCTGAAGCCTGAGAAAGTTCCTGCCCCATGTGTTCCAGCTCTTTCTCAAAATCTGAACTGTTCTGACGTTCCATTTGCTCAGAGGCAAACCTGACACTCTGCCAAAACTCATGCAGTGTGGAGTTGCCGATGCAAAAATGGTGGCTTGGAACTCTTTCCACATATGAGAACGCCCTTCCCTTGATTTTGATGGGCCCTGACCATGCAGTCAGAGGAGCAGTATAATGGGTAGATCTGCTCCACCATGCCCTACTATACAAAACAAATGTTTTCCAGTCATGGTGTTAGATTTTAATGATATGAAAAAGGTATAAAAGAAGGCAGAAGAAAGTAGCAGACAAAAAGGCTTAAAAAAAAAAAGAAAAAAAGCTTATCCCAAATGTGTGTCGTTGAAGATCTAAGCAAGCGAGTCTCTGTCGAAGCAATGGCAAACAGCCTAACTTGCAGAGAAAACAAAGAGTTAAAACTGGTGCATGGCACAGAGAATTTGAAACATGATCTGCAGAACAGGCAAGCCAAAAGATAAGTGTGCCTGTTACAAGAGGGAGGCTATAGTAGCCATAAAAAGGGGCGAAGCCCCCGTATGAAGCTTTAACAAAAATATTACCCACTAGAAGTGGACAATTAAAATAAAAAAGGCTTTTCTTAAATTGAAGCAAGCCTTAATGTCACCGCCTGCTTTAGCCTTATCAGACCCCAGATCATGAAGTTTTTAGAGCTATGGTGCACATGAGAGCACATAAAAAAGTGCCATTCCTGGAAAAAGGAAAAGGCAATGCTGGCAGCCACCATGGGCGGAGATATAAACCGCAGCTTGAGAGCACAGAAGCGACCACAGTGGGGGGGAGAGGCAGAAAAGGAAAGGGCCGACCGGGGCTCAATAAATGTGCGTATTGCCAAGAGAAGAGACATTGGAAGAAAGATTGTCCAGAGCTGAAAGAAAAGAGAAAAGAGACTCACCCTGAAGGCTGCCAAATGCTGGCAGGGTCCTCCAGTGGGGGGGAGTCTAGCTGAAGGGCCACCACCCTACGAACAAACGCTCGGGAGAATCCCAAGGTAAAAGTAAGGGTTGGTGGCGAGGACTGTAAAGCCCTAGTAGATACTGGAGCCACATTTTCTATGATCCCTGTGAAGCCCCCCGGCCAGAGAAAGTGGAAAGCATGTAACTATAGAAGAAATTAAAGGGAAAAAAAAACAAACTAAATTGCCCCTGTGTAAGCCCCTCCTCACGAAGACTGGAAATAACATACTGGAACATGCCTTTGTAGTTTCATCTGCATACCTGGTTGCCCTCTTGGGGCGGGACTTGTTAACAAAACTGCAAGCTAAAATCTTCTTCCGTGATAATCAGATTGTAGTACAGCTGCCAGCAATGCAGGGCTCAAATTATCGAATGGCCCTTCAAGCAATCAAGATTGTGTCAGCGGCCAAAGGGACTGAGATTTTAGAGAATGTTGATCCATGTGTGTGGGCAGACAGAACCCCTGCCCGAGCAAATGCATGACACCAGTTAAAATCTTCTTTAAAAAGGGAGAGCCCTGTGTGCGTGAGGCAGTATCCTCTGAAAAAAGCCACCTGTGCAGGCTTGAAGCCGCTCATTGAGAAGTTCAAAAATTATGGTTAGCTAATAAAGGGATCATCCCCCTTTAACACCCCGATTTTGGGTGCGCCTGAGGCAGATAGCACCTCCTTCAGGTTAGACCAAGACCTGAGAACAGTGGCTGACTGCCCTTTGTGCCTCAAAAATGATTCAAAGATGCTTGAGCCCCCAGCTCAAATGAGAAGTCGCCCATGCGCTTACTATCCTTTTCAGAGATTTCAAATTGACTTTTCAGAGTTGCCCCAGACTCATGGCTATCGGTACCTGCTAGTAATGATAAAAGCAATTGACTGCACCGCTCAGACAGTAGCCAAGATCCTGTTAAAAAGTAATCCCTAAGCTCTTGTTACCTAAAGAGAGTGAATCAAATCAGGGGCCCCATTTTGTTGGACAAGTGACGCAAGTAGTGGCCCAGGCATAACAAACTAACTAGAAGCTACACCCCCCTTGGAAACCTCAATCTACAAGTCAAGTTGAGAAGATGAACCGCACCTTAAAGACAATGCTCATTAGAATTTGTTGAAAGATTAAGTTGAAAGGCCACAGGCCTTGCCAATCACCTTGACTCGAGTATGGTGCGCCCCCAAGGGAAGTATTAAATTGACACCTTTTAAACGTTCCATAAGCGCCCACCTCGGATATCACCTATGGCTGATAGCTTAAATGTGAATTTAAAAGTAAAAGTTTTAAGATTCAAGGTTATGTTACTGCTTTGCAGTCTGTTTTGTTTTCACAGGTTTGCGACACCGCACCAATCCTGGCCTTTAGATGCTCCAGTGCATAATCTCAATCCCAGCGATTGGGTGCTAATCCAGTCCTAGAAAGATGAACCACCTACCAAGAAGCAGAAGGGTCTGTTTCAGATCCTACTTACCACTCCCATTGCTATGAAAGTCGCCAAAGAAAAGAAGTGGATTCATCACACTGAATAAAGGCATCACCTGCACCAGAGAGGGTCACACCGGAAGCTGACCCACATGAAGGGCACCGTTGGAATAATGAACCCCTGAAAGGACTCAAGTAGCTCTACAGAAAGAGGGTGCTCTCGTCTCAAGGGTTCCTGATGAACGGAACAAAACTGAGTTCCAAAAGTTCAAAAAAAAAAAAGTGTTTTTGTTGTCAACATTCTAGTAGCTAGAACAAGGGCGTCCCAGGCCTCACTTGCTGTTTAGAGAAAACCGTCAATGCCACAGTGATAATAGTTTGCGCCTTTAAGTGCAAACTTAAACTTTGGTCCACCGCGGGACCAAAGAGAGTATAAATTTGAGAAAAGCCTTTTGAGGGGGGAATTGTAGTAAAAATGTAACCTAAAAGCCATTGTATGTGTCTTAAGCAGCACATGCCTGGAATGAGCAGACAGTAACCCTAAGATAAGGTTCCTAAGCAAACTGCTGGCAACCAATCAAAAGTAACACGCTGGCTGAGGAATGCAAGCTAAGTGATAAAACTGTAGCGCGGAGGTTGCCCAGGGTCGACTCTGCTTTGAGCGTGAGCTCCTTTGTCGAACTGTTTGCAAACAATAAAATCGAGTTGGACCCAGCCTGAAGTTGACTCTCCTCTTTGGGGCAAATTGGACTAGCCTCCAGGGGGCGACACTAGCATTTTGTGCAACATGGGTGGTTCACAAAAATTAAAACCAAAGAGCACACAATAAAACAATACAAAATACATAAAACATTAAAACCACAGTAAACAATACAACCAGAATAAAACCAGAATAAAACCTGGCAGCAATGCAGGGATTTAAGATACAGATTTAAAACGGCAAAGCTAAAAGTCTAAAGAGCTAAAATGTTAAAATGCCTGGGAAAATAAAAAGGGCTTCACCTGGCGCCAGAAGGAATGCAATGTAGGTGCCAGGCGAATCTCACTAGGGAGCTCATTCCACAGCCGGGGTGCTGCAGCAGAAAAAGCCCTCCTCCTAGTAGCCCCCCGCCTCACTTCCTTTGGCAAGGGCTCGCGGAGGAGGGCCGCTGAGGATGACCTTAGGGTCCGGGCAGGCACATATGGGAGGAGGCCATCCTTCAGATAGCCTGGGCCCAAGCTGTTAAGGGCTTTGAACGTTAACACCAGCACTCTGAATCGGGCCCTGAAATGGACCGGCAGCCGGTGCAGCTGGAAAAGTACCGGCGTAATGTGAGCTCGCTGGCCAGTCCCTGTGAACAGTCTTGCTGCCCTATTTTGGACCAGCTGAAGTTTCCGGACCGTTTGCAAAGGCAGCCCCACGTATAACGCATTGCAGTAATCCAGACGGGAAGTTCTCAGAGCGTGGATCACTGTAGCTGGGCTCTCTCTGTCCAGAGAAGGGCGTAGCCGGTATACCAGCCTAAGCTGATAAGAGGTGCTCCGTGCCACCGAGTTCACCTGTGCCTCAAGCGACAGTTCTGGGTCCGAGAGCACCCCCAAACTAGGAACCTGATCCGCTGGGGGAGTGCAGCCCCCTCCAGAACAGGTTGAACATCGCCTAGCCGGGCAGAGGAGCCACCCACTAACAGCACCTCCCTCTTGCCTGGATTGAGATTCAGTTTATTGGCCCTCATCCAGTCCATTACCTTGCCCAGGCAGTGATTCAGGACAGCCTCGCCCTCGCCTGGGTTTGATGAGAACGAGAGGCGGAGCGGGGGTCATCCGCATATTGATGGCACCTCAGCCCGCACCTCTGGATAGCCTCCGCCAGCGGTTTCATGTAGATGTTGAACAGCATGGGGGATAAAACAGAGCCCTGTGGAGCCCCATGGCGTAATTGCCATGGCACAGAGCAGTAATCCCGCAGCACGACCTCCTGGAGTCGGCCATCCAAGTAGGAGCGGAGCCACTGCAGTGCCGTGCCTCCAACTCCCAGCCCAGACAGCCTACCCAGAAGGGTGCCGTGGCCGATGGCATCGAAAGCCGCTGAGAGGTCCAGGAGAATCAACAGGGTCGCGCTCCCCCTGTCCCTCTCCCGGCAGAGGTCATCCTACAGGGCGACCAGGCAGCTTCCGTTCCAAACCGGGCCTGCAGCCCAACTGAAATGGATCTAGATAATCCGTTTCGTTCAAGAGTGCCTGGCGCTGTCCCGCAACCACCCGCTCCAGCACCTTGCCCAGGAAGGGGAGATTGGCCACCGGCCTGTACTTGTCAACGTCCTCTGGGTCCAGGTTTTAAAGAGGCCAGCACCACTCCCTCTCTCAAGGAGGAATTTGCAACCTCCTGGACCCAGCCAGACATCCCCTCCTTCTCTGGTGACTTCTCCTTCATAAGCCATGAAGGGCAAGGGTTGAGCACAAAAGTGGTCCACCGGACTTGGCCAAGCACCTTGTCCGCATCCTCGGGCCTCAATAACTGAAACCCATCTAATAGAACTGGACCAGACGGTGCTCTGGACGCCTCTACCAATGGAACTGCACTAATCGTGGTGTCCAATCCATGGCGAATCCGAGCGCCTTTATCCTCAAAGTGCCATGCAAACTCGTCACAGCATGCAACCGAGGGTTCCAGTGTCCCTCTCCCCGGCCCAGGATGTAACAGGCCGCGAACCACTTGGGAAAGCTCCGCTGGACGACACCGAGAAGATGCAATGCTGGTGGAAAAGAACCGCCTCTTTGCCACCCTCACCGCCATGGAGTAGGCTCGATAGTGAGCTCTAACCCGTGTTCGGTCAGACTCAGCACGAGTTTTCCTCCACCTGCGTTCCAGCCGTCTCCCCTCTTGCTTCATTGCCCTCAGCTCAGGTGTATACCAAGGAGCTGGCCGGGCTCTGCGCAGAGGGAGAGGGCGCTTGGCCGCGAGCGTGTGAACCGCCCGAGTCATCTGAGCGTTCCACAGAGCGACCTGGGCTTCGACAGGCGCACCACCAGCCATACCAGCAGGAAAACCCCCCAGAGCCCTCTGGAATCCATCGGAATCCATCAGCCTCTGGGGGCGGACCGTTTTAATAGGTCCCCCACCCTTGCAGAGGGGGAAGGCTGCTGAGAGTCCAAACCTCAGTCGGAAGTGTTCTGACCGTGACAAAGGGACAGATGGTAATTCCCCTGCTTTCAGATCACCGTCCTCCTGCCCAGTCGAGAAAACCAGATCAAGCGCATGTCCTTCCACATGTGTTGGGCTGGTGACATGTTGGAACAGCCCCATGGTTGTCATGGCAGCCATGAAGTCCTGAGCCGCCCCGGATACAGTGGCCCCGGCGTGGAAGTTGAGGTCCGCCAGGATGGAACGGCCTGCCACCCCCCCTTCCCCCCCGCGGATCCCCCTGGGATGAGACTTACCTGGGGCGGATCTTCCAGGCAGTGGTGGCTCTGGCGGTGGCTTTGGCGGCGGAGGCTGCGGTGGCTGGTCTTCCAACCAGCTGCCGCCACCGCCATTTGCAGGGTTTTTTGTTTTTTTTTTACACCGACGTGATAGGCTACGTAAGTTTTTACGTAGCCTAAAACGTCTGGGTAAAAAAAAAAAAAATGGCTATGACCGCCGCCATTTACGTTCCCCTTATTTTCGCCGTCTTAGTCTACGTAAATATTTATGTAGATTAAGACGTCAAAACTATGGAACGCAAACGGCGGCGGCCATAGCCGCCGCCATTTGCATATGTGTTTCCGCCCCCCAGAGCCCTCCGCAGCTGGAAATCTGGCTGCGGACGGCTCTGGCCTGGCTGGGCCTGGCCGGCTGCTCCGCGGAGCTGCCGCGGAGCACAGCCAGCCAAGGAGGATTCCGGGGGGGGAGGAACGGAGCGCCTCCCCCCCGTCCAAGATTCTGGGAGGAGGGACGGAGAGCCTCCCCCCCCCACCATCAGCATAATCCACGAACAGGTAAGTGATTTTCGTACATCCCTATTTCCAGGCTTCTGAACCAAGCAAGTCTGGTCTCTGGTCTCTGAGCCGCCTCCTGCCTGGACACAGGCTCTACTCCTGCCCTTTCTCTGCTCAGTACTGAAGCTGAGCCATGCAACTGTTGGACGGGCTGAACAGTGGCATAGGAGTGGATTTTGCAGTGTGAGTGCGCATCACAGCAAGCTACGCCCCCAAAGAGAGTCCCAAAATGTAGGCAGATGTGTTGATCCGTGTGTGTGTGTGTGTGTGTGTGTGTGTGTGTGTGTGTGGTAGGTCTTTTGTCAAGCTAATGGGTCTTAATTGCCCATTCAAGACCAAGCCACCCCAAATACTTTGCATTACAACAGGGATCGCTCACAACAGTACTAGCTTCAGGTTCTGGAGGGTCTTAGGCAAGACACCCCCCCCATGAGCCCCCTCCCTCTGTGAGTCCACCTTCTCACCGGCTGCTCTTCCCCCTCCTCCTCTTCCTCATCATGGTTTGTGCTTGCTTGATGGCTTGCCAGGCGGAGAGCCAGGGAGCAAGGAAGCCATGGCGTCTCCTGCTCCTCCTCCTCCTCCCCACCACCACCCTTGCCTGAGCCAGAGCAAGAGGCAGGCGAACAAGCAGGTTGCAAGGGTGAAGAGGAGGAGCAGCTCCAGCGGGTTGTTGTCAAAAGTGTGTGCCAATCTCCTTCCATTCCCACATTTGGGGCGCACTCCGTGTATAGGTTCACACACAGCTGTCCCTCTGGGGCTCCCTTCCCATGCAAATTTCCCTTTTATTTTGTTATTTTGTTGATTGCATTTCTATACCGCCCACTAGCTGAAGCTGCCTGGGCAGTTTACAAGACAAAGCTTAAAACAATAAAATACAAGCACATAGGAAAACATCATAGAAAACCATACGTTTAAAACAGAATAAAACCAAAGGAGGAACCGAAATAAAAGCCAGCAGTAATGCAGACCTAAAATCCGAAGATCATCCTCAGGGGTCCTTCTCTGGGAGCCCCTGTCAAAGGAAGTGAGGTGGGTGGCTACCAAGAACAGGGCCTTTTCTGTTGTGGCACCCTGGCCATGTGGAATGAGCTCCCCAGAGAAGCTCGCCTGACACCTATGTTGTGTTTTTTCCAGCACCAGGTGAAGACCTTTGCGACCTCTTCTCAAACTGGGGAGAGGTAACAGGTGGGGTACTGCAGGACTCAGTCCTGGGCCCAGTGCTCTTCAACATTTTTATTAATGACTTGGAGGAGGAGGTACAGAGAATGTTGATCAAATCTGCAGAGGACACAAGATTGGGTGGGATAGCTAATACTTTGGAAGACAGAAACAAAATTCAAAGTGATCATGACAGACTGGAGCGCTGGGCAGAAAACAACAGAATGACATTTAATAGGGAGAAATGCCAAGTTCTGCACCTAGGAAAAAAACCTCAAATGCACAGCTACAAGATAGGCGATGCTTGGCTCAACAATACTACAAGTGAGAAGGATCTTGGAATTGTTGTCGATTGCAAGCTGAATATGAGCCAACCATGTGATGTGGCTGCAAAAAAGGCAAATGCTATTTTGGGCTGCATTCATAGAAGCATCGCTTCCAAATCCCGGGAAGTACTAGTTCCCCTCTACTCAGCACTGGTTAGGCCTCATCTGGAGTACTGTGTCCAGTTCTGGGCACCGCACTTGAAGAAGGATGCAGACAAGCTGGAGTAGGGATGTACAAAATTGACTCACCGTTTCGTCCAGGGTTATTCGCGGTGGGGGGGAGGTGCTCCTTTCCTCCCCCTGAAATTTTCCCTGGTCAGTTCCACTCCGCGGCAACTCCTTAGAGCCGCTGGCTGGGGCCGCCTGCAGCCAGACATCTGGCCGCTGGGCTGCACAGGGACGCAAATGGCGGCTGCCGTAGCTGCCGCCATTTGCGCCCCTGTCTTTTGCCGTGATAAATATACACGTAGCCTATCACAGCAATACAGTCAGGGCCAGAAATATTGGAGCAAGGATAACTGTTTTGGCAGTTGGCCTCCGTATACCACCACATTGAAGTTGAAAGGAAACACACCCAGATGGGAGCGAAGTCAGGACTTCCAGCTGTAATTCAAGGGGTTTGGCAAAAGTGGGGCACTAACCATTCAGGAAGGACAGCCAGTGGCACGCACACGCCCCCGTCATTGGGGGCTCATAAGTAATGGAACGAATGGCCGGCAAGCAGCTGCATGGCCAGGGGTGGCCTGTTTCCTGGGTGCCCCATGACCAAGCAAGCGGACAAAAGGCCTGGAGGTGGTTCTGAGGGTTACATTTGCATTTGGTAGCTGTTCACTGGAACCCCCAACATGAGGCCCAAAGAGGTGTCCATGCGAGTGAAGGGGGCCATCATGAGGCCGAGGAAACAACATAAACCCATCAGAGAGAGAGCAAAGCAGTGGGAGTGGCCAACACAGCAGTGTGGAGCATCCTGGAAAAGAAGGACTTAACTGGCAAGCTCAGCAACAGCAAAAGGCCTGGCAGACCACGGAAGACAACTAAAGCGGATGACCGCAGAATGCTGCTCATGGTGAAGAGGAACCCTTTCACAACATCTAGCCAGGTCAAGAACGCTCTTGCGGAGGTAGGCATGTCACGGTCAACATCTGCGGTCAAGAGACGGCTTTATGAATGTAAATACAGAGGCTTCACAACAAGGTGCAAACCACTGGTAACACTCAAGAACCGAAAGGCCAGATTAGCCTTTGCCAGCAAACACCTAAGAAAGCCTGCCCAGTTCTGGAATAAGATTCTTCGGACTGCTGAGACCAAGATTAACTTGTACCAGAATGATGGGAAGAGAAAAGTATGGAGAAGGAAAGGAACAGCTCATGATCCAAGCATAGCACATCATCTGTCAACCATGGTGGAGGCAGCGTTATGGCCTGGGCATGTATGGCTGCCAATGGAGCCGGGTCACTGGTGTTTGATGACCCGACTGCTGATAAAAGCAGCAGGACGAATTCCGAAGTGCATAGGGCTATACTTGCTGCTCAGATTCAGCCGAATGCTGCCTGATAGGACGCCGCTTCATATTGCAGATGGATGATGACCCAAAACATACAGCAAAAGCTGCCCAAGAGTTTCCATGGCCAAGTCAGTCAGCTGATCTCCACCCAAAGAGCATGCTTCTCACTTACTGAAGACAAGACTGAAGGCAGAAAGACCCACAAACAAGCAGCAGCTGAAGGCAGCTGCAGTCAAGGCCTGGCAAAGCATCGCGAGGGAGGAAACTCAGCATTGGGTCATGTCCATGGGTTCCAGGCTTCAGGCAGTCATTGACTGCAAAGGATTTTCATCCAGGTATTAAAGGCGATCCTTACGTTTGAAATGATATTGGTTTGTTCCATTACTTATGAACCACCAATGATGGGGGGGTGTGCATGCCACTGACTGTTCTTCCCGAATGGTCAGTGCCCCACTTTTGCCAAACCCCTTGAATTACAGCTGGAAGTCCTGACTTCGCTCCCATCTGGGTGTGTTTCCTTTCAACTTCAATGTGGTGGTGTACAGAGGCCAACTGCCAAAACAGTTATCCTTGCTCCAATATTTCTGGCCCTGACTGTAGGCAGGGACGCAAATGGTGGCGGCTACAGTGGCCGCCATTTGTGTTCCTGCCTATTGCCGTGATAGGCTACGTATATATTTACGTAGCCTATCACGGCTTCCGCAGCCTATCACAGCCATTCTAAAGGAGGGAAATGGCAGCCGCAGATGCGGCCGCCATTCGAGGAGCACCAGAACGGCTGACAAAGGTAGGCTCCGTTCTGGGCCCGTTTTGCAGGGCGGGTGGCTTAGTTCCACCATGGATTCCAGGCTGAATGCCGAATGCACTGGCATTCAGCCTCCCTGGAATCCATAGCGAAATTCTCCAACATCCCTAAGCTGGAGAGGGTTCAGAGGAGGGCGACGAGGATGATCAGGGGACTGGAAAGAAATCCCTATGAGGAGAGACGGAAAGAACTGGGCATGCTGAGCCTTGAGAAGAGATGACTGAGGGGAGACAGGATAGCGCTCTTCAAGGACTTGAAAGGCTGTCACAGACAGGAAGGCCAGGATCTCTTCTTGATCATCCCAGAGGGCAGGACACAGAATAATGGGCTCAAGTTACAGGAAGCCAGATTCCGGCTGAACATCAGGGAAAACGTCCCGACCGTTAGAGCAATAGGACCATGGAACCCATGACCTAGGGAGGTGGTGGGCTCTCCTGCACTGGAGGCGTTCAAGACGAGGCTGGACAGCCACCTGTCAGGGATGCTCCGACTTGGATTCCTGCACTGAGCAGGGGGTTGGACTCGATGGCCTTGTAGGCCCCTTCCAACCCTACTCTTCTATGATTCTACGTTCTCCAGGGCATTTTAGCCTTTTAGCTCTGTTGTTTCAAATCTGTTATTGAATTTCAAATCTCTGGATTGCTGCCAGGTTTTATTTTGGTGTGTGCTTTTATACCGTCATTTTAAACTTTTATATTGTATTGTGTTTATATTGTATTTTATGATGCATTTTGTGGCTTTCGCTGTTGTGAACCGCTCAGAGAACTTCAGCCATTGGGCAGTATAGAATTGTAATTAGTTAATTAATTAATTATTTAAAACCAAACCAAACAACACACACTAATGCCATTTTTCAAACAGAAGAGCTAAAAAGCTTGGGAAATCAAAAAGTTCTTCACCTGGCCCTGAAAAAAGCAGAATGTAGATGTGAGACGATCCTCAAACTGCCAACACTGAAAATGCGCTCTGGTATATAATTTATACCATATAATTTATACCATTTAAGAGCACCACTAAGTGAGCTTGCTGAAAAGATAAGGCGCAGAAGGGTCTCTCTGTTACGCCCCTACGGTCTCCACCGTTCCCCTTCCGATTGTGCACACCAGATTCTCTTGTTTCACTTCTGATGTACAACTTTATATAGTAATTTGGCAGCAGATGCAGGCCATCAGTCTCCTGGGACCCAGGGACCTGGCCATGGGGTGCTTTTCCCAGGAAGCTCCTCAAGGGATCCGGCGTTCCCTTGCTCCTCAACAGCTCGCCTTGGTCTGGTCGCACACACACCCCAAAGTTTCCAACTTTCTGCAAAAGATCCGCCATCTCAATGCGCACCTGGTATTCCACCAGCTCTGGAAGGTGTGTGCCTGACGCCACAGATTGCCTCGCAAAGCACCTCCCTATGCCACCCATGGCCGCTGCGAGATGTGACCCAGCAGTCAAGAAGCGGAGTTGCATCTATGTGGAGCTGGGTTCAAATTGTTCCTTGGCTTTGGACTCTGGCCAATCCCTTTCCAGCTTGTAGGGTGGCCAGAGGACAGTCCTCTATTTTGGAGGGCTGGCAGTGGGCAGGCCTCTCTTGACAGGTGTCCTCTGTTTGATGGGCTTTCCCATCAAAAGTCTGGGAGAAAGAATCACAAGAATAGGGTGGCCGCATGGACTACTTTGCAGAGGGGAGTCCTCTAGTTTGGTGGGCTGGCAGCAGGCAGTCCTCATTTGAAGGCATCCTCCACTTGATGGCCTGTCCAGTCCAAGTCTGGGTTGAAGTCAAAGAACCAGAAGGAGGGAGAGCAGAGCAAGAGTGCTGAAGTTGCCCAGGACTTGGGACGGCAGACTGTGGAGTCACACAGGTCTCCTGGTCGGTCCTCCCCACTCGGTTGAGACATCTTGCGTTTCTATTTAAATTGTAGTCGTTGTCTCTAAATTTGCGCCCGTTCATATAATTTTGCATGTGCAGACACCATGCAAATCGGTGCCCTCCTTCGTCCTCCTTTTTGGCCATGCCTAAATCCCCACCATATTCAGGGCAGACCAGAAGGAGGACATCTTCACACACCGCAGAGTTAACCTCTGGAATTCACTGCCACAAGATTTCGAGGTGATTGGCAACTCGGAGGGCTCGAAAGGGGGATTAGATTTGTTCAGGGAGGAGGGGGTGGCTATCAATGGGTAGTAGTCCTCATGGCTATATGCTATCTCCAGCATCTGAGACAGTGCGCTGGGGAAGGCAAGCGACCGGTGCTGTTACATTCCTGTCCTCCTTGCACACGTCCTGTGGTCATTCATTTGACCACAGTGTGAGCAGATTGCTGGATTAGATGAACCTTTGGTCTGATCCAGCACGGCTCTTCTCACGTCGCTCTTACGACCCCCTCCCAAAGTAAGCCTGTCACCTTTGGGTGTGAAGCTGTCCCATCGTCTTCACCAGGAAACACCGTGGCTGGCTTCTCGTCAACTGCCACATCTTTGCAAACACCGCTCCTCCCTGAGCCACAGTAGCAGTGAAAGGTCAGCGCCAATGTTTACATTTGCTGGGAGGGTTTGGAACGCTGAGGCTGCTGGGTGGGCCAGTGGAGGTGAAATGGGACTCGGCCCTGCAAAGGGCACCAGGATGGCCAGGCGGGTTCGGCCTGGACCGGTTTTGTGTCTGAGGCCAGCCTTGCCTTGCAGGGCTTGGCGCCTTTACTGGCCTTCGCCGTGGCCATCCCACAATTGCTTGTGCCAAAGTGGGATTGCGCTGTTTTAACTCTGGCCCTTTTTTATGCCCCGGAGTTTCTAAAAGCATCCGGCGTCTCATGATGGTGGAGAGCATTTTCGGCACACGCTGGCAGCTGGCAGAGGCCTAATCGTTGGGGGGGGGAGGGGGCAGTTGGGCATTCGTTGGGGGGCAGCGATGGGGGCCGGCTACTTGCCCCCTGACTCACCCCCGCCAGAGACAGCGAGGAGGGAATCTTGGCCCCAGCGTCAGTTGTCAGCTGGACTCGCACCAAGCCGTTTGTTTAGCTTCCCGGCTGGGGGTGGGCCGTGCGGCAGAAAGTTTCCTGGGAGCAGCCTGGACGGGATGGTGCGATGCATGTCTCCCTTCGGGCTTGAGTGCCCTGGACGGGCTGCAGCAAGAAGGCCCTGCTTCTGAGCCCCTGGGGGCCAGGATTTTGGGTTTCCGGGGCCAGCGGGCGCCTCTGTGGCAATTCAGCGAGCCCAGGAGCATGAAGGTGGACTCTGCGAGCCCTGGGGCCATGGGGGTCAGGCAGGCCACGTTTGTTTGTGTGCCAGTGACCGGGGCAATCCCAGTGGGCTCTTGGTTCGAGTTTCCTCCACCGCAGCGGGCATTTGAGCCAGTTGCTCCGGATTCTGGTTTTGCCCGAGAACGAACTGCAAGCAATGCTCGCCCCTGCTTCCAGCAGATCACCGGAGGGGCCCCCATTTGTCCGACAGCAGCAACAGCTCTGCAGTGCTTCCCTCTTCCAAGCCACACAGCTCCCCAGGGGGTCGCCGAATCCCCTCGCCCTGCAATTCCCCCATCCTCTTCCAGAAAATGACAATGAACCAAAGCATCCATCTCCAGCGGTGGTTCACCGTGGTCTACCCACCTTGGTAAGAGCATCTGGGGGGCGGCTGGGGGGGGCAGAGGGCTGATCCATGGAAGTTCTAAGGACCTGATTGTCAGTGGGCACTCAGTTTATTTATTTATTTACTTATTAAATTTCTTAATCGCCCATCTGGCCGGTCACCCAGCCACTCTGAGCGATGTACAATAATTGATTCCTGCTGGCCCTCTGTGTCCTAAAAATGACATTGGCAGGGTTCAGAAGACGTAGAAGGGGCTTGCAGCTTCTCCCCTGGCATTTCTCTCCCACAATCACCATCTGATACTCCAAGATAGACTACTCTTGAATATGGAGGGTCTATTTCTCTGCCATGGTGGCTAACAACTATTAGCAGGCCTCGCCTCTGCGAATATGTTTAGTGAATCCCCCTTTCAAGCTTCCCTCATTCCATCTGGCGGCAGCAACGCCATTATTTCATTCTGCGTCGGATGAAGGAAGACTTTATTTATTGATGTATTTATATTCTTATTACATTTATACTTCACCTTTTGTCCTCCAGGGAACCCAAGGTGATTTTTTGCACGATTGCCCTCCTCTCCATTTTTATCCTCAGAACAACCCTGTGAGGTAGGCTAGGCTGAGAGTCAGGACCTGACCCAAAGTCTCCCAGTGAGCTTCATGGCCCAAGTGGGGACTCGACCCTGAGTCTTCCCAGCCCAACACTGTAACCACTGAGCAACACAGCCTCTCCATTTTTGTGTTGTCTGCCCTGACCCTATGCCCCAATCATAGGGTGATCCATCCACCCCCAATTCCACAATGATGAGAGAAAATGCCTCCCTCTCTGCACATGTCGTGTTTTACAGACAGGTAAGGCATTGTGGTGTTTGTAGGCTTCCCAAAGGTCATCTGGCTACCAGGCTGACTTCTATATGCTTGTGCTAGTGAAATGGAGCCTCTCTGTGAAGGAGCACTCTACTCCAAATACCAGACAAAGGATAGGAAACCTTCCTTCTTGCCCGGCACCTTCTGGGCTTCCTGGAGAAAGCTTCTCCGTAATATTGTGAGCTGCTGTATAAAGGCTTGGGGGGGGGGGGGCTTGGAAAAGCAGGGTGTAAGGTCCAGAATAAATCCCTTGGGTTGGTCTCTCTGCCTTTTGGTCTGATGGAGCACGACCATTTCTTAGGAATCCTCTTGGCACAGCCAAACAGGTTCCAGGGCTGAAGCCCGTCTCCGGAGAAGCCCTCTCCGTCCATGCACACTCAGTTTCCCCCTTGACAATTTTTTTTTTTTTGAGGGGGGGCATCTTTGTGCTTTCACTCTGCCTTCCCCAACTTGATGTGCTGGACTACAACTCCCAGCATCCCCCAGCCAGCACACGGTTGGGGAAGGCTGTTTGCTGCTGCCTTCCCCACTACACACCCGCATACCCCCATTCGCCACAGCTTCTCCTGCTAGGCCCCTGCCGGGCGTCTATTTATAGGCAAGCGACAGATTCCCAAGGCAGCTCCCTGGGATGGGGTCAGGAATTGTGAAGGCCCAACAATGTGGGATGGAATTCTGTTTTGGTTTTTAAAATGCAGGAATGGTCTCTTGCATTATGCCCAGCGGGTGCCGCCGGGTGTAGCTGAACTGCAGCTGTTCTCCGGGGGCCTCCGTTGGGGTTCCTGAAGCCCAGCTCGACACTTTGCCTTTGGGTGGGGGACATCAGCCAGGAGGCGTACCCTGGTCCCACTGTAGTAAAAATGTAACCTAAAAGCCATTGTATGTGTCTTAAGCAGCACATAGTACTGTAAGAGCTGCGCATGCCTGGAATGAGCAGACAGTAACCCTAAGATAAGGTTGCCAAGCAAACCGCTGGCAACCAATCAAAGTGACAGGATGCCTGAGGAATGCAAGCTAAGTGATAAAACTGTAGCGCGGAGGTCGCCCAGGGTCGACTCTGCTTTGAGCGTGAGCTCCTTTGTCGAACTGTTTGCAAACAATAAAATCGAGTTGGACCCAGCCTGAAGTTGACTCTCCTCTTTGGGGCAAATTGGACTAGCCTCCAGGGGGCGAAACTAGCATTTTGTGCAACAAACTGGCGAGCTGGCAGGAGTCCCTTGGACCACCCTGGGGTCAAACGACAGAACCGGCGAAGGTGCCTGTGGGGCGCGCCGGACCGCCTTTGAGGTCTGCCACGGCACCAGAGAACGGGGGTCGGGACACCCAGGAGGTTAAAGGCGTGGACTCCATTGATTGAGTCAACCAGGCTGAATGGGTCTGAAGAGACGGCACTGGGGTGTTGGGCAGAGTAAGTACTTGATTTCCCTTCTGTCTTTCTGTTTGAGTTGCCTTCGGAGCGTCTGAGGTTTGTCAGACTCTGTGTAAACGTCTGAGGTTTGTCAGGCTCCGTGTAAGTGTCGGAGGTTTGTCAGGCTCCGTGTATGGTTTCAAATAGAGGTAGGCACAATGGAGGTGGGTAGCTCCCGTTTAGAAAGCTCTGCCACTCCCTTGGGATGCATGCTAAAGAACTTTAGCAAAGTCAAGCGTCTGAGGTTTGTCAGACTCCGTGTACTAAGATGTCGAAAGGCAAGCTGGTTACACTGTCAATTGGACTGGCCAGCATTTGGAATTAGTTGGCCAGACATAGGATCCTTTGGTGTAAATCTTGTAAATGCTGTATATAAAAATGTGGTGAATAATGGGCAATGGGATCAATTCGCCTATATTGATGGGTGGTTGAATTGGTGCGGAAAGAATCCCCCTTAGTTACAGAAGTGTAAATGTGCAAATGTGTTACTGGCAAAGGACCGCAGGGGCAAGAGACCCCGGGTGGTGTCTGAATCAAGTAGTAAGAGATAAATTTGCCTCAGGGAAGGTGAGGTTATCAGCATTTGGATGAGTGCCAACCAAAATCCACTGAAGGTGAGAAAAGGTTGAATATAAAGTTCAGTATTGTAAAGTCATGATGGTATGCTCCGAGGTGAAGCCCAAGGCCCCTGTTCTCCCTGATTCAAGCCCCACGGAAGGAGCTTGAAGACTGGGAGACCCTGCCCAAGGTGCCCTGAGCTCCCCCCGGTCTGATTCGGTCTGTTAGGTTGGGAGGAGAGGTTGTTGGGGGAGGGAGGGGGCCCGCCAGAGACAGTTTGTCTGCCACCGTATCCACGTTTGTTAGAAGAAGCAAAAGCAGTTGAAAAAGTTGCAACTTCTGAAGAAAGAGATTTGTTTGACGACTTAAAGACTGTGGCAAAATCAAGAAACAAAGACAGAGCAAGTTCTTAAAATATCAGGGTCTGTGTGAGCTTCTCTCTGTCAGCCTGCTCAGAGCACAGCCAAGGGGGACTTGCCTAACCCCCCTTCGCCGCGGCTGGTTTAGCCTTAGCAAGCAGAGAGGCTGGAAGGTGTCTGTGAGGACCTGACAAAAGAGTGAGATTTGCAAAAAAAAAAAAAAAAAGCATCACAGCTGGAAAGCTGAGCAGCACTGCTCTGTTCTTACCTGTGGAGGAATCTAGAAGAGGTGTAAGGTTACACCTTCCCCATTCGAAGTGATGAAGAGACACAGAGCTTTTGTTAAAAGCATCCCTTCTTTATGGCCCAAAGCCTTCTTTGTTAGAGGCACTCTGCACATGGACTGGAACTTTGGACAGTTAAAGACTTGCCATAAAAAGTACTGTGAGGCTTGTCATAGCCTTAAACTCCCGTTGTTGTAGATTGGGTGTTTGTTTGTGATCAGCTCAGTGTACAGTTTGATTTGTGATTTCAACACTCAGATAAAAAGCTGCATTTAACTGAAAGAACTGGGTATATTTAGCCTTGAGAAGAGAAGACTGAGGGGAGATCTGATACCACTCCTCAAGTACTTAAAAGGTTGTCCCAGAGAGGAAGGCCAGGATCTCTTCTCAATCATCCCAGAGTGCAGGACACGGAATAATGGGCTCAAGTGACAGGAAGCTGGATTCCGGCTGAACGTCAGGAGAAACGTCCTAACTGTTAGAGCAATACGACAATGGAACCAATTACCTGGGGAGGTGGTGGGCTCTCCCACCCTGGAGGCATTCAAGACGAGGCTGGACAGCCATCTGTCAGGGATGCTCTGATTTGGATTCCTGCAGTAAGCAAGGGGTTGGACTCGATGGCCTTGCAAGCCCCTTCCAACCCTACTATTCTATGATTCTATGATTTCCAAGGCTTTGATTTCATTTACCCTAATGAAGCATACAGACACAAATTTCTAGAGATTCATAGACTACAAAGGAAACAGCCTTCAAAAAGTTCAAAGAGAAACTATGAAAGTTAGTTTCCCTTTAAAAAGGGGGGCAGCAAATTCTCTTAACTTAAGAGGTGAGAGAGAGAGAGTCCCCCACTCTCCCGTGATACTTCTAAGCCCAGCTGTGTTTCTGAAGCCTAAGAAAGTTCCTGCCCCATGTGTTCCAGCTCTTTCTCAAAATCTGAACTGTTCTGACGTTCCATTTGCTCAGAGGCAAACCTGACACTCTGCCAAAACTCATGCAGTGTGGAGTTGCCGATGCAAAAATGGTGGCTTGGAACTCTTTCCACATATGAGAACGCCCTTCCCTTGATTTTGATGGGCCCTGACCATGCAGTCAGAGGAGCAGTATAATGGGTAGATCTGCTCCACCATGCCCTACTATACAAAACAAATGTTTTCCAGTCATGGTGTTAGATTTTAATGATATGAAAAAGGTATAAAAGAAGGCAGAAGAAAGTAGCAGACAAAAAGGCTTAAAAAAAAAAAGAAAGAAAGCTTATTCCAAATTTGTGTCGTTGAAGATCTAAGCAAGCGAGTCTCTGTCGAAGCAATGGCAAACAGCCTAACTTGCAGAGAAAACAAAGAGTTAAAACTGGTGCATGGCACAGAGAATTTAAAACATGATTTGCAGAACAGGCAAGCCAAAAGATAAGTGTGCCTGTTACAAGAGGGAGGCTACAGTAGCCATAAAAAGGGGTGAAGCCCCCGTATGAAGCTTTAACAAAAATATTACCCACTAGAAGTGGACAATTAAAATAAAAAAGGCTTTTCTTAAATTGAAGCAAGCCTTAATATCACCGCCTGCTTTAGCCTTATCAGACCCCAGATCATGAAGTTTTTAGAGCTATGGTGCACATGAGAGCACATAAAAAAGTGCCATTCCTGGAAAAAGGAAAAGGCAATGCTGGCAGCCACCATGGGCGGAGATATAAACAGCGGCTTGAGAGCACAGAAGCGACCAGAGGGGGGGGGGGGGGGCAGAAAAGGAAAGGGCCGACCGGGGCTCAATAAATGTGCGTATTGCCGAGAGAAGAGACATTAAAAGAAAGATTGTCCAGAGCTGAAAGAAAAAAGAAAAGAGACTCACCCTGAAGGCTGCCAAATGCTGGCAGGGTCCTCCAGTGGGGGGGAGTCTAGCTGAAGGGCCACCACCCTACGAACAAATGCTCGGGAGAATCCCAAGGTAAAAGTAAGGGTTGGTGGCGAGGACTGTAAAGCCCTAGTAGATACTGGAGCCACATTTTCTATGATCCCTGTGTAAGCCCCTCCTCACGAAGACTGGAAATAATATACTGGAACATGCCTTTGTAGATTCATCTGCATACCTGGTTGCCCTCATGGAGCGGGACTTGTTAACAAAACTGCAAGCTAAAATCTTCTTCCGTGATAATCAGATTGTAGTACAGCTGCCAGCAATGCAGGGCTCAAATTATCAAATGGCCCTTCAAGCAATCAAGATTGTGTCAGAGGCCAAAGAGACTGAGATTTTAGAGAATGTTGATCCATGTGTGTGGGCAGACAGAACCCCTGCCCGAGCAAATGCATGACACCAGTTAAAATCTTCTTTAAAAAGGGAGAGCCCTGTGTGCGTGAGGCAGTATCCTCTGAAAAAAGCCACCTGTGCAGGCTTGAAGCCACTCATTGAAAAGTTCAAAAATTATGGTTAGCTAATAAAGGGATCGTCCCCCTTTAACACCCCAATTTTAGGTGCGCCCGAGGCAAATAGCACCTCCTTCAGGTTGGACCAAGACCTGAGAACAGTGGCTGACTGCCCTTTGTGCCTCAAAAATGATGCAAAGATGTTTGAGCCCCCAGCTCAAATGAGAAGTCGCCCATGCGCTTACTATCCTTTTCAGAGATTTCAAATTGACTTTTCAGAGTTGCCCCAGACTCATGGCTATCGGTACCTGCTAGTAATGATAAAAGCAATTGACTGCACCGCTCAGACAGTAGCCAAGATCCTGTTAAAAAGTAATCCCTAAGCTCTTGTTACCTAAAGAGAGTGAATCAAATCAGGGGCCCCATTTTGTTGGACAAGTGACGCAAGTAGTGGCCCAGGCATAACAAACTAACTAGAAGCTACACCCCCCTTGGAAACCTCAATCTACAAGTCAAGTTGAGAAGATGAACCGCACCTTAAAGACAATGCTCATTAGAATTTGTTGAAAGATTAAGTTGAAAGGCCACAGGCCTTGCCAATCACCTTGACTCGAGTATGGTGCGCCCCCAAGGGAAGTATTAAATTGACACCTTTTAAACGTTCCATAAGCGCCCACCTCGGATATTTCCTATGGCTGACAGCTTAAATGTGAATTTAAAAGTAAAAGTTTTAAGATTCAAGGTTATGTTACTGCTTTGCAGTCTGTTTTGTTTTCACAGGTTTGCGACACCGCACCAATCCTGGCCTTTAGATGCTCCAGTGCATAATCTCAATCCCAGCGATTGGGTGCTAATCCAGTCCTAGAAAGATGAACCACCTACCAAGAAGCAGAAGGGTCTGTTTCAGATCCTACTTACCACTCCCATTGCTATGAAAGTCGCCAAAGAAAAGAAGTGGATTCATCACACTGAATAAAGGCATCACCCGCACCAGAGAGGGTCACACCGGAAGCTGACCCACCTGAAGGGCACCGTTGGAATAATGAACCCCTGAAAGGACTCAAGTAGCTCTGCAGAAAGAGGGCGCTCTCGTCTCAAGGGTTCCTGATGAACGGAACAAAACTGAGTTCCAAAAGTTAAAAAAAAAAGTGTTTTTGTTGTCAGCATTCTAGTAGCTAGAACAAAGGCGTCCCAGGCCTCACTTGCTGTTTAGAGAAAACCGTCAATGCCACAGCGATAATAGTTTGCGCCTTTAAGTGCGCAGTCCACCGCTGGACCAAAGAGAGTATAAATTTGAGAAAAGCCTTTTGAGGGGGGAATTGTAGTAAAAATGTAACCTAAAAGCCATTGTATGTGTCTTAAGCAGCACATGGTACTGTAAGAGCTGCGCATGCCTGGAATGAGCAGACAGTAACCCTAAGCTAAGGTTGCTAAGCAAACCTCTGGCAACCAATCAAAAGTAACACGCTGGCTGAGGAATGCAAGCTAAGTGATAAAACTGTAGCGCGGAGGTTGCCCAGGGTCGACTCTGCTTTGAGCGTGAGCTCCTTTGTCGAACTGTTTGCAAACAATAAAATCGAGTTGGACCCAGCCTGAAGTTGACTCTCCTCTTTGGGGCAAATTGGACTAGCCTCCAGGGGGCGAAACTAGCATTTTGTGCAACACCACCCTCCTGCTGCCCCCTCCCCACAAAGCCACCAGTTTTAGGCAACACAAACAGCGACAACATGGTGGCACAAAAGGCCGAAGCCAAATCAAGTGGACAGCTGCAGAGTGTAATTCCCTGGCACGTTTTGAGATACTTTCCTCTGTCACGGGCAATCACGTTCTTTGAGGCTTTCTAATGTATTTTCTTTTATGGATTTATTTGACAAATCGTTATGCTGCGCTTATGTATCATTGATAGGACTTACGATGGGACTTACGCCCTTTTTATGATGGGACGTAAAAGGGGCTTGCATATAATCGATGCAACGTGACGGACCTTGCCCCCTGCCGCCGCTGGCTCACAATCTAAAAAGACACGACGCACAAGGAAAAAGGGACAGGGAGGGAAGAGGGGAAAAAAATTCTTTTAGCAGGGCAGGTGGAATGATAGTTGGAACCCTCTGCTTCTCACTTGCTATTGCAAGGGTGGTTTGATGCCTGGATCCGGCCAAGCCACTGAGAGACAAGGAAGGGACCGTCTCATCCCAAGGGAGAAGATGGACTTATTTGATCCTAAGCTGGATGGGAGAGGCAGTCTGGTTAAAGCTGCCTTCCCCAACTTGGGCCCTCCAGCAGTTTTGGACTACAACTCCCAGCATTCCTGACCATTGGCCATGCTGGCTGGGGCTGGTGGGAGTGGAAGTCCAAAACATCTGGAGGGCACCAGGTTGGGAAAGGCCATGTTAAAATTTCCCTCAGTCAAGCTGCCCAATGTCCACACTCACTGCCGGCTTCAAAATATGACCTCTTCTCTCACACTTGGGCAACATGCCAGTCAGCTGCCTGTGACAGAAGAAACCGTGACGCTTGCTCTTCCAAGGGAATGGCGATTGTGCTCCTTGTCTCCTGGCAAGTGAGGCAAAAGTGCTTTTTGGCCCAGTGGCCCATGGCCTGGCAACCCTCCCTCCGAACACAACAGGTTTCCCAATTTGTAGAGGAGAGGGAGTGGTGACAAACCATAAATGGAGCCACTCCATACCACAGCTCTGAAGCAGGGCCAGGCCAACCATGAGGTAGAGTGAGGCGGCTGTTTTGGTGGGTGTCACGAAAGGACAGCAAATTGTCAGTTATTTCATTTTGTTATCATTGTATTTCTACTGCAGAGGTGCCTGTGAGATTTTCTGCCTCTGGTGCCAAAATAATGTGGGTATTGGGCACTTTGTTGCTGGTGGGGGGGATACCATTTGCCACTCTGTCTCAGGCAGAAATAAATCAGGGGTGGGGAATGCTTTTCAGCCACGGGCCAAATTATGAAAAGTGGGAGAGGGGAAACATTCCATGTAGGTGGGGCCAGTGGCATAGTGGGTGGGGTCAAATGTGATTATTATCTATTTTTAGTCTACTTAGAAGTAAGCAGAACAAGGTGTCTGCATGTCTACTCACAAGTAAGCAGGACTGAATTGCTCAGTCGACTGTCTAAAAGCATCCCAAATACCAAGCCTCTGCATGTCTGCTCATAAGTAAGCAGACAAGACTCTGCATGTTTACTCACAAGTAAGCAGGACTGAATAGCTCAGTCGAATTTCTAAAAGCATCCCAAATACCAAGCCTCTGCATATTTACTCATAAGTAAGCAGGCTAAGAGCCAGTGTGGTGTAGTGGCTAGAATGTTGGACTGGGAGCCGGGAGATCCGGGTTTGAGTTCCCACTCAGCCACAGAAACTCACTGGGTGACTTTGGGCCACTCACAGACTCTCAGCCCAACCTACCTCACAGGGTTGTTGTTGTGAGGATAACATGGAGAGGAGGAGGATTACATATGCCGCCTTGGGTTCCTTAAGGAGGAAAAAAGGCAGGATATAAATGTAATAAATAAAATAAAGATAAATAGGACTCCACATGTTTACTTAGTAAGCAGAGCTGAATCTCTCGGCAGCATTTTCAAGTAGCAGCCCAAATACCAAGCCTCTGCATGTCTAGTCACAGGGAAGCAGGACTTTTCATGCCTGCCAAATGCACGCCTCAGCTCTGTGCATTGGCTCTCCGCCTGCCAAATGCACAGCCCCAAATCTTTTGTAACGGCTCGATTCTTTGCGGGTGATTTAAAGGTTAGCTGTCTTTAAATAATCTCTTATCTCTGACTAGCGATATGCTTTGATTTGACGCAGCAAGGCTCTCCTTATATCCTTATGATAGCTAAACGACACATCCATGCGGAGCGGTGTTCTCCCTCCGAAAACTAGACAGCGGGGCCCAACCACAGGAGAGGGCTGGAGCTGCCATCCCTGGAGACATCTGACCACTGGGGAAACAGAATGCTGGCCTAGATGAGCCTTTGGTCAGATCCAGCAACAGCTCTTCTGCTCTGACGAAGAGGGGTCCTGCTGGAAACATACCAGAGTGCAGCACCTCTGTGTTGACAGCCAACTCAGATCCCAGCCCCGCTTGTCTCCGGCTGAGCCACCCCTTCGAAAACGGTCCTGGCATGTCCAAGGCGGTAACAGAGGAGAATATTTGCAGCTCGCCTGAGTCTGCAGAAGTGCTTTCTCCTCATTGCCGACTGATTGCAACTCGCAAGTAATCAAGCCGTGGCGTGCCTGGAATGGTCCAAGACTTTCTGGGCAATGGCTTTATGAAATCTTACATGAAGTGGCATCCTGGATCTGAGAGAAGGGGTTGACGTTTCCTTGTGGCATATCTGAGGCAGCAGGGGGAACCTCCAGCTCCTGGCCTAATCTGTATCGTGGAGGTTCCTCATCTGGCCTGCAGAGGTTTGGGGTACCTCTGTGGGACCCCTCCCCAAGCCCCCCCTTTCCCCAAGCCCCCCCTTTCCCCAAGCCCCCCCCCCAGCCTGGACACTACTGGGGGCTTGTGGAGGAGGTGGGGAGAGGAATTTCCTTGTTATCACCAATCTGTGGTCAGAGATAACAAGGCAATCCCTCTCCACGTGAGGGGGAATCCCATTGTTATCTCTGATCGCAAATTGGCATTAACAAGGGGATTTCCCTGGAGGCATGGTGGCTGCGTGAGGGGATTTCCCTGGGGGAGCTCGTGCAAGCACTGTCTAAGTGTGTTTCGCCTCCTTTGTGCGCTGCTCACCAGCCTAATCAAGTCTAACGGTTGGTGCTCACAGTTCAAGGTGGTCAGTAGCCGGGACTAGAAGTTGCCAGCATCCACACAGGATCTGGGCCTGGCCTTTCAGTGTGCAGCAGGGACTGAGAAGAGGAAGCACCATCCCTCTGTCATTGACCGGGGCTGAATTGTTTGTCCGGAAGATTTTGGTCCACAATGAACCCTTTGTCCCTCGGGTGCCGCTGGGGGAAATGAACCAGAAGCAAAACAACGAGCAGGGTGTTTTTGTTTTTAAGAGGGAGAACGTTTGCATGGCACTGACTCCAGAGCCCCAGAGCCCTCTAGAATCTTAGGGCTGCCTCTCCAGGGTGGTCTCAATCAAGGGAACCCCCCCGCCCCCAACCGTTCCCCTCCCGAAGACAGCCCACTACCCGGTTCGGGGCTTGTACCCAAGGGACAATCGGCCAATTATATGACCCAGCCGGGCTTCAGCACTGTTGTGATCTGGAGCGAACAGCTGAAAGGGTGCCCATTGTTTCTGAGTCAGATTCATCTCATAGCACTGGAAGACTGTTGGGGGTATGGATGGAAGGGTCTGGATATGCTGTGCAAATCACTCATGGGTCAGGCCGACCACTGCCTTTCCCAGAAGATGCTGCCACGTAGCCGGTACCCTCTCCGGAGACACTCCTGCATTGGTTACATCCCGGGGAAGATCAGGTAGGTGCTAGTGATTATTTTCTTCCCAGGATGGCGCTTCCTCCGGGACAGATTGGCCTGTCTGTGCCAATCGTGCAGGTCCAGATTCTGCCCCACAAAGCCCCACCCATAAAGGGTGGGGCTTAAATTGCATGGAAAAACTGCCAGTGGCTGTACAAAACCCCCAGTGGTGATTTTTAACCTTTGTGAGATCCTCTCGCAGTCCAACCTGACACCAACAGTATCTCGTTGCCTGAGCTCCACCCGTAGCGACCTGTCCAGATCTTAAGAAAATCTTCAGGGGTTCTCCTCCGGGCACCCTGGCCAAATGAGGCAAGGCAGGGGGTTACGAGAAAGAGGGCCTTTTCAGTGGTGGCACCTCATTTGTGGAACACTTCTGCCTAGAGAGGCTGGCTTGCCACCTACGTTACGGCCTTTCCGGCGCCAGGTGAAGACCTTTTTTATTCTCCCAGGTGTTTTCAGAATGCGTTTGAAGTGTTTTTAGTATTTTATTCCCTGTTAGTTTTTAATATGGTTTGATGTGCTGGAATGGTTTTATTCTTTGCGACTGATTTCATCTTGGTTTTATTCTGTGCTGGTTTTCTTTAAAAAAAAAAATTATGCTTGTATTTTATGTTTTTTATGTACTGTACACCACCTACAGAACTTTGGTTATTGGGCAGTTTAAAAGTATAGTAAGTACGTAAGGGCACGATCCTGTGCATGTGTAAAGAGAAAAAAGGCCTACAGCTCCCAGCATTCCCCAGCCAGCCCAACCCACTGGGCTGCTGAATTTCAGCAGCAAACCCCCACGCTATCCTTTGAACAGGGCTATTTTTCAAGCATGCCGGTCTTTATGGTGGATGTGAGCGTGAGAGCAAATCGGCACGTTCTACCTGGTGCGTTTCTGGCAGCGGCGAGCTGTGAACAAGAGGCAGGTTGGGTGGTATTCTTGGTTCTCAGCTCAGCCCCATCTCTGCTGGGCTTCGCTAAACTCTTGCACGTACTTGGGAAGTTTCAGTTTCAAGAATCCCAATTCATTGCAGGGGAGAGGGTTGGACTAGATGATCTCTGTGTGTTCCCTGCTTCTTCCCTGTTTCCTGATGTCTATACGTGGTTCTTCTATAAGTGGTTCTTGGCGCTCTGCCTCCTGCTGGGCCGTCCTTCTTTTAGTCCCGGGGCAGGGGTGGGTGGGTGCACTTTTTTCTCATGGCATCATGGAAATAGGAGCAGAACCAAGAGGCAGGAGATGACACAGCTAGAGACTTGGGGTGCTAGGGAAGGGAGAGAAAGTCTGGTTTTCGGTCGGTGGGTCCTGTTCCTGTGCCTTCTCTGCCTCTTTTTGATGGAAGAATGGTTATGTTGCTTCTCTTTCCACTCAGGACTTTGTAGAGCTGGAAAAGATGCAAAAACAGGGCAGCCAAAATGATCTAGAGCCTGGAGCAACCCCACTGTGGGCTGACTGACATGTGTTGGACTAGCAGCACATGATGTTGAGCATGGAGAAAGTGGAGAGAGAGAGAGAACATTTTTCTCCTCTCATAAGATTACTAGAACTCTGAGTCATCGAGTAAAATTGAATGGATGTCCATTAAGGACAGGCAAACAAAGGGAGTTCTCCATCCCACAGTGCACAATTCATGTGCGGAACTCACCACCACAAGATGTAATGATGACAGCCGATAGATTTGGGGTGAGGGGAGGGGTTTGACAATGAGCATGAGGCTTGGAATAGGTGGCCAGCTTATTGGAAGAGACGATTTCCCAAAAGCAGATGCCCAGAAAGGGTCGCATTCTAGAATCTAGAGGGAAGTCTAGGAAGTAATTTGTTTCGTCTAAGTAATGAGTCAGCGGGAAGAACCAAGCTTTCCCTCTCACACATGGATGGCTGGTGTCTGGAAACTCACCTCTGCCCTTAGATCTCACTGTGTGACTTAGATGGTCAGTGGATGGACAGTGTGACCATGGATGGTCGTGACATGAATGGTCAGTGACCCTCCATGGATTGTCAGTGACCATGTGTGGCCATGGATGGTCAGTGTCTGGAAATTAACCTCTGCCTTTAGTTTTCACAGTGTGACCCAACCCTTCCCTAACCCTTGTCGGACTGCGGCTAGATAGATAGATAGATAGATAGATAGATAGATAGATAGATAGACAGACACACCCTAGAATTTTAAAAATAACGACATTAAAGGATATCTCTGTGTAGTGTGTATGTTTGTGTATGTTTGTGTGTGTGTGTGGGTATGAGTGTCTGTCTGTCTGTCTGTCTATATGAGACTAACAACAGAGTATTCAAAATATATTTTTTAATCTAAATGTTTTGGTTTCCACGCTCATCAGTAGCTGTGCTGTTAAAACATGTTACGTAGCTGTGTATAGGCTGGGGGCTTTGCTTTTGGTGGGGCTGTGAATCCATTCTGGATTTCAATCAGAGCCAGCCAGAAGTCTGAAGCAGCTATCTGAGGTGCTGAGCCCTATCCCCAAAATAGGTTCAGCACCTTGGATGGCTCCTTTAGAGTTCTGGCTGGTTCTGACTGAAACCCAGAATGGATTCACAGCCCCACCAAAAGCAAAGCCCTCAGCCTCCACTGTGTATATGCATATATACAGTTATATGTACACATCTGTCTCTCTCTCTCTGTGTATGGAATTTTAAAAATAATAACATTAAAGGGTACAAATACACAGAGAGATGTGCGTAATGTCTGTGTACGTGTGTGTAACCTGGAATTTAAAATATATGTTTTAAATGGAAAGATAGGTGTGTGTTTTGTTATATTCAGCTAGTTCTGGTTATTTAATGAGATTTTATTGTTTCTATCATTGTTTTATTGTTTTCATGATTAGTTTTATTGTATTTTACCATGTATTTAAGTTTGTAAACCGCAATATAGAAATTTTCATTCATATATATATATATATATATATATATATAACTTGAGCACGCTCCGGGAGAGAGCGCAGGACAGGAAGGCCTGGCGTGCTATGGTCCATGGGGTCACGAAGAGTCGGACACGACTGAACGACTGAACAACAACAATATATATATATATCAGAAAATACATATACATACATATGTATATATAATGTATATTAAATACGTATATAAATACATAAATGCTGTCTGTCTGTCTATCTATACACACACACATGGGATTTAAAATATATATTTAAATTAAAGGATAGCTTTATTATGGGCTGTGTTAGCTAAATTCCTTGAATTGGCGTGAAAATATTTAAAAAGTCTTCCTCTAAATAAGGACGTTCCTTGAGATGGCTGACTTGGCCACAGTGACACCGGCCTTAGTTACATCCCGTTTGGATTACTGTAACACGCTCTGCGTGGGGCTGCCTCTGAAGAGTGTTCAGAAACTTCAGCTGGTGCAAAGAGCGGCTGCCAGGCTGCTGACTGGGGCTGGCTACAGGCCAGTACACTCCCCTGCTAGAACAGCTTCATGGGCTCCCGGTCTGTTTCTGGGCACAGTTCAAAGTGCTGGTCATGTCCTATAAAGCCCTATACGGCTTGGGTCCAGGTTATCCGAAGGACCGTATTCTCCCCTATGAGCCTAGGCGTGCCCTGAGATTATCCGGGGAGGACCTTCTCGCAGTCCCACCACCCTCACAGGCTCGCCTGGGGGGAACGTGGGAGAGGGCCTTCTCGGGGGCTGCCCCAAGGCTCTGGAACTCCCTTCCCAGGGAGGCGAGAGTGGCACCCTCCTTGATATGCTTTCATAGGCATGTAAAAACTTTTTTGTTCCAGCAGGCCTTTGGGGATAACTAGTCTGGACCTGTGAAAATATGACGTATGGATACTATTTTTGTTGTGGTGGTTGTCTTTTAATCTTTTGATATTTTTACAATTTTAATATTGATGAGTTAATTATATTTTTAAGTTTTGTACACTTGTAGTAAAAATGTAACCTAAAAGCCATTGTATGTGTCTTAAGCAGCACGTAGTATTGTAAGAGCTGCGCATGCCTGGAATGGGCGGACAGTAACCCTAAGATAAGGTTGCTAAGCAAACCGCTGGCAACCCATCAAGAGTAACACGCTGGCTGAGGAATGCAAGCTAAGTGATAAAACTGTAGTGCCGGGGTTGCCCAGGGTCGACTCTGCTTTGAGCGTGAGCTCCTTTGTCAAACTGTTTGCAAACAATAAAATCGAGTTGGACCCAGCCTGAAGTTGACTCTCCTCTTTGGGGCAAATTGGACTAGCCTCCAGGGGGCGACACTAGCGTTTTGTGCAACAATTTGGCGAGCGGTCAGGAGTCCCTTGGACCACCCTGGGGTCAAACGACAGAACTGGCAAAGGTGCTTGTGGGGTGCGCCGGACCGCCTTTGAGGTCTGCCACGGCACCAGAGAACGGGGGTCGGGACACCCAGGAGGTTAAAGGCGTGGACTCCATTGATTGAGTCAACCAGGCTGAATGGGTCTGAAGAGACGGCACTAGGGTGCTGGGTGGAGTAAGTACTTGATTTCCCTTCTGTCTTTCTGTTTGAGTTGCCTTCGGAGCGTCTGAGGTTTGTCAGACTCCGTGTACTAAGATGTCGAAAGGCAAGCTGGTTACACTCTGTCAATTGGACTGGCCAGCATTTGGAATTAGTTGGCCAGACATAGGATCCTTTGGTGTAAATCTTGTAAATGCCGTATATAAAAATGTGGTGAATAATGGGCAATGGGATCAATTCGCCTATATTGATGGTTGGTTGAATTGGTGCGGAAAGAATCCCCCTTAGTTACAGAAGTGTAAATGTGCAAATGTGTTACTGGCAAAGGACCGCAGGGGCAAGAGACCCCGGGTGGTGTCTGAATCAAGTAGTGAGAGATAAATTTGCCTCAGGGAAGGTGAGATTATCAGCATTTGGATGAGTGCCAACCAAAATCCACTGAAGGCGAGAAAAGGTTGAATATAAAGTTCAATATTGTAAAGTCATGATGGTATGCTCCGAGGTGAAGCCCAAGGCCCCTGTTCCCCCCGATTCAAGCCCCACGGAAGGAGCTTGAAGACTGGGAGACCCTGCCCAAGGTGCCCTGAGCTCCCCCCGGTCTGATTCGGCCTGTTAGGTTGGGAGGAGAGGTTGTTGGGGGGAGGGAGGGGGCCCTCCAGAGACAGTTTGTCTGCCACCGTATCCACGTTTGTTAGAAGAAGCAAAAGCAGTTGAAAAAGTTGCAACTTCTGAAGAAAGAGATTTGTTTGACGACTTAAAGACTGTGGCAAAATCAAGAAACAAAGACAGAGCAAGTTCTTAAAATATCAGGGTCTGTGTGAGCTTCTCTCTGTCAGCCTGCTCAGAGCAGAGCCAAGGGGGACTTGCCTAACCCCCCTTCGCCGCGGCTGGTTTAGCCTTAGCAAGTTAGACAGTTAATCCAACCAAGACAAGTTGGACAGTTAAAGATTTGCAGTAAAAAGTACTGTGAGGCTTGTCATAGCCTTAAACTCCCGTTGTTGTAGATTGTGTGTTTGTTTGTGATCAGCTCAGTGTACAGTTTGATTTGTGATTTCAACACTCAGATAAAAAGCTGCATTTGACTGAAAGAACTGGGTATATTTAGCCTTGAGAAGAGAAGACTGAGAGGAGATCTGATAGCACTCTTCAAGTACTTAAAAGGTTGTCCCAGAGAGGAAGGCCAGGATTTCCTCTCAATCATCCCAGAGTGCAGGACACGGAATAATAGGCTCAAGTGACAGGAAGCTGGATTCCGGCTGAACATCAGGAGAAACGTCCTAACTGTTAGAGCAATACGACAATGGAACCCATTACCTGGGGAGGTGGTGGGCTCTCCCACCCTGGAGGCATTCAAGACGAGGCTGGGCAGCCATCTGCCAGGGATGCTCTGATTTGGATTCCTGCACTGGGCAAGGGGTTGGACTCGATGGCCTTGTAAGCCCCTTCCAACCCTACTATTCTATGATGCTATGATTTCCAAAGCTTTGATTTCATTTACCCTAATGAAGCACACATATGCAAATTGCTAGAGATTCACAGACTACAAAGGAAACAGCCTTCAAAAAGTTCAAAGAGAAACTACGAAAGTTAGTTTCCCTTTAAAAGGGGGGCCGCAAATTCTCTTAACTTAAGAGGTGAGAGAGAGAGAGTCCCCCACTCTCCCGTGATACTTCTAAGCCCAGCTGGGTTTCTGAAGCCTAAGAAAGTTCCTGCCCCATGTGTTCCAGCTCTTTCTCAAAATCTGAACTGTTCTGACGTTCCATTTGCTCAGAGGCAAACCTGACACTCTGCCAAAACTCATGCAGTGTGGAGTTGCCGATGCAAAAATGGTGGCTTGGAACTCTTTCCACATATGAGAACGCCCTTCCCTTGATCTTGATGGGCCCTGACCATGCAGTCAGAGGAGCAGTATAATTGTTAGATCTGCTCCACCATGCCCTACAATACAAAACAAATGTTTTCCAGTCATGGTGTTAGATTTTAATGATATGAAAAAGGTATAAAAGAAGGCAGAAGAAAGTAGCAGACAAAAAGGCTAAAAAAAAGAAAGAGAGGTTATCCCAAATGTGTGTCGTTGAGATTAGTAAGGAGATCTAAGCAAGTGAGTCTCTGTCGAAGCAATGGCAAACAGCCTAACTTGCAGAGAAGACAAAGAGTTAAAACTGGTGCATGGCACAGAGAATTTGAAACATGATCTGCAGAACAGGCAAGCCAAAAGATAAGTGTGCCTGTTACAAGAGGGAGGCTATAGTAGCCATAAAAAGGGGCGAAGCCCCCGTATGAAGCTTTAACAAAAATATTACCCACTAGAAGTGGACAATTAAAATAAAAAAGGCTTTTCTTAAACTGAAGCGAGCCTTAATATCACCGCCTGCTTTAGCCTTATCAGACCCCAGATCATGAAGTTTTTAGAGCTATGGTGCACATGAGAGCACATAAAAAGACTGCCATTCCTGAAAAATGGAAAAGGCAATGCTGGCAGCCACCATGGGAGGACATATAAACCCCGGCTTGAGAGCACAGAAGCGACCGGGGGGGGGGGGAGGAAAGGGCCGACCGGGGCTCGATAAATGTGCGTATTGTCAAGAGAAGAGACACTGGAAGAAAGATTTTCCAAAGTTGAAAGAGAAAAGAGACTCACCCTGAAGGCTGCCAAACATGAGCAGGTCCTCCGGGGCTGGGCGGGAGTCTAGCTGAAGGGCCACCACCCTACGAACAAATGCTGTGGAGAATCCCAAGGTAAAAGTAAGGGTTGGTGGCAAGGACTGTGAGGCCCTAGTAGATACCGGAGCCACATTTTCTATGATCCCTATGAAGCCCCCCCGGCGAGAGAAAGTGGAAAGCATGTAACTATAAAAGGAATTAAAGGGGGGGGGGGAACTAAATTGCCCCTGTGTAAGCCCCTCCTCACAAAGACTGGAAATAACATACTGGAACATGCCTTTGTAGTTTCATCTGCATACCTGGTTGCCCTCTTGGGGCGGGACTTGTTAACAAAACTGCAAGCTAAAATCTTCCTCCGTGATAATCAGATTGTAGTACAGCTGCCAGCAATGCAGGGCTCAAATTATCAAATGGCCCTTCAAGCAATCAAGATTGTGTCAGAGGCCAAAGGGACTGAGATTTTAGAGAATGTTGATCCATGTGTGTGGGCAGACAGAACCCCTGCCCGAGCAAATGCATAACACCAGTTAAAATCTTCTTTAAAAAGGGAGAGCCCTGTGTGCGTGAGGCAGTATCCTCTGAAGAAAGCCACCCGTGCAGGCTTGAAACCGCTCATTGAGAAGTTCAAAAATTATGGTTAGCTAATAAAGGGATCATCCCCCTTTAACATCCCGATTTTGGGTGCACCCGAAGCAGATAGCACCTCCTCCAGGTTGGACCAAGACCTGAGAACAGTGGCTAACTGCCCTTTGTGCCTCAAAAATGATGCAAAGATGTTTGAGCCCCCAGCTCAAATGAGAAGTCACCCATGCGCTTACTATCCTTTTCAGAGATTTCAAATTGACTTTTCAGAGTTGCCCCAGACTCATGGCTATCAGTACCTGCTAGTAATGATAAAAGCAATTGACTGCACCGCTCAGACAGTAGCCAAGATCCTGTTAAAAAGTAATCCCTAAGCTCTTGTTACCTAAAGAGAGTGAATCAAATCAGGGGCCCCATTTTGTTGGACAAGTGACGCAAGTAGTGGCCCAGGCATAACAAACTAACTAGAAGCTACACCCCCCCTTGGAAACCTCAATCCACAAGTCAAGTTGAGAAGATGAACCGCACCTTAAAGACAATGCTCACTAGAATTTGTTTAAAGATTAAGTTGAAAGGCCACAGGCCTTGCCAATCACCTTGACCCAAGTACAGTGCGCCCCCAAGGGAAGTATTAAATTGACACCCTTTAAACGTTCCATAAGCGCCCACCTTGGATATTAACTATGGCTGATAGCTTAAATATGAATTTAGAAGTAAAAGTTTTAAGATTCAAGGTTATGTTACTGCCTTGCAGTCTGTTTTGTTTTCACAGGTTTGTGACACCGCACCAATCCTGGACTTTAGACACTCCAGTGCATAATCTCAATCCCAGCGATTGGGTGCTAATCCAGTCCTAGAAAGATGAACCACCTACCAAGAAGCGGAAGGGTCTGTTTCAGTTCCTACTTACCACTCCCATTGCTATAAAAGTCACCAAAGGGAAGAAGTGGATTCATCACACTGAATAAAGGCATCACCTGCACCAGAGAGGGTCACACCGGAAGCTGACCCACCTGAAGGGCACCGTTGGAATAATGAACCCCTGAAAGGACTCAAGTAGCTCTACAGAAAGAGGGTGCTCTCCTTTCAAGGGTTCCTGATGAACGGAACAAAACTGAGTTCCAAAAGTTCAAAAAAAATGTGTTTTTCTTGTCAACATTCTAGTAGCTAGAACAAAGGCGTCCCAGGCCTCACTTGCTGTTTAGAGAAAACCGTCAATGCCACAGCGATAATAGTTTGCGCCTTTAAGTGCGCAGTCCACCGCTGGACCAAAGAGAGTATAAATTTGAGAAAAGCCTTTTGAGGGGGGAAGTGTAGTAAAAATGTAACCTAAAAGCCATTGTATGTGTCTTAAGCAGCACGTAGTACTGTAAGAGCTGCGCATGCCTGGAATGAGCAGACAGTAACCCTAAGATAAGGTTGCTAAGCAAACCGCTGGCAACCAATCAAAAGTAACACGCTGGCTGAGGAATGCAAGCTAAGTGATAAAACTGTAGTGCCGGGGTTGCCCAGGGTCGACTCTGCTTTGAGCGTGAGCTCCTTTGTCAAACTGTTTGCAAACAATAAAATCGAGTTGGACCCAGCCTGAAGTTGACTCTCCTCTTTGGGGCAAATTGGACTAGCCTCCAGGGGGCGACACTAGCATTTTGTGCAACACACTTGTATCTATATTTCTATTTATAGGTTTTAATTGTATAAGTTTTAACGTTGTAAAACGTTACTGAGTCCCAGTATTGGGAAAAAGGCAGGATATAAATAAATATAATAATAATAATACTAATAATACTAATAATAAATACCAGGCAGTGGGTTGACCAGGGATAAACAACTATATGGCTATTGGGTGGTATAGAAATAAAACAAACAAATCAGGCATTCAGTCACTGATTGATGCCAGGGTGTTCTTTTACATGAAGTTCTGCCCCCCCCCTCCGCCCTTCCTCTCTCTGCAGCTTCGACACTGGGAATGGCTTTTCTCCAGGCCGGAGCCCGCTGGACCCGCAGGCCAACCTGGGTCTGGGGCTCGTCCTTCAAGGCACCACCCCACATAGCCAACGCTGCGAGTCCTTCCTCTACCGCTCCGACAGTGACTATGACTTCTCGCCCAAAGCCATGTCCCGGAATTTGTCTGTGGCCAGTGACATGTAAGCATGGAGAGTGGGCAATAGTTTTGGGCAGGGCAGGTGGGGTTCAGGGACAACATGGCTTCCTGTTACTGTCTCTTGCTAATGGACAAAAGTGGGATACCTGGAGGCAAAGACCCCCAACGGCCTACAATCCTCTCCCTTCTACCTTTGAAATCCTCTATTGTACAGAAATCCTCTATTGTACAACCTCTCCCTTCCACTCCACCTTTAAAATCCTCCATTGCACAGAAATCCTCAATCCTATCCCTTCCACTTTTGAAATCCTCTGTTGCACAGCAATCTTCTATTCCACAACCCTCTTCCTTCCACCTTTGAAATGCTCTATTGCACAGAAATCCTCTATTGTACAACTTCTCCCTTCCACCCTTGAAATCCTCCATTGCACAGAAATCCTCAATCCTCTCCCTCTTGTTAGAAAAAGAGACTCCGTAACTGTTGGTGTCTCAAGTTACATAAAAGCCTGAGTGGCGAAAAAATGTAGGCAGAGCAAAAAGAAAATCATACTGACGTGCTCATGACTAACAGTTTGGTAAGCTGATACTGACTGTTTATTGGCTATTGACTTGGTGAGCCGATGTACTAACTGTTTCATTGGTTACTGGTAAGAACAATAGAAGCAATATGGTATAAAAGGCTTTTGCACACGTGTCTCGAGGTCCAGACTGCTCTGCACCCGTTTTGCAAAACGTTTCAATAAAATAGTGTTGGATCCACTGCTGCCTGCCTGGCATCCTTTCCTTCTAAACCGAAAGCAAGGACTATTTTTATCTAACAATTTGGTGCCGTGACTCGGATCCTGCTTCGGGGCGCGTCCCCTTCGCGCTGAGCCGAGGGGCCACGGAGGAGAAGTGGCCACAGGCGGTTGTTTTACACTGCCTTCTCCTCACGACAGTGGCGGCGGAGGCGCTCGGGGACCAATGCCAGAGGAAGAGGGAGACGTGATCACTCCTTTTAGGCACCGGCAGTGGATCAATAAGCAGCTGGACGCAGCTGCGGGCGGGACAGAAGAGGCTTTTGGGGTAAGTGAAACAGCTTACATTAGGGGATAAACGCGGGACGGTGGTGTGTTTGTGATTGTGTGAGACGCCTTCGGGCGAAGCAAGTGGGGAGCCCCGATCTGCATTTCCCTACCCTGGAGACAGGCTGGGTCAGAGGAGGGCGAAGCGCAAGAATTGCTGATTGAAATTCCCACCGTCATGGGCGGGTCCCAAACTAAGTCTGCGAAGAAGTCCCATACGCCCTTGGAGTGTTGTTTGCGCAATTGGTCACGTTTTAAGCAAGATTATAGAACTAAGATGACAAAGGATCGTCTTATCTTTTTTTGCACCCGGGAATGGCCAATATTAGAACCCAAATGGCCACCTGAGGGGTCGTTTGACCCAACCTTGGTATCTGATGTGCGAACAACAGTAGCACAGAGGGGAAGTTGGGACCAGTTCCCTTATATTGATTCGTGGGCAACTTGTGTGCCCCTCGGCGGCAGGCCCGCCCCATGGGTAATTAAATGTATATCCTTGGCCCTCCCTGTGATAATTAAGAAAAAATTGACCTTCCCTATTAGAGAGGTCCCCGACTCTACCGCCCAATATCCTCAAGAGACGTTGTTTGTTTATGTCCCATTCACGACATCTGACTTGTATAATTGGAAACAATTTAACCCCTCCTTTGAGGAGGACCCCAGTCCATTGTTGTCCTTAATAGAAAATGTGAGGCTCACACACAATCCTACCTGGGACGACACACAGATGTTATTAAACACTTGTTTCCTTAGTCAGAAACCGATTATTCTTGGCGGCGCGCGCCAAGCTTAGGGAGGAGCTCCCCCTCGTGACCGAAGATCAGATAGCAGCAGTGTTGCCTTTAAGACAGCCTGATCGGAGACTAGCCACCGCTGCACAAAGGCAGAGGCATGCCGTATTTTCGGCTCATTTTAGCAGGCATGAGACAAGCCGCGCGGAGGGCCCCCAATTTGCAAAAAGTTCTGACTTTAAAACAAGACAAAAACGAGCCTCCTGCCGTGTTCCTCCGAAGGCTAAGGGAAGCCTTCACCAAGTATACTGATGTTGACTTGAATGACCCAAATAATTTAAGGATTCTCACGACTCAGTTCGTGAGAAATAGTTGCCAAGACATCAGAAAGAAGTTGCAGAAAGTTGAGAAAGGATTGGCGGCTGACCTAAGTGTTTTACTAGAGGTAGTTCAAAAAGTTTATGAAAGACAAGAGGCAAGCAAAACTCCTTGCTGCCGTTCTCAGGCCAGAGCAAGGAGGGGTTAAGAAGGGTGGAAAGAGAAACAGAAAAGGGCCTCCCTTAGGAAAAGATCAGTGCCTTCTGTAAAAAGATTGGACACTGAAAGTGAGATTGTAAAGCCCTAAAACAGAAAGAGAAAGAAAGTAGAGGGGAGGAGCAGAGAGAGTTCTGTATAAACAAGAAAGAAATTAGGACAGACCGGGGCCCGGCCCCCTCTTAGCCGTCTCTGAGGCAAGACGGGACCCCATGGTCAAAATAAAGGTTGGGGGCCGCTCCTACAAAGCCCTTGTAGACACAGGGGCCGCCCCGTCCGTCCTCCCCCTCAGTGAGCCCCCAACGGGAGGTGGGGGGTTCACCACCATAATGGGGGTTGAGGGAAGGGCAACCCAAGTGCCCCTCTCTCGTCCCCTGTTCACCAAGGTTGGGAAAACACACCTAGAACATGCATTTGTCTGTACCCCCTCCTGTCCGGTGGCATTGCTAGGGAGGGACTCATTGACTAAACTCCAAATTGAGATTGCTTTTACTCCTGACGGAAGGATGGAGATACGGCTCCCTAAACAGCAGAGTAGTAAATGGCCCTTTTAAAGGTTGCAGAAAAATCCACCCCAGAGGCCACCGAGGACCTCTGGGGTTGACTGGATTCTGCCGACTATGAATAGCAAACTATGGGGAGACAGCGCGGCCGCTGTATGAGGCGCTGCAGAAAGATAGACTGGATAAATAGAAATGGACTAAGGAAATAAACAAGTCTTTCCTCAGTCTTAAAGCTGCTCTTGTGTCACCACCCGCCCTGGCCATACCAAATCCCAGCCGGCCATTTAGACTTTATGTGCATGAAAATAAGGGCATAGCTTCGGGAGTGCTTTGCCAGCGAAAAGGGCCCTCTTGGAGACCAGTGGGATATTACTCCAAGGTCCTAGATGTCGTAGCACGAGGATGGCCAAGTTGCCTGAGAGCAGTGGCGGCAACAGCTCTGATCTGTACCGAGGCCGAGAAAATGACGATGGGAGGACTCACTGAAGTTTGGGTGCTGCATGGGGTACCACAAATTTTGGTATCAGGAGGAGGAAGCAAATTTCTCAACCCGGCCCGGCATTCCCGATATGAAATAGGTTTACTAACAAACGAAAACCTCACTTTTAAGGCTTGCTCTAGCTTTAATATCACTACACTACTGCCAACATTACTGGGCACAAACGGATCGGGACTCCCAGATCATGACTGCCTTGAAGTATTAGACCTAGACACCAAAGGCCGACCGGACCTTGAGGATGAACCAATAGAGGGAGCCAGAGATCTGTTTGTAGATGGATCTAGCTATATGCTAGATGGAAGGCGCTACACATAGGGTTGGCGGAGAATTTCTCCCCGAAACTTCGGGGGGCCGAGCGCCAACGTGTTCGGCCCCCCGAACAAGTTTCGGGGAGAAATTCTCCGCACCCCCCCGCCCCCCGCACCCCCCCCCCCCGGGACGGGACTTACCTTTGGCGAATGTCCCTCCCGGTGGCAGGTTCGGCCGGCGGTTCGGCGGGTCTTCGTCCGGGGCGGGAGCGGCAGCCGGTCTTTTGACCGGCTGCCGCCGCCGCCATTCCAATAAAAGAAAAAAAAAAAAGTCCCCGTGATAGGCTACGTGACGATTAATGTAGCCTATCATGGCTAGATTTGCAAAGTCAGCCGTGATAGGCTACGTAAATCGTCACGTAGCCTATCACGGGTGACTTAAAAAAAAAAAAAAGCGCGTATGGATAATGGCGGCCCCCATAGGGAGCCGCCATTCACGTTCCTTATTTGGTCGCTGTAGTCTACTTAAAGATTACGTAGACTACGGCGAAAATAAGGGCAACGCTATTTGCGTTGCCCTTATTTTCACCGTAGTCTATGTAAAGATTTACGTAGACTGCAGCGACCAAATAAGGAACGTGAATGGCGGCTCCCTATGGGGGCCGCCATTTGCGTACGCGCTTTTTTTTTTTTTTAAGTCACCCGTGATAGGCTACGTGACGATTTACGTAGCCTATCATGGCTGACTTTGCAGATCTAGCCATGATAGGCTACGTTAATCGTCACGTAGCCTATCACGGGGGCGTTTTTGTTTTGTTTTTTAACTTTTTAGTTCGCGGCTGGGTGAGGCGAGGCGCCTCCTCCCCGGCCTGAATTTCGGCCGGGCGAGGCGGGAAGCCTCCCCCCCCCAGCCTGAACTTCGCGGGGGGAGCAGCGAAGCGCCTCCCCCCAACCGCAAAAAGCTTCGAGGACAGGTAAGAGACTTTCGTGCACCCCTAGCTACACAGGAGCGGCCGTCGTTACTCTAGACGAGAATGTGCACGAGGAAAGGTTGCCTCCTCATTTCTCCGCCCAATCCGCTAAGTTGGTAGCCTTAACAAGAGCCCTGCAGGCAGGCAAAAGGAAGCGAGTATACCGATAGCAAAAATGCCTTCGCCGTTGTGCATGCTCATGGGCAACTGTGGAAAGAGAGGGGATTCCTTACAGCAAACGGATCTCCAGTGGCTAATGGCAGCCTAATAGTGGATCTTCTGGATGCCCTCCAGCTACCCTCACAAGTGGCTGTTGTCCACGTCCGAGCCCATGGGAAAAGAAAAAGAGGAAAAATGAAGACAGGGAAACCAGAAGGCAGATGAGGCCGCAAAAAGAGCAGCCAGAGAGGGAATCCAAGGAACATTCCTCATTCTACCCAAAAGAAAAGAGCGCCCCACATACTCCCCTGCTGAGTTACAGATGGCACAAGAACACGGAATAAGTCCCTGCGACGACAGATGGATCCAGATGACAGATGGAAGACTGCTTCTTCCACAGACCCTGCAGAGGGTTGTTCTAAAACAAGTTCACCATTCTCTTGGACACCCTGGAGCATCAGCCATGATTGACTATTGCAAGAGGCTGTTTGTCTCCCCTGGCATAACTGTATGTGCCCACCGACTGGCCGCAACCTGTAAAGTCTGCCAGAAAACCAACCCTCCCAGGGCACCCCCTCCTCCAAAAGGAGGGCGACCATGGGCCTACTATCCTTTCCAGAGGGTGCAGATTGATTTTGCTGAGATGCCACCATGTAGGGGTTACAGGTATTTGCTTGTAATAGTGTGTCAAATGACAGGGTGGGTAGAGGCGTTTCCATGTAGGAACTGCCAAGCTAAAACTGTTGTTGCTAAATTGTTACAGGAGGTGGTGCCCCGGTTCTCCCTGCCCGAAGTTATAGAGTCCGATCAGGGCTCACACTTCACCTCAGTTATTACACGGGGACTGGCACAGGCTCTAGGAGTAGAGTGGCATTTACATTGCCCCTGGAGGCCCCAGGCAAGTAGACAAGTTAAAAGAATCAATCAGAGCCTCAAGGAGACTTTAACCAAACTCCAACGAGGGGTGAAGCTCACTTGGGTTGAGGCTCTACCAATAGCTTTAACGAAGCTTCGAAGGATGCCAAGAAAAGACATAAAATTGTCCCCCTTCGAACTGATGTTTGGGTTCCCGCCTCGGGTACACTGCGGAAGGAGGGAGGAAGTCAAGTGGGAGGTGGGTGATCAGATGCTAAGGGATCAGTTGACTTCTCTACAGTCTGTTCTTTCACAGCTACGAGCTTATTCCGTTCCGTTCCAGAGATTGCCGTTAGATGCACCTACCCATCTCTTCCAATCGGGAGACGAGGTGTTGCTGAAAAAGTGGAGTAAAAAAAAAAGCTTTAAAGGAAGGGTGGGAGGGGCCTTATTTGGTGGGACCAACCAGCCACTCGTGTGTAAAGCTTGTGGGTTCTAGCAAATGGACACATTGCAGCCGGATAAAGCCATTTAGGAGACCCTTGCTTCCTTCTGTCACCTGGAAAGAACAGAAGGACACGGGCAACGGTCCTTTGCTCCCTGGCACCCCTCCGGAAGCTGCCAGGGACACAGGCGAAGAAACCATCCAGGAGCCACAATCACCTGTAATATACAAGTCACAACATCTGGGAAAAGCTCGGGATCGAATTACAAAAAACTTGTAATATGAAGCAAGTATTGTGGGTGGTGTTGGTAATGTTAGTTAAATAAATATTAACATGGATGGTGATACCTCAAGGACTTGGGCTTGACAGCTTTAAGATAAAACCCCGAAATGTCACACCTACAGCCCTCAAACCACTTCTGGTACAGATCCCCGAGAAAGAGAGGCGTCCCTAGAGAACCAGGTTAGGAATCCCAATAACAGAGGAAACTGATAATGTGTGGTTAGAGTGGATAAAGTATACAGCCAAGTCCTTAAATAAGTCTGACTGTTTTGTTTGTGCCACAGGAAGATCGGTAGCAAAGGTGCTGCCTTTTCCTCTGGGGTGGGACACTCCTTCCCTCCTCACCTGTGTGATCCGTTTGTTCCAGCACCCTAACGCATGGGGAAAGAAAAAAGTGCCAGACTCTCAATAAACTATACCCGTGATGCTATAAAGGGATTGGCTGAGCAACTAGATGCCACTAGCTAAATGGCCTAGGAAAATCGGCGTGTTCTTGATATGATGTTAGCGGAAAAAGGGGGGTTTGTGTCATGCTAAGTGGACGGTGTTGCACCTTCATCCCTAACAACACTGCCCCAAATGGCACGGTAACAAGGGCTTTGCAGGGCCTCAACGCCTTGTCTGAAGAATTAGCCGAGAATTCGGGGATTAACAACCCCGTGACCGCCTGGTTAAAAAAAAAAAAAAGTGGTTTAGAAAATGGAAACACCTAGCAGCCTCAATCCTTATCTCGCTTGTAGTGGTAGTAAGAGTTCTAGTATTATTTGGTTGTTGCATTATCTCCTGTGTTAGAGGCTTATCCCAGCGATTGATAAAAACCGCTCTGTCAAAACAGATGCTCTTGCTTTATTGTACCAATAAAGAGGCTCCGTTTTAAACGCTTTAAGACATGAATAAAGACTTAAAGGGGGGAATTGTTAGAAAAAGAGACTCCGTAACTGTTGGTGTCTCAAGTTACATAAAAGCCTGAGTGGCGAAAAAATGTAGGCAGAGCAAAAAGAAAATCATACTGACGTGCTCATGACTAACAGTTTGGTAAGCTGATACTGACTGTTTATTGGCTATTGACTTGGTGAGCCGATGTACTAACGGTTTCATTGGTTACTGGTAAGAACAATAGAAGCAATATGGTATAAAAGGCTTTTGCACACGTGTCTCGGGGTCCAGACTGCTCTGCACCCGTTTTGCAAAACGTTTCAATAAAATAGTGTTGGATCCACTGCTGCCTGCCTGGCATCCTTTCCTTCTAAACCGAAAGCAAGGACTATTTTTATCTAACACTTCCACTTTTGAAGTTCTCTGTTACACAGAAATCTTCTATTTTACAACCTTCTCCCTTCCACCTTTGAAATCCTCTATTTCCTATGTTGTCTTTTGGTTATTGCGGTGAAGCCGCCAGGATTCATTAGCTTGGCAGCTGGGAATGTTAGTGAGCATTCCATAGTGCTCAGGGGATAACACTGTTAGGATGTTGGCAGTCCAGATTCTGTGAGTGTCATTGTCAGTCTGGCTGGGGATTAAAGCTCGTACAGGCATCCTGGGACTTTAAGGCTTTTTTGGGGTGGGGGCAGGCTGAGGACTGGGAAGGAAGTTCCAAGATATAGGGAGACCAGAGACAAAGATTGCAGAGGGGCAATGAATTCAGAAAAGGAACTTGAGTGAAGGGTCTGTGAGAACAAGAAGAGCAGAGATGGAAAACCAGGGCAACATTGCACATTGACTTGAACTCACCAGCCAAATTTAGGGGTTGCAGGCTTTTTAGTTTTAATGCCTGACTGCTGCTCTTATCACTTGAGATAAGGAGACCAATCAGATCAGGTTCTAAGCTGAGAAGAACTGAATGTAACCCTGAGCATTTACCTAGTGTGTTTCGATAGGAAGTGAGCCCTTTCTTGAACCACTATGGACTGTCTTGAAAATGATTGTCCGTCTCCAGCATCACAACAGTCTTGTAAGGTAGGCCAGTGGTATTATTGCTGTGAGGCTGAGAGGTCCTGTGGCCAAAGGCCATTGCTGAGCTGGAATAACTCATTCTCTTCTCAATCTCCAGACCACACCGTATACTCCAGCTGTCCCATTTTACCTGGGCCCATCTAGATTTCATAGAATCATAGAGTCATAGGGTTGGAAGTGGCCCACGAGACCATTGAGTCCAACCCCCTGCTTAATGCAGGAAGCCTGATTCCCAGGCGGTCTCCCATCCAAGTACTAACCACTTTGTCCCCATGTTTGTCTTTTGGGGGAAGGGGGTGCTTTCTTAAAAAGTTTGCATGGCTGGTGAGCAATTCCTCAGGGTTTCGCTCCCTCCCCGAAGCCTCTTGAAGTGAAATCTCTGAGTGAATAGTGGTGGTGGATGATTTTTGGCTCTGGTGCGCATGCACATAAAATATATATGTGTGCACATGGCCACTTAGGCACCATGTCATGTGCAGTCCCTATTTTCGCCTGGGAAATGTCAGAGGATATGCCACCCTATGTTGGGAGAAACCCTTGAGCAAGCTATGCCACATCGCAGCTGTGCCAGTTCAGTTCAGCTGGGGCTATTCCCCGGGCTGATTAATCCAGCCTAAACTCAGCCAGGTTTGATCCCTGACTGTAGGAATTGGAGTGATCTAAGCATGACCCTATTTTCACTTGGGAAATGTCAGAGGATATGCCACCCTATGTTGGGAGAAACCCCCAAGCAAGCTACACCACAGCACAGCTATGCCCATTCAGCTGAGCTCTACAGCCTATTAATCCAGCCCGGACTCTTTGTCTGAGCTGGTTGGGCTTTGTATCTCTGATGTGTTTTACCTCTCCTCTTGCAGGCATGGAGAAGACTTGATTTGATTGTTACCCCCTTTGCACAGGTACGGTTCTCTTTGGGGCCGGAGAATGTGCTGGAGCAGGTGAAAGTCAGGGAGGAGATGGTCAGGACTTGGAGATATGGTCAAGGTGTGTCCACCAAGTCCAACTTCCCAGTTCCCTTAGTGCTCAGTCAGATGCCACTAGGCCAGCTGGGAAGGGGAGTGGTGCACAGGAGAATCCCCTCTGTTATCTCTGATCAGAGATCCTACTGGGGATTCCTCCGGGATGGGAGGATTTCCTTGGAGGGGGGCAGGGCTTGGCTTCCATCCTATGTCGGAAGAAATCTCCAAGCAAGCTACACCACAACTCGTGCTGTGCTCTACAGTGGTCGGTGGCTGCCAATTAATCCAGCCTTTGTCGGAGCTGGTCGGGCTTTGTGTCTCTGGCACATGGCTCCACAGGGTACAGAATCCAGCCCATGGATCCTCTTGGGGTTTCTCTGGGGGGCTTGGCTTCCAAGTCCCTCCTCCCAGAGGAACCCCAGGAGGCTCCATGGGCCGGATTCTGGAGCCTGGCGGGCCACATTAGGCCCATGGGTTCTGTACCCCTGCCCTATGGGTAGCCCATAAGCAGGGCACGAAGGCAATATCCCTCTCCAGCTGTTCCTCCCAACAGACTGCCTCTGTGGATGGAGGTTTGACGGAGCTATTATGGCTAATGGCCATCCATATACTTCTTCTCGTCCCCTGAGAATTGTCCCCACCCTTTCAAAAGGCTATCTCAGCCAGTAGCAATCGCCTCACCTCATGGGACAGCAACCCATCAAATCAGGGGCAGGCAACCGGGCACCCTCCAGATGGACTACAATTGCCATCACCCCTCACCATGGGCTCTGCTGGCTGGGGGCTGCTGGGACTTGCAATCTAATCCATTCATAATTCCACATTAGGCCAGGAAGGGACTTTTTTAGCCGGTGCTGCATTGGCTACCCACCCATTTCGCTGGGAGGCTCTGAGTTCAAGTGCTACGACCGGGTGAGAATTACTTCTCTTTCTCTCTGCCCTGCCCACACCACGCCCAGTTTTACAAACCTTCCTCACAGCCTTCGCCGACTGGGTGCCCCCCCAAATGGGTTGGACAGCATCTCCCATCCTTGCCAGCCCTGCTGGGGATGATGGGAATTGCAGTCCGATACGTCCGGAGGGCGCCCAAAGCTCCTGTGTTGTGTACAACGTCAGATTTTGTTTTTACAAGGGAAAACTTGGAGTCACACGTGTTTGATTCTGAGGGGGTCCCTCTTTATGTTGCAGAACTCAGAGTCAGCGAGACCACGGAGTGAAGGAAAAAGAGTTTCTTTATTTAACGCGCGGGCTTAAGGCTGGAATCATTTCCAAAGAGCCAAAAGCCCCGATTTACATCAGCAGATTGTTTTTATAGACATTGTGACACATAGGAAATGGCTCCTCCTCTCCCTCCCGTGTGGGGTTGCAGTCCTCAACATTTCTTCTCCTAGCACCATTGTTTATAATACAAGAACTGGGTTATAGGGTAGCCATGATAAGCAGAGAACAGCAGAGAACATGATACACATATCACTATGACTTTAGCCTTTGTTGACAAGAAAAGAAATTCCTGTGTCTCGTCAGCTTACAACAATATATTCAAGGGAGAAAGAGCTCAGCAAGAACATGAAGCATGAGACTGCATGAGGCTACTTAGTCTGACCCCCGATATGGCTGCTACATTCCCCCCTTAAATGCATAATTTCATTACAATTATAGCATTTCATTACGCAAATAGACATTCTGGTTTGCGAAGCATAACACAGGACTCTTATAGCAACCCTCTTACTCAATATCTTGTTGAGCTATTAGAGCGTAGCGGGCAGCTGTTTTTGTGGCCGAGGCAGTAAACAGATTGGTTAAACAGAGCATAAGCCAAGGAATGCAAAGGCATAACAGTATCTCTATGAACAACACTGGTAGAATTAGGATGAACAATGCCTTAAACCAGCTAAGATCTGGAAGCCAAGGGGTTAACCAATCTAGCCAATTGTTTTGTCCCATTGTTATGTTAGCTACTATATTATGCATGCAGATTATTGATCTGTTAATCTACAGCATTACTATTATTAGTCAAATTAAAACAGCAAAGCTTTTGGTGCGTCTCACAACCCAGATGATGAAGAAGGAAGAGGTAATCTATACCAGCTCTGTTTTCTAAAACAGCACCTCTTAAATCACACAACTCTTTATTTAATAATGACAATGCTTGTGAGGTGGCATTTATGCTCTTGGCCAAGCTGCAAGCTAACCGGTTGATTTTCAGACCATCAGCCAAGGCTAGACCTGGAACTCCAACTAACGATACTGCCAGTGCCAATTTTTCTGAGTCAGAGTATAGCTGTAGGTGGCTATTACAATTTTCAGTTAGTTGGAGTGCTCTAGGCAGCCATCGATGGATTTTCTCTGGCCACGGGGGAAGAATTGGCACCAGGCAACAGAAGAATTGGCACCCAAGGCAACATGGGTGGTTATCAGACAAGTTGGCTGGAATGAATGACCAGGTACGGGAACCACAGGTTTAAAACCATCTATGAGGCAGAAGTATATGTGCATAATTACAAGATATGTTTTGAATTTCATTACAGTGGAAGGGGGGGGCAGGGATAGCTTTACATTTCCCAGAAGATTTTTGACAATTAATCATTCGTGCACAAGTGGCATTTGTTTTAGCTACGATGGGAGTACGTAGAGTGAACTCTGTAGGGGGTAAGATTTTCGCAACTATGCCCCAGTCAGAATTTTGGGAATAAGAAGTTTATATTAAAATTGCTTAATATAGTCTCGTTTTGAATTCTTTCAGGATGCTTACAGACAGGTATTAGGCAAGAGCTAATAAGCCTGTTTGCAGGTATATCTCTTGGTAAACAAAAATGCTTTACTCCAGTGATGTTAGCTAAGTGAAGCCAGTAATTATCAGCGAATTGCTGGGACAGACTTCCTCCTTCAGGGGCAGACCCCCCTTTTTTGCACCTTATTAAGGAACTATAATACAACACCACTAACACTACAACATGCATATTTGATCTTCTTTGGGATCTGACCGTACGCTGGGCAGCTATTCACCTGGCTAGCTGCAGTAGGGTCTAGTCCCCTTCTTCAATTCTCCAGTTGCAGGTCTGACCGTATGCAGGGTGGACAGTCTCCCGGTGTGCCCACAGTAGGGTCTAGCCTGAGTTTTCTTACTGCTTTTTCAGAATGATTTTCAAAGGATTTTCAGGATTTCTGTTCACAGTCCACTCCCCTCCTCTCGCTCTCTTGACTCGTGTCCAATGTATCCAGGGTTTAACTCCAGCTGCTTTTACAGCTGCTGCCTGCCTGGCATCCTTTCCTTCTAAACCGAAAGCAAGGACTTTTTTTTATCTAACATGTGTCTCCACAATATTGGGGCAGGGGCTCCCTCAGAACATCAGGAGACGTGTGCAGGGGCAGGCGCTTCCACACTGGGCCTTTTCCAGCACATTTAACTCCTTGGTGTCGCATGTATGGCTCCAGGCCACACGATCTGTGCTCCGTTTTCGGGGGCGGTGTTGGGAGAGGGGAGCCTGCCAGTCGACGGCAAGTCTAAGGACAGGAAGCTGGGACCCTGGCTTCAACTGGGGAGAAGGAGTGTGTGAACCAATCCTGTCAGCCGCTGTCAGGGTGGAAATGGAGCCCATAGAGCCCCAGAGCAGTTCTGATTCTGAGGAAGAACAGCAATCCGTGGGAGAGGAGCTCGCTCATCTCTCACAAGCACAGGAGCTGGCAGAGATTCCTCCTGGCAGCATTCCTGGGAGAGAGAGTGACCCTGGCAGCGAGAGAGCACAGGAGGGGGGTTTGCTGGATGCGTGATGCGACGCAGGGAGCAACGCCAGATAGAGGGCGCGGAAAGGAGGCGCTCCACTCGTTTGGTGCGCAAACAACGGTCGCGTCCCGAGGACCCAAGGGAAAGAGGGAGGATCTCTCCCTAGCCCATAAGTTCAGGGTCTTCCCATGGTTCCCCTTCAAACAGGGACCAACTGCCTTACCTGGAGCTTAGGCTAGTGATTAGTATCGCTAGTGATTACTAGCTAGTGATTAGTATCACTAGTATCATTAGTATCATTAGTATCACTAGCTTAGGCTAGTGATTAGTATCGCTAGTGATTAGTATCTGAGAGAGTCATAAAGTAATAAAAGAATAAAGCCTCGGAAAGAATCCTCGTCGTCTGTGTCCTGAGTTAGCTATTGGAGGGGACTGCAAGAGGCAGCTAGGGTGCTCCTGACAGCCGCCATCTATACATAAGATAAGAACATAGAATCATAGAACAGTAGGGTTGGAAGGGGCCTATAAGACCATCAAGTCCAACCCCCTGCTCAATGCAGGAATCTGAGCCAAAGCATCCTGACAGGTGGCTGTCCAGCTTCATCTTGAACGCCTCCACTGTGGCAGAGCCCACCACCTCCCGAGGTAATGGGTTCCATTGTCGCATTGCTCTAACAGTCAGGAAGTTTCTCCTGATGTTCAGCCGGAATCTGGCTTCCTGTAACTTGAGCCCATTATTCCGTGTCCTGCACTCTGGGATGATCAAGAAGAGATCCTGGCCTTCCTCTCTGTGACAACCTTTCAAGTACTTGAAGAGCGCTATCCTATCTCCCCTCAGTCTTCTCTTCTCAGGGCTGAGCATGCCCAGTTCTTTCCATCTCTCCTCATAGGGCTTTGTTTCCAGTCCCCTGATCATCTTCGTTGCCCTCCTCTGAACCCTCTCCAGCTTGTCTGCATCCTTCTTAAATTGCAGGGCCCAGAACTGGACGCAGTACTCAGGATAAGGCCTAACTAGTGCTGAGTAGAGGGGAACTAGTACTTCACATGATTTGGAAGAGCCTTGGAACATAAGAAGAGCCTTGCTGGATCAGACCAAGGTCCATCCAGTCCAGCATTCTGTTCACACAGCAGCCAACCAGCTGTTGACCAGGAACCCACCAGGACATGAGTGCAGCAGCACCCTCCCATCCATGTCCCCCAGAAACTGGTGTACATAGTCTCCCTGCCTCTGATGCTGGAGGTAGCACATAGCCATCAGAACTAGTTGCCATTGATAGCCTTTTCCTCCAGGAATTTGTCCAACCCCCCTGTAAAGCCATCCAAATTAGTGGCCATCGCTACATCCTGTGGTAGCGAGTTCCATAGTTTAACTATGTGCCGTGCGCTTTGTGTGGGGTGCAAAGCATGTGCTTTGAGTGGGGGTTCATCCATTGATCATCCTTCCTCCATCTTCTTCCTCTGTTCACGGTCCCTGCATGGAATTTTAGATTGCTGGCCCCATGGGGCAGAGACCTGGGCTCTTGGGCTTTATCAAGCCCTGTGCATGCTGATGGTGCCCTGTTAAGAATAAGGCAATGGTGCTGTGTCAGTCCCATTAATCGTAATGTTTGGGTCACCATCAGTGATGGCTCCAGGTTTTGGAGGGCCCTTGCACAAGGCCAACCTCCATGGGACCCCTCCCTCAGTGAGTTTCAGGGGTGCAGTCCTGAAGGGTCTCACCGGGTTGTTGACCCGGTACTTTTTTTGGAGCCAGGTCCCAGCTGGGTGTTTACCTTCTCACGAGCTGCTCTTGCTCCCATCACTTGCTTGCTGGACAGGCAGAAAGCCAGGGAGGAAGAAGGCCACGGCATCTCCTGCTCCTCCTCCTCCTCACCGCCACCATTGTCCAGGCCAGATCAAGAGGCAGGTGAACAAGCAGGTTGCAGTGGGGAAGAGGAGGAGCAACTCCAGGGTACTGTTGTCAGTGGACCCCTGTTGGGGTATGGGCCCTCAGCAGCTGCCCTGCCATGCCAACGCTTGGCGCCAGCCCTAATTACTGTCTGTTCCTTCTTCCAAGGTTTTCAAAAGGGAAAGGGGGTGGTCTGTGTTTTGTAGAGGAAGGTCTGTCACTGTGGGATTCCCCGAAATAGGGTTTGTCGCATTGTCGGTGTCTTTCTCCGCCCCTTGCCCCTCAGACAAGCAGGATGAGGTGGAGATCCCGACCTCCATTCCCAAAGAGAAAGACAAGGAGAAAAAGAAGCGCCCGATGTCGCAGATCAGTGGCGTGAAGAAGCTGTTGCATAGCTCCAGCTTCAGCTGCGCGGCCATTCCTCGCTTTGGGGTCAAGACAGACCAGGAGGGCTTGCTGGCCAAGGCGAGGACGTGCACCAGGCTCTGGGGAGGAGAAAGCTACTCTGATCCAGGGTGTGTCAAATGCAGCAGTGAGCTTTTGCTGTTTTTAGCCCTCAAACTGCAAAGATGAGCTGTAGTAAAAGCTGGGACCCTGTTTGGAACAGGAGGAGAGGTGCATCTTTGAAGGTCTGGAGAGTAGGCTGGGGGCTGTTGGAGGTGGTGGAAAAGGTACTTTCATTTCTGGCTCCTTGATGGTGAGATGCTCTCCCCAAATATTTTGCTTCCTTTTGGGTCCCAGGCAAAAGCTGTTTTCTTCGCCAAACCTTTTAACGGAATGTAATTGTGCCGCTTATTATGAGCACCGCTGATTGCAGGCTGTCTTAATTGCTTTGCATTTTGTTACCTATAGGCTTCTAATCTGCTGTAAAATGTCTTGGAGATTTTTGATTGATCATTGGATGCAAGGAAGGAAGGGAGAGAGGTGGTGGGGGGAGAGAGAGACAGAGAAACACCTTGTGAGAAACTGAGGCAGAGAATAAAAAAAGTGTGGGAGACAGGAACCCAGGGGGAAACTGGAGGAGGGCAGAAAGAAACTGGTGGGGAACAGAGAAGGAAAGAAGAACAAGAAGGTGGGGGAGAAAGCTGGAGGCATCTTGAGAGAAGCTGATGAGAGAGAAAAATAGAAAGATCTGGAGGAAAGGAAAGGCAGGAACCCAGAGGGAAACTAAGGCAAAAGGAAAAGACAAGTAGCCAGAAGGGCAACTAAATAAGATTTCTGGTGGGCACGGACTGGTCCCTACCACCCTCAACTTTGGACTAATTCACATGCAATGATGACCCAGGTGTTTTCTTTAAACAACAACAGCAATAGGGCACTCAACTTTTGGCCCTCCAGATGTTTTGGCCTATAACTCCCATTGGCTGTGCTGGCTCAGTTGGATGGGAGTTATAGGCCAAAACATCTGGAGGGTCACAAGTTGCCCCCCCCCAATTTAAACCCTACTTCTGCAGGGGCGCTGAGTTGTTCTGAGCACTACACAGAGTGTTTACTTTCCTGCTTTTCTGCTACATCACCTCTAGGTGGCACGGTGGTATAGAGGAATAGCGCAAATACACGAGTGGAAAAAGTGTCTTCTTTCGCTCTGTCCCTGGGTCATTTGGTGTGCCATTCGAACCTGGAACTCTGGCTTGTCTCTCTCCCGACAAGCCAGAGTTGGCCCCTGAGAAGAAGCCCTGGTTCTGCCTCTTCTTCGGTGAATCACATTTCTCTACTGTGCTGAATGTTTTGCAGATCAGTTCTAACTAATGATGCAGCCCAAGCATTGAGCTGTTGAGATGCCCTTCTATATTTATTGTGTGGTTGCTCCTTTTCATTTTATTTATTTATTTAGAGTATTTTTATCCCACTCCTTAGCCAAAAAAAGCTCCCAGAGCAGCTTAGGAATTTTCTACACAACGCTGTTAATCTGCTGTATCTACTTTGGGTTTTACCACAGAATTAAGATCTGAGCACTACACAAAAAGCGTTTCCTTCCCTGCTTTTCTGCTAGACAACCTCTAGGTGGCACTGTGGTATAGTGGAATAGTACAAATACACAAGTGGAAAAAGTGTTTTCTTTCGTTTTCATAAATAATCCTGCCTTTCCCCTGCTTTTTAAGTGCTCTTTAAAAACAGAAGCGAAACTGGAAGGTCATGAGGTCATCTAATGAACCCGTAAACAGCCACGAGTAGGAAATGACAAGCACACAATAAATGCCTTGTGTAGAAAAGTTCTTACACTCAGTCAGTAAACTAGATAGTCCGTGCCTGCAGGGTTACAAATTACAAAAAGATTATCATGCACAAGGAAAGGGGTATGGGGAGGGAAGAGGAAAAAAATAAGCAGGCTCCCAGCAGGGTTGATGAAATGGCCCTGCTTGCTGTCAAATCTGGGGGAGGGGGAAGTCCAACTGGAGCAGACCCTGATGTTCAACTTGCCTGCCTCTGTCTCCCTCACTCCATCTTCTTTTCCGTGGTTATCTTCTTGATGAAAACTTCAGTAAATATAAATGTTTAAAAGTTGTTTTAGTTTTGCCAGGCAGACATTCCTGTTTGCGGTGGGGGGCGGCAGGTTACCTGTTGCATACTCTGCAGTGTCCAAGATGGCCTTTTCCCCTCTCCTGACCATCTAGGAACTAGAAGACATGAACAAGTGGGGTCTAGACATGTTCAAGATTGCGGAGCACTCTGGCCACCGCCCGCTGATGGTCCTCATGTTACGTACAGCATCTTCCAGGTGAGGCGACCTCTTTGTCACAGGAATTACCATCTTGGAAAAGATGTTGTTGTTACTGAGATGCTTTCAGCTTTGAAAGGTTTCATATTTTATCATGTTGTATGGCTGCGTTTTAACTTTTGCGAACCGCCCAGAGGGCTGTGTGGCTATTGGGCTCTATATAAAGGCAGTAAATAAATAAACAGCTGCTCCTGATGGTATCTCTGCTCTGTCGTCCCAGTCCAGCCTTCTGCGGTTCCCCAGAGAGCCATGCCCTTTCCCAGCTTTTGTGTAGTTTTCCCCCATTCTAAAAAGCTGAAATGCCCCCCTAAAAGCTCAAGTGACCTGCAGCAAGAGCTTTAAGTTAAAATTTAAGCTAGGGTTTTGGGGCCCCCAAGACCTTCTCCAAAACTGAATTCGGCCCCCGGTGTTATGGATTTGGGTTTTTGTCGAGTGTTTTCAGTCTATAGTTCCAGTATTTAGGAAGAGTTCAACTGCCGGTTAACAACCCATAGCTGATCAATACACTCCAAACAAAGCGTGCACCAAAAATGGTTCTAAGTGGGCTCATTTTTGGTTTTGTGCGAACAAGAATTAGTAAAGGAAAATTATTTTTGATCCGTTTTTCATTTTTATTAGAAATATACTTGTAGCATCACATTAGACTATATTGTGCATATCAAGACACGTTTTGTTGTTAAACAGAACATGGCTAAAGATCCTTGGATCTTAATAGCTTGACGGGAAATAAACATTTCTTGTTCTTAGACTTCTAGCCTTAATAGCTTAAAAAGGAGAGATCTTATTTTAAGTACCAAGTTCCCCATTCAATACTGAATAGGGGAACTTACTGAATTCAGCTGACAGGTACACAGGCCTGGTGAACTTCTAATAAGGAACTCCCGCATTCTAAAATCAACACGTATTTATACCTTTTGTGTGTGTAGAAATGACTTAATAGTTAATATTATCTACTGTCCCATAAATTAGGGCTCACAATCTTAATTATCTCATTGTTATTAAACATTCCTAAAAAATGAGATCATACAAAAAAGGCTTACATGTACACCTTTCAGGCTAGATACAATCCATATTGAATTATACTTTTGAGAAGATAAGTCTGTACTCAAAATTTGCTAATTAATCTTAAGCTTAATTAAACTTAACTTAAACTTAATTAAACTTAACTTAAACTTAAGCTTATTGTTTTCAACGTCTGTATATCAAGCTTTTTGATGTGCATACTTTATGCAAAATAATTTAAACTTAAGCTTAATTAAACTTAACTTAAACTTAATTAAACTTAAACTTAAACTTATTTTTCTCAACAACTGTATATCAAGCTTTTTGATGAGTATACTTTACACAATATATTTTGCTGATTAATTGGTAAGCAAAACATTAAGCACACCTTTGATCTGGAAAATACTGTCTCACACCTGTTCATTAGTATTACTCAAATAACTTTTTGGCCCAACTGAGAGGGCTTGAACTCTGCATGTTCTCTTTGGATACTATCCAGGTCAACTTGACCGTTATTTTTATGCTAGTTACCCAGAATTAATTACAAACCTGTTTGTGAACCTGTGTCTTCCCTTTAATACAGTTACTACTTCCTATTTATTTACATTTACAAATGCTTAATTATTTATCATTAAACATTTTCCATTTGCATTTCATAATAAGACATCTCATATTGTTTTAAGAGAGGTGGGCTAGCATTTCCCCAGTGGTCTTCTCAGCAAGTCCAGTAAAACAAAGTCAGCTGTTTCCTAAATATCCAGGACATCAGGCTGAAAGATGTTCAACTCACCTGCTACAAACACAACACATTTTTGTAATTAAATTAATCATGCTCACGTCTTACCCCTCTTTGCACTGCTTTTATCGTAATTGGAATAGTTTTTAATGCTGTGTTTTTAAGATTGTATTTTAAATGTGATTTCAATATGTATATGTGAACCGCTTAGGGATTTTATTATATTTAGCAGAATATAAATATCACAAATAAATAAATAAAAACAAAAAAACAGGTGAATCAGAAACGACATCTTCTGTAATCCCCACTTTGCAGGAAAGGGACTTGCTGAAATCTTTCCACAACCCAGCCGACACCTTCATCACATTCATGATGATGCTGGAGGACCATTACCATGCCGATGTGGCTTACCATAACAACGTCCACACAGCCGATGTCGCGCAGTCCATGCACGTCCTGCTCTCCATGCCAGCCCTGGAGGTGAAGAGGGGTTCCTGGGCATGGGGTGTGTGGGTGAGAGGAGAGAGGTTCTTCCTAGCTTGTCATCTGGGCGCAGTGGTATAGAAGTCAATCTGGAAGTGCAGACGCTCATCATGACCATCTGTCCCCATAAGCATCCTGCAAGGAGAGTCCAAAATTGGTGGGAACGCTCCACCCCGCCTCAACTGTATAAAGCCCGGCTACTCTTGCTCCTTGGAGTGCAGCAAGACCAGCTCTAGTAGCATGGATGATCTTTCATTGTTTCTTTGTTTTCTGACCTGCTAATTTTGCTTCTGCTCACTGTTTCTTCCATTGTAATTTTGGATATCTCTTCCATGTATTAAATGGTTTGATATTTGAACTGTTTATCGATCTGTTTTGTAACCGTTTGCTTTTTTCCCAAATTTTTATTATTTATTTTTATTTATTAAATTTATTAATCGCCCATCTGACTGGTCACCCAGCCACTCTGGGTGATGTACAACCCACCATAAACAATTTAAAACAATAAAATTTTACCATAAATTTTTTTTAAAAAAAATACCCTAACCCACCCCAAATGCCTGCCTGAACAACCACGTTTTTAATGCACGACGGAAGCTCATTAAAGAGGGGGCATGACGGAGTTCCCTAGGGAGGGAGTTCCACAGAGTGGGAAATGCTTTACAGTAAATGCTTTACTGCTTTGATTTAGCGAGCCACTTTGAGTACCGTTGATGTAGAAAAGTGGCATGAAAATATAAAATCAAATTGAATCTACAAAAAAGACTGCAGGCATCTCTGTTGATCCAAACAAACCCGTTCTAGGAGTTTTCATTGGCTCTTTTGTAAAGTGAAGGGGTCTCAATTGCCTGTTGGTACTGAGCCACCACAAAATGCTTCGCATCACAAGAGGGAATGACATTGCTGGGAAAATTCATTTCCCCCCAGTGACTGTGAGGAGTCTGCAGCTAAACTCAGGGAGAATGGAGAAGTCTGAGGGGGGTGGCAAAAATTCCCATCATCCCTGCTAATAAAAAAGTCCTGGTGTCACTACACTACTATCCTGAAAGGTTGTCACAGAGAGGAAGACCAGGATCTCTTCTCGATCATCCCAGAGTGCAGGACACGGAAGAATGGGCTCAAGTGACAGGAAGCCAGATTCCAGCTGAACATCAGGAGAAACTTCCTGGCTGTCAGAGCAATACGACAATGGAACCCGTTACCTAGGGAAGTGGTGGGCTCTCCCACCCTGGAGGCCTTCAAGATGAAGCTGGACAGCCACCTGTCAGGGATGCTCTGACACGGATTCCTGCACTGAGCAGGGGGTTGGACTCGATGGTCTTATAGGCCCCTTCTAACCCTACTATTCTATGATTCTATCCAGGTGAACCTCTGGACAGAAAGCAAGGACTCTTCCAAGGATGCTTTCCTCCTCCTCCAGCACTCATCTCTCCCCTTTCTTGCTCTTCCGTCTCCCCCCAGAGGCTGTCTTTGCTGACCTGGAGATCTTGGCCGCCATCTTTGCAGCTGCCATCCATGATGTAGGCCACCCTGGGGTGTCCAACCAGTTCCTCATCAACACCAGTGCGTGAGCTGCGTTAGCCTCATTCCAGCTGTTCTTAGGGAGACCGCTATTGCTGCTTTTAGTCCTTTAATTTGGTTTCACCTGTTCCTCCCTCACTGCCTCACACCTGTTGCACAAAATGCTAGTTTCGCCCCCTGGAGGCTAGTCCAATTTGCCCCAAAGAGGAGAGTCAACTTCAGGCTGGGTCCAACTCGATTTTATTGTTTGCAAACAGTTCGACAAAGGAGCTCACGCTCAAAGCAGAGTCGACCCTGGGCAACCCCGGCACTACAGTTTTATCACTTAGCTTGCATTCCTCAGCCAGCGTGTTACTTTTGATTGGTTGCCAGTGGTTTGCTTGGCAACCTTATCTTAGGGTTACTGTCTGCTCATTCCAGGCATGCGCAGCTCTTACAGTACTACGTGCTGCTTAAGACACATACAATGGCTTTTAGGTTACATTTTTACTACAATTCCCCCCTCAAAAGGCTTTTCTCAAATTTATACTCTCTTTGGTCCCGCGGTGGACTACGCACTTAAAGGCGCAAACTATTATCGCTGTGGCATTGATGGTTTTCTCTAAACAGCAAGTGAGGCCTGGGACGCCCTTGTTCTAGCTACTAGAATGTTGACAACAAAAACACTTTTTTTTTGAACTTTTGGAACTCAGTTTTGTTCCGTTCATCAGGAACCCTTGAGACGAGAGCGCCCTCTTTCTGCAGAGCTACTTGAGTCCTTTCAGGGGTTCATTATTCCAACGGTGACCTTCAGGTGGGTCAGCTTCCGGTGTGACCCTCTCTGGTGCGGGTGATGCCTTTATTCAGTGTGATGAATCCACTTCTTTTCTTTGGCGACTTTCATAGCAATGGGAGTGGTAAGTAGGATCTGAAACAGACCCTTCTGCTTCTTGGTAGGTGGTTCATCTTTCTAGGACTGGATTAGCACCCAATCGCTGGGATTGAGATTATGCACTGGAGCATCTAAAGGCCAGGATTGGTGCGGTGTCGCAAACCTGTGAAAACAAAACAGACTGCAAAGCAGTAACATAACCTTGAATCTTAAAACTTTTACTTTTAAATTCACATTTAAGCTATCAGCCATAGGTAATATCCGAGGTGGGCGCTTATGGAACGTTTAAAGGGTGTCAATTTAATACTTCCCTTGGGGGCGCACCGTACTCGAGTCAAGGTGATTGGCAAGGCCTGTGGCCTTTCAACTTAATCTTTCAACAAATTTTAATGAGCATTGTCTTTAAGGTGCGGTTCATCTTCTCAACTTGACTTGTAGATTGAGGTTTCCAAGGGGGGTGTAGCTTCTAGTTAGTTTGTTATGCCTGGGCCACTACTTGCGTCACTTGTCCAACAAAATGGGGCCCCCGATTTGATTCACTCTCTTTAGGTAACAAGAGCTTAGGGATTACTTTTTAACAGGATCTTGGCTCCTGTCTGAGCGGTGCAGTCAATTGCTTTTATCATTACTAGCAGGTACCGATAGCCATGAGTCTGGGGCAACTCTGAAAAGTCAATTTGAAATCTCTGAAAAGGATAGTAAGCGCATGGGCGACTTCTCATTTGAGCTGGGGGCTCAAACATCCTTGCATCATTTTTGAGGCACAAAGGGCAGTCAGCCACTGTTCTCAGGTCTTGGTCCAACCTGAAGGAGGTGCTATCTGCCTCGGGCGCACTCAAGATCGGGGTGCTAAAGGGGGATGATCCCTTTATTAACTAACCATAATTTTTGAACTTCTCAATGAGCGGCTTCAAGCCTGCACGGGTGGCTTTTTTCAGAGGATACTGCCTCACGCACACAGGGCTCTCCCTTTTTAAAGAAGATTTTAACTGGTGTCATGCATTTGCTCGGGCAGGGGTTCTGTCTGCCCACACCCATGGATCAACATTCTCTAAAATCTCAGTCCCTTTGGCCGCTGACACAATCTTGATTGCTTGAAGGGCCATTCGATAATTTGAGCCCTGCATTGCTGGCAGCTGTACTACAATCTGATTATCACGGAAGAAGATTTTAGCTTGCAGTTTTGTTAACAAGTCCCGCTCCATGAGGGCAACCAGGTATGCAGATGAAACTACAAAGGCATGTTCCAGTATGTTATTTCCAGTCTTCGTGAGGAGGGGCTTACACAGGGGCAATTTAGTTTGTTTTTTTTCCCCTTTAATTTCTTCTATAGTTACATGCTTTCCACTTTCTCTGGCCGGGGGGCTTCACAGGGATCATAGAAAATGTGGCTCCAGTATCTACTAGGGCTTTACAGTCCTCGCCACCAACCCTTACTTTTACCTTGGGATTCTCCCGAGCGTTTGTTCGTAGGGTGGTGGCCCTTCAGCTAGACTCCCCCCCACTGGAGGACCCTGCCAGCATTTGGCAGCCTTCAGGGTGAGTCTCTTTTCTCTTTTCTTTCAGCTCTGGACAATCTTTCTTCCAATGTCTCTTCTCTCGGCAATACACACATTTATTGAGCCCCGGTCGGCCCTTTCCCTTTCTGCCCCCCCCCCCCCCGGTCGCTTCTGTGCTCTCAAGCCGCGGTTTATATCTCCGCCCATGGTGGCTGCCAGCATTGCCTTTTCCTTTTTCCAGGAATGGCACTTTTTTATGTGCTCTCATGTGCACCATAGCTCTAAAAACTTCATGATCTGGGGTCTGATAAGGCTAAAGCAGGCGGTGACATTAAGGCTTGCTTCAATTTAAGAAAAGCCTTTTTTATTTTAATTGTCCACTTCTAGTGGGTAATATTTTTGTTAAAGCTTCATACGGGGGCTTCGCCCCTTTTTATGGCTACTATAGCCTCCCTCTTGTAACAGGCACACTTATCTTTTGGCTTGCCTGTTCTGCAGATCATGTTTCAAATTCTCTGTGCCATGCACCAGTTTTAACTCTTTGTTTTCTCTGCAAGTTAGGCTGTTTGCCATTGCTTCGACAGAGACTCGCTTGCTTAGATCTTCAACGACACACATTTGGGATAAGCTTTCTTTCTTTTTTAAGCCTTTTTGTCTGCTACTTTCTTCTGCCTTCTTTTATACCTTTTTCATATCATTAAAATCTAACACCATGACTGGAAAACATTTGTTTTGTATAGTAGGGCATGGTGGAGCAGATCTACCCATTATACTGCTCCTCTGACTGCATGGTCAGGGCCCATCAAAATCAAGGGAAGGGCGTTCTCATATGTGGAAAGAGTTCCAAGCCACCATTTTTGCATCGGCAACTCCACACTGCATGAGTTTTGGCAGAGTGTCAGGTTTGCCTCTGAGCAAATGGAACGTCAGAACAGTTCAGATTTTGAGAAAGAGCTGGAACACATGGGGCAGGAACTTTCTCAGGCTTCAGAAACCCAGCTGGGCTTAGAAGTATCACGGGAGAGTGGGGGACTCTCTCTCTCTCACCTCTTAAGTTAAGAGAATTTGCTGCCCCCCTTTTTAAAGGGAAACTAACTTTCGTAGTTTCTCTTTGAACTTTTTGAAGGCTGTTTCCTTTGTAGTCTGTGAATCTCTAGAAATTTGTATCTGTATGCTTCATTAGGGTAAATGAAATCAAAGCCTTGGAAATCATAGAATCATAGAATAGTAGGGTTGAAAGGGGCTTGCAAGGCCATCCGGTCCAACCCCTTGCCCAGTGCAGGAATCTAAATCAGAGCATCCCTGACAGATGGCTGTCCAGCCTCGTCTTGAATGCCTCCAGGGTGGGAGAGCCCACCACCTCCCCAGGTAATTGGTTCCATTGTCGTATTGCTCTAACAGTTAGGACGTTTCTCCTGACGTTCAGCCGGAATCCAGCTTCCTGTCACTTGAGCCCATTATTCCGTGTCCTGCAGTATGGGATGATCGAGAAGAGATCCTGGCCTTCCTCTCTGGGACAACCTTTTAAGTACTTGAAGAGTGCTATCAGATCTCCTCTCAGTCTTCTCTTCTCAAGCCTAAATATACCCAGTTCTTTCAGTCAAATGCAGCTTTTTATCTGAGTGTTGAAATCACAAATCAAACTGTACACTGAGCTGATCACAAACAAACACACAATCTACAACAACGGGAGTTTAAGGCTATGACAAGCCTCACAGTACTTTTTACGGCAAGTCTTTAACTGGCCAAAGTTCCAGTCCATGTGCAGAGTGCCTCTAACAAAGAAGGCTTTGGGCCATAAAGAAGGGATGCGTTTTAACAAAAGCTCTGTGTCTCTTCATCAGTTCGAATGAGGAAGGTGTAACCTTACACCTCTTCTAGATTCCTCCACAGGTAAGAACAGAGCAGTGCTGCTCAGCTTTCCAGCTGTGATGCTTTTCTTGTTTTTTTTTGCAAATCTCACTCTTTTGTCAGGTCCTCACAGACACCTCCAGCCTCTCTGCTTGCTAAGGCTAAACCAGCCGCGGCGAAGGGGGGTTAGGCAAGTCCCCCTTGGCTCTGCTCTGAGCAGGCTGACAGAGAGAAGCTCACACAGACCCTGATATTTTAAGAACTTGCTCTGTCTTTGTTTCTTGATTTTGCCACAGTCTTTAAGTCATCAAACAAATCTCTTTCTTCAGAAGTTGCAACTTTTTCAACTGCTTTTGCTTCTTCTAACAAACGTGGATACGGTGGCAGACAAACTGTCTCTGGAGGGCCCCCTCCCTCCCCCAACAACCTCTCCTCCCAACCTAACAGGCCGAATCAGACCGGGGGGAGCTCAGGGCACCTTGGGCAGGGTCTCCCAGTCTTCAAGCTCCTTCCGTGGGGCTTGAATCGGGGGGAACAGGGGCCTTGGGCTTCACCTCGGAGCATACCATCATGACTTTACAATACTGAACTTTATATTCAACCTTTTCTCACCTTCAGTGGATTTTGGTTGGCACTCATCCAAATGCTGATAACCTCACCTTCCCTGAGGCAAATTTATCTCTTACTACTTGATTCAGACACCACCCGGGGTCTCTTGCCCCTGCGGTCCTTTGCCAGTAACACATTTGCACATTTACACTTCTGTAACTAAGGGGGATTCTTTCCGCACCAATTCAACCACCCATCAATACAGGCGAATTGATCCCATTGCCCATTATTCACCACATTTTTATATACAGCATTTACAAGATTTACACCAAAGGATCCTATGTCTGGCCAACTAATTCCAAATGCTGGCCAGTCCAATTGACAGAGTGTAACCAGCTTGCCTTTCGACATCTTAGTACACGGAGTCTGACAAACCTCAGGCGCTTGACTTTGCTAAAGTTCTTTAGCATGCATCCCAAGGGAGTGGCAGAGCTTTCTAAACGGGAGCTACCCGCCCCCATTGTGCCTACCTCTATTTGAAACCACACACGGAGCCTGACAAACCTCCGACGCTCCGAAGGCAACTCAAACAGAAAGACAGAAGGGAAATCAAGTAATTACTCCGCCCAGCACCCTAGTGCCGTCTCTTCAGACCCGTTCAGCCTGGTTGACTCAATCAATGGAGTCCACGCCTTTAACCTCCTGGGTGTCCCGACCCCCGTTCTCTGGAGCCGTGGCAGACCTCAAAGGCGGTCCGGCGCGCCCCACAGGCACCTTCGCCGGTTCTGTCGTTTGACCCCAGGGTGGTCCAAGGGACTCCTGAATGCTCGCCAGTTTGTTGCACAAAATGCTAGTTTCGCCCCCTGGAGGCTGGTCCAATTTGCCCCAAAGAGGAGAGTCAACTTCAGGCTGGGTCCAACTCGATTTTATTGTTTGCAAACAGTTCGACAAAGGAGCTCACGCTCAAAAGCAGAGTCGACCCTGGGCAACCTCCGCGCTACAGTTTTATCACTTAGCTTGCATTCCTCAGCCAGCGTGTTACTTTTGATGGGTTGCCAGCGGTTTGCTTAGCAACCTTATCTGAGGGTTACTGTCTGCTCATTCCAGGCATGCGCAGCTCTTACAGTACTATGTGCTGCTTAAGACACATACAATGGCTTTTAGGTTACATTTTTACTACACACCCACCTCAAGATGCTGAGATCTGCCCCCTTGCCATGTCCACCAGTGGAGGGTGGAAATAAGGACCAAAGAGGGAGTGTTGTGGTTTTGCAGGGAGACGGCTACAGAAAGAGAGCTTGGCTGGGCTAAAGAGCTGACCTAATTCCTGCGTGGTCTACTTTCATTTAGTTATTTTGTATATTTTGGGACCACCCGTCAGCCAAAGAGCTCCCAGAGTGGTGAGCAGTAAAATACAAACAGGATCAATAGAATGAGGCACAATCAATCCATCATGATAAAACCAGCAATAAAGCAGCAGTCAGATAGGTTAAGACACTGAATCATAGAATCATAGAATAGTAGGGCTGGAAGGGGCCTACAAGGCCATCGAGTCCAACCCCCTGCTCAGTGCAGGAATCCAAATCAGAGCATCCCTGACAGATGTCTGTCCAGCCTCATCTTGAAGGCCTCCAGTGTGGGAGAGCCCACCGCCTCCCCAGGTCATGGGTTCCATTGTCGTATTGCTCTTACAGTCAGGAAGTTTTTCCTGATGTTCAGCCGGAATCTGGCTTCCTGTAACTTGAGCCCATTATTCCGTGTCCTGCACTCTGGGATGATCAAGAAGAGATCCTGGCCTTCTTCTCTGTGACAACCTTTCAAGTACTTGAAGAGCGCTATCCTATCTCCCCTCAGTCTTCTCTTCTCAAGGCTAAACAGGCCCAGTTCTTTCAGTCTCTCCCCATAGGGCTTTGTTTTCAGTCCCCTGATCATCTTTGTTGCCCTCCTCTGAACCCTCTCCAGTTTGTCTGCATCCTTCTTCAAGTGTGGTGCCCAGAACTGGACACAGTACTCCAGATGAGGCCTAACCAGTGCTGAGTAGAGGGGAACTAGTACTTCCCGGGATTTGGAAGCGATGCTTCTATGAATGCAGCCCCAAATAGCATTTGCCTTTTTTGCAGCCACATCACATTGTTGGCTCATATTCAGCTTGTGATCGACAACAATTCCAAGATCCTTCTCGCTTGTAGTGTGGTTGAGCCACGTATCCCCCATCTTGTAACTGTGCATTTGGTTTCTTTTTCCTAGGTGCAGAACTTGGCATTTATCCCTATTAAATGTCATTCTGTTGTTTTCTGCCCAGCACTCCAGTCTATCCAGATCACTTTGAATTTTGTTTCTGTCTTCCAAAGTATTAGCTATCCCTCCCAATTTTGTGTCATCTGCAAATTTGATCAGCATTCCCTGCACCTCCTCCTCCAAGTCATTCATAAAAATGTTGAAGAGCACTGGGCCCAGGACTGAGCCCTGCGGTACCCCACTTGTTCCCTCTCCCCAGTTTGAGAAGGTCCCATTGATAAGCACTCTTTGAGTCCGATTCTGTGGCCAACTGTGGATCCACCGGACCATTGTTTCATCTAGCCCACCTTGAGCTAGTTTGCTCATCAGGAGATCATGGGGCACTTTGTCGAAAGCTTTGCTGAAGTCGAGGTATATGATGTCGACAGCATTCCCACGGTCCACAAGGGAGGTTACTTGATCAAAAAATGAGATCAGATTTGTCTGGCAGGACTTGTTTTTGACAAATCCATGTTGGCTTCGAGTAATCACGGCATTGTTGTCAAGGTGCTTCCAGATGGATTGCTTTATGATCTGCTCCAGAATTTTCCCAGAGATTGATGTCAGACTGACTGGTCTGTAGTTCCCAGGTTCCTCCTTTAAAGTTAAATTAAAACTGGAAGAACAAACTCAAAAAAACCCCAATAATCTTTGCCTGGCGCCAGAAAGATACCACTTAGTCCCTTGAGCCTCTCTGGGGAGAGAGGTCCATAAACAAGGCACCACCAATAAAAAATGTCTTCTCCCCAGTCACCAACCTCTGATGGCAGCATTGTTCTCTTTGTAAGTTGAACACCCATGTGTTCAACTTACAAAGTGAATCTCCGTGTTCAGGGTCTCTTAAGGCAGCCCCCCCAACAGATGTGTTGGACTACAATTCCCATCATCCCCCTGCCATGCCCCTTTCCCCCAACTAGCTATCATTTTGTGGTCTCTGGGCTTTTGTGCAGTTTTTCCCCCCATTCGAAAAGGTTGAAATGCCTCTCCTAAGCTAAATTATGGGAAGTAAATGCTTTAAGCTGTAATATGCTTTTATTTTTGTTATTTGTGGCCATGTTGGTCCTGTCTGGTTTCCCTTCAGCTCCAGTCACCCCTGCAATGCGGCCCCTTGGAGCTTCTCAGGGATTGAATGTGGCCTCCTCTGCTCTGGGCAGCAAGCAACGCTGACCTGTTGAACCCACTGCCACGCTTCTTGTCTCCTTCCTTTCCTCCCTCCACCCCCCCGCCAAACTTCTCTTTGATTTCCAGACTCAGAACTGGCTCTGATGTACAACGACACATCGGTGCTGGAGAATCACCACTTGGCAGTGGGATTTAAGCTCTTGCAAGAGGAAAACTGCGATATCTTCCAGAACCTCTCCAAGAAGCAACGTCAAATGCTCTGCAAGATGGTGATTGACTTGGTGAGGAGATCAGCACATGATTGTAGACCTGGAAAAAGGGCAGGAAAGGGCAACCCAAATGGTACAGGGGCTGGATCATCTCCCCTAGGAAAGAAGGTGACAACAGCTGGGATGGTTTAGCTTGGAAAAAAGGAGGGCCAGGGGAGACATGAGAGAGGTCTGCAAAATTATGCCTGGTGTGGAGAATGTGGAGGCATTTTTCTCCCTCTCCCATATTACTAGAACCCAATGGAGTCATCCTATGAAGCTGATTGGTGGGAGATTCCGGACAGATCAAAAGAAGTCCTTCTTCAGCATAGTCAAACTATGGAACTCTCTACCTCAGGATGTAGTGATGGCCACCAGTTTGGATGGCTTTAAAGGGGGTTGGACAAATTCCTGGAGGAAAAGGCTATGAATGGCTACTAATCCTGATGGCTACATGCTACCTCTGGTACCAGAGACAGTGAGCCTTTGTACACCAGTTGCTGGGGAACATGGGCATGAGGGTGCTGTTGCACTTGTGTCCTGCTTGTGGGTTTCTCGTGGGCAGCTGGTTGGCTGTTGTGTGAACAGAATGCTGGGCTAGATGGACCCTTGGTCTGATCCATCAGGGCTCTTCTGATATTCTTATGATGGAACGGGGAGGGGGGAGGTTTTCACTGGGGGCTTCAACCCTTTAGATGTGTTGGACCACCGCTCTGATCATGGTGGCTGGGAATGATGGGAGTTGCAGTCCAACATTACTTCTTACTGGAGGCACTAAGTTGGGGAACACTGTCTTGCATTTAAATCAGGGGTGTTGAACCCCTTTCAGCCTGCGGGCCACATTTTGGAGAAGCTCTCAGTGGCCACACTCCAGTGGAGGGTGTGACCAAACGCCAAAAGGGGTGGAGCCAACATACTAAAAACACCAGCCTGTTCTAGCTTAAAGCTCTTACTGCCAGTCACTAAGCTTTAGGAGATGCAACTGTTTAGAATGGGGAAAAATCTACACAAAAGCCAGGAAACCCCCCAACAGTCAGGGGAAAGGGGTTGGGGCCAGAGGAATGGGAGTGGCCTTCCGGGAAACCCCCAAAGGCTGGATGGGGACCTGAGAATGGCTAGATTTGGGCCCTGAGCTTGAGGCTTTACACCCCTGACGTATTCTTTGGCCCACCAGCAAGAGCCGTTAGGTTCCATGGGACTGCATTTGACACCCAAACCCAAGTTCCTTCACCTCTGATTTAAATTAAATCCCATTGTAGTAAAAATGTAACCTAAAAGCCATTGTATGTGTCTTAAGCAGCACATAGTACTGTAAGAGCTGCGCATGCCTGGAATGAGCAGACAGTAACCCTAAGATAAGGTTGCCAAGCAAACCGCTGGCAACCAATCAAAAGTAACACGCTGGCTGAGGAATGCAAGCTAAGTGATAAAACTGTAGCGCGGAGGTTGCCCAGGGTCGACTCTGCTTTGAGCGTGAGCTCCTTTGTCGAACTGTTTGCAAACAATAAAAGTGAGTTGGACCCAGCCTGAAGTTGACTCTCCTCTTTGGGGCAAATTGGACCAGCCTCCAGGGGGCGACACTAGCATTTTGTGCAACAATCTGGCGAGCAGTCAGGAGTCCCTTGGACCACCCTGGGGTCAAACGACAGAACCGGCGAAGGTGACTGTGGGGCGCGCCGGACCGCCTTTGAGGTCTGCCACGGCACCAGAGAACGGGGGTCGGGACACCCAGGAGGTTAAAGGCGTGGACTCCATTGATTGAGTCAACCAGGCTGAATGGTTCTGAAGAGACGGCACTAGGGTGCTGGGCAGAGTAAGTACTTGATTTCCCTTCTGTCTTTCTGTTTGAGTTGCCTTCGGAGCGTCTGAGGTTTGTCAGACTCTGTGTAAACGTCTGAGGTTTGTCAGGCTCCGTGTATGGTTTCAAATAGAGGTAGGCACAATGGGGCCGGGTAGCTCCCGTTTAGAGGGCTCTGCCACTCCCTTGGGATGCATGCTAAAGAACTTTAGCAAAGTCAAGCGTCTGAGGTTTGTCAGACTCCGTGTACTAAGATGTCGAAAGGCAAGCTGGTTACACTCTGTCAATTGGAATGGCCAGCATTTGGAATTAGTTGGCCAGACATAGGATCCTTTGGTGTAAAACTTGTAAATGCTGTATATAAAAATGTGGTGAATAATGGGCAATGGGATCAATTCGCCTATATTGATGGTTGGTTGAATTGGTGCGGAAAGAATCCCCCTTAGTTACAGAAGTGTAAATGTGCAAATGTGTTACTGGCAAAGGACCGCAGGGGCAAGAGACCCCGGGTGGTGTCTGAATCAAGTAGTAAGAGATAAATTTGCCTCAGGGAAGGTGAGGTTATCAGTATTTGGATGAGTGCCAACCAAAATCCACTGAAGGCGAGAAAAGGTTGAATATAAAGTTCAATATTGTAAAGTCATGATGGTACGCTCCGAGGTGAAGCCCAAGGCCCCTGTTCCCCCCGATTCAAGCCCCACGGAAGGAGCTTGAAGACTGGGAGACCCTGCCCAAGGTGCCCTGAGCTCCCCCCGGTCTGATTCGGTCTGTTAGGTTGGGAGGAGAGGTTGTTGGGGGAGGGAGGGAGGGGGCCCTCCAGAGACAGTTTGTCTGCCACCGTATCCAAGTTAGTTAGAAGAAGCAAAAGCAGTTAAAAAGGTTGCAACTTCTGAAGAAAGAGATTTGTTTGACGACTTAAAGACTGTGGCAAAATCAAGAAACAAAGACAGAGCAAGTTCTTAAAATATCAGGGTCTGTGTGAGCTTCTCTCTGTCAGCCTGCTCAGAGCAGAGCAAAGGGGGACTTGCCTAACCCCCCTTCGCCGCGGCTGGTTTAGCCTTAGCAAGCAGAGAGGCTGGAGGTGTCTGTGAGGACCTGACAAAAGAGTGAGATTTGCAAAAAAAAACAAGAAAAGCATCACAGCTGGAAAGCTGAGCAGCACTGCTCTGTTCTTACCTGTGGAGGAATCTAGAAGAGGTGTAAGGTTACACCTTCCCCATTCGAACTGATGAAGAGACACAGAGCTTTTGTTAAGAACATCCCTTCTTTATGGCCCAAAGCCTTCTTTGTTAGAGGCACTCTGCACATGGACTGGAACTTTAGACAGTTAAAGACTTGCCATAAAAAGTACTGTGAGGCTTGTCATAGCCTTAAACTCCCGTTGTTGTAGAGTGTGTGTTTGTTTGTGATCAGCTCAGTGTACAGTTTGATTTGTGATTTCAACACTCAGATAAAAAGCTGCATTTGACTGAAAGAACTGGGTATATTTAGCCTTGAGAAGAGAAGACTGAGAGGAGATCTGATAGCACTCTTCAAGTACTTAAAAGGTTGTCCCAGAGAGGAAGGCCAGGATCTCTTCTCAATCATCCCAGAGTGCAGGACACGGAATAATGGGCTCAAGTGACAGGAAGCTGGATTCCGGCTGAACGTCAGGAGAAACGTCCTAACTGTTAGAGCAATACGACAATGGAACCAATTACCTGGGGAGGTGGTGGGCTCTCCCATCCTGGAGGCATTCAAGACGAGGCTGGACAGCCATCTGTCAGGGATGCTCTGATTTAGATTCCTGCACTGGGCAAGGGGTTGGACCGGATGGCCTTGCAAGCCCCTTCCAACCCTACTATTCTATGATTCTATGATTTCCAAGGCTTTGATTTCATTTACCCTAATGAAGCATACAGATACAAATTTCTAGAGATTCATAGACTACAAAGGAAACAGCCTTCAAAAAGTTCAAAGAGAAACTATGAAAGTTAGTTTCCCTTTAAAAAGGGGGGCAGCAAATTCTCTTAACTTAAGAGGAGAGAGAGAGAGAGTCCCCCACTCTCCCGTGATACTTCTAAGCCCAGCTGTGTTTCTGAAGCCTAAGAAAGTTCCTGCCCCATGTGTTCCAGCTCTTTCTCAAAATCTGAACTGTTCTGACGTTCCATTTGCTCAGAGGCAAACCTGACACTCTGCCAAAACTCATGCAGTGTGGAGTTGCCGATGCAAAAATGGTGGCTTGGAACTCTTTCCACATATGAGAACGCCCTTCCCTTGATTTTGATGGGCCCTGACCATGCAGTCAGAGGAGCAGTATAATGGGTAGATCTGCTCCACCATGCCCTACTATACAAAACAAATGTTTTCCAGTCATGGTGTTAGATTTTAATGATATGAAAAAGGTATAAAAGAAGGCAGAAGAAAGTAGCAGACAAAAAGGCTTAAAAAAGAAAGAAAGCTTATCCCAAATGTGTGTCGTTGAAGATCTAAGCAAGCGAGTCTCTGTCGAAGCAATGGCAAACAGCCTAACTTGCAGAGAAAACAAAGAGTTAAAACTGGTGCATGGCACAGAGAATTTGAAACATGATCTGCAGAACAGGCAAGCCAAAAGATAAGTGTGCCTGTTACAAGAGGGAGGCTATAGTAGCCATAAAAAGGGGCGAAGCCCCCGTATGAAGCTTTAACAAAAATATTACCCACTAGAAGTGGACAATTAAAATAAAAAAGGCTTTTCTTAAATTGAAGCAAGCCTTAATGTCACCGCCTGCTTTAGCCTTATCAGACCCCAGATCATGAAGTTTTTAGAGCTATGGTGCACATGAGAGCACATAAAAAAGTGCCATTCCTGGAAAAAGGAAAAGGCAATGCTGGCAGCCACCATGGGCGGAGATATAAACAGCAGCTTGAGAGCACAGAAGCGACCAGAGGGGGGGCGGGGGGGGCAGAAAAGGAAAGGGCCGACCGGGGCTCAATAAATGTGCGTATTGCCGAGAGAAGAGACATTGGAAGAAAGATTGTCCAGAGCTGAAAGAAAAGAGAAAAGAGACTCACCCTGAAGGCTGCCAAATGCTGGCAGGGTCCTCCAGTGGGGGGGAGTCTAGCTGAAGGGCCACCACCCTACGAACAAACGCTCCGGAGAATCCCAAGGTAAAAGTAAGGGTTGGTGGCGAGGACTGTAAAGCCCTAGTAGATACTGGAGCCACATTTTCTATGATCCCTGTGAAGCCCCCCAGCAAGAGAAAGTGGAAAGCATGTAACTATAGAAGAAATTAAAGGGAAAAAAAAACAAACTAAATTGCCCCTGTGTAAGCCCCTCCTCACGAAGACTGGAAATAACATACTGGAACATGCCTTTGTAGTTTCATCTGCATACCTGGTTGCCCTCTTGGGGCGGGACTTGTTAACAAAACTGCAAGCTAAAATCTTCTTCCGTGATAATCAGATTGTAGTACAGCTGCCAGCAATGCAGGGCTCAAATTATCGAATGGCCCTTCAAGCAATCAAGATTGTGTCAGCGGCCAAAGGGACTGAGATTTTAGAGAATGTTGATCCATGTGTGTGGGCAGACAGAACCCCTGCCCGAGCAAATGCATAACACCAGTTAAAATCTTCTTTAAAAAGGGAGAGCCCTGTGTGCGTGAGGCAGTATCCTCTGAAAAAAGCCACCTGTGCAGGCTTGAAGCCGCTCATTGAGAAGTTCAAAAATTATGGTTAGCTAATAAAGGGATCATCCCCCTTTAGCACCCTGATCTTGAGTGCGCCCGAGGCAGATAGCACCTCCTTCAGGTTAGACCAAGACCTGAGAACAGTGGCTGACTGCCCTTTGTGCCTCAAAAATGATGCAAAGATGCTTGAGCCCCCAGCTCAAATGAGAAGTCGCCCATGCGCTTACTATCCTTTTCAGAGATTTCAAATTGACTTTTCAGAGTTGCCCCAGACTCATGGCTATCGGTACCTGCTAGTAATGATAAAAGCAATTGACTGCACCGCTCAGACAGTAGCCAAGATCCTGTTAAAAAGTAATCCCTAAGCTCTTGTTACCTAAAGAGAGTGAATCAAATCGGGGGGCCCATTTTGTTAGACAAGTGACGCAAGTAGTGGCCCAGGCATAACAAACTAACTAGAAGCTACACCCCCCTTGGAAACCTCAATCTACAAGTCAAGTTGAAAAAATAAACCACACCTTAAAGACAATGCTCATTAAAATTTGTTTAAAGATTAAGTTGAAAGGCCACAGGCCTTGCCAATCACCTTGACTCGAGTATGGTGCGCCCCCAAAGGAAGTATTAAATTGACACCTTTTAAACGTTCCATAAGTGCCCACCTCGGATATTACCTATGGCTGATAGCTTAAATGTGAATTTAAAAGTAAAAGTTTTAAGATTCAAAGTTATGTTACTGCTTTGCAGTCTGTTTTGTTTTCACAGGTTTGCGACACCGCACCAATCCTGGCCTTTAGATGCTCCAGTGCATAATCTCAATCCCAGCGATTGGGTGCTAATCCAGTCCTAGAAAGATGAACCACCTACCAAGAAGCAGAAGGGTCTGTTTCAGATCCTACTTACCACTCCCATTGCTATGAAAGTCGCCAAAGAAAAGTGGATTCATCACACTGAATAAAGGCATCACCTGTACCAGAGAGGGTCACACCGGAAGCTGACCCACCTGAAGGTCACCGTTGGAATAATGAACCCCTGAAAGGACTCAAGTAGCTCTACAGAAAGAGGGTGCTCTCGTTTCAAGGGTTCCTGATGAACGGAACAAAACTGAGTTCCAAAAGTTCAAAAAAAAGTGTTTTTGTTGTCAACATTCTAGTAGCTAGAACAAGGGCGTCCCAGGCCTCACTTGCTGTTTAGAGAAAACCGTCAATGCCACAGCGATAATAGTTTGCGCCTTTAAGTGCATAGTCCACCGCGGGACCAAAGAGAGTATAAATTTGAGAAAAGCCTTTTGAGGGGGGAATTGTAGTAAAAATGTAACCTAAAAGCCATTGTATGTGTCTTAAGCAGCACATAGTACTGTAAGAGCTGCGCATGCCTGGAATGAGCAGACAGTAACCCTAAGATAAGGTTGCCAAGCAAACCGCTGGCAACCAATCAAAAGTAACACGCTGGCTGAGGAATGCAAGCTAAGTGATAAAACTGTAGCGCGAGGGTCGCCCAGGGTCGACTCTGCTTTGAGCGTGAGCTCCTTTGTCGAACTGTTTGCAAACAATAAAATCGAGTTGGACCCAGCCTGCAGTTGACTCTCCTCTTTGGGGCAAATTGGACTAGCCTCCAGGGGGCGACACTAGCATTTTGTGCAACACCATTCTAACCCACATCTGGATTTCAGACAAGACTCTGATGATCCAGTGACCATTTCTGTGCTCAAGGCGATCACCAAGTAATCTAATGATTAATCAATAAGGTTATCGGAATACATTATTCATCCATTTTTCTAGCTCTGTCTGTTAGGAAACTGATAACTTACTTCCCCAATCTGCCTCTTGTCTCTTCTCTCTTCCTGTTGTTGTTGTTTTATACTGTTGAAAACAAGTAAAAAACCCATCTTTTTTGTGGGATCCAACAGGTCCTAGCTACAGACACGTCCAAACACATGAAACTCCTGGCAGATCTGAAGATGATGGTAGAGACCAAGAAGGTGACAAGCCTGGGGGTCTTGCTTCTAGATAACTACTCTGACCACATCCAGGTGAGACTTTGGAGGGAGGGGATGAATTGAGAAGGGGGCCTCCTGTAGCAGAGCTGAAATCCAGGCTCAGAAGGGGGAAAATATTCACTGTTGGACAAAATCTAGCACTGGGAGCAAAGTGATGTGGTCCAAACGGAATGGACGACATTCCGTTCTGTTTGCAGTGGGGCCTCGTGGTTGGTTGCTTATCACTGTGAGCTTTGAGGGACACTCCTAGATGGGTTAACAGAGGAGATGCAAGACACAGTGTAAGAGATCATCCCTGCATAGGTTTCTCCAGGGCCCAGTGCTAGACCTAGTCAATTTCTGGCCTGGTCAATTTCTGGTAGATCATGAGCTGAATATGAGCCAACAATGTGATGTGACTGCAAAAAAGGCAAATGCTATTTTGGGCTGCATTCACAGAAGCATAGCTTCCAAATCCTGGGAAGTACTAGTTCCCATGTACTCAGCACTGGTTAGGCCTCATCTGGAGTACTGTGTCCAGTTCTGGGCACCACATTTTAAGAAGGATGCAGACAAACTGGAGAGGGTTCAGAGGAAGGCAACAAAGATGATCAGGGGACTGAAAACAAAGCCCTATGGGGAGAGACTGAAAGAACTGGGCCTGTTTAGCCTTGAGAAGAGAAGACTGAGGGGAGACAGGATAGCGCTCTTCAAGTACTTGAAAGGTTGTCACAGAGAAGAAGACCAGGATCTCTTCTCAATCATCCCAGAGTGCAGGACATGGAATAATGGGCTCAAGTGACAGGAAGCTGGATTCCGGCTGAAGATCAGGAAAAGCTTCCTGACTGTCAGAGCAATACGACAATGGAACCAATTCCCTGGGAAGGCGGTGGGCTCTCCCACACTGGAGGCCTTCAAGACGAGGCTGGACAGCCACCTGTCAGGGATGCTCTGACCTGGATTCCTGCATTGAGCAGGGGGTTGGACTCGATGGCCTTATAGGCCCCTTCCAACCCTACTATTCTATGATTCTGTGACACCTCTTTCATGGGGAGAGAAAACTAACTTACAGGAAATTGGAGGACAGATTTTGGCAGAGCACCAACTCCGCCTCATCCCTGGAGCTGGACACCACACTGTCCCCACCTGCATTGCAGTGGAGGCAAACTGAGGGCTGGCCTGCCAAGACAGTTGATGCTGTTGCGGCACGAAGACCCCCAAAACCCTTAGGAAAAAAGAAAGAAGCTGTGCTACAAGCCCTGCCAATGGGGAGCCCTAACTGGGAGAAGCTGTGGAGAGTTTCTCCTCCCCCGGGAGAAATTTGGTAAAATTGTCTCCTAAATTTCTCTGCCCGCAAGTAAGGTGGAGAATTTCAAGAGGCCCTTTGCACACAGCATTATGCAGAACAGGTTGAATATAAAAGCCGATAACTCTTTGGGCATCCAAATATTCCGTCTCCGGGAAAAATGAATGTTTCCCAGTTTGATGCTTTGTACAGCTGGTTGATATACAGTTGTGTCAGACTGGGGAGAGTCTGTAGGCTGATTCTTTCAGACAATTTTTGTCTCTCCCACACTGGAGGCATTCAAGATGAGGCTGCTGGACAGCCATCTGTCAGGGATGCTCTGACTTGGATTCCTGCATTGAGCAGGGGGTTGGACTCGATGGTCTTATTGTTGTTGTTCAGTCGTTCAGTTGTGTCCAACTCTTCATGACCCCATGGACCATAGCACACCAGGCCTTCCTGTCCTGCGCTCTCTCCCGGAGCGTGCTCAAGTCCATATTCATTGCATCGGTGATGCTATCTCGCCATCTCATCCTCTGCCGTCCCCTTCTCCTTTTGCCTTCAATCTTTCCCAGCATCAGGGTCTTTTCCAGGGAGTTTTCTCTTCGCATTAGGTGGCCAAAATATTTGAGCTTCAGCTTCAGTATCTGTCCTTCCAATGAGCACTCAGGGTTGATTTCCTTTAGGATGGACTGATTTGACCTCTTTGCTGTCCAGGGGACTCGTAAGAGTCTTCTCCAGCACCACAGTTTGAAAGCATCGATTCTTCGGCGCTCAGCCTTCCTTATACTCCAGCTCTCACAGCCATATGTCGCTACTGGGAAAACCATAGCTTTGATTATACGGACCTTTGTCGGCAAGGTGATGTCTCTGCTTCTCACTATGCTGTCTAGGTTTGCCATAGCTTTCCTCCCGAGGAGCAAGCGTCTTTTAATTTCATGGCTACAGTCACCGTCTGTGGTGATCTTGAAGCCCAAGAAAATAAAATCTGTCACTGCTTCCATTTCTTCCCCTTCTCTATGCCAGGAAGTGATGGGGCCAGATGCCATGATCTTAGTTTTTTTAATGTTGAGTTTCAAACCAGCTTTTGCACTCTCCACTTTCACCCTCAACAAGAGGCTCTTGAGATCCTCTTCGCTTTCTGCCATTAGGGTGGTATCGTCTGCGTATCTGAGGTTGTTGATAATTCTCCCGGCAATCTTAATTCCGACCTGTGATTCATCCAACCCGGCGTTTCTCATGATGTACTCTGCATATAAGTTAAATAAGCAGGGCGACAATATGCAGCCTTGTCGTACTCCTTTCCCAATTTGGAACCAATCAGTTGTTCCGTGTCTGGTTCTTACTGTTGCTTCTTGGCCCTCGTACAGGTTTCTCAGGAGACAGGTAAGGTGGTCTGGTACTCCCATCTCTTTCAGAATTGGCCAGAGTTTGTTGTGATCCACACAATCAAAGGCTTTAGTGTAGTCAATGAAGCAGAAATAGACGCTTTTCTGGAATTCTCTTGCTTTCTCCATGATCCAGCGAAAGTTGGCAATTTGATCTCTAGTTCCTCTGCCTCTTTGAAACCCAGCTTGTACTTCTGGTAGTTCTTGGTTCGCATACTGCTGAAGCCTAGCTTGTAGGATTTTGAGCATCACCTTGCTGGCATGTGAAATGAGCACAATTGTACCGTAGTTTGAACACTCTTTGGCATTGCCCTTCTTTGGAATTGGAATGTAAACTGACCTTTTCCAGTCTTGTGGCCACTGTTGAGTGTTCCAAATTTGTTGGCATATTGAGTGCAGCACTTCAACAGCATCATCTTTTAGGATCTTAAAGAGCTCAGCTGGAATACTGTCATCTCCGCTAGCTTTGTTGTTAGTAATGCTTCCTAAGGCCCACTTGACTTCACTCTCTAGGATGTCCGGCTCAAGTTGAGTGACCGCACTATCATGGCTATCAGGGACATTCAGATCTTTCCTGTATAGTTCTTCTGTGTATTCTTTCCACCTCTTCTTAATCTCATCTGCTTCTGTTTGGTCCCTGCCTTCTTTGTCCTTTATCATGCCCGTCTTTGCACAAAACGTTCCCTTGAGATCTCCGCTTTTCTTGAAGAGATCTCTAGTCTTTCCCATTCTGTTGTTTTCCTCGATTTCTTTGCATTGTTAATTTAAGAAGGCCTTCTTGTCTCTCCTTGCTATTCTCTGGAACTCTGCATTCAGTTGGGTATATCTTCCCTTTTCTCCCTTGCTTTTCGCTTCCCTTCTTTCCTCAGCTACTTGTAAAGCCTCATCAGACAGCCACTTGGCTTTCTTGCATTTCTTTTTCTTTGGGATGGATTTCGTTGCTGCCTCCTGAACAATGTTACGGACCTCCGTCCATAGTTCCTCAGGCACTCTGTCTATCAGGTCTAATCCCTGAAATCTATTCCTCACCTCCACTGTATATTCATCAGGGATATGATTTAGGTCATAGGTGAATGGTTTAGTGGTTTTCCCAACGTTCTTCAATTTCAGCCAAAATTTTGCGATAAGAAGCTCATGATCTGAGCCACAGTCAGCTCCAGGTCTTGTTTTGACTGACTGTATGGAGCTTCTCCATCTTTGGCTGCAAAGGACATAATCAATCTGATTTCGATATTGACCATCTGGTGATGTCCATGTGTAGAGTCGCCTCTTGTGCTGTTGGAAAAGAGTGTTTGCTATGATCAGCGTGTTCTCTTGGCAAAACTCTATTAGCCTTTGTCCTGCTTCATTTTGTACACCAAGGCCATGCTTGCCTGTTATCCCGGTGATTTCTTGACTTCCCACTTTAGCATTCCAATCCCCTTTGATGAAGAGGACATCTTTTTTTGGTGTTAGTTCTAGAAGGTGTTGTAGGTCTTCATAGAACCCATCAACCTCAGCTTCTTCGGCCTCAGTGGTTGGGGCATAGACTTGAATTACTGTGATGTTGAATGGTTTGCCTTGGATTCGTACTGAGATCATTCTATCATTTTTGAGATTGTACCCCAGTACTGCTTTTCCCACCCTTTTGTTGACTATGAGTGCTACTCCATTTCCTCTAAGGGATTCTTGCCCACAGTAGTAGATATAATGGTCACTGAATTAAAGTCGCCCATGCTTTTAGTTCGCTGATTCCCAAGATGTCGATGTTCAGTCTTGCCATCTCATGTTTGACCACCTCCAGCTTACCTTGATTCATTGATCTGACATTCCAGGTTCCTAAACAATATTGTTCTTTACAGCATCGGACTTTCTGACACCACCAGACACTTCCACAACTGAGTGTCCTTTCGGCTTTGGCCCAGCCACTTCACTCTTTCTGGCGCTACTTGGAAATACCCCCTGCTCTTCCCCAGTAGTATATTGGACACCTTCCGACCTGAGGGGCTCATCTTCCGGCGTCATCTCTTTTAGCCTTGTGATACGTTCCATGGGGTTTTCTTGGCAAGAATACTGGAGTGGGTTGCCATTTTCTTCTCCAGTGGACCACGTTTTGTCAGAACTCTCCGCCATGACCTGTCCGTCTTGGGTGGCCCTGCACGACATAGCTTATGGCTTCACTGAGTTACGCAAGCCCCTTCGCCACAACAAGGCAGTGATCCATGAAGGGGCGATGGTCTTATAGGCCCCTACTATTCTATGATTCTATGGTCTAGTCAATTTCTGGCCCAATTTCTGGCCCAATTTCTGGTCTAATCAATTTCACAGTGAAGTGAAAGAACAAAAGAACAAAAGAAAGAAGATAGCTGGACATTGCTGAGATGCATAAATAAACTTTTGTTCATTTGGAATAGCCCATTGTTTGATACAGTGAAGCCTCCACGCAAACTTATGCAGTTGTCAGAGGCGGACATATTGTGCTTGCCCTGCTCCATTTGCCAGGCCCATTGGCACCCCTAGCCATCGCTGCTGCCATGGTGTACCCTTATAGCCCCCTGAGGGAGGGGGTTGCCCACTCCATTCTCCTGAAGGGAGCTGCCCCACAGTAGGGGTGAGAGGGCAGGTATATAACTCTTTCCCTCAGCCTGCTAATCGACCCTGGCTTCAAAGTGTATTGACTGTACAGTTCGGGAAGTCTTCCACCTAGTGACTGAAGATGATACTGCAGGCTTCAAGTACCCAAACATGTTTAAATTAATGAAACCTAATGCACACATTTAAAAAACCACATAACCCTGAAGATGCACAGTCCTAGGGTCCCCTTAGCATGTATGCCAAGTTTCAGGTGTCTAGGTTTCATGATTGTGGAACTATGGCACAGACTGACAGGCCTACATCTTCTGTTACTATTATAGAAGTATCAACATTGCAGTAGTACCACAAAGTTCTTAATATAAAGCATCCAGTATACAAATTACGTGACATCGCTGGTGAAATTACATCACTCATTAAATGGCAAAATATCCTTATAAATCAATGTTGAGAAGCATTTGAACGTAGTCCAGAGATGGTGCCCGGTGTGGGCGGAAGGGGGTGGAGTTTGTTCCATGTCCTGGGTACTGTCCAGTAGGTGCCTGCATTCCATGGGGTACTGAGACGGGGGATCTGCAACGGTTTGGACCACCTGGTAGTGATGTTGCTGTTGTTCTTGCCCCTCACAGGTCTTACAAAACATCGTGCACTGTGCCAACCTGAGCAACCCAACCAAGCCGCTGGAGTTGTACCGCCAGTGGACTGACCGAATCATGGTGGAATTCTTCCACTAGGGAGACTGGGAGTGGGAGAAAGGCATGGAGATCAGCCCCATGTGTGACAAGCACAATGCCTCCATAGAGAAGTCCCAGGTGAGTATGCCCGTCGACTCTGGGCTTGGTTGACAGGGTGGGGATGACAGCCCTTTAAATGACAGCAGGCAGAATCCAACAGGGCGCTTCCACTTCTGCCGATCCCTTTCCGCAAGCAGTGGTCCTGCCAATTCCATCACGCAAGCGGGACCCACCGCTTATGCGAGGGAGATTTAGCGCTTCCTAGGAGAAAGCCCCAAACAAGCATTTCCACTCATATCTGGAAGGATGCAGGTTGGCGGACTGTATTGCCCCGGCCATAGGCTTCAAACTCTTAATTTAGAGGTGCCAAGATAGAGATAAATCAGACTCAAAGGTTTACTTACAAGAAGTACTTTATTGGGTAACTTCCAGCCACCGGCGTACCCAGTGGGTAGATCAGACAGCTTCTCTGAACCCAGAGCCGTTGGGTACAATGGGTCTTATACTCTACATGTTGGCAACGAGGCAGCGCAACACTAGCAAGCACCCCTAGCGTTCATTCCCCACATAAACTAACAGCGCTTGGTTCTCAGCACAGCTGCCTGTAGCTTTAAGGTAAACAAACTCTGCTTCTCAGGCTAATCAGTGATAAGACTTCTCCTCATTAGCAAGGAATGCTTCAAGAAGGCTGTTATCGGCCTTTTGACTCATCTGCACATGCTCAGAGGCTTACTAGCATGGGAATTGCACCAATAATGAACTTAAGCAAGCATTATGGATCTCTAGGCCCCTCTAGCACTGCAAATGACTTGGCTAGGCTCCTGGGGCCAATACAAGGAGCTCCCTTGTGGAGCTCCACCAACCTGCCTCCTTCCAGGAACAAGCATTTCCACTTGTTTCGGGTTGCACTGGCAAGGCTAAATCGCCGTTGTGCAAGTGTTGCGGTGGCTTGCACCACGGAATTGGAGGGGTATAAGAGAATTGGTGAGGGTGTAAGTGCCCCATTGGATTCTGTTCAGGGTGCACCATGAATCAACGGTGCTTAGCGTTTTTAAACCAAGAGAAACGAAGTCAAACGTTACAAGGATAAGCACTACAGGCAAGGATTTATTATTTTTTTCCGGAAAGTGTCCTGCTTCCAGTGGCATGGGGCCAGAGCTCCAGGGAATTAGTCAGGATCAGTACCAAAAACGAGGCCAGTCCAAAGTCCAAACATAAGGAATTCCAGGTAACAGTGAGGTCAGGGGTGGGCAACTTGTGGCCCTCCAGAGGTTTTGGCCTATAATGCCTATCAGCCATAGCTAATGATGAGGGATGATGGGAGTTGTAATGCAAACTGTCTGGATGGCCACAAGTGACCTGCCTATGAACTAGGATTTCAGGGAACTACAAGGCAGATGCCTGGACTCTGTGCCAAGAAAATTTACTCACAAGTAAACCTTTACTCACGGGGAGTCTTTATTCCTCAGGCGGGCACTTCTGCATCTGGCAGCTGGCCAAGCATGGAACTTTAGGTGCTTACACTCCCTAGGTCTGGGTAGCCACTTGGTTTCTGCCTCTTTGCGTCTGAGAGAGGACTATGTATTGAGTGATAGGGTTGATGGCTGTCTCCCCCGAGAGCCCAGATCCCCCTGATCCATGTCAATGTCCTTCAACGTAGGCAGCCCCTCCACTACATTTGGCTTGGGGGGCTCTGGTTCTTCATCCAAAGAGGAGACCTGAAGAGGGAGCATGACATGAAGATTCCCAAAATGGTATGGGGAGGTTCTTTTCCCCCCCATTTTATTTTATTTTTAAGCACTCAGGTGCTGGAGTTGCATGTTGGGAGAACACACAGCCACTAAGGGCATTACACATTGTGTGTTTGCTTTGCAATACCACTGTGGTGGCAGGGAGTTCACAAAATGCTACAAGACCTAATGGCAGAATCATTATGCAAGAGAACCACCATGTTTATTCAAGCTTGAACGATTTGGCCTGCTTGTAGAAATGCCATTTTTCCTGTAGAAAAGGTGTGTTTTTCGAGGTGTATTTGGACTGGTTGGGCAGGGGGCACTCAGCACAGACTTACAGCACAGATTGCAGTATGCTTGCAGTACTGTGTATTACCCCCCCCCCCATTTTCTGTCTTCCGGCAGGTGGGATTCATTGACTACATCACCCATCCACTCTGGGAAACCTGGGATGATTTAGTCCATCCAGACACTGAGGAAATCCTGGATACTCTTGAAGACAACTGGGAATGGTACCAGAGCATGATTCCCCACAGCCCCTTGCCACCCCCGGATGAGCCAGGATCTGAGATGCAGGGTACAGTCCCTGATAAGTTCCAGTTCCAGCTCACCCTGGAGGAGGAAGATGGAGAAGAATCGGAGACCGAGCAGGAGATGGAGAGTCCCCTGGAGGAGGAGAATAGCGAATCCAAAACTTTGGGGACCACTGATGACTCTGAATTGGCAAATGAACCCTTGGCCTCCCCCATGGACAAACCAGGCAGTCCCCCCAGGAATGCCCTGGTCAAGCAGAAGGAGGTGTTGAACTTCGATAACCAAAGGACGCTCTTGAGGAGCCACAGCAGTCAGTGTTGTCTCCCACCGAACTAGTGAGGAGGGGGAGCAGGGCTGAGGCAGAGCTGTGTCTCGACAAAGAAGGGAACATCACCTTTCTGCCCCTTGGGACGTAGTAAGGGTGAGACACTGTTGTCGCTCCATTCTGGCAGGGTGGGAGAGGGGGAGATGTCTGGTAGCCCCCCCCAAATGTCTTGTCGCCAAGGGTAGCCTCTGATTCTACGCACCGTTGCAAGGGAGCACAACTGTGGATTTTTCCTCCCCCCACCAGGAAATCTGCAAGGGACACCAAGTTTGAACGGCGACATTTGCCTAGGTGCTGGACCCCTCACACCTTCTTTCCAGGACTCAAGGTATTTAGGCAGTACTGAGATTGGTCAAGAAGAGAAATGTGTCCTGCTTCCCCACACCCACTCCCCTCTGCACTGGACCTGTCAACGTCCCCATCTTCTAGTTTGGCTTCAGTTTGGACATGGGGCCTGCTTCTTGATTTCCAACAGCCCATGGGAAGAGAAGGCCAGTAGCTCAGCGGTAGAGAGCACGTTCTGCATGCGGAAGGTCCCAGGTTTGATCCCTGACATTTTCCCTTTCGATAAGGATCTTAACTCATCAGGGTTGGGAGAGGGTCTTTTTCCACTCAAGAACCTAGGGAGCCACTGGAAGTCAGAGAAGAAGAATACAGGGCTGGATGGACTATGGACTACTAGACTGACTCAAGTGGTCTGAACTTTCTCTGAATACACTGGCTCAGTTTGGGGGAAGGGCTCAGTGAGCTCTTGAATAGTGTTTGCTGGTCAAAATAGACCATTCTGGGCTTGATAGACCAATTCTTTGACTCGGTAGGAGACGGAAGCTTCAAACAACACTCTTCTGCAAGACAGGGACCTGTGCAGAGGAAGAGTAACCCTAGCATCCCATTGGCTCCCCTACAGAGAAGAAGTTCACCCTAGGAGACTGCCTCTGGTTGTACATCGCCAGCAGCTCCCATTACTGTCTCTCCAGACATTGTTTTGGGATATGAATTTCACCCCACCTTAGCATCATAGAATAGTAGGGTTGGAAGGGGCCTATAAGACTTTCGAGTCCAACCCCCTGCTCAGTGCAGGAATTTGAGTTAAAGCATCCCTGACAGATGGCTGTCCAGCCTCATCTTGAAGGCCTCCAGTGTGGGAGAGCCCACCGTCTCCCTTGGTAATTGGTTCCATTGTCGTATTGCTCTGACAGGCAGGAAGTTTCTCCTGATGTTCAGCCGGAATCTGGCTTCCTGTCACTTGAGCCCGTTCTTCCGTGTCCTGCACTCTGGGATGATGGAGAAGAGATCCTGGCCTTCCTCTCTGTGACAACCTTTCAAGCACTTGAAGAGCGCTATCCTATCTCCCCTCAGTCTTCTCTTCTCAAGGCTAAACATGCCCAGTTCTTTCAGTCTCTCCTCGTAGGGCTTTGTCTTGATTTGCTACCAGATGTCTGGTGGCCATAGCTGCACTGAAAATAACCCTCTTCAGGCTAATCGCTTTCCTATCTTTTCTCTCCCCATGGAAATATTTATAGAAAGCAATAATAATAATAATAATAATAATAATAATAATAATAATAATAATAAAAAAATCTGCCATCTTTCCCATTTTTTCCCTTAAAGGCTCATTCATCTTTCTCATTTAGAAATGAAAACACACATTATTTTTTTTTACATTTTCCAGTAAGGAAAAAATCCGGTTTGTTTTTGTGATATGTGTTTCATTTTTTTTTCAGCCCCCACCCCCCAAGCAGTGGGTTTCTTTGCTTTCTTTTTTTCAAAAGGCTGTAAAGATATAAATATTTTCAGGCTTTGGGAGAGATGATGCTAGTTATTCTTTTAAAAGATCTGGGAGGAAAAACGTTCTTGATGCCAAAATGATGGATTAATATTTTTGTAATATTTATCTAACTCCCCCCCACACACCTCTAATGTAAATTAGTTTTAGTAACTGACACGTAACTGTGCTGACAAGATTGTTTCCATTGGAGAGTTTTGATACTTCTCAAGCAATATAATTGTTATCTGGGGAGAAAAACCTCAATGAGCTAATTTGGCCCTTCTGAAACTTTGACAGATTTGTCTTGTGATCTTTCTTCGAGTCCATGAAAGAATTGTCCTGTTTCAGTGTCTCTTGGGGGGGGGGGGTCTCTTTGGGGTTCCCAAATTGCTCCTTTCCACTGAAGGGAATGGGGAAAGCTATTCACATAGTAACTGTGTGCATATCAGCTACACATAAGACTCTGGACTGATGTGTATTTTTAATTTGGGGATATATATATTTTGAAAAGGTGAATGTTTTCCTCTTCAAATGGCCCGTTTTTTGTTATGTTTTTAAATGGTGTTTTAGTCTTAGTTTTCTAAACGGAAATGTTTTGCTATTAGCAAGCTGGCTTTCAAATATGGAGCATTTGTTTATTTATTGACCACATTTCTATACTGCCCAACAGCCAGCCTTTCTAGGTGGTTCACAAACAGTAAAAACCCAAATGCAACAAAATAAATTATAAAACCTTTCCAAGTTTTAAATGGAGGAAAACCAACGTAAAACCCATAGTCAAAGCCAACAGCAGGGAAAAGATCTAAAAACACAGTAATACAGTTAAAAACAAAAATGAAGGACTAAAAAGTTTGGGAGGATACTTGGTGCCAGAAAGACCACAATGTAGGTGCCACGAGCCCCTCTGGGAAGCTCATTCCACAACCGGAGTGCCACCACCGAAAAGGCCCTCTCCTTAGTAGCCAGCCACCTTCCCTTGTTCGGTGGGGGCACCCAGAGAACGGCCTCGGAGGATGATCTTAGGATCTGAGCTGGTATATATGGGGCAGGTAGAGGGGTGATTAGTGTGGGTCAGGGCTAGGCTGTGCTATTTTTCAGGTTCTCCACTTCCTCCTTTCCTTTTTGGTATCTCACTCCTTTATTCTGTTCTCTCAGTGCTTTCTGCTCCTGGATTTCCACTCTGCCTATCCCATCGTTCCACTCTTCCTATCCCATCGTTCCTGCAAACAAATGGAGATTTTGCTGCTAAAAGATGGCATCTATGATACTCCTGGCTCCAGTCGAGCCAGAAGCTGACTCAGTCCCTTTTATGTTGTACATCCTTCTGCTTTACAGGATCCTGCTACCCCAGAGGAGACCTGTAACCAGGGAGGGGCCCTGTCCCTGTACGGTTCTTCCTAGAAGACTTGAGCTGCTGACTGGAAGGGGGCGGGGTGAATTTTGTGCATCTGCACTTGGGACGACTCTTAATAACCCAGTTCTGCAGAGCATCAGAAAGAGATCAAGTTGCCTGCAACTGGGGAACCCCCAGCCGCTGCAAGTAGAAGACACTATAGTAGTGAATGGGGTACCAAGGATTGCTGGTTGGATTGGAGAACTGTGCAAGCGAGAGGACTCCATTTGTTGAAATCGAACAGAGGTGCCCTGTTGCATGTACCGCTGAAGAAAGGGGGTGTCCCATGGCACTGTCGGCAAGGCTGCCACCTTTATGGTATTTGGGATTATCTTTTCTAAAGGAACCTTTGTGGCAGCATTATTATTATTGTTATTGTTATTATTAATTATTAGAGTTTGAAGTGTAATAACCCTCACAACTGCTCTGCTCACCCATGTTTTCTGGTAGAAACTGGTATTACTGTGAACAGCGCTCAGAAATGCTGCATTTATTACACTGCACTTTGAGTTGGCAGAGGTACAGGTGGGGTTGAGTTCCCACTTCTTTGTGGCATAAGTGCCATCATAATTACAGGGAAGGAACTGTTGTTCGTTGTTCTGGTGTTCGTGTTTTCCTTGCAATATTAATCATTTCCCCATCCACACATTTTCTTCTGTGCAATGTCATTCAATGTTTAAAAAAAAATGTTGTTTTTTTAAATTTATAAATCATGTTATAAAGCTCTAGGACTTGAAATCGATGCCCTGCCCTGAGGAGCTTACAATTACAGAGCAACTGAGAGGGTGGGAGGACGAAAACAGGGGGAAAGAGGCAAGGAGACCCAGCTGGACGTGATTGAATGGGGTGGAGATGGCTTCAGACAGGAATACAGGAAAGGTAGATTTGGGGAAGACATTTTTGGACATGCTCAGAGAGAGTGGCAGGCCGAAGGGTCAGCAAGGGAGATGGGTCATGGGCCAATTTGTACTGGGAAACAGGGTTAGGAAAACATAGGATGGGTCAAAGTCATAGAATTGCTGCTTGCAGGACCTGGGAATTGTGCTGCGACAAACAGCGATGCACAACACTGCATCTGTGCGAAGAGAAAAATCACAAGCTTCCAGCAGCGTTTCATTGCGAAGTGATTTGGGGGCTCAACGCCCACCCATGCTGAAAGAATACCCTCGGATCACCAGATAAATATTATTTTATGCATGGAGCAAGGATGAACTCGCAAGACTCCAGCATAGGAAATTTTCTGGATGATTCCTGGGGGACTGACTGGGGCTCAGGAACACAACAACAGCAATGCATTTCCCGCAAACCTATCCTTCCTTTCCTCCCAGCTGATCCATCACTGACAAGCCCAGCTACCAAATAATGTATATTTAATTCCAATGTGTACAGCCTATTTCTCATGTCTGTTCACTGCTGTCTCTTGCTTGTCCTGCAACACCCTCGATTATACCTACACGTTTGCCTCGTTTCACAAAGCCTGCGTAGGGGTCTCCTATTACCATGGCTGGGCGTGATCCGCCTGCAACATCTCCTCTTCCACAACAGGGCCCATTTGTTCCTTGCACAAGAGACGTTGTGGAGTTCCATTGGGGCACTGGGAATTTTAACATGTCCGACCGATAGAGTGGGATGCTCAACTCTCAAGTTCCTAGTTCTCATTGGTCATTGTGCAGGAAAAGCCTGTAAACACAGCCGTACCGTTATCCTAAAGATGGCCACACCATCAGCCTTCAAGGACCATGCATTGGGCTGATGTGTGGTTATCGGCCAGACAGAGGGAACACTCTTAGTGCTACCAATGGAAAGGGATATCAGGCAGCTATTCCTCCTTTTCCTCCTTAACAGATTTGTTTTCTGGACAGAAAAAAGGCTAAAGTAAATAAGATTTAACAAAGTCTATACCGCATCTATGCACAGAGTCGGGTTGGATGGGAATCGCTACTGGACCTCTATTTAGGCCTAGTGGCCTTCACAGCCCTGTACGGAAATTAAAATGAACACCGTTTTCTGCTCTGTTTTCCGTTAAGCAGAGAATATATCGTTGGAGGAAGAGGACAGGACGTGAGAGGTGAAGACTGGGAGAGTCAACCAGCAAATGGATTTGCACATCAGCTGAGAGTTGGGGTGGTTTAGTGCTAGAACTCGTCTCTGAAGTGCATCTGAGAATATGCAAAGTGCCTTTGCCCTTATGGTAGTTGCAATGGATCCATTTCTGGCTCCTCACCCCTCACCAGCACCACAACCTGCCTGCCTCACAACTGGGCTTAGGGGGTTTTGACTTGCCCCCGTCCTTTCCTTTCCCCTCTCCTTTTTAATATCCAGTCAAACTTTAGTTTTGGAAATCCCATTACACATTTTTAGTTAGTCCCTCAGACGCTTAATACTGATGTTCGCTTGCCATCAAGTGGCCAAAAACAGCCTAAAGGGGCTTCCAGATGGCCGCTCCTAGTGCTAATAAATCATTTGCTCTTCTGATGTAAGCTAAGCTACAAGCAGAATTGCAATGGACTTTCCACGCTATTGTGGGAGGTATGGTTCATTTTCTCTGGGCACGTCCTGCTATCTTCTACCCCAGTCAGTGCTGTTACTTGTGTTAGATAAAAGTTCTTGCTTTCGGTTGAAAGAAAGGATGCCAGGCAGGCAGCAGTGGATCCAACAGTATTTTATTAGTCGTTTTGCAAAACGGGTGCAGAGCAGTCTGGACCCCGAGCTAAGCATGCACAAGTCTTTTATCCCCCCCCCGTTTACAATTTTCCGTTAGCCACAAGACATGTCAACTGACTGAGCCGTTAGCTGACTCATTAGAGCACGACTGTGTCAACATGTTTATTTTTGATTATGCTTATGTGACTGTCTCGCCAGCCACTTATGACTTCCCCTTTTCTAACACTTGCAGGGGTAGGCCACTTGTCACCCTTGTTAGATAAAAATAGTCCTTGCTTTCGGTTTAGAAGGAAAGGATGCCAGGCAGGCAGCAGTGGATCCAACACTATTTTATTGAACGTTTTGCAAAACGGGTGCAGAGCAGTCTGGACCTCGAGACACGTGTGCAAAAGCCTTTTATACCATATTGCTTCTATTGTTCTTACTAGTAACCAATGAAACAGTTAGTACATCGGCTCACTAAGTCAATAGCCAATAAACAGTATCAGCTTACCAAACTGTTAGTCATGAGCACGTCAGTATGATTTTCTTTTTGCTCTGCCTACATTTTTCGCCACTCGGGCTTTTATGTAACTTGAGACGCCAACAGTTACGGAGTCTCTTTTTCTAACAATTCCCTCCTTTAAGTCTTTATTCATGTCTTAAAGCGTTTAAAACGGAGCCTCTTTATTGGTACAATAAAGCAAGAGCATCTGTTTTGACAGCGGTTTTTATCAATCGCTGGGATAAGCTTTTAACACAGGGGATAATGCAACAACCAAATAACACTATAACTCTTATCATCACTACAAGAGAAATAAGGATTGAGGCTGCTAGGTGTTTCCATTTTTCAAACCATTTCTCTAACCAGGCAGTCACGGGGTTGTTAATCCTTGAATTCTTGGCTAATTCTTCAGACAAGGCGGTGAGGCCCTGCAAAGCCCTTGTTACCGTGCCATCTGGGGCAGTGTTGTTAGGGATGAAGGTGCAACACCGTCTACCTAGCATGACACAAACCCCTCCTTTTTCTGCTAACATATCAAGAACACGCTGATTTTCCCAAGCCATTTGGCTGGTGGCATTTAGTTGCTCAGCCAATCTCTTTATAGCATCACGGGTATAGTTTATTGAGAGTCTGGCACTTTTTTCTTTCCCCATGCGTTAGGGTGCTGGAACAAACGGATCACACAGGTGAGGAGGGAAGGAGTGTCCCATCCCAGTGGAAAGGGCAGCACCTTTGCTACAGATCTCCCTGTGGCACAAACAAAACAGTCAGACTTATTTAAAGACTTGGCTGTATACTTTATCTACTCTAACTACACATTATCAGTTTCCTCTGTTATTGGGATCCCTAACTTGGTTCTCCAGGGACGCCTCTCTTTTTCAGGGATCTGTACCAGAAGTGGTCTGAGGGCTGTAGGTGTGACATTTTGGGGTTTTATCTTAAAGCTGTCAAGCCCAAGTCTTTGAGGTATCACCATTTATGTTAATATTTTTTTGACTAACATTACCAACACCACTCACAATACTTGCTTCATATTACAAGTTTTTTGTAATTCGATCTCGAGCTTCTCTCAGATGTTGTGACTTGTATATTACAGGTGATTGTGGCTTCTGGATGGCTTCTTTGCCTGTGTCCCTGGCAGCTTCCGGAGGGGTGCCAGGGAGCAGAGGACTGTTGCCCGTGTCCTTCTGTTCTTTCCAGGTGACAGAAGGAAGCAAGGGTCGCCTAAATGGCTTTATCTGGCTGCAATGTGTCCATTTGCTAGAACCCACACGCTTTACACACGAGTGGCTGGTTGGTCCCACCAAATAAGGCCCCTCCCACCCTTCCTTTAAAGCTTCTTTATTCTACTTTTTCAGCAACACCTCGTCTCTTGTCTGGAAGAGATGGATAGGTGCATCTAATGGCAGTCTCTGTAACGGAACGGAATAAGCTCGTAGCTGTGAAAGAACAGACTGTAGAGAAGTCAACTGATCCCTTAGCATCTGATCACCCACCTCCCACTTGACTTCCTCCCTCCTTCCGCAGTGTACCCGAGGCGGGAACTCAAACATCAGTTCGAAGGGGGACAATTTTATGTCCTTTCTTGGCATCCTTTGAAGCTTCGTTAAAGCTATTGGCAGAGCCTCAACCTAAGTGAGCTTCACCCCTTGTTGGAGTTTGGTTAAAGTCTCCTTGAGGCTCTGATTGATTCTTTTAACCTGTCCACTTGCCTGGGGCCTCCAGGGGCAATGTAAATGCCACTCTACTCTCAGAGCTTGTGCCATCCCCCGTGTAATAACTGAGGTGAAATGTGAGCCCTGATCGGACTCTATAACTTCGGGCAGGGAGAACCGGGGCACCACCTCCTGTAACAACTTAGCAACAACAGTTTTAGCTTGGCAGTTTCTGCATGGAAACGCCTCTACTCACTCTGTCATTTGACATACTATTACAAGCAAATACCTGTAACCCCTACATGGTGGCATCTCAGCAAAATCAATTTGCACCCTCTGGAAAGGATAGTAGGCCCAAGGTCGCCCTCCATTTGGAGGAGGGGGTGCCCTGGGAGGGTTGGTTTTCTGGCAGACTTTATAGGTTGCGGCCAGTCGGTGGGCACATACAGTTATGCTAGGGGAGACAAACAGCCTCTTGCAATAGTCAATCATGGCTGATGCTCCAGGGTGTCCAAGAGAATGGTGAACGTGTTTTAGAACAACCCTCTGCAGGGTCTGTGGAAGAAGCAGTCTTCCATCTGTCATCTGGATCCATCTGTCGTCGCAGGGACTTATTCCGTGTTCTTGTGCCATCCGTAACTCAGCAGGGGAGTATGTGGGGCGCTCTTTTCTTTTGGGTAGAATGAGGAATGTTCCTTGGATTCCCTCTTTGGCTGCTCTTTTTGCGGCCTCATCTGCCTTCTGGTTTCCCTGTCTCCATTTTTCCTCTTTTTCTTTCCCATGGGCTCGGACGTGGACAACAGCTACTTGTGAGTGTAGCTGGAGGGCATCTAGAAGATCTACTATTAGGCCGCCATTAGCCACTGGAGGTCTGTTTGCTGTAAGGAATCCCTTCTCTTTCTACAGTTGCCCATGAGCATGCACAACGGCGAAGGCATTTTTGCTATCGGTATACTCGCTTCCTTTTGCTTGCCTGCAGGGCTCTTGTTAAGGCTACCAACTTAGCGGATTGGGCGGAGAAATGAGGAGGCAACCTTTCTTCGTGCACATTTTTGTCTAGAGGGCCGCTCCTGTGTAGCGCCTTCCATCCAGCATATAGCTAGACCCATCTACAAACAGATCTCTGGCTCCCTCTATTGGTTCATCCTCAAGGTCCGGTCGGCCTTTGGTGTCTAGGTCTAATACTTCAAGGCAGTCATGATCTGGGAGTCCTGATCCATTTGTGCCCAGTAATGTTGGCAGTAGTGTGGCGATATTAAAGCTAGAGCAAGCCTTAAAAGTGAGGTTTTCGTTTGTCAGTAAACCTATTTCATATCGGGAATGCCGGGCTGCGTTGAGAAATTTGCTTCCTCCTCCTGATCTCAAAATTTGCGGCACTCCATGCGGCACCCAAACTTCAATGGGTCCTCCCATCGTCATTCTCTCGGCTTTGGTACAGATCAGAGCTGCTGCCGCTACTGCTCTTAGGCAACTTGGCCATCTTCATGCTACGACATCTAGGACTTTGGAATAATATCCCACTGGTCTCCAAGAGGGCCTTTTTCGCTGGCAAAGCACTCCTCAAGCTATGCCCTTATTTTCATGCGCATAAAGTCTAAATGGCCGGCTGGGATTTGGTATGGCCAGTGCGGGTGGTGACACAAGAGCAGCTTTAAGACTGAGGAAAGACTTATTTATTCTTTCTGCAGCGCCTCATGCAGCGGCCGCGCTGTCTCCCCATAGTTTGCTATCCATAGTCGGCAGAATCCGGTCAACCCCAGGTAGGCCCTCAATTCGTGGGGGGACTTAGGGACAGGAGTGTCACGGATGACTCCGACTCTTTCTTGCCCTAGGCTCCGAGTCCCTTTAGTTAAGTGGTGGCCTAGGAATTTTACCGTTGGTTGGGCCAACTGTACTTTTTCTTTTGACACTTTATAACCCCCCCTAGATGGTTGACTCTGTTTTCTATTAGGCTCCAGTCCTCGGTGGCCTCTGGGGTGGATTTTTCTGCAACCTTTAAAAGGGCCATTTGGTAGTTACTACTCTGCTGTTTAGGGAGCCGTATCTCCATCCTTCCGTCAGGAGTAAAAGCAATCTCAATTTGGAGTTTAGTCAATGAGTCCCTCCCTAGCAATGCCACCGGACAGGAGGGGGTACAGACAAATGCATGTTCTAGGTGTGTTTTCCCAACCTTGGTGAACAGGGGACGAGAGAGGGGCACTTGGGTTGCCCTTCCCTCGACCCCCATTATGGTGGTGAACCCCCCACCTCCCGTTGGGGGCTCACTGAGGGGGAGGACGGACGGGGCGGCCCCTGTGTCTACAAGGGCTTTGTAGGAGCGGCCCCCAACCTTTATTTTGACCATGGGGTCCCGTCTTGCCTCAGAGACGGCTAAGAGGGGGCCGGGCCCCGGTCTGTCTTAATCTCTTTTCTGTTCATACAGAACTCTCTGCGCTCCTCCTATATTTTCCCCTCTCTCTTTCTGCTTCAAAGCCTTACAGTCACGCTTCTAGTGTCTCATTTTCTTACAAAAGGCACATTGATCTTTCCCCAGGGGAGATCTTTTCCTTCCCCCTTTCCTCCCCTTTCTAGCTCCCTCTTTGTCAGGTTTAAGAACCGCAGCAAGGAGCTTGGCCTGCTTCTTGTCTTTTTCTTTTTCTTTTCCTTCTTCTTCTTTTTCTCACCTCTCATAAACCTTTTGAGCTACTTCAACTAAAACTCCTAGGTCAGCCGCCAATCCTTTCTCAACTTTCTGCAACTTCTTTCTGATGTCTTGGCAACTATTTCTCACGAACTGAGTCGTGAGAATCCTTAAATTATTTGGGTCATTCAAGTCAACATCAGTATACTTGGTGAAGGCTTCCCTTAGCCTTCGGAGGAACACGGCAGGAGGCTCGTTTTTGTCTTGTTTTAAAGTCAGAACTTTTTGCAAATTGGGGGCCCTCCGCGCGGCTTGTCTCATGCCTGCTAAAATGAGCCGAAAATACGGCATGCCTCTGCCTTTGTGCAGCGGTGGCTAGTCTCCGATCAGGCTGTCTTAAAGGCAACACTGCTGCTATCTGATCTTCGGTCACGAGGGGGAGCTCCTCCTTAAGCTTGGCGCGCGCGCCGGCAAGAATAATCGGTTTCTGACTAAGGAAACAAGTGTTTAATAACATCTGTGTGTCGTCCCAGGTAGGATTGTGTGTGAGCCTCACATTTTCTATTAAGGACAACAATGGACTGGGGTCCTCCTCAAAGGAGGGGTTAAATTGTTTCCAATTATACAAGTCAGATGTCGTGAATGGGACATAAACAAACAACGTCTCTTGAGGATATTGGGCGGTAGAGTCGGGGACCTCTCTAATAGGGAAGGTCAATTTTTTTCTTAGTTATCACAGGGAGGGCCAAGGATATACATTTAATTACCCATGGGGCGGGCCTGCCGCCGAGGGGCACACAAGTTGCCCACGAATCAATATAAGGGAACTGGTCCCAACTTCCCCTCTGTGCTACTGTAGTTCGCACATCAGATACCAAGGTTGGGTCAAAAGACCCCTCAGGTGGCCATTTGGGTTCTAATACTGGCCATTCCTGAGTGCAAAAAAAGACAAGACGATCCTTTGTCATCTTAGTTCTATAATCTTGCTTAAAACGTGACCAATTGCGCAAACAACACTCCAAGGGCGTATGGGACTTCTTCGCAGACTTAGATTGGGACCCGCCCATGACGGTGGGAATTTCAGTCAGCAATTCTTGCGCTTCGCCCTCCTGACCTAGCCCGTCTCCGGGGTAAGGAAATGCAGATCGGGGCTCCCCACTCGCTTCGCCCGTAGGCGTCTCACACAAGCACAAACACACCACCGTCCCGCGTTTATCCCCTAATGTAAGCTGTTTCACTTACCCCAAAAGCCTCTTCTGTCCCGCCCGCAGCTGCATCCAGCTGCTTATTGATCCACTGCTGGTGCCTAAAAGGAGTGATCACGTCTCCCTCTTCCTCTGGCGTTGGTCCTCGAGCGCCTCGGCCGCCGCCATCGTGAGGAGAAGGCAGTGTAAACAACCGCCTGTGGCCACTTCTCCTCCGTGGCCCCTCGGCTCAGCGCGAAGGGGACGCGCCCCGAAGCAGGATCCGAGTCACGGCACCAAATTGTTAGATAAAAATAGTCCTTGCTTTCGGTTTAGAAGGAAAGGATGCCAGGCAGGCAGCAGTGGATCCAACACTATTTTATTGAAACGTTTTGCAAAACGGGTGCAGAGCAGTCTGGACCTCGAGACACGTGTGCAAAAGCCTTTTATACCATATTGCTTCTATTGTTCTTACCAGTAACCAATGAAACAGTTAGTACATCGGCTCACCAAGTCAATAGCCAATAAACAGTCAGTATCAGCTTACCAAACTGTTAGTCATGAGCACGTCAGTATGATTTTCTTTTTGCTCTGCCTACATTTTTCGCCACTCGGGCTTTTATGTAACTTGAGACGCCAACAGTTACGGAGTCTCTTTTTCTAACACCCTCCAGATGCATGCTTTGGCCTACAACTCCCATGATCCCTCACCATTGGTTGTGCTGGCTAGGGTGGATGGGAATTGTATGCAAAACTGTCTGGAGGGCCACAAGTTGGTCAGGTTTTTATCCTTTGAGGAACATTATCTATAATATGTTTTATATCAGAGGTGGGCCATTTGAAGCCCTCTGTATGTTTGAGCCTACAGCTCCCATCTGCCCTAGGCTGCATAGCCAATGGCGAGGAATGATGGGAGTTGAACCCCTCCCCCCAATTAGTGTGCCACAAGCAGCCCACCCGTTTTATATAGTCAAAGCTTCCAGAATAATCCATGGCAGTTATGGTGGCAACATTGGTCATAAATGTGCTAAGAGCATAAGAACATCAGAAGAGCCCTGCTGGATCAGACCAAGGATCCATCGAGTACAGCATTCTGTTCACACAGTGGCCAACCAGCTGTCGACCAGGAACCCACAAGCAGGGCATGAGCGCAACAGCACCCTCCCACCCATGTTCCCCAGCAACTCACTGCCTCTGGACCTGGAAGTAGCACATAGCCATCAGGACTAGTAACCACTGATTGCCTTTTCTTCCAGGAATTTGTCTAACCCCCTTTTAAAGCCATCCAAATTGGTGGTATCTTGTGGTGGGGAGTTCCATAGTTTAACTCTGCACTGTATGAATAAGTCCTTCCTTCGATCTGTCCTGAATCGCCCACCCATCAGCTTCATGGTGTTAGATAAAAAGTTCTTGCTTCTGGTTGAAAGAAAGGATGCCAGACAGGCAGCAGTGGATCCAACACTATTTTATTGAACGTTTTGCAAAACGGGTGCAGAGCAGTCGGCAGTCTGGACCCCGAGCTAAGCAAGCATAAGTCTTTTTATACCCCCTCCCCTTTACAATTTTCTGTTAGCCGCAAGACATGTCAACTGACTGAGCCGTTAGCTGACTCCTTAGAGCACGACTGTGTCAACATGTTTATTTCTGATTATGCTTATGTGACTGTCTCACCAGACTTCCCCTTTTTAACAGATGTACACTGCCACTGGACATGTGTCCGGTGGGCTCAATAATTATGACTAATAGCTCAAAGGTCTAGCAAAGGGCTGACAGCCAAAGAATAAGAGGACAGGCTTTTCCTAACAATGGGATGATGACCCCCGTTGGGTTCTAGTATCTTTGGAGAGGGAGAAAAATGTCTCCGTATACACATTCTCCACATAATTTTGCACACCTTTCTCATGTCTCCCCTGACCCTCCTTTTTTCCAAGCTAAACCATCCCAGCCGTTGTCACCTTCTCTCATAGGGGAGATGCTCCAGCCCCTGGATCATTTTAGTTGCCCTTTTCTGCACTTTTTCCAGGTTGACAATATCTTTTTTTTAGGTGTGGTGACCGGAACTGGAGACAGTATTCCACGTGTGGCTGCACCCTAGATTTGTATAGGGGCAGTAGGACATTGGCAGTTTTATTCTCCTTTTCTAATTATGCCTAACATGGAGCTTGCCTCTTTTACAGCAGCTGCACACTGGGCTGACATCTTCACTGCGCTGTGTCCACCACAACCATGGTCTGTCACTACTCAAATCCCATCAGGCCAGACTTGAAGCTGAGATTTTGATGTCAGTGTGGCTTTTGTGTTTTGGAAATGCGGGAAACACATTTCTGATTCCTGGGATGAAAACACACACATGTTCAAACACCATCCTGAGGTAAAATGTCAGGAAGTCCCTCATATTTTATTTATTCTATGTCTTTATGGACTGATGGCCAGGGATTATATCCACTTTTCTGTCATAGGTGTTATTTTTATTTTATTTAAGGCTGAATAAAAACAAATAAAAAAAGAAATTCCCCTCAGTATCACGTGACAGCACTGAGGCCTGCTGGAAAAAATGGCGGGAAACAAAGCATCGCGAGTGGATGCGCGATCTGAAGGGCACCGCGGCTTTAAGAGCTCAACCGACTCCGAAGTAAGCCCCACTGAGTCCGACGAGTCTTACTCGCCAGCAAAGCGGGCATAGGACGGCAGGTCTCGTCAATCATCGGCGTTCCGCCAACGGTGTTGCGGGTCAACGCCCCCCCCCCCCGTGAGCCCGCCTTCGGGTGTAGCGCGACGACGAGGCGGGCCTTGGCTGGCTGACGTAACTTCTCTTTTGTATGCTGCCCCGCCCCTTTCGGAGCGCTGGTGACGTCGGCCCGGGATCCGCAGGCTGGTGTGTGTTGCGTCGCGCCGCCGCCGCGTTAGCTGCGCGATCAGAAGCGCGTTGTCGAGGTGAGTGCGCGCCCCGTGCAACCCCCCCTTTCTTCTGTGCACCTTCTTTTGGCACGCTCCCCACCCCCACCCATCTGCATTGCATCTTTTGTATTCGCTTGGGCCCCTCCCATGACATTGCTTTGGGAGCTGGGGCGGGCGGGGGGGTAACCTTCCTTTGACACATGCAAAAGGATGTATGGGAAGGGAGGGGGGGGTGGATAATATTTCCAGCAACCCCTTTAAAAAAAAAACCAAAGCTCTTGATGATGGGGGGTGGGTGAGGGAGGTGCTTTAAATGAATGGTTTGATAGCTGTGGACTGGAACGATGCTTGCAGTGTTTCCTAAAGGTGCTTTATTTTTATGTTTTTTTTGCAGTCGTGGAAGGATTGCAAGGAGAGGAGCGGGGTGGTGGTGAGTATGAATTGCTGGCCTCTGCGATGCAGATGGTAAACTGGCGGCTCTGGAAGGAAGAACGATGGGTTCGGGGGAGGGAAGGGGTGGGGAGGCAGCAGCCAAAAAGCTGTGCAGGTTGCAAAGGAAGCCAGATCTAGGAAGGCTGACCCCCGTTTGGGTGGGCCTATATAGCAAAGGGGGTGGGGAGAAAGAGAGAAGATGGAGGCATCTTGCAACACCTCCCCCCCCCCCCGAAATATCCTTTCCTACATCTTTTCCAGGCAGCCTCTGTTTTTGCCCTGGCCAGGATCCAAATGTTTTGCTTTTTGGTGAAAGAAAGAAAAATATCCCCAGGGATTTCTGCAAACAGCTTCCCATTTTTTTTCCTCCAACCCCCTTGCAAGCTGTCTGATCCAGTGGGATTTGAGGGTGGGGGAGGTTCTGAACTCCCCCCCCCCCCTTGCTGTAGAGGGATGGCTCTGTTCGAATCCGAATTTTGCCAGATCTGCGGATTTGGGAGGAGAAGGAGGTTCCCATTGTCTTGGCTGTTGAAGTGGCTGTCTTTGTTTCCTTGGGGTCCAGACAAAAAGCGGATGGATCCGTCCATCGTTTTTCCTTTTGCAGGCCATGGTTGCAACCCTGTCTCTGCTCCCCCCCCCCCCGGGGGGGGCAGGGAAAGGCAGCTGGGGCTCACTTTCCATCCTTGCCGGAGAGAGGCTATTCCACCGAGGGCAGGAAGGTGGAATGATGGCCACAGCGACCCCCTTTGAACATTAAATGGTGTCCCCTTTGCCATTGGATGACACGGCAGGGTTTGGCTGGAGTGTAGGCCGTCTTGCAACCTGATCCCACTCTGGTAGTGCTGATGGACAGGGCTGGGCCACCTGGATGCCCTGGTGTATGAATCATTGATGGCCCAGCAGGTGCTTGAGGCAACCAGGTACCTTGGTGCCTGCTGCCCGCTCTTCGGCCAGCCTCTCGTTGCATGGTGATGTCTTCAAAAGCGGATGGGGCAGATCCAAGGAGAGGCCGAACTGTTCAGCTGCAGGAGTGAAATGGAGCCTTTGTAATACTAACAAACCTCTTTGGGTTTAGCCCAGTACCCTGTTTCCAACAGAGGACAGCCAGTTGGCCCAATCAGGCTTTTCTGGCCCAAGATGGGATTAATAGAACTTCCTGGCAAGGGGTAATCTATCTCTGAGTGTCGGACGCTGGGGCTGAGAAACACAACAGGAGGGAGCTGTCAACTTGGTTTTTGTTTTTTTTTTTAATCCTTGGGGGCATTCGGGTGGCTGCTTTTGAAACTGGGAGGCAAAATAGGTGAACCCGCCTCGGTCTGATGGAGGAGGGCTGAAGGTGTTAGGGGTGTTTCTGAGCACAGGGAGTGGGATAGTAGTTTAGATTTTGATGGAGAACTGCTAGACATGGGGGAGGTATTTTTTAGGCTAGTTTAGACACGACTAGGCAGGTTTTTTAGGTTTTATAGGTTTAGCTGGCAGAGGAGGAAGGTTTTTCTTCACCCCCCCCCCCCCGGTGAGTGATAACAAACGGGGAGGCGGGGTTTGGGGATTTTGATTTAATAGATGCTAGACGCAGAGCAAAGAGGGAGAACCCCCTGCTGCTCATGTTCCCCAGCGTATTGTCTCTGATACTGGCAGTAATAAATAGCCGTCATGACCAGTAGCCATTGATGGCCTTATCGCCTGTGATCCAAGCATCAACTCTCTTTCCCGGTTTCCAAGGATCATTGGGGGGGGGGGGGTCATTCTTGTGGCCCGGTGAGGGGCAGATTGAGTTGCCAGAGGGGGGGGGTGTTATGGCAGGACGGAGCCCCTCCTGCACAATTTTCTGTCTCTGGCTGGATCAAGACCTAGAGAAGAACAGAACCCCTCCAATCTTATTTTGTGTCAGGTGACAGGCGAGCTCCTGTTCTGATCTCCCTAATCTTGTTTTTTTGCTATCCTTTCCGGTTTAGTCTCTTGGCCTGAGGCGGGGTGTGTGTGTGGAGAGTGCCTAGTGGACGAGGGCACAGAGCCTGCCCTCCCCAAGAGGCTACCCCTTGCTAGACCTGCTTTTCCGAAATCTTCCTCCGAGGCGTGGAGAGGGATGCGCCGTTCACCCGACAAAATCCACCCTGTTCGGGTCACTAATTCCCACGCTTGGGTTTGGACCCACCCTTCACTCTTTCCCAACACAAGTGAGGCATTAAATTAGCCAAAAGCTTGCAAGCCTGGCAGATCGCTGGGGCAGGAAGAGAAGCAGGCTGCATTGAGGCTGGCTGTGGATGATGGTAGTGGCAGTCCAGTGGGGCCTCGGGTTGGGAAAGGCTGGTTTAAGGTCCTCAGTTTCTGTGCCAGCTTTGATGACAGTTTGGTAGGGAGAGCTCTGGATATGATGGCTTTCCCTTCCCTTACCTGATGAGATTAAGAAGAGGTGGAAAGAATACACAGAAGAACTATACAGGAAAGATCTGAATGTCCCTTATAGCCATGATAGTGCGGTCACTCAACTTGAGCTGGACATCCTCGAGAGTGAAGTCAAGTGGGCCTTAGGAAGCATTACTAACAACAAAGCTAGCGGAGATGACAGTATTCCAGCCGAGCTATTTAAAATCCTAAACGATGATGCTGTTGAAGTGCTGCACTCAATATGCCACCAAATTTGGAACACTCAACAGTGGCCACAAGACTGGAAAAGGTCAGTTTACATTCCAATTCCAAAGAAGGGCAACGCCAAAGAGTGTTCAAACTACCGCACAATTGTGCTCATTTCACATGCCAGCAAGGTGATGCTCAAAATCCTACAAGCTAGGCTTCAGCAGCATGCGAACCGAGAACTACCGGAAGTACAAGCGGGGTTTCGAAGAGGCAGAGGAACGAGAGATCAAATCGCCAACGTTCGCTGGATCATGGAGAAAGCAAGAGAATTCCAGAAAAACGTCTATTTCTGCTTCATTGACTACGTTAAAGCCTTTGATTGTGTGGATCACAACAAACTGTGGCAAATTCTGAAAGAGATGGGAGTACCAGACCACCTTACCTGTCTCCTGAGAAACCTGTACGAGGGTCAAGAAGCAACAGTAAGAACCGGACATGGAACAACCGATTGGTTCCAAATTGGGAAAGGAGTACGACAAGGCTGTATATTGTCGCCCTGCTTATTTAACTTATATGCAGAGTACATCATGAGAAACGCTGGGTTGGATGAATCACAGGTACAAAACTCATTAAGATTGCCGGGAGAATTATCAACAACCTCAGATACGCAGACGATACCACCCTAATGGCAGAAAGCGAAGAGGATCTAAAGAGCCTCTTGTTGAGAGTGGAAGTGGAGAGTGCAAAAGCTGGTTTAAAACTCAACATTAAAAAAACGAAGATCATGGCATGTGGCCCCATCACTTCCTAGCATATAGAAGGGGAAGAAATGGAAGCAGTGACAGATTTTACTTTCTTGGGCTTTAAGATCACCACAGACGGTGACTGTAGCCATGAAATTAAAAGACGCTTGCTCCTTGGGAGGAAAGCTATGGCCAACCTAGACAGCATAGTAAGAAGCAGAGACATCACCTTGCTGCCAAAGGTCCGTATAATCAAAGCTATGGTTTTCCCAGTAGTGATGTATGGCTGTGAGAGCTGGACTATAAGGAAGGCTGAGCGCCGAAGAATTGATGCTTTCGAACTGTGGTGCTGGAGAAGACTCTTACGAGTCCCCTGGACTGCAAGGAGGTCCAATCAGTCCATCCTAAAGGAAAACAACCCTGAGTGCTTATTGGAAGGACAGATACTGAAGCTGAAGCTCAAATATTTTGGCCACCTAATGCGAAGAGAAAACTCCCTGGAAAAGACCCTGATGCTGGGAAAGATCGAAGGCAAAAGGAGAAGGGGACGGCAGAGGATGAGATGGCGAGATAGCATCACCGATGCAATGAATATGGACTTGAGCACGCTCTGGGAGAGAGTGGAGGACAGGAAGGCCTGGCGTGCTATGGTCCATGGGGTCACGAAGAGTCGGACACGACTGAACAACAACAACCACCTTCCCTTACAAAACTGATTTCCACAGCAGAGCTGCTTTTGGCTTATATTGTCCGAGGTTTTTTGTGGGAGACCCAATGGAAGATGGGCCGAGGGGGCTACAAAACCCACAGAGAAATAGTGGGGGTGGCTGTTCATCTCCTGGAGCTGATGAACCCCATTAGCTTAATTGTCTCGCCCGTACCTGTTCTCACACAAAGTTTGGCTTGTGTGCGTTACAAAAGCCTTTTTTGGTTTCATTGTAGAGGTCCAAAAGGGGCCCCAAGGCAGTTTACCTATATGGCAAAGAAAAAAAACCAGGAAGGCAGAATATGTAATAAAACCAACTGCGTTAAAATGCTTGCATCTGTCTTTTTTATACACCTCTCTGTCTCCATCTTTAGCTCTGTGCAGTTGGTCACACCAAAGTGTGACACAGCCACATTTATCATGCCTTCCTCCAAGGAACGAGATGGGCATGATGCCCATACTTCTCCCTCTGCCCCGTGTTTTGTCTTCACAGTGACTCTGCAAAGTAGGTTAGGCTGCAAGAGCGAAAGAGAGCGACCAGCCCAGTGTCTCAGCTTCGTGCAAATTTGAACCCGGGTCTCCTCATTTTTGGCACTATGCTGTCTCTTCTAGAGATTGGTCTTGAGACAGAACTCCTTAGACAGGTTCTGCGAACGTACGGAAAACTATCAATGTCATTGAGGCCAAGGTCCAAGGATTTAAAGCAGGTGTTGGTAATCTGGTGCCCTCCAGATGTTTTGGATTGCAATTCCCATCAGCCTCAGCCAGCATGGCCAGTGCCAAGGGATCATTTATTCATTTGAAGCGTTTTTACCCCACTTTTCTGCCAAAATAGGCTCTGAGAGCAGGTGACATACACTCAGTGAAAGGCTTACAATCTAAAAAGACACAACACAGAAGGAAATAGGGATGAGGAGGGAAGAGGGGAAAAAGCAAGTTATTAGAGTTGCACTCCAAGACCTCTGGGGAGCACAGCTCTACCTACTGAGCCAAGGCTTTGATTTAAAGTATTTAATTGCTTAGATTAAATAATCATAATATACAACTTTTAAAAATCTTTCGGGATTTGAAAAAATGGCTGGCACTAGAGGACCTCACAGGCTTGGATCTGGGTTCTTTACAATATGGGGCATGAGGAGGGGCTTGTGTGGCGTCTTTAGGGAACATGGCGCATGCATGCGCAGTCCCGTAATTCTCAGGGTGGTGGCCTGACAGGCACGTGATGGAGTCAGATTGCAACGCTCCCCCAGTCTTGTTTCTGTCAGTGACTAAATGGGAGATTGCATGTGCTCTGGGATGGAAGGAAGGTGGCTTACGAAGGTAACGATTCAGGAAATGCAGTGGCCAGGATTGGGCTGTGAATCATCTGCCATCACAGGGCAGCACCGAAAGATTCTGGGTACCCAGGCACCCTATCGAACTCAGTTAAGACTAACTTCTGAGCAGCTGTGCGTGCATTTCTGCTGGAAGTTAAGCAAAACTTGCCAAACATGGTGCCATCTAACAAGGCAAAACTATGATAAACGATTCAGTAAATGGGAAACAATCCGTTTTCTCGCTGCTGGCGCCCTTGTGCTCCCCCCTGAGGGCTGAGCGGCTCCCCCTTTCCCCCCCAGATGGCGTCCGCCACCGATGCCCGCTACGGCCAGAAGGAGTCCTCAGACCAGAACTTCGACTACATGTTCAAGATCTTGATCATTGGCAACAGCAGCGTAGGCAAGACCTCCTTCCTCTTCCGCTACGCTGATGACTCCTTCACCCCGGCCTTCGTCAGCACCGTCGGCATCGACTTCAAGGTCAAGACCATCTACCGCAATGACAAGCGCATTAAGCTGCAGATCTGGGTGAGGAGCCTGGCTGGGGGCAGCCTACCTGGCAGGGCCATTGTTGAGGGTGGGCCCAAAGAATTGCTCTCTGGCCGGTGGCAGGGCCAGGAAACAACCTGGGAGAATTGACCCCTGGCAAGCCATGCTGGGTGGAGGGAGCCAGGGACCAGTGGTCTTTATGTCAGATCAGCCTCGAGATGTGCTGGACTACAACTCCCAACATTTCCTGGGCATTGGCCACGCTCTTTAGGAATGCTGGGAGTCATCCCCCCTGCAATACCCATTTGGGGAAGGCTCTGTTAGATAATATTGGTCTACCTTGGAGGCATGTTGTAAGGATTACTCAGATCATGTATGCAACATAGTTTGAACACTTGAAATTAGAGGTGTGATGGCCTGGGGGGAAACCCAGAAACAACGGGGGGGCAAATTATTGGACTCGTCAGAGTTTTCCTTTTGTGGGGGGACTTGGGGTTTTCCTTTATTGGGGGGGACTCGGGGTTTTCCTGAATTTTTCTAGGCTCCCCCCCCCCAATCTCTATTGGGAATGCAACGTGGTATTACTCTAATCACGAGCAGTTATATGGTGCGTTTCTGGAGTTCCGGCGGGCTGACTGGGTCGGAGGCTGCTTTACAGCAATGGAGCCTTGGCTTAGTAGGTAGAGCTTTGCATGCAGAAGGTCCCAGATTCAATCCCCAGCAACTCCAGTTAAAAGGGTGCCAGACAATGCTGGAACAAGCCTAGATGACCAGTTGTCTGATTCAGCAAAAGGTGACTTCATAGTCCCACCGGTCAGGAAGACAACTGTAACTTTGAGAAGCCTTGTTTTTTTTCCTCCTCCTTCCCTATCCTTTTTTCCTTACGTGTCATGACTTTTCAGTTGTAGATCTGAGCTTGGGTTTGTTTGTTTTCCTCTTTCCTCTCCTTCCATTTTTCCTTGCGTGTCATTTTTATTGTATGTACCTACTTACTTATTTACAACATTTATATACCGCTCTGCATCTAAACAGATTCTAGAGCAGTGTTATGTCTTTTAGATTGTAGATCTGAGCTTGGGTTTTTTCCTCTTCTCTCCCCAACGCTCTTTATTTGCCTGTCATGTCTTTTAGATTTTAAACTTATCTTACCACTTGTATTTGTATGCCATTCTGGGAGCCCTTTTTGGCTAAAGAGCAGGGTAGAAAATGCTCTAAATAAATAAATACGTACCTAGCTATGCTGTTAATAGAGCTGCATATTATTGGCCAATTGACCAGTCAAATAAAGTGGTCAAATATTTTTAGAGCATTAAGGGTGCAATCCAATGCATGTTTCGACAAAAAAAGTCATAGAATCATAGAATGGTAGGGTTGGAAGGGGCCTATAAGACCCTCGAGTCCAACCCCCTCCTCAATGCAGGAATCCAAGTCAGAGCATCCCTGACAGGTGGCTGTCCAGCCTCATCTTGAATGACTCCACTGTGGGAGAGCCCACTGCCGCCCTGGGTAATTCATTCCATTGTTGTATTGCTCTAACAGGATGTTTTCCTAATGTTCTGCCGGAATCTGGCTTCCTGTCACTTGAGGCCATTATTCCATGTCCTGCACTATGGGATGATTGAGAAGAGATCCTGGCTTTCCTCTCTGTGGCAACCTTTCAAGTCCTTGAAGAGTGCTATCATATGTCCCCTCAGTCTTCTCTTCTCAAGGCTAAACATGCCCAGTTCTTTCAGTCTCTCTTCATAGGGCTTTGTTTCCAGTCCCCTGGTCATCTTTGTTGCCCTCCTCTGAACCCTCTCCAGTTTGTCTGCATCCTTCTTAAAATGTGATGCCCAGAACTGGACATAGCACTCCAGATGAGGCCTAACCAGTGCTGGGTAGAGGGCGACTAGTACTTCACATGATTTGGAAGCTAAATTTCTATTAATGCAGCCAAAATAGCATTTGCCTTTTTTGCAGCCACATCACATTGTTGGCTCATATTCAGCTTGCGATCTACAACCTTTCCAAGATCCTTCTCGCTTGTAGTATTCTTGAGCCACGTATCCCCCATCTTGTAACAGTGCATTTGGTTTCTTTTTCCTGGGTGCAGAACTTGGCATTGATCCCTATTAAATGTAATTCTGTTGTTTTCTGCCCAGCGCTCCAGCCTGTCAAGATCACATTTTGTTTCTGTCTTCCAGGATATTAGCTTTCCCACCCAATTTGGTGTCCTCTGCAGATTTGATCAGCATTCCCTGCACCTCCTTCTCCAAGTCCTTAATAAAAATGTTGAAGAGCACTGGGCCCAGGACTGAGCCCTGCCGTACCCCGCTCGTTACCTCTCGCCAGTTTGAGAAGATCCTATTGAGAAGCACTCTTTGAGTCTGATTCTCTAGCCAGCTGTGGATCCACCTGATAGTTTGCTGGGGAATGGTGGGAATTGTAGGACGTTTTTCTGCCATAACATGCATAGGATCCTGCCCTAAATTTGTCAGAACCACAGAAACATCGTCAGGTTTGATATATCTCCACAAATTTGTGAAGTCTTTAAGATGTCACAAGACCCTTTGTTGTTTTAACAGCAGCTTAGCTAACCTTGTTATGAATCCCTGAAATTTGTTTCCTTAAACATCGGAATGAGTTCTTACAGCATTTAACAACGTCTGCCTTTCTGCAAATGTGAACGGTTCACTGAAGATCCTCCCCGTTGGCTTTGATCCTGGAACGTGGGGCGATCAAAGCCTGCAGATAAACCATGTCAGAAAACAAAACAGAAATATAGCAAAGTAAGAGCAACTGGGGTTGGGGATGGGGGTAGTCCCAACAGGAGTTGTCTTTTAATGGTGGTTGTGATAAGTGGGCAGGATTCTTCGTAGAGTATTTCATGCTCAGTTCAGGTGTGTGCTGGGCAGGATGGCTGTAAGGTTCTTTTCCCCAGCGTGCAACCCTCTGGATGTGTTATAAGGGATGCTGAAATAATGTCAGCTTTGGGGCTCATTATCTTTGGACTCCTGTTGAGATGGACTTGTCAGTCTAACCCAGTTGAGGAACTTCTGATGGTCCTTTTCCAGGACACAGCAGGGCAGGAACGGTACCGGACCATCACCACGGCCTACTACCGGGGCGCCATGGGCTTCATCCTGATGTACGACATCACCAACGAGGAGTCTTTCAACACGGTCCAGGATTGGTGAGTTCCAGTGGAGAGCCTGTAAGGGGAAACGCGCCTGGGGGTCAGCCAGTCCCCAAAGCGCATGACAACTTGGCTTCCAAATGTTCGGAGCTGTTCCCTTCTCCGGCGATCTGTTTGAGCAAACGAAGCTGGGCCATGCATCGAGTCTGTTCGCTGGCCGCCTTCATGTGCGGGCTCCCCGACGCTCTTAGCTTCTGCCAGGGGTGCAAAACACGTGGCTGGTTGAGCCATTTGAGGGGGCCCGCCTGACTTCCCTGGTTCTGCTGCCATGGCAGTACTACGCAGGGTTTTCCACACTAGTTTTAGCAAGGGAATCCTGTCCTGAACTGATGAGAGATCAGGAAGGGATTCCCTTTCTAGGGCTACTGTGGGAAACCTCCGGGACTGCCTTGCTAGCATGGGAAAGCCCAAGCCCTTGGTAGCACAGGAAACCCTGGGGGGGGGGGGAGTGGCACCACCTGATACAGCCCTGAGGGCTAAATTGGCTAGGCGCCCTGTCTTGTGTCCTTCCAAGGTAAGGACTTGTAGGACACCTCACCCTTCCTGGAATTGTTCTGTCCTTCTAGTTTTTCTGCTAAAGTGTTTTTTTCCCCTTCCGCCCCTGGAGTGATTCACTCCCGCCCCCTTAAAGACTTTAGTTGCTGCTCCTGGGGGGTTGAGGGGGCAGGACAGGGAGCCCTCGGTTTCTGGGGTGGGGGGCGCCCCTCCGCCTTGGCCAACCAGCATCTGTCTCACAGGTCGACCCAGATCAAGACCTATTCGTGGGACAATGCCCAGGTCCTGTTGGTGGGGAACAAGTGTGATATGGAGGACGACAGGGTCGTGTCATCGGAGCGGGGCTGTCAGCTGGCCGAGCACCTGGGTGAGTCGTGGGAAGGGGCGTCTGTGCGTGAGTGGCAGAGGAGAGCTGGCAGGGAAAATGCAAGGGCAGAATACATTTTCCCATGGAAAGACGGGGTGTTGGGGCATTGCATTCTCAACCAGGCCATCTGTCAAGGAGGCAAAGCAGACATATGGAAATGAAGCACAACCACGTAATGTATACGCATGTTGCTGAATTACCGCTTTTACCATTGCTGGATTTTTATTTCGGCAAAGTTTCAAAAACTTAGACCCAAGTGGAACGGGAGGCGCAGGACAGACCATTTTCCTTTCCTTGAACAATCCAGCCATGTTGCACAGAACTTCTGGGTTTGGGGATCAGGTTGGGTGGGGGAGTCTCCTGAGATTCTCCACAGAGTAACGGGGAACTGAGATTCTCCACGGAGTCACGGAGAAAGGACCGGTGAGGTTCAGGACAGGCCAAAGGACGTGCTTTGTGTGGTGCCTTGTAGATTTGGGGGATTGGTGGCTTGGATGGCTTTAGAATGGGTAAATTCAGGCCCAGGGGTCAGATTCAGCCTGGCGTAATTTCCCAGGTGGCCAGGCCCCCTTCGCCAGGCCCCCCCCCTGAACGTTTGGTGGCTTCCCTGGCTTTTGTATGCCCCCCATTCTAAAAGTATTAAATGCCTCTCTGAAGGCTCCATTGCTGGCAGCAAGAGCTTCAAGCTACAAGATGCTGGTGTTCTTTGGCTCCGCCCACCGCCTGAACGCAGCCCCTGAGTGCATTTGGCCCTTGGGCTGAAAGAGATCCTGCACCCTTGTTTTACAAGGAGACCAGACAAATTCATGGGGGAAGAGAAAGGCCTATCAGCAGACATCAGCTGTGGTTGCTCAGTGGATGCTCCACGGCTTTCGCCTTGGCGCACTCCTTGTAGCGGGCTTCCCAGAGGCCTTTCTGGCTGTCCGCTGTTGGAGACAGGATGCTGGGCTGGACAGACCCAACTGGGTTTGAGGCTGTGGGGCTCTGATTTTGAGGGCCTGATGCTCTTGTGCTGGGATAATGCCTCCTGTTTAGTCCCCCACCATTCCTGTTCTCCCTGTCTCATGTTGTCATCTCTGCATTTCCTGTTTGTTTCTGTTCCTTTCCCTCCCTCCAGGGTTCGAGTTCTTCGAGGCCAGTGCCAAGGACAACATCAACGTCAAACAAACCTTCGAGTGCCTGGTTGACATCATTTGCGAAAAGATGTCCGAGTCTCTCGACGCCGCTGACCCGGCTGTGACCGGGGCGAAGCAGGGTCCACAGCTGACCGACCAGCAAGCATCCCCGCACCAGGATTGTGCCTGCTAAGAGACTTTGGTGTCGACCCCCACCCACTGCCCTCCACCCCAGCTTTTCCTGTCCTGCCCTCCTCGCCTGCTTCATGTCCTCCTGTAACCGGAACCCCTGGATCAGCTTTTCCTGCCTGGGCACCTTCCAGAGGTGTGGGACTACAAATCCCAGCATCCCCTAGCCAGCCATGGCTGGCTGGGGGGTGCTGGGATTTGTAGTCCCACACCTCTGGAAGGCGCCTAGCTGGGAGGCTGTTCTGTATCTCTCCACACTGCACACAAACACAATTTTGCCATCCTGTTGCTTCTCCTTTGTTTTTTTTGGGGGGGGGGATTTGAACCCAGACTGTACCCACCCCTCTCTCTCTCTCTGCTTTTGAAGACTTAAAGCTCACTCTTTAATGTGTGTGTGTTTGTGTAGGGGTAGGGTGTGTGCGTGCGCAGATTTTATTTATATATCTATATATTTATAACCCCCCCCCCCCACTTTACAATTCCAAACATCCCTCCCTCTTCCTGCGTCATTGCTTCTTTAAGGGCCTCTGCTCCCTGTTCTCCCCCACCCTGCAATGGCTGACAACAACAGGAGGCGGGAGCGGATGTTTGGCACTCACCGTGATGCTTGTGAACGTCTGTGCAGGACTGAAAACCTGTGCTTGAAGGGCAGAACTGTAGCTTAGTGGTAGAGCGAAGGTCCTGGGTTTGATCCCTGGCAGGCTCTCCAGGTAGAGCTGGGAAAAAACCCTGAAGCCCTGGAGAGCTGCTGCTGTCAGTCAGTGTCGACAATACTGGGCTGGATGGACCATGAGTATGGCTCAGTATAGGCATCATTCCGGCTGGGGATGATGGGAGGTGCACTTGGAGGTCACCAGGTTCAGGGAGGCTACTGTAGATTGTGAGACCTTGTTTGTACAGAGCGGGCAAGGATATACATTTGGGTTGGGCTATACTGCAAGCAAGGGCTCACCCAGCAGGATGCTTTTTAGTCTGAGAAACTTTCCGGCTAGCCTGTTGAGGACAATGGGCAGCAGCAGCAGCCCTCTGCCAGCCATACGGGGACTGGTCGCAGTTCAACACAGTACAGTCCCCACACAGGTTTCCTGCATCATCTGCTGCTTTTGAAAGGTCCACATTGGAGCAAGGTCTCTGGTTGGCTGCTGGTAACAAAGGCGAATGCCAAGAGGAACGGTTCCTTCTGCCGCTTTTCAATCCAAGCCTTTCCCTCTGGAGGACGGCTTCCCCTCCCTTGCCTCCCCGATCGTAGGATCGAGGCCTGCTTTGCTTCCTCCTCCCATCTTCCTTGGTGTACAGAAAAAACAAGCAATTTGCTCCAATTCCTTGTAAAGAGAAGTAGATGGCAGCATGTGTGAGAGAGAATCTGAACATCTCATTGCTATGCTGTGTGCTGGTGGTTTCTGTTTTCGTTTTCAATCTCTCATCCGTGATAGTTTTTCAGTTTGTTAGTCGTTGGGAAAACATCTATACATATAAAACAGAGAAAGTAACTGATGCTGGGCAGCTCTGTAACCAGGGGAGACTGCTAGGAAGCTCTCCTGGGCCATTTTGGGAAAACAAGAAAATCAAGCGTTTCCTTGGTTTTTTAAAGTTTATGCCCTCTCCTGAACGTACCTGCTTGCTCTTGGAAAGGGGCTGGGGTTTGCTTCTCCAGGCCATTGTTGTTGTTGTTGTTCAGTCGTTCAGTCGTGTCCGACTCTTCGTGACCCCATGGACCATAGCACGCCAGGCCTTCCTGTCCTGCGCTCTCTCCCGGAGCGTGCTCAAGTTCATATTCATTGCATCCGTGATGCTATCTAGCCATCTCATCCTCTGCCGTCCCCTTCTCCTTTTGCCTTCAGTCTTTCCCAGCATCAGGGTCTTTTCCAGGGAGTTTCTCCAGGCCATACTTGCCCCCATTGCCTTCCACCCACGAAGAGCACAGTCCTATGCATGTTTAGACAGACAGAAGTCCTACAACTCCCAGCATGCTGGCTGGGAAGGTGGGATTTGTAGGACTTTTGTCTGTCTAAACATGTGTAGGATTGCACCCCAAGTCCCCTCCCCCCCGGCGTAGGATGGGCCAATTTGGTGGCTGAATTCTGCCAACACCCCCCTGTAAACATTCTTTTCTCACTGTCTTCCTCCCCACCTCCCCCAAATTGCTCCCCTTTAATTTATTTTTCATGGAAACACTACGGTTTGTTTTACGGATACTTTGACACAAGTTGTCCTCTCTCTCTTCTATGGGATAAAATATATATGCTGTACTGTATTTCAAAACAAAGCCTGTCAGAAGTGTCAAAATAAGTTCAATTTCCTAAAAAAAAACCCACAACCCCAGACAAAAAAAACATTACTTAAAGGCGATATTGTGATGAAATAAAATTACTGATCACAAAAGCATTGGATATTGGAGTCCCTGGGAAGGAAACACAAGGTGGCGTTCTGAAGCATAGGGTGTTATGGGGGGGGGGGGGCTATTCTGCAGGATCACAAAACACTGGAAACAATTTCTCTGATCCAGCTCAGTTTGTGCTTTAAAGTGATGTTTGCACAGCGTTGGTTGCACCCCATTTGTGGCTGGCAGAGCATGGTGGAACAGCATATGTAGTCCTGGTTGAGGCCATCTTGAAAAGGATGTTGGAGAAATCTGCAATGGATCAAATGAGTTTGGATTTCGAGGAACGTGGCCTGCGCATTCTGCAGCGGATTGACTTTTTCCAGGTCATGCAGACTTGCAGGCTAGTCTTTCACTTTGGGAGGGGAGTTGCAGTAATATGTGTCTGCGGTCTTTTAGGGGGTCTTCTTAGAGTATCCCCCAAACCCTCATTCAACTGTTTCAGATTAAATTAGCTGTCTTCAGTTGGAAGTAGCTTCTTCCATCTTTCATTAGTAAAATCATTTCACCCTTTTAGAACCAGATTAACCTTTCTGGGAGAAGCACTGTGCCCTCCCAAGCCCCCAGAAGTTGCCTGGCCCTGCTTCAAAAGGTAACGCAATGTGGCTGAGACCAACTCAGCCCTCCATTGTGCATCCAGTGTACAGCCACCATTCCTGGGACGCACACACAGAAGCCTCCTTCCCCTGGCTGAGGTCCTTTGCTGGAGCAAGGCTGCTCAGTGCTAAACGTAAGGGGCTTTGGGGCAATGGAGAAATCCCACCTGTCTCCAGAGGGATTCATGGCATCGGTTGGTTAGGCCTGGAAATCGCCATGCGTTTCCGAAAGCTGACCCTCAATAAACCATAACGTAAGGACTCCATGCGCTTGGAGAGGCTGCAGCCGAAAGTGTGGGGGTAACAGATGCTCTTGACGCCTGTGACGGCTAGAGCACATTGAAAAAGCAAAGCCAGGGAACGTGGTTCTCCCTCTTTTGTGACCTCCTGTCCTTTCAAAGACTTGACCTGCGGGTTTGTCTTCCTTACATTGGTGCCTTTGAAATGGTGGGTTTCCACCTCCCATCATCCTCAGCCAGCATGGCCAGTGATGGGAGTTGCAGTTCAACCCTGCTGAAGGGCACCAGTTTGGGGAACTCTGGTTGGGTTTTTTTCCTTTCCCTTTTCCTGTGTTCGATTTTGTGCAGGATAGCCCCGACTGTGCCTGGGCTTGCTCCCTAGGTGTTCAACTTGCACCTCCCCTGGGTTTTACTGTGTGTGTGAGAATTGGGAAGGCTGCTGTATGTCATTTGAAAGCCAGAGACTGAGGTTCAGGTGGGATAAACTGTAAGGCCTGATGCTAGACAAAGGCTGAGACGAAGCCCCTGCTTCTGTGCCTTTACACTCTTTGGACTTTCCCTGCTGTTTCTACGCTTCCCTTTCCCCTAGCTGGGCTCTACAGCAATGATATGACGGAGATAAGAATGGCAACCAGCTTGTATTTTTCCTGATTTGGTCATGCTGTGCCAGAGTTGGGCGGTGCAGGAGCTCTGAAGTCCCAGGCAAGGTGCACCGGGTTTCTCTCATCCTAATGGGGCCTTTCCCCTTCATGGATCACTGCCTTGTTGTGGCGAAGGGGCTTGCGTAACTCAGTGAAGCCATAAGCTATGCCGTGCAGGGCCACCCAAGACGGACAGGTCATGGCAGAGAGTTCTGACAAAATGTGGTCCACTGGAGAAGGAAATGGCAACCCACTCCAGTATTCTTGCCAAGAAAACCCCATGGAACGTATCACAAGGCTAAAAGAGATGACGCCGGAAGATGAGCCCCTCAGGTCGGAAGGTGTCCAATATGCTACTGGGGAAGAGCAGAGGGTATTTCCAAGTAGCGCCAGAAAGACTGAAGCGGCTGGGCCAAAGCCGAAAGGACACTCAGCTGTGGATGTGTCTGGTGGTGAAAAGAAAATCCGATGCTGTAAAGAACAATATTGTTTCGGAACCTGGAATGTCAGATCAATTAATCAAGGTAAGCTGGAGGTGGTCAAACATGAGATGGCAAGATTGAACATCGACATCTTGGGAATCAGCGAACTCAGATGGACAGGCATGGGCGAATTTAATTCAGGTGACCATCATATCTACTATTGTGGGCAAGAATCCCTTAGAAGAAATGGAGTAGCACTCATAGTCAACAAAAGGGTGGGAAAAGCAGTACTGGGGTACAATCTTAAAAATGATAGAATGATCTCAGTACGAATCCAAGGCAAACCATTCAACATCACAGTAATTCAAGTCTATGCCCCAACCACTGAGGCCGAAGAAGCTGAGGTTGATCGGTTCTATGAAGACCTACAACACCTTCTAGAACTAACACCAAAAAAAGATGTCCTCTTCATCATAGGGGATTGGAATGCTAAAGTAGGAAGTCAAGAAATCACCGGGATAACAGGCAGGCATGGCCTTGGTGTACAAAATGAAGCAGGACAAAGGCTAATAGAGTTTTGCCAAGAGAACACGCTGATCATAGCAAACACTCTTTTCCAACAGCACAAGAGGCGACTCTACGCATGGACATCACCAGATGGTCAATATCGAAATCAGATTGATTATGTCCTTTGCAGCCAAAGATGGAGAAGCTCCATACAGTCAGTCAAAACAAGACCTGGAGCTGACTGTGGCTCAGATCATGAGCTGCTTCTTGCAAAATTTCGGCTTAAATTGAAGAACGTCGGGAAAACCACTAAACCGTTCAGGTATGACCTAAATCATATCCCTGATGAATATACAGTGGAGGTGAGGAATAGATTTCAGGGATTAGACCTGATAGACAGAGTGCCTGAGGAACTATGGACGGAGGTCCGTAACATTGTTCAGGAGGCAGCAACGAAATCCATCCCAAAGAAAAAGAAATGCAAGAAAGCCAAGTGGCTGTCTGATGAGGCTTTACAAGTAGCTGAGGAAAGAAGGGAAGCGAAAAGCAAGGGAGAAAGGGGAAGACATACCCAACTGAATGCAGAGTTCCAGAGAATAGCAAGGAGAGACAAGAAGGCCTTCTTAAATGAACAATGCAAAGAAATCGAGGAAAACAACAGAATGGGAAAGACTAGAGATCTCTTCAAGAAAATCTGAGATCTCAAGGGAACGTTTTGTGCAAAGACGGGCATGATAAAGGACAAAGAAGGCAGAGACCTAACAGAAGCAGATGAGATTAAGAAGAGGTGGCAAGAATACACAGAAGAACTATACAGGAAAGATCTGAATGTCCCTGATAGCCATGATAGCGCGCTCACTGAACTTGAGCCGGACATCCTCGAGAGTGAAGTCAAGTGGGCCTTAGGAAGCATTAGTAACAACAAAGCAAGCGGAGATGACAGTATTCCAGCCGAGCTATTTAAAATCCTAAAAGATGATGCTGTTAAAGTGCTGCATTCAATATGCCAACAAATCTGGAACACTCAACAGTGGCCACAAGACTGGAAAAGGTCAGTTTACATTCCAATTCCAAAGAAGGGCAACGCCAAAGAGTGTTCAAACTACCACACCATTGCGCTCATTTCACATGCCAGCAAGGTGATGCTCAAAATCCTACAAGCTAGGCTTCAACAGTATGCGAACCGAGAACTACCGGAAGTACAAGCTGGGTTTAGAAGAGGCAGAGGAACTAGAGATCAAATCGCCAACATTCGCTGCATCATGGAGAAAGCAAGAGAATTCCAGAAAAACGTCTATTTCTGCTTCATTGACTACGCTAAAGCCTTTGATTGTGTGGATCACAACAAATTGTGGCAAATTCTTAAAGTGATGGGAGTACCAGACCACCTTACCTGTCTCCTGAGAAACCTGTACGAGGGTCAAGAAGCAACAGTAAGAACCAGACATGGAACAACCGATTGGTTCAAAATTGGGAAAGGAGTACGACAAGGCTGCATATTGTCACCCTGCTTATTTAACTTATATGCAGAGTACATCATGAGAAATGCTGGGTTGGATGAATCAGAGGTCGGAATTAAGATTGCTGGGAGAATTATCAACAACCTCCGATATGCAGACGATACCACCCTAATGGCAGAAAGCGAAGAGGATCTCAAGAGCCTCTTGTTGAGGGTGAAAGAGGAGAGTGCAAAAGCTAGTTTGAAACTCAAACCATGAAATGTAGCCATGAAATTAAAAGACGCTTGCTCCTTGGGAGGAAAGCTATGGCCAACCTAGACAGCATAGTAAGAAGCAGAGACATCACCTTGCCGACAAAGGTCCGTCTAATCAAAGCTATGGTTTTCCCAGTAGTAATGTATGGCTGTGAGAGCTGGACTATAAGGAAGGCTGAGCGCCGAAGAATTGATGCTTTCGAACTGTGGTGCTGGAGAAGACTCTTACGAGTCCCCTGGACTGCAAGGAGGTCAAATCAGTCCATCCTAAAGGAAATCAACCCTGAGTGCTCATTGGAAGGACAGATAATGAAGCTGAAGCTCCAATATTTTGGCCACCTAATGCGAAGAGAAAACTCCCTGGAAAAGACCCTGATGCTGGGAAAGACTGAAGGCCAAAGGAGAAGGGGACGGCAGAGGATGAGATGTCTAGATAGCATCACGGATGCAATGAATATGAACTTGAGCACGCTCCGGGAGAGAGCGCAGGACAGGAAGGCCTGGCGTGCTCTGGTCCATGGGGTCACGAAGAGTCGGACACGACTGAACGACTGAACAACAACAAATGGGGCCTTTTCCTTTTCCTGCCCCACAATTTAAACTCGGTTGGCACATCAGCCTGCTGAGAGCCAGGGTAGTGCAGCTGTTTGAGCGCTGGACTGGGGAGACCCAGGTTCTAGTCCCCCCTTGACCCTGAGGCTCAGCCTAGCCTACCTCACAGGGTTGTTGTGAGGATAAATGGAGAGGAGGAGGAGGAGGAGGACCATGTGAACCACCTTGTGTGCCTTGCAAGAGGAAAAAAGGTAGGAGAGAAATGCAAGAATAAATAAAATAAAAAACAGACCTTTATGTGAAGAGTTTCTCCTGACGAAAACCCCAGGGGATTCCTTGTAGCAAGCAATTTATTAAGGCCTGTTCTTGCACTGCAGAAGAGGCCATCACGGTTGTCTTTTAATTAGGAAAATCAACAATGTGGCACTTTTTAGGAAGGCAAATAAATTACGAAGGATACGATTTGAGGTGGATGCCAGCACAGAAATTCAACAAACATGCCGGTTCTAGTCCCCAGGGGAATTCCTCTCGAGCCCTCTCCTTTGTTCCAGCCGTGAGGTTCTTGACCAGGAAGCCAGGGTGGGTTAGCAGAAGAGTGGGCGCACCATCGCTGGCCCCGGTGGCAGGTCGCTCAGCCAGGCCCCCGACGCTGCTCGCATGATGTAAGCAGTTCCTCTCAGAAAGGGCATGAGGCTCCTCTGGAAGGAGAAAAGCTGAGAACGAGGCCTTCATCCACCTTTCACGCAGCTGTCTTGATCGATCTCGGCAGTGCAGGGCTTACATTCCTCCTCCAGGCTGAGGCAGGACTGCTTAGGCTAAACAGAAAAGGGAGAGAAAGCGGCAGAGGAAGATGACTTTCAAGCCCAGGGGTTGCAATGGATCAAGTTGAAGCCAGCTGCTTTCCATTCTTAGTTTAGCTTCTGTATTTTGTTTATTGAGGGTGCAATCTGGTGCATGAGTAGAAAGAAAAAAAAGTCCTACAACTCCCAGCATTCCCCAGCCAGCTTGGCATGGCTGGCTGGGGAGTGCTGGGAGTTGTAGGACCTTTCTTCCTGTCTAAGCATGCACAGGATGGTACCTTTATTGCATTTTTAATCTACTCAATAAGAAGCGTTCTCGGGGTGGATTAGAAATGGTTAAAACAGTTAAGAAGCATGTAATGCAAATGGTTGAACGAACAACAAATAATACAAAATAATAAGCAGCACAGGAGATTGAGAGGAACAGCCATCAAGCCTAAAGACCAAACCTCCAATGTTCCCATGAGAAAAGAAAGCTCTCCTTTCTTCAACTTGCAGAGTAGGCCAGCCTTTCCCAACCCCCACTTGCGTTGGACTGCAAGTCCCATCCTCCTCAGCTAGCATGGCCAGTGGCCCAGCGTCATTCTCAGAATATAAAATGGTGGGTGGCTGATGCCCAGAATTCTCCTTAGAAGTGTGCCCGGCTGCCCAGAAAAGAAGAATGTAACTTCTGGGGTGACAGAGCACAGCTTTGGGGGGCGGAAGTGGGGAGGGTGGGGTGTTTGGACTGCGTTTGTGTGTCCCCTGGCCGTTTTGGTGTTGGATGTGTGTGCTTCTTGGCGCGTCACCCATTTGCCAGCTGTGGAACGGGCATTTTGTTGTGCTTTGGGAGGGCAAAGACGCAATCTGGCATTTGGGGCCCAAAGCCCAGCCCGGCTTTTGTGTGGCTTCTTCGCCAAGTCTCTGAGCTTCATCAGTTTCCCTCCCATGAAATGGGTACTGGGAGCAGAAAACTGGGGCTTCCAAAGAATGGGTTTGTGTTTTGGAGCTCAGCCTCCGACCTCTGGCCTTGCACTTAGGTTCTTGAGCAAGGGAGTTTTCTTTTAGTCGCCCACCAGCTGGCCTCGTGGGAGAGGGGTGTTTTGTGACTGGCCCCGCCCAACGTAGCAGCCATTTTATGACAGTGCCCACGACGCCCTCTCCAAAATCTCTTGGTGCCCACCATCTCCAAAGAAGGTTGGGGACTCCTGAGCTATGGGGATGAGCCAAGTTCGGAGAAAGAATGCTGGATGGCGCAGAGTTGAATCCCTCGGAAATGTGGGTGGGGAGATGCCATGCTTGTACCCTGAGTGATCGCTGCCCTTGGAGGGCAGGACGAACCCCTCGGGAGCAGGAGTAGCCAGTGCTGGGCCAGATCAGCGCAAGCTTGATGGTCAAGGACTGTACTCACGCGATGCTTCAGGTATGACAGGTAGGTGTCCCAGCCAAGAGTGACGACGCTCATGTAGACCACACGGTACTTGGGCGGCAGGTACAAGAAGTTGATCAGCTGGGCTGGCGGCCACACGCACCAGTCCATCTGCAGACAGGAAGAGGAGACCAGGTCAGCCACCCATCCACAGAATCGGAGGCAAGAAGCGGGTGGAGGAGAGAAGGAAAGGGACACTCGCCCTGTAGAACTCCCAGAAGTTGTCCTCCAGCTCGTGCCAGCTCTGCTCCAGAGTTTGTCCCCCCAACAATCCCATCCCTGCAGGCAGATATAAAAGAAAGGAATGCAGCAGGATGGGGCCATGTTCTTGCTCCATAAGCCTTAGCTACAAGGAACGAGAGGAACTGAAAATAATACACAGAAAGCCAAGCACGGAATTCAACCACCAGTGATGTGGGGCAGAAATGTTTCCAGAACAGATTTCCCCCCAGAACGTTTTACAGTGCTTTATTTTTTGGCTGACATTTTTCCATTTTGTTAGTTCATCAATGACAACTGTAAATGCCAATGTTAAGCAGGTTTGGCGGTTTCAAAGTTGTGGCTGAGTCCTTTGCGTTGCTAAAATTAATTAGTGCATCCACAGTTTTCAATACTTTTATATTTTTCCTTAAATGTACATAATGGAAGGGAAGTGCACGCAAGTGTCTTTAAATTTTTACAAGTATCCCAATCAAAACGTCTACATAATCTAACATTTAATTCACATAACATGATTAATGTGATCTTTCCTCCCCCTGACATATTTCATCCCCTCAAATACTTGTGGTGTATTGGGACAAAAAAATTCACAAGGGGGATTCGCTTTGTGCTTTCCTAAATGCAAGTAGCAAAATAACATGCTAAATTCGATCGCTCTCTAGGGCAGGAGTGGCCCCCCAGATAGTTTGGACTTCAACTTCCATCAGCCCTAGCCAACACAGCCAATGGTGCAGGATGATGGGAGTTGTAGGCCAACACATCAGGAGTGCTACAAGTTGTCCACCCCGCTCTGGAAAATTTTCCACAGCAACCTGAAAATTTTCAGATGGAAATCACCCCGATGGGATGCCAACTGCAAAACTGACCGGTTCAAAACTTTCCAGAAACCTCACATCACTAGCTTCCCAAGAGAAGCCCCTCCCCCTTTTCTGTTACCCCCCAGAGAAGATATGTTGTGAGGCCTCATATATTCCCCCCCATCTGTGCCCCAAAGCATTTTGGGGGTCCTGAATAGGGGTTTGGTCTCCTCCCAGCCTACATTCACAGCTGCTGGCAGCTAGCCTTACCCAAAAAATACCACACCCCGAAAGCTGGGGAGGCCACGATCTGGTCGATGAACACCTTTTTCAGGACGACTTGGAGGCCCTGGAATCCAGCAGCAGGGAAAGCCCAGTCCAGCCACAGGTACCAGTAATTCATGAGCGGCCCCATGCTGCAGCTGATGGCAAACATCCGAGCTGAAGGACAAAAGCTGCCCCGTTAGGCCAAGACAAAAGGGCTTCCAGCGCTCACGTGTAACAGATACATGAAGATGCAGGCAAAAATCATTGAAACCTGGAAGTAATTCAGGGTTTTCGTTTTTCAGAACCACCCAGAGAGCTTTGGCCCTTGGTAACATTAATAAGATATTAATAAATCATCCTCATCTCCTAATTAGAGTCATCTTGGTTTTCTGAATTAGTAGAGACACCCGATCCACTTTGGACTAGAGTCCTGTAAGATAAGTGATGCTTTTGAATTGTATTCCTGAATGTTAATTGAGGTACAAATCTTATTGTGACATCTGATTGATGGCAAACAAAAGCAGAATATGAGGTGTTCACCGGGGGCCTCCCTTCAGGTGCCCCTGCTCCAGGGGTGAGATTTTAAATATATCGCAGATAATGAGCTATCAGATTACCCCGTTGTGTTCCGCTCAAGTTCCCTCCGTGGAAAGAGGAAAAGCAGCAAGAAGAGGAGCCAGATCCATGAAAGATAATGGAAGACTCAGATACGGGGAGAAGGAGGGGGGAAGCAGAGGGGGAAAAGGAAGTGGGTGAAAAAAGGGAGTCGTGACCCTGCACTGAAAACGGAAGCTGAAAGCCCCATTTTAAATGCAGGATTTTAGGCTGGTGTAGAGATGCCCTATGTCTCTGCACTGCAGCTAGGTTTTATTGTGTGGTTGTACTTCTATATTCCCCTTCATGGATCACTGCCTTGTTGTGGCAAAGGGGCTTGCGCAACTCAGTGAAGCCATAAGCTATGCCGTGCAGGGCCACCCAAGACGGACAGGTCATGGCAGAGAGTTCTGACAAAACGTGGTCCACTGGAGAAGGAAATGGCAACCCACTCCAGTATTCTTGCCAAGAAAACCCAGGATGTACGGATGTCTCTTACCAGTATCGAAATTTGATTCACGGTGGGGGGGAGGCGCTCCGTCCCTTCCCCCGAAATTCTGGCCGGGGGGGAGGCGCTCCGTCCCTCCCCCCGAAATTCTGGCCGGGGGGGAGGCGCTCCGTCCCTCCCCCCGAAATTCTGGCCGGGGGGGAGGCGCTCCGTCCCTCCCCCCCGAAATTCTGGCCGGGGGAGGGAGGCGCTCCGTCCCTCCACCCCCAATCCTGGCCGACTGGGCCGCAAATGGCAGCGGCCATGGCCGCCGCTGTTTGCATCCCTTCAGTAAGGCGTGATAGGCTACGTAAATGTTTACGTAACCTATCATGGCTGAGTGAAAAAAACAAAACAAAACACCGCGTGTATGCAAATGGCAGCGCCCATGGGTGCCGCCATTTGTGTTCCTTATTTTGGCATGTCTAGTCTACGTAAACATTTACGCAGACTACGGCAAAAATAAAGGGAACACAAATAGCGTAGCGTCTACGCTATTTGCATTCCCCTTATTTTCGCCGTAGTCTACGTAAATGTTTACGTAGACTAGACGTGCCAAAATAAGGAACGCAAATGGCAGCGCCCATGGTCGCCGCCATTTGCGTATGCGCGGGTATTTTTGTTTTTTTTTCACTCAGCCGTGATAGGCTACATAAACATTTACGTAGCCTATCACGGTATTTTTTAAAAATCTAGCCATGATAGGCTACGTAAAAATTTACGTAGCCTATCACGTTTTGTTGTTGTTGTTGTTTTTCCTGGAAATGGCGGCGGTGGCAGCCGGTCGGAAGACTGGCCACCGCCACCGCACCGCTGCCGGAGCCGCCACTGCCAGGAGGATTCGCGCAAGGTAAGTCCCATCCCGGGGGGATGGCGGGGGGGTGGCAGACCGTTTCGCCACCAATTTCGGGGGGCCGAATGCGCTGGCATTCGGCCTCCCTGAGATTCGTGGCGAAATTCTCTGACATCCCTAAAATCCCCATGGAACATATTACAAGGCTAAAAGATATGACGCTGGAAGATGAGCCCCTCAGGTCGGAAGGTGTCCAATATACTACTGGGGAAGAGCAGAGGGAATTTCCAAGTAGCGCCAGAAAGAGTGAAGCAGCTGGGCCAAACCCGAAAGGACACTCAGCTGTGGATGTGTCTGGTGGTGAAAAGAAAGTCCGACGCTGTAAAGAACAATATTGTTTAGGAACCTGGAATGTCAGATCAATGAATCAAGGTAAGGTGGAGGTGGTCAAGCATGAGATGGCAAGACTGAACATCGACATCTTGGGAATCAGCGAACTAAAATGGACAGGCATGGGCAAATTTAATTCAGGTGACCAACATATCTACTACTGTGGGCAAGAATCCCTTAGAAGAAATGGAGTAGCACTCATAGTCAACAAAAGGGTGGGAAAAGCAGTACTGGGGTACAATCTCAAAAACGATAGAATGACCTCAGTATGAATCCAAGGCAAGCCATTCAACGTCACAGTAATTCAAGTTGATGCCCCAACCACTGAGGCCGAAGAAGCTGAGGTTGATCGGTTCTATGAAGACCTACAACACTTTCTAGAACTAACACCAAAAAAAGATGTCCCCTTCATCATAGGGGATTGGAATGCTAAAGTAGGAAGTCAAGAAATCACCGGGATAACAGGCAAGCATGGCCTTGGTGTACAAAATGAAGCAGGACAAAGGCTAATAGAGTTTTGCCAAGAGAACACGCTGATAGCAAGCACTCTTTTCCAAAAGCACAAGAGGCGACTCTACACCTGGACATCACCAGATGGTCAATATCGAAATCAAATTGATTATGTCCTTTGCAGCCAAAGATGGAGAAGCTCCATACAGTCAGTCAAAACAAGACCTGGAGCTGACTGTGGCTCAGATCATGAGCTGCTTCTTCTTGCAAAATTTCGGCTTAAATTGAAGAACGTAGGGAAAACCACTAAACCATTCAGCTATGACCTAAATCATACCCCTTATGAATATACAGTGGAGGTGAGGAATAGATTTCAGGGATTAGACCTGATAGACAGAGTGCCTGAGGAACTATGGACGGAGGTCCGTAACATTGTTCAGGAGGCAGCAACGAAATCCATCCCAAAGAAAAAGAAATGCAAGAAAGCCAAGTGGCTGTCTGATGAGGCTTTACAAGTAGCTGAGGAAAGAAGGGAAGCAAAAAGCAAGGGAGAAAGGGGAGGATATACCCAACTGAATGCGGAGTTCCAGAGAATAGCAAGGAGAGACAAGAACGCCTTCTTAAATGAACAATGCAAAGAAATCGAGGAAAACAATAGAATGGGAAAGACTAGAGATCTTCTCTAGAAAATCTGAGATCTCAAGGGAACGTTTTGTGCCAAGACGGGCATGATAAAGGACAAAGAAGGCAGGGACCTAACAGAAGCAGATGAGATTAAGAAGAGGTGGAAAGAATACACAGAAGAACTATACAGGAAAGATCTTAATGTCCCTGATAGCCATGATAGCGCGGTCACTGAGCTTGAGCCGGACATCCTAGAGAGTGAAGTCAAGTGGGCCTTAGGAAGCATTACTAACAACAAAGCTAGCGGAGATGACAGTATTCCAGCTGAGCTATTTAAAATTCTAAAAGATGATGCTGTTAAAGTGCTGCACTCAATATGCCAACAAATTTGGAACACTCAACAGTGGCCACAAGACTGGAAAAGGTCAGTTTACATTCCAATTCCAAAGAAGGGCAACGCCAAAGAGTGTTCAAACTACCGCACAATTGCGCTCATTTCACATGCCAGCAAGGTGATGCTCAAAATCCTACAAGCTAGGCTTCAGCGGCATGCGAACCGAGAACTACCGGAAGTACAAGCGGGGTTCCGAAGAGGCAGAGGAACTAGAGATCAAATCGCTAACATTCGCTGGTTCATGGAGAAAGCAAGAGAATTCCAGAAAAACGTCTATTTCTGCTTCATTGACTACACTAAAGCCTTTGATTGTGTGGAACACAGCAAACTCTGGCAAATTCTTAAAGATACCAGACCACCTTACCTGTCTCCTGAGAAACCTGTACGAGGGTCAAGAAGCAACAGTAAGAACCAGACACGGAACAACTGATTGGTTCCAAATTGGGAAAGGAGTACGACAAGGCTGCATATTGTCGCCCTGCTTATTTAACTTATATGCAGAGTACATCATGAGAAACGCCGGGTTGGATGAATCATAGGTTGGAATTAAGATTGCTGGGAGAATTATCAACAACCTCAGATACGCAGACGATACCACCCTAATGGCAGAAAGCGAAGAGGATCTAAAGGTCCTCTTGTTGAGGGTGAAAGTGGAGAGTGCAAAAGCTGGTTTGAAACTCAACATTAACAAAACTAAGATCATGGCATCTGGCCCTATCACTTCCTGGCATATAGAAGGGGAGGAAATGGAAGCAGTGAGAGATTTTATTTTCTTGGGCTCCAAGATCACCGCAGACGGTGACTGTAGCCATGAAATTAAAAGACGCTTGCTCCTTGGGAGGAAAGCTATGGCAAACATTCTTACAGCATAGCAAGAAGCAGAGACATCACCTTGCCGCCAAAGGTCCGTCTAATCAAAGCTATGGTTTTCCCAGTAGCAACGTATGGCTGTGAGAGCTGGACTATAAGGAAGGCTGAGCGTCGAAGAATTGATGCTTTCGAACTGTGGTGCTGGAGAAGACTCTTACGCATCCCCTGGACTGCAAGGTGGTCAAATCAGTCCATCCTAAAGGAAATCAACCCTGAGTGCTCATTGGAAGGACAGATACTGAAGCTGAAGCTCAAATATTTTGGCCACCTAATGCGAAGAGAAAACTTCCTGGAAAAGACCCTGATGCTGGGCAAGACTGAAGGCAAAAGGAGAAGGGGACGGCAGAGGATGAGATGGCTTGATAGCATCACCGATGCAATGAATATGGACTTGAGCATGCTCCGGGAGGAAGCGGAGGACAGGAAGGCCTGGCATGCTATGGTCCATGGGGTCACGAAGAGTCGGACACGACTCAACGACTAAACAACAGCAACAACTTTTATATTGTGGTTTTAAGTGTTTTACACTGTACTTTGTGCTTTTAATGTGTGTAAAATGCCCAGCCAGCTTTGCCTATTGGGCAGTATAGAAATGAAAATCAATAAATAAATGCTGGCAGCTGTAGGACTGTTTGCTGTCTAAATGTGTGTAGGATTGCATCCTTACTAGAAAAGAAGACCCATTGACCCCAGTGGGACCCCTCATGGCAGTCCTGTGAGGGAGGTTAGGCTGAGGGAGAGCAAACCGACCAACTTCCCCACCCCATGAGCTTCATGACTGAACGAGGATTTGAACCCAGGTCTTCCCAGACCACGACTGACACCAATCCATTACCACACCCTGCTGGATATTAATATGCATTCACATACTTTGTATTGGAGCTCTGATACGGAGAAGGAAATCCAGCCCTGAGTCTCAACAGTAACAAAGCTCCCAACCTCCCACAAGGTGTTTGCATGTCTTGGGCAAAGCTACTTTGCACATGCTCTGAGGCACCTCACATGCAACTTCCCTCATTTCTCTCTCTCTCATTTTGGTTTTGATGGTTTGTATAGGAGGAAGAATCGTGCCATCCCATTACCCGCAGTATGACAGGAAAGCGGCCGGAAAGGTGAGGAAATCTGGATTTGAAACCCAATTGCTCTTGGGTGTTATGTGTTGACCTTTTTTTAAAGATGAAGGCTTTGGGTATAATAAAATCTAATGTTTCAAAAAGGAAACAACCACACACTGTTAATATCCCATAAGTTCTTAAGAGCACAGAGATGAGCAAATCCAGTTGCAGCACTATTTCCTTTGTTCTTGTCTTCTTCTTTTACAGCACTTCTTGTGTGCCAAATTATATGTGTAAGGGCACAATCCAATGCATGTTTATACGGAAATATGTCCTACAGCTCCCAACATTCCCCAGCCAGCTTGGCTGGCTGAGGAATGCTGGGAGGTGTGGGACTCATTTCTGTATAAACGTGCATAGGATCGTGCCCTAAGTGCAGAAACGACCCATCTTCATTCCTTGACTGGATAAAAGCAGGTTTTTTCCTTTTCTATCATGTCTTCTCTATTGTAGCTGAAAGGCAGGGACTGTTTTGGGATTTGTAAACAGCCCTTAGAAAACTTTAGATGCTTTATAAGTGGTTAATAAGATGGGGAGAAAGTAGGAAGTTGTATTCCAAAAGGACAGAATTTGGGGAGTTTTGAGTCGTGGAGAGGGTAGAAATGGGGATGCTGAAAGAGGTGAGGTTGCCAAACCTGGGCATTACTTCTTTTACTTATAATCGTAGTAAACCATTAGAGAATACCAAGAATAATAGTTGATATTACAATGTTGTGTAAACTGCATTTGCCTAAACAAAAACCTCGTGGATAAAAAGAGATGGGGGAAGGTGATAGTTGTGATGTTAAACACACTTTCATTGGAAGGAAGCCCCATTAAAAGCAGTGGGACTTTCTCCCATTGAATTCTTCTAAGGATGGGGTGAACAGAATGCTGGACTAGACAGACCCCTGGTTCTCTTAGATTCTCAAGAGTGCAAGATTCAAATGTGATCTGGCCAATTGCTGGAGTGTGTTTCAGACGCACCAGATCTCAAGAGCCATCACCTCAGGAGGGGCCGTGGCTCAGTGGTAGAGCCCTTGCTGTGCATGCAGAAGGTCCCAGGTTCAATCTCTGGCAGCATCTTCAGGTAGGGCTGGAAGAAGTCCTACCTGAAACCCTGGAGAGCCGCTGCTGCCACTGAGCGCTGACAATGCTCCACTAGATGGTCTGATAGTCCGGCTCAGTGTAAGGTGGCTTCCTATGTGCCTGTGAATTGCTCCTGTGCAATACCTGCCTGTATGTTTGCTTGGCAGGCTGCCTCCAGCCCCAGCATGCCCCTTGCCAAAGGGCTGGACAAGGTCACAACTCCGAAGAGGCTATCTGTTCCGGTCCAGGAATGCCAAACTTTGGCAGGTGAGCCGTGGCATAGCAGCAGGGTGATGGTCCATGGTGGGTGGTCCTGAGCTCCCGGTGGGAGGGGCAGTTGCAGAGGATTCTGGGATGTGTGTGAGCGCATATGCTAGTTCCCTTGTAGCCCTGAATGGACCGGTTGGGTCCCACCATTGCTGTGCTTGACAGGGGGGCACAAAACCCATTCAATGCTCCCCTGAAGCTGCTGCAGTGCAGGGGACACTCAGTGCTCTGCCATTGGGGGGCTGGTTGTGTCTTTGGGGTCACTCATCTGCTGTTGTTGGCCTTCTCCCTGAGGTGCAATGGAGGGAGGCTCCTGGGGGGTAGGGACAGGGTCACTCAAGGCTGGAGGGTGAGTGCTGCTGGACTCATGTCCTACTCATGGGCTTCCCTTGGGCAGCAGGTTGGCCCCTGCAAACAGAATGCTGGACTCAATGGACCTCTGGTCTGATCCAGCATGGCTCCTGTCTTTGGGATCCTGAAGACAAACCTGCCCAAGAGAGGTGTCCAGTGAACCTTTGAACAGGGTTTGAAAATTGCTGGTCTCCCATTAAGTCAGTCAGAGCCCTGTGAGGGGGAGTTGGGCTGCTCATTCTCCGCCCCCCCCCCCCCGTCGCCTTCTTCCCCTTCAGAACCTGCTCCTGGCATGCTGCAGTCAACTCTGCTGGATGGTGCTGGGAGTTCCCGGCCTGACCTGGAGTTGTTGGCCATCAAAGGTGGGACTTTGCCTTTGGTTGCAGAGGCAATGGGCTTGTGGGGGGGCGGGGCGGGGCTGCTGTCTAAGTATGACAGGCAATATGGAACCCTGTGTTAATTCTCTTGTTTCAGTCTTTAGCTGCACGTGTTCCTCTCCTTCCTTTTCCCTCAAGGAGGCTGAGGCTCCTATGCTGCATTTGGAGCGGTCCGGAAGAAGGGATCTCCGGGGGTGAAGCTTGCTGGGGGTGGCAAGGGGAGAAGAGCACCTGCTGGAATTCCCTCTACACTCCCCTTCGCCAAGCTGGTGCCGTCCAGATATCCTGGACTGCAATGCCCATCATCCCCAGCCAGCATGGCCAGAGGTTATGGGAGTTGCAGTCCAGCGCATCTGGAGTGCACCAGGTTGGCGAAGGTTGCTTTACACAATTGCTAAGTGTGTTGGAGACCCTTTCTAACCCTACATGAGAAAGGATGGCTGTGGTGCCCTGCGGCAACTGTGTGTGGGTCCGTCCCTGCCCACTGAAGTACCATCCCCACTGTTCTCAGCGGGAACGCAGCACAGCCTTCATGTCTGTCTCTGTTTGCCTGCACTCTTCCAGTTCCAGACCACAGCCGCCACCGGACCCTGGTTTTGAAGCCCAGCATCAAAGGCCCCTCTGGAAACATGCAGGCTTTGGTGAGTGGTGCTGGTGAATTGCACGGACAACGTGTTTGTTGTCTGTGTACAGCTTGAATCAGCAGCCCGTGGCTGTGACAGCCATGTTCAAGAGGCCTCCTGTTGCCAGGACACCAGGCCCCAACCCCAGGGAAACTCTCTGTCTCTGGGCCCGTTGACTTACCTTACCAGCCTGCAGCCTTCAAATTTCAGTTCTGGCATGGTGAGGGTAGCCCACTCCCTCTCGGCCTTTTTTCTGCCTCCTCACCATTCCCCGGTGGTGGCAACATGTCGGTCGCTTGTCCCTGCCTAATTTGGGCCAGGAGACGGCCGTAGCGGTTGCGAGGAGGGCTTTTGGCCTAGTTCAAATGATGGAGTGGGTTACCGTGAGGTGCAACAGCCCCCAACTTAGATGGCTTTAAGAAACAAATTCGTAGAGGAGAAGCCTATCAAGGGCTACTAGTCACATTGACTATATGTATCAGAGGCAGCATGCTTATGTATGCCAGTTGCTGGGGAACATGGGCGGGAGGGTGCCATGTTGAGACGTTCAGAGAGGCAGCAAAGGAGAATGGGAGAGGTCCTCCAAGGAGTTTCCATTTTTGGCTTTAACTTTTTTTAAAAAAATTAATCCTATTTTTGAGTAGATCACTGGTGGAGTAGCTACCTTGTGGAGGCCTGAGACTCCATCTTTGGAGGTGTTTGAAAAATGGCCAAGCGTCTCCTGCCTCGGGGGGCTTAAGGGGCTCTTTCTGCTCCTGTGCATTGTTAGAAGGAAATCTGCTTTGTTTTTCCCAGGCACCTTCCCATTCTGACCTGATTGGGATGCTGGACTCTCAGACACTGCTGCTGACCTATGCCTCCATCAAGGTAAAGCGCCCGCAGGCATCTGCTTAGATCGGAGGGGGAAACCCTTTTCAGCTCGGGGGGCCAAATTGCAAAATGGGGAAGGTCTCAGGGGGCCACGTTCCCTGGGCGGGGCCAGGGTTAGAGTGGGAGGGGTCAACTGCGATAATTACCATTTCAAGGCTACTCAGAAGTAAGCAGGTCAGGGCTTCTGAATGTCTACTCAGAAGTAAGCAGGACTGAATCACTCAGTTGCACTTTCACATAGGGTCCCAAATACCTGCAAGTAAGTAGGCTAAAAATCTGCATGTCTAGTTGTCTACTCAGAAGGAAGCAGGACTGAATCACTCAGCGTTTTCAAGTAGCACCCTAAATACCAAGCCTCTGCATTTCTACTCACAAGTAGGCAGGTCTCCTGCCAACCAAATGCACAGCTCACCATCTTCACAACAGCTCACTTCTTTGCAGTATATTTAAAAGTGAATCTCCTTTAAATACCCTCTTCTTTCTGATCAGCGATGAAAGGTAACAGCACAAGCAGCTTCCAGGCTGGGCTTTCCCCACCTGACCTAGATCCAACAGATTTTCAAACAACGTCAAACTTCTTGAAAACTGTCCTGCTTTTTGTGGCCTTCACCCTGGTGATGTTGTGTTGTAACAGATGGAGAAAAACCTGGCCTTGCCCCTGCTGGAAGGGAAGGCTGAGAGGGACTTGCTAATGCTGTCTAAGGAAGTGGGGAAGCGGGTGAGGGAGGTGAACGAGAAGAGGTACAGGCTGCAGCATCTGAAGAAGGAGCGTGAGCTCTCTGAAGCCCTGGGCAGATAGGTTGGTTTGTTTCTTCACTGTAACTTCATCTCAGTATCTCTGCACTGCTTTTTGGGGGCCCTAGGGAGCCCTCAAGGCGGTGGTGTTACAAAAACTGTGTTCTGTCCCTGGTAGATGCATCCAATTTGTTTACCAAGAACAAGAGGAGGCAGAGGTCTGGTCCAACATGGTTTTATTCTGCAGAATAAGGCAACCCTTGGGGCGAACGCTCCAACAAAGGCCACAATCAAGTAGTGTGATCCAGAGGCTTATATACACAAAGTCTCTGGGGGCTGTCTTACACTTGCGCTGTACTAATCTCTTTGTCTAACTGAGAAGGAGACAGAAAGCAGGCAGCGCCTTTCACATACCCAGGCATGCGCAGAGAGAGGCAGCAGAGAGATAGTTGTGTTCTCTAACATAAACACGTTCTCGGCATTCCTGAGTCTCTGATACGGCGCTGTGTCTTTGTCAGCAGGGCAATCTCACACAGAGGTAGAATAGACATAGCCTAGCTTATAAAACCATGGGGTAACAGACATATTACAACTGAAATTTCTATAACAGTGGGATTAGTTGAAAACCAACGCCTCTTGAAAACTGCTCTGTAAATGAAACGTGGGAGATCAGACAGCTTAAGGGCTTCATCAGACTGAGTTTTTATCTTGTGATTGAGAGTGCTCCTTCACAGAAGTTTGTGGGCTCTTTACATGACCCCGTTACCCTCCTGCACTAAATGCCCTTTGTTCCATTTTTAAATGGATCTCAGATAATTAGCTATTGAATTACCCCATTTTGTTCCGCTTCAGTTTCCTCTGTGAAAAGAGTTAAAGCAGCAAGACGAGGAGTGAGATCAATGAAAAATAATGGAAGACTCCGATATGGGGAGAAGTGGGAAGCACGTGTAGAGGGAGTCAGTTGTGATCCTGCATTTAATGGAAGCAGCAAGCCCCGTTTTAAATTCAGGATTTTAGCTCGGTGTAGAGATGCCCTTCAAAGCGCATCTAGACAGCAGAGTTCTTGCTGTCTTGGAGGCTGTGAAGGACAGGTCCAGGTGAGCCTTGTGACGCTGGACTGGGTGGATCGTGCCCTGATATATGTTTTCTGTATATTTATGGGTAGACAGCAAATCCCTGAGCAGGGGCCTCCTCTTATTCCTTGTCCTTTTGGAGTGCCAGCCATTGCCTCTTGCCAGATTGCCTACAAGAATCCAGTGTTGTGCCTGGATTAGAATAAAGGCCCAGGCCCTGAGTGCGGGCTAGGAATCAGTGACTGGGTGCACAAGGGAGAGGAGAGCGGAGGCACAAGGGAGAGGAAGGAGAGGAGTTGGTGAATGGCAGAGGCCTCAAGCAAGCCTTTAACTCCACTTGGGGCCTTGCTCTTCTCCTTTCCAGAGTTCTTGGCAGGAGGGAAGGAAGGAAAAGCTGCAACTCTCTGGCAGCTTTTCTTAACTCTGGACAGTGACTGGGGGCCCTGATGGTCCACTTTGCCACTGCACCACAGAGCACCCGAGTTGCAGGATAGGCCCTTGTGGGACCGAGGGGGACCCTGGCCAGTCCACCAATGTATTTGTAATACCACCTTTCCACAAAGGATTGTGCTCTGGGCAGCTTACAACAGAGAAAAACAGCAACAGTAAAACAGGGTGTATATCAATGCACATCTACGTGCGCACACCCCTATATATCTGGACGTCCACATCTATGGAATACTGGATCCAGTTCCCGGCACACATTTTAAGTGTCAGGCGCGCCCTTGCTGCCTTCTGAAATCCGCAAGTAGCCAGAATCAATACACGGATGATAGGGCTCTTTTCCAAGGCTTTATTTCCATTCAACCTAATGATGCTTACAGATGCTAATTGCATGAGCCTAATGAGGGAAACTTGAGAAAGCTGCCTACCAGGGGTTTCTAGCCTTAGGGAATCAGTTGATCTCCGTTTGGAGGGTAAAGGGGGAAGCCTCTGAACTTAAGGGCTAGGAGATGAAAGTCCACCCCTTTCCCATGGGGCATTGGGGCGCAGCTGTTGACGTCACGCCAAGTGGGCTGAGCGCCTCCTCTCGGTGTCAAGGGCTCCTTGGAGGCCTCTCTCAGTCTAATCCAGTAGCCAAGTCCAGACACAGACAAAGGGATTCCTTTCAGAGCTTTATTCTTCTTTTACAACTTAACAACTCTACCGTTTGCAACTAGATCTGAGCAGCACAGTACCTATGCCCTAAGTTGGAACAGTTGGTCCCCATTTGAAAGGGAATCACTGGCAGACCCCCGAACTTAAGGACTAGGGAGAGTCCCTCCCCTTTTCCCTTGGATCCTCTGTGCGCAGCCGTTGTTTGCGCGCCAACTGGGCACTACGCCTCCTTTCCGCGCCCTCCATCCATTTGGCGCCGCTCCCTTCGTCGGCGTCGCGCATCCATCAAGTCTGCTTCCAACGCTCTGTCACTCCCTGGACTGCTATCTAAGCTAGGAATGCTGGTGGGAGGAATCTCCATCAGCTGTGGGCCCTGGGAAAGTGGAGCGCGCTCCTTTCCCAGGAGCGACTGCTCTTCCTCAGAATCAGAACTACTCTGGGATTCTATGGGCTCAGTGTCCACCCTGACACTCGGCGCCTTCCATCTCCCGCTTGTCCCTGTGCTGGTGCCTCACGTCCCGAAGCTCCAGTTGTCCCTCCCCCTGCCTGCCAGGGTCGCTACCACTCTCAGGAATGTGAGCAAGGAGGGGCTCTCCCTCCGGCGGCACCTCTGGACAGCACGCGGGTTCTTCTCCCACGGTTTCTATCTCTTCCTCAGAATCAGAACTGCTTTGGGGCTCTCTGGGCTCCGATGCAACCCTGACATCAAGAAGGACATTGACAAACTGGAAGATGTCCAGGGAGGAGAGACCAAAGTGGCGAGGGGTCTGGAAGTTCTCTGACGAACGGTGCAAAGAGCCGGGTATGTTTAGCCCAAGGAAGAGGAGTTTCAGGGGAGGCGTGAGAGCAGTGTTCAAGTACTTGGGGGGCTGTTTCCCTGGAGTGGGAGCAGAGGTGTTCCCTGTTGCTTCCCAGGGCAGGAGGACAAGGACCTCTGGGTTGAAGTTGCAGGGAGGCAGATTTTGGCCAAACATTAGGAGAAGCTTCCTACCAGGGAGAGCTCCTCGACTGTTGAACCAGCAGCCTTGGGAGGTGGCGGGATTTCCTTTGCTGGAGGTACAGGGGGGCGGGGGAGGGCAAGCTTCTGTCAGGGATGCTGTAGCTGCATCCTGCATTGAGGTGAGGGCAGGTGAGAGGGCTTCTAAGGTCCCTCCTGACTCTGGGCTGCTATGACTATTTCCAGCCAATTTGAGTGATAATCTCCAGGGAATTGGAATGATGATCAGTCATTTCACGCAGAGCCCTCTTGGCAAAGTGGCAAAGGCCTCATCGCGGCCACGGTAGCGTAGTCCTAGTGGTTCACTCTGTCACAGTAATAGGAGCCCCTGCCGGACAGGGCAGCCATGGCCTTCTGTCTTCCTCAGCTCTGGGAGACTCACTCTGCTGACCTGCAGCTGGAGTGCAGCGCCACGCTTCTTCCCTCAAGCAGCCTTCTCTTGGTCCTGCCACCAGCGGAGGCCAGTGCCTCCAACACCAGTGGGGCAGTGAATCTGCTCTGGGTTTCAGTCACAGCCAGGCAGAGCTTGGAAGCAGCTATCCAAGCTGTGAAGCTCCTTCAGAGTTCTGACTGGTGCTGACTGAAACCTGGAGCAGATTCACCACCCCGCTGGCATCGGAGGCACTGGCCTCCACTGGTGGCAGGACCAAGAGAAGGCTGCTTGAGGGAAGAAGCGTGGCGCTGCACTCCAGCTGCAGGTCAGCAGAGTGAGTCTCCATGGTGCTGGACTCGACGAGGCACCAGCTGCCTGTGAAGGACATCTGCGCGGGAGAGGATCGGTGCCAATATCTAGGTACAGACTTCCAGCACCTTCGCAGTGCCCCTGCCTGGGAACAAGTGGGATGGTGTCTCTTCTATAACTCAAGGCTCTGGTGAGCCGAGCAAGAGAGAAACGCTGCACCTGGCAGTCTGGGTTCTGCCGCGATGACAATGGAGTTCTGTGACCTGTGTTGAAACTGGCCTCCCCATGTGCTGGACTGCAATGCCCATCATTCCCAGCCGGCAGGGGGGTCAAGCACAACTGGAGGGCCCCAGGTTGTGGAAGGCGGGTGGAAACCCTGCCAAAACTCCCCTGTTCTGCATGATTCCTTCCAGTTGTGTTAGGGCGGGCAGACGGGGGGGGGGGGTCTAATTCAGCCCCGCCCTGATCTCCTGGCTTTTGAAGTCCCAGCAGGTATTGCCTCCATAAGTGACCTGGCGACTCTGTATTTCCACGCTTGTTTTTTTGGGGGGCGGGGGGTAGCTGTTCCCTGATGTATGATCACCTCCTGTGAACTGTCTGGCTAATGGCCGCTTCTTTTGATCCTGTCTTTGGGCAGTGGACTTGCAGAAAGGCCTGGCTGAGACTCTGAGTGTTCTGGATGAAGCCTTGGTGCAGCACTCCAAGGAAAACGCTGGGGTGCTGAGTGCTATGAAGGAGCTGGAGGGGGCATCTTTGAAGCTGGAGGCAGAGCTGCCCAGGTTCATCAGGAAAGAACAGGAGGAAGTTGGGGAGGTGCTGGTAGTGTGGGGGCTAGCAGTGTCAAGAAAGATGACGAGGAGTCCTTGGGTTCCTCCAATCAGGCCTGAATCCCTCTTCAGATGAAATGCTTTATGCCAGCAGTCCTGAGTTTCGTCATGAGAATAGGTTGAGAAGCTGGGGAGCTGCAGGGAAGCGGATTTCAGCTGAGAGTTAGGAGAAACTTCCTAACAGGGAGGGCTGTTTGGCAGTGGGACGGGCTCCCTGGGGATGTGGCAGGCTCTCCTTCATGGGAAGGATTTAAGCGGAGGCTGTGTTTGCCAGCGTTGGTGTAGCTGCACCCTGCGGAATGGTGGCTGCAGGGGTTGGGCTCAATGATCTCTGAGGTCCCCTCCGCCTCTGTGGTTCTGTAAAGACCACCCGCATGCTACGCTCGCCATCTGAGGCCCTCCTCAGAGAGCCTCCTCTGAGGGAGGCTCAGACGGTGGCAGCAAGGGAGAGGGCCTTTTCAGCCCCCCCCCCCCCCCGATTTTGGGACAGTCTCTCCAATGTGGCCTGCCTTGCGCCAGCACTGTCATTTTTTGGGTTTCACATTAAGACCTTCCTTTTCTCCCAGGCATTTGGGAGCATATGATAGGGTTTTAACAAGTTCTGGGATTTCTTATTGTTATAAATTGTGTGTGTGTGTGTGTGTGTGTATATACATATGGGCATGTATCTGTTTATATGCTGTATGCAAAAGGTTTTCATATTATGTTACCATATTGAATTTTTATGATTCCTAATCCTTGAAAACCACCTAGAGAGCTTTGGCAATTGGGCGGGATAGAAATGTCATAGGCGAAATGAAAAGAAAATGAAGAACGAGAGAGAAGCGCAGCTTCTAGGTCGCCTTCCCACTACCCCTCCAGATACATCGATTCCCTGTCGTGTTTTTATAGCTGTGGTCTGTAATATTAGTCCTTTTGCTACAGCTGTGCAAGGAGATCAGGGTAATGTTCCAGTTGGCTGGTGGGAGAACCTGGACCAAGACGGTTGCAGGTTCGAGGCCTTAGCTGGGATTTGAATGTGAGTACGGTCTGGTGCCCGCCCTGTTTTGTGGGTAGGGTGGGGAGGCAAATGCCCCTTTTGCCAGTGAGATAGTGGCGTTTGGGGGGATTAGATGACAACAGTCTTCCCCAACCAATCACCATCCAGCTGTATCAGACAACAAGTCTTATCATCCCCAGCCACTATGGCTATTGGCTGGGGTCAAATAATGGAGAAAGGGTGTTGCTTCTGGGAGGCACCTGGAAGGTGGTGGACTCGATCAGGGCTTTCCAACCTTTTCGGCTCAGTGGGCGTATTTAGATTTTGATAGTGTGGTAAAAATGTAACATAAACTGTAAGCCATTGTGTGTGCCTTAAACAACACGTAGCACCTCGAGAACGGCGCATGCCCTAGAATGAATGAATAGCAACCCCATATAAGGTAGTTAGGCAAGCTTGTAGCAACCAATCAGAAAACGACACACTGGCTAAGGTATGCAAGCTGGAACAATAAAACTGTAACTTGGGCGTTGCCCAGGGTTGACTCTGCTTTGAGCGCTAAGCTCCTCTGTTGAACTGTTTGCAAACAATAAAATCGAGTTGGACCCAGCCTGAACGTATGACGCTCTTCTTGAGGCAAATTGGACTAGCCTCCAGGGGACCGATACTAGCAATTTGTGCAACAATAGTACTCTGAGCACACTCACAAAATGGTTGCCAGAGAGGGGCTTGACCTTCATAAAATGGCTGCCTTGATGTGGCTGGCCAATCAGAAAATGCTCATTTCCCAGAAGGCAAAGTCATGAGACTCAAAAGACTAGCAACTGGGCCACAAACCAAAGTCCAAGGCAGGGGTGGGGGTCTGGGCTCCCAAACGCAAAACTGCTCTTTGGAACCCCAATAGAGGTGGGTTGGGAGGGTGACACTTTGCTTTGCAGCAAGCCAGCCTCCTGTAATAGCAATGTTTAAAAACCTTAAGAAACAAAATAAAAATTAGGAGGGGCTGTGTAGGAGACCCCAGGACTAGGGCTCCTGTTCTGTTCTTCACCACCCTTCCCTCAGCTTTTTCCAAGGGGGGGGGGCACGTCTGGTTCCCGCACAATCGCTTCTACCACTTCTCTCCTTTCTCTCCACCCCCACCTTCCCTTAGAACCTTTGTGCACATCTTGGATCTGTCTGCTGATGTGAGCAAGGAGTCCTCCCTGCATCATCAGAAAGTCTGCAAAGACTCCCTGGGCCTGGAGACCATGAAGCCGTTGTACTTCCACTAGGCCGAGGCAGGTGCTCCTGGGTCATAGAATCATAGAATCATAGAATAGTAGGGTTGGAAGGGGCCTACAAGGCCATCGAGTCCAACCCCCTGCTCAATGCAGGAATCCAAGTCAGAGCATCCCTGACAAATGGCTGTCCAGCCTCGTCTTGAAGGCCTCCAGTGTGGGAGAGCCCACCACCTCCCCAGGTAATTGGTTCCATTGGTAATTGGTCGGTCACCCAGAGAGCAGGCTGGTCATCCAGTTCTTTCTGTCATCTGAAGCGATGCTGCACCGGGTGTCAATGCCTTTCTCCCCCTCCTCTGAGACGAAGAGAGATTTGCACTTTAGGGCTCTTGTTTTTTTTTCTATTAAAACACCTTTTCATTGCAAGCCTGGCTTTTGCAGCATTCTTTTGGGGTTGTCCTATTTCGGCCTTCCCCAACCTGGTGCCTTCCAGATTTGCCTTCCAGCACCCCTGGGAGCTGCAGTCCGACACATCTGGAGGACACCAGCTTGGCCAAGCTGTCCTATTCCTCACCCTGCAGGACTGTGTCTCGGCCCTTCCCATTGCAAGTCAGGTGATGGGGCATGAAAGAAGGCTGGGCTTCCATAACTAACTCCTGCCTTAATGTGTCTTTTCAATGAATTAATCAATTTGTGCCTGGCCTCTTCTCTGAAGTTTGAGGCATCTTTGAGCAACATCAGAACATCCCTGCTAAATCAGATCAAAGGTCCATCCAGTCCAGCATTCTGTTCACACAGCAGCCAACCCACTGCCCACGGGAAACCCACAAGCAGGACACGAATGCAACAGCACACTCGTGCCCATGTTCCCCAGCAAGTGGTGTACATAGGCTCACTGTCTGTGAGACTGGAGGTAGCACATGGCCATCAGGACTAGTAGCTATTGATAGCCTTCTCCTCCAGGAATTTGCGTAACCCCTTTTAAAGCCACCCAAATTGGTGGCCATCACCATGTCTTGTAGTAGCAGCGAATCCCAGAGTTTAACTCTCCACTGAACAACATAAAATAAAAGGAGGACTGCAGCAGCTGAGCGGGGCCCAAGCATGGAGGTGGGTACTGGAACACAGAAGTCCAGGGTTAACTTAGCCTGGCTTCAATCCCATTACTATGTGGGTGGGGGGAAATTAAGGATAAATGGTAGATCATGCCTGAGACTGTTTATGGAAACTTAAATGTCTCTGTATCTATATACCCGGTGTCCAGATGTTGTGAGATTTGCTGGAGCCCATCAAAGAAGCAGAACAAGACACATTCTGAGCAGTGAGGCATTGGTCCAGGAACAGAGAGTGTGCTTGTGAAGTTGCAAGAGAGAGAGAGAGATTTGTGCGCCCCTATGAGACACGTGCTCTCAAAAACTCCTAGTCCCAGAGCTCCTTGTGCAAGGGCAGCAGAAAGGAGGGACAAGGCCCCATAATAACCAGGGGTGCTGATCTCAAGGATAGCTGGTCTCCAGGGCTGCTGGTAGGACTTGCAGGCCCCAAATATCTGATGAGAAATGTCCAGGCCAGCCTTCCCCCAGCAGCAACACCCATCATCCCCAGGCAGCACAGCTAAAATTATCTCTGGGCCTTGAAGGTAAAACAGCAATATCCGTGCAATCCTATACATGCCTACTTAAAAGTAAGTTCCGTTGAGCAAAATAAGGCATATTCCCAGATAAGTGGGTGTGGGATTGCAGCGTGAATCCGCTAAGGGAGACAAGGCAGAAGGAAATTGGAGGCACCGTCTTTATCTGCTTTCTTAGGGCCAAGTACTTGCATGCCATTGATTTTGTGACCGATGATACTATGCTTTATGGTTTTCTAGTTACGATTGTAACTATCTTGACAGATTACTTGCTGTGTAAAGTAAACTGTGAAAAACTGTGTTGTGCACACATGGGCGGATGACAGGAATTCTTTCCCCCCGCTCTTTCTTTTCCAACTTCCTTTCTTTCCTGAAAGCGTTTTTGCCCCCATCTTCAGCTGAAAAGGTTCCCAGTGCAGCTTACGTAAGACCAACAGGAAGCAAGGCTTTGCAATTGAAACACACCACGCAAAAGGAACGAGGATGGAGGACACGCAAGCAGTTTGCATGTTGCATGAAACCACTGGGAGAGGGAGTTTTGGAGTTCAGTGCCACCAATATGCTGATGATGCCCAGCTCTACTACTCCTTTCCACCAGATTCCAAGGAAGCTGTTGCTGTCCTTAACCAGTGTTTGGCATCAGTAATGGATTGGATGAGGGAGAACAAATTGAAACTTAGTCCAGACAAGACAGAGGCGCTCCTGGTCAGTCAAAAGGCAGATCAGGGAATAGGGATTCAGCCTGTGCTGGATGGGGTTGCACTCCCCCTGAGACTCAGGTTTGCAGTTTGGGGGTGCTCCTGGATTCAGCCCTAAGCCTGGATGCTCAGGTTTCAGCGGTGGCCAGGAGTGCTTTTTCACAGTTGAAGCTAGTGCACCAGCTGTGCCCGTTCCTGGAGATGTCTGATCTGGCCACGGTGACACATGCCTCAGTTACGTCCTGTTTGGATTACTGCAATGCTCTCTACGTGGGGCTGCCTTCGAAGAGCGTTTGGAAACTGCAGTTGGTCCAAAGAGTGGCTGCCAGAGTGTTGACTGGGGCTGGCTACAGGGAGCATACAACTGTCTTGTTAAAACAGCTTCCCTGGCTTCCAGCCTGTTTCCGGGCACATCTCAAAAGTGCTGGCTTTGACCTATAAAGCCCTATACGGCTCCGGTCCAGGTTATCTGAAAGACCGTATCCTCCCTAATGAACCTGCCCATGTCCTGAGATCTTCTGGGGAGGCCCTTCTCTCAGTCCCACCACTGTCACTGGCACATTTGGTGGGAACCCGGGAGAAGGCCTTCTCGGTGGCTGCCCCACAGCTGTGGAACACCCTTCCCAGGGAGGCTAGGATGGCTCCCTCCTTGATGCGTTTTCGGAGGCAGGCTAAAACATTCTTGTTCCGTCAGGCCTTTGGGACATAGTTGGAACCTGGGGGTAAGCTGCTAAAATGCTGTTTTAAAATGCTGTTTTAATGTTTTAATATAATTTTAATTGTATTGTTGTTTAATTTATATTTTAACTTTTGTATATTTTCATAAGTTTTAATTGTATATATTTTAATTTTTGTAAGCCGCCTTGTGTCCCAGTACTGGGAAAAAGGCGGGGTATAACTATAATAATAATAACAACAATAACAACAACAACAGGCAGCTTTTTTTTACAGTTTATAAAGTACTTATAACAGCGGAGAGAGGGAAAGAGTCCAGTGGAGCTGGTGCAGCCCTGAGCGCCTGTCTTCTCCCCTGCTGCGAGATCAGAGTTCAGCCAGAGTTGCTAGATAAATGAACAGATGTGGTAACAGTACTGAAGTACAATGCGTGTATCAGCAAAGGTGAAAACATGGAAAGCCCTGGAGCCCAAGGGGCCTAAAACGTGCCATTTCTTCGGCACACGTATATAAATCTGCCAATTGGAGGTTAACACTTCACTGTCGTCTGTATTTCAGTCAATGTGCCCGCTTTGCAGGCCTGGTTTGTTTGTTTCTGTCCACAACTGTTGCATATTGGCATCCCGCTGCACCCACGGGTGTCTCTCACTCCCTGCCAGCAATGTGCCAGCGCCCTTGCCCGTAGCTGCCTCTCCTCCACTGCCAGCCTGCCTGCCAGCCTGTTTTCCCATTCAGCCAAAGACAGCCTGAGGTCATCAAGTGTGAAGCTGTAGGACTAGGGGAGAGGGCTTCTTTTGTTTGTATTTTTAAATACAAACAAATTAACCCTTTTCTGTCAGGATTCCGGGGGGAGGAACAGATCGCCTCCCATGCTGTTGAGGATTTCGGGGGGAGGGACAGAGTGCCTCCCCCCCAACCGCGGATGTCCCTGGACGAAACCAGGTAAGTGTTTCGTACATCCCTAGATTTTTTGCCCCCAACGTGCATCACTTTACACTTGCTTACATTGAACCGCATTTGCCATTCGGCTGCCCGTTCTCCCAGTTCGGAGAGATCCTTTTGGAGCTCCTCGCAATCCCTTTTTGATTTAACTAGCTGAATAATTTGGTGGCACTGGCAAACTTCGCCACTTCACTGCTCACTCCTAATAGCATACATGTCTTGCTGAAGTCAAAATGTATATGTCCTTAGCATTTGACATAAATCATGGACAGATGGGATATCATAGGTGGGGCTTCACCCAATCCGCAGTGGAGTATCTGTGTTAGTCATTCGCAGAAGAACGATAAGACGTCTTTGGGCAACTTTTTGGTTTGTGAGTCTTTACGGTATTACTAGACTCTTTCCTGCTACCCCAGCTGAAAACTTTTCAGACATAGAAGTATGGCCATTACATTGGAGTGCCGTAAGCTATTACGGCCCGTAATAGCTTACGTAAATATTTACGTAGGCTAAAACGGCGGGGAAAAAAGGAACGCAAATGGCGCCCACTACGCTACTTGCGTTCCCCCTTTTTTTCGCCATAATAGCCTACGTAAATATTTACGTAGGCTAAAACGGCTAAAAATAGAGAACACAAATGGCTGCCGCCGTAGCTGCCGCCATTTGTGTACACTGTTTTTTTTTTTTTGCTTGCCGTGATAGGCTACATAAATATTTACGTAGCCTATCACGGGCTACCATAGGGACGCAAATGGCATCCCCTACTCAGGATGCCATTTGCGTCCGCAGCAGCCCGGCAGCAGCCGGAGCCGCCGCCAGAGCCGCAGCCTGGTAGGCTCCATTTCACAGGCTTTCGCGGGGTGGTGGGGCGGGTTGCTCCGTTCCCCCACGGATTCTGGGGGGCCGAATTCACTGGAATTTGGCCCCCCTGGGATCCGTGGCGGAATTCTCTAACATCCCTAAAAAAATCCCAACTTCAAGTATAGTCTGATGGGATCTGAGCTAGCTGGACGAAGCTGGGGGGGGGGGTAATCTCTCTCAGCTCTGCCCTCCTGGGTTCTCTGTCCAGCAGCAGGCAAGACCTGGGGGGCGGGGGCGTGGAGTGGCAGTGGTCTGTCGGGATTGGATCCCCCTCACCAGGTGCCCTATCCCGCAGTCTGCTGGGTTCGAGTGTGTGTATTTGAAGGTGGGTGCCCAGGACAGAATAGGGATTCTGTCGGTGTACCGCCCACCCCGCTGCTCAACAGTCTCCTTTCCTGAGCTAGCCAGGGTAGCCTCGGGGCTGGTGTTGGAGACCCCTCCGCTTGTTGTGCTGGGGGATTTCAACATCCATGCTGAGGCTGGCCTGTTGGGACTTCATGTCTGCCATGACAACTGTGGGTCTGTCCCTGAAGGTACCTGGCCCAACCCATGCTGCTGGGCACACTCTGGACCTCGTTTTCTGTGCTGGATGGGGTGACGGTGATCTGAGAGTGGAGGAACTCTCTGTAGTTCTGTTGTCATGGACGATCACTACCTGGTGGGGTTTAGACTTGCTGGCACTCGGAACCTCTGCAGATGGTCCGCCCCAGCAGGCTGATGATGCATCTGGATGGTTTCCTGACGGCTCTTGGGGATTTTTTGGCAATACTGCCAAAGCCCTGGCCGATCTCTGGAAAGGAGAAATGACCAGGGCCGTGGAAACAATCGCTCCTGAGCGTCCTCTCTCACGAAGTGGAGCCGCACCAGCACCCTGGTTTCCTAGGGAGCTGGCAGCGATGAAACGAGTGAGAAGACGACTGGAGCGACCTTGGCAGAAAACTCAGAGTGAATCCGATCGAACACGGGCTAGAGCCTATTTGAAGGCCTACTTTGTGGCAATACGGGCAGCAAAGAATTGTTTTTTTCTGCCACTATTGCTTCTTTAAAGAGCCGTCCAGCGGAGCTGTTTCGAGTGGTTAGGGGTCTTTTACACACTAGCCCGCAAGAGGATAATTTAAACCGCTCGACAGCCCGCTGTGAATAATTTGCTCAGCACTTTACAGACAAAGTCGCTCGGATCCACTCTGACTTGGACGCTATAGCTGATACAGACCCAGTGGACGTAACTGTGGCCTCTGCTTGTCCAGTGTTGTTGGATACTTTTCACTTTGTACAGCCTGAGGATGCAGACAGGATCCTGGGAGAGGTGAGAGCCGCCACGTGTGTTCTAGATCCTTGCCCTTCCTGCCTCATAAAAGCAGCCAGAGGTGGACTGGCCGAGTGGGTAAGGGGAGTGGCTAATGCCTCCCTTGGTCAAGGCAGAGTTCCAGCCTGCCTGAAGGAGGCGGTGGCGAGACCTCTGCTAAAAAAGCCCTCCCCGAACGCCACCATGTTGGATAATTATTGGCCAGTCTCCAATACTCCATTCCTGGGCAAGGTATTGGAGCACGTGGTGGCCTCCCAACTCCAGGGATTCCTGGATGAGACAGATTATCTAGATCCATTTCAATCTGGCTTCAGACCCAGTTGTAGGACAGAAACAGCTTTGGCCACCTTGGTGGATGACCTACGCCGGGAACTAGACAGGGGGCTGTGTCCCTGTTGTTTCTGCTGGACCTCTCAGCGGCTTTCGATGCCATTGGCCATGGTATCCTTCTGGGATGGGGCTTGGAGGCACCGTTTTGCTGTGGCTCCATTCCTTCCTGGAGGAGCGGACCCAGAAGGGGGTGCTGGGGGACTTCTGCTCGACTCCCTGGCCATTGGCCTGTGGAGTCCCTCAGGGTTCCGTTTTGTCCCCCGTGCTATTTAACATACACATGAAACTACCGGGGGAGGTTGTGGGGGTTCGGTGTCACCAGTATGCTGATGACACCCAACTCTACTTTTCCTTTCCATCTAATTCCAAGGAAGCTGTTGGGGTGCTGAACGGTGTCTGTCGGCGGTAATGGACTGGATGAGGGCAAACAAACTGACGCTTAATCCAGACAAGACAGAGGTGCTCCTGGTCAGTCGAAAGGCAGATCAGGGAGTAGGGGTTAGGCTCCCCCGAAGACCCAGGTTCGCCGCTTGGGTGGACTCCTGGATTCAGCCCTGAGCCTGGATGCCCAGGTTTCGGCGGTGCCCAGGAGTGCATCTGCACAGCTAAAGCGCGTGCGCCAGCTGCACCCGTTCCTTGAGATGGCTGACTTGGCCACAGTGACACAGGCCTTAGTTACATCCCGTTTGGATTACTGTAACACGCTCTGCGTGGGGCTGCCTCTGAAGAGTGTTCGGAAACTTCAGCTGGTGCAAAGAGCGGCTGCCAGGCTGCTGACTGGGGCTGGCTACAGGGAGCATACCACTCCCCTGCTAGAACAGCTTCACGGGCTCCCGGTCTGTTTCCGGGCACAGTTCAAAGTGCTGGTCATGTCCTATAAAGCCCTATACGGCTCGGGTCCAGGTTATCTGAAGGACCGTATTCCCCCCTATGAGCCTGCTCGTGCCCTGAGATCTTCAGAGGAAGCCCTTCTCACAGTCCCACCACCCTCACAGGCTCGCCTGGGGGGAACGCGGGAGGGGGCCTTCTCGGGGGCTGCCCCAAGGCTCTGGAACTCCTTCCCAGGGAGGCGAGAGTGGCACCCTCCTTGGTATGTTTCCGCAGGAAGGCAAAACCCTTTTCGTTCCGGCAGGCCTTTGGGGATAGCTAGTCTGGACCTGTGAAAATGTGACGTATGGCTGTGGTTGTCTTTTAATGTTTTAATGTTTTTACAATTTTAATATTGATGATTTAATTACATTTTTAACTTTTGTATAGTTGTATTTATATTTCTATTCATAGGTTTTAATTGTTGAAGTTTTAACATTGTAAGGCCGCCTTGAGTCCCAGTATTGGGAAAAAGGCGGGATATAAATAAATATAATAAATAAATAAATAAATAAATAGCGGTGACTGACCAAGAAAGAGATCTTGGCGTTGTGGTGGACAGCTCAGTGAAGATGCCAACCCAGTGTGCGGCTGCTGTAAAAAAAGGCAAACTCCATGTTAGGCATAATTAGAAAAGGGACTGAGAATAGAACTGCCCATATCATACTGCTGCTATAGAAATCTATGGTGCAGCCACACTTGGAATACTCTGTACAGTTCTGGTCACCACACCTAAAAAAATTGTAGAGCTGGAAAAGGTGCAAAAAACGTTACCTGGATTTTTTCAAGGGACCGGCTTTGGTGTGTTTGTGTCCATGCAGGGCTCCATGAGTGAGTGCACCACACCAGTATAAGTTGCTTCACAGAACATACTGCCGGGTGGGGTGGGGAGGTTGGAGTGAACTTCATCTGACTGGTAGGGGCTGCTCAACCAATAAGAGAGGCTTCCCACCCCCATCCAGAGCAGAGGAAGCTGCTCCAGCTGGTCTAGGGGCTGTATAAGCGAGCAAGCTGCCAGAGAGCGAGTAACCTGAGCAAGCGGACAGGGGGAGCAAACAGGAGTTGGCCAGGGGAGTTGCAGTGGAAGAGGAGGCAAAGGCAAAGTGGTGAGTGGGCTGGAGTAAGCCCAGGGGACCTTCCATTCCGAGTCGCTGTGTGCTCACCATGTGCTCCTGAGAGCTCCAATTGAATTGAAGGGGTGTGGCCTGAGTACAGGGAGAGCAAACAGGAGTTGGCCAGGGGAGTTCGGCAGGGGAGGCCCCTAACATTTTTTAAAATTTCTTTTTCTTGTAACACACGTTTCCATACCAGTGGGATTGTGTTTTTAACCTCCAGTGAATAGAAGACAAAGCCCAGGCTATTCCAGTCCAATCAGAAAGCTAGAAAAATAAAGGGAATAGAGACTATGGAAGGAGAAGACTCTCCGGTGGTGGTGACCTGCAAGGTCTGTGCCATGTTTGTGTTCTTGCCTGAGAACAACATGGCCGACACCTGCAACAAGTGCAAGTTGATCACGCTGCTGGAAGAGAAAGTAAGAGGACTGGAGCGGCGAGTGTCGACCCCCCGGGGAATAAGAGAACAGGAAGAGTTCTTGGACAGAACGGGGGAACTGCAGCAGCAAAGGGAAGACCAGAAGCTTGAAGAGCAACAGCAAGCAGAGGCAGAAGTGAGGAAAAACGGAGTAGAGGATACTCCGTGCAAAAGGGTGACAGTTAGGAGCACAACAACTAGAAGCCACTCTGCACCCGTGGAAGCAGTGCAACTATGGAACCGTTTCCAGGTACTTGAGGATGAGACTGGAGGACAGCCTGCAGAGGAAGAAGTACAGGGGACCCCACACGAGGGCGAGCAAGAGGCTGAAGGTCAGTCAAGCAGAGGCGATGAAACCCAGGCCTACAACAAGAAGAGACGAGTAGTAGTAGTAGGAGACTCCTTGCTGCGTGGGATCGAAACCCAAGTATGCCGTGAACACCCGTGGACTCACCAGGTGTGCTGTCTCCCGGGAGGATGGATTAGAGATGTGACTGAAGGGTTGCCTGCACTCATAAAGCCCACTGACAGGTATCCCTTTCTTCTCATCCATGTGGGAACAAATGATACTGCCAAGCGGAGCTACGAAGAAGTCATGTCAGACTTTGAAACTTTGGGAAGGAAACTCAGGAACTTCAGGGCCCAGATAGTTTTCTCATCCATCCGTCCAGTAGTTAGAAGAGGGATAGAAAGGGAAAGGGAAATACTCCGGGTGAATGACTGGCTACGAAGGTGGTGCAGAGGAGGTGCAGAGAATGCTTATTTGCAGATGACAAAACTGGGTGGGATAGCTAATACCTTGGAAGATAGAAACAAAATTCAAAGTGATCTTGGCCCTTCCTCATCCAAGTCATTAATAAAAATGTGGAAGAGCACTGGGCCCAGGACTGGGCGCTGTGGTACTCCGCTCGTTCCCTCTCCCCAGTTGGAGAAGATCCCATTGATAAGCACTCTCTGAGTCCGATTCTGTAGCCAACTGTGGATCCACTGGATCGTTGTTTCATCTAGCCCACTTGGAGCTAGTTTGCTTATCAGGATATCATGGGGCACTTTGTCGAAAGCTTTGCTGAAGTTGAAGTATACGATGTCTGCAGCATTCCCACAGTCCACAAGGGAGGTGACTTGATCCAAAAATGAGATCAGATTCGTCTGGCAGGACTTGTTCTTGACAAATCCATGCTGGCTTCGAGTAATGGCTGCATTGTTTTCAAGGTGCTTACAGACTGATCGCTTTATAATCGGATGGCAGAGGAAGGTCCACGCTGCCTTGACTCCTGACATGTGAACCTTGGGTTTTGGTGCTCAGCTCACATGGGTCCAAGGGCAAATCCTGACAACCAAAGTCAAATCAATCCACTTGAAGGTGCAATGGTGGCCAAGATGTAGGCCTTCTTTGCTGCCACAACCACCACATGGTAGGTGTGATGATGTCTTCCCACCTGTGCTCTGCTACATTTGTCCTGATCACCACACCACTTGAGCTCTAGCCGTTATCCAGCCTGCTTTATAGCCCGAAGCTCTCCTGATATTCAGGGAGCCATGTGAGCTCCACAGTGCCAGAGAGGATGTTTAGGCACAACACTGAGACTAGGGCCTCAGCATGGGGCACCCTGCTATGCCAAACGAAAATCCCCCTCTGGATTCCATAGGCCTTCAAGGGCAATGATCCTAAGAGGTCCTATGCCCCCTGCAGGATGTTGTAACAGCAGTCAGACCACTCCTTTCATTCAGCAATGCCTATTTGCCCACCACTGGACTGCAATGGCCAGGTGCCAACTCCTCCCTTTCCCAGCCATCCATCTGGGCTAATGAACTTTGGCATAACCCTGGACTCCATGTTGGTTTTAGGAGCTCAAATACACAGGCTGAAAGGGCAGAACCTGACAACTACAGTCAAGTCTACCTGGCCCACGGGGAAGCAACGAGTGATGCAAACCTCCAGTGTGCAAAGTGCAGTTGGGATGTGGTTCTTTCTCTAGCCTAGAATTATAAAATGACAGTAATTCTTGAGGAATCTCCACGGATTTCCACCCAGCAAGTCGATAACAAAGAAACCCAGGAGAAAGCATGCTTAATACAAATACTTCCTGAGCCTTCCATGTGGGACTGGAGTGGTGTCTGATCACTTGACGTCCATTCATTTCTTGCTAAGATCAAATTCCCCTGCTGGGGCCTGTAAATTCAGCTCTTCTTCTAGTTCCGTCTCCTGCTGACCTGGGAGGAAAGATCTCTTTGTGTCACGGATGATTCGGCTGCTGCTTCTGCTGCTGTTTTGGCTCCTGCCTCAGGCCACCCAGAGGATGCTGAGGGCCGAGTGCCCCATGACCAGGCCGTATGAGCTGCAAGAAGACTATTACAGGTGGGGAGACCTCATTGTCGGTGGGGATTTACCACTTGGCAGTTATTCCTACGAAAGGACAGCAGGCTTTTGTAGATTACCCCGATTACAGATGTCCTATATTCCTAAGTAAGTTTCCACCAGAGGGATCTGGCATAGCTACTTGCCTGTTTTGCTCTCAGACTGTTATAGAAATTTCGGTTGTAATATGTCTGTTATCCCATAATTTTATAAGCTAGGCTATGTCTATTCTACCTTTGTGTGAAATTGTCATGCCAGACAAAGACATAGTGCCTTATCAGAGACTCAGGAACGCCAAGAATGTATTTACGTTAGAGTACAAGGCTACCTCTCTGTGCATGCCTAGGTATGTAAAAGGCGCTGCCTGTCTTCTGTTTCCCTCTCAGCTAGACAAAGAGATTAGTACAGTGCAAGCGTAGGACAGCCCCCAAAGGTCTTGCCTATAGAAACTTTTGGATCACATCACTTGATTGTGACCTTTGTTGGAGCGCTAGCCCCAAGGGTTGCCTTATTCTGCAGAATAAAATTGTGTTGGACCAGATCTCTGCCTCCTCTCGTTCTTGGTAAACAAATTGGAACGTCTACCAGGGAAAGAACACAAATTTTGTAACAATTCTGGCGACTTCGCCATGACTCCCTGTGTGACCTGGGAGCTGGGCAAATGCTGGATCAACCCAAGCGGAGGGCGCCCTGGACCTTGTTTGGTTCACCGTGAGGTTTGAGGCGGCTGTTGCCTGGCAACCTGGCTAGCAAAGGACTCCTGAAGAGACGAGGCGAGTGGCGGTCTTTGGAGGACAGGACGAAACGCTGTCTGACTCTGGGGTCGTTTGGAGGCTGAGCTACGAGGTAAGTCAGATCGCACTGTCTGGGCCGTCTGGGGAGTGTAAATCTCCCAATCTTGTCCAATTTGGCCTTGCTCAAATAGCAGCAGTTGAATAAGAAAAAATAAATAAATAAAAAGGGCCGACAGGATGGGATCGAAACTTTCCATAGGAGAACATAGCCAAGACCCACTGGGATGCATGCTTAAGAATTCTAAGTTGTTTAAGTTGGATTATGGTGTCAAGATGACAAAAGATGAGGTCATAAAATTTTGTAATGGGGAATGGGTGACATTTGGTGTTGGCTGGTCAACTGGGGGAAGCTGGGAAAAAAATGTTGTGTCCAAGGTATATAATAAAGTGATTGTTGATAACCATGGGGATCAGCTCCCTTATATTGATGCTTGGCAAATGTGGATATTGAAAAATCCTGACTGGATAAGAAAATGTAAAGGTCAGTCTTGTAAAGCCATGATGGTATGCTCCGAGGTGAAATCCAAGGTTCCTGTTCTCCCTGATTCAGGTCATATGGAAGGAGACCCTGCCCAAGGTGTGCTGAGTTTTCCCCATCCTATTCGGCCTGTTAGGTTGGGAGGGGAGGTTGCTGGGGGAGGGAGGCCCCCCTACGGAGAACTCATCTGTTACATTTCCGCGTCTCGCTCCCTCTGTACTGAAAGTCCTCCACCATATTCGGGTTTGTTAGAGGAAGCAAGAACAGCTGAAAAGGTTGTAAATCCTGAGGAAAGAGATTTATTTGAAGCCTTAAAGATTGTGGCAGAATCAGGAAGTAGAGAGGATATTTTGAATGTCGTGGAAAAAGTTGCGGATGTATATTCGCCCCCTCTTTTGAGATCTACAGCCAGAAAGGGCTCATATGATATGAGTGCAAGATGACAAAGGTGGGAAGACAGCTCCCCCTGCAGGAAGTAGTTGGCCCTAACGGAAGGGCACTTGTTTATGTGCCATTCACTACATCTGACCTGTTTAACTGGAGGAATCAGAACCCCTCCTTAAGGGAGGATCCTCAGAAGATGTACAGGCTGTTTGAATCTATTTTCCGAAGTCATAATCCTACCTGGGGAGATGTGCAAACCATGTTAAATGAACTTTTAACTCCAGATGAAAAGCGGATGGTAGAAACACAAGCCTTAAGGCAAGCCCAGACTGAGAACGGAGCTGGTGGACCGCTCCCAGCCCAGGCATTGCCAGATGGGGAACTGGGTTGGCAGGCTGGGTCAGAGGAGCTGATCCGCTACAGGCGGCTCATTTTACATGGAGTTCAAACTGCAGTCCCCAAGACTACAAATTTAAGCAAATTATATGAAGTCCGGCAGGGACTGACTGGAGACCCTAGTGCATACCTTCAGAGGTTGTTTGATGCATTCCGTCAGTATAGTGATATTAACCCTGACACTCAAGAGAATTTAAGGATGGTTAACATGATGTTTATTGCTCAAGCGGCAACAGACATTAAGAGAAAGTTGCAGAAGACTGATGGGGCAGCGGCGATGCCTCTGCCCCAGTTGATGGAGATTGCCTATAAGGTGTTCGTGAATTGTGAGAAAGTAGAGAAGACGGAAGCAGATAAGAAGGTCAGACAGAACGCAGCTTTGATTGCAATGGCGATCACAGGGCAAGTCCCTGATTGGGCAGATAAAGGTTTGAAGAAGGATTTTGGGACTCGGAGAAAGCCGCGTTTGGGGAGAGATGAATGTGCTTACTGTAAAGACAGGGAACATTGTGTCAGGGTGGACACTGAGCCCATAGAATCCCAGAGTAGTTCTGATTCTGAGGAAGAGCAGTCGCTCCTGGGAGAGGAGCGCGCTCCTCTTTCCCAGGGCCCACAGCTGACAGAGATTCCTCCCACCGGCATTCCTAGCTTAGATAGCAGTCCAGGGAGTGACAGAGCGCGGATAGCAGACTTGGTGGACGTGCGACGCCCACGCAGAGAGCAGCGCCAAATGGAGGGCGCAGAAAGGAGGCGTAGTGCCCGGTTGGCGCGCAAACAACGGCTGCGCCCAGAGGCTCCAAGGGAAAAGGGGAGGGACTCTCCCTAGTCCTTAAGTTTCAGGGGTCTGCCAGTAATTCCCTTTCAAACGGGGACCAACTGTTCCAACTTAGGGCATAGGTACTGTGCTGCTCAGATCTAGTTGCAATCGGTATAGTTGTTAAGTTGTAAAAGAAGAATAAAGCTTTGAAAGGAATCCCTTTGTCTGTGTCTGGACTTGGCTACTGGATTAGACTGAGAGAGGCCTCCAAGGAGCCCTTGACACATTGGCAAAAAGACTGCCCAAAGTGAAAGGGAGAGAAGAGGGGGGCAATGGTGGCCATGGAAGGAGAAGGATCAGACTGATGGGGACTAGGGTCCGAGACCTCCACCCTGAAGAGCTGTCTGGCTCTGAAGGACCCTCTGGTTACAACAAGGGTGGAGGTGTTGCACAAAATGCTAGTTTCGCCCCCTGGAGGCTGGACCAATTTGCCCCAAAGAGGAGAGTCAACTTCAGGCTGGGTCCAACTCGATTTTATTGTTTGCAAACAGTTCGACAAAGGAGCTCACGCTCAAAGCAGAGTCGACCCTGGGCAACCCCCGCGCTACAGTTTTATCGCTTAGCTTGCATTCCTCAGCCAGCGTGTTACTTTTGATTGGTTGCCAGCGGTTTGCTTAGCAACCTTATCTGAGGGTTACTGTCTGCTCATTCCAGGCATGCGCAGCTCTTACAGTACTACGTGCTGCTTAAGACACATACAATGGCTTTTAGGTTACATTTTTACTACAGAGGGAAGAGAAATAATGGGACGTATTGACACAGGAGCAACTTATTCCATGCTGCCAAAAGCACCAAAGCCACAAATTAATAAAGATAGAACTGTAATAATTGAAGGGATTGAAGGCCAACCCACTAAGGTCCCTTATACCTTTCCCCTTCTCACGAAGGTTGGAAGTTGTCATTTGGAGCATGAATTTGTTGTGTCTGAAAGGTGCCCAGTTGCACTTCTTGGCTGGGACTTGTTGACATAGTTACAAGCAGAAATTTTCTTTCGAGATGACAAGATGGTTGTTAGGTTGCCAAAGCAGCAAGGATCTAACTATCAAATGTGTTTGCAAGCTTATGTGGATGAGAACATGCGACGTACAGCAGATCCCTACTGGGCAGCCGATGTGGCAAAAAGGGCCCCTGAAGATGTATGGGCAGGGAAGGCACCTGCAAGGGCAAAGTTTGTTAAGCCTGTGCAGATCAACCTTAAGCCTGGAGCTCAACCAGTAAAGATTAGACAATACCCCTTGTCACTAGAAACCAGAAAGGGACTAAAACCTTTGATTGAAAAGTTTAAACGATATGGCTGGTTGAAAGAAGGAACTTCACCCTTTAATACCCCTATAATTGGAGTAAAGAAACCCCCCAAACCTGGAAAGGGGATTGAGTTCCGCTTAGTCCAAGACTTGAGGTCCGTCAACAATATTATTAGTGCGGATCATCCTGTGGTTCCAAACCCACACACCATTATAACCCAAATTCCCAAAGAGGCCAGACGGTTTTCAGTACTGGACTTAAAGGATGTGTTCTTTTCAATCCCTTTACATGAGGACAGTCAGAAAATATTTGCATTTGAATGGGAAGATCCCGATACCCATATTAAGGTTCAGCTCTTATGGGCCGTCCTTCCGCAGGGACTGACCATGAGTCCAACAATCTTCACGGGTGCATTGCAAAATGACCTGAGGCAATGGAAGGAGGACCGGCCGTGGGTGTCCTTGCTTCAATATTCAGATGACCTTCTTCTGGCCACCCAGACAGAGGACTCATGTGCTGAAGCTACTATCTCCCTCCTGCAAGAATTGAATTTGAAAGGCTATAAAGTGTCAAGAGAAAAGGCTCAGTTTTGCCAGACCCATGTCACTTTCTTGGGCTACCAGATTCGGAAGGGAACCAGAGACCTGAGCACTGCTCAGTTGGACGTCATACAGAAGACACCAAGGCCTAAAGGCCCTCGAGAGTTGCGAGCCTTCCTTGGGCTCACCGGGTTTTGTAGAATGTGGATACCTGATTATGGGGGGAAGGCGAAGCCCCTGTATGAAGCTTTGACAAAGGAAAATATCATCCACTGGAAATGGACAAATGAAATGGAAAAGGCTTTTCTTGAGCTGAAGCAAGCCTTGCTGTCACCACCCGCTCTGGCCTTACCAGATCCCAACAAACCGGACCGGCTTTATGTACATGAAAATAAAGGAGGGGCATCGAGGGGTTTAACCCAAAGGACAGGTCCTTCCTGGAGACCTGTAGGATACTACTCCAAGACTCTGGATCCAACCGCAAAGGGATGGCCTGCTTGCTTGAGGGCCGTGGCAGCAACTGCACTTTTAGTGGAAGGAGCCCAGAAAATTGCCATGGGAGCAGATATGGAAGTGCATACTCCTCATGGCGTACCTCAGATCCTGGGAAGCAATGGAGATAAGTTTTTGAATCCATCACGCCAGTCATGCTATGAGATCTCCCTGCTTTCAAGCCCAGGCCTCACGTATAAGAACAGCAATCTTTTGAATCCTGCCACCTTGCTCCCTAAGCCAGATCTAAATTCTCATGACTGTTTAGAGATTTTGAGTCATGTGACTCTGATCAGGCCTGACCTCACTGATTCCTTGTTACCAAAGCCAGACCTTGAGGTGTTTGTAGATGGCTCCAGCTGTGTGATAGATGGGAAAAGATACACAGGATGCGCAGTAGTTACTCTCGAGAAGGCCTTATGGAAAGAGCGTCTTCCCAGCCATTGGTCAGCACAAGCAGCAGAACTAACAGCTTTGACTCGAGCCCTAGAAATAGGAGAAGGGGGAAAAAAAATCTTTACAGATTCGCAATATGCTTTCAGCACGGTACATGCAAATGGAGTGCTGTGGAAAGAAAGGGGCTTCATTACTGCTTCAGGACAGAGGATTGCAAACGGATACCAGATCACAAAACTTTTAGATGCCCTGATGAAGCCAAAATAAGTCGCTGTGATGCACGTGAAGGCGCATGGGAAGAGTGCCAATCCCGAAGAAAGAAGAGGCAATGCTTTGGCAGATAAGGCTGCAAAGGAAGCCGCACGGATGGGAGGTGAGGAGGTGCATTATGAAGGAGCCCTAATCCCATATTTGAGTACAGATTTAGTTCCGATCTACTCTCCAGCTGAGCATGAGAGAGCTCTTGAATACAAGGCAAAGCAAACTGAAGATGGATGGTGGGTAGTCCCAGGAGGCAAAGTGTTCATACCCAAGCCTCTCTTGAGCTTTATAGTGAGAGACTTGCACCAGGCTACACATTTAGGAGGAACTGCAATGGGGGATTTGCTTGTGAGACACATTGTGGCCCCAGGATTGTATGTTGAGACCCAGAGAGCGGTGGCTAATTGCCCTTTGTGCCTCAAAAATAACCCAAAGACGTCCAAACCCCCAACTCAAATGGGAGGTCACCCATGGGCTTACTATCCTTTCCAAAGACTTCAAATCGATTTTTCAGAGTTGCGCCAGACTCATGGATATCGATATTGATTAGTAATAGTAGACCAATTGACTGGGTGGGTTGAGGCTTACCCTACTCACACAGCCACTGCACAAATAGTAGCCAAGATCCTGTTAAAAGAAGTAGTTCCTAGGTTCTTGTTACCTGAGGAAATTGAATCGGATCAGGGACCCCATTTTGTTGGACAGGTGACATGAGCAGTGGCTCAGGCACTACAAATCAACTGGAAACTACACTCCCCTTGGAGGCCTCAATCTTCAGGTCAAGTTGAGAGGATGAATCACACCCTAAAGTCAATGCTTACTAAAATTTGCTCAGAGACTAAGTTGAAATGGCCACAGGCCTTGCCAATTGCCTTAACTCAAATACAGTGCACCCCCAGGGGAAGTACTAAATTGACACCCTTTGAAATGTTATATGGGCGCCCACCTCGGATATTACCTATGGCTGATAGTTTAAATGTAAACTTAGAAGTAGGGGCTTTAGAGATCCAAGAATATGTTACTGCTTTGCAGTCTGTTTTGTCTTGTCTTCACAGGTTCGCAGCACCATACCAATCCTTGCCTTTGGATGCTCCAGTGCATAATTTTAGTCCTGGTGATTGGGTGCTGATCCGGTCCTGGAAAGATGAACCACTTACTGAGAAGTGGAAGGGTCCATTCCAGGTTCTACTCACCACTCACAAGGCTGTAAAAGTCGCTGGAGGAAAGAAGTGGATCCATCACACCCACGTAAAGGCATCACCTGCACCAGAGAGGGTCACACCGGAAGCTGACCCACCTGAAGGCCACTGTTGGAGTAGCAAACCACTAGAGGGACTAAAGTATTTGTTAGGAGAGAGCAGTCTCCTGATGCTTAAACGTGCATATTACTCTTTCCTTCTTAAGTCTAGTTGTTTTAACACTTCCCACTCAGATAAAAGGAAACTGGTTTAAGAGACATGCTGAGCATATGTTTAAGCAAAATGGGGAAAATTCTATTCTTTACTATGAACACCCATCAACTGTCAGAGACTTCACTTTGTTGCCTGCCTTGATCAGAGAACTGCAGGTAATAGTTGGAGCTCTATTTATTTATTTTTATTTATTATTAAATTTATTAATTGCCCATCTGGCTGGTCACCCAGCCACTCTGGGCGATGTACAACACACCATAAAAGAATTTAAACAATAAAATTCTACCATAATTTTTTTTTTCAATACCCTAACCCACCCCAAATGCCTGCCTGAACAACCACGTTTTTAATGCACGACGGAAGCTCATTAAAGAGGGGGCATGATGGAGTTCCCTAGGGAGGGAGTTCCATAGAGTGGGGGCCACCACAGAAAAGGCCCTCTCCCTCGTCCCCACCAGTCTAGCTGCCCTGGCTGATGGGACAGAGAGAAGGCCATCCGAGGCTGATCTTGTTAAGCGGCCTGTCTGGTGCTGCTGGAGGCGCTCCTTAAGATAGGCTGGGCCGGAACCATATAAGGTTTTAAAGGTCAAAACCAACACCTTGAACTTGGCCCGGAAAACAACTGGTAACCAGTGCAACTCCTTCAGCACTGGAGTGATGTGATCTCGCTGGCGGCTGCCTTTAATCAGGCGAGCCGCCGCGTTCTGTACCAGCTGCAGCTTCCGAACCGTCTTCAAGGGTAACCCCACGTAGAGCGCATTACAGTAGTCTAAACGAGAGGAGACCAGGGCATGTACTACCGATGGGAGCAGATGGTCGGGAAGGAAGGGGCGCAGCCGCCGTATCAGATGGAGTTGATACAGCGCTGTCCGGCTCACAGCTGACACCTGAGCCTCCATGGACAGCTGGGAGTCCAAAATGACCCCCAGGCTGCGGACCTGGTCTTTCAAGGGTAGCCGTACCCCATTCAACACCAGGTCAACATCCCCCAGCCTCCTCTTGTCTCCCACCAAAAGTACCTCGGTCTTGTCAGGGTTCAGCTTCAGCCTATTCCTCCCCATCCAGCCACTCACCGTCTCCAGACATTTGGACAGGGATTCTACGGCCAACCTTGGTGAAGATTTGAATGAGAGGTAGAGCTGCGTGTCATCCGCATATTGATGACACTGCACCCCAAACCTCCTGATGATAGCCCCCAGCGGCTTCACATAGATGTTAAATAGCATCAGGGAGAGGATGGAACCCTGTGGCACCCCACAAGTAAGTGGACACGGGTCCGAAACCTCCTCTCCCAGTGCTACCCTCTGGTACCTGCCGGAGAGGAAGGACCGGAACCACCGCAGTACAGTGTCTCCAATGCCCAACCCCTCCAGGCGGTCCAGGAGGATACCGTGGTCAACGGTATCAAAAGCCGCTGAGAGGTCGAAGAGAACAAGGAAGGAGCATTCACCCCTATCCAGAGCCCTCCTCATATCATCCACCAAGGCGACCAAGGCCATTTCTGTCCCATGCCCAGGCCTGAAGCCCGACTGAAATGGGTCTAGATAATCAGTTTCTTCCAAATGTGCCTTCAACTGCACCGCCACCACCCGCTCAATCACCTTGCCCAGAAATGGCAGATTTGAGACTGGGCGAAAGTTGTTCAGAACTTGAGGATCCAAGGAGGGCTTCTTTAAGAGCGGTCTTATCACTGCCTCCTTGAGGGCTGATGGCATCACTTCCTCCTCAAGGGAGGCGTTCACCACCGCCTTGATCCCCTCACCCAGTCTCTCTCTGCAGCTCATAATGAGCCAAGATGGGCAAGGATCAAGTAAGCAGGTGGTCGGCCTTACAGATGAAAGCACCTTGTCCACTTCATCAGGAGGAAGAAGCTGGAACCGATCCCACAAAACCGGTTTGGCACAGGCCGCCTCTTGCTCACTAACTGTATCCACAGTGTGCAGAGTAACACACCTAATGTGATCAATTTTATCTGCAAAGTGCCTTGCCAAAGCCTCACAGGAGGCCTTAGAATGCTCCAGCGGAGCTCTACAGAAAGAAGGCACTCTCTTTTCAAGAGTCCCTGATGAATTGAGCAAAACTGAGTTTCGAAAGTTCACATTCCAGACTTACACCAGGGGAATGTGTTCTTGTTGTCAACATTCTGGTGTCTGGAATAATAAAGCCCTTAATTATAACAAGGCTAAACCTCTTCTAGATGGGTTGGGAAATTATTCACAGTGCACCGATCGGTTTTGGCTTTGGGGAAGTTTTAATTCCTCCTATTCTTCTTCCATTAATCTCGGTGACACTGATTTTGGCAATCTTTACCCCAAGTACCCTATGTTCTCTCCCAATTATTCTGGGATAGGTAGCATATGCTCAGGCTGGCAGATAAGAGATCCCAATCTGTGGTTTTTCTTCGATGGATGGGCTACCAATTACCACCCTGGAAATTACCAATGTGTAGGGGTTGGGTATCTCACCATCCCGGTACAAGTGGTAAAACCTCAATCTAGAAGAAAAAAGAGAGAGGTTGGAGGGATGGGGCAACTTGTAGGACAGATGGGTAAGAACTGTGATGACACTGTAATAATTGGAAACAACTGTCAGATTCAGAACCAAACAGGGTAGGGGGTGGGCTAGTTACAGGATTGCTTACCCTGGATTCATACCCAGGAATTACAGCACAAGAAAATAGAAAAAGCATCCTAGGCCTCACTTGCCATTTAGAAAAGACCATCAGTGCCACAGCCATAATGGTAAGGGCCATGCAATCTGAAATTGAAGATCTCAGCCAGCTAGTGGCCCGATATCGTTTTGTTTTAGATTATCTCTTAGCACGCCAAGGTGGCTTCTGCACCCTAGTGAAGCAAGGGTGTAGAGTAAAGTTCCATGATTTAAACAAAACCATAGAAGATGAAATCACCAAACTACAAGATATGATTGGACAGAATTATTCAGGAGCAAGTGATCCTTGGTTATGGTTGACTTCCTGGCTGTCAGGGTGGACACTGAGCCCATAGAATCCCAGAGTAGTTCTGATTCTGAGGAAGAGCAGTCGCTCCTGGGAGAGGAGCGTGCTCCTCTTTCCCAGGGCCAACAGCTGATGGAGATTCCTCCCACCAGCATTCCTAGCTTAGAGAGCAGTCCAGGGAGTGACAGAGCGTTGGAAGCAGACTTGATGGATGCGCGACGCCGACGAAGGGAGCGGCGCCAAATGGATGGAGGGCGCGGAAAGGAGGCGTAGTGCCCGGTTGGTGCGCAAACAACGGCTGCGCCCAGAGGATCCAAGGGAAAAGGGGAGGGACTCTCCCTAGTCCTTAAGTTCAGGGGTCTTCCAGTGATTCCCTTTCAAAAGGGGACCAACTGTTCCAACTTAGGGCATAGGTACTGTGCTGCTCAGATCTAGTTGCAAACGGTAGAGTTGTTAAGTTGTAAAAGAAGAATAAAGCTTTGAAAGGAATCCCTTTGTCTGTGTCTGGACTTGGCTACTGGATTAGACTGAGAGAGGCCTCCAAGGAGCCCTTGACACTGGCTCCCTGATTTTGCATGGTTGAAACAACTTGTGATTGGCGCAGTTCTGTTTGTTATGATACTATTGATGATGGTTTGCGCCTTTAAGTGTGTAGTCCACTGCTGGACCAAAGAGAGGTATGGGATTTGAGAAAAGCCTTTTGAGGAGGGAGTGTTAAGAGAAATTTTGGTTGTAATATGTCTGTTATCCCATAATTTTATAAGCTAGGCTATGTCTATTCTACTTTTGTGTGAAATTGTCATGCCAGACAAAGACATAGTGCCTTATCAGAGACTCAGGAATGCCAGGAATGTATTTACGTTAGAGTACAAGGCTACCTCTCTGCGCATGCCTAGATATGTAAAAGGCGCTGCCTGTCTTCTGTTTCCCTCTCAGCTAGACAAAGAGATTAGTCCAGTGCAAGCGTAGGACAGCCCCCAAAGGTCTTGCCTTTATAAACTTTTGGATCACATCACTTGATTGTGACCTTTGTTGGAGCATTAGCCCCAAGGGTTGCCTTATTCTACAGAGTAAAATTGTGTTGGACCAGATCTCTGCCTCCTCTCGTTCTTGGTAAACAAATTGGAAAGTCTACCAGGGAAAATAACACAATTTTTGTAACAAGACTGGAAGGCTCCTTCCAGGGAAATGCATCAGTGATGCTGCTGACATTAAAAAAAATGTTGGTTTGATAACCAAGTCTCAGAAGCTTGTCAGGATCAGCTTTGACTCATCATGGAAGTTGTGGACTTGAGGGTTCTTCTCATTCTGAAGGGCTTTGTGCAAGGAGCATAGGAAGAGATAAACAATCATTTGGTTTCATGTTGACAATGTTGTTGTTGTTATATTTAAGACCTGAGTTTTTTCAAGGAGTTTCTCAAGGAACTGCAGACAGCTTACATGGTCCTCCTCATCTTCATATTATCCTCACAACAACCCTGTGAAGAAGGTTAGGCTGAGAGTCAGTAACTAGACCAAAGTCACCCAGAGATCTTCCTGGCCAAATGGGAAGTCGAACCTGGATCTCCTGAGTTCCAGTCCAACACTCTAGCCACTACACCACACTGGCTCTCTTACTAATGACTAAGAAATGACTCCTGATCCATGCCCCAAGCAGACTTGATCTAAGACAGGAGTGGGGAAGGTAGGTCTGGATCTACTGGTAGATTTCTGGGTGATCTGTGGTGGATCAACAAACATTTCTGAGTTCCTATCATGTAGTAAGAGCAGCAACACATGACTCCCTCCTCCCCTAAATTATACAGCTCAGATGAAGAAAAGTGTGTGTGTGTGTGTGTGTGTGTGTGTGTGTGTGAAGGGGTTCTCCAAGGCCTGTGGGCTCAGGTCAGTTCTGGTACTCAAAACAGACTCCTGATCTCTGAATAGTTTAATTCAGAGCACATCTCTTTATTTCAAAGGGCAGACTTAGATTGGGGGATCTGAGGGTTTCTGTTAAAAAATGAAATAGATCCTTTAAGCTTGCAGTCTGCCTGCTCCTGATTTGGTTCCCCGCCTTGGTATTCTCAGATGTTCTTTGGACTACAACACCCATCATGCATGAGCAAATGCCAAGGACGATAGGAGCTGTACTGGGGACCCAAGGTTGGGAAACACTGAGTGCATTCTCATGGCTGGATGCTTCAGGAATTCTGCAGGGTGCAGATGAGATTCTATAGTATGCAATAATTGTGTAGCTTTTGTAGGGATGTACGAAAGTCAATTTCCTTTTCGCAGCTTGGCTTTGCGGTGGGGGGGAGGCGCTTCGCTTTTCCCCCCGAAGTTCAGGCAAAGGGGGGGAGGCTTCCCACCTCGTCCGGCCGAAATTCAGGCCGGGGAGAAGCGCCCCGTCTCCCCAGCTGCGAAACAAAAAGTAAAAAAAAAAAAAGACCCCGTGATAGGCTACGTGACGATTTACGTAGCCTATCACGGCTAGATTTCCAAAGTCAGCCGTGATAGGCTATGTAAATGGTCATGTAGCCTATCACGGGTGACTTTGAAAAAAAAAAGCGCGTACGCAAATGGTGGCGGCCCATGGGCGCCGCCATTTGCGTTCCTTATTTTGGCATGTCTAGTCTACGTAAAGATTTACGTAGACTACAACGAAAATAAGGGCAACGCAAATAGCGTGCCCTTATTTTCGCCGTAGTCTACATAAATGTTTACGTAGACTACACGTGCCAAAATAAGGAACGCAAATGGCAGCGCCCATGGGCCGCCACCATTTGCGTACGCGCTTTTTTTTTTCCCCAAAGTCACCCGTGATAGGCTACGTGACGATTTACGTAGCCTATCACGGCTGACTTTGGAAATCTAGCTGTGATAGGCTACGTAAATCGTTACGTAGCCTATCACGGGTGTGTGGTTTTTTTTTTACTTTAGTTTTTTTTTTTTGCAATGGTGGTGGTGGCAGCCAGTCGGGAGACCAGCCACCGCCCCCGCCCGTGATGAAACGCCGCTGAACTGCCGCCGGGACCCTCCGCCGGGAGGGACATTCGCCAAAGGTAAGTCCCGTCCCGGGGGTGGCGGGGGGTGGCGGAGAATTTCACCGCCAATTTCGGGGGGCCGAATGTGTTGGCGCTCGGCCCCCTGAAGATTTGGGGAGAAATTCTCCGCCATCCCTAAGTTTTTGTAGCTGCAGAAATATGGACTCTGATAATACAGTACTGAAATGATTAACTGTAAGTCAGTAGTATGTTTAGTGAAAGGAGTAAGCATTTGGCAAGAAATAAAGATACCAGTCCTTGTGGCTCTGAATAAAGCACCTTGAAAACAATGCAGTGATTACTCAAAGCCAACATGGATTTGTCAAGAACAAATCCTGCCAGACGAATCTGATCTCATTTTTGGATCAGGTAACCTCCCTTGTGGACCGTGGGAATGCTTTGCCCATAACATACCTCAACTTCAGCAAAGCTTTCGACAAAAGTGCCCCATGATATCCTGATGAGCAAACTAGCTCCAAGTGGGCTAGGTGAAACAACGATCCAGTGGATCCACAGTTGGCTACAGAATCGGACTCAAAGAGTGCTTATCAATGGGACCTTCTCAAACTGGGGAGAGGAAACGAGCGGGGTACCGCAGGGCTCAGTCCTGGGCCCAGTGCTCTTCAGCATTTTTATTAGTGACTTGGAGGAGGAGATGCAGGGAATGCTGATCAGATTTGCAGATGACACAAAATTGGGCAGGATAGCTAATACTTTGGAAGACAGAAACAAAATTCAATGTGATCTTGACAGGCTGGAGTGCTGGGCAGAAAACAACAGAATTACATTTAATAGGGATCAATGCCAAGTTCTGCACCCAGGAAAAAGAAACCAAATGCACAGTTACAAGATGGGGGATACATGGCTCAACAACACTACAAGTGAGAAGGATCTTGGAATTGTTGTTGATCACAAGCTGAATATAAGCCAACAATGTGATGTGGCGGCAAAAAAGGCAAATGCTTTTTTCGGCTGCATTAATAGAAGCATAGCTTCCAAATCCCAGGAAGTATTACTTCTCCTCTACTCAGCACTGGTTAGGCCTCATCTGGAGTACTGTGTCCAGTTCTGGGCACCACACTTTAATCAGGATGCAGACAAGCTGGAGAGGGTTCAGAGGAGGGTAGCGAAGATGATCAGGGGACTGGAAACAAAGCCCTATGAAGAGAGACTGAAAGAACTGGGCCTTTTTTTTTAGCCTTGAGAAGAGAAGACTGAGGGGAGATATGATAGCGCTCTTCAAGTACTTGAAAGGTTGTCACAGAGAAGAAGGCCAGGATCTCTTCTCAATCACCCCATAGTGCAGGACACAGAATCATGGGCTCCAGTGACAGGAAGCCAGATTCCGGCTGAACATCAGGAAAAACCTCCTGACTGTTAGAGCAATACGACAACGGAACCCATTCCCTAGGGAGGTGGTGGGCTCTCCCACACTGGAGGCATCAAGACAAGGCTGCACAGCCATCTGCCAGGGATGCTCTGACTTGGATTCCTGCATTGAGCAGGGAGTTGGACTCGATGGCCTTGTAAGCCCCTTCCAACCCTACTATTCTATGATTCTATGAAAGGGCTGCTTTAAAGGGAACATACTGCCTCATACTGAGCCAGACAATTGATCCTTCATAGCTTAGCATCTAGTAGAGGCTCTCCAGCGTGTGAGACGGCGGTTTCTCCACAATAATGGAAGGAGAAGCAAATGGAGGATTACCCAGATTTTTTGAATGGATCGGCTTTGGTGCGCTTGTGTCCGCACAGGGCTCCATGAGTTAGTGCACCACACCAGTATAAGTCACTTCACAGAAGATTCTTCGGGGGGGGGGGTGAGTGTCATCTGACTGGCAGGGGCTGCTCAACCAATTGAGGGGGATCTCTGTAAATGCTGGTGTGCACATTCAGGGGACAAGCCTCATTGACCACAGTCAGAGTTACTTCTAAGTAGACACTCATTGGTGTGTGCTGGGAAAACACAGGGGCAGAAAACACCCCTTGACTGGGGTCACGGTGAAAAGCACACCCCTGGGCCGGGCTAGTATAACCAAGGTAAATGCAGGGGTTGGGGCACACAACAACTATACTGCAGAGAACCTGACTTCAAGAAAAGAATCGGACTTCAAGCAGTCTCAGGAAATCAGTTTTTTCCATGATAAACTCCGAGGTGGCTGCTGAATGGCCACGACATCATGTAGCCCTAAGCCAGCTCAGAGTAAATATCTGGTAGAGACACCCTGTATTGGCCCCAGGAGCGTAACCAAGTCACTTGTAGCGTTAGAGGGGCCTAGAGATCCATAATGCTTGCTTAAGTTCATTATTAGAGGGGCCTAGAGATCCATAATGCTTGCTTAAGTTCATTAAGTTCATGGGTGACCAGTCAGATGGGCGATTAATAAATTTAATAAATAAACAAATAAATAAATAAATTATTGGTGCAATTCCCTTGCTAGTAGGCCTCTGAGCATGTTGAGATGAGTCAAAGGCAGATATCAAGATGTGCCTGGGAAGTGAAGTTTGTTTGTCTTAAAGCTGAAGGTGGCTGTGCTGCAAACCAAACACTTCTAGTCTATGCTGGGAATGAATGCTAGGCAGGGATGTTAGAGAATTCCACCACGGATTCCAGAGGGGCTGAATTCCAGTGAATTCAGCCCCCCGGAATCCGTGGCGGAAAGGAGCAACCCTCCCCACCACCCCTCGAAAGCTCCCCGGAACGGAGCCTACCTGGCGGCTGCTCCAGCGGCGGCTTCGGCTCCGGCAGTGGCTCCAGCGGCGGAGGCGGCAGCAGCGGCTCCAGCCGCTGCTGGGCTGCTGCGGATGCAAATGGCGTCCTGAGTAGGGGACGCCATTTGTGTTCCCGTTTTAGCCATCATAGGCTACGTAAATCTTTACGTAGCCTATCACAGAGAAAACAGGAACGCAAATGGCGTAGGGGACACCATTTGCATCCCCGCTTTAGCCGTGATAGGCTATGTAAATATTTACGTAGCCTATCACGGGCTACCATAGGGACGCAGATGGCGTCCCCCACTCAGGATGCCATTTGCGTCCACAGCAGCCCGGCAGCGGCTGGAGGCCCCGCTGCGGGTTGGCCTGGCCAGCGGCTCCACGGCCTGGCTGGGCAGGATTCCGGGGGGGAGGAATGGATTGCCTCCTCCCCCATCGAGGATTTTGGGGGGAGGGATGGAGCGCCTCCCCCCAACCGCGGATGTCCCTGGACAAAACCAGGTAAGTGTTTCGTACATCCCTAAGCTAGGTGGCACTTGCTGCTGTCAGGCTGCCTCATTGCTAACATGTATGGTATAAAACCCATTGTACCCCATGGCTCTGGGTTCAGAGAAGCTGTCTGATCCAACCATTGGGTACGCCTGTGTGCTGTAAGTACTCAATAAAGTATCTCCTTGTAAGTAAACCTGGATCTGATTTATCACTATCTTGGCACCTCTAAATTAAGAGGTCGAAGCTCACGGCTGGGGCAATACACACCCCCAGGGTCTCTCTCTCCCAGGGGAGCCTGTATATGCCAAGGATTGATACCGGGACCAGTAGCCTTAGAAGGAGGTGCTTTGTCACTGAAGTATGGTCCTTCCTCTAAAAATAAAACAAGCTTCCAGTCCTTGTGATACCAAATAAGGGGCTGAGTTAAGTAGGAAGCTCCTTTGTACCATGTCAGCGATTTGATGCAAGTTGGTTAATACTGTCTGCCCTGATTAGCTGATGGGTTATGCTTGGTTAAAACAGATGAGACAAATTCCTGGAGGTCGGGTCTATTGGCAGATATTAGCCATGATAGCTAAATAGAGATTCCTTTATGAGAGGCAGTCTATTACTGAATGGGAGTTGTTATACAAGGGAGAAGAAAAAGGAGGGCTGGTGCCTTCATCTCCTTCTTGTCGGGCTCCCAACAAACCCCTTGGCTGACCACAAGTGGAAACAGGATGCTGAGCTAGGTGGAACCACCTTGGTCTGATCCAGCAAGGCTCTTATGATGTTCTTTTTACTGTATTCTTCTTTGACAAATTAACTGAGGAGGCTGGTTCAATCAAAGGTGATTAGCCATTGTTAATCCTGATAGACCTTTCCTAGGGGAAGGATCCTTGCAGACAGTTTTTTAAAAACAACAACAACAACAACAACAACAACAACATTCTCTTAATAGATAATAAATAAATGAATTATAAATGTGGTGAAGCAGATCTCTGATCCAGCAGGGCTCTTCAGATATTCCTGTGAAATGTATTTAGGAAGACTTTGTGTCTCTGTGTGTCAATGGAACAATCGGAGTAGTAAAGGAGGGGGGTTCGCATCAAACTCTAAACCATGCCCTGTTTTCAAAGGTGACAGTTGCGCAGCCCCCCGTTGAGACGGGAAGTCCCACCCTAGCTGAAAGCCCCATGTATGTGTTCAGCTGACCCGGTCATATGACCTTCAGGGTCACCTGACAGGGGTCATGTGACCCCTCTATGAACTTGCCATGCCGCAGTGGACCCAAAGGAATTGGTTTTAGAGGCCTAGGGGTAACAGACGCAGAAATGGCTCACAGAGCCATTTCCAAGCCACGCCCGGATTGGCCCAGCGGGGGTCATGTGACCCCTCTACGAACTTGCCATGCCACCATGGACCCATAGAAATTGGTTTTAGAGCCCTAGGGGGAACGGACATGGAAATGGCCCACAGGGCCATTTCCAAGCCGTGCCTGGATTGGCCCGGCAGGATCATGTGACCCCTCTATGAACTCGTCACGCCACCATGGACCAATAGGAAGATGTTTTAGAGCCCTAGCGGGTACGGGCGCAGAGATGGCCCGTGGGGCCATTTCCAAGCTGTGCCCGGATTAGCCCAGCGGGGTCATGTGACAACTCTACGAACTCACCACGCCACCGCGGACCAATAGGAAGAGGTCTTAGAGCCTAGCCCTGTAAGGTCACACCCCACAACCCCACTGACCAATAGGGACAGCCTTGCCCCCAGAAAAACAGCCTTTTTCCTTGCCCACTAGGGGTGGATGAAAGTCACTTACCTGTCCTCGAAGCTTGTTCGCGGTGGGGGGGAGGTGCTTCGCTGCTCCCCCCGCGAAGTTCAGGCTGGGGGGGGAGGCTTCCCGCCTCGCCCGGCCGAAATTCAGGCCGGGGAGGAGGCGCCTCGCCTCGCCCGGCTGCGAACTCCAAAGTTTTTTTTTTAAAAAAAAACACGCCCCCATGATAGGCTACATGATAATTAATGTAGCCTATCACGGCTAGATCTGGAAAGTCAGACGTGATAGGCTACGTTAATCATCACGTAGCCTATCACGGGTGACTTAAAAAAAAAAAAAAGCGCGTATGCAAATGGCGGCCCCCATAGGGAGCCGCCATTCGCGTTCCTTATTTGGTCGCTGTAGTCTACGTAAATCTTTAGGTAGACTACGGTGAAAATAAGGGCAATGCAGCGTTGCCCTTATTTTCGCCGTAGTCTACGTAAATCTTTACGTAGACTACAGTAACCAAATAAGGAATGGGAATGGCGGCTCCCTATGGGGGCCGCCATTATCCGTACACGCTTTTTTTTTTTTTTAAGTCACCCGTGATAGGCTACGTGACGATTTACGTAGCCTATCACGGCTGACTTTCCAGATCTAGCTGCGATAGGCTACGTTAATTGTCACGTAGCCTATCACGGGGGCGTTTTTTTTTTTTTTCTTTGATTGGAATGGTGGCGGCGGCAGCCGGTCAAAAGACCGGCTGCCGCTCCCGCCCCGCACGAACACCCGCCGAACCGCCGGCCGGACCTGCCGCCGGGAGGGACATTTGGCAAAGGTAAGTCCCGTCCTGGGGCGGGTGCGGGGGGCGGGGGGGATGCGGAGAATTTCTCCCTGAAACTTGTTCGGGGGGCCAAACACGTTGGCGCTCGGCCCCCCGAAGTTTCGGGGAGAAATTCTCCGCCATCCCTAGCCCAGACACGTTTACTGCACAGAGAACATGGAATGGCTAAAGAACGTGGAGTGGCCAAGGGTGACTGAGGGACCTTTGGGTTTTACTCATCCCCTGGTACCCTTGTGTTTGGGTGGAAACGGAGCACATAGAGCCCCAGAGCAGTTCTGATTCTGAGGAGGAACAGCAATCTGTGGGAGAGGAGCTTGCTCATCTCTCACAAGCACAGCAGCTGGCAGAGATTCCTCCTGCCAGCATTGCTGGGAGAGATAGTGACCCTGGCAGTGAGAGAGCGCAGGAGAGGGGCTTGCTGGATGCTTGGCGCAGACACAGGGAGTGGCGACAGATGGAGGGTGCTGAAAGGAGGCGCTCTGCTCGTTTGGCGCTCAAACAACAGTCACGTCCCGAGAACCCAAGGGAAAGAGGGAGGATCTCTTCATAGCCCATAAGTTCAGAGTCTTCCTGTGCTTCTCCTTCAAACAGGGACCAACTGCCTTACCTGGAGCTTAGGCTACTCTGCTATCTACCCCAGTGCAGTTCCTTGCTTAGTCGCTAGTGATTAGTATCTGAGAGAGTCATTAAGTAATAAAGGAATAAAGCCCTGGAAAGAATCCTTGTCATCTGTGTCTTGAGTTGGCTATTGGAAGGGACTATAAGAGGCAGCTGACCCGGTCATATGACCTTCATGTGACCCCTCTATGAACTCGCCATGCCACCGTGGACCCAAAGGAATTGGTTTTAGAGGCCTAGGGGGAACGGACGCAGAGATGGCCCATGGGGCTCACAGAGCCATTTCCAAGCTGCACCCAGATTGGCCCAGTGGGGGTCATGTGACCCCTCTACGACCTTGCCATGCCACTATGGACCCATAGGAATTGGTTTTAGAGCCCTAGGGGGCATGGGCACAGAGATGGCCCACGGGGCCATTTCCAAGCCACGCCCAGATTGGCCCAGCGGGGTCATGTGACCCCTCTATGAACTTGCCAGATGCCGCACATAAAATGGCTTTCCTCTGGCATGGTGGTGCCTTAATAAGAATTTTTAAGAGTGCCAAATTTCTCTTTACACAGGTAGACATGTTGCCTTGCAGAGGAACTGGGCGTGAATAGATGGGCCAGCACTAAAGGTGAAGCCTTTTGTAACCTGATGGAAGTTTTTTCATGGCATACACTACAGGCCAGTCTGGTGGAAAAAGACCTGTTCTTAACCTGTAAGTTTCTGGGGTAGCTGCATTTAAATCTACCACCAGTTAACCATAAGGTTAGGGATGTCAGAGAATTCCGCCACGGATCTCAGAACAAAATCTGTGGCGGAACGAAGCCCCCCACCCCATGAAAGGCATGCGAAATGGAGCACTTACCTGCTGCCGTCCACACTGACTTGCGAATGGCAGCCGCATCTGCGGCCGCCATTCGCTTCCTCATTATAGCCGTGATAGGCTACATAAATAATTATGTAGCCTATCATGGCTAACGCAGGGACGCCATTTGTGTCCCTGCGGAGGCTGTGATAGGCTATGTAAGTAGTCTATCACAGAAAAAACAAAACAAAACAGTGAACGCAAATGGCGGCGGCTACGGTGGCCACCATTTGTGTTCCCTTTTTCCTGCCGTTTTAGCCTACGTAAACATTTATGTAGGCTATTACAGCAAAAAAAAAAGGGAACACAAATGGCGTAGTGGTTGCCATTTGCGTTCCCTTTTTTCCCGCCCTAATAGCCTACGTAAATATTTACATAGGCTAAAATGGCAAAAAAAAGGGAACGCAAATGGCAGCCGCTGTAGCCGTCGCCATTTGCGTCCGCCTTTTTTTTTGGCTTGCCGTGATAGGCGGGCGCCCCGGCTGGCGGCTCCGTGGAATCTCGGCAGAGCGGAGCCGGATGGAGAGAATTTCGGGGGGAGGGACGGAACGCCTCCCCCCCACTGCAAATGTCACCCTTTGAAAAGGTAAGTGACTTTCGTACATCCCTACATAAGGTTTGCTTGTAGAATCTGCAAATGCCTCCATGAAGAATTGACTGTTTTGTGGGTACATTTGACAAGCTAAAATCGCAATTTGTAATTTATCCCTGGGGTTTTTGAACAGCACCATATATTTTGCATTTGGGCTGATGGTGCGGTTGCTTTTTCCCTTGCAGAAAATATTCTGCGTGATGAAAAAAATACTCACGTTCCTGTGGTGTACATACTGAGTAAAGGCCTTTTCGACTTCACAGCTCTCAGACGCCGACAACATCAGATCGTCTATCACCAAAAAAATTATTTTATTGAGGGTTAACAAATCATTATCCTCAAATTTTGCAGGCAAACCCTCCACAAACTGAATAAATGGGTATTTACATCACAGATCTTCGTACAGGGGCTGCCAACAACCATAACACCACACAATATTTTCAGGTACAACCGAGAACACACTGTGAGCATTGTCAAGCATATTTTTGATGAAAAAGCTTTTCCCGCAGTTGCTAGGCCCCGCTAGAATGGCTGAAAAGGGGTGATGCCAGTGCGTATCCATAGTCAAAATCCATAAGGCAGTGTGTTAAACCCTTCAGTAATAATTCTTTTCTCATATACCACCTTTTGAGTTTTCCTGAGAGTCTTAGTTTCCAGAGTCCAATGGCTTTTGTTCCTTACAATACCTGGCTGCTGTACGACAATCTCACAAGGCAGCCTGCACTCCCTGTCTGAGACGTAGGCAAAAACTAAGTCTTTGAGACCGCTGAAATTAATTTTTTCACAGTTAGCGGTATTCAATGTAACGCCTTTGACCTTCAAAAAAACTTTCCCTTGTCCGGAAAGTTTAAAACCATAAGACTTAGGACCAGCCGACACAAACTCTGTGATAAATTCATCTGCAGGGATTTCGCTTGTGAGGTCTCCTAAGTAATCTCCGAGAGGGGGCATCCACTGCCCCTCCCTACTCACAAATATCACAGAATCTGTGTCATGATATAAACAGCGCTCTTGCAAGCCGTCTAGCAAAGCACAGAGCTTCAGCTGAGCATATGCTGTTGTAAAGGCAGCTATGAACACATTCTTCCTACCTAGAGTCATCATGCGGTCTTCAGAATGTTTCCAGGACACGCATGCGGCATCAGCATCGATAAATTCCCACACTGAAACCTCATAAGCATCAGAAAACAGAATCTGAAATAACTCACCAGGGTCTCTCACCACTTGTGTGTTAGGCAGGTTTGTCCTCTGGCCAAATTTCCCCCACAGAGAAGGTAAAAATAATTTTGCAATTTGCCGTTTTGTGGGGTTCACGGCGATCTCATTGGGGCACAACGCCACCCCTTCATTTTGGAGATAATCAGCGATATATCGCTGTTTATCTTCTGCGCTGACACACCGGTGCGGGTACCCTGAAGCCTCCTGTTTTTGGCGAAGGTACATGTCAATGTAATCTGAAAACAAACGGGTGGTCCGCTTTTCAAAATGCCAGACTTCATAAATTTTCACAGCCTTGTAGCCCTTTTCTACAGCTGCATTTGGCTCAACGGTTCACCATGTTCCTAGCACAGCCCGTTCCTCATCAGAATGTTTACATGTTTCCTGCTGCTGCGCTGCTGCACAAGCTGCACACAGGGCAAACATGAGCTTACCGCCACCTTGGTAGGGAGGACCGGAAAGAAAAGACCTCGGGGTGGGTAAACTTTAACCTTTGCAATCCCGAAGTAATCTGAGAGCGGTTTAAAGTTCTCATACATTATTTCGGGGTGACCACAAGGGCATGCTTTATTCTTGTTCACATAGGGATACAGGCTTGTAAAATCATAGTAATGAATCCGTTCCCCATCTTCAGGTTTATAGTACAGACAGACCGCATTAGTACGCCCCCCAAAGAGAGCGTCTCTAGGTTCTAGAGGGTCTGGAAAATGAGCACCAGCAAGAAAACTCTTGAGGCCCTCATCTGTTTTTAACATCTGCCTCCACTCGTGTTCCCATATAGTTCTGACTTCAAACCCCATCAGTTTCAGTTCAGCAGCCCTTTTCTGTGTGGAGTCGTACAGGAATTCATATGCTTTACCCTGCAGGGGGTTCTTATCCTCCAGAGAATAACACACTACACACCCATGCCAAAAGCAGCCGTGAAATTCAAAGGCTGTCTTCTTATTGTCTATGCCAGCATAGCCATCTAGAAAATAAGGGCCAGCTTTGAATTCCCCACCCCTTAAGGCATGCTGAATCTGAATCTTTTCTTTATGCTCTATGTAGCTCAACCACCGAATTGCAGGGGTGGAAAACCGTTTACACTGCCGGTGATAATTATCTGGTGGGGGTATGGCAATGGTGTATTCCGTCAGAACCTTAAACCTATACATCGCAAAAGATGTACTAGCCAGAGTGGGGTATTGGAATGGTTCTATTGCTAACCTTTTCTTCACATACTTCTTACCTTCCCAAAACGCTCTCACTGTCTGTGTCAGTTCCATGATTTCGTGTCGGTATTGGTGCATGCCTGCTCCAAAATATTAACGTCCTGCCTGCAATAAAACATCAACTCCTTCTGCATTTCAAAAGTTTTTGACTTGTTCTCCTCACACCACGCTAAAAAAGCCTCTCTCTCTCCAGGCATCATGTATTGGGCACCATAGTCCTCTGCTTTAGGCAGCGGGCCCACATAGTCCCAATTCTCAGGTTTGTTAAAACAATGTGGGAAGTAGCCCTTGCTGCCGGTAAAACCCAAGGCTTTTGGTAGCTTTGAGAGGGCCACGGGTAGATGACAGAGTGAATCGATACATTTTATATCTAGCCCCTTCACGGTGATACACAGCAATTTCCCCCCTTGAGTAATAAGATCTACAGCCAGTTTCTCTTTTATCAGCTGGCTGAGAATACAGTAACCATTGTACCCCTTTGAGTTATGGGCTATAAAAGTGCACCCTTTGAACTGCGCACTGTCTGTGAAGGTCTTGATAAACTCAGAGAGACAGGGATCACCCTTAAACCCCCATGTTTTGCCATCCATGGCCCACAGGCTTACATCGCCATGCGCTTTCACACGCTGCTTTCTCTTCTTCTTGTCCTCACCTGGTTCATCCTTAAAGTGTTCTACAGTTTCACCCGCAAGCGCTTCTGCAAAACAGAAATTAGGAACATGAAATCCTGAAGACTGGTGCGCTTCGAAGCCATAAAACACATCTTTCACAGACGCTTCAGGCTTCTTAAGACGCCCCATATGGCAGTTCTGCTTACCACCACCGATGATAAACCCCCAACAGACAGTGCACCGCCTTCCTGGACAACGCTCGAAGTCATGATCACCTTTCTGGAAAGTCTGACAGTGTTCACAATACTCTCTAAAGACACATTTTACTTTACCCTCTAAGGCCAATTCTCTATGCCTACTTAAGCAGGCGCTGGATCTGCAGTTCATCCGACAACGTCCGCACCTCTTCATTTTACCGACATTTACAGCACAATCTGCTAGGGATGTCAGAGAATTTCTCCACGAATCTTGGGGAGGCTGAATGCCAGCGCATTCGGCCCCTCGAAATTGGTGGTGAAATGGTCTGCCCCCCTGCCCCCCCGGGACGGGACTTACCTTACTCGAATGTCCATGGCGGCGGCGGCTCCGGCGGCGGTTCAGCAGCGGTTCGGCGGCGGCAGCCGGTCTTCCGACCGGCTGCCGCCACCGCCATTTCCAAGTAAAACAACAACAACAACAAACAAATGTGATAGGCTACGTAAAGATTTATGTAGCCTATCATGGCTAGATTTTTAAAAAACACTGACTTTGAAAAACAAAACAAAACCGCTGACTTTGAAAAACAAAACAAAAAAAACAAAAAACAAAAAACCCGCTGACTTTGAAAAACAAAACAAAACCGCGCATACACAAATGGCGGCGCCCATGGGCGCCGCCATTTGCGTTCCTTATTTTGGCACGTGTAGTCTACGTAAACATTTACGTAGACTACGGCGAAAATAAGGGGAACGCAAATAGCGTACGCGCTTTTTTTTTTTAAGTCAGTCGTGATAGGCTACATAAACATTTACGTAGCCTATCACGGCTGACTGCAGGGATGCAAACGGCAGCGGCTACGGCTGCTGCCATTTGCGTCCTGGCAGAAGATGAGGTTTCGCGGCTGGAGGGACGGGGCGCCTCCCCCCCAGCCAGAATTTCAGCGGGGAGGGACGGGGCGCCTCCCCCCTGGCCAGAATTTCGGCGGGGAGGGACGGGGCTCCTCCCCCCCAGCCAGAATTTCGGGGGGAGGGACGGAGCACCTCTCCCCCACCACGAAGCAAGCTTCAGGATCAGGTAAGGGACTTTCATCCATCCCTACAATCTGCACTCAAGCAGAGCCTGCACATACATAGACAGCTGTGACTGTGGGTAAAGGTTGTACTGCATATATCACAATAGTTTTGAGCTCCAAAAACCGCTTTTACACTACACACCCCATAATAATGCTTGTCATGTAGCAGCATCGTATAGGTTTTGGGGTACCTAGGCCCTGGTACTTTAAATAGCCCCCAACCTTTTTTTGCGAAATGTATGACTTGAATGTTGACCTTTAAATGGTTTTCAATCAATGAAATGTCACTGAGGGCTACTTTTTTCTGCTCAGGCCAGCCAAGCTCCATATGTAACTGTCTGGCAGCGGTCAACAACTCTGCGTCTGTGGGGGTCCTCTCGGCCATTACTGCTAAAAGCCCCCCAGCAAAGCAGAGATTGGTGCCTGTGTAATTTAGATCTACCAAATGTTGTTGTTTTCTAAGTATGAATTGACTGTTTGGGAGAGAACCTATTTTCCTACTCCGATTCCCACCGCCCCGTGGGGCCCGCACAACTGTAACAATCAACCGCAGCGTAACATCCCCACATATTTCAGCATGGCTTTGCATGAGATTACTGATATGGGATAGAAAATCTTCTACATTCAAAACGTCCCTATGTCTTTTAACTGAAAAAAGAGGAAATGATAACCCCCCATGGTCCAATCTTAATTGAACGAAATCTTGAGGAGAAATTCTCCTATTAACATCATCCAGGATTTGCTGGATCGTTGTGTATAATGCAGTCACAGCCTGTGAGAACGATGTTACATGTTCTAAATTAACACATCTAAATTCTTCACCTAAGTGCATTGACCTGTAACGCTCATGTTCCCACCCCCACCTACGCACAAGTTCTGCATATACTTGCGGGGGTTGGTCTGCATTTGTGTTATTTATGGGAGGGCTTTGGACCATCCCTGAAGCATCCCTGGAAGCTTCAGAAGACTGTGAGGTATCTTGAGACGCAACCTCTGGAGGCTCACCCTCTGTGCATGCTTCAGAAAATTGTGAGGCATCCTGAGAGTCTGCCATTGGAGAGCAGCTTTTCTTAGGAGGCCTTTGATTTTTACAGGCAGAGAGTGTTTTTTTTAGCCCTGTTTAATATTTTACTAACCCTCCCCTGCCAGTAAAATCGTGCTTTGTTGAATGCGTTCTTCCTATGCCGCCTTTTCCAACACCTCCGGCTTGGTTTACCACCCCCTACTTGTACGTGTTTAAAGAATGTGTTGCCATATGCAGGGTACTTTGCATGCATTTTAATATTCTGAAAAGAGTTTACTTCAGATGCCCCACCATTATCAGCACTTAAAAACTTGCATACGGCTGCTTCAGTCTCTGTACGGCGCTTCATGAGCTCATAGCCTTCTTTCAGTCTTTTAGAAGCATGTTCAAGCCAATTAGCAAGCCCCTCCCTGCTTTAGAGATCCCAGACTCTGGGTGCCCTTCATATCTTGATCGCTTTGCCTGTGGTCCTGTGGCGTCTTGTGGTTCTGCAGGGGCACTTTTCACAGTTGCAGCAGCTTTCTGGTCTAAAACCAAAAAAGAGAAGGGGTAGGGTGCATCCTTATTCATTAGGCACAAACCTCTCTCTCTCTCTCTCTCTCTCTCTCTCTCTCACACACACACACACACACACACACACACACAGTCAATGTCTTACCCTTGCCTGTTGGCGGTCTGGTAGCCTCTGGTTTTTTAAAAGGAGCTCTAACAGGCGTCATGTTCACTGCAAAAAGCAATAATCACTTTAGTAGATTCCTACTTTCCATATGACCCCCTAACCCCCCTTACCAACATTAACTGTTTTTCCTATTTTATCATCAGAAGGTGATTGATTTTTCTTGTGGCCTTCTTTGGGCGATTAATCACAGCAGCCTCCTGAACATTGGTTGTGGTTTCTAAAAAGAAAAACACCCCATAAAATAGCAAAATGCAAAGCCTTATTAATTTTGCAAAAAACAGTTTCTACAATTCAAGACAATATTGAACAGCTGTTAAACCCCCTCATCCATGACCTCCAAATACAGAGTCTGGCTGATGCGTTCCACACTTTTACTGTGGTGATGCAGTCTGAATTTGCTGATGGAAAAATCAATTGGGGGCAGATTTTAACCATCTTTCTGTTTGGAGGTATAATGGTACAGAAGCTACAGACACACAATGGGTCTCTAACAAGACAGAATATAGAAGATCTTGCTTTTCCCTTGATGACTTTCAAATTGTGCATTGCTATTTAGAGTGTACCAGCTGTGCGGGTATTGTATCTCAACCGACTCACTTCCCATGACCCAGGTAGGTCCAGAGATCTTGCTAGGTGTATAGTAAACATCGAGATGGTGTTCTGTGGGAAACTAGGTGATACTTTCTCCTACCCCTACCTTTTGTAGCCAGGACTTCTTCGATCCTGTACACCCTATCCTCTGTGGCATTAATCTCCTGTAATTCTTCAGGATAGAAGGTCCCCACTACGGTGTCTCCTTCATAATCTTTTAACTGGTAGACAGGTCTCTTTGCTCTTTGGATGACTTGGTCCACTATAAATGAATTTGTGGTGAAATTCTGTTCGTAACCCTTGGCAAAGACACCCTTGCTTTTAGAAATCTGCACATGATCCCCTTTTCTGAGGAGCGGTGCCTCCTGTTTCCTTTTCACAGAGCTCCCATAGACTACTTTCCAAATGGCCAGGGAGTTGGACTGATTAACATCCACAGGTCTAGCTTTGATGGTTCTGTGAAAGCTATGATTATAACTTTTTAGGAATTGCGGTAGCACGTGTATATAAGTGAAGGTGTTGTTGGCTGTGAAATACCTCCACATTTTTGTTTTTAAAGTCCTGTTGAACCTCTCAACAATCCCAGCTTTGATCTCGCTATTGGAAATGAAGTGGTGTACCCCATGTTTTTGGAAAATGACCCACATCCTTGTTTAGGAACTCCGTTCCTTTGTCCGTCTGTATTTTGATAGGCTGTCTTCCATCTTGTGTGTAAACTGCTTTAAAAGCCCGTTTTGCCTTTTAGAGCGCAAGCCCAGGCATATTTAGACACAATGTCTATCGCCGTTAAAATATACGTGTAACCGTTGTTGTATTGAGAAAATTGCTTCATGTTGACTAAATCGGCTTGCCATTGTGCATCCACTTCAGACGCTATGGTCCTTTTTCATTTAAAATGGATCCTGGCTGGTTTATGCAGTGTGTAAGCCTCCTGATCTGAGAGCCACTTGGTAACCTCTCTTCTGACCAGCAATTTGCTCTGTTTCTTTGCCTCCTGAAATAAGGGGTTCACTCCACCCAAACTCCCAACATCACCGGGGTATAATAAATCTTCTTTAGGATTTCTTCGTGCTCTGACATTTTGTAGGTTAACACAAGAATGGACGCGTAGGGTTACTACAAAGCATTTTTATTGGTGCAAAAGAAACAACCACCACAGAAAGCCTTATCTTTCTATGCACGTGTCTGAGGAAATACCTGACAGGCAGGAAATGTTGACTGTCGGTGAACTCTCGATGTTCAGGTTCTCAGTATCACCACACATTCCATGTTCCTGTGTAACACAATGAAAGCTTAGAGTCAGCAGCATGTACCGCCCCCACAATTGCTCTCTAAATACTATTAAGAACAAATCTCAGAAATAAACACTTACTGGTGTGCCTCCTTTCTCTGCCACAACTTCCAGATCCTCTTCCAGATCTTCAAGGGCTGTGCGGTAAGTAGAGCAGTCTGTGTCAGGATCCCTCAGCTCCATTTTCTCTAAAGGCAAGGTGGCTATTTTCATAAGCACCCTGCCATCCATGTCTTCAACAGGCTTCACCTCAGTGCTATCCATGCTCCAATCGGCATGTAACTCGGTTTCAGGAAAAGTTCTTTGCCCCATGGGAAATACAGCTAAAGGTAAGCACTCTTTTACAATTGCTGTGACACCAGCTCCCTTCCCTGGTTTACTGTTTATGACTCCAGGTGTCATAGGTGCAGTTTCCATCTTTCTGGGCTGAATGCACAAGGGTACTGGGGGATGAGTAAAACCCAAAGGTCCTTCAGTCACTCTTGGCCACTCCATGGTCATTAGCCATTCCATGTTCTCTGTGCAGAAAATGTGTCTGTGCAAGAAAAGGCTGTTTTTCTGGGGGCAAGGCTGTCCCTATTGGTCAGTGGGGTTGTGGGGCATGACCTTACAGGGCTAGGCTCTAAGACTGCTTCCTATTGGTCTGCGGTGGCATGGCGAGTTCATAGAGGGGTCAAATGACCCTGCTGGGCCAATCTGGGCACGGCTTGGAAATGACCCCGTGGGCCATCTTCGCGCCCGTACCCGCTAGGGCTCTAAAACATCTTCCTATTGGTCCATGGTGGCATGACAAGTTTGTAGAGGGGTCACATGACCCTGTCAGATGACTCTGAAGGTCATATGACCAGGTCAGCTGATCGTATATGTGGGGCTTCTAGCTAGGGTGGGACTTCCCATCTCAACAGGGGGTGGCAACTGTCACCTTTGAAAACGGGGTGTGGTTTAGAGTTTGATGCGAACCCCCCTCCTTTATTACTAATCTGAATTTCTCTGAATCCTTCATGTTGATGTCCTTGGTCTACAAGGATTGGTCTTGTTCAGAGAGAGTTGAACCAGATGGATGTGTTACAAAGTAGCTCTCTTTTGAGTGAACAGTACTGGCTCCCTTTTGAGACACAGCCAAGGAGCCAGGCATCTTCACCCCCAGCCTCAGCAACAGTGGGAGAAAGGCACAGGAATGGGGTTGAGAGCAACATGCAAGACTAGGTCAAGCAATTCAGTTCCTAATGGACTGCTTAAAATGCCTTCCCCAAAGGCAAAGGTGCGGGGTCAAAATTCAGCAAAACATGAATGTGCTGGAGAGCAAGAGGGATATCTGGCAAGTTACCTAGTCCACCACCTGCAATATCCTCCCATTGTTTAACTCCAGCCTTGACACCTGTCTTTAAGACAGCCATTGACATGTAAAGTCATCTTTTGTTAAAAGAGTAAGAGACAGTAAGTAAGACTTTTGTTTCCGGCAAGTACAGCCATCATCCCCAAGCACTGTCTTGTTATATGGGATGGAAGGCCAACTCAGTCTTTCTCCCATAGCAAGCAGCACCATTTCCAGTGCCTCTGAGCAGTTTCTGGCTCATCAGAGTTGTGATGTCGCTGCCTTTCTCTGAACTGTATAAGAAGCTCAGGTTGGGGCAGTCCCGAGTCCCCCTCTTCACAGAGGTGGGGGGTCATGCTGCTGAAATCACGAGGTGCCTCACCCCTCCAGGGGTATGTGCCACACTGCTGCTGAAATCACTGAGTCTCTCCTCCAAGACAAAAGGCTCCATGCCGAAATTGCTGAAATCACTTGCTTGCCAGAGCAAGGTGCCAACAGTGGGTGCTTTGCTTCCCCTAGTCAAGGCTCTCTGCTCTCCTTCATCTTTACCTGAGACCAGGAATTTCAGTGTACACTAGTTCCTGTCTGGAGGAAAGGGCTTCAGCCCAAGTAGGGATGTACGAAAGTCACCTTTTCGATGAGGCGATTCGCAGTGGGGGGGAGGCGAGCCGCACCTCCCCCCAAAATCCTTCTCCAGCTGGCTCTGTTCTGCAGAGATTCCACATAGACGCCAGCCGGGGCCACCCGCAGCCAGAAATCCGGCTGCTGGGCAGCCTTCCTTCTGGAAGAACAAAAAAGCCACCCGTGTATGCAAATGGTGGCGGCTATGCCGGCTGCCATTTGTGTTCCCTTTTTTTCACAGTTTTAGCCTACATAAATATTTATGTAAGCTATTACGGCAAAAAAAAAAAAGGAACACAAATGGCGGTGGCCGTAGCCGCCACCATTTGCGTACGTGGTTTTTTGTTTTTTTTTACCCAGAGCCCTCCGCAGCCGGAAATCTGGCTGTGGACGGCCCTGGCCTGGGCCTGGCTGGCTGCTCCGTGGAGCCGCCGCGGAGCACAGCTGGCCGTGGAGGATTCCGGGGGGGAGGAACGGATCGCCTCCTCCCCCATTGAGGATTCCGGGGGGAGGGACGGAATGCCCCCCCCATGAACATAATCCGTGGAAAGGTAAGTGACTTTCGTACATCCCTATATAGGGATGTCAGAGAAATCCGCTCGAAAGTCAAATGGGACTGAATTCAAACACATTCGGCCCGCCGAACCCTCCCCCGGGACGGGGCGCCCCGGTCTACCCGAGCCGGAGCTCATGCGGTACTTTTTTTTTTCTCTGCTGAAAATTTTACGGAGGTATTTACGAAGGAAACTTTGCAAATTGGGACGAAAGATGGCAAAAGGGATTTTACGAAACTATTTAATAAATATGCAGTTTCCTGCTACGACGCGGCTTTCTTTCGCTGGGAGGGACGGGGTCACGAAGTGCACGTAGCCTGCCTGAGGCTGAGTCACGACCTGCACGTGGCCTCATCTTTTGTTTTATTGTCTGTGTGAGGTCAGGTTCAGGTCAGGTGAGGTCAGGTGAGCGAGATCCCTCCAGGCCACCCCCCCACCCCACCAGGAAGATAACGTCATTGAGGGGAGGGAACTCATCGACCATTTATCCCGTGGATTCCAGCCTTCACATAGGATGGCGGTGTATGTCCAGCAGCCTCAGTTGCTCCAGTCCAGACTCCAGAGTCCAGACTAGAAGAGAGGCGCCACTGCTGCAGACAGAGTGTCCGTCCCAGCAGCTGCAAGGAGTGTGTTTCTGCATCTCCCCATTCTACGGCACTGCAGTTCAACCTTTATTACAGTGAAGGTATGTTTACTTTACCTGAATGTGCCCCTTTGCTTAGTGATTTTGGGGTGGGTTGGAGGAGCAGGGGGAACTGGGTGGGAAGGCATCCTCCCTCCAGCAGCCTTTGTTACTCTGCTGGGCCCAGGAAGGACTCCATCCCCCATCCTCCTGGGCTTTCCAGGGTTAATCCATGTGCCTATGTATTTCTGAGTGGGTTGGGGTGGGGGGAACTGGGTGGGAGGGAAGGCATCCTCCAGCAGCCATTGTTAGTCTGCAAGGACTCCATCCCCAATCCTCCTGGGTTTTCCAGGATTAATCCATGTGCCTATGTATTTCTGAGTGGGTTGGGGTGGGGGGAACTGGGTGGGAGGGAAGGCATCCTCCAGCAGCCATTGTTAGTCTGCCGGGCCCAGGAAGGACTCCATCCTCCAGCATCCTGTGTGTACTGTAGGCTTGTGTTTTTCAGGCCACATGGATGGACTACATCCTCCATCCTGGGCTTTTCAGCCTAATCTGCTGTACAATATGCCCCTATTTAGTTAGCATTGGATGGCTGGATTGGTGGGTAACTACTTCTACACTGCACTATATCTGCGATTGTAGGCTGTTCACATGATTTCAGCTTTGCCACATGCATTTATGTCTCCTTCTGCCCAGAGACATGAACATGGAGAAAAGAGGAACCCGTGGTCACTCCAGCACTCAAAAGAGGCGTGGATGCCCAGCGAGAACATACACCGCTGAGGTTGCATTTCAGTGGTATTTTAAGAATGAGATGGAAGTAGGGATGGATGAAAGGGACTTACCTTGTCCCGCAGCTTGCTTCGCGGTGGGGGGGAGGTGCTTCGCTTCTCCCCCCGAAGTTCAGGTGAGGGGGGGAGGCGCTCCGCCTCGCCCGGCCGCGAAAGAAAAAGTGAAAAAAAAACAACCCCGTGATAGGCTACGTAACGATTAACGTAGCCTATCATGGCTAGATTTCCAAAGTCAGCCATGATAGGCTACGTAAATCATCATGTAGCCTATCACGGGTGACTTTGGAAAAAAAAAAAGTGTGTATGCAAATGGCGGCGGCCCATGGGTGCCGCCATTTGCGTTCCTTATTTTGGCACGTCTAGTCTACGTAAAGATTTACGTAGACTACGGCGAAAATAAGGGCAATGCAAATAGCGTTTCCTTATTTTCACCGTAGTCTACGTAAATCTTTACGTAGACTAGACGTGCCAAAATAAGGAACGCAAATGGCAGCGCCCATGGGTGCCGCCATTTGCGTACGCGCTTTCCCCCCAAAGTCACCCGTGATAGGCTACATGACCATTTACGTAGCCTATCATGGCTGTCTTTGGAAATCTAGCCGTGATAGGCTACGTAAATCGTCACGTAGCCTATCACGGGAGTTTTTTTTTTTTTTACTTTTTTATTTTGTAATGGTGGCGGCAGCCGGTCGGGAGACCGGCCACCACCCTCGCCCCCGGAGAAACGACGCCGAACCGCCGCTGGGACCCGCCGCCGAGAGGGACATTCGGCCACGGTAAGTCCCATCCCAGGGGGGGGCAGGGGGCCGGCAGAGAATTTCCCCAACACTTTCGGGGGGCTGAATGCGTCGGCGCTCGGCCTCCCGAAGATTCATGGAGAAATTCTCCGCCATCCCTAGATGGAAGAGGAGGAAGCCCAAGGTGTGACCAGCAGCGACAGCAGCCCTGGCCCCAGTCCACCCCGCACCCGTAAGCAGCGCACACCACCAATTTCCACTACAGAAAGTGGCACAGGCACAGCCGGCCACAACTCAAGAGGAAGTAAGTTCATGGATGGTGAGCGGAAGGGCAGTGTCTCCAAACCCAAAGTGGATGAAAATGTTCCCAAGGAGACTCTACAGCGGCGGAATGAAAGTCAAGAAGTCTACGTCATTCCAGAGGATGAATCTGGTAAGACTCTGTCATCACAGGTGCTTGTAAATATCTAGATACAAATAAATATCTTTGAATATTTGAATAGTCCCTACATTAGCCTTCTGCAACCTGCAGCCTTCCAGATGTTTTGGGCTACAACTCCCAGCATTATTGACCATTGGTAATGCTGGCTGGGCCTGATGGGAGTTGAAGTCCAAAACTTTTGGAGGGGACCATTTGGGGAAGGGATCTTCTTCTTCAACACGACAAAACATATACGACTGTTTTACATTCATTCATATTCATTGCTGTGAACATATTTCATATTATTTAAATGTTACATGGTGCTCCAGTACTAAAGAAAACCCCAACTCTTTAAAAGAACTGCAATAATTTCTCAAACGATACACCTTTTCGGTGGGAAAACACTTCAGTGTTTGGTTCTTGCTTTGTTTCCAAAGCCATTCATCATAGTTTGCTGTCTTGTTTGGGCTTGATCTCTTTTAACTAGAGCTGCAATGTGAATTGATTAAGCAATTACATTTCTGAGGATGGTTTTTAAAAGAGGGCCTGACTAATCAGGCACTGCTCCCGGGGGACCACAAATGCACCCCGGAAAAAGGCGGTGGGATTTGCCAAGTATGTGCTCAGGTCAGGACCAGCCCTATCATTAAGTAGCAGCGAGGTGTTGGGGCACAGAACTGTGGCTGCTCCTCAGACTGCCTTGTAGCTCCTCAGCCAGCTTGTTGTCCTCTGGTGTGGTGGAAGAGGCTCTCCCATTGTCACTGTTCAAGTAAGATTCAGCTATCGCTCTATGTGGGATGGAGGGGTGCCATTTTATCCTTTGCCTCAGGAAGCAAAACGCTTTGGGTAGGTTAGCAAAACCTGTAGGTGCTGAGTTCCACACAGTGGTATAATAGAGCTGATGCAAAGGAGTGGACCTTGCAAGGGAGCCAGATATCTCCTCCCCCATGCTTTTCATGTTTTCACCAGTGAGGACACGTTTAGATAACTCTCGTTGAGTTTCGAAGTCTGTACAGTACATTTTTCTTGCACCTTGTGTAATGTGTTTTCGCAGTGCTAGCTAGTGCAGTAGTAGCTTACATCTGCACCTTGTGTCATGTTGATTGATCACAATTCCAAGCTATGTTTCATAGATTGCTACAACAACACAGTTTTATTCGCTTGGCTATTACTCATGTGTAAAAGTCGCATTTCTCATGAAACTCTGCTTCTACGTATTTTGAATCTTTACAGAGACGCCCACAACCGTCCTCCCTGCATCCGACAGCGGAGGTGGGACAGGTGAACCAGGTCCACAGCTGCCTGCTGATGATCACCTCGTGGGCGGCGGCTCAGGTGATTTTGAAAAAAAGGCCGGAGGACTTAGCGTCATCAGTGATCCGGACAGCGAAGATGATGAGGAGCCCTTCTATATCAATGATGCCCCTGCTGAGACTGGGTCTGACTCTGTTCTCCACTTCCAGCCTTCTGGGTTCTGTGGGAGCAATCCCAAACCTCAGGAACAAACGTCCCCTGCCAAGCACTGGTCAGCGCCATCAACAACACCATCCACAGATGAGCGGAAACTTGCAGCTCCCGATGCCCCCTCATCTGGAACCGAAACCCCCATTCCCCAAAGAAGAAATGGTGGTGGCAGGGTGAGCTCCTATGTGTGGCGCATCTTCAAATATGCAGAGAACGACCGCTATGTCGTGATGTGCGATATTTGTCGAAGCCGTGTGCGGCTAAGAAAAGAAGGGGGCTGTCCACGAGTGGGCACGTCTGCCATGAGGCGACACATGGAGGTGCATCATCCGCTTCTTGTGCCCAAAGATAGCAACGGGAAGCCACAACCATCCAAAAAGAACAGTACCGCCAAGTTCTTTGCCTCATCTTCCAAAGACCTCACGCAAAGTGGTCTGGGTGGGAAGGGCACAGAAGGCAGCTTCGCTAAGAGGCAGGTGTCACTGGAGAAATGCCTCGCGCTGACACAGAAATTCCCCTCTGACAGCGCCCAGGCACGACTGTGGGCCCACCTCCTGACAGTGGCCATTGCAGCACGTATGCGTCCCTTCTCCCTGGTGGAAGATGAAGACTTTGTGCGCTTCATGAAGAGATTGTGCCCTCAGTGGGATGTCCCCTCTCGTCACTCCATTAGTGGCGTAGCCATTCCAGCCCTGGCTTCTGCAATCAGACGGGTACTCCAACAGGATTTGAAATGTGCAGTTGGAGGAAGTGTACATTTAACGAGTGACACATGGACAAGTAACCAAACAAAGTCTTACCTGTGTGTCACCGCGCACTGGGTATCCACCAGTGCGAGCAGCCGACTGACTCGTAGAACAGCGACATTGTCCCTCACAATGCTCTCAGGGACACACACAGCGGAAAACGTCAGCAGCAGCATCAGTGGTGTTGTTCAGTCCTGGTTGGCCCCCTTAAATCTAACAGTGGGCTGTGTAGCAACAGACAATGCCTCAAACTACCTAAAAGCAGCCCGCATTGCACGGCTAAACCACGTTCCGTGCGTTGCGCACTGTTTGAACCTTGTGGTGCGTTCTGGATTGAGCAACGCCTCCCCAAAAATTGGCAAGCTACTTAAGGTGGCCCGATCCATTTGCACCCACTTCCGGCAGCCCTGCTCAGCAATGGAGGCAATCGGCGCCATCCAACGTAGCCGTGGCCTTCCAGAACACAAATTCATTTTGGATGTGTCCACACGCTGGAACAGCACATTGCATATGCTTCAGAGACTCTGTGAGCAGAGACCAGCTATAAACGACTACATCACTGAGAAGCAACACCACTCCAAATTTTTTGTCACACCACATCAGTGGCTCTGGATGCAAGACCTGGTGGACATTTTAAACATTTTCGATGAATGCACAGCGGTACTGAGTGCAGACTATGCCACACTGGGCCAAGTGCTACCTGTGCTAAGGATCATAGGGGGGGTGCTGAGAAAACGCCATTCTGAGATTTGTGAGCGCACCAGTGCTGGAGGCAGGGAATTATTCCCCAATCCTGCAGTTAGGCTTGCAGAATTCCTTCTGCAGGAGCTGGGCACCAACAAACACATAACTTCGATCAGGGGGGACATGAAATACATTGCTGCTGCGTTCCTTGAACCACGGTTCAGGGATAGCTCAACAAGTGCGGAGCCTCCAAACGACAACCCTGACTTCCAAAGTGTAAAAACATATTTGACAGAGAAAGTCATGGAGTGCTTCCAGAGAGATGGGCTGGATGAGAAGGAGCTGGGTGAGGCTAGTAGGACTACTACCTCCCCTGAAGACAATATCTGCAGCAGTAGCACCATCACCAGCAGGAGGGGCAATGATGACGCCACAGCAGCTGCACCACCAACAGAGTCAGACACAGGGGCATCTTGTCTCAAGTTCAGCTTTTACTCCTCAATGGCAGTGGAGCTTGGTGTAAGTGGGCGCAGGCAGGGGGAATGTGCCAAAGCAGCCAGGAAAGCATCAGCCTATGATGTGGCTGTCCGGGAACTTGAAGGTTATTCAAGAGAGAGTTTCTCAGGAACACAGAGCAGCCCAGAGAGTGATCCTCTCCTATACTGGGAGACAAAACGTGGCGTTTGGCCAAATCTGACCAAAGTCGCCATTTGGCATCTATCTTGCCCTCCCTCGAGTGTGGCCTCTGAAAGGCTTTTCTCCACCACAGGCAACATTGTCACCACCCACCGAAGCAGACTCACACCGGAACATGTCTCCACCCTCGCCTTCATACGCTCCAACAGGGAATGGATTCCCAAGCAGCACCTCCCTCCACCACCACCAGCTGTCAGCAGAGTAGAGCAGTCATCAAGTGACGAGGAGGACCCCTGGGATGATGACACTGCTGCTAATGTGAGCCAGAGTTCTGAGGGACAATGAGGCAGAATGATATAATTTGTGAGTGTGGTCACACTGAGGTGTCCCTCAGAACTTTGTCCAAACCTGCAGTCCCTGTCTGGCCTGGGCAGAGCCCAAAGCACTGGCGATATGTGGCGGAGCTTTATAATACCTCACATGCAGAGTCCAGTTGCGCTGCCCGACTGTGTGTGGCGGACTATGCAACAGCGTACATCCCTACTACACACACACACACACACACACACACACAGAGTTCTCTGTGCATCCCAGTGTACTCCGCTATCGACTGTATATGTGTATCTTTACCCCTCTGAATGAAATATGATTCTGATTCCCCAAATGTATGTATAGTTCTAATTCTCTTGATGTTGATGTGTGCTTTTAATTCATTTAAAATTCTTTCATAAATCAAGGAATTGCTTTCAAAGACCTTGTTGTGGTCTCTCCCTGGACTCCCTCAGCTTTTGGGTTTTCCTAAGCACCGAGAGTTCTATGTGAAAGGATCCCTCTGGTATGCGTCCAGTTTACATGTATGTGATATGCACCTCCACGTAAAACAAAGCATACTTCATAGAATCGTAGAGCCACAGAATCAGGGGGTTGGAAGGGGCCTACAAGGCCATCGAGTCCAACCCCCTGCTCAATGCAGGTGTCCAAGTCAGAGCATCCCTGGCAGATGGCTGTCCAGCCTCGTCTTGAATGCACTCATTCATACCATCAGGGATGCGGACTGTCCATCTCCCTATGAGCGAAGCTGTTCTTGTTTGGCTGGGTTTCTGGGGAGGCATTCTTGTTGCGGTTGACAGTAAGCAAACACAGAGATCATTGTGTACAATGATCTAGATTTAAGAAATTATATCTGTGGACTTGAACCAAGGAATTGTAACCTATTTTTTAGAAAGAACTTTATATACAAACAGAACAGATCAAAACAAAACACAGAAACAATTCAACAATTCAACAATTCAAAAACAACGTTGGGCTGGCTGGCTGTGGCTGCAGGCCTCAGCTCATAGGAGGAGGATGGCTTTCCCGCTCCAGGGCCTCCACCCTCCTTCGAAGGTCGTCACCTGTGTGTAGAAAGAAAGAGAAGAATAAAGCACAATGGTAATATGCATCTTGCAGGCAGAGTTGTTAGCTCAGGTCAGGTGCCATTCTGTAGCACTACTTACAGGTCCTCCTGAGCATCCGGACGTCTCTTATCAGACGCGTCAGGATCACAAGAGGAGGGGCTTCATCTGCGGAAGAAGGGTGGCCTTCCTCCACAGATGCTGCTCCTCTCGCTGCTGGCTCTTCCTCCTCCTCTTCTCCCTCTTCCTCCTCCTCCTCCTCCTCCTCCTCTGTCCTCTCCCTCTCCGCGGCCCTCAGTGCCTCCTCTGCCAGCAAGGCACGATGCACAGCTGTGGGATGTCACAGTAACAGAATGAATGCCTTTATATATGTGGTGAGTGAACAAAACCACAGTCATTCATTGATCCCTCTATCACCATCCCCACTACCATAAGAACCACTGATTCTGTCCTCCCACCACAAGGTCTTCTCCGCCCCCCCGCCCCCCGCCCCCCCCGGGATGGGACTTAGCTTTCACGAATGTCCCTCCCGGCGGCAGGTCCCGGCGGCGGTTTGGCAGGTCTTCGTCAGGGGCGGGGGCTGCAGCCGGTCTTTTGACCGGCTGCCGCCGCCGCCATTACAAGCAAAGTAAAAAAAAAAAAAACGCCCCTGTGATAGGCTACGTAACGATTAATGTAGCCTATCATGGCTAGATTTGCAAAGTCAGCCGTGATAGGCTATGTTAATCGTCACGTAGCCTATCATGGGTGACTTAAAAAAAAAAAAAAAGTGCGTACGGCTAATGGCGGCCCCCATAGGGAGCCACCATTCACGTTCCTTATTTGGTCCCTGTAGTCTACGTAAAGATTTACATAGACTACGGCGAAAATAAGGACAACGCAAATAGCATTGCCTTTATTTTCGCTGTAGTCTACGTAAATCTTTACGTAGACTACAGGGACCAAATAAGGAACGGGAATGGCGGCTCCCTATGGGGGCCGCCATTTGCGTACACGCTTTTTTTTTTTCAAAGTCACCCGTGATAGGCTACGTGACGATTAACGTAGCCTATCATGGCTGACTTTGCAGATCTAGCCGTGATAGGCTACGTTAATCGTTACGTAGCCTATCGCGGGGGCCTTTTTTTTTTTTTGAAGTTCGCGGCCGGGGAGACGGGGTGCTTCTCCCCGGCCTGAATTTCGGCCGGGCGAGGCGGGAAGCCTCCCCCCCAGCCTGAATTTCGGCCGGGCGAGGAGGGAAGCCTCCCCCCCCGGCCTGAACTTTGGGGGGAGCAGCGAAGCGCCTCCCCCCCACCGCGAAGCAAGCTGCGAGACCAGGTAAGTGACTTTCGTGCACCCCTACCTTTTTTCCTAGCGCAAGGAACCCAAGGCGGCTCACATTATCCTCCTCCTCTCCATTTAATGCTCACAACAACAACACTGAGGTAGGCTGGGGCTTTCTGACTGGGCCAAAGTCACCCAGCGAGCTTCCATGGCTGAGTGGACTATACCCAGATCTCCAAGCTCTCAGATGAACACTTGCTCATGAGTTGACTGGAGTGCCAATGTCTTGGTAGAAAGGTGGGGTGGGTGGGGTGCAAAAATTCAGCAATCACTACACGAAGAAGGATGACGTGCACACACCGAGAGGCTGGCCCTGTTGCTGCTGGGCTGGTGCCAGTCCCCCTGTGTGCACTGTGCAGAGACCGGCAGCAGCAGCAGCAGCAGCAGCAGCATTTCCCTGGAAATGGACAGCGTGTCAGTGTGTAATATGAGTTGTAGCCAGGCCCGCATAATCCTATGCATGTGGTTGTACAGGAAAAAGCAATGCAGTTCCCAGCATCCCTTCTTCAACCAGCCAAAGTGGCCGGAAGATGATGGGACCTTTCTCTGTCCAAGTTCAGCAAGCATAGGATTGCAGGCTAAATGTCAGGGTTTGTTTGTTTCTGCATGAGACCTCAAAGCTTCATTTTCGGTACACAGCCTTGTCTTCATATTTAGTTGAGCTTGATGATGGGATGGGATAACTATAACTTACCAGGCATATACCTCTGCAAAAATGGGGGCTGGCCTGCTTTGACCCACACTCTGTGGATGCGCCAGTAGTAGGCGGGGGGGTTGGACAGCGGTGCCCTCCGCTCGGCAGCAGCAATCCCCTCTCTGAAGAAGGACTGCTTTAGTGCCTTCCATTTTGAACTCAATTGTCCAACTGTGTGATGGTGGCCCTCTCGCTCCATCCTCCTCTTTATCTGGGCCCAATAAAGTTCATTGCGGCAGGAGGAGCTGCCAAACAGCACTGCCACCGCCTCGCTGCTCTTAATGTTGATGAGGAGGGCCTTGGTCTCCTCATGGTCCCACCTCCTGCCACATACTGGTGCAGCCATTTTAGAGCAGCCACACTACTACTACACACAAACACACACACACCAAGACAGCCACGCACAACCACCACTTAACTACACACACACAGACCAAACTGGACAAAACCACCACAATGCACAAACAACAGGAAATCCACTAAGCACCACCACTAACACACCACCACCACCACACAACAGAACTCCACCCACAAATCCCCATGCAGAGGCAAGCGCAAATGCAGATGACATTCAGGAAGTTAGCAGGAAGTTGATGACAGATTTTGCGGAAGCGGAGCTGCAGCCCCGTTTTTTTTTTATTGTGAGGCGGTTAGGTTAACAAGACCAGTAAACGCAAGGATCATCAAGCACAAATACACAGAAATTAATAAAATCACAGTCACTGTACCTGTCCGAGAAAACAAGACAGTGGGGGAGCGCACAGAGGGCGGGAAACATTTCGGGCAGCAACGACAAAAAATACGTAAATAATTACGAAAATAGTGGGAAAGTTCTGGCCAAGGCAATCCACAATGGCGAGAGTGCGGCAGAAGCTACAGGGGGATTCCCCCCTAGGGAGGAAATACGTAAGCAATCACAACAAGGGAGAATGCGGCGGAAGTTACATAGGGTCAATTCTGGCCGACGGAAACTACGTAAATATTTGTGCAGAATGGCGGAATGCGACGGGCAGCTGTTGGGCGCAGAGAATTTTTCGACGTTTGCTACGATTTTATTTACGTAACTTTCGAGGTGAGAAAAAAACACACAGTATTTCCGGGGTTTGTGGACAGCGGGACGGGACAGAGGACGCTGACTGCGAAAGTCAAGCGGGACGGTAGGAGCACAATTCGTACATCCCTAGTCAGAGAATTTCGCCACGAATCTTGGGGAGGCCGAATGCCAGCGCATTCGCACCCCCCAAAATCGGTGGCAAAACGGTCTGCCCCCCCCGCCCCCCCGGGACGAGACTTATCTTCGGCGAATCTTACCGGCGGCGGCGGCGGCTCCAGCGGCAGCTCCGGCTGCGGTTCAGTGGTAGTGGCTGCGGCGGCCGGTCTTCCAACTGGCTGCTGCCGCCACCATTTCCAAGTTTAAAAACAAAACAAAACAAAACAAAGTGATAGGCTACATAAAGATTTACGTAGCCTATCAGGGCTAGATTTTAAAAAACACTGTGATAGGCTACGTAAATGTTTACGTAGCCTATCATGGCTGACTGCAGGGACACAAACAGCGGCAGCTACGACCGCCGCCATTTGCGGACCCAGCCGGCCAGGATTCAGGGGGGGAGGGACGGAGCGCCTCACCCCCACCGCAAATCAATTTTGTTAAAAGGTAAGTGACTTTCATACATCCCTACCAGACACTGACCCCAATGCTCAGGCAGAAGGACATCTGTGTGGCCTTCACTGACATGTTCAATCCAACAAACCTGGCCCATCTGCTTCAATTTCAAACTGGCTCTATTCTTAGCTCTTGGTTTGGGTCCCAAGTGATGATTGTGTTTGGGGACCCCATTGTTACATCACAATTAATAATATTGTTAGCTGTTGATAGATAAACGTCCAAGTCCCCATTTAGGAAGGTTTGGATCCTGACATCCCATTGCATAATTCAAGCAGTACCCTCACCGTTGGCTGAAGAACATTTTAAGACTACCCATGGTGCTTTGCACTTCCGAGTCCACAGAAGGGATGTGCCAGAATTCAACCATTTTTGCCAGGCTTTAGATCCACTCCGACCACGAGGAGATGTCTTTAGGGGTGTACGGACCCCACCTACCTGGGTCTGCTTGGGGGTCCATGGGGGGGGGAGGTGATCCGGTCCTCCCCCCTGGAATACTCCCCGTCCGGCTCTGCTCCACGGCAAGTCTGTGGAACCACTGGCCGGGGCTGGCTGCTGCTGGACTTCCGGCCACAGCTGGTCTATGGACGCAAATAGCATCTGGCATAGCGGATGCCACTTGCGTGCCTCCCTTTGACCGTGATAGGCTACGTAAAGATTTACATAGCCTATCACGGCAAAAAGAGAAGGACGCAAATGGTGTCTGCTGTGCCGGACGCCATTTTGCATCCACACGGGGCAGTGGACAGACCCGGACTGATCTGGAGCCAGCAGTGCCAGCCTGCCAGGTAGGATCTGGCCGGGTCGGACTTCATGGGGTGGTGGGGTGGGGTGGTCCATTCCGCCACGGACTCCGGGGCCCCAGATTCTAAGAATCCGGCCTCATTGGAGTCCGTGGCGGAATTCTCCACCATCCCTAGATGTAGGGATGGACGAAAGTCACTTACCTGTCCTTGAAGCTTTTCGCGGTGGGGGGGAGGCGCTTCGCTGCTCCCCCGGTGAAGTTCAGGCCGGGGGGGGAGGCTTCCCGCCTCGCCCGGCCAAAATTCAGGCCGGGGGGGAGGCTTCCCGCCTCTCCCGGCCGAAATTCAGGCCGGGGAGGAGGCGCCTCGCCTCGCCCGGCCACGAACTAAAAAGTTTAAAAAAAAAAAACATGCCCCGTGATAGGCTACGTGACGATTAACGTACCCTATCACGGCTGACTTTGCAAATCTAGCCATGATAGGCTACGTTAATCGTTACGTAGCCTATCACGGGGGCGTTTTTTTCTTTTCTTTTCTTGGAATGGCGGCGGTGGCAGCTGGTCGAAAGACCGGCTGCCGCTCCCGCCCCGGACGAACACCCGCCGAACCGCCGGCTGGACCCGCCGCCGGGAGGGACATTCGCCAAAGGTAAGTCCTATCCCGGGGGGGGGGGTGCGGGGTGCGGGGGGGGGTGCGGAGAATTTCTCCCCGAAACTTGTTCGGGGGGCCGAACACGTTGGCGCTCGGCCCCCCGAAGTTTCGGGGAGAAATTCTCCGCCAACCCTACCTAGATGTCTTTCTCCATGACTGCTGGGAAGAGGCATTTGGTTGTCAGTTTCTGAGATCAGTTCAACCCTTTCAATAGGGAAGGACAATGTGTACAGGGGAGGAGAAGCTAGTGGACAGGAGAGATTTCAAGTTAGAAATCAGCATGTCTGATTCCACCTACCACTTCTGCAATGCTGTCTATTCTGTGGCACATGGGCTACGTGCCATGTTCTCGTCTGGATCCAAACGTGGAATGACGGGGGAAGGCAGGAGGCTTCTGAACATTCAGCCATGGCAGGTAACGTCCTCCTTCAGATTTGGCAATCTTATAGAAGGTGCCTTGGTTCTTTCTCAATGGTCTGATCCTGGAAACAAAGTGTGAGCCTTGGAGAAGGGCTATTACTCCACTATAAAGTTCCAAAGAAAGACATCCCCTGTGGGTATCTTCCATGGCTGTCTTTTCCCTTGAAGATTTTAGAAATGAGTAAGGAATAGAGGGTCTTATACAGGTTCTGTAATAATTATGCATTCAAAACTTTGAATATCCAGGAGGGAGGAATCAGGCAAACCTCTACCCCAAACACAAACTTGTAGTCTAGAGGGCAATATTCCCTACCCACAAAAGCATTCAGCAGGCAGGTCCCCAGAACTGTGTTCCTTAGAATCATAGAATAGTAAGGTTGGAAGGGGCCTGCAAGACCATTGAGTCCAACTCCCACTTGCTGAGCACCCACGTGTGGTACATGAGTGCCTAGTGGCCACCTATCCTCTTAACAAGCTTTCATTTTGCATAAGAACTATGGCTCAGGGTTTTCTGGATATGTAATATTACATCAATGGAAGCCATTTATGCAACATTACAGGTGTGAATGGCCTATTTCCATCTCTAATGTTGCATAAATGGCCCCTTTATGGCCAACATTTATGTAATATATACATATCCAGAAAACCCCATACATATCCATAAGCTCTGAGAGCCATACAAAAGTGCAGAATGTGCTGAGGCAAGAGTGGAGCAGAGCCAAGGGGAAGATCAAAGAAAAGGAGAAGAGTTTGCCATTTTCCCTAGGAATATGTTCTCTATAAATACCTCCTTGGTTGCAAATTCCTGCAGTTAACTGGTTTGCAAAGTACTCACAATTTCCTGAAAAAAATATTCTATTCAAATAATAAAATTACAACTGTCAGAAAATTATTAATAGTCTCAACTGCAGAATCTGTTGGGTTTTCTTAGGTATTCGCATTAGGGATGGCGGAGAATTCCGCCACAGATTTCAGTGAGGCTGAATGCACTGGCATTCGGCCCCCCAAAACGCATGGCGGAACGGCCTCCCACCCCCCGCCACCCCGCGGAATCCCCCCAGAACGAAGCTTACCTGGGGCGGAGGCGGCAGCGGCTCCAGTGGCGGCGGCAGCAGCTGGTCTCTCAGCAAATGGCGGCCACTACGTCATTTGCGTGGCTGCCTTTACCGTGATAGGCTACATAAATACTTACATAGCCTATCATGGAAAGAGCAGTGGCGCAAATGGCGTAGTGGCCTCCGTTTGTGTCCCTGCTCTTTGCCGTGATAGGCTACGTAAATACTTACGTAACCTATCACGGCACCCTGGTAGGACGCAAATGGCGGCTGCTACAACAGCCGCCATTTGCATCCGCAGCAGCCTGGCTGCAGCCGGAACTCCGGGAGATTCCGGGGGGAGGGACGGAGCTCCTCCCTCCCACCGCAGATCCCCCACTGCGGAGCCAGGGAAGGGATTTGTACATCCCTAATTCGCATTGGCTCACCTTTGTGTGCATATTTTTTTTAACACCATGTTTCCAACCTCAGATGTTATGGCCTTAGACATGAAGCTGTTTGGGCAGAACACTGGTCAGGGCAGGTGTTGGGTCATCCTTGCAACCACTGGAGCATGTTACCCCAATGTCAACCAGATTACCTTTCTTTCTATAATGATTTCTTTAACCTTTTCCCCAGCCTCTGCACCAGCACTTTCTTTCCTCTGAATCCTACCCTTACCAACCTGCCTGGTCACTGAGGTCATTGGAGGGCTCGCTCCTGGTGGTTCCACATGGACCTATGGCCTGGCTGGAGTCCACCAGGAGAAGAGCCTTCAGCATGGTGGCCCCCTTTCTTTGTAATTCCCTGCTCTGGAGGTCAGGCAGGCATCAACACTGCATTGTTTCTGGCACCTCCAGAAAACAGCACTGTTCCAGGAGGCATTCCTTAATTGAGCAGTTACGGTTTTCATTGGCATTGTGTTTTTTAAACAAGTATAATTCTAATGTAGTATTTTAATCTTTTCAGTCTTTTTCTGTGGTATATAAATATTGTAAATAGATAGATAGATAGATAGATAGATAGATAGATAGATAGATAGACAGATAGATAGAACAATTGTGAGCTTTTTTTATTTGTTTGCTCATTCAGAAGGCACTGCAGGTAACAGTTCATGGTTACATTCTTACAGCTGCCAGTTTTTAATTTGTAGTTACAGAATATGGTTTTTCCTTCCTTGTAGAATATTGAACTTGCGTCTGCTACAGGGGGCCATCACTCAGAGAAAATACTTTCAGAAAATACTGAAAGGGCAGTTGTACTGTTAGGTGTTTACTAAGCTAGGGAATGGATATTTCTGTCACCTTCTTTGTGGGCTGAACTGTCCTCACATAAAAAATATCTATGTCATGTTTGAAATACTTCAGTAGCTCTTGCTCATTCCAGATGCAGATCACTGTGACCCATGCCCAGAACATCAACATCCAAACAGGAACCAAGAACAGTGTATCCCAAAGACAACCCACTTCCTTTCCTACCAAGAGACACTGGGGATCATTTTAGCTTCTCTGGTTCTTTTCTAGGGATGGTGGAGAAATCCAAAATGAAAGCCAAATACCTGAATAATTAAAAATGTTTTAAATTAATGCATAAATAAGTTCTTGGGCCTGCAATGAGGTGTCAGGAATTTCTGATCACTGCCCCAAGTGGTGACCTATGTAGCTGCAGCCTCTCAGGGAAGAACCTTCTAGGACCATGCCTCCATGACAACGGAAGGAGAAGCAAATGGAGGAGTACTGGATTTTTTAAAAAGGGATCAGCTTTGCTTTCATGCCATTTAGGGCTTTAAAGGAACTAGCACCTAGAACTGGACCAAGAAAAGAGGTAGCCAATGGTGCTCTTTGCTAGCTGGAATAATGCATTTAAACCTGGCTGTACCAGTCAAAGCCTGCTTCTCCATCTCTTTTGGTGGGGATGGCTTTGCTCCAGTCCCTCTGATGCTGGGATGGGGGCATGTGATGTTGGATCCCTGTGTCATCACACAGGCCTCCCAGGGCAATCCGGGTATGATGAAGGGGGTGCAGGAGTACTGTGGTGGACGAAGAGCAGCTCAGAGCAGTTGCACTGGGACTGGAGAGTAGAACCAGTGCTTAATCCATCCAGGGGTCCATGAACAAGTGCTCCTCACCAGTAAAAATCACTTTGCGGAACATACTTCCTGGTGGAGGTTGGAGTGGACGTCATCTGACTGGCAGGGGCTGCTCAACCAATAAGAGAGGCTTCCTCCCCTTTCCCTCCCCCTTTCTCCTTTCCCCTGAAGGTCCAGATGCACCTGCATTTCAGGAGCAAGCCTTATCAAGTACAATGGGACTTCTGAGTAGACACATATATGCATGTTCTGGGTAAGTGGTGGGGGGGGGGGAAGAACACAGAGATGGTGTAGTAAAAATGTAACCTAAAAGCCATTGTATGTGCCTTCAGCAAAGGAGATCGTTACCTTGTCGTGGTGCTGGAGCTTGAGCACCTCAATGACGTCATGAGCTAAACCGTGAAGGGACACCCAAGACAGGAAGGTCATGGCAGAGAGGTCAGACTACATACGATCCCTGGGGAAGGAAATGGCAACCCACCCCAGTATTCTTGCCATGAAAACTAAATGGATCAGTACAACCAGAGATATGGCGGTATATCATCGGAAGATGGGACTCCCAGGTCGGAAGATGGTCAAAATGCTACAGGGGAGGAACAGAGGATAAGTTCAACTAGCCCCAGATGTGATGACGCAGCTAGCTCAAAGCCGAAAGGACGGCTAGCGGCCGATAGTGCTGGTGGTGAACGACGAATCCGATGTTATAAAGATCAACACACCATAGGAACCTGGAATGTAAGATCTATGAGCCAGGGAAAATTGGATGCAGTTATTGGGGAGATGTCAAGATTAAATATAGACATTTTGGGTGTCAGTGAACTGAAATGGACTGGAATGGGCCCCTTCACATCAAATGACCACCAGATCTACTACTGTGGACAAGAGGACCACAGAAGAAATGGAGCAGCCTTCATAATTAATAATAAAGTGGCTAAAGCAGTGCTTGGATACAATCCAAAAAATGACAGAATGAACTCAATTCGAATTCAGGGTAAGCCATTTAACATCACAGTGATCCAAATATATGCCCCAAACACAGATGCTGAAGAAGCAGAAGCAGATCAGTTCTATGAGGATCTGCAGCACCTACTGGATAGTACGCCAAAAAAAGATGTTACTTTCATTACAGGAGACTGGAATGCTAAGGTGGGTAGTCAAACGACACCTGGAATTACAGCGGTCTGGGAGAACAAAATGAAGTGGGACACAGGCTGATGGAATTTTGCCAAGACAGCTCACCGTGCATGACAAACACAGTCTTCTAGGGATGGCAGAGAATTTCTCCCCGAAACTTCGGGGGGCCGAGCGCCAACGTGTTTGGCCCCCCGAACAAGTTTCGGGGAGAAATTCTCCACACACCCCCGCCCCCCGCACCTCCTCGGGACGGGACGTACCTTTGGCGAATGTCCCTCCCGGTGGCGGTTCCAGCCGGTGGTTCGGTGGTTGTTCGTGCGGGGCGGGAGCGGCAGCCGGTCTTTCGACCGGCTGCCGCCGCCGCTGCCGCCATTCCAATCAAAGAAAAAAAAAAAAGGCCCCCGTGATAGGCTACGTGACGATTAACATAGCCTATCACGGCTAGATTTGCAAAGTCAGCCATGATAGGCTATGTAAATCGTCACGTAGCCTATCACGGGTGACTTAAAAAAAAAAAAAAGCGTGTATGGATAATGGCGGCCCCCATAGGGAGCCGCCATTCCCGTTCCTTATTTGGTCGCTGTAGTCTACGTAAAGATTTACGTAGACTACGGCGAAAATAAGGGCAATGCTATTTTCGTTGCCCTTATTTTTGCCGTAGTCTACGTAAAGATTTACGTAGACCACAGCGACCAAATAAGGAACGCGAATGGCGGCTCCCTATAGGGGCCGCCATTTGCGTACGCGCTTTTTTTTTTTTTAAGTCACCCGTGATAGGCTACGTGACGATTAACGTAGCCTATCACGGCTGACTTTGCAAATCTAGCCGTGATAGGCTACGTTAATCGTCACGTAGCCTATCACGGGGGCGGTTTTTTTTTTTTTTTTAAACTTTTGAGTTCGCGGCCGGGCGAGGCGAGGCGCCTCCTCCCCGGCCTGAATTTCGGCCGGGCGAGGCGGGAAGCCTCCCCCCCAGCCTGAACTTCGCAGGGGGAGCAGCGAAGCGCCTCCCCCCCACCGCGAACAAGCTTCGAGGACAGGTAAGTGACTTTCGTCCACCCCTACTCTCTTCCAACAAACTAAGAGACGACTCTATACATGGACTTCACCAGACGGTTGACACCGAAATCAGATTGACTACATCCTTTGTAGCCAAAGGTGGCGGACATCTATGCAGTCGGTAAAAACAAGTCCTGGAGCTGATTGTAGTTCAGATCACGAACTTCTTATTGCACAGTTTAGAATCAGACTAAAGAGAATAGGGAAGACCCACAGATCAGTCAGATATGAGCTCACTAATATTCCTAATGAATATGCAGTGGAGGTGAAGAATAGATTTAAGGGACTAGATTTAGTAGATAGGGTCCCGGAAGAACTATGGACAGAAGTTTGCAACATTGTTCCGGAGGCGGCAACAAAAAACGTCCCAAAGAAAAAGAAAACCAAGAAGGCAAGATGGCTGTCTGCTGAGACCCTGGAAGCAGCCCAAGAAAGAAGGAAAGCAAAAGGCAACAGTGATAGGGGGAGATATGCCCAATTAAATGCACAATTCCAGAGGTTAGCCAGGAGAGATAAGGAATTATTTTTAAACAAGCGATGCGCGGAAGCGGAAGAAGATAATAGAATAGGAAGGACAAGAGACCTCTTCCAGAAAATTAGAAACATCGGAGGTATATTCCTGGCAAAAATGGGTATGATCAAAAACAAAGATGGCAAGGACCTAACAGAAGCAGTAGAGATCAAGAAAAGTTGGCAAGAATATACGGAAGATTTGTATAGGAAGGCTAATAATATCGGGGATAGATTTGACGGTGTGGTCAGTGAGCTAGAGCCAGACATCCTGAAGAGTGAGGTTGAATGGGCCTTAAGAAGCATTGCTAATAATAAGGCAGCAGGAGATGACGGTATCCCAGCTGAACTGTTTAAAATATTGCAAGATGATGCTGTCAAGGTAATGCATGCCATATGCCAGCAAATTTGGAAAACACAAGAATGGCCACCAGATTGGAAAAAATCAACCTATATCCCCATACCAAAAAAGGGAAGCACCAAAGAATGTTCAAACTATCGAACAGTGGCACTTATTTCACATGCCAGTAAGGTAATGCTCAAGATCTTGCAAGGTCGACTCCAGCAATTCATGGAATGAGAATTGCCAGATGTACAAGCTGGGTTTAGAAAAGGCAGAGGAACTAGAGACCAAATTGCCAATATCCGCTGGATAATGGAGAAAGCCAGGGAGTTTCAGAAATACATCTATTTCTGTTTTATTGACTATTCTAAAGCCTTTGACTGTGTGGATCATAACAAATTGTGGCAAGTTCTTGGTGGTATGGGGATACCAAGTCATCTTGTCTGCCTCCTGAGGAATCTGTATAATGACCAAGTAGCAACGGTAAGAACAGACCACGGAACAATGGACTGGTTTAAGATTGGGAAAGGAGTACGGCAGGGCTGTATACTCTCATCAGCCTGTACGCAGAACACATAATGCGTAGGGTTGGCGGAGAATTTCTCCACGAATCTTCGGGAGGCCGAGTGCTGACGCATTCGGCCCCCCGAAAGTGTTGGGGAAATTCTCCGCCGGCCCCCTGCCCCCCCATCGGGATGGGACTTACCTTCGGCGAATGTCCCTCTTGGCGGCGGGTTCCGGCGGCGTTTTGGCGGCGTTTCGGCGGGGGCGGGGGCGGCGACTAGTCTCCCGACCAGCTGCCGCCACCGCCATTGCAAAAAAAAAGAGTAAAGTAAAAAAAAAAACCCACACACCCGTGATAGGCTACGTAACGATTTATGTAGCCTATCATGGCTAGATTTCCAAAGTCAGCCGTGATAGGCTACGTAAATCGTCACGTAGCCTATCACAGGTGACTTTGAAAAAAAAAAAAAGCACGTATGCAAATGGCGGCTCCCATGGGGCGCCGCCATTTGCGTTCCTTATTTTGGCACGTCTAGTCTACGTAAAGATTTATGTAGACTACGGTGAAAATAAGGGAACGCTATTTGTGTTTCCCTTATTTTCGCCGTAGTCTACATAAATCTTTACCTAGACTAGATGTGCCAAAATAAGGAACGCAAAATAAGGCTCCCCATGGGAGCCGCCATTTGCGTACACACTTTTTTTTTTTTCAAAGTCACCCGTGATAGGCTATGTGACGATTTACATGGCCTATCACGGCTGACTTTGGAAATCTAGCCATGATAGGCTACGTAAATCGTTACGTAGCCTATCACGTGTGTGTGTGTGTGTGTTTACTTTTTTTCTCTCGGCCGGGTAGACGGGGCGCTCCTACCCGGCCTGAATTTCGCTGGTGAGGGATGGGGCGCCTCCCCCCCGGCCTGAATTTCGGCTGGGCAAAGCGGGGCGCCTCCCCCCCCTCGCCTGAACTTCGGGGGGAGAACCGAAGCACCTCTCCCCCACCGCGAAGCAAGCTGCGGGACGAGGTAAGTCCCTTTCATCTATCCCTAAATTCATGCGACGTGCTGGGCTTGATGAAGCCAAGGCTGGAGTTAAAATCGCTAGAAGGAACATCAACAATCTCAGCTATGCAGATGATACCACTTCGATGGCTGAAAGCGAGGAGGAGCTGAGGAACCTCATGACGAAGGTGAAGGAAGAAAGTGCAAAAGCTGGGTTGCAGCTAAACCTCAAAAAAACCAAGATTATGGCAACCAGCTCGATCGATAACTGGCAAATAGAGGGAGAAAACATGGAAGCAGTGACAGACTTTGTCTTTCTAGGCGCAAAGATTACTGCAGATGCTGACTGCAGCCAGGAAATCAGAAGACGTTTACTTCTTGGGAGGACAGCAATGACAAATCTTGATAAAATAGTGAAGAGCGGAGACATCACGCTGACAACAAAGGTCCGCATAGTTAAAGCAATGGTATTCCCTGTAGTAACCTATGGCTGCAAGAGCTGGACCATAAGGAAGGCTGAGCGAAGGAAGATAGATGCTTTTGAACTGTGGTGCTGGAGGAAAATTCTGAGAGTGCCTTGGACTGCGAGAAGATCAAACCATCCTGTCCTCCAGGAAATAAAGCCAGACTGCTCACTTGAGGGAATGACATGAAAGGCAAAATTGAAGCACTTTGGCCACATAATCAGGAGACAGGACACTCTGGAGAAGATGCTGATGCTAGGAAAGTGGAAGGCCAAAGGAAGAGGGGCCGACCAAGGGCAAGGTGGATGGATGACATTCTGGAGGTGACAGACTCGACCTTGGGGGAGCTGGAGGTGGCAACGGCCGACAGGAAGCTCTGGCGTGGGCTGGTCCATGAAGTCACGAAGAGTCAGAAGAGACTGTCCGAATAAACAACAACAATGTGCCTTAAGCAGCACATAGCATTGTGAGAGCTGCACATGCCTGGAATGAGTGAGCAGTAACCCTAGATAAGGTAGCCAGGCAAACTGCTGGCAACCAATCAAAGTGACTGGCTGAGGAATGCAAGCTGAGGTGATAAAACTGTAGCGCGGGGGTTGCCCAGAGTCGACTCTGCTTTTGAGCGTGAGCTCCTCTGTCGAACTGTTTGCAAACAATAAAATCCAGTTGGACCCAGCCTGAAGTTGACTCTCCTCTTTGGGACAAATTGGACTAGCCTCCAGGGGGCGACACTAGCATCAATCTGGGGAGCAGTCAGGAGTTCCCTTGGACCACCCTGGGGTCGAACGACAAGACCGGCAAAGGTGCCCGAGGGGCGCGCCGGACCGCTTTCGAGGTCTGCCACGGCACCAGAGAACGGGGGTCGGGACACCCAGGAGGTTAAAGGCGTGGACTCCATTGATTGAGTCAACCAGGCTGAACGGGTCCGAAGGGACGGCGCCAGGGTGCTGGGCGGAGTAAGTACTTGATTTCCCTTCTGTCTTTCTGTTTGAGTTGCCTTCGGAGCATCTGAGGTTTGTCAGGCTCCGTGTATGGTTTTGAACAGAGGTAGGCACAAAATGGGGTTGGGTAGCTCCCGTTAAGAAAACTCCGCAACCCCACTGGGATGCATGCTCAGGAACTTTAGGAAGTTCAAAGGAGATTTTAGAATTAAGATGGCCAAGGGTAAATTGACCTTCTTTTGCCAACTGGACTGGCCAGCATTTGGAATTAGTTGGCCAGACATAGGATCCTTCGATGTAAATCTTCTAAATGCTGTATATAAAAATGTGGTGAATGATGGGCATTGGAATCAATTCCCCTATATTGATTGTTGGTTGAATTGGTGCGGAAAGAATCCCCCTTAGTTACAGCAGTGTAAATGTGTAAATGTGTTACTGGCAAAGGACCGCAGGGGCAAGAGACCCCAGGTGGTGTCTGAATCAAGTAGTGAGATAGATTTGCCTCAGGGAGAGTGAGGTTATCGGCATTTGGATGAGTGCCAACCAAAATCCACTGAAGGTGAGAAAAGGTTGAATATAAAGTTCAATATTGTAAAGTCATGATGGTATGCTCCGAGGTGAAGCCCAAGGCCCCTGTTCTCCCTGATTCAAGCCCCACAGAAGGAGCTTGAAGACTGGGAGACCCTGCCCAAGGTGCCCTGAGCTCCCCCCGGTCTGATTCGGTCTGTTAGGTTGGGAGGAGAGGTTGTTGGGGGAGGGAATGGGCCCTCCAGAGACAGTTTGTCTGCCACCGTATCCAAATCTGATAGAAGAAGCAAAAGCAGTTGAAAAAGCTGCAAGTGCTGAAGAAAGAGATTTGTTTGAAGTCTTAAAGACTGTGGCAAAATCAAGAAACAAAGACAGAGCAAGTTCTTAAAATATCAGGGTCTGTGTGAGCTTCTCTCTGTCAGCCTGCTCAGAGCAGAGCCAAGGGGGACTTGCCTAACCCCCCTTCGCCGTGGCTGGTTTAGCCTTAGCAAGCAGAGAGGCTGGAAGGTGTCTGTGAGGACCTGACAAAAGAGTGAGGTTTGCAAAAAAACAAAAAAAAAAGCATCACAGCTGGAAAGCTGAGCAGCAGCACTGCTCTGTTCTTATCTGTGGAGGAATCTAGAAGAGGTGTAAGGTTACACCTTCCCCATTCGAACTGATGAAGAGACACAGAGCTTTTGCTAAAAACATCCTGTCTTTATGGCCCAAAGCTTCTTTGTTTAGATCTATCATTGTTCAGACTTTTGAGATGCACTCTGCACATGGACAGGAACTTTGGACAGTTAAAGCCTTGCCATGAAAAGTACTGTGAGGCTTGTCATAGCCTTAAACTCCCATTGTTGTAGATGGTGTGTTTGTTTGTGATCAGTTTGTGAAATCAGTTTGTGATCAGTTTGTTTGTGAAATCACACTTTGATTTGTGATTTCAACACTCAGATAAGAGGCTGCATTTCCAAGGCTTCGATTTCATTTACCCTAATGAAGCATACAGATGCAAATTGCTAGAGATTCACAGACTACAAAGGAAACAGCCTTCAAAAAGTTCAAAGAGAAACTACGAAAGTTAGTTTCCCTTTAAAAAAGGGGGCAGCAAATTCTCTTAACTTAAGAGGTGAGAGGGAAAGATCCCCCCCACTCTCCCGTGATACCTCTAAGCCCAGCTGTGTTTCTGAAGCCTAAGAAAGTTCCTGCCCCATGTGTTCCAGCTCTTTCTCAAAATCTGAACTGTTCTGATGTTCCATTTGCTCAGAGGCAAACCTGACACTCTGCCAAAACTCATGCAGCGTGGAGTTGCCTATGCAAAAATGGTGGCTTGGAACTCTTTGCATGTAGGAGAATGCCCTTCCCTTGATCTTGATGGGCCCTGGCTATGCAGCTGGAGGAGCGGTATAATTGTTAGATCTGCTCCACCATGCCCTACGATGCAAAACAAATGTTTTCCAGTCATGGTGTTAGATTTTAATGATATGAAAAAGGTATAAAAGAAGGCAGAAGAAAGTAGCAGACAAAAAGGCTTAAAAAAGAAAGAAAGCTTATCCCAAATGTGTGTCGTTGAAGATCTAAGCAAGCGAGTCTCTGTCGAAGCAATGGCAAACAGCCTAACTTGCAGAGAAAACAAAGAGTTAAAACTGGTGCATGGCACAGAGAATTTGAAACATGATCTGCAGAACAGGCAAGCCAAAAGATAAGTGTGCCTGTTACAAGAGGGAGGCTATAGCAGCCATAAAAATGGGTGAAGCCCCTGTATGAAACTTTGACAAAAATATTACCCACTAGAAGCGGACAATTAAAATAAAAAAGGCTTTTCTTAAATTGAAGCAAGCCTTACTATCACCACCTGCTTTAGTCTTATCACACCCTAGATCATAAAATTTTTAGATGCCTTGATGAAGCCAAAAGAAGTAGCTATGGTGCATGTGAGAGCACATAAAAAGAGTGCCATTCCTGAAAAAAGAAAAGGCAATGCTGGCAGCCGCCCTGGGCGGAAATATAAACCATGGCTTGGGAGCACAGAAGTGACCGTGGGGGGGGGGGGGGGCAGAAGAAAGGAAAAAGCCATCCAAAGTTTGACGAATGTGTGTATTGTCGAGAGAAGGGACATTAGAAGAAGGATTGTCCAGAATTGAAAGAAGAAAAACTAGATTGCCCATGTGTAAGCCTCTCCTTATGAAGATTAGAAATAACATACTGGAACATGGCTTTGTAGTTTCACCCGCATGGCCAGCTGCCCTCTTGGGATGATATTTGTTGACAAAACTGAAATCTTCTTCCGTGATGATCAGATTGTAGTACAGCTACCAGTAAAGCAGGGCTCAAATTATCAGATGGCCCTTCAAGCAATCGAGATTGTATCAGAGGCCAAAGGGACTGAGATTTTAGAGAATGTTGATCCATGTGTGTGGGCAGACAGAACCCCTGCCTGGGCAAAATGCATAACACCAGTAGGGATGTCAGAGAATTTTTCCACGAATCTCGGGGAGGCCAAATGCCAGCGCATTTGGCCCCCCGAAATTGGTGGAGAAACGGTCTGCCCCCCTGCCCCCCCAGGACGGGACTTACCTTGGTCGAATGTCCCTGGCTCCGGCGGCTCTGGCGGCAGTTCGGCGGCGGTTTGGCGGCGGTGGCGGCGGCGGCCGGTCTTCCGACCGGCTGCCACCGCCGCCATTTCCAAGTAAAAAAACAACAACAACAAGCAAACGTGATAGGCTATGTAAAGATTTACGTAGCCTATCACGGCTAGATTTTTAAAAAACACCGTGATAGGCTATGTAAATGTTTACGTAGCCTATCACAGCTGACTTTGAAAAAAAAAAAAGCGCGTATGCAAATGGCGGCGCCCATGGGTGCCGCCATTTGCGTTCCTTATTTTGGCACGTGTAGTGTACGTAAACATTTACGTAGACTACGGCGAAAATAAGGGCAACACAAATAGCGTTGCCCTTATTTTCGCCGTAGTCTACGTAAATGTTTACGTAGACTACACGTGCCAAAATAAGGAACGCAAATGGTGGCGCCCATGGGTGCCGCCATTTGTGTATGCGCTTTTTTTTTTTTTAAGTCAGCCGTGATAGGTTATGCAAATATTTACGTAGCCTATCACGGCTGACTGCAGGGATGCAAACGGTGGCGGCTACGGCCGCCGCCATTTGTGTCCCGGCAGGAGACGACGTTTCGTGGCCGGAGGGACGGGACGCCTCCCCCCCGGCCAGAATTTCGGCAGGGAGGGATGGGGCGCCTCCCTCCTGGCCGGAATTTCGGCGGGGAGGGACGGGGTGCCTCCCCCCCGGCCAGAATTTCAGGGGGAGGGATGGAGCGCCTCCCCCCCACCGCAAAGCAAGCTTCGAGATCAGATAAGTGACTTTCGTCCATCCCTAACTAGGGATGGCAGAGAATTCTGCCACGGATTCCAGTGAGGCCAGATTCTTTAGAATCTGGTAGGGATGTCAGAGAATTCCACGACGGATCTCGGTGAGGCCGAATGCCAGTGCATTCGGCCCCCTGAAATCCGTCGCGGAACGAAGCCCCCGTCCCCCCACCCCACGAAAGGCGTGCAGGACGAAGTCCCCGCTGCCCCCACCCCACGAAAGGCATGCGAAACGGAGCACTTACCTGCTCCCGTCCGCGCTGCTTTACGAATGGCAGCCGTCCTGCGGCCGCCATTCGCTTCCTCCTCTTCCTAGCCATGATAGGCTATGTAAATACTTACGTAGCTTATCACAGCTAAGGCAGGGCATTTGCGTCCCTGTGGAGGCCGTGATAGGCTACGTAAGTATTTACATAGCCTATCATGGCAAGCCAAAAAAACAAACAAACAGCGTACGCGAATGGCGGCGGCTACAGCAGCCGCCATTTGCGTTCCCTATTTTTAGCCGTTTCAGCCTACGTAAATATTTACGTAGGCTATTACAGCGAAAAAAAGGGGGAACGCAAATAACATAGTGGGTGCCATTTGCGTTCCTTTTCCCCCCGCCGTTTTAGCCTACGTAAATATTTATGTAAGCTATTACGGTGGGGAAGAAAAGGAACACAAATAGCGCCCACTACGCTATTTGCGTTCCCCTTTTTTTCGCCGTAATAGCTGTAATTTGCGTCCGCAGCAGCCTGTCTGTGGCCGGAACTCTGGCTGCAGATGGCCCTGGCCGGTAGCTCTGCGGAGCCGCCATGGAGTGGAGCCGGCCAGGCAGGATTCTGGGGGGAGGAACGGATCGCCTCCCCCCCGTCGAGGATTTCGAGGGGAGGGACAGAGTGCCTCCCCCCCCACACGGATGTCCCTGGACGAAACCAGGTAAGTGTTTTGTACATCCCTAAGTCGTACCCAAACCTCTTTTGAGTTTTGTGGTAAGAGACTTGCACCAGACTACGCATTTAAGAAGAACTGCGATAGAAGACACATGGTGGCCCCAAGATTGTATGTTGAAACCCAGAGAGCAGTGGTTAATTGCCCTTTGTGCCTCAAAAATGATTCAAAGATGTTTGAGCCCCCAGCTCAAATGAGAAGTCGCCCATATCCTTTTCAGAGTTTTCAAATTAACTTTTCAGAGCTGCCCCAGACTCATGGCTATTGGTACCTGCTAGTAATAATAAAACCAATTGACTGCACTGCACAGACAGTAGCCAAGATCCCGTTAAAAAGTAATCCCTAGGCTCTTGTTAACTAAAGAGAGTGAATCAAATCAGGGGCCCCATTTTGTTGGACAAGTGACGCAAGTAGTGGCCCAGGCATAACAAACTAACTAGAAGCTACACCCCCCTTGGAAACCTCAATCCACAAGTCAAATTGAGAAGATGAACCGCGCCTTAAAGACAATGCTCACTAGAATTTGTTTAAAGTTTAAGTTGAAAGGCCACAGGCCTTGCCAATCACCTTGACTCGAGTACGGTGCATCCGCAAGGGAAGTATTAAATTGACACCCTTTAAACGTTCCATAAGCGCCCACCTCGGATATTACCTACGGCTGATAGCTTAAATGTGAATTTAGAAGTAAGAGTTTTAAGCTTCAAGATTATGTTACTGCCTTGCAGTCTGTTTTGTTCTCACAGGTTTGCAACACTGCACCAATCCTGGCCTTTAGATGCTCCAGTGCATAATCTCAATAACGGTGACTGGGTTCTAATCCAGTCCTAGAATGAACCACCTACAGAGAAGTGGAAGGGTCCATTTCAGATCCTACTTACCACTCCCATTGCTATAAAAGTTGCTAAAGGGAAGAAGTGGATTCATCACACTGAATAAAGGCATCACCTGCACCAGAGAGGGTCACACTGGAAGCTGACCCACTTGAATGCCACCGTTGGAATAATAAACCCCTGGAGGGACTCAAGTATTTGTTCAAGAGAGAGTAGGGATGTCAGAGAATTCCGCCACGGAACTTGGTGAGGCTGAATGCCAGTGCATTCGGCCCCCCAAACTCCATGGTAGAACGGCCTGCCACCCCCCCACCCCCCCGCGGATCCCCCCTGGGATGAGACTTACCTGGGGCGGATGTTCCAGGTGGCGGTGGCTGCAGTGGCTGGTCTTCCGACCAGCTGCCGCCGCTGCCGCCATTTGCAGTCTTGTCATTTTTTTTTTTACAAGACTTGATAGGCTACGTAAAGATTTACGTAGCCTATCATGGCTGGGTAAAAAAACCCAGAAAACAAAACCGTGTATGCAAATGCTGGCAGCTATGGCCGCCGCCATTTGCGTTCCTTATTTTTGGCCGCCTTAGTCTACGTAAATATTTACGTAGACTAAGATGGCCAAAAATAAGGAACGCGAATGGCGGCAGCCGTAGCTGCCGCCATTTGCGTACACTTTTTTTTTTTTACCCAGAGCCCTCCGCGGCCGGAAATCCGGCTGCAGACGGCTCTGGCCTGGGCCTAGCTGGCTGCTCTGCGAAGCTGCTGCGGAGCACAGCCGGCTGTGGAGGATTCCAGGGGGGAGGACCGGATCGCCTCCCCCCCACCATCAACATAATCCGTGGAAATGTAAGTGACTTTCATACATCCCTAAGAGAGAGCTCTCTCCTAATGCTTACTCATGCGCATTATTCTCTCCTCCTTAAGTTTAGTTGTCTCAACACTCCCCACTCAAGTAAAAACCAAAAACCATTAGTTTAAGAGGCATGTTGAGCTTATGTTTAAGCAGAATAGAGATGATTTTGTTCTCTATTACGAACACCCATCAACTGTCAGAACCTTTACTTTGTTGCCTGCCTTAATTAGAGAACCACAGGTAGCTCTACAGAGAGAGGGCACTCTCGTTTCAAGGGTTCCTGATGAACTGAACAAAACTGAGTTCCAAAAGTTCAAATTCCAGACTTACACCAAAAAAAATGTGTTTTTGTTGTCAACATTCTAGTAGCTAGAACAAAGGCATCCCAGGCCTCACTTGTTGTTTAGAGAAAACCGTCAATGCCACAGCGATAATAATTTGCGCCTTTAAGTGCGCAGTCCACCGCGGGACCAAAGAGAGTATAAATTTGAGAAAAGCCTTTTGAGGGGGGAATTGTAGTAAAAATGTAACCTAAAAGCCATTGTATGTGTCTTAAGCAGCACATAGTATTGTAAGAGCTGCGCATGCCTGGAATGAGTGAGCAGTAACCCTCGATAAGGCAGCCAGGCAAACCGCTGGCAACCAATCAAAGTGACACGCTGGCTGAGGAATGCAAGCTGAGGTAATGAAACTGTAGCACGGGGGATGCCCAGGGTCGACTCTGCTTTGAGCGTGAGCTCCTTTGTCGAACTGTTTGCAAACAATAAAATCGAGTTGGACCCAGCCTGAAGTTGACTCTCCTCTTTGGGGCAAATTGGACTAGCCTCCAGGGGGCGACACTAGCGTTTTGTGCAACAATGGGGAACCAGCTTCTTTCTAACCCTAGGCTGCCCTGGATCTCTATAACAAAGGTGTGCAGTAGTTATTTCCTAAGGCAATAAACCAAACAATGGAGAATTGGAGCCTCAAGAGCATGCTTTATAGCACTTAGGGAATTTGGGCTTTAAATTGTGCCATTTCAATTGAGGGGAATCTCTGTAAGTTCTGATTTAGGCATTTAGGGGAGAAGCCTCATTGACCATAAGGGGAACTGCTTCTGAGTAGACATTAATTGGTTTGTGCAAGGATGGGAAACACACAGGGAACACCCGTTGACCGGGGTGATGGTGAAAGGCACACCCCTGGGCAGGGCTAGCATACCCGAGGTCAGGGGTTGGGGCACATAACAACTATACCAGGCAGAACCTGACTTAAGGAAAAGAATCAGACTTCAAGCAGTCTCAGGAAATCTGGTTTTTCCCTGATAAGCTCCGGGGTAGCTGCTGGATGGCCACAACGTCATGTATTCCTAACGACCTCCAAAGGCAGCCAGCTCAGAGTAAATCGCTCATGGAGACAGCCCCTAGATCTCACCTGGCTCCACTCACCCAGGTTGGCCATTGGCTCCTCCTGGGCAGGAAGCAGTATAAAGGACTTCCTTTTGATGCTGAGACTTTCTGGAACAATGAGGGCTACCTGAGCTCTGCCATGTCTTGCATTTCTGGACTTGCTCTTGGTCCTGACTGCAGGTTTCTTTCAGATGCTGAATGCTTTTGGGCTTGGCTTCTAATAAGGGATGGCAGAGAATTCTGCCACAGGTCTCGGGGAGGCCGAATGCCAGTGCATTTGGCCCCCCGAAATCTGTGGCGGAACGGCCTGCCCCCCCGCCCCCCCCACGGATCCCCCCGGGACGAGACTTACCTGGGGCGGAACTTCCGGGCGGTGGTGGCTCCAGCGGCGGCGGCGGCTGTGGCGGCTGGTCTTCCGACTGGCTGCCGCCGCCGCCATTTGCAGTTTTTTTTTTTTTTTTTACACACACGTGATAGGCTATGTAAGTTTTTACATAGCCTAAAACGTCTGGGTAAAAAAAAAAGGCGTACGCAAATGTAGCCGCCGCCATTTGCGTACGCCTTTTTTTTTTTACCCAGATGTTTTAGGCTACGTAAAAACTTACGTAGCCTAAAATGACTGGGTTAAAAAAAAAAAAAAAAGGTGTAAGGAAATGGCAGCAGCTATGGCCGCCGCCATTTGCATTCCTTAGTTTGGGCCGTCTTAGTCTACGTAAATAATTACGTAGACTAAGACAGCGAAAATAAGGGGAACGCAAATAGCATCCACTACGCTATTTGCGTTCCCCTTATTTTCGCCGTCTTAGTCTACGTAAATATTTACATAGATTAAGATGTCAAAAATAAGGAACGCAAATGGCGGCGGCACACATAGCCATTTGTGTACGCTGCTTTTTTTTCCCCCCCAGAGCCCTCCGCAGCCGGAAATCTGGCTGCAGACGGCTCTGGCCTGGCTGGGCCTGGCCGGCTGCTCCGCGGAGCTGCCGCAGAGCACAGCCGGCCGCGGAGGATTCCGGGGGGGAGGAACGGAGCGCCTCCCCCCCGTCCAGGATTCCGGGGGGAGGGACGGAACGCCTCCCCCCCACCATCAACATAATCCGTGAACAGGTAAGTGATTTTCGTACATCCCTACTTCTAATTCCTGACTTCCCTGAGATGACTGCCCACTGCCCAGTCCTGTCATGTGGCCAACAGATTGCTCAGAAGGGGTTTCTTCACTGGCCAAGATAGCTAAACCTAACACAGGCACTGCACCCCTTTCACCCCAAAAGGAATCAAGGGAACAGTTCAAAGAGAGGAAACAACATCAAAGCTTCTGGGGCTCCCCACAGGGAGAATGTCAGGGCAGGCAACCTGTCATCCTAGGTCAGGCTCCCCCAACTGGAAGACCCCCTCCCCCAGTAATGTGTTGGACTACATGTCCCATAATCCCCAGTGAATTCATCTGGAGGGCACCATGAAGCACTTGACCACACAACCTTCCACAGCCTCATTTTCAAGGTGCAGTTTCCACAGTCAGTGTGCGGAGGGCAAGGGAGAGTTTGTCCTGCCATGACTCTCAACACCTGCAGGAGGGTGGGGTGGAGCTGAGATGTTAACTCAGATGGCCCTTGGCCTGTGAATAATTTATGGGGGAAAGTCCCCTAGGCAAACCCCCCAAATGACCTCACAACTTAAGGAAGTAGGCCTCCAGATGTCTGTGTCAACCTCTACTAACATTAGGATGAATCTATGGCCTTGAAATGGGCAGGCTCCACTTATGTCCATAGCTAGTTATTCTGCCACCAATGAGTTTCTGGAAGCTACTAGTTCATACTGGGGCAAGGCCAACATTAACAAGCTGAGGCTAGTAAAACACCCCCCTCTTCAACTTGAGTGTCATCTCTGTCCCAAAGTGCCCAGCCCAGGACTGACCACCTCTAGGATGGCTGCTTGGAATCTTTCGGGTTCAGAGGTTCTGCTCTGGGCATGATGCCATGATCCAAACTAGCAAACCTCCATGTTTGTCAAAATGGGGGAGTCCTCATTGCTGCATGGGGGACCATGATGAAGAGACCAAAAGCCAGTCAGACTGAGGTGGAAGGTTAATTGCTGTTGGCACCTGAGAGAAAGATACATGCAATGAGAGTTGTAGTTTGGCCCTGAAACATTCAAGATGGCAGCAGTAGAAACTGCTGCTGTACATAAAGATAGCTGGATATTAGATATAGTTATGGACAAACTTAGATGCTGCCTTGTTTGAGAAAGCTATTGAAAGATTCTGGAATCTGCTGGCATATGGGAATAATACAATATCTGAAGGATTTCAGGCCCACATTGTGACTGGATGGTGGGAACCTCATTTCATACATGCCTTTAATTATAAAGAAGCCTGTAATATTTCCATAGGTAAAAGTCACTCAACTAGATGAAACTGAAATTTAGGCAGCTGCTCTATCTAAGACAAAAGGACTTCCAAGGAAGCTGCCCTGTGCCAAGTTAGACCACTGGTCCATTGAGCTTCACATTGTCTTCACCAGGGATAAGCAACCATTTTTGGCCCACGGGCACATTAGGCAATTTGAGAAATTGTCCCGGTCACCAACACAAAATGGGTACGCTGCACATGAAAGTATCAGCCTGCAGCCACCCGCCATCTTCAGTTCATAAGGTGTCCAAATTTGCACTGCTTCCCATGGGTGTCACTTTGTCTGCCACTGGTCTACACTGACTGATAGGGCTCCCCACGGTTTCAGACAAGATCCTTTAACAACCCTAATTGGGGAACAAAGCTGGGACTTTCCACATGCAAAGTGTGTTCTCTATAAGTGAACTATTACTATTCCTGTCCACCTGTCCTACTAGCTCTGCTTCTCTGGCCTCCTCTCCTATGGGACCTGAGGTTCAATCAGAGTAAATAAGGAGGGTGAATGGAGGCATGTTGGAAGTGTGTTCAGGGAGACAATGTGGGCCACTTGGGTGTGCTGGAGGGCCACTGGGGGCCACCAACACTTCCTCCACCATCCCTATCTTGCCCGTTGAATGCACAGACCAATCCATCAGACTTTGTCACCATCACCATCAGACTTGCTCCTGGAGGGCTTGATAACACCTGATCATCTCACAATTTTCTTCTCCTGTTAGACAGGGCCCTGTATTTTATGGAGTAGGAACCACTGTGGTATCTAGACAATGTTTGTCTCTTTGGTATAATTGGTACAGACCTGCTTTCCCCCACCTGGTCCTCCCCAGATGTATTGGACTGCATCTCCCATCATTCCCAGCCACCATGGTCAATGGCCATACTGGTTAGGCATTCTGGCTGGGAATGACTGGCGTTCCAGTCCAGGTCAGAGAAGACTTTTATGGACAATGCTATCTGAAGCCTGAGGGAACACCAAGGAGACTGAAGACTGAATGCCAGGTGTCAATGATGGTGTAGAGGTGGGTCATCTGAGATAGGATTAAGGCAACATGTCCTCCTATATCTGAGGGTCCCCCCGCCCCCGCCGGTAACCTCCTGCAGGATCAATCTCAGGGTGCAGTTCTAGCACTGAACCAGAAGAACTGCCTGGAGATAGTATGTAGGTCCTTGTTGCCTTAACTCCTGAGATGTAAATACTGGGTTTAGGTGCTCAGCTTCATGTAGGCCCAAGGGCTAGGGATGGCGGAGAATTCCGCCATGGATTCCAGTGAGGCTGAATGCACTGGCATTCGGCCCCCTGGAATCTGTGGTGGAATGGCCTCCTGCCCCCCTGCCCGCCCCACGGAACCCCCCGGGACAGCACTTACCTGGGGTGGCTTTGGCAGCGGCTTTGGCGGCAGGTGCAGCAGCGGCGGCGCGGCAGAGGCAGCGGAAGGTGCAGTGGTGGCGGGGGTGGTGGGTGTGGCAGCGGCGGGTGCGGTGGCGGGTGCGGCGGAAGGGGCGGTGGCGGTAGCGGCTGGTCTCCTGTCTGGCCGTGGCTGGGCGCAGCGTACACAAATGGCGGCGGCTACGGCGGCCGCCATTTGCGTTCGCTATTTTTAACCATTCTAGCCTACGTAAATATTTACATAGGCTAGAATGGCGAAAAATAGCGAACGCAAATGGCGGCCGCTGTAGCTGCCACCATTTGCGTACGTGTTTTTTTTTACTTTGCCGTGATAAGCTACGTAAATATTTATGTAGCCTATCATGGTTAAGTACAGGGACTCGAACAGCGGCAGCTAGGGCCGCCGCCATTTGCGTCCCTGCTGCCCAGCGGCCAGATGTCCAGCTGCGGGCGGAGTCGGCTGGCGGACCTGTGGAATCCCCGCGTAGTGGAGCTGGCTGGGCAGGATTCCGGGGGGAGGGATGGAGCGCCTCCCCCCCCACTGCGAAGCAGATCCGTGAAACGGTAAGTGTCTTTCGTACATCCCTACCAAGGGCAGACCCTGACAACTAAAGTTGCATTTGTTCTGATCCCTGTACCATATGAGCTCTAGTTGTCATCTAGCTTCCTTCATAGCCTGAATCTCTCCTGAAATCCAGGGAGCCATCTGAGCTCCAGAGCATCAGAGAACACTTAGGTGTGTGTAGGGCCCCGGGCCTGTAAGCAAGTTAATAGTAGTTTTAGAGAGGAGTAGAGATCCATAATGCTCTCTGCTTTGGTTCATTATTAGTAGCAAGCCCTTGCGAGTGGGCCTCTCGGCTTGTAAGATGAGTTGAAGGCCGATAGAATGCCCCCTCAGCACATTCCATGCTAACGAGCCTGGCACCATTTATCTTATCAGAGCCTAGGATGTGCCTGAGAAGTGAAGCTCTGCTTATCTTAAACAGAACCAGGTGTGTGTGCCGGGAAAGTTATGACATAGAATCATAGAATCATAGAGCAGTAGGGTTGGAAGGGGCCTACAAGGCCATCGAGTCCAACCCCCTGCTCAGTGCAGGAATCCAGGTCAGAGCATCCCTGGCAGGTGGCTGTCCAGCCTCGCCTTGAATGCCTCCGGTGTGGGAGAGCCCACCACCTCCCTAGGTAACTGGTTCCATTGTCGTATTGCTCTAACAGTCAGGATGTTTTTCCTGATATTCAGCTGGCATCGGGCTTCCTGTAACTTGAGCCCATTATTCCGTGTCCTGCACTCTGGGATGAGAAGCAACAGTCTTGCTTCTGCTAAGTATGCTATTAAGCGCTGCCAAGCACTGCCAGGCTATGCTGGGAAAGTGGTAGATAAGCTTCAACACACATGATTAATGCCTGCACCTGCCATATTACAGTCAGGGCCAGAAATACTGGAGCAAGGATAACTGTTTTGGCAGTTGGCCTCTGCACACCACCACATTGAAGTTGAAAGGAAACACACCCAGATGGGAGCGAAGTCAGGACTTCCAGCTGTAATTCAAGGGGGTTGACAAAAGTGGGGCACTAGCCATTCAGGAAGGACAGCCAGTGGCACGCGCACACACACCCATTGTTAGTGGCTCATAAGTAATGGAACAAACCAACATCATTTCAAACTTAAGGATTGTCTTTAATGCCTGGATGAAAATCCTCTGCAGTCAATGACTGCCTGAAGCCTGGAACCCATGGACATGACCAAATTTCCTCCCTCGAGATGCTTTGCCAGGCCTTGACTGCAGCTGCCTTCAGCTGCTGCTTGTTTGTGGGTCTTTCTGCCTTCAGTCTTGTCTTCAGTAAGTGAGAAGCATGCTCTATTGGGTGGAGATCAGGTGACTGACTTGGCCATGGAAGAACATCCCACTTCTTTGCCTGGAGAAATTCTTGGGTAGCTTTTGCTGTATGTTTTGGGTCATTATCCACCTGCAATATGAAGCAGCTTCCTATCAGTTTGGCAGCATTCGGCTGAATCTGAGCACAAAGGATAGCCCTATACACTTCGGAATTCATCCTGCTGCTTGTATCAGCAGTCAGGTCCTCAATAAACACCAGTGACCCGGCTCCATTGGCAGCCATACATGCCCAGGCCATAACGCTGCCTCCACCATGGTTGACAGATGATGTGCTATGCTTGGATCATGAGCTGTTCCTTTCCTTCTCCATACTTTTCTCTTCCCATCATTCTGGTACAAGTTAATCTTGGTCTCAGCAGTCCGAAGAATCTTATTCCAGAACTGGGCAGGCTTTTTTAGGTGTTGGCTGGCAAAGGCTAATCTGGCCTGTCTGTTCTTGAGCGTGACCAGCGGTTTGCACCTTGTTGTGAAGCCTCTGTATTTACATTCATAAAGCCGTCTCTTGACTGTAGATGGTGACAATGACATGCCTGCCTCCACAAGAGCGTTCTTGACCTGCCTAGATGTTGTGGAAGGGCTCCTCTTCACCATGAGCAGCGTTCTGCAGTCATCCGCTTTGGTTGTCTTCCGTGGTCTGCCAGGCCTTTTGCTGTTGCTGAGCTTGCCAGTTAAGTCCTTCTTTTCCAGGATGCTCCACACTGCTGTGCTGGCCACTCCCACTGCTTTTGCTCTCTCTCTGATGGGTTTATGTTGTTTCCTCGGCCTAATGATGGCCTCCTTCACTCGCATGGACACCTCTTTCTGGATAGACCTGGATAGACTGGAGCGCTGGGCAGAAAACAACAGAATGACATTTAATAGGGAGAAATGCTATTTGCGTTGCCCTTATTTTCGCTGTAGTCTATGTAAATATTTACGTAGACTACACGTGCCCAAATAAGGAACGCAAATGGCGGCGCCCATGGGCACCGCCATTTGCGTACGCGCTTTTTTTCCCCAAAGCCAGCCGTGATAGGCTACGTAAACATTTACGTAGCCTATCACGGTGTTTTTTGAAAATCTAGCCGTGATAGGCTACGTAAATCTTTACATAGCCTATCACGTTTGTTGTTGTTGTTGTTGTTTTACTTGGAAATGGCGGCGGCGGCAGCCGGTCGGAAGACTGGCCACCGTCACCGAACCGCCGCCAGGAGCCGCCGCCGCCAGGGACATTTGCTCAAGGTAAGTCCCATCCCGGGGGGTGGCGGACCGTTTTTCCACCAATTTCGGGGGGCCGAATGCGTTGGCATTCGGCCTCCCGGAGATTCGTGGAGAAATTCTCTGACATCCCTAGTCGAACGACCCTTTCACAGGGGTCGCCTTAGACCATCACTATGACAACTTGGAAGGGCTCAGCTGGGTGGATTACAGCAAGCTCGGCGGCTCCGACGGGGCACGCCACGCGTCTCGCCAGCGCGATGCTTACGATACGCTCAGCTCCGACGGTGAGCAGAGGAGGCGTCGGACCAACGGCGAGCTGCCACCCCCGAGGGGGCTTTTCTGCCCGCCCCCTTCTCTCTCCCTCGAGAGAGGGGAGCTTCTCTCTCCCTCGCCACCTCGCTCTCGTCTCTTCGCTACACAAAGGTGTCGCTGTTGTGTCCCGTTGCTCCGGGGTGAGCTCGGAGGGGCGCCAGGCGCTGGATGGGACCAGCGGTGTTTCGTGGCAGGCTTCGTGGGCAGGCTCTGCAACAGGCCCAAGGCTTGCCTCCAACCATGTGAAGAGTTCTGGAGACGGGCCTATCCAGGAGGAGAGAGAGGATAGGGATGGGGATGAGGATGAGGAGGTCGGTCTTGAGCCAACCCTTCAAGGTTAACCGTCAAAAGAAGCCCACCATCTTTGGGCAAAATCCAACTAAAGCCCTACTTAAGGTAGACGCATTGAAATGAATGGGACTGACGTTCATAGAATCATAGAATAGTAGGGTAGGAAGGGTCCTATAAGGCTATCGAGTCCAACCCCAAGGTAGTCATGACGGTTTTAAGTCCCGTTCATTTTAATGGGTCTACTCTAAGAGGGGCTTTAGTTGGATTTTATCCAGAGTTGCCCAGCTGTGGATTTTGAAGTTATTGCCTGGCTTCCCGCCCCTGTCTTGGCCTTTTACGTAAAGAGAGGAATGGTGTCTCTGAGCGTGTGCAGAGTTGCAGCTGTGAGAAGATGCAGAGTGGGCCTCTTGAGCATGTGCAAAGGTCTTGGGCATGTGCAAAATGGCCCTGTTGGAAGGGAACACTGGAGAGGCAGTCAAATGGGGTGAGTGGGCTATGGGTGTCATTAAGGCTGCAATTAAATGTGTGCTTATGTGGGAGTAAGCTTACTTGAGAGTAAGCCCCTATTGAACTGACAGCAGGGCTCACTTCCTGGGCAGGACCAAGGTATTTGGGTGCCTGAAGCAGAAAATCCAAACATAATTCTTCCTGCTACAAAATTCATGCTAACATGGGACCTGACCCACCAAGACATGCTCCTGCACAAGCCCCATTGAAAGTGCAAGTGCTTTCAGTGTGGGGCACACACAGGGGAAGGCCCTGGTGGGTTGTGTGCCAGAGATCAGACCATCTGCCTCCAACTGCTGTGTGTGTTTTAGTTTATAAAGTTTTATAGTAACTTTCAGTTTTTTAAGGGAGCAACGACACAAAGCAAATGGCAAGATGTGGGGTGAGGGAGTAAGGGAGAAGGAAAAGGAAAAGACCGGGAGGAGAACATAAAGACGCAGAGGGATACAATCATACCATCAGAGTTGGAATGAACTCTGGTCCAGGGATGGGGAACTGTTCTGGCCCCAGGGGCCGGATTGCCTCCTGGGACAACCTCTGGGGGCAAGATGATGTTGGGGTGGGCTCACTCTCTCCTGAAGCCCCACCTCCTTTCTCCAAAGCCCCCACTCCTGACATCTTTAACTGCTCAGAGATATTTTTTAAAAATATGATAAGCGATAAATAAATCTATGAAATAAATAATAAAGAAACAATCAAAGTCTCTTTTTCCATGTGTTGAGAATATGATGAGGTGCTTAGCCTTCCCCAATCTGGTGCCTTCCCAATGTGTTGCACAGCATCTCCCATCATCCCCAGCCAGCTTGGCCAACTGAACAGGCTGGGGATGCTAGGAGTTGTTGTTCAGCACATCAGGAAGGCAGCAGGTTGGGGAAAGTGGCCTAGATAGAAGGTGAGTCTCTTTCACCACAGAGGATGTCTTTCACCCTGCCGAGATCCCTAATCAAGCGGGGAGATACCTAATCAAGGAGGAGGCTCTTGGACTTCCTGACCCAAGTGTCTTATTTTCTGACCATCTTGAATTCCACCAGCTGAGTTCATGCCTGATCTGATGAGTTATGTAAGTTGTAGATGCTGTCTGCTCCTCTCCAGTCCAATACTCCAGTCCCCACCAGCCTTCCCCAACCTGGCGCCCTCCAGGTGTGTTGGACTACAACTCCCATGATCCCCAGCCAGCATGGCCAATAGGAGTTGTAGCCCAGCATATCTGGAAAGCTCCATGTAGGGGAAGGTTGATTTTGCAGCTGTTACAGAACATGGCGGCTGCCACTTGCCTGATTAAAGGCAGCCGCCGGCATGATCACATCACTCTGGTGCTGATGGAGTTGCACTAGTTACCAGCTGTTTTCCTGGCCAAATTCAAGGTGTTGGTTTTGACCTTTAAAGCCCTATATGGTTCTGGCCCAGCCTGTCTTAAGGAGCGCCTCCAGCAACACCAGACAGGCCGCGTAACAAGATCAGCCTCGGATGGCCTTCTCTCTGTCCCATCAGCCAGTACAGCTAGGCTGGTGAGGACGAGGGAGGGGGGCCTTCTCTGTAGTGGCCCCCACTCTGTGGAACTCCCTCCCTAGGGAACTCCACCGTGCCCCCTCTTTAATGAGCTTCCACTACGCATTAAAAACATGGTTCTTCAGGCAGGCATTTGGGGTTGTTATATTAAGACTGTTACCCATGCTACACCATGCTTCAAGACAAAATTTCATTTTTTTGTAATTAGAAATAAATATTTCACAATATATAATTACATATTGGTTTTGTGATTATTCACTATGCTTTAATTATGTTCAATTTGTAACAATGAAAATACATCCTGCATATCAGATATTTACATTACGATTCATAACAGTAGCAAAATTACAGTTATGAAGTAGCAACGAAAATAATTTTATGGTTGGGGGTCACCACAACATGAGGAACTGTATTAAAGGGTCGCGGCATTAGGAAGGTTGAGACCAATGATTTATAGGCTATACAGACAAAGCCCCTTCCTCTGACTGGCTAATGCACTTCATGGTATATTGCTTCTCTTATGTACAAATAAGGCAATAGGTGACTCACTCAAAACTTTGCCCCTTCCCCTTAGCAACCGAGTCTAAGAATGTACTAGAATAAGTAAAAGCAGTTCTTTGTTGACCAAGGGTCTAAGAATATGCTAGAATAAACAAAAGCGATTCTTGCTGACCAAATGTTTAAGAATGTGCTAGCAAAGCAATCCTTGCTGACCAACTCAGTTGATGTATTAATTCCCAGCTCACCTAATGCATCAACACAAGGACTAGGGCCTCAGCTGGACCACCTGCCATGCCAGACTCAAACTCTGCAAAGCGTTCAGGGATCCCTCAGATTTCATAGGCCTTTTGGGGTGGATCATTTTAATAGGTCCTCTGTACCTGCAAGTGTTAGAACTGCAGACAGACCAGTCATGTCATCCATTGATGTATTACTGGCCAGCCCTCCACTGCTGTAATCGATGCCAACTCCTCCCTTCCCAGTCATTGAACTGGGATAGCAAACTTTGGCACAAACTTGGCCTCCATCTTGGAAGTAGGAGTTCACACAGACCCAAATTCCTAACCTGACAACTAAATAACCTGCCCCAGAGACAAGCAAAGAGTAATGCAAACATGTTTTTCTCCCTCCAAAGGAAGCTCCCGCTCTCTGAGGCTGTGGTTATTTCTCTAGCAAAGAACTATCAAAATGACAGTAATCCTTGAGGAATCCCCCATGGATTTCCATCCAGCAAGTCAATAACAATGAAAGCCAGGGGAAAAGCCCTGTGTAATATAAACACGCCCCGAGCCCCTTCCATGTGAAGCTGGGGTGGCGCCTGATCACTTAGCATCTGGTCATTTCTGGCCAAGATCTAATTTCCCTGCTGAGGCATGTATAGTTGGCTCTCTTTCAGATAATTTGGTTCTATGTTAAGAATTGCATAATGACTAAGACACTCCCCACAATCTTCACCTATGGCAGGGGTGATCAGTCAGCCCTGGTTAGTACTTGGATGGGAGACCACCTGGGAGTCAGGCTTCCTGCATTGAGCAGGGGGTTGGAGTCAATGGTCTTGGAGGCCCCTTCCAACCCTACGATTCTCTGACCTATTTCCAAATGGTAATCAAAGAAGGTAGAACTGGATCTACTGGTAGATCTCTTGGCAAGCTGCAGTAGATCAGCAAGCATTGCTGACTCCCAAAAAGTAGCAACAAATGACTCCCTCCTGCTCTTTCATTATACCACTGAAATGAAGAATACAGGAGTGGATTTGTTTGTGCCAGGAGTGACTGGTTCTCCAGGGATTCAAACAGGAGTCTTTCCCAGCCCTACATGAAGATGCCTTGAATATGGGACTTTCTACATGTAAAGCTCCTGGCATATAGAAGGGGAAGAAATGGAAGCAGTGACAGATTTTATTTTCTTGGGCTCCAAGATCACCGCAAATGGTGACTGCAGCCATGAAATTAAAAGACGCTTGCTCCTGGGGAGGAAAGCTATGGCAAACCTAGACAGCATAGTGAGAAGCAGAGACATCACCTTGCCGAGAAAGGTCCGTCTAATCAAAGCTATGGTTTTCCCAGTAGCAACGTATGGCTGTGAGAGCTGGACTATAAGGAAGGCTGAGCGCCGAAGAATTGATGCCTTCGAACTGTGGTGCTGGAGAAGACTCTTACGAGTCCCCTGGACTGCAAGGAGGTCAAATCAGTCCATCCTAAAGGAAATCAACCCTGACTGCTCATTGGAAGGACAGATTCTGAAGCTAAAGCTCAAATATTTTGGCCACCTAATGCGAAGAGAAAACTCTCTGGAAAAGACCCTGATGCTGGGAAGGATTGAAGGCAAAAGGAGAAGGGGACGGCAGAGGATGAGATGGCTGGATAGCATCACCGATGCAATGAATATGGACTTGAGCACGCTCCGGGAGAGAGCGCAGGACAGGAAGGCCTGGCGTGCTATGGTCCATGGGGTCACGAAGAGTCGGACACGACTGAACAACAACAACAACAACAACAACAACATGTAAAGCAGGAGCGCCACCACTGAGCTACAGTCCTGCACCTCAATAGTTCAGAAAAACATAGGGAAATCTTGCTTCAGTGTCATTTTGGAGATGTGGTGATGGCCACTGGGTCGGGTTTGCTTGGGAAAGGATCAGAGAAATTCCTGGAGGACAGGTCTATTGACAGTTATTAACCATGACAGATAAATAGGCAGCCTCCCATTGAATAGGCATTGCTGGGGAGGGTGGGGTGATGAAAGGGGGACTGTTGCCTTCATCTCTTTCTTGTGGGGCTCCCAGGAAGCATCTTGGCTCACCATATTTGGAAACCAGTCGCTGAGCTGGAGCCCCCTTGGTCTGTCCTGCAGGGCTGTTCTGAAGTTCCTATTCTTATGTCCTTCATAGACACATTCAAGGGGGAAGCTGGGTCAGTCAAGAGCTATTTGCCATTGTACCCGCCCTGTGGAAACTTTCCTGATGAAGTGTGTGTGTGTGTGTGTGTGTATATATATATATATATATATATATATATATATATATATGAAAGAGAGAGAGAGAGGGAAGGAGGGAGAATTTTATGATATTCTTATTGTTGTGATGTTATTATTGTATTTTGGTTTTATTTCATGGCCAACTTGGAAGGATTTGCATGGTAAATAGTTTATTTGTGGGACATCAATAATTAAAACAGATCAATAATAATAAATGAGCTGAACTGGATAGGCCTTTTTTTTATCTATGATCCAGCAGGGCTCTTCGGAAATGCAGCTGGCAATTCTCTCTCTGTGTGTGTGTGTGAGGGAGGGAGGGAGGAGTCAACAAAACCATCTGGATTTCTCAGTATATTCTTGATTTATGGACCGAAGGTGGATTTGGTCTGGAAGCTCTTGTATTATTTCAAAGAGGGTTGAACCAGATGGACTTTATTACACTCCACTTCTCAGCAGTTTCGTTGGATCTCCATCCTCCCAATGTTTATTTATTTATTTATTTATTTATTTATTGCATTTATGTCCCACCTTTTTTCCTCCTTAAGGAATTTAATGTTACTCTCTTTGCAGGTGGACATACAAGTACTACCAGCAAATCCCAGCTTTGGTGTTCACCACGAATGATCTCAACAAAGATCCAACTCTCCTTCCCAACACCACGCTCGGCTTCTGCATCTATGACCACAGCAACATTGCCAGAAGGATCTACGTGAGCACCCTCTCTCTGCTCTCCACACGGGGGTGAATGTGTCCCAATTATAAATGCGACAGGGAGGATAAACTGCTCTCCATTATTGGGGGTCTTGACTCCGAATCCTCCAGGCAGATGGCATCCATCTTGGGCATCCTCAAGATCCCACAGGTAAGGGAATGTCAGGATAGATGTGGGGGTTCTGCAGAACTCAGGAACACGGAGATGGGAAGGCCAGTTTCTGGAAACCATGCAGTGGCTGTGTGGTGCTACTGTGCTGCGGCCATCCTGTATGGCAAGACTAAATGCCTTCTAAGATTGGCAGTAACCTTCGGGATAATCCATAATGAGTCAGCTCAGGAGGCTTCTGTATGACGAATCCCAGAAATGGATCTTTTATGTAAGGAAAGGTTTTCATTCTGGGGAAACCACAAAGATTCTACCAACACCTCAAAGACTCACATACTGACATGTTGCCAAGAGATGTCTTGTTGTTCTTGCTGCAAATGACTAACACAGTTATTCCTTTGGGGAATAACTTTTAATTTCATGGCTACAGTCACCGTCTGCAGTGATCTTGGAGCCCAAGAAAGTAAAATCTGTCACTGCTTCCATTTCTTCCCCTTCTATATGCCAGGAAGTGATGGGGCCAGATGCCATGATCTTAGTTTTGTTAATGTTGAGTTTCAAACCAGCTTTTGCACTCTCCTCTTTCACCCTCAACAAGAGGCTCTTTGGGGCCTGGGTGAAGCTTCTCCAACCCACTACAATGTAAGATTTGTCTGTCTCTTATGTCCAATGCAGTAGACATTTTTTTTTTACTTCAGCAAGGCATTTGACAAAGGGACCCACACAATATTCTGATTAGCAAGGCAGTTAAGTGTGGGCTTGATAGCCCTACTACTAGATGAATCCACAGCTGTCTCGAGAACTGTACTCAAAGGGCTTCTCCACATTAATGGAAAATCCTGCTGCCTTACCAGGGCTTTCTGCTCCCAGATTCTTTGCAGGATTATGATTGGTTCCATTACACAGGCGACACAGACAACCATGTGGCTTAAATTGAAACCTTCAGTTTTGGCACTTTTCCTATATTTTCCTTTAGACAATACCATCTAGTGACTGAAATATAGCACTACAGCAGCATTAAATGCTACGGATTCTGAATATTTTTTTAAAAATACCTGATTTAGTCCAGTGTTTTTTTTATAGTGGGAGTGTGCAATAAATTGCTGATGTAGAGAAGCCCAGAGAGTACTCATCAATGGTTCTTCATCAAACAGGAGGGAGGTATCAAGTGGGGTGCTGCAGGGCTCAGTCCTGGGCCCTGCCTCTTCAACGTCTTTTATTAATGACTTGGAGGAAGAGGATGGGGGAAATTTGACAGAGACAAGTGCAAAGTTCTTCATTTAGGAAAGAGAATCAAATGCACAGGTTAAGGTGGGATACCTCTATGGTAGTGCATGTGAAAGAGATCTTGGCGTTGGAGTCAATCACAAGCTCAATTTGCGCCAGCAGTGTGATGTGGCTGCAAGAAAGGCAAATGCAATATTAGGTTGCATCAATTGAAGTTTCGTTTCAAAACCACAGGAAGCAATAGTTCCACTCTTCTTTGCACTGGTCAGAGCTCACCTTGAATATTGGGCCCAGTGCTCTTCAACATTTTTATTAATGACTTGGATGAGGAGGTGCAGGGAATGCTTATCAAATCTGCAGGTGACACAAAATTGGGCAGGATAGCTAATACCCTGGAAGACAGAAACAGAATTCAAAGTGATCTTGATAGGCTAGGCTAGGCTAGACTGCTGGGCAGAAAACAACAGAATGAAATTTAATAGGGGTAAATGCCAAGTTCTGCACCTAGGAAAAAGAAACCAAATGCACAGTGACAAGATGGGGGATACGTGGCTCAACAATACTACAAGTGAGAAGGATCTTGGAATCGTTGTATATCACAAGCTGAATATGAGCCAACAATGTGATGTGGCTGCAAGAAAGGCAAATGTTATTTGGGGCTGCATTCATAGAAGCATAGCTTCCAAATCCCAGGAAGTACTAGTTCCCCTCTACTCAGCACTGGTTAGGCCTCAACTTGACTACTGTGTCCAGTTCTGGGTGCCACACTTTAAGAAGGATACAGACAAGCTGGAGAGGGTCCAGAGGAAGGCAATGAAGATGATCAGGGGACTGGAAACAAAGCCCTATGAGGGGAGACTGAAAGAACTGGGGACTTGAGAAGACTGAGGGGAGATAGGATAGCACTCTTCAAGGACTTGAAAGGCTGTCACAGAGAGGAAGGCCAGGGTCTCTTCTCCATCATCCCAGAGTGCAGGACATGGAAGAATAGGCTCAAGTGACAGGAAGCCAGATTCCGGCGGAACATCAGGAAAAACTCCTGACTGTTAGAGCAATACGACAGTGGAACCAGTTACCTAGGGAGGTGGTGGGCTCTCCCACACCGGCGGCATTCAAGATGAGGCTGGACAGGGATGCTCTGACTTGGATTTCTGCATTGAGCAGGGGTTGGACTCAGTGGTCTTATAGGCCCCTTCCAACACTACTAGTCTATGATTCTTTGATTGTGTCCAGTTCTGGACACCAAGCTTTTAAGAAGGATTCAGACAAATAGAAATGAGTTCAGAGAAGACCAACAAAGATGATCAGGGACATAGAACTTTATGTATGTACTGTATGTATGTATGTATGTATGTACGTACGTACGTATGTATGTACGTATGTATTTATTTCATTTCTATACCGCCCAATAGCCGAAGCTCTCTGGGCGGTTCACAAAAATTAAAACCAAACAACACACAATAAAACAATACAAAATATTATTGTTGTTGTTGTTCAGTCGTTCAGTTGTGTCCGACTTTTCGTGACCCCATGGACCATAGCACGCCAGGCCTTCCTGTCCTGCGCTCTCTCCCGGAGCGTGCTCAAGTTCATAATAATAAATTGCTTGCTACAAGGAATCCCCTGGGGTTTTCGTCAGGAGAAACTCTTCACATAAAGGTCTGTTTTTTATTTTATTTATTCTTGCATTTCTCTCCTACCTTTTTTCCTCTTGCAAGGCACACAAGGTGGTTCACATGGTCCTCCTCCTCCTCCTCCTCTCCATTTATCCTCACAACAACCCTGTGAGGTAGGCTAGGCTGAGCCTCAGGGTCAAGGGGGGACTAGAACCTGGGTCTCCCCAGTCCAGCGCTCAAACAGCTGCACTACCCTGGCTCTCAGCAGGCTGATGTGCCAACCGAGTTTAAATTGTGGGGCAGGAAAAGGAAAAGGCCCCATTTGTTGTTGTTCAGTCGTTCAGTCGTGTCCGACTCTTCGTGACCCCATGGACCATAGCACGCCAGGCCTTCCTGTCCTGCACTCTCTCCCGGAGCGTGCTCAAGTTCATATTCATTGCATCGGTGATGCTATCTAGCCATCTCATCCTCTGCCGTCCCCTTCTCCTTTTGCCTTCGGTCTTTCCCAGCATCAGGGTCTTTTCCAGAGAGTTTTCTCTTCGCATTAGGTGGCCAAAATATTGGAGCTTCAGCTTCAGAATCTGTCCTTCCAATGAGCAGTCAGGGTTGATTTCCTTTAGGATTGACTGATTTGACCTCCTTGCAGTCCAGGGGACTCGTAAGAGTCTTCTCCAGCACCACAGTTCGAAAGCATCAATTCTTCGGCGCTCAGCCTTCCTTATAGTCCAGCTCTCACAGCCATACATTACTACTGGGAAAACCATAGCTTTGATTAGACAGACCTTTGTCGGCAAGGTGATGTCTCTGCTTCTTACTATGCTGTCTAGGTTGGCCATAGCTTTCCTCCCCAGGAGCAAGCGTCTTTTAATTTCATGGCTACAGTCACCGTCTGCGGTGATCTCGGAGCCCAAGAAAGTAAAATCTGTCACTGCTTCCATTTCTTCCCCTGCCATATGCCAGGAAGTGATGGGGCCAGATGCCATGATCTTAGTTTTTTTAATGTTGAGTTTCAAACCAGCTTTTGCACTCTCCTCTTTCACCCTCAACAAGAGGCTCTTGAGATCCTCTTCGCTTTCTGCCATTAGGGTGGTATCGTCTGCATATCGGAGGTTGTTGATAATTCTCCCAGCAATCTTAATTCCGACCTGTGATTCATCCAACCCGGCGTTTCTCATGATGTACTCTGCATATAAGTTAAATAAGCAGGGTGACAATATGCAGCCTTGTCGTACTCCTTTCCCAATTTTGAACCACTCGGTTGTTCCATGTCTGGTTCTTACTGTTGCTTCTTGACCCTCGTACAGGTTTCTCAGGAGACAGGTAAGGTGGTCTGGTACTCCCATCACTTTAAGAATTTGCCACAGTTTATTGTGATCCACACAATCAAAGGCTTTAGTGTAGTGTAAAGCCTCATCAGACAGCCACTGTGGAAGTTGGATGGATAAGCCCAGGGGCTCCCCCTGGCCAAGACTTCAGCATTCGCTCAGGAGCAATCATGTGGGCTACAGAGGTGGAGTTAAAGTGAATGTTGTGGGGTCATGGGAGGACTAAAGGATGTTGCAGTTCTGTCCCTTGAGAACAGAAGATGTCTTTCTAGATCAATCCAAAGGCCAATTGAGTCCAGGGAGGGGCTGTTGCCCTGTGGTAAAGCACTTGCTTTACATGGAGAAGATCTCAAGTGCTAGCTTCCTTTGTTCCCATTTCATCAGCCTTTTATTCAGAACCACAGTCTCACCACTTTAATGGACTGGATGATGGCCCATAAACTCGAGCTCATCCAAACAAGAAGCAGATACTACCAGCAGGTGCTTTATCTGTGTTCCACTTGTTTTGGAAGAGGTTGCACTCCCCCTAAAGGATTTCGTTTGTAGCTTGGGGGTGCTTGAAGATCTGACTTTGTCCCTAGAGGTAAACGTGTCTTCTGTGGCATGGAGCAGCTTTCACCAGTTTAGGGTTGTATGTCTGCTACTGCCCTATCTGGATAGAAACAGCCTGGCTTCAGTGATCCAGTAAACTTTCAGTTAGATTACTGCAATGCATTCTATCTATGTGGGGCTCCCCTTGAAGATGTTCTGGGAACTTCAGTTAGTACAAAATATGGCAGGTGGGGTACTGACTGTAATTGGGCATTATCAATGTCTTATGCCAGTATACTACCACTATCTGCCCCCCCCCCCAGCTACCTGTTTGCTTCTGGGCCCAATTCAAGGTGTTGGTCTTAATCTAAAAAAGCCCTTTTGGCTTTGGGCTACAGTATGTAAAGGAACGGGCTGTGGTGGCTTAGTGGTTAAGACGCTGAACTGCAGACCGGAAGGTCGGCAGGACAGCAGTTCGAGACCCGAGTGCTGCATGACGGAGTGAGCTCCCGTCTTCAGTCCCAGCTCCTGCCAACCTAGCAGTTTGAAAGCAAGAAATTGCAAGTAGATAAATAGGTACCGCCTCGGCGGGAAAGGCAACCACGTTCCGTGCACCTCGGTGTTCAGTCATGCCGGCCACATGACCACGGAAGCGTCTTTGGACAGCGCTGGCTCTTTGGCTTAGAAATGGAGATGAGCACCACACCCTAGAGTCGGACACAACTGGTTGGGGACACCTTTACCTTTTTATGTAAAGGAACACCACTTCATATATGTTGCTGCCCATGCCCAGAGATCATCATCTGGAGCCCTGCTCCATGTGCCCTCACATACCAAGATGAGGCGGGTGGCTATTCATGAGCAGGGTCTTTTCTCTACTGGCCCCCAAATTGTGGGATATCCTTCTTAGCTAGGTTCTCCTGGCACCTATTTTGTTGACTTTGGGGCACCAAGCAAAGTCCTTTTAATTCTCCCAGGCCTTTCAAAAGAATGTCAAACTGCTGCTTGTTTTATTTTTAAGGATACAATTAATGTTATGTGTTCAAGTCATCCTTTCTCATGATTTAGCTGCTTGGGATTTGTCTCTTCTTTTACAAGTATTTTAAGTGATTGTTTCTTCTCTTAAAAGTTGTAATGTGTTTTATCATAGGTTTTATTGTGTTTGCTTTTCTTATGTATGTTGCCCTGAGAGCTTTGGTGACTGATACATTTAATTAAATACATAAAGATGAGGACTAGAAGTTTGTTTTATTTTTATGGGGCCATAGCTCAGTGATGGAATACCTGCTTTTTGTGCAGAAGGTCCCAGATTCAGTTCTCAGCATCTCCAGCTAATGTTGGGAAAGACCTTTGTCTAAAACCTTGGAAGCCACTGGAAGTCAGATGAGACAATCCTGAACCACATGGACTTGCTAAAGGCAGGTTCTGATGTTCCTATTTGTGTCTCAGTATCCATTGCATACTACTGTGGGCAAGAATCCCTTAGAAGAAATGGAGTAGCACTCATAGTCAACAAAAGGGTGGGAAAAGCAGTACTGGGGTACAATCTCAAAAATGATAGAATGATCTCAGTACGAATCCAAGGCAAACCATTCAACATCACAGTAATTCAAGTCTATCCCCAACCACTGAGGCCGAAGAAGCTGAGGTTGATTGGTTCTATGAAGACCTACAACACCTTCTAGAACTAACACCAAAAAAAGATGTCCTCTTCATCATAGGGGATTGGAACGCTAAAGTGGGAAGTCAAGAAATCACAGGGATAACAGGCAGGCATGGCCTTGGTGTACAAAATGAAGCAGGACAAAAGCTAATAGAGTTTTGCCAAGAGAACACGCTGATCATAGCAAACACTCTTTTCCAACAGCACAAGAGACGACTCTACACATGGACATCACCAGATGGTCAATATCGAAATCAGATTGATTATGTCCTTTGCAGCCAAAGATGGAGAAGCTCCATACAGTCAGTCAAAACAAGACCTGGAGCTGACTGTGGCTCAGATCATGAGCTTCTTGTTGCAAAATTTCGGCTGAAATTGAAGAACGTAGGGAAAACCACTAAACCATTCACCTATGACCTCAATCATATCCCTTATGAATATACAGTGGAGGTGAGGAATAGATTTCAGGGATTAGACCTGATAGACAGAGTGCCTGAGGAACTATGGACGGAGGTCCATAACATGGTTCAGGAGGCAGCAACTCAATCCATCCCAAAGAAAAAGAAATGCAAGAAAGCCAAGTGGCTGTCTGATGAGGCTTTACAAGTGGCTGAAGAAAGAAGGGAAGCGAAAAGCAAGGGAGAAAGGGGAAGACATACCCAACTGAATGCAGAGTTCCAGAGAATAGCAAGGAGAGACAAGAAGGCCTTCTTAAATGAACAATGCAAAGAAATCAAGGAAAACAACAGAACGGGAAAGACTAGAGATCTCTTCAAGAAAAGCGGAGATCTCAAGGGAACGTTTTGTGCAAAGACGGGCATGATAAAGGACAAAGAAAGCAGGGACCTAACAGAAGCAGATGAGATTAAGAAGAGGTGGAAAGAATACACAGAAGAACTATCCAGGAAAGATCTGAATGTCCCTGATAGCCATGATAGTGCGGTCACTGAACTTGAGCCGGACATCCTCGAGAGTGAAGTCAAGTGGGCCTTAGGAAGCATTAGTAACAACAAAGCTAGCGGAGATGACAGTATTCCAGCTGAGCTATTTAAAATCCTAAACGATGATGCTGTTAAAGTGCTGCATTCAATATGCCAACAAATCTGGAACACTCAGCAGTGGCCACAAGACTGGAAAAGGTCAGTTTACATTCCAATTCCAAAGAAGGGCAACGCCAAAGAGTGTTCAAACTACCGCACAATTGTGCTCATTTCACATGCCAGCAAGGTGATGCTCAAAATCCTACAAGCTAGGCTTCAGCAGTATGCGAACCAAGAACTACCGGAAATACAAGCTGGGTTTCGAAGAGGCAGAGGAACTAGAGATCAAATCGCCAACGTTCGCTGGATCATGGAGAAAGCAAGAGAATTCCAGAAAAATGTCTATTTCTGCTTCATTGACTACGCTAAAGGCTTTGATTGTGTGGATCACAACAAACTGTGGCAAATTCTTAAAGTGATGGGAGTACCAGACCACCTTACCTGTCTCCTGAGAAACCTGTATGAGGGTCAAGAAGCAACAGTAAGAACCGGACATGGAACAACCGAGTGGTTCAAAATTGGGAAAGGAGTACGACAAGGCTGCATATTGTCACCCTGCTTATTTAACTTATATGCAGAGTACATCATGAGAAACGCTGGGTTGGATGAATCACAGGTCCGAATTAAGATTGCCAGGAGAATTATCAACAACCTCAGATACGCAGATGATACCACCCTAATGGCCGAAAGCGAAGAGGATCTCAAGAGCCTCTTGTTGAGGGTGAAAGAGGAGAGTGCAAAAGCTGGTTTGAAGAGAAGGACGACAGAGGATGAGATGGCTAGATAGCATCACCGATGCAATGAATATGAACTTGAGCACACTCTGGGAGAGAGCGCAGGACAGGAAGGCCTGGCGTGCTATGGTCCATGGGGTCACGAAGAGTCGGACACGACTGAACGACTGAACAACAACAGCAACAACAACAACAACATCCATTGCGTATGGGCCTCTGTTATTATATCTGCAGATACCCAGAAGAGACATGGCCCTCCAGACTGGGGATCCTGTTCACCATGCAATGGGAAACTCTTGTTGACTCACTCCAATTCCTGCTTTCTTCAATTTCCCTATTCCTCTCTTTCCTTTTAGGTGTCTCCATCTGCATGGTGTGTGGAGAGCTGCTCTCCAGGGCAACAGAGGAAGGTTCCAAAGGGGAAGCCAGTTTGCTGCTACAAATGCGTCCATTGTCCAGAAGGGACCTTTTCTAACCAGACAGGTAGCCAAAACTTTGAAATCCATATTCAAGGGCAGAACATACTAGGACATAAATGGGATAGGGGAATTGCAGATCATGGATGAAGACCAGAGGCTGCCATTTTCTCTATGAATAAAATTCAGTTTTGTTTTTACTAGTTTTGGAGTTTTACTTATTAGAAAATATATCATAGCTTTCTGAAAGAATGTTCTATTTCATTATGATTATGATCAGCAACAACAGCAACAACTACAGGAAGTCAGCAAATTTTTAACACTTGTGTACAAGAACTCTCTCTATTGGCTCTTCTTCCATATCCCTCTTGCTCAACTTCCTTTGCATTTTTAAAAAATATCATGGGTTGGATGTAGACTTCGTCATACTTAGCGGAGACCCATTGAAATCATCTGGGCTTAAGTTCGTCATGATTAACAAGCCCCACTGAGGTTAGTCCGATGGATTTCGATGGGTCCATTCTAAGACATATGACTCAGTCTGGATCCAACACCATCATTCCAAACTCAGTTATTTTGGCATCAGGCCGAAAGCTTTTGGGGACCATTTGGATCAAAGGCTAAGAACACCAGGGATGTGTACACCATCAAAGCTTGAGCTCATTGAAGTTCTCTGCATTCCACCTTGAACCTTGTTCCCACTTGAGTCTGTATCACATTGCGAGTGTTCTTTTCTTCTCACATGAAAATCCATGTGTATTTTGTGCATATTTTTCAAAATGTACACATCAGTCATGTCCATCTTTGAGATGTACACATTCTTCTGCCATTGACAAAAGCATATGTGTGTGCACTTTTCAAAAGTATGCATGTTTTCATACGCATTTCTCAAATATACACATGCTGTCGAAAACATTATTTTGGGTCAGAGGTTTGCATTGCAACCTTGGAAATGTATGGACGTTGACCTCAAACTGCATCTGAGGATGCCTTCTGTGTCCAGAAGGTGCAAGCTGGGTAAATAATGAACTGTAATGACTTTCTCATACATTGCTAAAGAACACCCATCAGGCCAGAGTTCAGGATGGCAATTGGGGCATGATACCCCAGTCCCAAATAGATTGCCCTTTTCCCTATAATGTCTTCTATAACCTGTCCCACAGCCTCTGCACTGACATGTCCCTTTGCAGAATGTTGAACATGAGCTTGGTACAGGGGAACAACACATTTTGTTGTTTTTTTTAAAGAGGTTTCTACCTTTCCAGAGTCTCTTCTTTAAAAATATTTTGCCGAAGCTGAAACAGAGTGATCAAAGGACAGTTGTACTCTTGAGTGTACAGTCATATGCAGATTGGCTAACTCCATCTTTGACTTTGTGGGCTGAAGTGCCCCACACAAAAAGAACACCTGTGTCATGTTTGAAATACATCACTAAGTGGACAGCCTTCTTTGTCACAACTGGAACATGAACTTTTTTTGCTTCTGCAACCAGTTCCCCAGCCTCTGAGTTCATATTCTAAAGTTTTGTTTGTTTGTTCATTCATTGTGGGCTGAACAGGCCACCACATAATGGGCATTCTTTAAATACTTCAATACTTGCTGTGCATTCCAGATGCAGATCAATGTTCCTTGTGCCAAGAAGATCAACATCCAAACAAGAACCAAGACCAGTGTATCCCCAAGAAGATCCATTTCCTGTTTTATCAAGAGACACGGGGGTTCGTTTTAGTTTCTCTAGCCCTTTTCCTCTTTCTGATCACATCTTTAGTGTTGGCAACCTTCATTAAACACCGTGACACGCCAATCGTCAAAGCCAGCGACCGAACCATCACCTATGTCCTCCTCGTCTCCCTCTTGCTCTGCTTCCTCTGTCCCTTCCTGTTCATTGGTTAACCCATGATGGTCACCTGCCTTCTCCAACAAGCTGCATTTGGCATCTTCTTCTCTGTTGCTGTTTCTTCCATTTTGGCAAAAAACATCATGGTGGTTCTGTCTTTCATGGCCACCAAGCCAGGAAATATGGCAAGAAAACTCTTGGGGAGACAACTGTCAAACTCCATTGCCCTGACCTGTCCCCTCATCCAAGCTATGATCTGTGCTGTCTGGTTGGTGACCTCTCCCCCATTCCCAAACTTGGACTTCCATTCCCTGCCTGGAGAGATCATAATGGAATGTAATTAAGGCTCAGTCACCATGTTCCACACTGTCCTGGGTTACATGGGTTTCCTCGCTCTCATTAGCTTCACAGTGGCTTTCCAAGCTAGGAAATTGCCTGACAGCTTCAATGAAGCCAAGCTTATCACCTTCAGCATGCTGGTGTTTTGCAGTGTTTGGATCTCCTTTGTGCCCACCTACCTGAGCACCAAGGGGAAGTCCATGGTGGCTGTGGAGGTCTTCTCCATCTTGGCCTGTGGTGCAGGGCTCTTGGGTTTCATCTTTCTCCCCAAATGTTACATTATTATACTGAGTCCCAATCTCAATACCAGGGATCATCTCAGAGGCATTTGCCCTTTCCCAGTCAAACTGAGGTGGATTTAAAATGTTCATCTGTATGTCAGTATATTCCACATTAAAAACTTCCAGTGGTTGATTTTTTTAAAAAAAAGGTCAGCGTGAACTATCAAGAATTAGTGTGATATGTGAAAGAGGGCACTGCAATGGAATTTCACAGTTTATCTTCAACTCCTAAGGGTTCAGGTTTCCTTCTGGTCAGTCATGCCCTGTTCCACGATAGTTTAAGTTGTATGGAGATCATTCCCCTGTAAACAGGTTTGCTGCTCTGAATGCATCCATTGTCCAGGAGGGACTTTTCCTAACCAGACAGGTAGCTGAAACTTTGAGAGCCATATTCAAATGCCAGGACATACCAGGACAAGAATAGGACAGGAGAGGCGCAGATCATGGAGGAGGGGCAGAGCATGCCATTTTCTCTATGGGAAACATTAGGTTTTGTGTGTTTTTCTGTTTTGGAGTTTTACTTATTTGCAAAGAATTAATAGATTTCTGAAGAAATGTTGTATTAGGTTATGATTGTGGTCAACAACAACAGCAACAACAGCAAGTCAGTAAGTTATTAATAGTTCCATGCAAGAACTCTCTCTGTTGGCTTTTCTTCCATTTGCATCTAGGTCAACTTTCCTGGAGTTTTTTTTAAGACCATGAGTTGGATCTGTAAGTCTGAACCTGCACCAAATGGGTCTGAAGCACCCCGTTGGGTAACCAAGCTAATCCCAACAGACAAACGTCACTACAGACAAAATTGTAGATTGAAATCTATTTAAGGCTTTATTTCAGGAAAATATAAAGAAAGTGGCATGGTGGTTATATGAGTGTTAGAAACTTTCTCTACAATTACAGGGAAAGAGAATGCAACAAAAATAGAAGAGCAATTAAAAGAATTGCAATTGCCAAAGCTGGTATTATGTATTTGGCTAATAAGATAACGGCTTAAGCTTCTACCATTGTTATGACTCCTCCTTCCAACTTTCTCTTGTTTACTACTTGTGGTTTAGAGATAAACTAAAACAAAACTAAACTTAACTAAAACATAAGTGTTAATCCTCCTGTTACTTCCTCCTGTACCTTCCTTGCTATATAAAAGCTCTGCTAAAGCATTACTAGGTTCCTCTAGCCATGTGAAGACTAGAGGTAGAAGGTAGAGTGACAGGAAAACCCAAGACCTGGAAATAATTCCATTTGCCACCTCTGAAGATGGGATTCCAAATCCCCTCCTCAGACATAACCCCCAAGTCTCAAGCTTAGAAATCACTGTAAGCCCCAAACCCAGAAATAATTTGAAGTTCTACTTTCAGAAATAATTCTAAGTCCCAAAGTCTAAGATTCTAAAGTGGTCCATAGTTACCCAAATCCTTGGGTCTGGTGGCACGGCAGAAAGAGTGAAGGGAAGTAACGGCAGCAGCAGGAACAGCAGCAGCCATGAGCTCTCATGACCTGTGCTTTTATACACTTACTCTGGTCAACGGTGGGGCCCCAAGGAGCACTGAAACAACCATCTTCCAATCAAAATGGGGTGCACATAGTTGGAGCATTCGCTCACCAATCAGAAGTCAGGTGTCTCATCTATCTCCCACAATTTCATGTGTGTGGGGAACATCTCTGGCACCATTGCAAACGGGTTACTTTGAAATGTCCCAAAACATGGCCCAAAGTCTGCCCTCTGGTCATGTTATCATGATTGATGCATTTCTCCCTGGTACATCTTCTTTGAACTCCTGGTCATGTTTGGCCATTTTTGGTCGTATCCACCTGAACACCTGTCACTCGTGCTTAGGGCTACAGCTTCCCCCACCCAACTAGCGTCGAGTAGGGGCATTCTCTTAGCAGGTGTACACCACCAGATGTCAAAACAGTACTTTTCCTCCTCTTAGTAGGCCTCTGAGCATGCTCAGTTCTTCGGTTCGTCTCGCTCATGCACTCTGCCAGCACATTGTGGCCTTGAACAAGCTCTGTGAAGCTGCTTGTAAAGACAGCTGCATTTTTCCCCTTTTTTCAAAGACAGTCCTGCAAAATCTTAGTTAGAACCTCAGTGAAATAATATCAATCAGCATAGAATCAAACTTCAAGGTCTTCTCACCCAGGGGTCAAAAGTATGGAATATAAAACTGGTTATGAGTCTGGGGTCTTTTAGGGGCTCTTCTTGTAGGTCTCCCCAAAACCCTCACTCAGGTCATTCAACCATTCCAGATCAAATTAGCTATCTTTACTCTTTGTTAACCCCTTTAGTACCAGATTAACAGCTCCCCACTTGATATTCTGATTATCTAGATATTCTAATATCTGATAAGCATGAATATCACATCTAATTTAAACCAAATCAATCACTGAAGTATTACATTGACCAAAACAAGGAACAAAAGCTGTTCTACTCTATTTGCATTATCTATTCTATTTGTATTATAATTCTGTTTGAATTTGATCAGCCATAAGAACTTCGGCAATTTCTTCAATTGCTTTGGTATGTATAAAAAGTTGATTAACCCTTTTGTTAACCCAGTACAAGACACCTACAAACAAGATTTGCAAGAAGAGCACAATTATGATAGGATGGAATATCAGCTGAAGGAAAGCTGTGGCTTTAGGTGAATAGCCCATAAAAACATCCCACCAATGATGAATTGTCAAGGATTGTCTTTGTTTACTTAAGGCTTGCAACTGTCCATTGTTATGCCAAATCTTAATAGGTCCTGATTAAAGTCTGGATTCCAGCTCTTGCATGGCATTAGTAACTATTTTCTCCATTCTAATTAAATTCTTCAATTCATTCCAGTCCAATCCAATATTGATATTCCATGTTGGAAATTCCTCATGATATACCATCTGATGTCTTTCATAGGCTGAAATCCTGAAAACTTGATCACATGCAGTAACTTCAGTAACATCACATTCACATCTACAACTTTCAGTTGGCCCATAATCTGCAGTGGAAGTTCCCCAATATACTTCTGGACACATGGTTACCACACACATGCAACCCTGTCCAATATCATACACACGAGTGTCATTACAGGCTAAATTTTGCCATTCACACACTGCAGGACTATGGTTTACATTACAGCCTTCTTCAGACCATGTAAGTGTTGGACAAACCCACTGATTTCTTTTCTATTGGTCATAATGTTCTTCCAATCTATCTAACATATTATTCCCAGTAATCCATTTTGCTATGAAGTGGGGTTCCTACATGGAATTGTCCAAAATTCTGGGAATTGCTACTGTAGGCAAAACCAATTGTTCTTACGGTGCTGGTTCAACAATCATACACATCTGTAGGGGTGGACGAAAGTCACTTACCTGTCGTCGAAGCTTGTTCGCAGTGGGGGGGAGGCGCTTCGCTGCTCCCCCCGCGAAGTTCAGGCCGGGGGGGGAGGCTTCCCGCCTCGCCCGGCCGAAATTCAGGCCGGGGAGGAGGCTTCCCGCCTCGCCCGGCCGCGAACTCTAAAGTTTAAAACAAACAAACAAATGCCCCCGTGATAGGCTACGTGACGATTAACGTAGCCTATCACGGCTAGATCTGCAAAGTCAGCCGTGATAGGCTACGTTAATCGTCACGTAGCCTATCACGGGTGACTTAAAAAAAAAAAAAAAAGCGCGTACGCTAATGGCGGCCCCCATAGGGAGCCGCCATTTGCGTTCCTTATTTGGTCTCTGTAGTCTACGTAAATCTTTACGTAGACTACAGCGACCAAATAAGGAACAGGAATGGCGGCTCCCTATGGGGGCCGCCATTATCCGTAAGCACTTTTTTTTTTTTTAAAGTCACCCGTGATAGGCTACGTGACGATTGACGTAGCCTATCACGGCTGACTTTGCAAATCTAGCCGTGATAGGCTACGTTAATTGTCACATAGCCTATCACGGGGGTGTTTTGTTTTTTTTCTTTTATTGGAATGGCGGCGGCAGCAGCCGGTCAAAAGACCGGCTGCCGCTCCCGCCCCTCACGAACACCCGCCGAACCGCCGGCCGGACCCGCCGCCGGGAGGGACATTCGGCAAAGGTAAGTCCCGTCCCGGGGTGTGTGTGGGGGGGGCGAGGGGGCAGAGAATTTCTCCCCGAAACTTGTTCGGGGGGCCGAACACGTTGGTGCCCGGCCCCCCGAAGTTTCGGGGAGAAATTCTCCGCCATCCCTACACATCTGCAATTTTCCCAATAAGTATAGCTTATTCCAACCAAATGAATCTATCTTATACCACCCAAGCTTTCTTTTGTTCTATAACTGTGTATTCTCCCAGAACTCCTCAGGAAGTAAACCATTCCCCAAAAGACTGACAGCTTGTTCAACATTTTGAATTGCACATAATTGTATTGTAGCACATGCCAAAGCTATTCCAGTTTCATTCTCCAATCCTAGAACCTGTGACAGTGAAAAATTCATATGCTGTCCCAGCAATTGCCGTGTACGCCATTGTGCCCGAACTGATTTTTCCATTTCATCCTGCAAGATTCCAAAATTATGTGTTAATGAGGTCTGATATTTTCCAAGTATCTCTCCCAACTTTGATAATTTGTTTAAGATACCTGCCCCAGTTCCCATACTTCCCAGAATAGTGCCTAATAAATCTCACTTCCTTCTGTGGTGGATCTTGCTTGTAGCTTACTTCCACGATCCCTTAAATATAGGATCAGCTGAATGCTTGCACTGTGAGTGAGTTCTAGTTACATTCACATTTTGAAAACACACTAATACAGTGTCTTGGGAAATTCTAGGGGCTTCCAAAATTCTTTGTTGTAACTCTGTTTTGCTAGTTCAGGCTACATGGGGGACATGTTTAAATATAGGAGATACTGGAACCTTCAAATAAAAATATATCCACATATATCATGTACAAAGCATGATGTACAAAGCAGGCAACAAAACAGTCCAAAACAATAAAATTCTACAATAAAAACATTTTCTAAAATACCCTAACCCACCCCAAATGCCTGCCTGAACAACCACATTTTTTTAATGCACGGTGGAAGCTCATTAAAGAGAGGGCATGGCAGAGTTCCCTAGGGAGGGAGTTCCACAGGGTGGGGGCCACCACAGAGAAGGCCCTCTCCCTTGTCCCCACCAGTCTAGCTGTCCTGGCTGATGGGACAGAGAGAAGGCCATCCGAGGCTGACCTTGTTAAGCGGCCTGTCTGGTGCTGCTGGAGGCGCTCCTTAAGATAGGCTGGGCCAGAACCGTATAGGGTTTTAAAGGTCAAAACCAACACCTTGAATTTGGCCTGGAAAACAACTGGTAACCAGTGCAACTCCTTCAGCACTGGAGTAATGTGATCTTGCCGGCGGCTGCCTTTAATCAGGCGAGCCGCCGCGTTCTGTCCTAGCTGCAGCTTCCGAACCGTCTTCAAGGGTAACCCCACGTAGAGTGCATTACAGTAGTCTAAACGAGAGGAGACCAGGGCATGTACTACCGATGGGAGCAGATGGTCGGGAAGGAAGGGGCGCAGCCGCCGTATCAGATGGAGTTGATACAGCGCTGTCCGGCTCACAGCTGACACCTGAGCCTCCATGGACAGCTGGGAGTCCAAAATGACCCCCAGGCTGCGGACCTGGTCTTTCAAGGGTAGCCGTACCTAGGGTTGGCGGAGAATTTCTCCCCGAAACTTCGGGGGGCCGAGCGCCAACATGTTCGGCCCCCCGAACAAGTTTCGGGGAGAAATCCTCTGAACCCCCCCGCCCCCCGCCCCCCCCCCAGGATGGGACTTACCTTCGCCGAATGTCCCTGCCGGCGGCGGGTCCGGCCGGCGGTTCGGCGGGTGTTCGAGCGGGGCGGGAGCGGCAGCCGGTCTTTTGACCGGCTGCCGCCGCCGCCATTGCAATAAAAGAAAAAAAAAACAAAACCGCCCCCTGATAGGCTATGTGACGATTCACGTAGCCTATCACGGCTAGATTTGCAAAGTCAGCCGTGATAGGCTACGTCAATCGTCACGTAGCCTATCACGGGTGACTTTAAAAAAAAAAAAAAAAGTGTGTACGGATAATGGCGGCCCCCATAGGGAGCCGCCATTCCCGTTCCTTATTTGGTCGCTGTAGTCTATGTAAATGTTTACGTAGACTACGGCGAAAATAAGAGCAACGCGTCAGGGGGCGTCTTTTTTTTTTTTTAACTTTCGCGTTCGCGGCCGGGCGAGGCGGGAAGCCGCCTCCCCCCCGGCCTGAATTTCGGCCGGGCCAAGGTGGGAAGCCTCCCCCCCCCGGCCGGAACTTTGCGGGGGGAGCAGCGAAGCACCTCCCCCCCACCGCGAACGTCCTTCGAGGACAGGTAAGGGGCTTTCGTCCACCCCTAGCCGTACCCCATTCAACACCAGGTCAACATCCCCCAGCCTCCTCTTGTCTCCCACCAAAAGTACCTCGGTCTTGTCAGGGTCCAGCTTCAGCTTCTTCCTCCCCATCCAGCCACTCACCATCTCCAGACATTTGGACTGGGATTCTACGGCCAACTCTAGTGAAGATTTGAACGAGAGGTAGAGCTACGTGTCATCCATGTATTGATGACACCGCACCCCAAACCTCCTGATGATAGCCCCCAGCGGCTTCACATAGATGTTAAATAGCATCAGGGAGAGGACGGAACCCTGTGGCATCCCACAAGTGAGAGGCCACAGGTCCGAAACCTCCACTCTCAGTGCTACCCTCTGGTGCCTGCCAGAGAGAAAGGACCAGAACCACCGCAATACGGTGTCTCCAATGCCCAACCCCTCCAGGTGGTCCAGGAGAATACCGTGCTCAATGGCATCAAAAGCCGCTGAGAGGTCGAGGAGAACAAGGAAGGAGCATTTGCCTCTATCCAGAGCCCTCCTCATATCATCCACCAAGGCGACCAAGTCCGTTTCTGTCCCATGCCCAGGCCTGAAGCCTGACTGAAATGGGTCTAGATCATCGGCTTCTTCCAAGTGTGCCCTCAACTCCATCGCCACCACCCGCTCAATCACCTTGCCCAAAAATGGCAGCTTCGAGACTGGGCGAAAATTGTTCAGAACCTGGGGATCCAAGGAGGGCTTCTTTAAGAGCGGTCTTATCACTGCCTCCTTGAGGGCTGATGGCATCACTCCCTCCTCAAGGGAGGTGTTCACTACCGCCCTGATCCCCTCACCCAGCCTCTCTCTGCAGCCCATAATGAGCCAAGATGGGCAAGGATCAAGCAAGCAGGTGGTCGGCCTTACAGATGAAAGCAGCTTGTCCACTTCATCCGAAGGAAGAAGCTGGAAGCCTGGAACCGATCCCACAAAACCGGTTTCCCACAGGCCGCCTCTTGCTCACTAGCTGTATCCACAGTGCACAGAATAACCCTCCTAATCTGATCAATTTTATCTGCAAAGTGCCTTGCCAAGGCCTCACAGGAGGCCTTAGAATGCTCCAGCGGTTCCAGAGCCACTGGACTGACCAGGCTCCAGACCCCTTGGAACAGCATCCTGGGACAGCTAGGGATGTACGAAAGTCACTTACCTTGTCGCAGGGGTGCTTCGCAGTGGGGGGGAGGCACTTCGCTTCTCCCCCCGAGGTTCAGGCGAGTGGGGGGAGCCGTCCCGCCTCGTCCGGCTGAAATTCAGCCCGGGGGAGGAGGCTTCCTGCCTCGCCCGGCTGAAATTCAGGCCGGGGAGAAGCGCCCCGTCTCCCCGGCCGCGAAACAAAGTGTAAAAAACAAACAAACAAAAACCCCGTGATAGGCTACGTAACGATTAACGTAGCCTATCTCGGCTAGATTTCCAAAGTCAGCCGTGATAGGCTACGTAAATCGTTACGTAGCCTATCACGGGTGACTTTGAAAAAAAAAAAGCGCGTATGTAAATGGCGGCGGCCTATGGGTGCCGCCATTTGCGTTCCTTATTTGGTCCCGGTAGTCTACATAAATCTTTACGTAGACTACCGGGACCAAATAAGGAACGCAAATGGTGGCGCCCATAGGCCGCCGTCATTTACATACGCGCTTTTTTTTTTTTTCAGTCACCCGTGATAGGCTACGTAACGATTTACGTAGCCTATCACGGCTGACTTTGGAAATCTAGCCGAGATAGGCTACGTTAATCGTTACGTAGCCTATCACGGTTTGTTTTTTTTTTTTTTAACACTTTACCTTGTAATGGTGGCGGCGGCAGCTGGTCGGAAGACCGGCTGCCACCCCCGCCCCCGACGAAAGGCTGACAAACTGCTGCCGGGACCTGCTGCTGGGAGGGACATTCGCCAAAGGTAAGTCCCATCCCGGGGGGGGGCGGGGGGCAGAGAATTTCACCGCCGATTTCGGGGGGCCGAATGTGTTGGCGCTCGGCCCCCCGAAGATACGGGGAGAAATTCTCCGCCATCCCTAGGGACAGCACTCTGCAGATGCGATAGAGGCAGCATAATATTCCTTTTTTGCTGCCTTCACCGCCATGTGATAGGCTGAAGATACAGCTCTAGCCCGTGTCCGATCGTCTTTGGAGTGAGACTTCCGCCACCGGCGCTCTAGCCGTCTCACCTCCTGTTTCAGAGCTCGTAACTGCGGATTGAACCATGGTGCAGTCCGAGCCCTGTTCGGGGGGAGAGGGCGTTTCAGAGCCACCCGATCTCATGCCCCAGTGATTGCGGCATTCCAGCCACCCACCAGGGTACAACCCAGGAGACCTGCCCCAGAGGCCAAGATGGAGAAGAGCTCCACAGCCACTATGGACTTCCCCTTGGTGCTCAGGTAGGTTGGCACAAAGGAGACCCAAACACTGCAAAACACCAGCATGCTGAAGGTGATAAACTTGGCTTTGTTAAAGCTGTCAGGCAGTTTTCTTGCTAGGAAAGCCACCGTGAAGCTGATGACAGCCAAAAAATCCATGTAACCCAGGATAGTGTACAACATAGTGACTGAGCCTTCATTACATTCTACTATGATTTCTCCGGCCAGGGAATGGAAGTCCAAGATTGGAAAAGCGGGAGAGGTCACCAGGCAGAAAGCACAGATGACAGCTTGGATGAGGGAACAGGCCAGGACAATGGAGTTAGTCAGTTGTCTCCCCAAGTGTTTTCTTGTCATGTTTCCTGGCTTGGTGGCCATGAAGGCCAGAACCACTGTGACAGTTTTTGTCAACACAGAAGAAATGGCAACAGAGAAGGTGATGCCGAAATCAGTTTGACGCAGAAGACAGGTGACCTTCGTGGGGCAACTGATGAACAAAAAGGAGCAGAGGAGACAGAGCAGGAGAGAAAGGAGGAGGACATAGGTGAGGTCTCGGTTGCTGGCTTTGATGATTGGTGTGTCATGGTGTATGACAAAGGTCACCAACACCAGAGCTGTAATCAGAGAGAGGAAAAGAGCCAGAGAAGCTAAAATGAACCCCAATGCCTCTTGATAGGAAAGGAAGCGGGTCTTCTTGGGGAAACTGTGGTCTTGGTTCCTTTTTGGATGTTGATGTTCTGGGCATGGGGCACAGCAATCTGCATCTGGAATGAGCAAAAGTATCCCAAACATGACATAGATGTTCTTTATGTGGGGACAGTGCAGCCCACAAAGAAGGAGATGGAAATAACAATTCCCAAGCTTACTATACACCTAAAGGTACAAGGTCCCTTTTAGTATTTTCTCTTTACGTTTCAGCAACATATTGCATAAAACCAGAGTCGGGAAAGGTACAAAATGCCCTTTTGCACATGCATATGATAGCCCACTGTAACAGACCCATGTTAAATATTCTGCAAGGAAGAAAAACCTAAATCCTGTAACTAGAAATTAAAAACTGGTAAGTGTAAGAATGTAATCACAGTTTGTTACCTGCAGTGCCTTCTGAATGGGCAAACAAACAAACAAACAAATAAATATCTGTGATTTTCTTCAGAGGAGATGCATTGGTGCAGAGGCTGGGGAATATAGTGACAGAAATCAGTATAGATCAAACAGCAATTTGTCCGACATTAGTCCTGTCCTGTTGCTACAACAACTGATCAACATTCAGCTTCATATCTAATGCCAAAACAACCGAAGTTGGAAACATGGTGTTTAAAAAATTATGCATGGAAAGGTGAGCCAATGCCAATATCTAAGAATATTATTATTTTATTATTTAAATGGAAGGTTTCTTCAGGAAAATGTGAATAGTTTGCAAACTAGTAAACCATGCAGTTTTTATGGTTTTTATGAAGAAAATGTTCCTTGGTTAAATGTCCGTCTCTTCTCCTTGTCCATGATACTCCATGCTAAACCCAGTTTGCTCTGCACTTTTACAGGGCTTTGAATGCTTGAGCTACCTGTCCAGTTAGAAATGGTCCCTTCTGAACAATGGTCACATCTGTAGCAGCAAACTGGCTTCCCTTTTGGAACTTTTCTCTGGTGCCCTGGAGAGCACCACTCCACACACCTGGCAGAGGGAGACACCTAAAAGGGGAGAGAGAAATAGTTGAGGTTTTATATGCAATGGATATTGCACTAAAAAGGACTTGGAGTTACTCAATAGAGTTTCCCAGTACAGAAATGCCCTAACCCCAGCGCCAGCTTGTCTGGCTAAAAGGGGGGGGCATTGCGGGCAGGTGGGGTGACAAGACGTAGGGGCCTCTGATTGGTGCATCCCAGTGGCACCACCATGCAAGGAGGGGCAGGCTGGGTTGCCTTAAACTCAGCCCCCCTCCCAATCTCAGCTCTCTGGCTCAATGCAGCTCCCTCCCACCCTCCCCTAAGCAGTGTGGGTTTCTTGCCAGTTGCCCCTTTGGGAGCCATGTAGGAATTTTTTGGCTCACAGTTCGATTGGCCTATTACTGTGAGTCTTTTTTTGCCTACGTCACACTATTATTTGGGTTGAGTGTGTCCTGTAAGGGAATACGGTCTATATCATCAGTCACATTCCAGTTGGCAGCTAGGACGGGCAAAACCTGAAAGTAGGGGTGGACGAAAGTCACTTACCTTTCGTCGAAGCTTGTTCGCGGTGGGGGGGAGGCGCTTCGCTGCTCCCCCCGCGAAGTTCAGGCTCGGGGGGGAGGCTTCCCGCCTCGCCCCGGCCGAAATTCAGGCCGGGGGGGAGGCTTCCCTCCTCGCCCGGCCGCGAACTCGAAAGTTTAAAAACAAAACAAAACGCCCCCGTGATAGGCTACGTGACGATTAAAGTAGCCTATCACGGCTAGATCTGCAAAGTCAGCCGTGATAGGCTACGTTAATCGTCATGTAGCCTATCACGGGTGACTTTAAAAAAAAAAGAAAAAAAAGCGCTTACGGATAATGGCGGCCCCCATAGGGAGCCGCCATTCGCGTTCCTTATTTGGTCACCGTAGTCTATGTAAATCTTTACGTAGACTACAGCGACCAAATAAGGAACGCGAATGGCGGCTCCCTATGGGGGCCGCCATTATCCGTAAGTGCTTTTTTTTTTTAAGTCACCCGTGATAGGCTACGTGACGATTAATGTAGCCTATCATGGCTGACTTTGCAAATCTAGCCGTGATAGGCTACATTAATCGTCACGTAGCCTATCACGGGGGCGTTTTTTTTTTCTTTAATTGGAATGGCGGCGGCGGCAGCCGGTCCAAAGACTGGCTGCCACTCCCGCCCCGCACGAACACCCACCGAACCGCCAGCCGGACCCGCCACCGGGAGGGACATTCGGCAAAGGTAAGTCCCGTCCCGGGGTGTGTGTGGGGGGCAGGGGGGGTGCGGAGGATTTCTCCCCGAAACTTGTTTGGGGGGCCGAACACGTTGGCGCTCGGCCCCCCGAAGTTTCGGGGAGAAATTCTCCGCCATCCCTACCTGAAAGAGAGCAGGGATGGTGTGCATGCCGAGGCACCTTATGGTGACAGGTGATGCCTGAGGCCCCCCGAACGGGTTGTGCGGCTCGGCGGGGGGATAAGGCTTGCCTGGGAGACCAACCCTCCTCACTCACCCAGGTGTTGCACGGCACCGGATTGGGGGTGACACTGGAAGGTCTACTTCCCCCAGAAGGGGCAGTCCGGAGGGATGGTGAGATCACCGCCACCCCTCAGGCTGGGTGTGTTTTCGCCCAAGAAGTGCCAGCTAGCTGCTGACACAGTTAGATGCCCGTCCTAGTTACCCCTTTGCAGGTATTTCAATAAATGTGGCCCAATTTTCAACCCAAGCTCGTTGTCTGCGTCTTCTTTAACCCATCTCCGCTCGCAATGGATAGGATCACCGATTTAGAAAGTCTGAAACTTTTCTGGGTGTCTGCAGGTAACTTAGAACCATTGTAATGGAAGCTGATATAAATATATATTCTTATACAGAAACAAAAACATGGGAAGCTGCCTTTTACTGAGTCAGACCCTTCATCAACCTAGCCCAGTATTGTCTGCACTGACTGGCAGTCCCTCTCTAGGGTTTCAGGCAGGGGCCTTTTTCCAGACCTACCTGGAGGTGCCAAGGACCAAACCTGGGACTTTTGCATGCAAAGATGGTTCTTTCTCACTGGACAAGGACCCCTCCATGGACTCAGTAGGTCTTTGTTCTCATCTAGAAAGACACTGTTCATTCTCAAGTGATGGAACTGTAACATTCTTTAGTTCCCCCATGATGTTCACTTCAACCCCACCTCTGTATCCCACACAATTGCATCAGAGTGAATGATGAAGACTTGCCCAGGGAGAGCTTCCGGATCCACCTGTCCAACTTCCATGTGAGCAAAAGATACATTTGGGAAGAAAATCCAGTTCACAATATCATATCTCTCACCCTTTTTATAGAAAGAGACTTCATCTCCAGTGCTGTTGTTAAACCGGACATTCCTCAAAGAAGCAAGAATCTGAAATGGAAGAGAGAATTAGAAAACAGGGTAAATGTTTTGGTGTCTTCTGACATTCTGTGACTGCCAACAAGTTAGAAGACTTTTTTTTTTTCTGTACTCCATTGTTTAGTTTAACACTGAAGATGCATTAAGATGGGTTCATGGGCACTAATTTCTCGAATATGCTTTCCTAATGGTTTGGCCTTTTTTCTGTTGTGTCTACTTGCTACAAGCCACTCTCATACCTTTGCCTGTGTGCGAGAAGTGGTAGGCTGGTACCATCAAGGTGACCAACACCTGAGGTGTCCTCATCCTACCTGGCAAGAATGAACATAGGGTGGTGGGGGGGAGAAGAATACAATGTATTTGGGGTGAGGGCTTGCTTGATTCTTCCTCTTCAATATCCACAGTTTTAAATATTTGATTATCACAGAAGCACCATCCATCTCCGCTGCTTTTTACTCACTTACTAGTGCTCTTTAAGGGAAATGGTGGGCATGGAAGAATATCTATGGGGAATGCCTCTATTGGGATCTTTGGATTGGACCAATAGCCCTTCTTCCAGGCCCACACTTTGCTTCCAGGATCAGACCACTTAGAAACCACCAAGGAACCTTTGATAAGATTGCCAACTCTGAAGGAGGGCATTACCTGCCATGGCTGAATATTCAGGAGCCTGTCATTGTATGTTTGGATCCAGGTGAGGACACAGCATATAATGTGTGTGCCATGGAATAGATGGCATTGTAGATGCTGTAGCTGTGACTGGACATGGTCATTTCAAGCCTCTGGTCCAGCAGGTCCTGTACCATCTCCTTCCCAGTACAGTTTCTCCATCCCCTTGGAAAGATTTTGCCTGATTTCAGCAAATGACACCAAAATGCATCTTCCCACCATTCATGTAGAAATATGTCTCCTTGTGGTCAGAGTGGATCTAAGGCCCAGAGAAAATCCTTGAATTCTGGCACATCCCTTCTGTGGACTCTGAAGTAGGGATGGCGGAGAATTCCGCCACAGATCTCGGTGAGGCCGAATGCCAGTGCATTCAGCCCCCCAAAACCCATGGTGGAACGAAGCCCCCCGCCCCCCCCACCAAAGGCGCATGAAACGGAGCACTCACCTGCTGCCATTCGCGCTGCTCTGCGACTGGCGGCCGCGTCTGCAGCTGCCATTCTCTTCACCATTTTAACTACGATAGGCTACGTAAATACTTAGGTAGCTTTAGCTTATCACAGCTAATGCAGGGATGCCATTTGCATCCCTGCAGAGGCGGGTGATAGGCTACGTAAATATTTATGTAGCCTATTATGGCAAAAGAAATAAAGGAAATGCAAATGGCGGCAGCTATGGCGGCCGGATGTTGCTGTGGGCTGCCCCGGCCGGTGGCTCCGCGGAGTTGCCACGGAGCGGAGCCAGCCGTCAAGGATTTCAGGGGAAGGGACGGAGCGCCTCCCCCCCCCCCACCTCAGATGTACGAAACGAAACAGGTAAGTCGTTTCGTACATCTCTACTCCGAAGTGCAAAGCACCATGGAAGAGTTTGGCCTGATTTAAATTTTGTCCTTTAGCAGAACTTTCCCAATGGGATGTCAGGATCCAAACCTTCCTAAATGGGGTCTTATCTTCATGAACCCCCTTCATGGATCACTGCCTTGTTGTGGCGAAGGGGCTTGTGTAACTCAGTGAAGCCATAAGCTATGCCGTGCAGGGCCGCCCAAGACGGACAGGTCATGGCAGAGAGTTCTGACAAAATGTGGTCCACTGGAGAAGGAAATGGCAACCCACTCCAGTATTCTTGCCAAGAAAACCCCATGGAACGTATCCCAAGGCTAAAAGAGATGACGCCGGAAGATGAGCCCCTCAGGTCGGAAGGTGTCCAATATACTACTGGGGAAGAGCAGAGGGAATTTCCAAGTAGTGCCACAAAGAGTGAAGTGGCTGGGCCAAAGCCAAAAGGACACTCAGCTGTGGATGTGTCTGGTGGTGAAAAGAAAGTCCGATGCTGTAAAGAGCAATATTGTTTAGGAACCTGGAATGTCAGATCAAGGTAAGCTGGAGGTGGTCAAACATGAGATGGCAAGATTGAACATCAACATCTTGGGAATCAGCGAACTAAAATGGACAGGCATGGGCGAATTCAATTCAGGTGACCATTATATCTACTACTGTGGGCGAGAATCCCTCAGAAGAAATGGAGTAGCACTCATAGTCAACAAAAGGGTGGGGAAAGCAGTACTGGGGTACAATCTCAAAAATGATAGAATGACCTCAGTACGAATCCAAGGCAAACCATTCAACATCACAGTAATTCAAGTCTATGCCCCAACCACTGAGGCCGAAGAAGCTGAGGTTGATCGGTTCTATGAAGACCTACAACACCTTCTAGAACTAACACCAAAAAAAGATGTCCTCTTCATCATAGGGGATTGGAATGCTAAAGTAGGAAGTCAAGAAATCACTGGGATAACAGGCAAGCATGGCCTTGGTGTACAAAATGAAGCAGGACAAAGGCTAATAGAGTTTTGCCAAGAGAACACGCTGATCATAGCAAACACTCTTTTCCAACAGCACAAGAGGCGACTCTACACATGGACAACACCAGATGGTCATGATTTTTTATCGAAATCAGATTGATTATGTCCTTTGCAGCCAAAGATGGAGAAGCTCTGTACAGTCAGTAAAAACTAGGGATGTACGAAAGTCACTTACCTTTTCGAAGGGTGACATTCGTGGTGGTGGGGAGGCGCTCCATCCCTCCCCCTGAAATTCTGGCCGGGGGCGGGGAGGCGCTCCGTCCCTCCCCTCCGAATCCTGGCTGGCCGGCTCTGCTCCACAGGGATTCTGCGGAGTCGCCGGCTGGCTAGCAGGGACGCAAATGACAGCGGCCGTAGCCGCCGCCATTTGTGTCCCTGCACTCAGCCATGATAGGCTGTGTAAATGTTTACGTAGCCTATCACGGCTGATTTAAAAGGAAAAAACAACAACGCGCACACGCAAATGGCGGCGCCCATGGGCGCCGCCATTTGCGTTCCTTATTTTGGCACGTCTTAGTCTACGTAAACATTTATGTACACTAAGACGGCAAAAATAAGGGGAACGCAAATAGCGTAGCGTCTACGCTATTTGCGTTCCCCTTATTTTCTCCGTCTTAGTCTACATAAATGTTTATGGGCGCCCATGGGCACCGCCATTTGCATAAGCGCGTTTTTTTTCCCCCTTTTAAATCAGCTGAGATAGGCTACATAAACATTTACGTAGCCTATCACTTTTTTTGTTTTTTTGTTTTTTTAACTGGAAATGGTGCCGGCGGCAGCCAGTCAGAAGACCGGCTGCCACTGCCGCCGCCGCACCGCCGCCGCCGCCAGGAAGATCCGCCCAAGGTAAGTCCCGTCCCGGGGGGTGGGGCGGGGGGGGTGGCAGACCGTTCCGCCACCGATTTCGGGGGGCCGAATGCTCTGGCATTTGGCCTCCCCGAGATTCGTGGTGGAATTCTCTGACATCCCTAGTAAAAACAAGACCTGGAGCTGACTGTGGCTCAGATCATGAGCTTCTTGTTGCAAAATTTCGGCTTAAATTGAAGAACATAGGGAAAACTACTAAACCATTCAGGTATGACCTCAATCATATCCCTTATGAATACACAGTGGAGGTGAGGAATAGATTTCAGGGATTAGACCTGATAGACAGAGTGCCTGAGAATGGGAAAGACTAGAGATCTTTTCAAGAAAATCAGAGATATCAAGGGAAAGTTTTGTGCAAAGACGGGCATGATAAAGGACAAAGAAGGCAGGGACCAAACAGAAGCAGATGAGATTAAGAAGAGGTGGAAAGAATACACAGAAGAACTATACAGGAAAGATCTTAATGTCCCTGATAGCCATGATAGCGCGGTCACTCAACCTGAGCCGGACATCCTAGAGAGTGAAGTCAAGTGGGCCTTAGGAAGCATTACTAACAACAAAGCTAGTAGAGATGACAGCATTCCAGCTGAGCTATTTAAAATCCTAAAAGATGATGCTGTTAAAGTGCTGCACTCAATATGCCACCAAATTTGGAACACTCAGCAGTGGCCACAAGACTGGAAAAGGTCAGTTTACATTCCAATTCCAAAGAAGGGCAATGCCAAAAAGTGTTCAAACTACTGTACAATTGCTCTCATTTCACATGCCAGCAAGGTGATGCTCAAAATCCTACAAGCTAGGCTTCACCAGCATGTGATCTGAGAACTACCGGAAGTACAAGCAGGGTTTCAAAGAGGCAGAGGAACTAGAGATCAAATCGCCAACATTCACTGGATCATGGAGAAAGCAAGAGAATTCCAGAAAAACTTCTATTTCTGCTTCATTGACTACGCTAAAGCCTTTGCTTGTGTGGATCACAACAAACTGTGGCAAATTCTTAAAGTGATGGGAGTACCAGACCACCTTACCTGTCTCCTGAGAAACCTGTACGAGGGTCAAGAAGCAACAGTAAGAACTAGACATGGAACAACCGAGTGGTTCAAAACTGGGAAAGGGGTATGACAAGGCTGTATATTGTCGCCCTGCTTATTTAATTTATATGCAGAGTACATCATGAGAAACGCCGGGTTGGATGAATCACAGGTCGGAATTCAGATTGCTGGGAGAATTATCAACAACCTCCGATATGCAGATGATACCACCCTAATGGCAGAAAGCGAAGAGGATCTCAAGAGCCTCTTGTTGAGGGTGAAAGAGGAGAGTGCAAAAGCTGGTTTGAAACTCAACATTAAAAAACCTAAGATCATGGCATCTGGTCCCATCACTTCCTGGCATATAGAAGGGGAAGAAATGGAAGCAGTGACAGATTTTACTTTCTTGGGCTCCAAGATCACCGCAGATGGTGACTGTAGCCATGAAATTGTTGCACAAAATGCTAGTTTCGCCCCCTGGAGGCTGGTCCAATTTGCCCCAAAGAGGAGAGTCAACTTCAGGCTGGGTCCAACTCGATTTTATTGTTTGCAAACAGTTCGACAAAGGAGCTCACGCTCAAAAGCAGAGTCGACCCTGGGCGACCCCCGCGCTACAGTTTTATCACCTCAGCTTGCATTCCTTAGCCAGCGTGTCACTTTGATTGGTTGCCAGCAGTTTGCTTGGCAACCTAATCTTAGGGTTACTGTCTGCTCATTTCAGGCATGCGCAGCTCTTACAATACTACGTGCTGCTTAAGACACATACAATGGCTTTTAGGTTACATTTTTACTACAATTCCCCCCTCAAAAGGCTTTTCTCAAATTTATACTCTCTTTGGTCCAGCGGTGGACTACGCACTTAAAGGCGCAAACTATTATCGCTGTGGCATTGACGGTTTTCTCTAAACAGCAAGTGAGGCCTGGGACGCCTTTGTTCTAGCTACTAGAATGCTGACAACAAAAACACAGTTTTTTTGAACTTTTGGAACTCGGTTTTGTTCCGTTCATCAGGAACCCTTGAAACGAGAGCACCCTCTTTCTGTAGAGCTACTTGAGTCCTTTCAGGGGTTCATTATTCTAATGATGACCTTCAGGTGGGTCAGCTTCCGGTGTGACCCTCTCTGGTGCAGGTGATGCCTTTATTCAGTGTGATGGATCCACTTCTTTCCTCCAGCGACTTTTATAGCCGTGTGAGTGGTGAGTAGAACCTGGAATGGACCCTTTCATTTCTCAGTAAGTGGTTCATCTTTCCAGGACTGGATTAGCACCCAATCGCTGGGATTGAGATTATGCACTGGAGCATCTAAAGGCCAGGATTGGTGCGGTGTCGCAAAACTGTGAAAACAAAACAGACTGCAAAGCAGTAATATAACCTTGAATCTTAAAACTTTTACTTTTAAATTCACATTTAAGCTATCAGCCATAGGTGATATCCGAGGTGGGCGCTTATGGAACGTTTAAAAGGTGTCAATTTAATACTTCCCTTGGGGGCGCACCGTACTCGAGTCAAGGTGATTGGCAAGGCCTGTGGCCTTTCAACTTAATCTTTAAACAAATTTTAATGAGCATTGTCTTTAAGGTGCGGTTCATCTTCTCAACTTGACTTGTAGATTGAGGTTTCCAAGGGGGGTGTAGCTTCTAGTTAGTTTGTTATGCCTGGGCCACTACTTGCGTCACTTGTCCAACAAAATGGGCCCCCCGATTTGATTCACTCTCTTTAGGTAACAAGAGCTTAGGGATTACTTTTTAACAGGATCTTGGCTCCTGTCTGAGCGGTGCAGTCAATTGCTTTTATCATTACTAGCAGGTACCGATAGCCATGAGTCTGGGGCAACTCCGAAAAGTCAATTTGAAATCTCTGAAAAGGATAGTAAGCGCATGGGCGACTTCTCATTTGAGCTGGGGGCTCAAACATCTTTGAATCGTTTTTGAGGCACAAAGGGCAGTCAGCCACTGTTCTCAGGTCTTGGTCTAACCTGAAGGAGGTGCTATCTGCCTCGGGCGCACCCAAAATCGGGGTGTTAAAGGGGGATGATCCCTTTATTAGCTAACCATAACTTTTGAACTTCTCAATGAGCGGCTTCAAGCCTGCACAGGTGGCTTTCTTCAGAGGATACTGCCTCATGCACACAGGGCTCTCCCTTTTTCAAGAAGATTTTAACTGGTGTTATGCATTTGCTCGGGCAGGGGTTCTGTCTGCCCACACCCATGGATCAACATTCTCTAAAATCTCAGTCCCTTTGGCCTCTGACACAATCTTGATTGCTTGAAGGGCCATTCGATAATTTGAGCCCTGCATTGCTGGCAGCTGTACTACAATCTGATTATCACGGAAGAAGATTTTAGCTTGCAGTTTTGTTAACAAGTCCTGCCCCAAGAGGGCAACCAGGTATGCAGATGAAACTACAAAGGCATGTTCCAGTATGTTATTTCCAGTCTTCGTGAGGAGGGGCTTACACATGGGCAATTTAGTTTGTTTGTTTTTTTCCCCTTTAATTCCTTTTATAGTTACATGCTTTCCACTTTCTCTCGCTGGGGGGCTTCACAGGGATCATAGAAAATGTGGCTCCAGTATCTACTAGGGCTTTACAGTCCTTGCCACCAACCCCTACTTTTACCTTGGGATTCTCCCGAGCGTCTGTTCGTAGGGTGGTGGCCCTTCAGCTAGACTCCCCCCCACTGGAGGACCCTGCCAGCATTTGGCAGCCTTCAGGGTGAGTCTCTTTTCTCTTTTCTTTCAGCTCTGGACAATCTTTCTTCCAATGTCTCTTCTCTCGGCAATACTCACATTTATTGAGCCCTGGTTGGCCCTTTCCTTTTCTGCCCCCCTCCTCTGGTCGCTTCTGTGCTCTCAAGCTGCGGTTTATATCTCTGCCCATGGTGGCTGCCAGCATTGCCTTTTCCTTTTTCCAGGAATGGCACTCTTTTCATGTGCTCTCATGTGCACCATAGCTCTAAAAACTTCATGATCTGGGGTCTGATAAGGCTAAAGCAGGCGGTGATATTAAGGCTTGCTTCAATTTAAGAAAAGCCTTTTTTATTTTAATTGTCCACTTCTAGTGGGTAATATTTTTGTTAAAGCTTCATACGGGGGCTTCGCCCCTTTTTATGGCTACTATAGCCTCCCTCTTGTAACAGGCACACTTATCTTTTGGCTTGCCTGTTCTGCAAATCATGTTTCAAACTCTCTGTGCCATGCACCAGTTTTAACTCTTTGTCTTCTCTGCAAGTTAGGCTGTTTGCCATTGCTTCGACAGAGACTCGTTTGCTTAGATCTTCTTACTAATCTCAATGACACACATTTGGGATTAGCTTTCTTTCTTTTTTAAGCCTTTTTGTCTGCTACTTTCTTCTGCCTTCTTTTATACCTTTTTCATATCATTAAAATCTAACACCATGACTGGAAAACATTTGTTTTGTATAGTAGGGCATGGTAGAGCAGATCTAACCATTATACTGCTCCTCTGACTGCATGGTCAGGGCCCATCAAAATCAAGGGAAGGGCGTTCTCATATGTGGAAAGAGTTCCAAGCCACCATTTTTGCATCGGCAACTCCACACTGCATGAGTTTTGGCAGAGTGTCAGGTTTGCCTCTGAGCAAATGGAACGTCAGAACAGTTCAGATTTTGAGAAAGAGCTGGAACACATGGGGCAGGAACTTTCTTAGGCTTCAGAAACACAGCTGGGCTTAGAAGTATCACGGGAGAGTGGGGGACTCTTTCCATCTCACCCCTTAAGTTAAGAGAATTTGCTGCCCCCCTTTTTAATGGGAAACTAAATTTCGTAGTTTCTCTTTGAACTTTTTGAAGGCTGTTTCCTTTGTAGTCTGTGAATCTCTAGAAATTTGTATCTGTATGCTCCATTAGGGTAAATGAAATCAAAGCCTTGGAAATCATAGAATCATAGAATAGTAGGGTTGGAAGGGGCTTGCAAGGCCATCCGGTCCAACCCCTTGCCCAGTGCAGGAATCTAAATCAGAGCATCCCTGACAGATGGCTGTCCAGCCTCATCTTGAATGCCTCCAGGGTGGGAGAGCCCACCACCTCCCTAGGTAATGGGTTCCATTGTCATATTGCTCTAACAGTTAGGACGTTTCTCCTGATGTTCAGCTGGAATCCAGCTTCCTGTCACTTGAGCCCATTATTCCCTGTCCTGCACTCTGGGATGATTGAGAAGAGATCCTGGCCTTCCTCTCTGGGACAACCTTTTAAGTACTTGAAGAGTGCTATCAGATCTCCTCTCAGTCTTCTCTTTTCAAGGCTAAATATACCCAGTTCTTTCAGTCAAATGCAGCTTTTTATCTGAGTGTTGAAATCACAAATTAAACTGTACACTGAGCTGATCACAAACAAACACACAATCTACAACAACGGGAGTTGAAGGCTATGACAAGCCTCACAGTACTTTTTATGGCAAGTCTTTAACTGGCCAAAGTTCCAGTCCATGTGCAGAGTGCCTCTAACAAAGAAGGCTTTGGGCCATAAAGAAGGGATGTTCTTAACAAAAGCTCTGTGTCTCTTCATCAGTTCGAATGGGGAAGGTATAACCTTACACCTCTTCTAGATTCCTCCACAGGTAAGAACAGAGCAGTGCTGCTCAGCTTTCCAGCTGTGATGCTTTTCTTGTTTTTTTGCAAATCTCACTCTTTTGTCAGGTCCTCACAGACACCTTCCAGCCTCTCTGCTTGCTAAGGCTAAACCAGCCACGGCGAAGGGGGGTTAGGCAAGTCCCCCTTGGCTCTGCTCTGAGCAGGCTGACAGAGATAAGCTTACACAGACCCTGATATTTTAAGAACTTGCTCTGTCTTTGTTTCTTGATTTTGCCACAGTCTTTAAGTCGTCAAACAAATCTCTTTCTTCAGAAGTTGCAACTTTTTCAACTGCTTTTGCTTCTTCTATCAGACTTGGATATGGTGGCAGACAAACTGTCTCTGGAGGGCCCCCTCCCTCCCTCCCCCAACAACCTCTCCTCCCAACCTAACAGACCGAATCAGACCGGGGGGAGCTCAGGGCACCTTGGGCAGGGTCTCCCAGTCTTCAAGCTCCTTCCGTGGGGCTTGAATCAGGGAGAACAGGGGCCTTGGGCTTCACCTCGGAGCGTACCATCATGACTTTATAATATTGAACTTTATATTCAACCTTTTCTCGCCTTCAGTGGATTTTGGTTGGCACTCATCCAAATGCTGATAACCTCACCTTCCCTGAGGCAAATTTATCTCTCACTACTTGATTCAGACACCACCCGGGGTCTCTTGCCCCTGTGGTCCTTTGCCAGTAACACATTTGCACATTTACACTTCTGTAACTAAGGGGGATTCTTTCCGCACCAATTCAACCAACCATCAATATAGGCGAATTGATCCCATTGCCCATTATTCACCACATTTTTATATACAGCATTTACAAGTTTTACACCAAAGGATCCTATGTCTGGCCAACTAATTCCAAATGCTGGCCATTCCAATTGACAGAGTGTAACCAGCTTGCCTTTCGACATCTTAGTACACGGAGTCTGACAAACCTCAGGCGCTTGACCTCCATCATACACTCCATCCCAAGGGAGTGGCAGAGCCCTCTAAACGGGAGCTACCCGGCCCCATTGTGCCTACCTCTATTTGAAACCATACACGGAGCCTGACAAACCTCAGACGTTTACACAGAGTCTGACAAACCTCAGACGCTCCGAAGGCAACTCAAACAGAAAGACAGAAGGGAAATCAAGTACTTACTCCGCCCAGCACCCTAGTGCCGTCTCTTCAGACCCATTCAGCCTGGTTGACTCAATCAATGGAGTCCACGCCTTTAACCTCCTGGGTGTCCCGACCCCCGTTCTCTGGTGCCGTGGCAGACCTCAAAGGCGGTCCGGCGCGCCCCACAGGCACCTTTGCCGGTTCTGTCGTTTGACCCCAGGGTGGTCCAAGGGACTCCTGACTGCTCGCCAGTTTGTTGCACAAAATGCTAGTTTCGCCCCCTGGAGGCTAGTCCATTTTGCCCCAAAGAGGAGAGTCAACTTCAGGCTGGGTCCAACTCGATTTTATTGTTTGCAAACAGTTCGACAAAGGAGCTCACGCTCAAAGCAGAGTCGACCCTGGGCAACCTCCGCGCTACAGTTTTATCACCTCAGCTTGCATTCCTCAGCCAGCGTGTTACTTTTGATTGGTTGCCAGCGGTTTGCTTGGCAACCTTATCTTAGGGTTACTGTCTGCTCATTCCAGGCATGCGCATCTCTTACAATACTACGTGCTGCTTAAGACACATAAAATGGCTTTTAGGTTACATTTTTACTACAAAATTAAAAGACACTTGCTCCTTGGGAGGAAAGCTATGGCAAACCTAGACAGCATAGTAAGAAGCAGAGACATCACCTTGCCGACAAAGGTCCGTCTAATCAAAGCTATGGCTTTCCCAGTAGCAACATATGGCTGTGAGAGCTGGACTATAAGGAAGGCTGAGCGCCGAAGAATTGATGCTTTCAAACTGTGGTGCTGGAGAAGACTCTTACGAGTCCCCTGGACTGCAAGGAGGTCAAATCAGTCCATCCTAAAGGAAATCAACCCTGACTGCTCATTGGAAGGACAGAGACTGAAGCTGAAGCTCAAATATTTTGGCCACCTAATGCAAAGAGAAAACTCACTGGAAAGGACCCTGATGCTGGGAAAGACTGAAGGCAAAAGGAGAAGGGGATGGCAGAGGATGAGATAGCTTGATAGCATCACTGATGCAATGAATATGAATTTGAGCACACTCCGGGAGAGAGCGCAGGACAGGAAGGCCTGGCGTGTTCTGGTCCATGGGGTCATGAAGAGTCGACTTAACGACTGAACAACAACTTCATGAATAGGATGGAAAGGGCCCTGTGTGCTGTTCTAATGCTAGAGAGTAAATGACCTCTGGACTCCTGACGAGCTCCCTGCTTTTGGACTGCCCTTTTTCTGGACTGGAGGAAGAGAAGCTGAGGAGAAAGAGTTGAAAGGACACCAAAGGGAGAAGAGACAGAAAATCTTACATGATGTGTTTTTGACCACAAACTTCAAGAAATGGGCTGTTTTGGTGACTGCTCCCAGGTTATGGATCTCCTTCCACCAGCAGGCAAAGACTTCTCTGATTAAGCAGGTCTTTGGCATTATCTGTAACTTTTGAATGTGCCAGCCCTGTTCATAAGCCTGCCAGGGGGAGGGATCAGGTGTTTCAAGAAATACGAAAAAGGAGTTGGAAATTTCACTGGAGTATGAAGAAAAACTTTATCGATTGTTTTGTTGGCTGGGACTCAGAGAGCCAAGCGGCAGTTGGCTGCCCTGATAGGCCCTGTCAGCATTCAATGCAGCTGTGCCAGCATCAGCCCCCACTTCACCTGAGAGCAACTTTACCTCATTATATCTGAAAGTGAGAAGGCAATTCTTGAGCCTAAAATTGTGAGACAAACCTCCTTTTTTTTCTTCCCCTTCGATGATTACATCATATCCCCAAGCTGCTATCCTGCCTGTAGACCCTGCTTTCTGCTTGGAGCCCTCTTTAATTTGAACAAAATTGACTAACAGCAGGATTTGGGACAGATGAAAGGAAGTGCTGCTACACAAAAGGCCTGAAAATTTACTGCAGTAAGATAAGTTGATATTCTACTGAGGACTGTGGAGCCACTATACAGGGACTATACATTACACCTATTTTAATATATGTTGCTAACATATTTTATTCCTTATTTGATTCAAATTATATGTTAGTGTTTTATCTCCAGTGTTCACAGAAACAATCTCAAATTAGAAAGCTCTTTTTAATTATTTTAATTAGTTCAATTTATTTTAGCCTGTTGCACCTATCTTAAATTATCTTCTAATGTTTTATTCTATTGATTTTAGTTGCTTTAGATGTTTTAATTTTCAAGTTTGGAAGTTGTTGCTGCTGCTGCTGAGTTTGTCCAAGTGGGTTATGGTGCCAAATGTTATGAGATACTAATAGGGTAGTGTATGGTTTTAAATAGCTTAGAAATGGGATATACAAGGAGGAATCATAAAGAGCTGGGCCTTTCGCCTGCATTCTTGCAGGCCCCAGTTAAACACCGAGTAAAACCACAGGCTAAAATTACACATTTTTTCTCTAAACTGGAGCCTTCAACAGCTCAACAGGCAAATATGCCACAGAGCTCAGAATCCCATCACCAAACTCTGATTGGTTTGATACCTCCCCCTGAACTTAGGACTACAGAACAGGGGAATTGTTTAGAAAAATCTGACCCGGACTCAGATGTGCCGCAGGAGGAAGGGGCTACTTTTGCTCCTGCAAAATGAGGAATATTTAAGCCCGCAGGCACTTTTAAAACCTTCCCTGGACTCAGTTTGCCTTGATGTCATGGGGACACAAAATATGCTATTTGCAAATACGTTGCAGTTCCTCCTACAAGATATTTCAGATAGTAAACAATCAAATATAGAATCTAAGCAAATTCTGAGAGACCTAATGGGTCTGGGTTTAGATCCTTCTCTTAAGTTACTCTGGGCTCTGGGTTCTGCCCCACAAAAGTTTGATATTGGTAGGAAAAGTTGTGTTCAAGCCAGCACACAAACTGATCCCCTAGAAGCTCCCACAGGGAGCCAAGCGAGGGCAGATATAATGAGGGAGCCCACAGTGCTGGGAGCTAAAGAAACAATTACTAGCCCTTCTAGCAACACCAAGAGAAAAACTGGGAGAAGACCCAAGAGAGAAGCCCTGACTCAGAAAAATTCCCGCAGGGGCGGTAGACCTAACAAGGGAAAAAAAGAAGCTAGCATCCTGCTACAGTACTTCTAATAGTCATTTTAATTTTAAGAGATTGTTTAGACTCATGGAGAAGAAAGTTCAGGGAAAAAATGATAACCCTAACAAGGTAAAGATGGCTCGGAGCTCTCGGAGGACGAAACACTCTTTGTTGCATCTCCCTGCTCTACCCCCAGTAGTCAAGGACCCTGACCCACAGGCAGCAATTATCGACCTTTTGTCACTCAACCCAGCTGATGTAAAATTACTACCTAATGATTCTCCCCCGCTTGGGGGCCTAGGTACAGATGGAATTATCTGCACGACTAAATTGCCTTTGGCAGCAAACCCATCTATAACACTTCTAAAATACCAGCTGGTCTTCTGTAATTTTCCAAGGCCAAGCAGCAAATTGTCTCAAACTGAGAAGTATTATTTTTTTACAAATCCTTAGTGACATAGGGCTACATTTTCTGTCAATTTTTGACATAGAGGATGTTGAAGATCTGTCCTTTGACTACCCTAATTTTGGGATAAAAACAACCTTCACTAAAACCTCAACTGTGCACTCTATCCTCACATACAGGGGGGCTTTTGCCAATGTCAGGGTACAGGTGAAAAGACATTTTTAAACACCTGGACCCAACCTTTGGTTGAAGGATGGTCTGTGGAATGTCAGGATACTGACACCTATAGACAAGAGACCCTCCTGACTCTGACCCCCTTTGTCAAAAAACAGTCAACTCTGATAAACTTTGACTCTAACAATTTAATAAATCTAGATCATGATGATAATGATAATGATGATAATGAGATTACAGTCAAAGAGTTAGATTTTACCAGGCATACGAATAAGAACCCTCTCTGTATGGCCCACTGGACTGAGAGCCACTATGATATAGACTCTGGTGAAGAATTCTCTCCAATTGAACAACCATTTACTTCTGTGATACCTGAAGAAGAAGCTTTAATTGATACATTCTATGACCTGCCAGTAATGGAACAACAGTCAATTACTACCAGGCTCCATGCACTGTTGAAAAGATTAGCCGAAGGCCACCCTGCTGTGGACCCTTCGCAAAAGCCTCTTCAGGTTCCAGCTCTACAACCAGACGATATCAGCTACACAGGATTACTGAAACCATCTAATTTAAACTCCTTGGAGAAAAAGGCTGCAGATGAGCAAATTGCAATACAGCCACAGCACTGCCTGACACCATCCTCCTTGCCACTTTCTGCTATTGAGCCTCTCAAGTTCACCTCTTTAGGAAAATCAAATTTAACTGAGCTGGGATTCTTTCAAACCAAACTTCAAAAAGTTACAGCAAAAATAAATTTACCACCCCGCCTTCCTGCACAGCCTCTGGAAAAAAGGGCCGCTGTCCCGCCCCACCTTCAAACACCTTCAAACCATGCAGCACAGAACTGTATAGCTGACGGACACTTCATAGGGCTAGAATTTGCATGCGAACAGTGGTCAACTCCACCCTCTCAGACCCCAGCAATAGACAGGCCGTGTGGAGATAGGGATAGCAGAATTATATCTGAAGCAACAGGACTCCACAAACAAGCTGCTGTCAGCATTAAGAGGGCTGGTCCATGCTGACTATCTTCCTCTCCACAGGTTGGCACTGCTATTTTTATTAGATTACTCTCTTGGAATGTTGCAGGATGGGCCTCCAAGCTGGTAGATGAGAATTTTTAAAAAATGTGCACTCAGTTTGAAGTTGTTTTTATTCAAGAAACCTGGGCTACCACTACAACTGTTCCCACTTTTCCAGGATACCTTGTGTATACCCAACCAGCTAGCAAATCAGATAGTAGAGGCCGTGCCCGGGGCAGTCTAGCAACTATGGTTTCAGTGGATAATAAACCAAATATTTTACAGCTTGATGTAAGCGATAGTAGTAACATCTTAATTCTTCAGCTGGATTGGCCTTCAGGTCTGACTTTTTTTTTAGTAAATGTATATTCTCCCCTGCAGAATTCAAAGTATGAAGATACCTCCATATGGAATGAACTTGATCAGGTCCTCTCCACCCTATTTGAAATACAGGCTGACCCAAAATTTTGATAGCAGGTGATATGAATGCTAGAATAGGACAAAACAACTGTAAAATCGGTGAGAAAATGGGACTTACTCCAGATGATCTAGCTTCTCTCCCTACTAGAAATTCTAAGGATTTGGGGCTTAGTAAAGCTGGTCAATTCCTCTTTGCTCTTGTTGTTAAGTTTCACTTATATATATGTAATGGGACTAGGGATGTATGAAAGGGACTTACCTTGTCCCGCAGCTTGCTTCGCGGTGGGGGGGAGGCGCTTCGCTTCTCCCCCCGAAGTTCAAGCGAGGGGGGGAGGTGCCCCGCCTCGCCCGGCCGAAATTCAGGCTGGGGAGAAGCGCCCCGTATCCCCGGCTGTGAAAGAAAAAGTGAAAAAAAACCCCAAACCCCGTGATAGGCTACGTAACGATTAACGTAGCCTATCACGGCTAGATTTCCAAAGTCAGCCGTGATAGGCTACGTAAATCGTCACGTAGCCTATCACGGGTGACTTTGGAAAAAAAAAAGCGTGTACACAAATGGCGGCGGCCCATGGGCGCCGCCATTTGCGTTCCTTATTTTGGCACGTCTAGTCTACGTAAAGATTTACGTAGACTACGGCAAAAATAAGGGAACGCTATTTGCGTTGACTTATTTTTGCCGTAGTCTACGTAAATCTTTACGTAGACTAGACGTGCCAAAATAAGGAACGCAAATGGCGGCGCCCATGGGCCACCGCCATTTGCGTATGCGCTTTCCCCCCCCCCAAAGTCACCCGTGATAGGCTACGTGACCATTTACGTAGCCTATCACGGCTGACTTTGGAAATCTAGCCGTGATAGGCTATGTAAATCGTCACGTAGCCTATCACGGGTGTGTGTGTGTTTTTTTACTTTTTAATTTTGTAATGGTGGCGGCAGCAGCCGGTTGGGAGACCGGCCCCCGCCCCCGCCGAACCGCCGCTGAACCGCCGCCGGGACCCGCCGCCGAGAGGGACATTCGGCCACGGTAAGTCCCACCCCGGGGGGGGCGGGGGGCCAGCGGAGAATTTCCCCAACACTTTCGGGGGGCCGAATGCCTCGGTGCTCGGCCTCCCGAAGATTCGTGGAGAAATTCTCCGCCATCCCTAAATGGGACAGATATAGACCCAGATTCGAACGTATATACATATATTGGCCCAAGGGCAGGAGTGTGATAGATTTTATGATCCTCTGACAATTGGCTCTATTCTTTTTCAACAATTTTAAAGTCCTTACTAGACCAGAGGGTGATCACATGCCAATTCAGATATGTCTTTCATTACCAACTGGAAAAGTTCCCCTCGTTTTTGCTTTTGCAAATAATTTAATAACTCAGGGAGAAAAAAGACTGTGTTGGAATGGGAAGCTGCAAGAAGAAATAAATTTATTTCTAGCAACCCCCAAGATGTTATCTTTGAGAGAGGAATTTTTTACCTCCCTGGCCCCCCTGGGAACTTATGGGAAAATAGTGAAAGAATGTAGACCATTTGTGGTCACTACTAAAGCTCCTTTTCCAGGCCTGCGCACTAGTCAAGGCTGGTTTGATAAACAGTGCACTGCTCAGAAACGTAGGCTGGCAGGAGCAATCAGGAGATTGAGGCAAGAAGGCTCCTTAGAAAATTTTAGGGATGTATGAAAGTGACTTACCTTTTCGTGGATTCTGTTCATGGTGGTAGGGGGAAGCATTCCGTCCCTCCCGCCGGAATCCTCGATGGGGGGGGAGGCGATCCGGTCCTCCCCCCCCGGAATTCTCGATGGCCGGCTCTGCTCCGCGGTGGCTCCGCAGAGCAGCCGGCCAGGCCAGGGCCATCTGCAGCTGGATTTCCAGCCGCAGTGGCTGCTGGGTAAAAAAAAAAAAAAAGGCATACGTAAATGGCGGTGGATATGGCTACCGCCATTTGCGTTCCTTATTTTTCGCCGTCTTAGTCTACGTAAATATTTACGTAGACTATGACAGCGAAAATAAAGGGGAACGCAAATAGCATAGTGGGCGCTATTTGCATCCCTTTTTGACTGTTACTATGTGTGTTGGATCCCCAAAGACAATAATCACCTGGGGCTCAAACCAAGAACTAGGAATAGATCCATATACTGCTTGTTTCATAAGGGCCAGGTCTGTTGGGTTGAACATTTCAGTGAAGGCCACACAGATGTCCTTATGCTTGAGCATTGGCATCAGTGACTGGATGAAATTTTCACCACTCTCATCATTTAAGGCAACCAGCCCAATCTAGTTCCAGTGAAAATGCAGGAGCAGCCGGACTAAGCCTGTATATTGAGCAATTTCATTAGCATCGATCCGGTAGAAGGAAGGAAATTCTATTTTCTCTGCCTGAACAGGGTTGACCAAACCATAACCAAGCTGAAGGAAGGAATTTCCTGTTAGTCTATTGCAACAAATTTTGTTCCACTTTAAAGACTGGCAAATTTTAATGGCATAATCTTGCATGGACTACTACACCTGACTTCAGATACATGAAGTGCTATCCAGAAGGAAGTCATCCATTTTAAACATAGGTATCTAGATGTAAAATGAAGATCTATGGTGTCTTTAAGGTTCCCCATTAGTGTGGATATCACCCCAAAAGATAGGGCTGACATGGAGGGAACCCTGACATAGTATCTAAGCATTGCCATGAACCATAGACTCATAGACTAGTAGGGTTGGAAGGGGCCTACAAGGCCATTGAGTCCAACCCCCTGCTCAATGCAGGAGTCCAAGTCAGAGCATCCCTGACAGATGGCTGTCCAGCCTCATCTTGAACACCTCCAGTGTGGGAGAGCCCACCGTCTCCCGAGGGAATGGGTTCCAATGTTGTATGTGACTCTTTGTAAACATGGAGGGGGGGATTTAGGGTCTTTCCCCAAATATGATAATTTGGTCAAACAGTTCCATTGTGTGTCAAAATCCATTAGAACACACAAAATTGAAAATGTGATACAATGTTAGTGGGTCTTAATCAGAAAGCCCCTCCACTCCACTTTCTGTTTTCATCCCAAGGTATGTGGCTGAAGCATAAGCTCTTTTATATGGAAATATGTCGCAGTACATAAAACACTGACAAATTTTATATTGTTATGAGGTTCAAGTTCCCACAATCACCAGAGGGAAAGCTGCATTAACCAACTGAAACAAGATTAAGAAGGGTTCTTGTGTCACCTTGTAAGGACAAAAGAACATCAGAAGAGCCCTGCTGGATCAGACCAAGGGTCCATCTAGTCCAGAATTCTGTTCACACAGTGGCCAATCAGCTGTCAACCGGGAACCCTCAAGCAGGACACAAATGCAACAGCACCCTCCCACCCATGTTCCCCAGCAATGGGTGTAAAGAGGCATACTGCCTCTGAACCTGGAGTTAGCACGTAGCCATCAGGAGTAGTAGCCATTGATAGCCTACCTCCTCCAGCCAATTTACCCAGAATAGACATTAAGCTAACCAGCTTGTAATTTCCTGGATCCCCCCTGGATCCCCTTTTAAACATTGGTGTTACATTGGCCTTCTTCCAGTCCTCAGGTACAGAGGCTGATCTTTGGGACATGTTGCACATTTTGGTTAGAAGATCAGCAATGTCATAATTGAATTCTTTGAGAACTCTAGGGTGGATACGCTTTGGGCCCAGTGATTTATTTGCATTCAGTTTATCAATAAGGTTGAGAACGTCATCTTTTGTCACCGCTATTTGCCTCAGTTCCTCAGACTCCCTTCCTGAAAACATCCGTTCAGGCACAGGTATCTGTCCTGTATCTTCTGCAGTGAAGACTGATGAGAAGAATTCATTCAGCTTCTCTGCAGTCTCCTTGTCCTCCTTTAGTACTCCATTAGGAGGAGGTTTGTTTATGATCCTTTCAGGTGTTGCAAAACTTCATTCTATTTCTCCCAATCCACTTTTTTCTTATGTAACAGACCCATTGCTGCCTGGGAATTGTCACGCAATAGCCACATGTTCTTCGCTACCACCAAGGTTATGATGTGCAGGTTAGCCAAGGTCAGAAGGCCCTCGACTCCTGCCATCCAGAATCAAGGCAACACACCTACTGCATGGGGAAAAAATGGTTTCAGAGATGGGCCTGTCCATCTTAGAGTTCCTGAGATCTGCAGGTCCCCCACATCTCTTCCCAAATGAATCCCCTTACCTGTGGGATCTTCTAGATGCCCATTAAGGATGAGATCTCCCTTGAGGATTTAGAATCAAACCCCCTGATAACGGAGAGCAGTTGATTATGTCTGCGACATTTATAATTAGGAAACATTTGCCCCCGTGTGGAGAGCAGAGACAGACTGTTCAAGTAGATCCACCTTGCAATGTTGCTGTGGTCATAGATGCGGAAGCCAAGGGTGTGGTTGGGTAGGAGGTTTGGATCCTTGTTGAGTTCCTTGATGGTGATTGCCAAGGCCAGGGCTTGCTGGTAGTGCTTGCGTATTGTCTTGCAATGATGGGGGTGTACTTGAAAGGTTGTCATATAGAGGAAGGCCAGGATCTCTTCTCGATCATCCCAGAGTGCAGGACACAGAATAATGGGCTCCAGTGACAGGAAGCCAGATTCCGGCTGAACATCAGGAAAAACTTCCCGACTGTTGGAGCAATACGACAATGGAACCAATTACCCAGGGAGACAGTGGGCATTCAAGACGAATGAATGAATGCCACACTGGAGGCATTCAAGACGAGGCTGGACAGCCATCTGTCAGGGATGCTCTGACCTGGATTCCTGCATTGAGCAGGGGGTTGGACTCGAGGGTCTTGTAGGCCCCTTCCAACCCTACTATTCTATGATTCTATGAACTGATGAGAAGTTGAGGGTTAAACAGTCCATATTGTTCAACCCTCCTTGAAGAAAGACAAAAACTTCTAGACTAAAGCCATCCACACCAAGGATTCACAGACAAATTTCGATTGCTCTATTGACACAGAAAGACACAAAGTCTTGCTAGATGCATTTCACAGGAACATCTGAAAGCCCTGCTGGATCAGATATCTCATTCAGCACATTTATAATTTATTTATTTTTTGAAAATACTTTTTATTCTATTTTTTACCTTTATAAATGAAATAAACAGTACCAACAACCTAGTCATTATCTACAGTTTCCAACAATACAGTATTCTTAGGAGGACACAGCAATAATGAAAAAGGAAAAAAAAACAACAGAAGAAGGAAAAGGAAGAAGAAAGCAAGAAAGAAAAAGAAAAAATATTAAAAAGTTACTTAAAAGGATTAAATTTAAACTCCATTGCACACAAACTTCAAATATCATTCTACTTAGGGGTGGACGAAAGTCCCTTACCTGTTGTCGAAGGACGTTCGCGGTGGGGGGGAGGCGCTTCGCTGCTCCCCCCGTGAAGTTCAGGCCGGGGGGGGGAGGCTTCCCGCCTCGCCCCGGCCGAAATTCAGGCCGGGGAGGAGGCTTCCCGCCTCGCCCGGCCGCGAACGCGAAAGTTTAAAAAAACAAAACGCCCCCGTGATAGGCTACGTGACGATTAACGTAGCCTATCACGGCTAGATCTGCAAAGTCAGCCATGATAGGCTACGTGAATCGTCACGTAGCCTATCACGGGTGACTTTAAAAAAAAAAAAAAAGCGCGTACGGATAATGGCGGCCCCCATAGGGAGCTGCCATTCGCGTTCCTTATTTAGTCGCTGTAGTCTACGTAAATGTTTACGTAGACTACGGCGAAAATAAGGGCAACGCAAATAGCCGGGAGGGACATTCGGGAAAGGTAAGTCCCGTCCCGGGGGGGGTGCGGGGGGGGTGCGGAGAATTTCTCCCCGAAACGTCTTCGGGGGGCCGAACATGTTGGCGCTCGGCCCCCTGAAGTTTCAGGGAGAAATTCTCCGCCATCCCTAGTTTCAGCACAGGCCAGGCTGCTTTTCAAAGGTGCAGAGGCGCAGGATGAGGGAAAAGAGGTTGGCAACGTTAGTGTGAATGGGGATATCAATTTTTATGTTTGGAAGGACAGAAGAGTCCTGCTGGACAAAACCATGGTGGTCAGCCAGATGCCACAAGGTGAAGTAGAGAAGGCCGCTGTCCTGACTATGTGCCTTGCAGCAATAGGCATTCACAGGTAGACCCTCTCTGAGCCTGGAAGTTCCATTTTTTAAATCTTATTTTTATTTTATTTTTATAAATGAAATAAACACTAACAACACCATAATCAGAATCTTCAGTTTCCAACATTACAGTATTCTGAGCAAAAGAAAAAAGGGAGGATAGCAAAGACGGAAGAGAAAAAAAAGGATTTATATTAAACTTGCATAAGAACAAACCAAATATCCAAATATATATCCAATTGCAGATTATACCTATATAGTAGGGATGTACGACAGTCACTTACCTGGTCTGGCAGCTTTTCTCACGGTGGGGGGGAGGCGCTTCGCTTCTCCCCCCGAAGTTCAGGTGAAAGGGGGAGGCTTCCTGCCTCGCCGGGCCGCGAACTACAAAAGGAAAAAAAAAAAAAGACCACGTGGCCGTGATAGGCTATGTAAATCGTTACGTAGCCTATCACGGGTGACTTTTGAAAAAAAAAAAAGCGCGTACGCAAATGGCGGCGCCCATGGGGAGCCGCCATTCGCGTTCCTTATTTGGTCGCTGTAGTCTATGTAAATCTTTACGTAGACCACGGTGAAAATAAGGACAATGCTATTTGCGTTGCCCTTATTTTCGCCGTAGTCTATGTAAAGATTAACAATCACAACGTAATTGTAAATATTACGTTGTGATTGCTTACGGATTTCCTCCGTAGGGGGGAATCCCCCCGTTGCTTCTGCCACACTCTCGCCATTGTGGATTGCCTTGGCCTGAACTTTCCCACTATTTTTGTAATTATTTACGTATTTTTTGTCGTTGCTGCCCGAAATATGTTTCCCACTTTCCCGCCCTCTGTGTGCTCCCCCGCTGTCTTCTTTTCTTGGACAGGGACAGGGATTTTATTAATTTCTGTGTATTTGTGCTTGATGATCCTCGTGTTTACTGGTCTTGTTGTTAACCTAACCGCCTCACACAGTCACAATAAAAAAAAAAACGGGGCTGCAGCTCCACTTCCGCAAAATCTGTCGTCAACTTCCTGCTAACTTCCTGAATGTCGTCTGCATTTGCGCTTGCGTCTGCGTGGGGATTTGTGGGTGGAGTTCTGTGGTGTGGTGGTGGTGGTGTGTTAGTGGTGGTGCTTGCTTATTATTGGATTTCCTCTGTTGTTTGTTCATTGTTGTGGTTTTGTCTGGTCTGTGTGTGTGTGTGTGTAGTTGTGCATTGTGGTGTTTTTGTACGGTTTGGTCTGTGTGTGTGTAGTTAAGTGGTGGTTGTGCACTTGGCTGTCTTGGTGTGTGTGTTTGTTTGTGTGCAAATTGCAAAATGGCTGCACCAGTGCGTGGCAGGAGGTGGGACCATGAGGAGACCAAGGCTCTCCTCATCAACGTTAAGCGCAGCGAGGCGGTGGCAGTGCTGTTTGGCAGCTCCTCCTGCCGCAATGAACTTTATTGGGCCCAGATAAAGAGGAGGATGGAGCGAGAGGGCCACCATCACACAGTTGGACAATTGAGGTCCAAATGGAAGGCGCTCAAGCAGTCCTTCGTCAGAGAGGGGATTGCTGCTGCCGAGCGGAGGGCACCGCTGTCCAACCCCCCCGCCTACTACTGGCGCATCCGCAGAGTGTGGGTCCAAGCAGGCCGGCCCCCATTTTTGCAGAGGTATATGCCTGGTAAGTTATAGTTATCCCATCCCATCATCAAGCTCAACTAAATATGAAGACAAGGCTGTGTACCGAAAATGAAGCTTTGAGGTCTCATGCAGAAACAAACAAACCCTGACATTTAGCCTGCAATCCTATGCTTGCTGAACTTGGACAGAGAAAGGTCCCATCATCTTCCGGCCACTTTGGCTGGTTGAAGAAGGGATGCTGGGAACTGCATTGCTTTTTCCTGTACAACCACATGCATAGGATTATGCGGGCCTGGCTACAACTCATATTACACACTGACACGCTGTCCATTTCCAGGGAAATGCTGCTGCTGCTGCTGCTGCTGCTGCCGGTCTCTGCACAGTGCACACAGGGGGACTGGCACCAGCCCAGCAGCAACAGGGCCAGCCTCTCGGTGTGTGCACGTCATCCTTCTTCGTGTAGTGATTGCTGAATTTTTGCACCCCACCCACCCCACCTTTCTACCAAGACATTGGCACTCCAGTCAACTCATGAGCAAGTGTTCATCTGAGAGCTTGGAGATCTGGGTATAGTCCACTCAGCCATGGAAGCTCGCTGGGTGACTTTGGCCCAGTCAGAAAGCCCCAGCCTACCTCAGTGTTGTTGTTGTGAGCATTAAATGGAGAGGAGGAGGATAATGTGAGCCGCCTTGGGTTCCTTGCGCTAGGAAAAAAGGTGGCATTTATGCAATGCATCACTAGAATGAACAGATACCATGGCATTGCAAATGTAGAAGTGGGGTGACTAGAAGTGCAATCCTGTGCATGTTTACAGAAGTCCAACAGTCCCCATCACACCAAAACTGTCAGTACTGTATGATCTGCCTCCCTAATTATCCCCTCATCATTAGACCTTGTGGTGGGAGGACAGAATCAGTGGTCCTTATGGTAGTGGGGATGGTGATAGACAGATCAATCAGTGACTGTGGTTTTGTTCACTCACCACATATATAAAGTCATTCATTCTGTTACTGTGACATCCCACAGCTGCGCATCGTGCCTTGCTGGCGGAGGAGGCACTGAGGGCCGCAGAGAGGGAGAGGAGAGAGGAGGAAGAGGAAGAGGAAGAGGAGGAGGAGGAAGAGCCAGCAGCGAGAGGAGCAGCATCTGTGGAGGAAGGCCACCCTTCTTCCGCAGATGAAGCCCCTCCTCTTGTGATCCTGACGCGTCTGATAAGAGACGTCCGGATGCTCAGGAGGACCTGTAAGTAGTGCTACAGAATGGCACCTGACCTGAGCTAACAACTCTGCCTGCAAGATGCATATTACCATTGTGCTTTATTCTTCTCTTTCTTTCTACACACAGGTGACGACCTTCGAAGGAGGGTGGAGGCCCTGGAGCGGGAAAGCCATCCTCCTCCTATGAGCTGAGGCCTGCAGCCACAGCCAGCCAGCCCAACGTTGTTTTTGAATTGTTGAATTGTTGAATTGTTTCTGTGTTTTGTTTTGATCTGTTCTGTTTGTATATAAAGTTCTTTCTAAAAAATAGGTTACAATTCCTTGGTTCAAGTCCACAGATATAATTTCTTAAATCTAGATCATTGTACACAATGATCTCTGTGTTTGCTTACTGTCAACCGCAACAAGAATGCCTCCCCAGAAACCCAGCCAAACAAGAACAGCTTCGCTCATAGGGAGATGGACAGTCCGCATCCCTGATGGTATGAATGAGTGCATTCAAGACGAGGCTGGACAGCCATCTGCCAGGGATGCTCTGACTTGGACACCTGCATTGAGCAGGGGGTTGGACTCGATGGCCTTGTAGGCCCCTTCCAACCCCCTGATTCTGTGGCTCTACGATTCTATGAAGTATGCTTTGTTTTACGTGGAGGTGCATATCACATACATGTAAACTGGACGCATACCAGAGGGATCCTTTCACATAGAACTCTCGGTGCTTAGGAAAACCCAAAAGCTGAGGGAGTCCAGGGAGAGACCACAACAAGGTCTTTGAAAGCAATTCCTTGATTTATGAAAGAATTTTAAATGAATTAAAAGCACACATCAACATCAAGAGAATTAGAACTATACATACATTTGGGGAATCAGAATCATATTTCATTCAGAGGGGTAAAGATACACATATACAGTCGATAGCGGAGTACACTGGGATGCACAGAGAACTCTGTGTGTGTGTGTGTGTGTGTGTGTGTGTAGTAGGGATGTACGCTGTTGCATAGTCCGCCACACACAGTCGGGCAGCGCAACTGGACTCTGCATGTGAGGTATTATAAAGCTCCGCCACATATCGCCAGTGCTTTGGGCTCTGCCCAGGCCAGACAGGGACTGCAGGTTTGGACAAAGTTCTGAGGGACACCTCAGTGTGACCACACTCACAAATTATATCATTCTGCCTCATTCTCCCTCAGAACTCTGGCTCACATTAGCAGCAGTGTCATCATCCCAGGGGTCCTCCTCGTCACTTGATGACTGCTCTACTCTGCTGACAGCTGGTGGTGGTGGAGGGAGGTGCTGCTTGGGAATCCATTCCCTGTTGGAGCGTATGAAGGCGAGGGTGGAGACATGTTCCGGTGTGAGTCTGCTTCGGTGGGCGGTGACAATGTTGCCTGTGGTGGAGAAAAGCCTTTCAGAGGCCACACTCGAGGGAGGGCAAGATAGATGCCAAATGGCGACTTTGGTCAGATTTGGCCAAACGCCACGTTTTGTCTCCCAGTATAGGAGAGGATCACTCTCTGGGCTGCTCTGTGTTCCTGAGAAACTCTCTCTTGAATAACCTTCAAGTTCCCGGACAGCCACATCATAGGCTGATGCTTTCCTGGCTGCTTTGGCACATTCCCCCTGCCTGCGCCCACTTACACCAAGCTCCACTGCCATTGAGGAGTAAAAGCTGAACTTGAGACAAGATGCCCCTGTGTCTGACTCTGTTGGTGGTGCAGCTGCTGTGGCGTCATCATTGCCCCTCCTGCTGGTGATGGTGCTACTGCTGCAGATATTGTCTTCAGGGGAGGTAGTAGTCCTACTAGCCTCACCCAGCTCCTTCTCATCCAGCCCATCTCTCTGGAAGCACTCCATGACTTTCTCTGTCAAATATGTTTTTACACTTTGGAAGTCAGGGTTGTCGTTTGGAGGCTCCGCACTTGTTGAGCTATCCCTGAACCGTGGTTCAAGGAACGCAGCAGCAATGTATTTCATGTCCCCCCTGATCGAAGTTATGTGTTTGTTGGTGCCCAGCTCCTGCAGAAGGAATTCTGCAAGCCTAACTGCAGGATTGGGGAATAATTCCCTGCCTCCAGCACTGGTGCGCTCACAAATCTCAGAATGGCGTTTTCTCAGCACCCCCCCTATGATCCTTAGCACAGGTAGCACTTGGCCCAGTGTGGCATAGTCTGCACTCAGTACCGCTGTGCATTCATCGAAAATGTTTAAAATGTCCACCAGGTCTTGCATCCAGAGCCACTGATGTGGTGTGACAAAAAATTTGGAGTGGTGTTGCTTCTCAGTGATGTAGTCGTTTATAGCTGGTCTCTGCTCACAGAGTCTCTGAAGCATATGCAATGTGCTGTTCCAGCGTGTGGACACATCCAAAATGAATTTGTGTTCTGGAAGGCCACGGCTACGTTGGATGGCGCCGATTGCCTCCATTGCTGAGCAGGGCTGCCGGAAGTGGGTGCAAATGGATCGGGCCACCTTAAGTAGCTTGCCAATTTTTGGGGAGGCGTTGCTCAATCCAGAACGCACCACAAGGTTCAAACAGTGCGCAACGCACGGAACGTGGTTTAGCCGTGCAATGCGGGCTGCTTTTAGGTAGTTTGAGGCATTGTCTGTTGCTACACAGCCCACTGTTAGATTTAAGGGGGCCAACCAGGACTGAACAACACCACTGATGCTGCTGCTGACGTTTTCCGCTGTGTGTGTCCCTGAGAGCATTGTGAGGGACAATGTCGCTGTTCTACGAGTCAGTCGGCTGCTCGCACTGGTGGATACCCAGTGCGCGGTGACACACAGGTAAGACTTTGTTTGGTTACTTGTCCATGTGTCACTCGTTAAATGTACACTTCCTCCAACTGCACATTTCAAATCCTGTTGGAGTACCCGTCTGATTGCAGAAGCCAGGGCTGGAATGGCTACGCCACTAATGGAGTGACGAGAGGGGACATCCCACTGAGGGCACAATCTCTTCATGAAGCGCACAAAGTCTTCATCTTCCACCAGGGAGAAGGGACGCATACGTGCTGCAATGGCCACTGTCAGGAGGTGGGCCCACAGTCGTGCCTGGGCGCTGTCAGAGGGGAATTTCTGTGTCAGCGCGAGGCATTTCTCCAGTGACACCTGCCTCTTAGCGAAGCTGCCTTCTGTGCCCTTCCCACCCAGACCACTTTGCGTGAGGTCTTTGGAAGATGAGGCAAAGAACTTGGCGGTACTGTTCTTTTTGGATGGTTGTGGCTTCCCGTTGCTATCTTTGGGCACAAGAAGCGGATGATGCACCTCCATGTGTCGCCTCATGGCAGACGTGCCCACTCGTGGACAGCCCCCTTCTTTTCCTAGCCGCACACGGCTTCGACAAATATCGCACATCACGACATAGCGGTCGTTCTCTGCATATTTGAAGATGCGCCACACATAGGAGCTCACCCTGCCACCACCATTTCTTCTTTGGGGAATGGGGGTTTCGGTTCCAGATGAGGGGGCATCGGGAGCTGCAAGTTTCCGCTCATCTGTGGATGGTGTTGTTGATGGCGCTGACCAGTGCTTGGCAGGGGACGTTTGTTCCTGAGGTTTGGGATTGCTCCCACAGAACCCAGAAGGCTGGAAGTGGAGAACAGAGTCAGACCCAGTCTCAGCAGGGGCATCATTGATATAGAAGGGCTCCTCATCATCTTCGCTGTCCGGATCACTGATGACGCTAAGTCCTCCGGCCTTTTTTTCAAAATCACCTGAGCCGCCGCCCACGAGGTGATCATCAGCAGGCAGCTGTGGACCTGGTTCACCTGTCCCACCTCCGCTGTCGGATGCAGGGAGGACGGTTGTGGGCGTCTCTGTAAAGATTCAAAATACGTAGAAGCAGAGTTTCATGAGAAATGCGACTTTTACACATGAGTAATAGCCAAGCGAATAAAACTGTGTTGTTGTAGCAATCTATGAAACATAGCTTGGAATTGTGATCAATCAACATGACACAAGGTGCAGATGTAAGCTACTACTGCACTAGCTAGCACTGCGAAAACACATTACACAAGGTGCAAGAAAAATGTACTGTACAGACTTCGAAACTCAACGAGAGTTATCTAAACGTGTCCTCACTGGTGAAAACATGAAAAGCATGGGGGAGGAGATATCTGGCTCCCTTGCAAGGTCCACTCCTTTGCATCAGCTCTATTATACCACTGTGTGGAACTCAGCACCTACAGGTTTTGCTAACCTACCCAAAGCGTTTTGCTTCCTGAGGCAAAGGATAAAATGGCACCCCTCCATCCCACATAGAGCGATAGCTGAATCTTACTTGAACAGTGACAATGGGAGAGCCTCTTCCACCACACCAGAGGACAACAAGCTGGCTGAGGAGCTGCAAGGCTCCCTAACGACAGGGCTGGTCCTGACCTGAGCACATACTTGGCGAATCCCACTGCCTTTTTCAAGGGTGCACTTGTGGTCCCCCAGGAGCAGTGCCTGATTAGTCAGGCCCTCTTTTTGTAGTAGCCATATCGGGGGTCAGACTAAAGGGACTAAATAAGTCTCTTCTGCAACATTTTAAAAACCATCCTCAGAAATGTAATTGCTTAATCAATTCACATCGCAGCTCTAGTTAAAAGAGATCAAGCCCAAACGAGACAGCAAACTATGATGAATGGCTTTGGAAACAAGCGAGCACAAAACACTGAAGTGTTTTCCCACCGAAAAGGTGTATCGTTTGAGAAAGTATTGCAGTTCTTTTAAAGACTTGGGGTTTTCTTTAGTACTGGAGCACCATGTAACATTTAAATAATATGAAATATGTTCACAGCAATGAATATGAATGAATGTAAAACAGTTGTGTACATTTTGTTGTGTTGAAGAAGAAGATCCCTTACCCAAATGGTCCCCTCCAAAGGTTTTGGACTTCAACTCCCACCAGGCCCAGCCAGCATGACCAATGGTCAATAATGCTGGGAGATGTAGCACAAAACCTCTGGAAGGCTGCAGGTTGCAGAAGGCTAATGTAGGGACTATTCAAATATTCAAAGACATTTATTTGTATCCAGATATTCACAAGCACCTGTGGTGACAGAGTCTTACCAGATTCAACCTTTGGAATGAGGTAGATATCTTGACTTTCATCCCGCCGCTGCAGAGTCTCCTTGGGAACATTTTCATCCGCTTTGGGTTTGGAGACACTGCCCTTCCGCTCACCATCCAAGGACTTTCTTCCTCTTCCTCTGGAGTTGTGGCCGGTTGTGCCTGTGTCACTTTCTGTAGCGGAAATTGGTGGTGTGCGCTGCTTACGGGTGCGGGGTGGGCTGGGGCTAGGGCTGCTGTCACTGTTGGTCACACCTTGGGCTTCCTCCGCTTCCAGCTCATTATTAAAATACCGCTGAAATGCAACCTCAGCGGTGTATGTTCTCGCCGGGCGTCCATGCCTCTTTTGAGTGCCGGATTGACCACGGGTTCCTCTTTTCTCCATGTTCATGTCTCTGGGCAGAAGGAGACATAAATGCATGTGGCAAAGCTGAAATCATGTGAACAGCCTACAATCGCAGATATAGTGCAGTGTAGAAGTAGTCACCCTCCAATCCAGCCATTCAGTGCTAACTAAACAGGGGCATATTGTACAGCAGACTAGGCTGAAAAGCCCAGGATGGAGGATGTGGTCCATCCATGCTCAGGAGGATGGGGGATGGATGGAGACCTTCCAGCTCCCCCCTCCCCCCGCCCCAGAAAGAAATACATCGGCAGGCACATGGGTGAATCCTGGAAAGCCCAGGAGGATGGGGGATGGAATCCTTCCAGCTCCCCCCTCCCCCCGCCCCAGAAAGAAATACATAGGCAGGCACATGGGTGAATCCTGGAAAGCCCAGGAGGATGGGGGATGGAATCCTTCCAGCTCCCCCCTCCCCCCGCCCCAGAAAGAAATACATCGGCAGGCACATGGGTGAATCCTGGAAAGCCCAGGAGGATGGGGGATGGAATCCTTCCAGCTCCCCCCTCCCCCCACCCCAGAAAGAAATACATAGGCAGGCACATGGGTGAATCCTGGAAAGCCCAGGAGGATGGGGGATGGAATCCTTCCAGCTCCCCCCTCCCCCCACCCCAGAAAGAAATACATAGGCAGGCACATGGGTGAATCCTGGAAAGCCCAGGAGGATGGAGGATGGAGGCCTTCCAGCTCCCCCCTCCCCCCGCCCCAGAAAGAAATACATCGGCAGGCACATAGGTGAATCCTGGAAAGCCCAGGAGGATGGGGGATGGAATCCTTCCAGCTCCCCCCTCCCCCCGCCCCAGAAAGAAATACATAGGCAGGCACATGGGTGAATCCTGGAAAGCCCAGGAGGATGGGGGATGGATGGAGGCCTTCCAGCTCCCCCCTCCCCCCGCCCCAGAAAGAAATGCATAGGCAGGCACATGGGTGAATCCTGGAAAGCCCAGGAGGATGAGGGATGGAGTCCTTGCAGGATGCCTTCCCCCCCAGTTCCCCCTGCTCCTCCATCTCACCCCAAAATCACTAAGCATAGGGGCACATTCAGGTAAAGTAAACATACCTTCACTGTAATAAAGAAAAAAGAAAAAAGGTTGAACTGCAGTGCCGTAGAACACGGGGATGCAGAGAAAGAAACACCCTCCTTGCAGCAGCTGGGACGGAGCAGCAGCGGCGCCTGTTCTAGTTTGTCTCTGGACTCTGGAGTCTAGCTTGGAGCAAGTGAGGCTGCTGCACGACTGCCGTCCTATGTGAACTAAAGGCGGGAATCCAGGGGATAAATGGTCGATGAGTTCCCCCCCCTCAATTATCTTCCTGGTGGGGTGGGGGGGTGGCCTGGAGGGATCTCGCTCACCTGACCTCACCTGACCTGAACCTGACCTCACACATACAATAAAAGTATAAAACAAAAGATGAGGCTATGCAGCTCAGCCTCAGGGCAGGCAGGCTACGTGCACTTCGTGACCCTGTCCCTCCCAGCAAAAGAAAGCCGCGTCGTAGCAGGAAAGGAAACTGCATGTTTATTAAATAGTTTCATGAAATCCCTTTCGCCATCTTTCGTCCTAATTTGCGAAGTTGCCTACATAAATACCTTCGTAAAACTTTCGGCAGATAAAAAAAAAAGTGCTGCATGAGCTCACGTTCGGGTAAACCTGGGCACCTCGTCTCGGGAAAGGGTTCGGCGAACCAAATGTGACTGATTTAGAGCCCATTTCACTTTCGAGAGAATTTCTCTGACCTCCCTACAGTATATAGCATTCTTCCAAACATTGCAAGTATTATTAAATCTTCAATCCGCTACACCACAAACGGTAAACCTTATCTTTCAATATCATAACCTCAGTCTTATAGAAAAGAAATGGGAGCAAACAATCCATTTCCATTGGCCATATGTTACCATTCAGTTAACGCGTATTAATAAACATTAAAGGTTTAACCAACAAGAAATGGTAATGATAATAATACCAGAATAATATTATTAATAATAATCAAAAGAAAAAAAAGTTTACAAAAAAGATAAATAAAAAACAAAAGCAAATCATTTGTATATTTTAAGTAATATCATATCTAAAAATATATTTATATGTGTACACACACATATACACACAAATAGGCATTTTATTACAATATAACACACAAAAAAGGAGAAAGAAAAGAAAAACATGCAAACATTTACTCTGGCATACTGCCTAGACAACTTATCAGCTAAAGCCCAAACAGCACTTCAAAAAAACAGTAAAGATGGCTAAGTTCCAACTCCGGGGGCTGAGAGAGTTGGTTCTCTTGTTTTAATTTTAATTACCAATTAAAAATGCTTCTGCAGCATCAGGATCCAAAAATCTTTTCATCTGGCCTTCAAAAAGAATGCAAAATGTAGCTGGATGTTTAATATGATATTGCAGGTTAATTTTCTTTGCCAAACTTCTTGCCTTGGTGAATTGCTTTCTTCTGTCAGCGATGCCTTTAGTATAATCATGAAAGAGCATAATCTTGTCATTTGCTGGTCCCCACCGGAGCTCACCTCATTCTCTTGCCAGACGCATGAGGTAATTTTTTGTGGAGACTTGTGAAAAGTGAACAATAACAGTCCCAAAAGTCCCTTTAGTGCCATGTATTGAACCAGAAACATGATATGCATGCTCAATATCGAGTAAAACATCAGATGGTAAAGCAAATAGCTCATGCAAAAGCTTATCCATAAATTCAGCCAAACCTATATCAGTAGCCATGTCTTTAATATCAAGGATGCAAAGATTCGCTCTGCGTGTGAAGGCCTCCAGTTGAGAAATTCGAGCAGACAAAACATTGTGAGATGCTTTCATGGCCATTTCATGAGCAGCAACCCGATCTTCAAGATCATTAACCTTCGCTTCCATCTTTTGAAAGAGATATTAATTAAATCCACAGCCCCCTGAAGGGCGGTTATTGAGTCCTGAATTGTTTCAAGTTTCTTTGACTGCTCTGGTAGCTGAGAAGACATAGTTTTTATCAAAGCAAGCAACTCCTCTTCATCTCCGGCATTTCTAGAAACCTTTGCCAGGGGAGCAATGGGGTGGGTAGGTGGCATTCTCAAGCCTTTCCTTTTTTCCTTTGGTACTGCCATCCCCCACTTTCCAAAGCACAACAAGCAAGTACAATTGCAGAAAAAAAAAAGCAAACACTTGCGCAGATTTAATTACAGGTCGTCAGATATTGCTGGTAGTTTAAATTCAGAAATGCTATTTGGAGCCGTTTGTCCTTGTGTCTCCTAATTGCTTAGGAGTTTCAAACAGCGTTCAGTAGTAGGGATGGACGAAAGTCACTTACCTGATCCCGAAGCTTGCTTCGCAGTGGGGGGGAGGCGCTCCGTTTCTCCCCCTGAAATGCTGGCCGGTTCTGGCCGGCGGGGAGCACCCCGTCTCTCCGGCCGCGAATCCTGTTGTCCTGCTGGGACGCAAATGGCGGCGTCCCTGGCCTGCAGTCAGCCGTGATAGGCTATGTAAATCCTTACGTAGCCTATCACGGCTGACTTTGAAAAAAAAAAAAAGTGCGTACGCATTTGTGTTCCTTATTTTGGCACGGGTAGTCTACATAAATATTTACGTAGACTATGGCGAAAATAAGGGCAATGCTACGTAGCCTATCACGTACATAGCCTATCACAGTGTTTTTTTAAAATCTAGCCATGATAGGCTACGTAAATCTTTACGTAGCTTATCACGTTTGTTGTTTTTGTTTTTTTTTTACACTTGGAAATGGCGGCGGCGGCAGCTGGTCAGAAGACCGGCCGCCGCCGCTTCTGAACCGCGTGAGCCGTGAGCCGCCGCCATGAGGGACATTCACCAAAGGTAAGTCCCATCCTGGGGGGGGCGGGGGGGCGGACTGTTTCTCCACCAATTTCGGGGGGGCCGAATGCGTTGGCATTCGGCCTCCCAAAGATTCGTGGAGAAATTCTCTGACATCCCTATAGTAGTTGACACTCCGGCATCTAATCTTAGATTCCAGCCCCTCTGTTTCTCCGCAGAAGCAGCTGTTCTTCCAAGATTTCATCCGGATGGTACTGTAAGCTTCCCCTTTTAATTCCAGGGGAAGATAAAAAGGTTTCACAACCTTTTCCCAGCTGTTTGAGATACGCAACCTGTGGAGCTCCACAAGTCGCTGCCTGACGCCATGGCTCCAACCGGATATCGGAAGTTCCATTTTTTTAAGCAATTGTGCAAACTTGGGAAGCAAATTCTCCTGTCCATCAATTCCACTGGCAACCCCTGCAGAGTTAGGAGAGATGGAGAAAAACATCTTTCTCTCCAGTTCCCCCCAATGCATCATATTTATTATGTTGCTCTCATGTACCCCCCCAGCTTCGTTTTCCGACACTATAGAGCCCCAGGTGTGATCACCTAAGGAAGGTGCTTCAACCCCCGGATTATTTTGGCTACCCTCTTCTGCGCCTTCCTTGGTTCCCTTTTTGGGTTGCAGTTGGGCGTGTGGTTGTTGAGCGATGTTAACGCATGCACGGACCAACCATCCCATCTCTCTCTCCCCTTTGCAGGACAGGGGACGGCCTCCCCTCACCCCAAAGTCTTGCCACTATGCGACGCAGCCAGACTACCATGCCCTTTTTGAGCATGGAGTTAAGAAAAGGCTGGTGATGGGGTTGGTGGGGGTGTCTGGAAACAAAGCGGGAAACAAAGGTGACAATCCGATGTCGTGTCATGGCTACGAGAGTGCTGGATGCCCCAAGTTCAAATCTTGCATCAGGCATGAAGCTCCATACAGTGGCGGATTGGGCCTCTCCCTCTCCCAGTTGCAGGTCTCCCCGTCTGTAACCCCGGGGTAATAATTCTGGCCTTCCATTTAGGGGTGTCATAGCGGTGGCTGAGACAATGCATGTACAGTGTGTTGCTAGGATTTAGTGAAGATGGGCCATCTGGGCAAGCTTCCCAGGTCTGGGAGTGTGCGAACAGACAGCGTGGGGTTGTGGACTGAGGCCTGGACCTGGGTTCTAATCTCTGCTCAGCCGTGAAGCATGCTGGGTGACCTTGGTCAAACCACCTCTCTGTCAGCCTACCCTTCCCTTACAGGAGGATGGTGACTGGGACGAGGAGGAAGAGGAGGCTGGAGAGGAGGGAGAAGGAAAAGAGGAGGAAGAGGAAATGGAGGAGGAGGAGGAAGAACCCCATCACGAATCAGATACATTATTTTTTAATCACTGAACATTTTGCCTGTTGCTACCAGGGCTTATCGAATTGTGTCCCTGGAGACCCTGGGGTAGCTTACAAAATGATGGGTTTGGCCTCAGTTTTAGAGAATTGGCACCACCACCAGGATTCCCTGAAAGGCAGCTGGCTGTTGTGAGTCGCCTGGGGCATGTTGTCGTTTGTGGCTCGTGCAGCTCAGGAGTATAGGAGAAGCTTTGAGGGCAGAAAGTCCTGGGTTTGATCTCCACTGTCTCCAGGGCCCGGGAGCGACCCCTGTCTGAACCCTGTGGCTGCCAGTTGGCACAGCATGGAGCTGGACGGGGCCCGTTTCTGTCTCGTGATGAGACCATCCCCTGGGGTTCATCCTAAAACACCCTCCGTACGCCTTTGCAGCTGGGGTGGGCAATGCCAGGGCCTTCAGGTGATTTGGACAATGACTCCCACAATCCCTGACCATTGGCCATGCTGGCTGGGTATGATGGAAGTTGTAGTCCATTTGGAGAGCCCTCGTCGGGGTTCCACAGTTAGGGCTTGATATTCCTTAGCAGAGAAAGTTTATAAACCCTGTTCCAGGGGTAGGAGGACCAGACCATCAACTTCAACGAACTGCACCATCTTTTCCTCCTCCTCCTCCCAGCCAGGATCATGGTACAGGCAAGCCCCAGCCTACCCTGAGGAGGCTTCAGTGACTTTGTGTTCAAGGCCTGCCGTTCCTTGGTTACGAGTCACACTCTTTTGGCTTCTTGCCCCTCAGCCGCCAAGGAGGACCTCTTGTGACGTGAGACCGGCTGAGCAAGAAGAACGGAGCCATGCCCGTGTTCTTTTCTCTCCCTGTGCCAGTGTGGTGGCTGCCTGGGCCACCGATAGGGATGGCAGAGAATTCTGCCACGGATCACGGTGAGGCCGAATGCCAGTGCATTTGGCCCCCCGAACTCCATGGCAGAACGGCCTGCCACCCCCCCGCCCCCCTGCGGATCCCCCGTGGATCCCCCCCCGGGATGAGACTCACCTGGGGCAGATCTTCTGACCGGCTGCTGCGCCGCCATTTCCACTCTTGTAAAAAAGAAATAAAAGAAAAGAAAGAAAGACGTGATAGGCGATGTAAAGATTTACATAGCCTATCATGACTAGGTTTTTTTTTTAAAAAACACGACGTGATAGGCTACGTAAATCTTTACGTAGCCTATCATGGCTGGGTGGGTTAAAAAAAAAAAAAGCGTACGCAAATGGTGGCGGCTACAGCCACTGCCATTTGCGTCCCTTATTTTTGCCCTCTTAATCTACATAAATATTTATGTAGGCTAAAACGGCGAATCAAAAAGGGACGCAAATAGTGCCTGCTACGCTATTTGCATTCCCCTTGATTTTCGCCGTCATAGTCTATGTAAATATTTACGTAGATTAAGAGGGCAAAAATAAGGAACGCAAATGGCAGCGGCTGTAGCCGCCTCCATTTGCATACACAGTTGTTGTTGTTGTTGTTGTTTTTACCCAGAGCCCTCCACAGCCGGAAATCCAGCTGTGGACGGCTCTGGCCTGGCCGGCTGGTCTGCGGAGCTGCCGCAGAGCACAGCCAGCCACGGAGGATTCCAGGGGGAGGGACGGAATGCCTCCCCCCCCATCAACATAATCCGCAAACGGGTAAGTGACTTTCATACATCCCTAGTCACCGATTCAGGACAGGCCTAATGTTGCTGACCCAGGCCAGGAACCTGCAGTGTCACCGGGACTGGGGTGTTTCAGCCCCCAAAGAGGGGAGGGGGATTTGGGCAGGGGCGTGGCAACTATCACACAATGGTGGAGCTGTCAGTTCCGGGTGTCTCCTGTTAAAAGGACCATGAAGCGAATGAGCCTTCTCTACCTGAGAGCCCAGAGAATTAGTGCCACAAAGAGAAAAGCAACCTTCCCCTCCAGATGTATTGGACTACACATCCCATCATTCCTGGCCAGCATGGCCAACATGGCCAACATAGTCTGTGTGTGTTATTTTGTGTTTATAATACTGGGCTGTTCCTATATACTACAGGTGTTCAACCTTGGTGGGCTGTGTCTGGCCCTCTTGGGATCCCAATCTGCCCCACTGGTGTTCCCCAGAAGGCCACACCCCTTTCCCCAACCCCCAACCCCCAACCCTTTGATGGTTTCCCAGCTTTCGCACCAGGTTTCCCCTTTCCGGAGAGTTTGCAAATCCTCTCTGAAGCCGGAGTGACTGGTAGGAAGACCTTTCCACTGCAACATGCTGAGATTGTGTGTCTTTTTGGTCCCGCCCCTTCTGCCTTTGGTCCCACCTACCCCTGAGATGTGGGCCCTGAGAGCTTCTCTGAAGCGGAGGTTTGACACCCCTGTTATATCACAGTCTATTATATTACAGGGGTGCGGAACCTCCCTCAGCCCACTGGCCAAATTCCGTTTCAGAGGAGCTCTCAGGGGCCACATTCCAGGGGTGGGTGGGGCCAGAGGAAAAAGGGGTGGTGCCAAGAATCCATCTAGTTTGAGCTCAAAGCTCTTACTGCCAGTAGCTCAGCCTTAGGAGAGGCATTTCGACCTTGGAGAATGGGGGAGAAATGTGTGAAAGCCGGGAAACCACAGAATGATTGGCGGTTAGAGAAAAGGCAGTGGGAACCAGATTGGGGCCCCAGGCAGGCAGGATTGGGGCCCTGGATCCAAGATTCCACACCCTTGCTGTATTATAGGGATTTGCGTCCCTGTGCAGGCTGCCCAGCGGCCGGATGTCCGGCTGTGAGAGTGGAGTGGAGTGGAGCCGGCCGGAGAGAATTTCGGGGGGAGGGACGGAACACCTCCCCCCCACTGCGTATGTCACCTTTTGAAAAGGTAAGTGACTTTCGTACATCCCTAAGAATTTCATTCAGTAAGAGCATGAGGAAGAAACCCAGGGGAGTAGCTGGGGCAAGTTTGTGGCAAAGTAAAAAATAAAATAAAAATAAACTGTAAACATAACACCACATAACTCTGAGCTTTTCTACAGGAGCATTTATTGTGTGCTCATCTGTCCGTATGCATGGTTGTTTATGGGTTCTTTAGACAACATCGTCTCCAATTTCACGTCTGTTTTTAAAGAGCACTTTCGGCATGTTTTTGAAAGCAAGGAAATGTGGTATTATTTGCAAGCGCAAAAGAAAATGAGATTTCCGCTGGTGTGATCACATTCTTCCACTATTCCACAGTGCCACCTAGAGGTGATGTAGCAGAAAAGCAGGAAAGGAAATTGTCTTTGCATGGTGCTCGGATCTCAATGCTGCAACTAGGGATGTCAGAGAATTCCGCAACAGATCTCAGTGAGGCCGAATGCCAGTGCATTTGGCCCCCCGAAATCCATTGCGTAACGAAGCCCCCGCCCCCCCACCCCACGAAAGACGAGCAGGACGAAGGCTCCGCTGCCCCCACCCCACGAAAGGCGCGTGAAACGGAGCACTTACCTGCTCCCATCCGCGCTGCTTTGCGAATGGTGGCTGTCCTGTGGCCACCATCCGCTTCCTCCTCTTCCTAGCTGTGATAGGCTACGTAAATACTTACGTAGCCTATCACGGCTAATGCAGGGATGCCATTTGCGTCCCTGCGGAGGCCGTGATAGGCTACGTAAGTATTTACGTCGCGGGGGGGGAACCCAGTGTACGCAAATGGCGGCAGCGACCGCCATTTGCGTACGCTGGGGTTTTTCCCCCTGCCATGATAGGCTACGTAAATATTTACGTACCCTATCATGGCTCAATACAGAGATGCAAATGGTGGCGGCTACGACAGCGGAGCCGGCTGGGCAGGATTCCGGGGGGAGGGATGGCGCGCCTCCCCCCTCCGCACGGATTGCCCGGTGTGGAGCCAGGTAGGTGTTTCGTACATCCCTAGCTGCGATGAAACAGCCTCATGTAGAAAAGCTCATGGTCCTTGACCATCCTAAGGGATGCCACAGTTCTGATGGCCTCTGCGCCTATGCAGAGTGACCTCCTCTGAAAGGTAGGAAAGTAAGAGGAGCCCTGCTGGATCAGACCAAAGGCCTCTCTGTTCTAGCATCCTGTTCCCACAGTGGCCAACCAGCTGCCTGAATGGGGAGCCCCCAAGCAGGACATGCGTGCAAGAGCAGCGGCCTGCTCAAGTTCTCCAGCACCTGGTATTCAACACAAGAGGTTCCTATCTTGCAGCAGTGAGTTCCATTAGTTAATTCCACATTGCAAGAAGCAGAACGTCTTTTCACCTGCCCTGAATTGCTGGTCCTGAATTGAATTGGCTGTTCTGGTGCGAGTGAGGCAAGAATCCTTCTCACCGTCCACGTTCTCAGGGGCTGAGGATGTCTGGCCCTCCAAATGTTGTGAGACTATGCTTCCCATTATCCCCAGACACTAGGGCTAATGGGAGTTGGAGTCCAGTAACATCTAGAGCAGCTCTCCCCAACCTGGCGCCCTCCAGACATTTTGGACTACAACTCCCAGCATCCTGAACCATTGGCCATGCTGACTGGGGCTGATGCGAGTTGAAGTCCAAAACATCTGGTGGGCACCAGGCTGGGAAAGGCTCTCCCTGCCTGCCATTGAGCTGTTACAAATGAGGAGACTGTGAGAAAAATAAGAAAGGTGGCAACGCTGAACCAGCACTACAGACATGGTTGAATACGTCAGGATTTGAACTCAGACTACCAAGAGTGGAACACTCAATGCCCTGGGCCTGGAGGGAGGGATCTGTTGACTCACTGTGGGTTTCGGTTTCTCCTACATCCTCTTCTTTTTAAAAAATCTCAAGTCTTTTCTGTCCCATTTATGAAAAAATACGTGCATTTTGGTCAGTTCTTATTTTAAAAAACCAGCTGCTACAAAATTCTTGCCTGTTCTTAGCCAGTGTTTCCCAAATGCCTGACAGCAGATGCGGACACTATTGCCTGTCCCCCCATCCCCAAATTAACGTTGCAGGCATAATGGCACTCTTGTCTGCCCCAGAGAACTTTGCTTTTATAAAGTTTGCATGAGATCCAGCCACCCTGAGAGGAGCCCGCCACTGCCCCCTGGCTATTCTCTGTGGGTCCCTGTTCTGTGCATGCCAGAGCGGAAGGAAGGAAGGCCAGACTCATGCAAGGAGACTTTCTCCTTGGGGGTAGATGCTGCGATGCCCCTGGGGAGTTTTTCATCAGAGGAAGAGCTCGAGCAGGGCGGCAGCACCTCATGCTTTCAGCTCAAATATGCTGGTCTTTTGGGGGGCCCACTCCCTTTGCCTTCAGCTCCACCGACCCCGGGAATGCATCTCTGAAATGGAATTTGGCCCTTGGGCAGGAAGAGGTTCCGCACCCCTGGGCTCAAGACCTCAGAGCCAGATGTCCTCAGGGAACAGGGCACAGAGCTGCCCAAAACAGTCCCGGGTCATCAGGAGCGATGCCTTCAGCTCTGCCCCCGCCTAGCCCCTGAGCAAGCCAGTGTCCAGGCTAGGATGGTGGCCAGGTGAAGGAGTGCCCACTTGCTGAAGAGGACTCCTTTTGTGCAAGGCTTTCCTCACAAGGAGATGTCTGACAAAGTGCCTGTGATGTCCTGCTGCTGAGTCTTGAGTGGGGCTCTGGAAACTCCAGCTGAGAAGCTCTCTAGTGGCTGGAACAACATCTCTTCGCCAGCTTTGGATCCAGAGTACGTCGCCTCTGTCGGCACACCTGTAAGTCACCTTGGGCTGCCTTTGGCAGCTCGCCCGCTCCTCTTGCTGGATCCATGAGTAGCATCCATTGTGAGTCCTATGTAGAGTAGAACCATTGAAATGAATGGGACACAAGTTGTCAGTCTGTTCCTGGCCTACTGGCTTCCTTCACCATGGTTGATATTCGCAGGGCCCAACGGGAGGCCTGCTGCTTGTTTCCAATTCACAAAGAAGAGAAACAGGTTCTCAGGATGTAGTAAAAATGTAACCTAAAAGCCATTGTATGTGTCTTAAGCAGCACATAGTACTGTAAGAGCTGCGCATGCCTGGAATGAGCAGACAGTAACCCTAAGATAAGGTTGCTAAGCAAACCGCTGGCAACCAATCAAAAGAAACACGCTGGCTGAGGAATGCAAGCTAAGTGATAAAACTGTAGCGCGGAGGTTGCCCAGGGTCGACTCTGCTTTGAGCGTGAGCTCCTTTGTCGAACTGTTTGCAAACAATAAAATCGAGTTGGACCCAGCCTGAAGTTGACTCTCCTCTTTGGGGCAAATTGGACTAGCCTCCGGGGGGCGAAACTAGCATTTTGTGCAACAATTTGGCGAGCAGTCAGGAGTCCCTTGGACCACCCTGGGGTCAAACGACAGAACCGGCAAAGGTGCCTGTGGGGCGCGCCGGACCGCCTTTGAGGTCTGCCACGGCACCAGAGAACGGGGGTCGGGACACCCAGGAGGTTAAAGGCGTGGACTCCATTGATTTAGTCAACCAGGCTGAATGGGTCTGAAGAGACGGCACTAGGGTGCTGGGCGGAGTAAGTACTTGATTTCCCTTCTGTCTTTCTGTTTGAGTTGCCTTCGGAGCGTCTGAGGTTTGTCAGACTCCGTGTCAGTGTCGGAGGTTTGTCAGGCTCCGTGTACTAAGATGTCGAAAGGCAAGCTGGTTACACTCTGTCAATTGGACTGGCCAGCATTTGGAATTAGTTGGCCAGACATAGGATCCTTTGGTGTAAATCTTGTAAATGCTGTATATAAAAATGTGGTGAATAATGGGCAATGGGATCAATTCGCCTATATTGATGGGTGGTTGAATTGGTGCGGAAAGAATCCCCCTTAGTTACAGAAGTGTAAATGTGCAAATGTGTTACTGGCAAAGGACCGCAGGGGCAAGAGACCCCGGGTGGTGTCTGAATCAAGTAGTAAGAGATAAATTTGCCTCAGGGAAGGTGAGGTTATCAGCATTTGGATGAGTGCCAACCAAAATCCACTGAAGGTGAGAAAAGGTTGAATATAAAGTTCAATATTGTAAAGTCATGATGGTATGCTCCGAGGTGAAGCCCAAAGCCCCTGTTCCCCCCGATTCAAGCCCCACGGAAGGAGCTTGAAGACTGGGAGACCCTGCCCAAGGTGCCCTGAGCTCCCCCCGGTCTGATTCGGTCTGTTAGGTTGGGAGGAGAGGTTGTTGGGGGAGGGAGGGAGGGAGGGGGCCCGCCAGAGACAGTTTGTCTGCCACCGTATCCAAGTTTGTTAGAAGAAGCAAAAGCAGTTGAAAAAGTTGCAACTTCTGAAGAAAGAGATTTGTTTGACGACTTAAAGACTGTGGCAAAATCAAGAAACAAAGACAGAGCAAGTTCTTAAAATATCAGGGTCTGTGTGAGCTTCTCTCTGTCAGCCTGCTCAGAGCAGAGCCAAGGGGGACTTGCCTAACCCCCCTTCGCCGCGGCTGGTTTAGCCTTAGCAAGCAGAGAGGCTGGAGGTGTCTGTGAGGACCTGACAAAAGAGTGAGATTTGCAAAAAAAAACAAGAAAAGCATCACAGCTGGAAAGCTGAGCAGCACTGCTCTGTTCTTATCTGTGGAGGAATCTAGAAGAGGTGTAAGGTTACACCTTCCCCATTCGAACTGATGAAGAGACACAGAGCTTTTGTTAAAACGCATCCCTTCTTTATGGCCCAAAGCCTTCTTTGTTAGAGGCACTCTGCACATGGACTGGAACTTTGGACAGTTAAAGACTTGCCGTAAAAAGTACTGTGAGGCTTGTCATAGCCTTCAACTCCCGTTGTTGTAGATTGTGTGTTTGTTTGTGATCAGCTCAGTGTACAGTTTGATTTGTGATTTCAACACTCAGATAAAAAGCTGCATTTGACTGAAAGAACTGGGTATATTTAGGCTTGAGAAGAGAAGACTGAGAGGAGATCTGATAGCACTCTTCAAGTACTTAAAAGGTTGTCCCAGAGAGGAAGGCCAGGATCTCTTCTCAATCATCCCAGAGTGCAGGACACGGAATAATGGGCTCAAGTGACAGGAAGCTGGATTCCGGCTGAACGTCAGGAGAAACGTCCTAACTGTCAGAGCAATACGACAATGGAACCAATTACCTGGGGAGGTGGTGGGCTCTCCCACCCTGGAGGCCTTCAAGACGAGGCTGGACAGCCATCTGTCAGGGATGCTCTGATTTGGATTCCTGCGCTGAGCAGGGGGTTGGACTCGATGGTCTTGTAGGCCAACCCTACTATTCTATGATTCTATGAATACACAGGTTCATACGGGAAGAGGTGTGCCATCAGGTATTGCGCTCCCGAGCCATGTAAAGCTTTATAGATCAAAACCAGGACCTTGAATTGGGCTTGGAAACATACAGGCAGCCTTTTTCAGTCCGCAAAGCAGCATGCAATAGATTTCTACAAAATTGCAAAATAACCCCTTCTAGCCACCTTCCTCAACCTGCTGTGTTCTGGATGTGTTGGCCTGCAAATTCCAGCATCCCCCAGACTGCAAAGCTGGCTGGGGCATGCTGGGAGTCGTAGTCGGATACACCCATCTATATGGAAGTAATATGTCGCCATCTTGGCTAGTAGCTGTTGATTGCCTCTGTGAAACGGGAACATTAACGAGAGCAGTGTTTGGCGGACCCATGAGTGCTCCTTGAGAAAGTCATGGCTTAATCATCTGCCACACCAGTAAAATAAAATTTTAAAATGCCACGCGCAATTAAAACAATAACTATTCAAGCCACAGCGTAAACTCCAAAAGCCCCAGTGGATGAAATAGATTTTGGCAGTTGCCGTGATCATTGCCACTTCGCAGAGTTGTCCAGGAATGCCCTCTCACTTGTCGACGCCTGCTTCTCCTCTGACAGAGATCTTCAGGAGATCGGGCCAGATTCGCACACATGTGTGATTGGCGTGTAAGAGTTGAGGAACGTGGGGCTTCACCCTCAGCCCTCAACTGCCCTAAAGTTTTCGCTGAGTCCGAACATCCGGTGGTACTCAAGCGATGCCCGTTGAGGCCTTCAGAGTCATTGCTGGGGTTAATTACAAGCAGGGCCAGCGTCAAGGTTTGGCGTGGTCGGGCACCTGCCCAGGGCCCATACCCCAGCAGGGGCTCTGACAAGAACCCCCTGGAGTTGCACCTCCTTTTCCCCATTTCAGCCTGCTTGTCCACCTGACAGCAGCACCCAGATGACAGTGGTGGAGAGAGGGAGAAGGAGCGGATGTTGCTGCCTACTTTCTCCCTGGCTCTTCACCTGTCGAGCAAGCAAATGGTAGCAGTGATGAGGAAGAGGAGAATGAGGAAGCGTGACTGGTGACCATGGTGGTAGACTCAGTGAGGGAGGAGGGGGCCCACAGCGGGCCCTCCAAAGCCTAGAGGCAGCACTGCTCAGAAGACAGGAACTTGGGAGCTCCGAACTTTGTCTGCCAACTCCTTCCCCGCCCCCCCCGCCGCCGTTCCTTGTGGCTGAATGAATTGCATGACGCAAGCATGCTATGCAAACCTGCATGACTCATGTAAGCCGCCTTGAACTCCTGTGTGGTGCGGATGATTAGCGCAGGAAGAGCAGGGCGGCGGGGGTAAATGTGCTTGGTTAGGCTGTGGACTTAAAGGGCGAAGCGCAGAGTCTTCAGACCAGGGAGAGCAGCTTCTCCCCTGAGCTGAGCGAGTCGGGAGTTAATTGGCACCCTGACGCCTGCTGCTTAAAGAGGGAGGCTGGTCCATCCCAAGCCGAAGAGAGTTCTGGCAGGTGTGGTGGCGTAGGAGTGCGGGCATGACCCCCACTTGCCTTGTCAGTGGCTGATGGGTTGCGCTTCCCTTGAAAAATCCAAAGGCGCAAGAGGGCGCGAGTGGGGGCGGGCAGGGCGTGTGCACGAGGGGGGGAGGGGGGGTGCGCACACGTGAGGGAGGGGGAGGGTAAGCGCGTGAGAGAGAGACCTTCACGCTAAAATGATCCAGGGGCTGGTGCATCTCCCCTATGAGAGAAGGTTACAACAGCTGGGATTGTTTAGCTTGGAAAAGGGTAAGTGAGGGGAGGCATGAGAGAGGTCTGCAAAATTATGCCTGGTGTGGAGAACGCGGATAGGGAGACATTTTTCTCCCCCTCTCAGAATACTAGAACCCAATGGGATCATCCCATGAAGCTGATTGGTGGGAGAATCAGGACAGATCCAAGGAAGGACTTCTACACACAGTGCAGAGTTAAACTATGGAACTCCCTACCACAGGATGTAGCAATGGCCACCCATTTGGATGGCTTTAAAAGGGAGTTGGACAGATTCCTAGAAGAGAAGGCAATCAGTGGCTACTAGTCCTGATGGCTATGGGCTACCTCCAGGACCAGAGGCAGTGAGCCTATGGACACCAGCTTCAGGGGAACATGGGCGGGAGGGTGCTGTTGCGCTCATGCCCTGCTTGTGGGTTCCTGGTCGACAGCTGGTTGGCCTGTGTGGACAGAATGCCGGACTAGATGGACCCTTGGTCCGATCCAGCAGGGCTCTTCTGATGTTCTTAACTTCTGGAAATCCTTTTTAGTTCAGATATGAATTCCCACCAGAAAAATAAAACTGCCGTTATTGTTGGCAAGGGATGGGTTGCACCTCACAAAGGCTGGGAAGAATGTGTTTGGCTACAGCATGAAGAACTTCATCAGGAGGGCTTTAAATTGAATCCTACGGGGAAGGGAGATGTAAAGTTTGGGGTAACAATGGACGAAGGCTCATGCACCGCAGCAGAGAGAACAGCTTTAATAGCACCCAATAATAGTCTTCGGACACATGTAGGAAGAAAGCCAGACTATGAAGCACATGGTCTTCGGTGTCTATATACTAATGCTCGGAGTATGGGAAACGAACAGAACGAACCTGAACTCTTAATACAGGAGGGAAATTATGACTTGATAGGTGTAACTGAGACTTGGTGGGATGACTCTCATGACTGGAATACAGCAACTGAAGGATATAACTTGTTCAAAAAGAACAGGAGGAACAGAAAGGGAGGTGGGGTTGCACTGTATGTGAAAAATACCTATCTCTGCACAGAAATACAGGAGGAGGAGCTTGGTAGCCCCATCGAGAGCAGCTGGATCAAAATAAATGGATCAAAGAATAAAAGGAACCTGATGGTCGGAGTCTACTACCGGCCACCCTATCAAGGAGAAGACAAGGATGAAACTTTTGAAAAGCAAGTAGCCAGTGTTTTAAGGAAGCATGATGTAGTAGTAATGGGGGACTTCAATTTCCCTAATATTTGTTGGGAGACAAATTCTGCAAAACATGGCCCCTCCAGGACATTCCTGACTTATGTGGCGGATAACTTCCTCCTACAGAAAGTAGAGGAAGGAACTAGAGGATCGGCTATCCTTGACTTGATCCTAACCAACAGAGATGACTTAGTGGATAAAGAAGCAGTTACAGGAACTCTCTGGGGAAGCGACCATGTTGTACTTGAGTTCGTGGTTCTAAGGGAAGCAGAAGCCGAGTGTAGTCAAACGCATACCCTGGATTTTAGGAAAGCTGATTTTAATAAACTCAGAGCAATGATCAGTAAGGTTCCATGGCAAGCGACGCTAACGAGAAAAGGAGTCCAAGATGGGTGGGAGCTTTTAAGAAAGGAAATTCTCAAGGCACAATCACAAACAATTCCAACAAGAAGAAAAGGTGGGAGACAACGGAAGAAGCCAATGTGGCTTCACAAAAAGCTTAGAGATGACCTGAAAACAACAAAGGACACATATAGGAAGTGGAAAGAAGGCCAAGTAACAAAGGAAGAGTACAGGCAGGTAGCACAGAATTTCAGGGATGGTGTCAGGAAGGCTAAAGCTGAGAACGAGCTGAGGTTAGCGAGGGATGCTAAAAACAACAAAAAGGCTTTCTTCAGCTACGTGCATAGTCAAAGGCAGAGGAAAGAAATGGTGGTTCAGCTCTTAAATAAGGATGGCAAAATGATAACAGATGACAAAGAAAAGGCAGAGGTGCTTAATTCCTGCTTTGGCTCAGTCTTCTCCCAAAAGAGGGTCTATGACCCCCCTGGCAAAGGCGAAGTACAGGCTGAAGGGGCAGGATTGCAGCTTGAGTTCGATAGGCATGTGGTCAAGGAACACCTAATTACCTTGCATGAGTTCAAATCTCCAGGGCCAGATGAACTGCATCCTAGAGTAATAAAGGAACTGGCCGAAGAACCCTTAGAACCGCTGTCTATTCTCTTTGAGAAATCATGGAGGACAGGGGAAGTGCCAGATGACTGGAGGAGGGCTAATGTTGTCCCTATCTTCAAAAAGGGTAAAAAGGAGGAACCTGGGAACTACAGACCAGTCAGTCTGACATCAATCCCTGGGAAAATTCTGGAGCAGATGATAAAGCAATCCATCTGGAAGCACCTTGAAAACAATGCAGGGATTACTCAAAGCCAGCATGGATTTGTCAAGAACAAGTCCTGCCAGACAAATCTGATCTCATTTTTGGATCAGGTAACCTCCCTTGTGGACCATGAGAATGCTTTGCCCGTAACATACCTTGACTTCAGCAAAGCTTTTGACAAAGTGCCCCATGATATCCTGATGAGCAAACTAGCTCAAGGTGGGCTAGATGAAACAACGATCCGGTGGATCCACAGTTGGCTACAGAATCGGACTCAAAGAGTGCTTATCAATGGGACCTTCTCAAACTGGGGAGAGGTCACGAGCGGGGTACCGCAGGGCTCGGTCTTGGGCCCAGTGCTCTTCAACATTTTTATTAATGACTTGGAGGAGGCGGTGCACAAAATTGGGCGGGATAGCTAATCCTTTGGAAGACAGAAACAAAATTCAAAGTGATCTGGATAGATTGGAGCGCTGGTGTTGCACAAAATGCTAGTTTCGCCCCCTGGAGGCTAGTCCAATTTGCCCCAAAGAGGAGAGTCAACTTCAGGCTGGGTCCAACTCAATTTTATTGTTTGCAAACAGTTCGACAAAGGAGCTCACGCTCAAAGCAGAGTCGACCCTGGGCAACCTCCGCGCTACAGTTTTATCACTTAGCTTGCATTCCTCAGCCAGCGTGTTACTTTTGATTGGTTGCCAGCGGTTTGCTTAGCAACCTTATCTTAGGGTTACTGTCTGCTCATTCCAGGCATGCGCAGCTCTTACAGTACTATGTGCTGCTTAAGACACATACAATGGCTTTTAGGTTACATTTTTACTACAATTCCCCCCTCAAAAGGCTTTTCTCAAATTTATACTCTCTTTGGTCCCGCGGTGGACTACGCACTTAAAGGCGCAAACTATTATCGCTGTGGCATTGACGGTTTTCTCTAAACAGCAAGTGAGGCCTGGGACGCCCTTGTTCTAGCTACTAGAATGTTGACAACAAAAACACTTTTTTTTTGAACTTTTGGAACTCAGTTTTGTTCCGTTCATCAGGAACCCTTGAAAGGAGAGCGCCCTCTTTCTGCAGAGCTACTTGAGTCCTTTCAGGGGTTCATTATTCCAACGGTGCCCTTCAGGTGGGTCAGCTTCCGGTGTGACCCTCTCTGGTGCAGGTGATGCCTTTATTCAGTGTGATGAATCCACTTCTTTTCTTTGGCGACTTTCATAGCAATGGGAGTGGTAAGTAGGATCTGAAACAGACCCTTCTGCTTCTTGGTAGGTGGTTCATCTTTCTAGGACTGGATTAGCACCCAATCGCTGGGATTGAGATTATGCACTGGAGCATCTAAAGGCCAGGATTGGTGCGGTGTCGCAAACCTGTGAAAACAAAACAGACTGCAAAGCAGTAACATAACCTTGAATCTTAAAACTTTTACTTTTAAATTCACATTTAAGCTATCAGCCATAGGTGATATCCGAGGTGGGCGCTTATGGAACGTTTAAAAGGTGTCAATTTAATACTTCCCTTGGGGGCGCACCGTACTCGAGTCAAGGTGATTGGCAAGGCCTGTGGCCTTTCAATTTAATCTTTCAACAAATTCTAATGAGCATTGTCTTTAAGGTGCGGTTCATCTTCTCAACTTGACTTGTAGATTGAGGTTTCCAAGGGGGGTGTAGCTTCTAGTTAGTTTGTTATGCCTGGGCCACTACTTGCGTTACTTGTCCAACAAAATGGGGCCCCTGATTTGATTCACTCTCTTTAGGTAACAAGAGCTTAGGGATTACTTTTTAACAGGATCTTGGCTACTGTCTGAGCGGTGCAGTCAATTGCTTTTATCATTACTAGCAGGTACCGATAGCCATGAGTCTGGGGCAACTCTGAAAAGTCAATTTGAAATCTCTGAAAAGGATAGTAAGCACATGGGCGACTTCTCATTTGAGCTGGGGGCTCAAACATCCTTGAATCATTTTTGAGGCACAAAGGGCAATCAGCCACTGTTCTCAGGTCTTGGTCTAACCTGAAGGAGGTGCTATTTGCCTCGGGCGCACCTAAAATTGGGGTGTTAAAGGGGGACGATCCCTTTATTAGCTAACCATAATTTTTGAACTTTTCAATGAGCGGCTTCAAGCCTGCACAGGTGGCTTTTTTCAGAGGATACTGCCTCACGCACACAGGGCTCTCCCTTTTTAAAGAAGATTTTAACTGGTGTCATGCATTTGCTCGGGCAGGGGTTCTGTCTGCCCACACACATGGATCAACATTCTCTAAAATCTCAGTCTCTTTGGCCTCTGACACAATCTTGATTGCTTGAAGGGCCATTCGATAATTTGAGCCCTGCATTGCTGGCAGCTGTACTACAATCTGATTATCACTGAAGAAGATTTTAGCTTGCAGTTTTGTTAACAAGTCCCGCTCCATGAGGGCAACCAGGTATGCAGATGAAACTACAAAGGCATGTTCCAGTATATTATTTCCAGTCTTCGTGAGGAGGGGCTTACACAGGGATCATAGAAAATGTGGCTCCAGTATCTACTAGGGCTTTACAGTCCTCGCCACCAACCCTTACTTTTACCTTGGGATTCTCCCGAGTGTTTGTTCGTAGGGTGGTGGCCCTTCAGCTAGACTCCCCCCCACTGGAGGACTCTGCCAGCATTTGGCAGCCTTAAGGGTGAGTCTCTTTTCTTTTTTCTTTCAGCTCTGGACAATCTTTCTTTTAATGTCTCTTCTCTCGGCAATACTCACATTTATTGAGCCTCGGTCGGCCCTTTCCTTTTCTGCCTCTCCCCCCCACTGTGGTCGCTTCTGTGCTCTCAAGCTGCTGTTTATATCTCCGCCCATGGTGGCTGCCAGCATTGCCTTTTCCTTTTTCCAGGAATGGCACTTTTTTATGTGCTCTCATGTGCACCATAGCTCTAAAAACTTCATGATCTGGGGTCTGATAAGGCTAAAGCAGGCGGTGATATTAAGGCTTGCTTCAATTTAAGAAAAGCCTTTTTTATTTTAATTGTCCACTTCTAGTGGGTAATATTTTTGTTAAAGCTTCATACGGGGGCTTCACCCCTTTTTATGGCTACTATAGCCTCCCTCTTGTAACAGGCACACTTATCTTTTGGCTTGCCTGTTCTGCAGATCATGTTTCAAATTCTCTGTGCCATGCACCAGTTTTAACTCTTTGTTTTCTCTGCAAGTTAGGCTGTTTGCCATTGCTTCGACAGAGACTCGCTTGCTTAGATCTTCAACGACACACATTTGGGATAAGCTTTCTTTCTTTTTTAAGCCTTTTTGTCTGCTACTTTCTTCTGCCTTCTTTTATACCTTTTTCATATCATTAAAATCTAACACCATGACTGGAAAACATTTGTTTTGTATAGTAGGGCATGGTGGAGCAGATCTACCCGTTATACTGCTCCTCTGACTGCATGGTCAGGGCCCATCAAAATCAAGGGAAGGGCGTTCTCATATGTGGAAAGAGTTCCAAGCCACCATTTTTGCATCGGCAACTCCACACTGCATGAGTTTTGGCAGAGTGTCAGGTTTGCCTCTGAGCAAATGGAACGTCAGAACAGTTCAGATTTTGAGAAAGAGCTGGAACACATGGGGCAGGAACTTTCTTAGGCTTCAGAAACACAGCTGGGCTTAGAAGTATCACGGGAGAGTGGGGGACTCTCTCTCTCTCACCTCTTAAGTTAAGAGAATTTGCTGCCCCCCTTTTTAAAGGGAAACTAACTTTCGTAGTTTCTCTTTGAACTTTTTGAAGGCTGTTTCCTTTGTAGTCTATGAATCTCTAGAAATTTGTATCTGTATGCTTCATTAGGGTAAATGAAATCAAAGCCTTGGAAATCATAGAATCATAGAATAGTAGGGTTGGAAGGGGCTTACAAGGCCATCGAGTCCAACCCCTTGCTTACTGCAGGAATCCAAATCAGAGCATCCCTGACAGATGGCTGTCCAGCCTCGTCTTGAATGCCTCCAGGGTGGGAGAGCCCACCACCTCCCCAGGTAATTGGTTCCATTGTCGTATTGCTCTAACAGTTAGGACGTTTCTCCTGATGTTCAGCTGGAATCCAGCTTCCTGTCACTTGAGCCCATTATTCCGTGTCCTGCACTCTGGGATTATTGAGAAGAGATCCTGGCCTTCCTCTCTGGGACAACCTTTTAAGTACTTGAAGAGTGCTATCAGATCTCCTCTCAGTCTTCTCTTCTCAAGGCTAAATATACCCAGTTCTTTCAGTCAAATGCAGCTTTTTATCTGAGTGTTGAAATCACAAATTAAACTGTACACTGAGCTGATCACAAACAAACACACAATCTACAACAACGGGAGTTGAAGGCTATGACAAGCCTCACAGTACTTTTTACGGCAAGTCTTTAACTGTCTAAAGTTCCAGTCCATGTGCAGAGTGCCTCTAACAAAGAACGCTTTGGGCCATAAAGAAGGGATGTTTTAACAAAAGCTCTGTGTCTCTTCATCAGTTCGAATGGGGAAGGTGTAACCTTACACCTCTTCTAGATTCCTCCACAGGTAAGAACAGAGCAGTGCTGCTCAGCTTTCCAGCTGTGATGCTTTTCTTGTTTGTTTGTTTTTTTTGCAAATCTCACTCTTTTGTCAGGTCCTCACAGACACCTCCAGCCTCTCTGCTTGCTAAGGCTAAACCAGCCGCGGCGAAGGGGGGTTAGGCAAGTCCCCCTTGGCTCTGCTCTGAGCAGGCTGACAGAGAGAAGCTCACACAGACCCTGATATTTTAAGAACTTGCTCTGTCTTTGTTTCTTGATTTTGCCACAGTCTTTAAGTCGTCAAACAAATCTCTTTCTTCAGAAGTTGCAACTTTTTCAACTGCTTTTGCTTCTTCTAACAAACTTGGATACGGTGGCAGACAAACTGTCTCTGGCGGGCCCCCTCCCTCCCCCCAACAACCTCTCCTCCCAACCTAACAGGCCGAATCAGACCGGGGGGAGCTCAGGGCACCTTGGGCAGGGTCTCCCAGTCTTCAAGCTCCTTCCGTGGGGCTTGAATCGGGGGGAACAGGGGCTTTGGGCTTCACCTCGGAGCATACCATCATGACTTTACAATACTGAACTTTATATTCAACCTTTTCTCACCTTCAGTGGATTTTGGTTGGCACTCATCCAAATGCTGATAATCTCACCTTCCCTGAGGCAAATTTATCTCTTACTACTTGATTCAGACACCACCCGGGGTCTCTTGCCCCTGCGGTCCTTTGCCAGTAACACATTTGCACATTTACACTTCTGTAACTAAGGGGGATTCTTTCCGCACCAATTCAACCACCCATCAATATAGGCGAATTGATCCCATTGCCCATTATTCACCACATTTTTATATACGGCATTTACAAGATTTACACCAAAGGATCCTATGTCTGGCCAACTAATTCCAAATGCTGGCCAGTCCAATTGACAGAGTGTAACCAGCTTGCCTTTCGACATCTTAGTACACGGAGTCTGACAATCCTCAGGCGCTTGACTTTGCTAAAGTTCTTTAGCATGCATCCCAAGGGAGTGGCAGAGCTTTCTAAACGGGAGCTACCCGCCCCCATTGTGCCTACCTCTATTTGAAACCACACACGGAGCCTGACAAACCTCAGACGTTTACACGGAGTCTGACAAACCTCAGACGCTCCGAAGGCAACTCAAACAGAAAGACAGAAGGGAAATCAAGTACTTACTCCGCCCAGCACCCTAGTGCCGTCTCTTCAGACCCATTCAGCCTGGTTGACTCAATCAATGGAGTCCACGCCTTTAACCTCCTGGGTGTCCCGACCCCCGTTCTCTGGAGCCGTGGCAGACCTCAAAGGCGGTCTGGCGCGCCCCACAGGCACCTTTGCCGGTTCTGTCGTTTGACCCCAGGGTGGTCCAAGGGACTCCTGGCTGCTCGCCAGTTTGTTGCACAAAATGCTAGTTTCGCCCCCTGGAGGCTAGTCCAATTTGCCCCAAAGAGGAGAGTCAACTTCAGGCTGGGTCCAACTCAATTTTATTGTTTGCAAACAGTTCGACAAAGGAGCTCACGCTCAAAGCAGAGTCGACCCTGGGCAACCTCCGCGCTACAGTTTTATCACTTAGCTTGCATTCCTCAGCCAGTGTGTTACTTTTGATTGGTTGCCAGCGGTTTGCTTAGCAACCTTATCTTAGGGTTACTGTCTGCTCATTCCAGGCATGCGCAGCTCTTACAGTACTATGTGCTGCTTAAGACACATACAATGGCTTTTAGGTTACATTTTTACTACACTGGGCAGAGAACAACAGAATGAAATTTAATAGGGGTAAATGCCAAGTTCTGCACCAAGGAAAGAGAAACCAAATGCACAGTTACAAGATGGGGGATATGTGGCTCAACAACACTACAAGTGAGAAGGATCTTGGAATTGTTGTCGATCACAAGCTGAATATGAGCCAACAATGTGATGTGGCTGCAAAAAAGGCAAATGGCATTTTGGGCTGCATTAATAGAAGCCTAGCTTCCAAATCCCGGGAAGCACTAGTCCCCCTCTACTCAGCACTGGTTAGGCCAGTTCTGGGCACCACACTTTAAGCAGGATGCAGACAAGCTGGAGAGGGTTCAGAGGAGGGCAGCCAAGATGATCAGGGGACTGGAAACAAAGCCCTACGAAGAGAGACTGAAAGAACTGGGCATGTTTAGCCCAGAACAGAAGACTGAGGAGAAATAGGATAGCGCTCTTCAAGTCCTTGAAAGGTTGTCCCAGAGAGGAAGGCCAGGATCTCTTCTCCATCATCCCCGAGTGCAGGACATGGAATAATGGGCTCAAGTGACAGGAAGCCAGATTCCGGCTGAACATCAGGAGAAACTTCCTGCCTGTTAGAGCAATACAACAATGGAACCAATTACCGAGGGAGACGGTGGGCTCTCCCACACTGGAGGCCTTCAAGATGAGGCTGGACAGCCATCTGTCAGGGATGCTCTGACTTGGATTCCTGCATTGAGCAGGGGGTTGGACTCGATGGCCTTGTAGGCCCCTTCCAGCCCTACTATTCTATGATTCTATTCCTGGTGCTGCTTAGTAGAAACCAGGCATTTTCTCATTTCTGTATCATTTCGAGCAATTGCTGGTAAGAGAGCAAAAGTCGCAGCTGCAGCCGTTCTATTTTTAAGGGCAGGTGGCAGCCAGAGAAATAAACAGCAGCAGCATCTCCCTGCCCTCAGAGAGTGCCTGCCGCCTCTGCTGAGCAGCCCAGAGTCCCTCAAGCGTCTGCCGTAAATCATTCCCAGGAACCGCTGGTGAGATCCGCTCCACCACCAAAACAAGCCTGGCCTCTTAACATAAATGTTAATAAGGGACTGGAAGTGGCGTGGCGTGGCCCTTTCCCCCGCCTCTCTTTGTGAGGCTGTCAAAGGAATTCTGCAAAAGTACCAAAAGTATCATAAATCGGGCGGGGGTGTGTGTTTCCATCAGGAACCGCCGCTCTGTGCCCAGGTGGCCTTGTTTGCTTGTAGGCCCTGTGTGGAGTCAAGGGCTTTGTTTGGGTTAATGCCTCCTTGCATGGAGAAAACCAGCTTCTCAGGGTTTTTCCCTGACAGGCTATTTTTCTACATGCGGGGTGTCTTTGATTGTTCTTTTCATAGGGAAGCATTTAAATAGTTGGTGGGAACAATGCAAAGGGCCTACTCTGTGACAGCCCCAGAACTCCTTCCCCCAAGAGATCCACCGTTCCCCTTCTCCTTTGGTCTTTGTTGCCAGTTAAAGATTTTTCTCCTTAGATTCCTGCATTGAGCAGGGGGTTGGACTCGATGGTCTTATAGGCCCCTTCCAACCCTACTATTCTATGATTCTAAGCGTTTAGTTTGCCTTTTGTTTGATTTCTTTCCTTTTCCCCTGATCCCCTCTTTTCTTGTCTCCCTCTCATAGTTTTGATTTACTCTGCTGTCATCTACTGGCTGATTATGATTTGGCTGTATTTATTTTTTCGGGATTTCTTTTCAAACATTGTAAGCTATTTTGAACATTCCTTGTTGGAGGGGGGAGGCAAGTTAAAAGCCCCATCAATAAATGCAGACAGGTTGTAAAAGAATGACTACAATTCAGATATTTAAACATGGACACATACCGAAACTGTGTTCAACCTCCCTGGGGGGTTCCCCCCGCCTCCCCTGGTCTCCAGTGAGTTGCAGCGCACGTCATCAGTCTTTCTGCCTCCCCCCACCCCCCATTTCTCACTACTTGTTTCCCAAACTTCAGCGTTTGGTCATTTTTAACAGGTTAGATTAAACTTCAGATTGTCGTGCTTAAAAACAAAATTACTGTTTTTTTAATGCAAGTACCATCTTGGGAGAGGCATTCTCTCCCATGCAAGAGGCATGCCTCATCTTAGAATAGCTCTCCTAGGCTCGGGGGCAAAGCCTCCACTTTGCACACAGAAGGTCCCAAGTTCAAGCCCCAGAGCATGTCCAAGGAGTTCAGGTAGCAACTGATGGAATGCCCTGGGAAGAGCTACCAGTCAACGTAGACACTGGGGCTGTTCACACAACATGCTAACCCCCACTCAGCGGTTGTATGTGGTTTGTTGTTGAACCATGGGTTGTTGGTTGAACCATGAGTTAGCGTGATGTCTGAACCAGGGACATTTTTCCACAGGGTGGCTTGTTAACCCTGCAGTGTGACTTGTTAGCCACCCTAACAACCCAACAGTTAGCCATGGGTTCTCAGGGTGGCCTGTTCGAGAAAAATAAGCCACACTGCGGAAAATGCCCTGGGTTCAGACAACCTGCTAACCCACGGTTCGACAAACCACACTCAACCACTGAGTGTGGGTTAGCGTGTTGCGCAAACCCAGTCGTTCATTGGGCTAGGAAAGGAGTGGGCAACCTTTTTGAGGTGGGAGCTGCATTGGCTCTGGCAGAGCCCTTTGGCGGGCGCACGAGTGAGTGGGGCTTGTGAGTGGAACCAGAGCAAAAGCAGTCATTGGAAGGGTGAGATTAAAGACCCCCCCCCCCCCCGGTGATCCTGATGCTCTTAGCAGTGGAGAAGCAGCAGTCTTGATTGGGATCACGGATGTGGGGAGAAAGAGGTGTTAACCTCCCCCCACGGCCCAGTGATCCTGACCAAGATCTCTGTTTACCCATGGCTTATAGTGGGTGGGCTTCTGGGGACGATGTGGACCACACCAAGAGTGTCTGAGAGCTGCATCTGCTACACAGATTGCCATATGTGGGCTAGATGGATGACTGCCGCGACCTGGCATACGTAGCGTGCCTCTTTGAAGGATGCACAGGCATGCCTCTGGAGGGGGTAGGCCCTTCTTTGCCTCAGGTGTTTATGCAGAGACTGAGCTGTAACCACACCCTGCAGCACAGAGCCTATGTTGAACAGGCCAGATGAACTCCGAGGACCCTTCCAACCCTATGATTCTGTACATTTTCCTGTAGAACTCTTTCTTTTTCCTCCTAGGCAAAGGAATGCCAATTTAATAATTTGATTCATCTAAAACTCCTGCGATAATTGGCTATGGATTCTTGAGGATGTTCTGCTTGTCTCCCTCGCTGTTTAACTTCGCCGCTTTTCTTTTTCGACAGCACATCTCGATCCCCAGACCGGACTGCCTGACAGGAGCCCGAGTGTTCTCATTTTATCTCTCCCATATCGGCAAAGACAGCCCCCAGGGGAGTTTTGACTGCATCCAGCAGTATGTGTCCAGGTGAGTGGTGCTCTTCAGCTCCGAGAAGAACGGGGGGTTGCCGCAGATTCTTCCAGATGAGCAGAATGCATCTGCGCCTGATCCTGCAACTCTTTTTAAAAAGTATTGTTTAGCTTTATTCCTGTGGTAGCACCCTGATTTCAGAATGCCCTCCCAAAAGAGATCCAGTTGATCCCCAAATGTTACCTTTTGTCCGAGTATTTTAAAAATTTGACCTTTTACAGTGCAGTGCCAAACAAGCCTACTCAGAAGTAAACCGCATAGAATTCAATGGCACTTACTCTCATGTTAACGTGTATAGGATTTAACTATTTATTTTTAAACTGAATTGACCCTTGTGTTTTTGTTCAGCTTCTCAGTTGAAGGGTTGCTGTTTTAATTTGTCTTTTAACGTATCATTCTGTATCGTTTTTATATTGGGTTTATTCGTTCATTTGTTTGTTTAATGCTGTGTACACTGGTTCTATGAAGACCTACAATGCCATCTAAAACTAACACCAAAAAAAGATGTCCTTTTCATCATAGGGGATTGGAATGCTAAAGTAGGAAGTCAAGAAATCACCGGGATAACAGGCAAGCATGGCCTTGGTGTACAAAATGAAGCAGGACAAAGGCTAATAGAGTTCTGCCAAGAGAACACGCTGATCATAGCCAACACTCTTTTCCAACAGCACAAGAGGCGACTCTACACATGGACATCACCGGATGGTCAATATCGAAATCAGATTGATTATGTCCTTTGCAGCCAAAGATGGAGAAGCTCCATACAGTCAGTAAAAACAAGACCTGGAGCTGACTGTGGCTCAGATCATGAGCTGCTTCTTGCAAAATTTCAGCTTAAATTGAAGAATGTAGGGAAAACCACTAAACCATTCAGGTATGAACTAAATCATATCCCTTGTGAATATACAGTGGAGGTGATGAATAGATTTCAGGGATTAGACCTGATAGACAGAGTGCCTGAGGAACTATGGACGGAGGTCCGTAACATTGTTCAGGAGGCAGCAACTCAATCCATCCCAAAGAAAAAGAAATGCAAGAAAGCCAAGTGGCTGTCTGATGAGGCTTTACAAGTAGCTGAGGAAAGAAGGGCAGCGAAAAGCAAGGGAGAAAGGGGAAGATATACCCAACTGAATGCAGAGTTCCAGAGAATAGCAAGGAGAGACAAGAAGGCCTTCTTAAATGAACAATGCAAAGAAATCGAGGAAAACAACAGAATGGGAAAGACTAGAGATCTCTTCAAGAAAACCGGAGATCTCAAGGGAACGTTTTGTGCAAAGATGGGCATGATAAAGGACAAAGAAGGCAGGGACCTAACAGAAGCAGATGAGATTAAGAAGAGGTGGAAAGAATACACAGAAGAACTATCCAGGAAAGATCTGAATGTCCCTGATAGCCATGATAGTGCGGTCACTCAACTTGAGCCGGACATCCTCGAGAGTGAAGTCAAGTGGGCCTTAGGAAGCGTTAGTAACAACAAAGCTAGCGGAGATGACAGTATTCCAGATGAGCTATTTAAGATCCTAAAAGATGATGCTGTTGAAGTGCTGCACTCAATATGCCACCAAATTTGGAGCACTCAACAGTGGCCACAAGACTGGAAAAGGTCAGTTTACATTCCAATTCCAAAGAAGGGCAATGCCAAAGACTGTTCAAACTACCGTACAATTGCGCTCATTTCACGTGCCAGCAAGGTGATGCTCAAAATCCTACAAGCTAGGCTTCAGCAGCATGTGAACCGAGAACTACCGGAAGTACAAGCTGGGTTCTGAAGAGGCAGAGGAACTAGAGATCAAATCGCCAACATTCGCTGGATCATGGAGAAAGCAAGAGAATTCCAGAAAAATGTCTATTTCTGCTTCATTGACTACGCTAAAGCCTTTGATTGTGTGGATCACAACAAACTGTGGCAAATTCTGAAAGAGATGGGCGTACCAGACCACCTTACCTGTCTCCTGAGAAACCTGTACGAGGGTCAAGAAGCAACAGTAAGAACCGGACATGGAACAACCGATTGGTTCAAAATTGGGAAAGGAGTACGCCAAGGCTGCATATTGTCGCCCTGCTTATTTAACTTATATGCAGAGTACATCATGAGAAATGCCGGGTTGGATGACTCACAGGTCGGAATTCAGATTGCTGGGAGAATTATCAACAACCTCAGATACGCAGATGATACCACCCTAATGGCAGAAAGCGAAGAGGATCTCAAGAGCCTCTTGTTGAGGGTGAAAGAGGAGAGTGCAAAAGCTGGTTTGAAACTCAACATTAAAAAACCTAAGATTATGGCATCTGGCCCCATCACTTCCTGGCATATAGAATTTATTTTCTTGGGCTCCAAGATCACCGCAGACGGTGACTGTAGCCGTGAAATTAAAAGACGCTTGCTCCTTGGGAGGAAAGCTATGGCAAACCTAGACAGCGTAGTATGAAGCAGAGACATCACCTTGCCGACAAAGGTCCGTCTAATCAAAGCTCTGGTTTTCCCAGTAGCAACGTATGGCTGTGAGAGCTCGACTATAAGGAAGTCTGAGCGCCGAAGAATTGATGCTTTTGAACTGTGGTGCTAGAGAAGACTCTTACGCGTCCCCTGGACTGCAAGGAGGTCAAATCAGTCCATCCTAAAGGAAATCAACCCTGACTGCTCAATGGAAGGACAGATACTGAAGCTGAAGCTCAAATATTTTGGCCACCTAATGAGAAAACTCCCTGGAAAAGACCCTGATGCTGGGAAAGATTGAAGGCAAAAGGAGAAGGGGACGGCAGAGGATGAGATGGCTAGATAGCATCCCCGATGCAATGAACATGAATTTGAGCACGCTCCGGGAGAGAGCGGAGGACAGGAAGGCCTGGCGTGCTCTGGTCCATGGGGTCACGAAGAGTCGGACGCGACTTAACGACTGAACAACAACACCGCCCTGGGACCCCTTGTGGATGAAGGGCGGTTTATAAATTCTACAAAGAAATAAATATCAACATGTTGGGTGAAGCAGAAGAGAAAACCAAAAGAAAGCAAAACTCTGGTGCTGGGTAGTACAAATTATTTATTTGTTTGTTTATTTATACCCCGCCTTTTTTCCTCCCTAAGGATCTCAAAGCGGGTTACATAATCCTCCTCTCCCTTTTATCCTCACAACAACAGCCCTGTGAGGTAAGTTGGGCTGAGAGTCTGCAACCGGCCCAAAGTCACCCAGTGAGCTTCCATGGATGATGTACTATAATTATGTATTATAGGTCAACGCATGTCAGATTCTGAAATGCTGTGAGAAGTTTAAAAGACATTGTAACTGAGCTTATCTAAGGCAGAAGGCCTCACAAACCTGTCATAAGGTTTTGCTTACATGCAAGAGCAGCATAGATAGAATAAGAGAGTATAGATAGGTATAGAACAGCTAGCTAAGAGAGGCAAGGATTGGTTCTATAGGCCTGATCAAAGATTGGGGCTAGCTTGAGCCAGAGTGAGTTTCAGGAAGTTGCTGGTAGCAAAGTCATTTGACTTCACTAAAGAGAGAAGTTTAAGGGAAAGGTTTGTGGTTGATGCACATTTTTTAGATCCGTTACCAACGGCAGGATGCAAAGACAGGATGCTTAAGGAGACACCGGGGGACATTTTGACTTTCTTTGGAATTAACAAAGAAGTCAGCAATGATGTTAGTAGATGGGAGGTGCGTAGATTTTAGAGTAAGGGGCTTAGAATGAGCCAGGACACCTTATCATCACCAATCAGCAAGCTTAAAACATAAAAGTTACCAGGTATGGAAATAGGTGTGGAAACTAGCATATTACAAGGGTATAAAACACAGCCTCACCCCAGGTGCCATGTTTTACCTTCGTTCAGGTTTCCTGGGATCTTTTCCACACCCCTTACAAAGGGTCTTTAAAGGAAAACCGATCCTCCGCTGATGAATTTAGTCAGCTAATTCTATTCTTATTCTATTTCTGTATTAAGTAGGAAAGCTGTGTGTTCCTGTTACCTTTTTTGAATAAAAGCATGCTGTTCTATTTTAAACTGTTGTCTGCATGAATGGAAATCAGTGAATCTCGGCATCAAGGCAACCACTTCTAGCCTGTGCCAAATTTTAGTAGATAGGAGGTGGGAACCTGTCAGTATTTTAAACAGATAGTTTGAGTCGAAATCACCAGTAAATTTGATTTCCTTCCACCGCGTTGAGCTATAGCGAATACTTCACACTATCCAGCGCCTGAGTTTGCCCTTTTGGAGGGTCTAATTTTTGAGGCACTAGGGTTTTTCCCCCATTTCACAAAGCAGAAGAAATCAGGTTGCTGCCCCGAGGGGCTTACAGTCCACTCTTTTCCCGCAGCAGTGGGCACATCCAGCTGGATTGTCTTGGCAGCATCCAGCACAAGATCACCATCTGTGCCACTGACGAATCCTACCAGAAAGCAAAGCAGAGCATGGCCCTGGTGGAAGAGGAGACGCGCAGCCGGGGAGCTATCGTCATCAAGCCGGGGGGCCGCTACGTGGGTAAGGGGCACTTTGCCTTTCCGTCTTCGTAGCAAGCTGGGTGAATGTTTCTGAGCTTGGCAACTTGAGAGGGTGAATATGAGCCAAAAATGTGATGTGGCTGCAAAAAAGGCAAATACGATTTTGGGGATGCAGTAATAGAAGCATAGCTTCCAAATCCCGGGAAGTACTAGTTCCCCTCTACTCAGCACTGGTTAGGCCTCATCTGGAGTACTGTGTCCAGTTCTGGGCACCACACTTTAAGAAGGAAGGATGCAGACAAGCTGGAGAGGGTTTAGAGGAGGGCAGTGAAGATGATCAGGGGACTGGAAACAAAGCCCTATGAGGAGAGACTGAAAGAACTGGGCAGATGAGGCCTAACCAGTGCTGAGTAGAGGAGAACTGGTACTTCCCGTGACTTGGAAGCTATACTTCTATTAATGCAGCCCAAAATTGCATTTGCCTTTTTTGCAGCCGCATCACATTTTAACCTCCTACTTCAGGGCTGGGCCACTTGTGGCCTTCCAGACATCTTGGCTTACAAATCCCATCATCCTTTACCATTGGTTATGCTGGCTAGGGCTGATTGGAGTCATAGGTTGGCCACCAATTGCCCATTCTGGTCTACATGTTGTGGTTTTGAAACATTTTTCACGATAACCATAGCAGCTATTGTGAACATTTTAAAAAATCCCCTTACTTTTTAAAAAGAAAGGAAGAAAAGAAGGTGTGGAATCCCTATCAGAGATGCTGTAGAAGCAGATTTTTTCCCAGGGGCAGGAGGATTAGACTAGATGACCTTCAAGGCCCTTTTCTCCCATGGCAGCCATTTTGTGGCAGTGCCCAGGACAATTTCTCAAATTATCAAAGGCCCCCAAAGTGGCCTCCCCCTGCCCTAAAACATTGACGCTGAAGTCACTCTGTGTATTGTCCAGAGATCTGGGTCCTGTGAGGCAGTCCCATGGGGAGTGAAACCCGGCAGGGAGCCACCCTGCAACGTTCTCCAAATGATCCCTCTGAACCTGCTCTCTGATGCTGCTATGTGAAATGATTTCTAGGCCGCCTTTGAGGATGGAAACGCCTCATGCCCCAGATCTCTCAGAGAGACTCCCTGGCGTTGGCCACTGCCTCCCCCCACTCCTTGGAGAGCCTGAGTCTGCACGCAGCTATGCTTTCCGGGTGGCTGAGTTTATCCCTGACTCATCTTTTCTTTTAGTCAGCCAAGCACATCAGGAAGGAAGTATCATGTTTTCCTGTGTTCTGGGAAGAACGCACGACTTGCTGGGGCAATCCTTATCAGTTAGCGGTGGAGGAGGTTGTCCTACTCCCCGGTCCCCCTAGGCAGTGAGCTTATTGAAATGAAAGTTCAGCGCGAGGGGGGAGAGGACAGGCTTCTGGTCATTCCTCTTCTGCAAAAATAAGTGTGTCACTTTTTTTTTTTATAAAGTACCTCCAAAAATCTAAGCTTGCCTTCCCAACTCTGGTGCCCTCCACACATACCAGACATCAGCTCCCATCAGCCACAGCCAGTGGTCAGGAATCCTGGCACTTGTCGTGCAAAACTTCTGGAGGGCACCAGGTTGCTAAAGCGAAAAGCCAAAGGCAAGCTTTCCGATCTAGCGAGAATTGTTTTTAAAAACAAAAAGGAAGGTAGATGCAGAAGGGACAGGAAAGCCCCTTCATGTCAGCAAACGATCAACACAACTCTTGCCCCATATCTGCTTTTCGACACAAGTCACTTTGCTTCTAGCCCTTTGTCTCATCCTGGGTCAGAATTGGGGAGCCGTATATGTCACAACAAAAGAACATGGGGCGCAGTCCCATCGGGACGCCTGTCTACCTCTGAACTCGAAGGCTGACGGACATCCTATGCGGAGTGGGGGCAGCACGGAGGCGGTTTTGCTAGGTGGGCTTTTTCGCCCGCCTAGCTGGGGCTCTGCAGGCAGGGAGGGAGGCTAGCGAGGTCAGAGGAGTCTTCATAAGCCAGCCTCCCCAGTCCCCTTTCTGCCCACAGAACTGTCCCCTTTCTCCTCTCCGAGGTCGCTTTTGCAAGCTCGGAGAGGTGGCCAGCACAGTTCTCTCTGTGCCAGCAGGGGGAGGGGCTCGGAGCTCAGACTTATCCTATCCCCCCACGACACTGTCTAGGGGCCATGGGATTGCTCTTCCCAGGGAGCCTTGGGGAATCTTGGGGGCAGGGTAAACTACGGGGAAATCTCCCACCCCCTGGTTCTGTGATGCTGCAGTGCTGAAATTGGGGGCTGGGGCAGTGGTACCTTATGTAGTGCGTAGAGAGGGGCAGTTAGCCCCCTCCTCACCCTGAATGGGAGATTTCAGGGGGCTCGTGTGCTTTTTCCCCAATTAGCCATTATTTTATATATTTATTTATTCTAACTTATTAATCTGCAACATAACCAAAAAACCCCAAACAAACAGCAGCACCCTGGTGTCAATTCACAATGCCATGAACAAAAATTCAACATTCATATCTTAGATATACGTATTACTATAAGCAGTCCGTGTGTCTGAATAGGTATCCAGGTGAGATTGATGCTGGTAGGATATATGTTCAAATGTAGGGAAAGCAGGAAGATTCTCAAACCACTGGACAATAGATGGTGGGTGTTTATCCTCCCAAGCTTATAATATAAGGGCACAATCCTATGTGGGTTTAGACAGACAAAAGTCCTACAACTCCCAGCATGCCCCAGCCAGCCTTTGGCATGCTGGGAGTTGTAGGACTTTTGTCTGTCTAAACATGCATAGAATTACACCCTAAGTGTGTTTGCAACTATAAGCTCTCTACTGTCACTGTCTGTCTATTACTCCTCATGCCACAGAAATACAACTTCGAAGCACATGGGCATCTGCAAATATCAAAGATGGTTACCGCCTGTCCTCGTTCTGATGGGTATTGTTTACGTGTACAAGGTCTTAAGCCTAGAGCAGCCTTTCCTGACCTGTAAAGCCCTACTCAGCTTGGGACCAGGCTGTTTGAAAGACCACCTTCTCCCTTAGGAGCCCGCCTGGGTTTTCAGATTCTCAGGAGAGGGCTTCCTTTCTGTCCTGCCACCATCAGAGGCACAGCAGGCAGGAACATGAGACAGGGCCTTCTCAGTGGCTGCACCCAGGCTCAGGAGCTCCCTGCAACGGGAAGCCCAGGTAGCACCATCTTCGTTGTCCTTCCACCGGCAGGCAAATAAGTTTGTATTCAGACAGGCTTTTGGATTTTTGGCCCATGCTGAAGTAGGTTTTAACTGGAGGGTGCTTTTGTATTTCTTGATATGTTTTTAATTCTACTTATATATTGTAGTTACAATTTTATGTTTTATTTTCTACTTTATTAGCCGCCTCGAGTAGTATTTGGCATGGTAAAGCAGAATAAATTTTTTTGATAAATGAGGAGGAGGTAGGAGGGCACAAGGGATTGGACAGACACCCACGAGGTCTAATCGAGAAGGCAATGAGGACCTCAGCTAGACCTATGGAGACACGGGAAAACCTTCTTGGAGTTTGTCGGGAGAAGGAAAGGGAGAACGGGGAGTGAAAAAGGGGAAACCTTCTTGGAGTTAGTGGAGAGAAGGAAAGGAAGAACGGAGAGCGAAAAAGGGAAAACATTTTTGGAGTTAGTGGGGAGAAGGAAAGGAAGAACGACGAGCGAAAAAGGTTGGAACACTAATATACATATCCCAAGCCAAAGAGAATAAAGGGGGACTCTTTTGATGTCTGCTGTGCTCAGGGAGTTTGTTTTGTGAACCAGGGTACTAGAATGATGGGGACTTTTCCTTAAAGATTACCCACTGTCCTGGCTCGCAAAATACAGGCTGCTAAGGGCAGAGGAAGAGCGATAATGGGGTGGGGAGGGGGGAGGTTGGCAATGCCTTAAGAAATTTCCTATGTACAAAATCATAAAACTGGAGCTGGAGGAAGAAGGTAGCCTAGGAGACTTTAGAAGGAGGATGCGGAGACAGGGAAACTGACTGTGAGAGAGCAATTCCCTCGGGGGGCAGAAGGGGAAAGAACCCCCAGGGGAACATGAACTGAACGATCGGAAAGTCTTCCTTTTTAAGGCGCAACTGGATCCTGTTGACCAGGCTTCTGTTTTCTCCCGCCCCCCCAGGCAAGACAGTCAAAGTGCACAAGCCCACGCCGGGGGTTTCCGACGCCGTCCCCTCACGGATACACCCGACGCCCATCAAGATCCCCAGCGTCATGAAGAAGAGCAACAGCGCTGTCTCTGGCCGGCCTTTCAGGGACCGGGTGATGCACTTGCTGGCCCTCAAGCCTTACAAGAAGCCGGAGCTGCTCCTGCGTCTGCAGAAGGATGGCCTTTTGCCGCAGGATAAGGATGCCCTGGACAGTCTCCTGCAGCAGGTGATTCTGGGCCCGCCGCATTGTCCCAGAAACACCCACGCCCCCTTTTGCTGTTGTTCCACATGCAAGAGGCAAAGAGACGAAGTAACCTTCGTGGAGGATCCTTCATGGCCATCAGCCGCAATATCTGTAATGGTGGCCTGGAGGAAGCCATGAAGACTCCACAGGCCAGATGGGGAACCCTCTGAAGGCCAGCTTAGCCCCTGCAGGCTGGAGGTCCCCCACCCTTGATCTCAGCGGAGCCTCTGTTGGCAGAGGTGGTCTGCCTCCAAAAGCTCAACACTGTCACCCCCGTGCTTTTTTGGCTATCTTGCTGATGGCAGTTGGAAACAGTGTGCTGGGTTAGGGGGGCCTAATGAGAGATTTTGAAATGCTGATGGGAAGGGTGGCGTCAGAGTGAGTCAGGCAGGGCGATACATAGGGGTGTATATCCCCATTCCTCTTCGGTTTCTGAGCCCTTGCATGGATGGGTATGTACTCTGTGCCTCAAGAAACGATAATCCTTGGGCCAGTATAATGTACAGAGCTGTTCCCCCACCACAACCCCAATTGCAATTCTGTTGTTCAGGTTTTTAAAATGTTGGCCTCTCTTCCCTGGCAAGTAACAGAGAAGAGGAGCCTTCCCCAGGCTGACAGGGGTTTTGCTCCACATCCAGGAGGACTAGAACCTTTTCAAAATGCATAAGCATAGCCTTTTCTAGTTTGCCAAATCTTGCCTGGGAAGGAGGGCGTAGCATGCAAAAGCCAGGGAGGTGTGGGGCTCGTGCAGCCCCTGTGAAATGAACTGCTTCATTAGCAGTGACAGGGCTGCAGGGTTACCTGGTCTCTCTCAAGCTTCCCATGCCGAATGTGTAAAATCAACTTTCCTCTCCTCCTTGTCCTGCAGGTTGCAAACATGAACGCCAAAGACAGCACGTGCACCCTGAAAAATTATCTTCACAAAGAGCTGCAGAAGGACTGGCCTGGCTACTCAGAAGAAGACCAGCAGCTGCTGAAGAGGATCCTTTTCCGGTAGTAGTTATAGTGTCTCTCTCTTAGGATTGGGGCCATTCAGTTGGTGCACTTTTAAAGCAGCCTCTGTGCTTTCATCTTTAGTATTTTTCGAGTCCTAGGTTCAAATCCCTCACTCAGCCACAAAGCTCCATGTTTTTTTTGTGAGGAGGGGGCAACCATGCACCCCAGGGACTGGGCAAAAGGTAGATCTCCAGATGTTTGGGACCTCTAACTCCCAGAAGCCCCTGCCAGCGTGGCCAAGGGCTAAGAATGCTGGGAGTGAGAAGTCCAAAAACATCCGGAGATCTTCTTTCTGCCCTTGGCGTACGCTACCCTCAAGCCCGTGGAGGAAGGTCAGGAGAAAACAATGTTACAAATGAACCAGTCCAGATATTGCTGCAGAGGGGATCTCGGCAGCAAACCCTCCTTGCGTTTGGACCCATGCAAACATAGCTGCTCCCCCCGCCCCCCCAGCAGAAGATGGCATCGGGCTCAAGATTTGCAGCTTCCATTTCTTTTCCTTTGATTTTTGAAAAGCCACGTTTCTAGTCCTCATTATTTGTGAAGAGGAAGCTTGTAATTCTGTGGGCAGTGCCTGCTTGAAATCTCAAGAGGCCAGGGAGGTGGTAAGGTAAGATTTCCAGCAAGTGGAGGGGGGGCCGGAATCAGACAGCCATCTCTCTCCTATGGACAAACAAACAGAACAACTCTGCTTTTCTAAGTGCCGAATGTGGATTACCTGGGTGCAGAATTATTATTTTTTGACACGGAGAGTGCCTGGCCCTAGTCGGAGCCCTCCGGGCCTGGTTGCCTTGGCTTTGTTTGCCCAGTAGGCCGTATCCTTCCCAACATCTATTTTTAGGCTGCTGCTCACCCAAATGCCACCTTGTCCTCTGGAGGAGGAGTACTTGAGTCAATATACCGCCCCCACCCCAGTGGCACAATTTTGTGCAGGCCGTTTGTAGTCTGTAATTTTCCGTTTAATTGCAGCCTGGCTCTTAATACATTCCAGACCCTCTTGGTTTGCCAAAGGAAATTCCTGGCATTTCAGGTTCTCGTTAAACCAGCAGCGTCTCCTCTCTGAGCGAAGCAGGCTTTACAGATGGCGGAAACTGCTCAAAGAGGAGAGGGAGGAAAGGAAAGAGAGAAGCAGGTTCTTGTCTGCCTTCACCAAAGAGCAACAACCCTGCAGTAGAAACACAAAAGGGGGAAGCTGAGACGCCTCTTGCTTAATGGGGCAGGGAAGCAGGGGGTTCAGGTGTCCAGTTCAAGTTTCCCATCTCCCCACCACCACTTCTTCAGCAGGGGCGGCAGGCAGGTTCTGTGTCAGAACTGGGCACCTTTAATTTAGAAAGCATTTTTCAGACTCCAAACTGCAGTGAAATTCTTCTAAATCTGCATTCCGTCCAGCCGGGTCATCATCTATGCCCGCTTGAAAGGATGGGATGTGCTGAATATTTGCCTGCAGATATTTTGGGGGTGAAAGAGGGGGCTGTTGGTAGGGGCTGGAACCCCCCCCCCCCATAAAAGCCTTAAATGTCTACCTCCTTTGGCTGCTGTTCAAAGCCATTGGCAGCAGCGGGTTCTTCTTTTCTCTGATGTTGCTTTCCCACTGCTTTCTCCCCCCGCCCCCGGCTTTCTCCTTCCTTGAGTCACCTGACATCACTGTCACAAAGCCCATTCTGAGTCGGGGCAATTCCTGTCTTTGCTCTGAATGTGCCAACACCTTTGCTCCAGTTAACAGCCCCACACCCCCCCAAAAGCACTAAAAGAGGTCGCTTTTCGTAGTTGATGAAAGCCCTCGCCCCAAAAAAGCTTCTCTCGCTTCTTTTTGGCTCAGCCTTATCCAAGAGATAAGAAGATCAGAAGAGCCCTGCTGGATCAGACCCAGGGTCCATCTAGTCCAGCATTCTGTCCAACCAGCTGTCAATGAGGAACCCACAAGCAGGGCGTGAGCGCAACAGCACCCTCCTGCCCATGTTCCCCAGAAGCTGGTGTCCATAGGCTCACTGCCTCTGGTCCTGGAGGTAGCCCATAGCCATCAGGACTAGCAGCCATTGATCGCCTTCTCCTCCAGGAATTTGTCCAGCCCCCTTTTAAAGCCATCCAAATGGGTGGCCATCACTACATCCTGCAGAAGTGAGTTCCATAGTTTAACTCTGTGCTGTGTGAAGCAGTCCTCCCTTTGATCTGTCTTGAATCCGCAGGTTGGTTGTCCAAACCTGCAACCTGTTGGGGCTTCCGTGAGTCGCCTCTTCAGATCCTCAGGTCAGTTAATTGGACTAACGGAAGTCAAGCCCCCAAATCCAATGTTTTTGGTTTTGGGTAGAACCAGAACAGAACCCAGACCTAAACGCTGTTTTCTTGAATATCCCCTCTGTGCTCTCCAGCAAAAGCTGTTTGTCGTTGTTTTCATACCATTCGTTCTTGTGTTTGTTTTGCAAATTCGTGTTAATGCAGGAGTGCTGAACCGGAAGCAGGTTCCCAGTCCAGCTTCCCCAGATGACCAGTCCCTCCCCCTTTCCCTGGATTGCCAACTGTTTGGTAGTTTCCTCGCTTTTGCACATTCCCCTTCTAAAAGGTTGAAATCCTTCCACTAAGGCTGAGTTACTGGCAGGAAGGGCTTGAAGCCAGGACATAAGTGGGGGGACCATTCTAGATGGTTTTTACCCAATCTTAAAAAATCATCTCATATTTGCTTGCCACGCTGCACCCGTTAGTGTTTTGACTTCTCTGCCATTCATTTGTACCAGAAAGTAGCCCAGCAGAGCAATGCTTTGCGTAGCCTTACGAGCCCTGTCTGAACACCCCGCTCCTGCTTTGTTCCCCTGCAGGAAACTCTGCCCTCCGCAGAACACCAGCTGCCCCCCTGAGAACCCTGATCACAGTCCACCAAGGGACAACACAAACATAACTTCCTCCCCTCCCCAGGTAAGTGACAGCTCCTTGCGGGGGGTGCAGAGAGCCGTGGCAGGGGCGCAAGGCCAGTCGGCATTCCTACTTCCAGGCGGGCCAGAGGGTTTCCTAGGCTTTGGGATAAGGCGATAAAACCGGCCTTTCCTGACCTGGGTGCAGATGTGTTTTACTGGCTGGAATCAATGGGAGTTGAAGGGCACCTGGGTTGGGGGAGCCTGATACGCCGCAGAGTAGCAATGTAAATAATATAAATGTCTGTGGATGCGTGGAGAAATTGGGGTGAAAACGTAGGGATGTCAGAGAATTCCGCCACGGATCTCGAGGAGGCTGGATGCCAGCGCATTCAACCCCCCAAAATCGGTGGCGGAATTCTCTGACATCCCCCCCCCCCCCCCCCCGGGACGAGACTTACCTGGGGTGGATCTTCCTGGCGGTGGCGTCTCTGGCGGCGGTTCGGCGGTGGCGGCCGGTCTTCTGACCGGCTGCCGCCACCACCATTTCCAGTAAAAACAAAAACAAAAACGTGATAGGCTACGTAAATGTTTATGTAGCCTATCACGGCTGACTTAAAAAACAACAACAACAACAATGCGCGGATGCAAATGGCGGTGGCCACGGCCGCTGCCATTTGCGTTCCTTATTTTGGCACGTCTTAGTCTATGTCAAGATTTACATAGACTAAGATGGCGAAAATAAGGGGAATGCAAATAGCGTAGCGGGTGCTATTTGCGTCCCTTTTTCATTCACTGTTTTAGCCTACGTAAATCTTGACGTAGACTAAGACGTGCCAAAATAAGGAACGCAAATGGCGGCGGCCGTGGCCACCGCCATTTGTATATGCACGTGTTTTTTTTTTAAAGTCAGCCGTGATAGGCTACGTAAACGTTTACGTAGCCTATCACAGCTGACTGCAGGGACGCAAACGGCGGCGGCTACGGCCGCCGCCATTTGCGTCCTTGCTAGCCAGCGGCCGGATGTCCAGCTGCTGGCAGCGCTGGCTGGCGGCTCCGCAGAATCCCTGCGGAGCACGGCCGGCCGGCCAGGATTCCGGGGGGGGGGAGGAACGGAGCGCCTCCCTCCCCGTCCAGGATTCTGGGGGGAGGGACGGAGCGCCTCCCCCCCCCACCATCAACATAATCCGCGAAAGGTAAGTGCCTTTTGTACATCCCTATGAAAACGGTTTCCCATCTGGTAGGAAGCACAGCCCCCCAGTGGCGATAGATTTAAAGCCTCTGTGTTTCAGGCTTCCCAAGCAAAGATGCTTCTCTTTTAACGCTGTGTTGAATTTCTCCTCATTCCCCCAGAAGCGACCCCAGCCGCTGGAATTCATGGACCCACCAGCCAACAAAAAGTCCCGGATTTCTCACTTCGCCCAAAGGACTCAGGCCGTTCTCAATGGCAAACTGAACTCTGCCAGCGGCAAGGAGGCCTCTTTGGCCGCTCCAGCAGCGCCCGCCGATCTGGTCAGCTCCGGCTCCGTCTTCCCAACCTTGGACTTGCTGAGGCCTCACGACCCGCTCTCTGATGTCAGCAATGACCTTGGCCACAACGGCAAAGACTTTGAGATGGCGGAGCCGGCCGAGAGGTTGGCAGGGGCGGGCTCTGTCCCAGCGAGCAAACACAATTGTGGCATGCACTCAAAGTCCCGGAGGAAGCTCAAGAAGCAGCACCGGGAGAGGGAAAGGAAGGAAGAGCAACAGCAGCAGTCCCGGGAGGAGGCAAACTGTGAACAGAAGAAGGACGTCTCGAACACGGGCCCCACGCAAGACATTGCAGGTGGGTGTGGCGCCAGGAGGCCCGTAGCTTTGAATGACTTGTGAGGTGCTGGCATTTACAGAGGAGAGAGAAACAAATGGCTCTTTCGACAAGCATGCTTCCTTTGTGCCGTTTTTTCCCATTCTAAAAGGCTTAAATTTTATTCATTTATTTAAAACATTGGTATCCCACCCTATATCATTAAGATCTCAGGGCAGCATACAGATAAAATCAGATTAAAAAAGCATACAGATAAAATTTATTTATTTTTTCCAATCTTTTATTGTAGATTTTTACAAAACAAACTGAAAACATAACAAAACCTAAAAAAAAAGCACAAAATAAAAATATGACAAGTTCAAAACTCCTCAGTTTCTAATATTACAATATTTGAGAAAGGAAAAAAAAGAGTGGGGGGGGAGAAATAGGTTACATATAAACTTCAGTGAAAGCAGACCAAATATCTGCATATAAGTCCATCTGCAAGTTACGCCTGTATACCACTCTTTCAGATGTTGCTACTGTTAAGTCTTCGGTCTGTTGCGTTATAGGCGGTGAGCTTTTATCCTTCCAGTATCGTAGTATCAGTCTTTTAGCAACCAAAAGGGTGCAAAAAATCCATTTGCGTTGACCATGTGTTACATTCCAAGAAGCAGGTAAATAGTTTACAAGATAAAATCAATTTAAGCAGTATAAAGCAATAATCATTTAAACAGCTAAAAACATATTAAACCATTAAACAAGCTAATACCAATTAAAATTTAAAACTGTGCTACTTTAGGGAATGCATTTAGCCCTCAAAGGCTATGGTAAAAAGCCATGTTTTTACTTGGCACTGAAATGAGATCAATGTCTGCACCAATCAAGCCTCCAAGGGGAGGGCATTCCACAGCCAGGGGACCACAGCAGAGAAGGCCCTCTCCCACTTCCCACCGTAGTGTATGTCTTGCACTGGTGGGACGCAGAGAAGGGCCCCTCCAACAGATCTCAGTCCTTGGGCAGGCATATATAGGGAGAGGCGCCCCCTCAAATATCGAGGTCCCAAACCGCTTAAGACTTTAAATGTCATCACCAAAACCTTGAATTCCTACCAGAAGCGTATTGGCAGCCAGTGCAATTCCTTTAAAATGTGTCTTATGTGATTTTTAAATGTCTCTCCCAAGGTCCTGGCAGGAAGGGCTTTAACCTAGAACACGGGGTATTTCTTTGCATTTTTGGCCCTTCCCACCCCTGGAAGCGTCTCCAAAATGGCGTCCGGCCCTCAGCCTGAAAGGGGTTCGACAACCCTGGTTTCGACGATGCACATGTTGTGTTGCATGAGGGGGCTTCTGAAAAGAAGCTGCCCATCCCACATGAGAGAAAGATGGACAAGTGGTCTGACCTGGTATTAGGCAGTTTCCTGCACGCTCTTCTGGGCTCATGGCGGACAGAACGGGGACTGGTTTTTTGTGGCCACGCCACCATGGGCTGCTGAGTTACTGGCTGAACCTCCACTATGCGCCAAGAACACTTACACCCCTCTAGGGACAGTGTCACGAACCTTCCCAAACACAGGCGCACGTCCCTCGGGTCACTCGTTGCTAGCCTGGCCAGCGTGGAAGCAGAGATCCAAAGTCCCTTTCGCGCTTCCCACCAAAGATCTTCAGCAGCATGGCACCTCTTTAATTTGGAGCAGCCGAAAAGTCGCAAAGACCTCTTTGGGCTAGGTGTCGAGCAAAAAAGCCAAGGAAGCAGGGGACATATTTTTGCTTGTTCGTTCATTCATTGCATTTCTAAACCATCCAAAAGCCAAAGCTCTCTGGATGGTTTACAAAGATTAGGGTGCAATCTTTGTACTTTTGTAAAGCACCCAGAGAGCTTCGGCTATGGGGCAATATAGAAATGTAATAAATAATAAATAAATGATAATAATTCTATGCATGTTTCGACAAAGACTTTTTTCTGTCAAAACATGCATAGGGTTGTGCTCTGAGATCCTAAAAATACCATATAAAACCATTACCATGCCAAAACATAAAACAGTTTTGCGCAATCAACAACAACAAAATCGCAGGACATGATGCAAATGGCCCCCTCCAGGAAATTCCTGACTTGTGTGGCGGATAACTTACTCCTACAGAAAGTAGAGGAAGGAACTAGAGGATTGGCTATCCTTGACTTGATCCTAACCAACACAGATGACTTAGTGGATAAAGAAGCAGTTACAGGAACTCTGGGGGAAAGCAACCATGTTGTACTTGAGTTCTTGGTTCTAAGGGAAGCAAAAGCCGAGTGTAGTCAAACGCGTACCCTGGATTTTAGGAAAGCAGATTTTAATAAACTTAGAACAATGATCAGTAAGGTCCCATGGCAAGCGACGCTAACAAGAAAAGGAGTCCAAGATGGGTGGGAGCTTTTAAAAAAGGGAATTCTCAAGGCACAATTACAAACAATTCCAACAGGAAGAAAAGGTGGGAGACAACAGAAGAAGCCAATGTGGCGTCACAAAAAGCTTAGGGATGACCTGAAAGCAAAAAAGCACACATATAGGAAGTGGAAGGAAGGCCAAGCAACAAAGGAAGAGTACAGGCAGGTAGCACAGAATTGCAGGGATGGTGTCAGGAAGGCTATAGCTGAGAACGAGCTGAGGTTAGCGAGGGATGCTAAAAACAACAAAAAGGCTTTCTTCAGCTACGTGCATAGTCAAAGGCAGAGGAAAGAAATGGTGGTTCAGCTATTAAATAAGGATGGCAAAACGATAACAGATGACAAAGAAAAGGCAGAGGTGCTCAATTCCTACTTTGGCTCAGTCTTCTCCCAAAAGAGGGTCTATGACCCCCCTGGCAAAGGCGAAGTACAGGCTGAAGGGGCAGGATTGCAGCTTGAGATCGACAGACGTACGGTCAAGGAACACCAAATTACTTTGAATGAGTTCAAATCTCCAAGGCCAGATGAACTGCATCCTAGAGTAATAAAGGAACTGGCAGAAGAACTCTCAGACATTCAATACTGAATAAATTTTGGGGAAATTCTCAAGGGTCGGAGATGGGTTTCTTGGGCTTACCTTACTAATGAGGTGGCCCCTTCATAATGAGCACACGTGTTCTCTTTTCCCTGGGAAAATTCTGGAGCAGATGATCAAGCAATCCATCTGGAAGCACCTTGAAAACAGTGCAGTGGTGACTCGAAGCCAACATGGATTTGTCAAGAACAAGTCCTGCCAGACGAATCTGATCTCATTTTTGGATCAAGTAACCTCCCTTGTGGACCGTGGGAATGCTGTCGACATCATATACCTCGACTTCAGCAAAGCTTTCGACAAAGTGCCCCATGATATCCTGATGAGCAAGCTAGCTCAAGGTGGGCTAGATGAAACAACGATCCGGTGGATCCACAGTTGGCTACAGAATCGGACTCAAAGAGTGCTTATCAATGGGACCTTCTCAAACTGGGGAGAAGGAACGAGTGGGGTACCGCAGGGCTCAGTCCTGGGCCCAGTGCTCTTCAACATTTTTATTAATGACATGGAGGAGGAGGTGCAGGGAACGCTGATCAAATCTGCAGATGACACACAATTGGGCGGGATAGCTAATCCTTTGGAAGACAGAAACAAAATTCAAAGTGATCTGGATAGACTGGAGCGCTGGGCAGAAAACAACAGAATGACATTTTATAGGGATAAATGCCAAGTTCTGCACCAAGGAAAAAGAAACCAAATGCACAGTTACAAGATGGGGGATACGTCGCTCAACAACACTACAAGCGAGAAGGATCTTGGAATTGTTGTCGATCACAAGCTGAATATGAGCCAACAATGTGATGTGTCTGCAAAAAAGGCCAATGCTCTTTTGGGCTGCATTAATAGAAGCATAGCTTCCAAATCCCGGGAAGTACTAGTGTTGCACAAAATGCTAGTTTCGCCCCCTGGAGGCTAGTCCAATTTGCCCCAAAGAGGAGAGTCAACTTCAGGCTGGGTCCAACTCGATTTTATTGTTTGCAAACAGTTCGACAAAGGAGCTCACGCTCAAAGCAGAGTCGACCCTGGGCAACCCCCGCGCTACAGTTTTATCACTTAGCTTGCATTCCTCAGCCAGTGTGTTACTTTTGATGGGTTGCCAGCGGTTTGCTTAGCAACCTTATCTGAGGGTTACTGTCTGCTCATTCCAGGCATGCGCAGCTCTTACAGTAGTATGTGCTGCTTAAGACACATACAATGGCTTTTAGGTTACATTTTTACTACAATTCCCCCCTCAAAAGGCTTTTCTCAAATTTATACTCTCTTTGGTCCCGCGGTGGACTACGCACTTAAAGGCGCAAACTATTATCGCTGTGGCATTGACGGTTTTCTCTAAACAGCAAGTGAGGCCTGGGACGCCCTTGTTCTAGCTACTAGAATGTTGACAACAAAAACACTTTTTTTTTGAACTTTTGGAACTCAGTTTTGTTCCGTTCATCAGGAACCCTTGAAAGGAGAGCGCCCTCTTTCTGCAGAGCTACTTGAGTCCTTTCAGGGGTTCATTATTCCAACGGTGCCCTTCAGGTGGGTCAGCTTCCGGTGTGACCCTCTCTGGTGCAGGTGATGCCTTTATTCAGTGTGATGAATCCACTTCTTTTCTTTGGCGACTTTCATAGCAATGGGAGTGGTAAGTAGGATCTGAAACAGACCCTTCTGCTTCTTGGTAGGTGGTTCATCTTTCTAGGACTGGATTAGCACCCAATCGCTGGGATTGAGATTATGCACTGGAGCATCTAAAGGCCAGGATTGGTGCGGTGTCGCAAACCTGTGAAAACAAAACAGACTGCAAAGCAGTAACATAACCTTGAATCTTAAAACTTTTACTTTTAAATTCACATTTAAGCTATCAGCCATAGGTAATATCCGAGGTGGGCGCTTATGGAACGTTTAAAAGGTGTCAATTTAATACTTCCCTTGGGGGCGCACCATACTCGAGTCAAGGTGATTGGCAAGGCCTGTGGCCTTTCAACTTATTCTTTAAACAAATTTTAATGAGCATTGTCTTTAAGGTGCGGTTCATCTTCTCAACTTGACTTGTAGATTGAGGTTTCCAAGGGGGGTGTAGCTTCTAGTTAGTTTGTTATGCCTGGGCCACTACTTGCGTCACTTGTCCAACAAAATGGGGCCCCTGATTTGATTCACTCTCTTTAGGTAACAAGAGCTTAGGGATTACTTTTTAACAGGATCTTGGCTACTGTCTGAGCGGTGCAGTCAATTGGTTTTATCATTACTAGCAGGTACCGATAGCCATGAGTCTGGGGCAACTCTGAAAAGTCAATTTGAAATCTCTGAAAAGGATAGTAAGCGCATGGGCGACTTCTCATTTGAGCTGGGGGCTCAAACATCTTTGCATCATTTTTGAGGCACAAAGGGCAGTCAGCCACTGTTCTCAGGTCTTGGTCCAACCTGAAGGAGGTGCTATCTGCCTCGGGCGCACTCAAAATCGGGGTGTTAAAGGGGGATGATCCCTTTATTAACTAACCATAATTTTTGAACTTGCCATGCACCAGTTTTAACTCTTTGTTTTCTCTGCAAGTTAGGCTGTTTGCCATTGCTTCGACAGAGACTCGCTTGCTTAGATCTTCAACGACACACATTTGGGATAAGCTTTCTTTCTTTTTTAAGCCTTTTTGTCTGCTACTTTCTTCTGCCTTCTTTTATACCTTTTTCATATCATTAAAATCTAACACCATGACTGGAAAACATTTGTTTTGTATAGTAGGGCATGGTGGAGCAGATCTACCCATTATACTGCTCCTCTGACTGCATGGTCAGGGCCCATCAAAATCAAGGGAAGGGCGTTCTCATATGTGGAAAGAGTTCCAAGCCACCATTTTTGCATCGGCAACTCCACACTGCATGAGTTTTGGCAGAGTGTCAGGTTTGCCTCTGAGCAAATGGAACGTCAGAACAGTTCAGATTTTGAGAAAGAGCTGGAACACATGGGGCAGGAACTTTCTTAGGCTTCAGAAACACAGCTGGGCTTAGAAGTATCACGGGAGAGTGGGGGACTCTCTCACCTCTTAAGTTAAGAGAATTTGCTGCCCCCCTTTTTAAAGGGAAACTAACTTTCGTAGTTTCTCTTTGAACTTTTTGAAGGCTGTTTCCTTTGTAGTCTATGAATCTCTAGAAATTTGTATCTGTATGCTTCATTAGGGTAAATGAAATCCAAGCCTTGGAAATCATAGAATCATAGAATAGTAGGGTTGGAAGGGGCTTGCAAGGCCATCCGGTCCAACCCCTTGCCCAGTGCAGGAATCTAAATCAGAGCATCCCTGACAGATGGCTGTCCAGCCTCGTCTTGAATGCCTCCAGGGTGGGAGAGCCCACCACCTCCCCAGGTAATTGGTTCCATTGTCGTATTGCTCTAACAGTTAGGACGTTTCTCCTGACGTTCAGCCGGAATCCAGCTTCCTGTCACTTGAGCCCATTATTCCGTGTCCTGCAGTCTGGGATGATTGAGAAGAGATCTTGGCCTTCCTCTCTGGGACAACCTTTTAAGTACTTGAAGAGTGCTATCAGATCTCCTCTCAGTCTTCTCTTCTCAAGCCTAAATATACCCAGTTCTTTCAGTCAAATGCAGCTTTTTATCTGAGTGTTGAAATCACAAATCAAACTGTACACTGAGCTGATCACAAACAAACACACACTCTACAACAACGGGAGTTGAAGGCTATGACAAGCCTCACAGTACTTTTTATGGCAAGTCTTTAACTGTCTAAAGTTCCAGTCCATGTGCAGAGTGCCTCTAACAAAGAAGGCTTTGGGCCATAAAGAAGGGATGTTCTTAACAAAAGCTCTGTGTCTCTTCATCAGTTCGAATGGGGAAGGTGTAACCTTACACCTCTTCTAGATTCCTCCACAGGTAAGAACAGAGCAGTGCTGCTCAGCTTTCCAGCTGTGATGCTTTTCTTGTTTTTTTTTGCAAATCTCACTCTTTTGTCAGGTCCTCACAGACACCTCCAGCCTCTCTGCTTGCTAAGGCTAAACCAGCCACGGCGAAGGGGGGTTAGGCAAGTCCCCCTTGGCTCTGCTCTGAGCAGGCTGACAGAGAGAAGCTCACACAGACCCTGATATTTTAAGAACTTGCTCTGTCTTTGTTTCTTGATTTTGCCACAGTCTTTAAGTCGTCAAACAAATCTCTTTCTTCAGAAGTTGCAACTTTTTCAACTGCTTTTGCTTCTTCTAACAAACTTGGATACGGTGGCAGACAAACTGTCTCTGGCGGGCCCCCTCCCTCCCTCCCCCAACAACCTCTCCTCCCAACCTAACAGACCGAATCAGACCGGGGGGAGCTCAGGGCACCTTGGGCAGGGTCTCCCAGTCTTCAAGCTCCTTCCGTGGGGCTTGAATCGGGGGGAACAGGGGCCTTGGGCTTCACCTCGGAGCATACCATCATGACTTTACAATATTGAACTTTATATTCAACCTTTTCTCGCCTTCAGTGGATTTTGGTTGGCACTCATCCAAATGCTGATAATCTCACCTTCCCTGAGGCAAATTTATCTCTTACTACTTGATTCAGACACCACCCGGGGTCTCTTGCCCCTGCGGTCCTTTGCCAGTAACACATTTGCACATTTACACTTCTGTAACTAAGGGGGATTCTTTCCGCACCAATTCAACCAACCATCAATATAGGCGAATTGATCCCATTGCCCATTATTCACCACATTTTTATATACAGCATTTACAAGATTTACACCAAAGGATCCTATGTCTGGCCAACTAATTCCAAATGCTGGCCATTCCAATTGACAGAGTGTAACCAGCTTGCCTTTCGACATCTTAGTACACGGAGTCTGACAAACCTCAGACGCTTGACTTTGCTAAAGTTCTTTAGCATGCATCCCAAGGGAGTGGCAGAGCTTTCTAAACGGGAGCTGCCCGCCCCCATTGTGCCTACCTCTATTTGAAACCACACACGGAGCCTGACAAACCTCAGACGTTTACACGGAGTCTGACAAACCTCAGACGCTCCGAAGGCAACTCAAACAGAAAGACAGAAGGGAAATCAAGTACTTACTCCGCCCAGCACCCTAGTGCCGTCTCTTCAGACCCATTCAGCCTGGTTGACTCAATCAATGGAGTCCACGCCTTTAACCTCCTGGCACCTTCGCCGGTTCTGTCGTTTGACCCCAGGGTGGTCCAAGGGACTCCTGACTGCTCGCCAGTTTGTTGCACAAAATGCTAGTGTCGCCCCCTGGAGGCTGGTCCAATTTGCCCCAAAGAGGGGAGTCAACTTCAGGCTGGGTCCAACTCGATTTTATTGTTTGCAAACAGTTCGACAAAGGAGCTCACGCTCAAAGCAGAGTCGACCCTGGGCAACCTCCGCGCTACAGTTTTATCACTTAGCTTGCATTCCTCAGCCAGCGTGTCACTTTGATTGGTTGCCAGAGGTTTGCTTAGCAACCTTATCTTAGGGTTACTGTCTGCTCATTCCAGGCATGCGCAGCTCTTACAGTACTATGTGCTGCTTAAGACACATACAATGGCTTTTAGGTTACATTAATGTAACCTAACTACATTAGGTTACATCTAGCTCAGAACTGTACACGGACTGGCAGCAGCTCTCCAGCCTTACCTGGAGATGATGGGGGGTGGAGTAGGGGACACACAACCATTGCCAATTCTGTCCCAGCATGCCTTGCTTGGGTCCTGAGATCGCTTATGCACCTGCCATACATCAAACCCAATTTAAAGCAGGCTCGCCAAACCTCTTTCAGCCTGGGGGCCAAATTACATTTCAGGCAAGCTCTCAGGAGCTGCATTCCAGTGGTGGGCAGAACCGAAGGCAAAAGGGGGCAAGGCCACAAATAACAGCATCTTTTAGCTTAAAGCTCTTAATGCTGGTGTGTCACCCTTAGGGGGCTGCACCAAAGCCAGAAAACCACCCAATGATCTGTGACTGGGGGAAAGGGTGGGACCGGGGAAAGTGGGGGGGGCTCTCTAGGGACCCCCAGATCTGGCTCGCAGGCATGCCGGATTTGGCCCACAACCCTGAAGGTTCTGCACCCCCGGTGTAAAGAGTTTGGTTGAACTCTGAAGCTTGCTTCCTGCTTTCCTAGGTGGTCCTAATAATGGTGGCACACTAGGAGTCTCTCCCCCCCTTTTTTTTTCTAATGGGTGAGCGTGGATGTGTTCATGTTTTATTTTTTTCTCCTATAAGCAGCTGTTTCTCAGAACATCCTGCAGGGCTACATGTACGTCCTGAGTATGATCACTAGGCGGCAGCCAAAGGCAACCCAGATCCCATGTCCTGCTCCTGCCCTCCTTCCTGTCCATCCCTCGTTCAGTTTCCTTCCTAGATGGATTTTTTTTTTTTACTAGCCACAACTAGAATTAAGATGTGCTCCAAGTGGCACTGCTGATCACGTCTGTGTACATGAACCAGCCTGCACGCCACAGCACGAAACCCTCTTTTATTTATTTATTTATTTATTCATTTCATTTCACTGCTTTACCACCCAAGAGCTGAAGCTCTCTGGGTGGTTCACACAAATTAAAACCACAGAGCGCAGCATAAAGCAATATAAAATATGAAAGCTTAGAACCACAATAGAACAGTACAACCAGAGTAAAACCTAGCAGCAAATGCAAAGATTTAAAATACAGATTTAAAACAGCAGAGCTAAAAGACTAGGGAGCTGAAATGCTAAAATACTGGGAGAATAAAAAGGGCTTCACCTGGCACCAGAAGGAGAACAACATAGGCGCCAGGTGAACCTCTCCAGGGAGCTCATTCCACAGCTGGGGGGCCACAGCAGAAAAGGCCCTCTTCCTGGTAGCCACCCGCCTCACTTCCTTTGGCAGGGCCTCCTGGAGAAGGACTGCTGAGGGTGATCTTAGGGTCCGGGCAGGCCCATATGGGAGGAGGCGATCCTTCAGAGAACCTGGCCCCAAGCCGTTAAGTTCTTTGAATGTTAACACCAGCACTTTGAATCAGGCCCAGAAATGGACTGGCAGCCAGTGCAGCTGGAAAAGTATGGGCACAATGTGATCTCGTTGGCCAGTCCCTGTTAACAATCTCGCTGCCCTGTTTTGGACCAGCTGAAGTTTCCGGACCGTTTTCAAAGGCAGCCCTGCGTATAACACGTGGCAGTAATCGAGATGAGAGGTTATCAGAGCACGGATAACTGTAGCTAGGCCATCTCTGTCCAGATAAGAGCATAGCTGGTATTTCAGCCTTAGCTGATCAAAGGTGCTCCGTACCACCAAGTCCACGCATGCCTCAAGTGACAGTTCTGGGTCCAAGAGCACCCCCAAACTACGAACCTGATCCTTTAGGGGAGTGCAGCCCCCCCCCCCCCCTGAACAGGTTGAGCATCACCCAGCTGGGCAGGCAGACCACCCACTAACAGTACCTCTGTCCTGCCTGGATTGAGTCTCCGTTTATTGGCCCTCATCCAGTCCGTTATCGTGCCCGGGCACTGATTCAGAACAGCCGCTGCCTTGCCTGTGTTCAATGAAAAAGAGAGGCAGAGCTGGGGGTCATCCGCATATTGATGGCCAAGTCCTTTTAAGCCCCCTTTCTTTAAGCAGAATGCTTCTTGTGCAAGTGGCTGAAGTTGAAGATGTCAACCTTTTCTTTCTTTCCCCCCTTCTTCCCTTCTCGCCCCCAGGTTTGAACGAGATGTGCAACAGCTCCAGCGTTCCAACGTCCACATCAGAAACGCCGGACTACTTGCTGTAAGTGTTTGAGGGACCAGGGGTGGGGGGGTTGAATGTTGGTGGGGCCTGGGTGCCGCCTCCTGCAGTGGCCAGACAGGTGCCCCAGTGGGAACCCCACAAGCAGGGCAGTGAAGGCAAGACCCCTCTTCAGTTTCTCCCCCTGGCAGGCAATACCCAGGGGTAGACGTTCGCTGTGCATGGAGCTTAGAACAGCAGAAGAGCCCGGTTGCATCAGACCACAGGCCCCACTGGTCCAACATTCTGTTCCCCACAGTCACCTGTCAGATGCCCACGGGAGCCTACAAACAGAGCCCGTGTGGTGCAGTGGTTAGAGCATTGGTCTGGGACGCAGGAGACCCGGGTTCGAGTCCCCCCTCCATCATGAGGCTCACTGGGCGACTTTGGGCCAGTCACTGATGCTAAGCCTAACCTACCTCGCAGGGTTGTTGTGAGGATAACATGGAGGAGAGCAGGACCATGTAAGCCACCTTGGGCTCCTTGGAGGAAAAGCAAGATATGAACGTTGGTGATGATAAAGGCATGAGTGCAATGCCACCTTCCTGCCCATGTTCCCCAGCAACTGGTGCACATAGACACACTGCCTCTGAGACTGGAGGTGGCATATAGCTGTCATGACTAGTAGCCACTGATAGCCTCCTCCTCCTCCAGGAATTTGTCTACCCTCCTTTTAAAGCCATCCAAATAGGTGGATATCACTACATCTTGCGGTAGGGAATTCCATAGTTTAAGTCTGCGCTTCCTTCCTTGGATCTATCCCGAATCTCCCCCCAATCAGCTTCTTGGGATGACCCCATTGGGCTCTAGTATTACGAGAGAGGGAGAAAAATGTCTCCCTGTCCACTTTCTCCACACCAGGCATCATTTTGTCCACCTCGATCACGTCTCCCTTCACTCACCTTTTCTCCAAGCTAAACAGACCCAGATGTTACAACCTCTCTCTAGCCCCTGGATCATGTTCCTTGGCCTTTTCTGCCCTTTTTCCACCTCTACAATATCTTAGGTGTGGCAATTGGAACTGAACATAATAGTCCAAGCGCAGTTCCATTTTTAGTTTTCATGGCTGGTAGCCCTTGAAAGGCTGCTACCACCTCCTCCTCCGTAAATTTGTCTCCTCGTTTAAGCCCACCTCCGTGAGCATGGCCATCGCCACCCCTTGTCCCAGCGAATTCAAACTAAGTATTGCTATGCGAAGCAGTTCTTTCTTTTGCTAGTCCTCAGCTTATATTGCCACCACAACAGTTCTCCAGCAATCTCTGGGACACCAGGTCGAGGCAGCTGCTCTGTTATGCCCCCTAACACTTTTTTTCCTCCGTAACAAAAAAATCTCCAACCCTGTAGCTTTTCCTCGTAGGGGTGTCGCGTCAGCCCCCAGGTCATTTCGGTGGTCCTTCTCTGCACCTTTTTGGCTCCACAATTCTCCCTTCAGAGGGGGGCAATTTGAACCGTACTCAGCGTGCCTGACACCTCCAATTTATATAGAGGCATAACAATGCTGGCTGATACGTTCTATTCCAGCCTGGCACCCTCCAGATGGCTTGGACTTCAACCCCCATCAGCCCCAGGTCAGGAATGCTGGGAATTGTGGCCCAAAACATTTCGAGGGACGGTCGTTCCGTTCTTTTCCTGATAATTTAGGGCTTGGCTCCCAATATTCCCTTGGGCCTGACGTCATACACCGGCGGTAAGGAGGGCGCGACCCTCCAGCTGTCCTGGACTGCAAGTCCCATTGGTCCTGGCCAATGGGCAGGGACAATGGGAATTGTAGTCTAGTATCATCTGGAGGGCTACCATTCCCCCATCCCTGCAGCGTGTCTTCATTGCGTTGGTCATGAGAGGGCGGGGGGCGTGCTGGGTTTTCGTTGGTTTGCTCACGTTGAGTTCTCCTCCACGCTCCAGCAAATACGGCGCCATCGCCTCTTCCGAGCAGCGCCAGAGCTACAAGAACGACTTCAACGCGGAGTACGGCGAGTACCGCGACCTGCACGCCCGCATCGAGCGGATCACGCGGCACTTCATGCAGCTGGACTCGCAGCTGAAGCAGCTCTCACCGGGCTCAGAGGAGTACAAGGTCAGAGCGGGGGCAAGGGCGGGCAGCCGGAAGCGGCTGGCCATCCTGTCCAGGCCGCCTCGCAGCAGGGGGAACAGAGGGAGCCCCGTGTCTGTCTCTTGGCTGCGAGCTATAGCAGCAGCTTCCTGGCTCCTTGGTCGCCCTTGCAAAGAAGCCATTTCTGGGCATCACATTTTAAGGAAGGCCTTGGCAAGCTAGAGCACGTCCAGAGAAGGGCGCCCAGGAGGGTGGGGGCCTGGGAACCACACCCCCTGAGGAGCGGGCAAAAGAGCTGGGTGCATTTAGTCTGGAGAAGAGAATCATAGACTAGCAGGGTTGGAAGGGGCCTACAGGACCCTCGAGTCCAACCCCCTGCCCAATGCAGGAATCCAAGTCAGAGCATCCTTGACAGGTGGCTGTCCAGCCTCGTCTTGAACGCCTCCAGTGTGGGGGAGCCCACCGCCTCCCGAGGGAATGGGTTCCAAGATTGAGGGGAGACACAATAGCAGTCTTGCGGTACCTGAAGGGCTGTCGCACGGAAGATGGAGCAGAGTTCTTTGTTGCTCCCGGGGGCAGGACAAGAGTCTGTGGGTAGAAGTTGCATGGAAGCAGATTTCGGAGAAACATTTGGGGGATTAACAGGCCAGCTGAGGAGAAGAGGGGCTAGACACCTTACAGCTGTCCCCTCTTCTGGTTCTTCCCCCAACCTGATGGTTCCTGGCAGCCTTACCAGTCTGCCCTCGGGTCTGGTGGTGCTGCTGCTGAATGCCAGGTCGGCCCAAAATAAAATCTCCCTCATCCATGATTTGATTGTGGATGAGGGGGCTGACCTGGTATGTATTACTGAGACCTGGGCGGGGGAACTGGGCGGGGTCACGCTCTCCCAGCTGTGCCCTCCTGGGCACTCGGTGCAGCACCAGCACCGACTTGAGGGTCGGGGAGGTGGGGTTGCCGTGGTCTATAGGAATTCAATCTCCCTCTCCAGGCTTCCTGCTCATTCGAGTGCAGATCTTGAGTGTTTGAACCTTGTGTTGGGTACCCGGGACAGATTAGGGATTCTTTTGGTGTACCGCCCACCCTGCTGCCCATCAGACTCCCTGCCTGAGCTGACGGAGGTGGTCTCGGACTTGGTGTTGAGGACCCCTAGGATGATGGTCCTGAGGGATCTCAACTTCCATGCCGAAGCCGCTGTATCCGGGGCGGCTCAGGACTTCATGGCCGCCATGACAACCATGGGGCTGTCCCAACATGTCATCGGCCCAACGCATATAAAAGGACACACGCTTGATCTGGTTTTCTCGACTGGGCAGGAGGATGGTGATGTGAAAGTAGAGGAATTAACATCTGTCCCTTTGTCATGGTCAGATCACTTCCTGCTGAGGTTTAGACTCCTGGCAGCCTTCCCCGTCTGCAAGGGTGGGGGACCTATTAAAATGGTCCGCCCCCGGAGATTAATGGATTCCGATGGATTCCAGAGGGCTCTGGGGGATTTTCCTGCTGGTATGGCTGGTGCTCCTGTCGAAGCCCAGGTCGCTCTGTGGAATGCAGAGATGACTCGGGCGGTTGACACGCTCGCGCCCAAGCGCCCTCTCCCTCTGCGCAGAGCCTGGCCAGCTTCTTGGTATACACCTGAGCTGAGGGCAATGAAGCAAGAGGGGAGACAGCTGGAACGCAGGTGGAGGAAAACTCGTGCTGAGTCTGACCGAACACAGGTAAGAGCCCACTATCAAGCCTACTCTGTGGCGGTGAGGGTGGCAAAGAGACAGTTCTTTTCCACCAGCATTGCATCTTCTCCGTGTCGTCCAGCAGATATTTTCCGAGTGGTTCGCGGCCTGTTACATTCTGGGCCAGGGAGAGAGACGGTGGAACCCTCGGTAGCACGCTGTGACAAGTTTGCGCGGCACTTTGAGGATAAAGTCGCTCGGATTCGTCATGAATTGGACACCACCATTAATGCAGTTCCATTGGTAGAGGCGTTCAGAGCACCGTTTGGTCCAGTTTTATTGGATGAGTTTCAGTTACTGAGGCCTGAGGATGCGGACAAGGTGCTTGGCCAAGTCCGATCGACCACTTGTGTGCTTGACCCTTGCCCTTCATGGCTTATTAAATCAAACAAGGAGGGGATGTCCGGCTGGGTCCAGGAGGTTGTAAATTCCTCCTTGAGAGAGGGAGTGGTGCCTGCCGCTTTAAAAGAGGCGGTAATTAGACCACTCCTGAAAAAGCCTAACCTGGACCCAGAGGATGTTAACAATTATAGTCCAGTGGCCCACATCCCCTTCCTGGGCAAGGTGCTGGAGCGGGTGGTTGTAGGACAGCTCCAAGCACTCTTGAGTGAAACGGATTATCTAGATCCATTTCAATCGGGCTTCAGGCCTGGTTTTGGAACGGAAACTGCCTTGGTCGCCCTGTGGGATGACCTCTGCCGGGAGAGGGACAGGGGGAGTGCGACCCTGTTGATTCTCCTGGACCTCTCAGCGGCTTTCGATACCATCGACCATGGTATCCTTCTGGATAGGTTGTCTGGGTTAGGAGTTGGAGGCACTGCACTACAGTGGTTCCGCTCCTACTTGGATGGCCGATTCCAGAAGGTGGTGCTGGGGGATTATTGCTCTGTGCCATGGCAATTGTGCCATGGGGTTCCACAGGGCTCTATTTTATCCCCCATGCTGTTTAACATCTACATGAAACCGCTGGGGGAGGTTATCCGGAGGTGTGGGCTGAGGTGCCATCAATATGCAGATGACACCCAGCTCTACCTCTCTTTCTCATCAAAACCAGGTGAGGCAGTGGCTGTTCTGAAGCAGTGCCTGGGCACGGTAATGGACTGGGTGAGGGCCAATAAACTGAAACTCAATCCAGACAAGACGGAGGTACTGTTAGTGGGTGGTTCGTCTGCCCGGCTAGGCGATGTTCGACCTGTTCTGGAGGGGGTTGCACTCCCCCTAAAGGATCAGGTTCGTAGTTTAGGGGTGCTCTTGGACCCAGAACTGTCACTTGAGGCACAGGTGAACTCAGTGGCACGGAGCATTTTTTATCAGCTTAGGCTGGTATACCAACTACGCCCTTCTCTGGACAGAGATAGCCTAGCTACAGTTATCCATGCTCTGATAACTTCTCGTCTGGATTATTGCAATGCGTTATACGTGGGGCTGCCTTTGAAAACGGTCCGGAAACTTAAGCTGGTCCAAAATAGGGCAGCAAGATTGTTAACAGGGACTGGCCTGCGAGCTCATATTACGCCAGTACTTTTCCAGCTGCACTGGCTGCCAGTCCATTTCCGGGCCCGATTCAAAGTTCTGGTGTTAACATTCAAAGCCCTTAACGGCTTGGGGCCAGGTTACCTGAAGGATCGCCTCCTCCCATATGTGCCTGCCCGGACCTTAAGATCATCATCAGCGGCCCTTCTCCGTGAGCCCCTGCCAAAGGAAGTGAGGCAGGTGGCTACTAGGAGGAGGGCTTTTTCTGCTGTGGCACCCCGGCTCTGGAATGAGCTCCCTAGTGAGGTTCGCCTGGCGCCTACATTGTATTCCTTTCGGCGCCAGGTGAAGACCTTTTTATTTTCCTAGGCATTTTAGCATTTTAGCTTTCTAAATTTTTATCTTTGCTGTTTTAAATCTGTATTTTAAACTCTTGCACTGCTGCTAGGTTTTATTGTGGTTGTATTGTTATATTGTGGTTTTAATGTTCTATATATTTTAAATTGTTTTATTGTGTGTTGTTTGGTTTTAATTTTTGTGAACCGCCCAGAGAGCTTCGGCTATTGGGCGGTATAGAAATGAAATAAATAAATAAATAAATAAATAAAAAGCCATCCTTAGAGCTCAGGATTTGACTTCACTTATTTCTAGGTTAAAAAATGAATAGTTCTCTCCTTCCTAACAGCCCAACAGTTGTCTGTTAACTAACAGAGGTTGTTACCTTCCAGGTCAAAATCCTTCACAAATGCATCCACTCTTTTGCTCTTGCAGGAATTCTTAGTGGTGCCTCTGGCAGCTTTCTTCTTTGATGGAGCCATGCAAATAGCTAAATCCTGGGGAAAAGTGGAGGGAAAGATCCACACTATATAAGCTTGGCCATCAGCACCCAATCCCAGATTGCCAATCCAACTCCTCAGAGCGGAAGAACTGAGACACAGCCCCTCCGTCCTGGGTGACCCGACAAGGGAAGGGCAGAGCTGGGCGAGGGGAGGGAGAGAGGGAAGCCTTTGCCTGTGTCCAGCAGCCACTGAGGGGCTTCTGGGCGGAGGGCTCCAGGTGCTACCACAGAGGAGGCCTCCTGCAGGAGTTGCGGCTTTTCCCTCCATGGACATTCCACAGCACAGAACGAGACGGAAGCAGCAGCGGGAAAACATGGGATGCCTGCACATGGAGGACAACGCAATCCGGGTGCCCCCTGAACTTCCGTGAACAAAGCGGGGCAACAGCGGCACCATCAAAGCCTTGTCTGGAAGCCCCCTGGGCAGCAGTACCACCTGACGAAGAGCCTCCCGGCCGCTTCCAGGGAGGGGCGGGGGCGGGGCCTCTCCTGGTGCCTTCGGGGCCGACATGCTCACTGAGGCGGCCGCTTCTGTGGGCCAGGCCGCGTGTGGAGCTGGTGCGAGGCCCTGCAGCCCACCTGGGCAGCGGCATCGCGTGCCCACCAGGTGCTCAGGCCTGCAGTGCCCGCCAGCCCAGCCAATGGCACAGGGCAACGGGGGTGACAGACCCAAGCGCCTGGAGTGCTGCAGGGTGCCCCCCCCCCCCCGTGGAAGCAGCCATGGGACGCCCCAGAGGTGGCCCTTGTTCAGGGCCCGGGAGGGGGTAAGGGCAGAAACCGGAGGGCGCCCCCTCCTCCCCCCCCCGGACGGGTCCCAGGTGGCGAGGGCATCATGGCCACTAACACAGAGGCCGGAGACAGGCAGTTCGAACTTGGGTGCTGGCAGGACAGCAGGGGACCCTAGGGTGGGCAGTCCTGGCCCGTGGAGGGCGCTGCTGCTGCAGGCGGTCTGCCAAAGCAGGGGTGGGGCAGCTCTGGTGCTGTGCCCCCACAGCTGAGCCAGAGCAGCCCCAGGCCAGCCCCGCCCATCTGCCTGCTGGCCCAAAAGGGGCTCCGGTGAGTGCTGCTGCCCTGCCAAGGGGGGGGCAAAGGACCCATCTTAGGAAGATGCGGCCCCCCTCTCTGCTGCAAGGACCTCCTGAAGGGGGCCCAGGGGGTAGGGAGGCGCCCCCTGAAAGCAGCCCCGGAGCCATTGCACGCCTGTCTGAAGGACATGTGTCTCCCAGAAGTGTCTGGGCCCTTGGAGAGAAGGCTGCACCTGCACGGGGGGGGGGGGCACTCTCAGGACCCTCCTTCAAAAAGGCCCTGGAAAACGGCGCCCTGGGGCCCTCCCAGTGCCCCGCTCTCCTCTTTGAGAGGCGGGAGCTCAGTGGTGGAGCCCCCGTTTTACATGCAGAAGGCCCCAGGTTCCGTCCCCAGCAACATCTCCAGGTAGGGCTGGGAAAACTCCTGCCTGAGACCCTGGAGAGCCACGGCTGCAGGTCAGAGGAGGCAACGCTGGGCAAGAGAGGCTGAGGCCTTGGAGGAGAGCAGCTTCCTCTGTCTCTGTGTGGGAAAGGAGAGCAGGGCAGGCAGCCCTGAGAGCAGTACAGCGTCTGCAGCCCCCCCCCCTTTGCCCCCCCCCCTTTGGAAAGGCCCTATTCAGGATGCTGCCCGTGCAGAGCTGCAAGGGTTGAGCAGGCGATGTCTGCAGCATCCAGGATCTTCCCACAGACAGGTGGACACCTGTGTTTCCCTATGGAAAGGCAGACTCTTATGGTTCCCTGTGGACAAGTGCTGTCAGTTGCTTTAGCGTGACCCCACTCAAAGACCCCAGCAGCACCCTTGCCTCACCTGCACCAACTGCTCTTCTTCAAGATGCTAAGGCACATCTGCCAGCCCCACCTCCCCTTTTAAGGCACGGAGCCAGCCAATCACGGGACCCTGTGTACACCTGTTACAGGCTGTGACCCACAGAGATGGGAAAGGGGAAGGGTTTGTCCACACAGCACTCAGCTCGCATATCCCATAGGCACGATGGGAGCTTGAAGCACAACCCCTCCTTCCCTCATATCTCTACAGCGCCCTGAGCTTGGGTTGCCACGCCCCGCATCTTCACCTGCCGCTTCCCCTCCCGAATCACTCAATGTTGCAGCCCTGGCTGAAGTTACATCTGGCTGATAATGGGGGGCAATTCATGCAAAGTTCCCCATCTTCAGCTGGGCATTGGAGGTGTGACTAAAGTTTAAGCAGCAGGTGAAGTTGGGAGGCCGCAGCCAAACTAGAGCACCTTGGAGCAGATTCTTTTTCAGCAACGATCCTTGGCGAGATAGAAGAGCAGGGCTGCCTCTGCTCCTGTATGCCAACACTAGTGAGCAACTGGAAAGCCCTTGTAGTAGGATGATCATGTGGGCAGCGCTGTCTTCTGCTGAGCAAAGCTGTTTACACCCCCAAACTATGTATAGTGACATGGGCTGCTCCTTCCTTTGATAGCTACTTTGTTACACAGGGCTGCTCATGTGGCAATCCTGTGTGAAGATTACTTGAGAGTAAGCCACCCTGAATATGGTTATCATATTTCAAAGTAACACACTGAAAGGCTTCAATCTTATACGTTAGTATAAATAAAGGAGGGGGGTTCACATCAAACTCTAAACCATGCCCCTTTCTCGAAGGTGACAGTTGCACCACCCCCTGTTGAGATGGGAAGTCCCGCCCTAGCCAGAAGCCCCACGTATGCGATCAGCTGACCCAGTCATATGACCTTCAGGGTCACCTGACGGGGGTCATGTGACCCCTCTACAAGCTCGTCATGCTGCCGTGGGCCAATAGGCATTGGTTTTAGAGCCCTAGCACATACAGGCACGGAGATGGCCCACGGGGCCTTTTCCAAGCCGCACCCGGATTGACCCAGTGGGGTCATGTGTCCCCTCTACGAACTCACCATGCCACCATAGACCAATAGGAAGCGGTCTTAGAGCCTAGCCCTGTAAGGTCACGCCCCACAACCCCACTGACCAATAGGTACAGCCTTGCCCCCCAGAAAAACAGCCTTTTTTCTTGCACAGACACGTTTTCTGCACAGAGAACATGGAATGGCTAAAGAACATGGAGTGGCCAAGAGTGACTGAGCGACCTTCGGGTTTTACTCATCCCCCGGTACCCTTGTGCATTCAGCCCAGAAAGATGGAAACTGTACCTATGACACCTGGAGAGTCATAAACAGTAAACCAGGGAAGGGAGCTGGTGTCACAGCACCTGTAACAGAGCGCTTACCTTTAGCTGTATTTCCCATGGGGCAAAGAACATTTCCTGAAACCGAGTTACATGCCGATAGGGATGTACGAAAGTCACTTACCTGGTCTTGCAGCTTGCTTCGCGGTGGGGGGGAGGCGCTTCGCTGCTCCCACCGAAGTTCAGGCCGGGGGGGGGAGGCTTCCCGCCTCGCCCGGCCGAAATTCAGGCCGGGGGGGGAGGCTTCCCGCCTCGCCCGGACGAAATTCAGGCCGGGGAGAAGCGCCCCGTCTCCCTGGCCGCGAACTTCAAAAGAAAAAAAAAAAGCCCCTGTGATAGGCTACGTAATGATTAATGTAGCCTATCACGGCTAGATCTGCAAAGTCAGCCGTGATAGGCTATGTTAATCGTCACGTACCCTATCACGGGTAGGGGTGCACGAAAGTCACTTACCTGGTCTCGCAGCTTTTCGCGGTGGGGTGGAGGCGCTTCGCTGCTCTCCCCCCGAAGTTCAGGCCGGAGGGGGGAGGCTTCCCGCCTCACCCGGCCGAAATTCAGGCTGGGGGGGAGGCTTCCCGCCTCGCCCGGCCGAAATTCAGGCCGGGGGGGAGGCTTCCCGCCTCGTCCGGCAGCGAAATAAAAAGTAAAAAAAAAAAAACGCCCCCGTGATAGGCTACGTTATGATTAACGTATGCTATCACGGCTAGATCTGCAAAGTCAGCCGTGATAGGCTACGTAAATCGTCACGTAGCCTATCACGGGTGACTTTAAAAAATAGCGTTGCCCTTATTTTCGCCGTAGTCTACGTAATCTTTATGTAGACTACAGCGACCAAATAAGGAACGTGAATGGCGGCTCCCTATGGGGGCCGCCATTTGCGTACGCACTTTTTTTTTTTTAAGTCACCCGTGATAGGCTACGTGACGATTAACGTAGCCTATCACGGCTGACTTTGCAAATCTAGCCGTGATAGGCTACGTTAATCGTTACGTAGCCTATCACAGGGGCGTTTGTTTTTTTTTTTACTTTTCTTGTAATGGCGGCGGCGGCAGCTGGTCGAAAGACCGGCTGCCGCCCCCGTCCCTGATGAAGACCTGCCGAACCGCCGCCAGGACCCGCCACCGGGAGGGACATTAGTGAAAGGTAAGTCCCATCCCGGGGGGGGGGCAGGGGGGATGGAGAATTTCTCCCCGAACAACCTTCGGAGGACCGAATGCGTTGGCACTCGGCCCCCTGAAGTTTCGGGGGGAAATTCTCCCCCATCCCTACATGCCGATTGGAGCATGGATAGCACTGAGGTAAAGCCTGTTGATGACATGGATGGCGGGGTGCTCATGCAAATAGCCACCTTGCCTTTAGAGAAAATGGAGCTGGGGGATCCTGACACAGACTGGTCTACTTACCGCACAGCCCTTGAGGATCTGGATATCAAGGGCTCCTTGGAGGCCTCTCTCAGTCTAATCCAGTAGCCAAGTCCAGACACAGACAAAGGGATTCTTTTCAAAGCTTTATTCCTCTTTTACAACTTAACAACTCTACTGTTAGCAACTAGATATGAGCAGAAGAGTACCGATGCCCTAAGTTGGAACAGTTGGTTCCCGTTTGAAGGAGAATCACTGGCAGGCCCTGAACTTATGGGCTAGGGAGAGTCCCTCCCCTTTTCCCTTGGATCCTCTGGGCGCAACCGTTCTTTGCGCGCCAACCAGGCACTACGCCTCCTTTCCGCGCCCTCCATTTGGCGCCGCTCCCTGCATCGGCGTCATGCGTCCAGCAATTCTGCTTCCCGCGCTCTCTCACTCCCGGGACTACTATCTATGCTAGGAATGACTTTAGAGAAAATGGAGCTGGGGGATCTTGACACAGACTGGTCTACTTACCGCACAGCCCTTGAGGATCTGGAAGAGGATCTGGAAGTTGTGGCAGAGAAAGGAGGCACACTGGTAAGTGTTTATTTCTGAGATTTGTTCTTAATAGTATTTAGAGAGCAATTGTGGGGGCGGTACATGCTGCTGACTCTAAGCTTTCATTGTGTTACACAGGAACATGGAATGTGTGGTGATACTGAGAACCTGAACATCGAGAGTTCACCGACAGTCAACATTTCCTGCCTGTCATGTATTTCCCCAGACACGTGCATAGAAAGATAAGGCTTTCTGTGGTGGTTGTTTCTTTTGCACCAATAAAAATGCTTTGTAGTAACCCTACGCGTCCATTCTTGTGTTAACCTACAAAATGTCAGAGCACGAAGAAATCCTAAAGAAGATTTATTATACCCCGGTGATGCTGGGAGTTTGGGTGGAGTGAACCCCTTATTTCAGGAGGCAAAGAAACAGAGCAAATTGCTGGTCAGAAGAGAGGTTACCAAGTGGCTCTCAGATCAGGAGGCTTACACACTGCATAAACCAACTAGGATCCATTTTAAATGAAAAAGGACCATAGCGTCCGAAGTGGATGCACAATGGCAAGCCGATTTAGTCGACATGAAGCAATTTTCTCAATACAACAACAGTTACACGTATATTTTAACGGCGATAGACATTGTGTCTAAATATGCCTGGGCTTGCGCTCTAAAAGGCAAAACGGGCAGGGAGATGTCTGGAGCTTTTAAAGCGGTTTTCACACAAGATGGAAGACAGCCTATCAAAATACAGATGGACAACGGAACGGAGTTCCTAAACAAGGATGTGGGTCGTTTTCCAAAAACATGGGGTACATCCTTCGTTTCCAATAGCGAGGTCAAAGCTGGGATTGTTGAGAGGTTCAACAGGACTTTAAAAACAAAAATGTGGATGTATTTCACAGCCAACAACACCTTCACTTATATACACGTGCTACCGCAATTCCTAAAAAGTTATAATCATAGCTTTCACAGAACCATCAAAGCTAGACCTGTGGATGTTAATCAGTCCAACTCCCTGGCCATTTGGAAAGTAGTCTATGGGAGCTCTGTGAAAAGGAAACAGGAGGCACCGCTCCTCAGAAAAGGGGATCATGTGCGGATTTCTAAAAGCAAGGGTGTCTTTGCCAAGGGTTATGAACAGAATTTCACCACAAAGTCATTTATAGTGGACCAAGTCATCCAAAGAGCAAAGAGACCTGTCTACCAGTTAAAAGATTATGAAGGAGACACCGTAGCGGGGACCTTCTATCCTGAAGAATTACAGGAGATTAATGCCACAGAGGATAGGGTGTACAGGATCGAAGAAGTCCTGGCTACAAAAGGTAGGGGTAGGAGAAAGTATCACCTAGTGAAATGGTTAGTCTGGCCTAGCAAGTTCAACAGTTGGGTGCGCGCTTCTGATCTTTGTGAACCTGTATAGAAGGGCAGAACAGGATGGGTGACAGTGGGTTTTACATTACCCTGCCTAGTAACACCTGTGCAGACGTTTTCCCACAGAACACCATCTCGATGTTTACTATACACCTAGCAAGATCTCTGGACCTACCTGGGTCATGGGAAGTGAGTCGGTTGAGATACAATACCCGCACAGCTGGTACACTCTAACTAGCAATGCACAATTTGAAAGTCATCAAGGGAAAAGCAAGATCTTCTATATTCTGTCTTGTTAGAGACCCATCGTGTGTCTGTAGCTTCTGTACAATTATACCTCCAAACAGAAAGATGGTTAAAATCTGCCCCCAATTGATTTTTCCATCAGCAAATTCAGACTGCATCACCACAGTAAAAGTGTGGAATGCATCAGCCAGACTCTGTATTTGGAGGTCATGGATGAGGGGGTTTAACAGCTGTTCAATATTGTCTTGAATTGTAGAAACTGTTTTTTGCAAAATTAATAAGGCTTTGCATTTTGCTATTTTATGGGGTATTTGTCCACAAGCTGTGCTTAAATAAGCATGAACTAGCATAGCCATTTCCCACTCCATTCTTCTCAGGGGTTCTGCTAGAAATGGTCAAAAGGCTCTCACACCATACGTAGTGCTGGGGGGCGGAGCAAAGCTTGAGGCAAAACTCTACATGCCTTTGGGTGATCAAACTAGCACCTTTTCCTTATTTACTATCTCATGAAATCACACACCCGACAGAGATGCGCCAAAATTAAGTCAACTGATAAAGAACTGGGTAAGGCTTTTGAGGGTGAGGGGGTGGGGGGTATTTTTAATGTAAAAAACAACAACAACAATGTGCTGTTTCTGAAAGTATTGGCTATGTGTATAATGTTTTTACAGAAGACTTCATCACGCCCAGCCATCCTTTTAGCAAGAAAAGGCCCAGGGCAGAACTCACACCGGCATCTGGTAGTGCAGATAAAACAGAATTTTTCTAATAATTGTCATGTGGTTTTTAAGGTTTCCTGTAAAGCTGAAAACATTGTGTGTTTTTTTCTTTTTAGAAATCACAACCAATGTTCAGGAGGCTGCTGTGATTAATCGCCCAAAGAAGGCCACAAGAAAAATCAATCACCTTCTGATGATAAAATAGGTAAAACAGTTAATGTTGGTAAGGGGGGTTAGGGGGTCATATGGAAAGTAGGAATCTACTAAAGTGATTATTGCTTTTTGCAGTGAACATGACGCCTGTTAGAGCTCCTTTTAAAAAACCAGAGGCTACCAGACCGCCAACAGGCAAGGGTAAGACATTGACTGTGTGTGTGTGTGTGTGTGTGTGTGTGTGTGAGAGAGAGAGAGAGAGAGAGAGAGAGAGAGAGAGAGAGAGAGAGGTTTGTGCCTAATGAATAAGGATGCACCCTACCCCTTCTCTTTTTTGGTTTTAGACCAGAAAGCTGCTGCAACTGTGAAAAGTGCCCCTGCAGAACCACAAGACGCCACAGGACCACAGGCAAAGCGATCAAGATATGAAGGGCACCCAGAGTCTGGGATCTCTAAAGCAGGGAGGGGCTTGCTAATTGGCTTGAACATGCTTCTAAAAGACTGAAAGAAGGCTATGAGCTCATGAAGCGCCGTACAGAGACTGAAGCAGCCGTATGCAAGTTTTTAAGTGCTGATAATGGTGGGGCATCTGAAGTAAACTCTTTTCAGAATATTAAAATGCATGCAAAGTACCCTGCATATGGCAACACATTCTTTAAACACGTACAAGTAGGGGGTGGTAAACCAAGCCGGAGGTGTTGGAAAAGGCGGCATAGGAAGAACGCATTCAACAAAGCACGATTTTACTGGCAGGGGAGGGTTAGTAAAATATTAAACAGGGCTAAAAAAAACACTCTCTGCCTGTAAAAATCAAAGGCCTCCTAAGAAAAGCTGCTCTCCAATGGCAGACTCTCAGGATGCCTCACAATTTTCTGAAGCATGCACAGAGGGTGAGCCTCCAGAGGTTGCGTCTCAAGATACCTCACAGTCTTCTGAAGCTTCCAGGGATGCTTCAGGGATGGTCCAAAGCCCTCCCATAAATAACACAAATGCAGACCAACCCCCGCAAGTATATGCAGAACTTGTGCGTAGGTGGGGGTGGGAACATGAGCGTTACAGGTCAATGCACTTAGGTGAAGAATTTAGATGTGTTAATTTAGAACATGTAACATCGTTCTCACAGGCTGTGACTGCATTATACACAACGATCCAGCAAATCCTGGATGATGTTAATAGGAGAATTTCTCCTCAAGATTTCGTTCAATTAAGATTGGACCATGGGGGGTTATCATTTCCTCTTTTTTCAGTTAAAAGACATAGGGACGTTTTGAATGTAGAAGATTTTCTATCCCATATCAGTAATCTCATGCAAAGCCATGCTGAAATATGTGGGGATGTTACGCTGCGGTTGATTGTTACAGTTGTGCGGGCCCCACGGGGCGGTGGGAATCGGAGTAGGAAAATAGGTTCTCTCCCAAACAGTCAATTCATACTTAGAAAACAACAACATTTGGTAGATCTAAATTACACAGGCACCAATCTCTGCTTTGCTGGGGGGCTTTTAGCAGTAATGGCCGAGAGGACCCCCACAGACGCAGAGTTGTTGACCGCTGCCAGACAGTTACATATGGAGCTTGGCTGGCCTGAGCAGAAAAAAGTAGCCCTCAGTGACATTTCATTGATTGAAAACCATTTAAAGGTCAACATTCAAGTCATACGTTTCGCAAAAAAAGGTTGGGGGCTATTTAAAGTACCAGGGCCTAGGTACCCCAAAACCTATACGATGCTGCTACATGACGAGCATTATTATGGGGTGTATAATGTAAAAGCGGTTTTTGGAGCTCAAAACTATTGTGATATATGCAGTACAACCTTTACCCACAGTCACAGCTGTCTATGTATGTGCAGGCTCTGCTTGAGTGCAGATTGTAGGGATGGACGAAAGTCCCTTACCTGATCCTGAAGCTTGCTTCGTGGTGGGGGAGAGGCGCTCCGTCCCTCCCCCCGAGATTCTGGCCAGGGGGGAGGCGCCCCGTCCCTTCCCGCTGAAATTCTGGCCGGGGGGGAGGCGCCCCGTCCCTCCCCGCTGAAATTCTGGCCAGGGGGGAGGCGCCCCGTCCCTCCCCGCTGAAATTCTGGCCAAGGGGGAGGCGCCCTGTCCCTCCCCACTGAAATTCTGGCCGGGGGGGAGGTGCCCCGTCCCTCCAGCCGCGAAACCTCGTCTTCTGCCAGGACGCAAATGGCAGCAGCCGTAGCCGCCGCCGTTTGCATCCCTGCAGTCAGCCGTGATAGGCTACGTAAATGTTTATGTAGCCTATCACGGCTGACTTAAAAAAAAAAAAAGCGCGTACGCAAATGGCGGCGCCCATGGGCGCTGCCATTTGCGTTCCTTATTTTGGCATGTGTAGTCTACGTAAACATTTACGTAGACTACGGCGAAAATAAGGGCAACGCTATTTGCGTTCCCCTTATTTTCGCTGTAGTCTACGTAAATGTTTACGTAGACTACACGTGCCAAAATAAGGAACGCAAATGGCGGTGCCCATGGGCGCCGCCATTTGCGTACGTGCGGTTTTGTTTTGTTTTTCAAAGTCAGCGGGTTTTTTGTTTTTTGTTTTTTTTGTTTTGTTTTTCAAAGTCAGCGGTTTTGTTTTGTTTTTCAAAGTCAGTGTTTTTTAAAAATCTAGCCGTGATAGGCAACATAAATCTTTACGTAGCCTATCACATTTGTTTGTTGTTGTTGTTGTTTTACTTGGAAATGGCGGTGGCGGCAGCTGGTCGGAAGATCGGCCGCCGCTGCCGAACTGCCGCCGGAGCCGCCGCTGCCGCCATGGACATTCGAGTAAGGTAAGTCCCGTCCCGGGGGGGCAGGGGGGGCAGATCATTTCTCCACCAATTTCGGGGGGCCGAATGCGCTGGCATTCAGCCTCCCCGAGATTCGTGGAGAAATTCTCTGACATCCCTAGCAGATTGTGCTGTAAATGTCGGTAAAATGAAGAGGTGCAGACGTTGTCGGATGAACTGCAGATCCAGGGCCTGCTTAAGTAGGCATAGAGAATTGGCCTTAGAGGGTAAAGTAAAATGTGTCTTTAGAGAGTATTGTGAACACTGTCAGACTTTCCAGAAAGGTGATCATGTCTGCGCCAAGCATCCAGCAAGCCCCTCTCCTGCGCTCTCTCGCTGCCAGGGTCACTATCTCTCCCAGCAATGCTGGCAGGAGGAATCTCTGCCAGCTGCTGTGCTTGTGAGAGATGAGCGAGCTCCTCTCCCACGGATTGCTGTTCCTCCTCAGAATCAGAACTGCTCTGGGGCTCTATGTGCTCCGTTTCCACCCAAACACAAGGGTACCAGGGGATGAGTAAAACCCAAAGGTCCCTCAGTCACCCTTGGCCACTCCACGTTCTTTAGCCATTCCATGTTCTCTGTGCAGAAAACGTGTCTGGGCAAGAAAAAAGGCTGTTTTTCTGGGGTCAAGGCTGTCCCTATTGGTCAGTGGGGTTGTGGGGTGTGACCTTACAGGGCTAGGCTCTAAGACCTCTTCCTATTGGTCCGCGGTGGCGTGGTGAGTTCGTAGAGTTGTCACATGACCCCGCTGGGCTAATCCGGGCACAGCTTGGAAATGGCCCCACGGGCCATCTCTGCGCCCGTACCCGCTAGGGCTCTAAAACATCTTCCTATTGGTCCATGGTGGCGTGACGAGTTCATAGAGGGGTCACATGATCCTGCCGGGCCAATCCAGGCACGGCTTGGAAATGGCCCTGTGGGCCATTTCCATGTCTGTTCCCCCTAGGGCTCTAAAACCAATTTCTATGGGTCCATGGTGGCATGGCAAGTTCGTAGAGGGGTCACATGACCCCCGCTGGGCCAATCCGGGCGTGGCTTGGAAATGGCTCTGTGAGCCATTTCTGCGTCTGTTACCCCTAGGCCTCTAAAACCAATTCCTTTGGGTCCACTGCGGCATGGCAAGTTCATAGAGGGGTCACATGACCCCTGTCAGGTGACCCTGAAGGTCATATGACCGGGTCAGCTGAACACATACATGGGGCTTTCAGCTAGGGCGGGACTTCCCGTCTCAACGGGAGGCTGCACAACTGTCACCTTTGAAAACAGGGCATGGTTTAGAGTTTGATGCGAACCCCCCTCCTTTACTACTCCGATTGTTCCATTGACACACAGAGACACAAAGTCTTCCTAAATACATTTCACAGGAATATCTGAAGAGCCCTGCTGGATCAGAGATCTGCTTCACCACATTTATAATTCATTTATTTATTATCTATTAAGAGAATGTTGTTGTTGTTGTTGTTGTTGTTGTTTTTAAAAAACTGTCTGCAAGGATCCTTCCCCTAGGAAAGGTCTATCAGGATTAACAATGGCTAATCACCTTTGATTGAACCAGCCTCCTCAGTTAATTTGTCAAAGAAGAATACAGTAAAAAGAACATCATAAGAGCCTTGCTGGATCAGACCAAGGTGGTTCCACCTAGCTCAGCATCCTGTTTCCACTTGTGGTCAGCCAAGGGGTTTGTTGGGAGCCCGACAAGAAGGAGATGAAGGCACCAGCCCTCCTTTTTCTTCTCCCTTGTATAACAACTCCCATTCAGTAATAGACTGCCTCTCATAAAGGAATCTCTATTAGGTATCATGGCTAATATCTGCCAATAGACCCGACCTCCAGGAATTTGTCTCATCTGTTTTAACCAAGCATAACCCATCAGCTAATCAGGGCAGACAGTATTAACCAACTTGCATCAAATCACTGACATGGTACAAAGGAGCTTCCTACTTAACTCAGCCCCTTATTTGGTATCACAAGGACTGGAAGCTTGTTTTATTTTTAGAGGAAGGACCATACTTCAGTGACAAAGCACCTCCTTCTAAGGCTACTGGTCCCAGTATCAATCCTTGGCATATACAGGCTCCCCTGGGAGAGAGAGACCCTGGGGGTGTGTATTGCCCCAGCCGTGAGCTTCGACCTCTTAATTTAGAGGTGCCAAGATAGTGATAAATCAGATCCAGGTTTACTTACAAGGAGATACATTATTGAGTACTTACAGCACACAGGCGTACCCAATGGTTGGATCAGACAGCTTCTCTGAACCCAGAGCCATGGGGTACAATGGGTTTTATACCATACATGTTAGCAATGAGGCAGCCTGACAGCAGCAAGTGCCACCTAGCTTAGGGATGTACGAAACACTTACCTGGTTTTGTCCAGGGACATCCGCGGTTGGGGGGAGGCGCTCCATCCCTCCCCCCGAAATCCTCGATGGGGGGGGAGGCAATCCGTTCCTCCCCCCCGGAATCCTGCCCAGCCAGGCCGCGGAGCCGCTGGCCAGGCCAACCCGCAGCGGGGCCTCCAACCGCTGCCGGGCTGCTGTGGATGCAAATGGCATCCTGAGTGGGGGACGCCATCTGTGTCCCTATGGTAGCCCGTGATAGGCTACGTAAATATTTATGTAGCCTATGATGGCTAAAACGGGAACGCAAATGGCATCCCCTACTCAGGACGCCATTTGCATCCGCACCAGCCCGGCAGTGGCTGGAGCCGCCGCCACCGCCGCTGGAGCCACTGCCGGAGCCGAAGCTGCAGCTGGAGCCGCCGCCAGGTAGGCTCCGTTCCGGGGGGCTTTCGAGGGGTGGTGGGGCGGGTTGCTCCTTTCCGCCACGGATTCCGGGGGGCCGAATTCACTGGAACCTTATTAAAAGCCTGAGTAACAAGAAAGTCTCTCTGAGAAGAAAGAAGCATCTGGTGAAACAATCTGGTGGGTTTCTTGGACCGTTACTAAGTTTTGCAGTCCCCCTGCTTGTCGGGTTTTTAGCCAATCAGTGATGGAGTATGCTGAAAAGATGTATTTGGTCCCTAGCCACCAGCTAGAAAAATTAAAGGGGCCACCTCCTAAGGAGGAAAACATTAGAACTGTAGCAATCAGCTCACTAGATACTGAGATGCAGGGATTCTCTAGATATAAGAACCAGGCAAGGTTCCTATTGAACAAAATGAAGCAAAACAAGGATGTTTCTTCGTGGGATGAGAAAGGAGCCTTTGTGTACAAGGGGGAGGATATACCTGGTTCCAATATGCTGGATTTGGTGAAGGGGGTCACACAGACCCTGAAAACCAAGCGTGCCCCTAAAGGTTGGGATGTTTTTCTGAGTGCTCTGGCTGAACTAAATGTCCCAGCACCTGTAGCGGGTAATCCTGCCAATAGAGAAGCATTGGACCTAAAGACCCCCAAAGGGGCGACGCCAATGTTGTTGCACACAGCTATGAGTGCTAAAAAACAAAAGCAGTCTGATGCTCCTACCTGGCTCAGTTTATAAAGTTACCTTTTGTGGTTTTTGTTTTATCAGGACTAAAAATACAGTATTATTTTTTAAAAACTTACTTAAAGTAATCTGCTCTGTGCCTGTCTACTTTAAGGGTAAATGGTTAGAAAACATGCAAACAAGAAATTCTTTGGTTTTTTTTAAGGGTGCTTTATTGGGAAATGCAGCTATGAAAATCACGGCATGATCTACAGCACTGGGCAGGCTGGAACATGCTTAAGGCATGCCTGGACATGTTCTTCTTATTTTTTACAAAATGTCCCACCATTTGATCATTTCTTTCTAAATTGTGAGAATACAGTTCTTGAATCTGTTTAAATGTTAGGCCTTTACAACGCTGCTGCAGGAAAAATACACAATGGTAGCCACAAACCACGGACTCGTCGGCTTGGAGTTGTCTGGCTTGAAACACAGTCTTGCTGGCATTTTTTCTTTAAAAAATCATGATGGTTTTAGGGAACAGGCGGTGGTTGGGAGGATGCCCGTAGGAATAAAAAAAACTCTCCACTTTTATCCTCTGTCAAGTAGATGGCCAACCAGTGCTCTCCAGGGAGGTTGTGGGGATGGGTATTGACTACTAACCCCGCAGACCTTTGGTGTATCCTCCCACTGGGAAGCGTGTCACAAGGCAACACGCCATAGAAAATCTTTCTGGTGTAGGAGCTTGAAGATAGCACATGAGTTAGCTGCACGCTGTCCATGTTACATATAGTCAAACAGGACATTTCTCCTGTGATTTATTTCTATCACATTGTCAAAAACACCATACACAGTCATGTTGACCGTGGCAGCCAGGGCTTTAGCAAAACGGAATTCTGCTCTCAGGTTCCCAGTTTTAATCAAAGAATAGTGATCTCCGCATTCTTGGTCTGGCGTCAGGTCGAATGCAAAAAGTGTGCAACCGTTCGCATACTCCTCAAGGTTAATTAAAAGGGCCCTATCTTTCATATGTTTGACGGCTGTTTGTACCAGACTCGTGTTTCCATCTTCAAAATTGGGTTGGAGTGGCTTCGTGGGGATTTGCTCTCCATCCAGGTAAAGAGCTGCGAAATTAATATTGTAATGCTGAAAATTAAATGGATTTTTATTGAAAGCTCCGTTGAAGGAATCATTATCCACTAGGCCTATAACGACCTGTTCAGGCAGTTGCCCCCAAAACAGGTTATCCTGATTGGCAATGCGGCTTCCTCTGGGAATGCTAAACATTTTCATCCATGGAATATTTGGCGTTGGCAGTCAACAGAGCCTCTGCATGGCCTAAGCGAATGCCAGGGGCCACCCTCACCTTTTTCACAAAAAGGGAGGCTGACAAAACTTGCAGTCTGTAACGTCTTGCTGTGCTTTCTGTCATTAAGCAGAAAGCATCTTTGCTTCATGTAAGTTTAATTTTCACATCAACTCCATTTAAAAGAAGTTTTTCTTGAAAAAACAGGTCGGCGACGGTGTGGAGATGTCCCAACAGGTCTATTTTTCAGCTTTGAGCTGCTAGGTTTGCTCTTTTAATGAAGCCTTGATTGTTTCCTTCCAGATCCGCAGATTTGTGTCCCCTGGCTGTATCTTTGTAAAATAGCCCTGCTAAGAATTGTGTTGCTAGAATATGCTCACTATAGTTCAGCACAGATTCAAAGAAAGCATGATAAGGATAAGAATTATTACTCTGACTTATAAGTCGATCCCCCACCGTTACATCCAGTTGACTAAAGATGGAAGCTATGGGGTAAGTCACCAGGCCTACTGCCGCATCTGCAGCTATGTTGCTTCCATCTTCATTGACAATTTTGCAGCACACATAGAGCAAGGTGTTATTTAGATCCATATAATCTTCACCATTTCCTGCGATGAAGAAGTCTAGGGGTGCAGATTCTGTCAGGGCTGACAAGGGGGCACTTCAATAAACAAACTTCTCTCAATACTGGTCTGCGTAGGGCCAATGCTGAATAGATCCAGTTCAGATTTAGTGCATTCTTCAGAGCCGATAAAAGCCACGGTTGAGTCTAAAATATATCTCTTTTTGACGCAGCTGGACGTCTCTTCATTCTTACAACACAGCGCTTCTGACATCTCTTTCCTCTCACAGCTTTTCTTTAAAGGGGGTGGGGTGGTCCAATCAATCTCACCCGTGATGCTTTTCTTTTTCGGCTCCTTTTCCTTTGAATATATGTTAGGCCTGACCCCTCTTGAGAAAGTGGATTGTTCACTCTATTCAGAACTGCATGAGTAACGTGGCCAGCCACATCTTTAGCAGTATTATGTGCAGCAGTCTTCACGTGGGGTTTGATGATGTCCAAGCCTCTTCTCAAAAGGGGAAGTGCTTTTTGGAAAGGCTCCTGAAAATCCCACTGATCCCTGCTCCGTACATAACAGGGGCTCCGTGGAATCCTGGCAGCGCATTTCCGGCCTGGGCCCTATAATACCCCCTATACAGGGTAGGGTCACCATATGTTTTTAGGATGACCATTTTAAGTTTAAAATACCTGGGATCTCCGGGAGCGAAAGTGCAGCTTCATAAACACCTTACCAAAACGAAATGGTACACTTTTGTTCTGATCCATCTTTATTTCAACAGTGATGGTGTCAATGTGATTCTTACAGGTATGTAGTGAGAATTGTCATAACCAATGTTGACACATTCCTTGCTCTGTCCACACACTGGCACACAGCACAGTAAAGGTACATAAAAGTCCCCAACGATCTGGTGTCCCACAATGTCTGTGTAGATGTATAAGGTGTTAAAGCTGCCTGTAATGTCAGGATGTCCAGTTAATGGCCCCAATATGTGGATCAACTCTGTACTGGCTAGTAAGCTATACAGTTCTGTGGCTTTAACAACAACTTTTCCAGACACCGCATCATAGTGCATAATCACTTCCAGGCCACCCTGTTTATCTAGTATAATCTTGTTTATGTTTTCGACCAGATCAGGACTGCTCACATAATAGCCACTGCACAGAAAAAAGGTCCACTTGCTTTTCCCTTGATGACTTTCAAATTGTGCATTGCTATTTAGAGTGTACCAGCTGTGCGGGTATTGTATCTCAACCGACTCACTTCCCATGACCCAGGTAGGTCCAGAGATCTTGCTAGGTGTATAGTAAACATCGAGATGGTGTTCTGTGGGAAAACGTCTGCACAGGTGTTACTAGGCAGGGTAATGTAAAACCCACTGTCACCCATCCTGTTCTGCCCTTCTATACAGGTTCACAAAGATCAGAAGCGCGCACCCAACTGTTGAACTTGCTAGGCCAGCCTAACCATTTCACTAGGTGATACCTTCTCCTACCCCTACCTTTTGTAGCCAGGACTTCTTCGATCCTGTACACCCTATCCTCTGTGGCATTAATCTCCTGTAATTCTTCAGGATAGAAGGTCCCCGCTACGGTGTCTCCTTCATAATCTTTTAACTGGTAGACAGGTCTCTTTGCTCTTTGGATGACTTGGTCCACTATAATTTATTTATTTATTTATTTATTAAATTTATTAATCGCCCATCTGACTGGTCAACCAGCCACTCTGGGCGATGTACAACCCACCATAAACAATTTAAAACAATAAAATTTTACCATAAATTTTTTTTTAAAAAAATACCCTAACCCACCCCAAATGCCTGCTTGAACAACCACGTTTTTAATGCACGACGGAAGCTCATTAAAGAGGGGGCATGACGGAGTTCCCTAGGGAGGGAGTTCCACAGAGTGGGGGCCACCACAGAGAAGGCCCTCTCCCTCGTCCCCACCAGTCTAGCTGTCCTGGCTGATGGGACAGAGAGAAGGCCATCCGAGGCTGATCTTGTTAAGCGGCCTGTCTGGTGTTGCTGGAGGCGCTCCTTAAGATAGGCTGGGCCGGAACCATATAGGGTTTTAAAGGTCAAAACCAACACCTTGAATTTGGCCCGGAAAACAACTGGTAACCAGTGCAACTCCTTCAGCACTGGAGTGATGTGATCTCGCCGGCGGCTGCCTTTAATCAGGCGAGCCGCCGCGTTCTGTACCAGCTGCAGTTTCCGAACTGTCTTCAAGGGTAACCCCACGTAGAGCGCATTACAGTAGTCTAAACGAGAGGAGACCAGGGCATGTACTACCGATGGGAGCAGATGGTCGGGAAGGTAGGGGCGCAGCCGCCGTATCAGATGGAGTTGATACAGCGCTGTCCGGCTCACAGCTGACACCTGAGCCTCCATGGACAGCTGGGAGTCCAAAATGACCCCCAGGCTGCGGACCTGGTCTTTCAAGGGTAGCTGTACCCCATTCAACACCAGGTCAACATCCCCCAGCTTCCTCTTGTCTCCCACCAAAAGTACCTCGGTCTTGTCAGGGACCTATAAATGACTTTGTGGTGAAATTCTGTTCGTAACCCTTGGCAAAGACACCCTTGCTTTTAGAAATCCGCACATGATCCCCTTTTCTGAGGAGCGGTGCCTCCTGTTTCCTTTTCACAGAGCTCCCATAGACTACTTTCCAAATGGCCAGGGAGTTGGACTGATTAACATCCACAGGTCTAGCTTTGATGGTTCTGTGAAAGCTATGATTATAACTTTTTAGGAATTGCGGTAGCACGTGTATATAAGTGAAGGTGTTGTTGGCTGTGAAATACATCCACATTTTTGTTTTTAAAGTCCTGTTGAACCTCTCAACAATCCCAGCTTTGACCTCGCTATTGGAAACGAAGGATGTACCCCATGTTTTTGGAAAATGACCCACATCCTTGTTTAGGAACTCCGTTCCGTTGTCCATCTGTATTTTGATAGGCTGTCTTCCATCTTGTGTGAAAACCGCTTTAAAAGCTCCAGACATCTCCCTGCCCGTTTTGCCTTTTAGAGCGCAAGCCCAGGCATATTTAGACACAATGTCTATCGCCGTTAAAATATACGTGTAACTGTTGTTGTATTGAGAAAATTGCTTCATGTCGACTAAATCGGCTTGCCATTGTGCATCCACTTCAGACGCTATGGTCCTTTTTCGTTTAAAATGGATCCTGGCTGGTTTATGCAGTGTGTAAGCCTCCTGATCTGAGAGCCACTTGGTAACCTCTCTTCTGACCAGCAATTTGCTCTGTTTCTTTGCCTCCTGAAATAAGGGGTTCACTCCACCCAAACTCCCAACACCACCGGGGTATAATAAATCTTTAGGATTTCTTCGTGCTCTGACATTTTGTAGGTTAACACAAGAATGGACGCGTAGGGTTACTACAAAGCATTTTTATTGGTGCAAAAGAAACAACCACCACAGAAAGCCTTATCTTTCTATGCACGTGTCTGGGGAAATACCTGACAGGCAGGAAATGTTGACTGTCGGTGAACTCTCGATGTTCAGGTTCTCAGTATCACCACACATTCCATGTTCCTGTGTAACACAATGAAAGCTTAGAGTCAGCAGCATGTACCGCCCCCACAATTGCTCTCTAAATACTATTAAGAACAAATCTCAGAAATAAACACTTACCAGTGTGCCTCCTTTCTCTGCCACAACTTCCAGATCCTCTTCCAGATCCTCAAGGGCTGTGCGGTAAGTAGACCAGTCTGTGTCAGGATCCCCCAGCTGCATTTTCTCTAAAGGCAAGGTGGCTATTTTCATAAGCACCCGCTATCCATGTCTTCAACAGGCTTCACCTCAGTGCTATCCATGCTCCAATCGGCATGTAACTCGGTTTCAGGAAAAGTTCTTTGCCCCATGGGAAATACAGCTAAAGGTAAGCGCTCTGTTACAGTTGCTGTGACACCAACTCCCTTCCCTGGTTTACTGTTTATGACTCCAGGTGTCATAGGTGCAGTTTCCATCTTTCTGGGCTGAATGCACAAGGGTACCGGGGGATGAGTAAAACCCGAAGGTCCTTCAGTCACTCTTGGCCACTCCATGTTCTTTAGCCATTCCATGTTCTCTGTGCAGAAAACGTGTCTGTGCAAGAAAAAAGGCTGTTTTTCTGGGGGCAAGGCTGTCCCTATTGGTCAGTGGGGTTGTGGGGCGTGACCTTACAGGGCTAGGCTCTAAGACCACTTCCTATTGGTCCATGGTGGCATGGCGAGTTCGTAGACGGGTCACATGACCCTGCCGGGCCAATCCGGGTGCGGCTTGGAAAAGGCCCTGCAGGCCATCTCTGCACCCGTACATGCTAGGGCTCTAAAACCAATGCCCATTGGCCCATGGTGGCATGACAAGTTTGTAGAGGGGTCACATGACCCCGCCGGGCCAATCTCGGCGTAGCTTGGAAAAGGCCCTGCGGGCCATTTACACACCCATATCCCCTAGGGCTCTAAAACCAATTCCTATTGGTCCATGGTGGGATGACAAGTTCGTAGAGGGGTCACATGACCCCCATCAGGTGACCCTGAAGGTCATATGACAGGGTCAGCTGATCGCATACGTGGGGCTTTTGGCTAGGGCGGGACTTCCTGTCTCAACAGGGGGTGGTGCAACTGTCACCTTTGAGAATGGGGCATGGTTTAGAGTTTGATGCGAACCCCCCTCCTTTACTACTTACATTCTTAGCTAGGGTTAATTCCCACTACATTTGCAACAGTTTGATTTATAGTAATTGGATGTGTGGGTTGTGATGTTTGGCTCCATACAATGAAGAGCTTCAACTTCCGAAGGGGGGGGGGGTCTACCCAGTTGTTTATTCTGATCCCTATATACATGTAAGCTCTATATGATTTGCATTCCTGAAATGTTTCTTCCAAACTTCAGCATTAAGATGCAAACTCCAATCTTGTATAAGTTTGTTTTAAAGGCTATGTGTAAGTATTCAAGCTGGCTTAATCATTCAGGCATGTCTGCAAACGGTAAGCTGTTTTTACACCTTCTCTGCTTACTGTCCTCACTGCCTCCATCTCCTCACACCTGTATCCTCACTATTTCCACCAAACCTCTAGCATGATATGAAAAGGGGTGCAATTAAAGTTGTGTTCCTAAAATACAGACAGCTAATAGGGGGTCAGCTACTTTGTTTTTAACTACACAGTACACCTGTCCAGACTTTGTAAAGTGATCAGATGCTTTTGTACCTTTAAGAATGAATTTCTGCAAGTATAATGTGTTGCTGAAGGGTAAGAAAAGTTGTATCTGCTGATCCTCTTCCCTATTAAAGGGGGAAAACCACAGAAAGAAAGAGCTGACTTCTTTCTTGTAGGGATGTAAGAAAGGGACTTACCTTGTCCCGCAGCTTTTTTCGCGGTGGGGGGGAGGCGCTTCGCTTCTCCCCCCGAAGTTCATGCGAGTGGGGGGTGTCTTCCCGCCTCGCCCGGCTGAAATTCAGGCTGAGGGGGAGGCTTCCCGCCTCACCCCCGGCCGAAATTCAGGCCGGGGAGAAGCGCCCCGTCTCCCCGGCCGCGAACTTCAACAGAAAAGTAAAAAAAAAAAAACGTCCTGTGATAGGCTACGTAACGATTTACGTAGCCTATCACGGCTAGATCTGCAAAGTCAGCCGTGATAGGCTACGTTAATCGTCACGTAGCCTATCACGGGCAACTTTAAAAAAAAAAAAAAAGTGCGTACGCAAATGGCGGCCCCCATAGGGAGCCGCCATTCCCGTTCCTTATTTGGTCGCTGTAGTCTACGTAAAGCTTTACGTAGACTACAGCAAAAATAAGGGCAACACAAATAGCGTTGCTGAACATATCCAAGGCAGGGAAATGGAGGACCTGAATGCAGGGGAACGTGTCCCGAACATGTGCAGGGGGGCTTTTCCAGAACAAACTGAGGGCACCAAAAGGGAGAACTTCGATGATTTCCAGAGACACAGAGGCGTGCAAACACCACACAAATAAGTAGCAACACGGTATCAGAATAAAACCACGCAGACCGTTTCCCCTCCCTCCGCCTTGCAAGAGCCCTCTGGACGGAAGGACAGGCCTGCTGGGTACTGGCGGGCAGCATCCGCCAGCCCAGGCCAGCTCCTGCAATGGGTTGCGGGGCAGTCCTGATGCCTGCAGGGACTTCCTGTGGGTCCCGTTTAACAGAAGCCACCCCGGCCCAAGGCCTTGCAACGGCCACTTGGAAACAGAGCAGTGGATTTTTGGGGGGGGATATTTTTGCAGGATGTGGCCCTCTACCAAGGCCTGGCAACAGCTGTTCAGAAAGAAAAGGAACAGACTCCTGCCATTTTGTTCGGAGGCTGCAGAGTCAAAACACCTTTGGAAGAACAGAGCCGTTCAAAGCCCCCTCCCTCCAAGGCACCATTTCCCCAGCATCTGCCATTGGTGGAAGTGCCATAGTTTTCCTGAGGTTGCCCCCCCCCCCCCCAGTATAACGGACAAATACAGTAACACTGAGCTACCTCACAGGGCGGTTGTTAGGCCCATTGGGAGAACACTTCAGAAGAGCAGGACATGACTGCAGCCCCTGCACGTGGCGGCGGCGTAACTGTCCTGTGGGGAGGAGGGTGCACCTGCGCTGGTGTGCAGGCTGCTCCTGCTTGGTCTCCCTCCTCCCCCCGACGCCTACCTGGGGGCAGCCCCTCCAGCCCCCTCTGCCACAGCCCAGGCGCACTCAGCAGCCCCTCCACCTCACCAGAGCTTCCCCACCCCGCCCATTCTCCGTCAGCCTCCTTTGGTCGGGCACAGGGGGGCTTCGCACTCCAGGGTGGGGTGCGGGGAGCACAACGAGGGCCGGGTGTCCGGGCAGCACACACCTGAGCCTCCCACGGACACCTGCGCCCAGCAAGGCTTCGCTCTTTCTGGCCGCCAGGAGGGCGCTGCAGGTGGGGCCCGCCAGCAGAGCAATGGGCCAGCAGGCGATCGCCCCCGGAGCCCTATGTGAACCAGGACCCCTCCCTGGGACACAGTCCGGGCAACCCTGGACTGGCCGGGGCGCCAAAGCAGCGCTGCCCTCGGCTCCCGGACAAGGCGCTGCCTGCCGCCCCTATTGTCCTGCCCGCTGCAGCAGCCCAGCCCAGCCCCTCCTGCCTTGTGCACAGGCCACTACCCATCTGGCCGGCCTGGAAAGCCCCTCCTCGTGGACGACCTCTCTTCCTTCCCAGCATGGTGGTGGTGAGGAGGCGCTCTGCTCCTCCCTTCCCTCCCTCACTGGAAGTAGCTGGCTCCCTTGCATCAGGGTTAGGGATGGCAGAGAATTCCACCACAGATCACAGTGAGGCCGAATGCCAGTGCATTCGGCCCCCCGAAATCTGTGGCGGAACAGCCTGCTACCCCCCCACGGATCCCCCCCCCCGGATGAGACTTACCTGGGGCGGATCTTCCGGGCGGCGGCGGCTGGTCTTCTGACGAGCTGCCGCCACCGCCATTTGCAGTTTTTTGTTTTACAGAGACGTGATAGGCTACGTAAAAACTTGCGTAGCCTAAAACAACTGGGTAAAAAAAAGGTAAAAAAAGAACCGCGTACACAAATGGTGGTGGCTACGGCCGCCACCATTTGCGTACCTTAGTTTGGGCCATCTTAGTCTACGTAAATATTTACGTAGACTAAGACGGCCCAAACTAAGGAACGCAAATGGCGGCGGCCGTAGCCACCACCATTTGTGTACGCGGTTCCCCCCCCGCAGAGCCCTCCGTGGCCGGAAATCCGGCTGCGGATGGCTCTGGCCTGGCTGGGCCTGGCCGGCTGCTCCGCGAAGCTGCCGTGGAGCACAGCCAGCCGCGGAGGATTCCGGAGGGGGAAGAATGGAGTGCCTCCCCCCCATCGAGGATTCCGGAGGGAGGGACGGAATGCCTCCCCCCCACACCATAAACATAATCCGCGAAAGATAAGTGACTTTCGTACATCCCTAGTCAGGGTGGAGACTGAGCCCATAGAGCCCCAGAGCAGTTCTGATTCTGAGGAGGGACAGCAATCCGTGGGAGAGGAGCCAGCTCATCCCTCACAGGCACAACAGCTGGTAGAGATTCCTCCTGCCAGCATTCCTGGGAGAGAGTGTGACCCTGGCAGCAAGAGAGCGCTGGAGGGGGGCTTGCTGGATGCTCGGTGCAGACACAGGGAGTGGCGCCAGATGGAGGGCGCCGAAAGGAGGCACTCTGCTCGTTTGGCACGCAAGCAACGGTCGCATCCCAAGGACCCAAGGGAAAGAGGGAGGACCTCTCCCTAGCCCATAAGTTCAGGGTCTTCCCGCGGTTCCCCTTCAAACGGGGACCAACTACCTTACCTGGAGCTTAGGCTACTCTGCTATCTACCCCAGTGCTGTTCCTTGCTTAGTCGCTAGTGATAAGTATCTGAGTCATAAAGTAATAAAGCCTCGGAAAGAATCCTCGTCGTCTGTGTCCTGAGTTGGCTATTGGAGGGGACTGCAAGAGGCAGCTAGGGCGCTCCTGACACCTCGTCACTCCCACGATGGATGCGTGGAGGCAGTGCACCACTTTTTCCTTCCCTCCCTTGTCACTCCCAATGTGGCCACTGGCAGGAGATGCTCTTCCCTCCCCCGCTGGAAGCAGCGGTTTCCTTAGGGGTTTCTTTTTTTTAATACTTTATTCTATTTTTTATCTTTATAAATGAAATAAACAGTTGCTATTGTTGTTGTTCAGTCGTTCAGTCGTGTCCGACTCTTCATGACCCCATGTGGACCAGAGCACGCCAGGCCTCCCTGTCCCGCGCTCTCTCCCGGAGCGTGCTCAAGTCCATATTCATTGCATCGGTGATGCTATCCAGCCATCTCATCCTCTGCCGTCCCCTTCTCCTTTTGCCTTCAATCCTTCCCAGCATCAGGGTCTTTTCCAGAGAGTTTTCTCTTCGCATTAGGTGGCCAAAGTATTTGAGCTTCAGCTTCAGTATCTGTCCTTCCAGTGAGCAGTCAGGGTCAGTAACTACAGTTTCCCCAACAATACAGTATTCTTATGAGGACACAGCAGTAACGAAAAAGAGGAGAAAAAAGAAAACAGAAGAAGGAGAAGGAAGGAGAAAGCATGAAGAAAAGAAAATCTATAAAAATTATTTAAAAGGATTAAATTTGAACTCCATTGCACACAAACTTCAAATCCCATTCTACTTAAAAATTATACCTAAACCATTGGCACTATTACAATTCAATACAGCATAAGTAATCAACCTTACACTTCAATATCATATCATTAGTCTTATAGCAAGGGAGCAGGCCTACAATTCATTTCCAGTAACCATATATTGCCCTTCAGTTAACATATAATAGTAAAACTTAACAATTTAACCAGCTAAAAATCTTATTAACCAGTCCCATAATAATGATAATAATAAAAAGAAACTTAAAAAGGATAGATAGTAATAATATCAAATCACTAAATTTTATAGTGTTATATAATAATAAAGCTTAAAAGCAACCTTACAACAATCAATAATGTATTTTGTACTAGATATATAAATGAGTGTGCACATTTCTATACACCCTCAAACAGTAGATTTAAATACAGTATATCATATCCATTTTAAAAAGAAGGGATTTAAAGAAAAGAGAAAGAAAAATGAGAAAAGAAAAAAAAAAAAAAAGGAGGGGGAAAGGACAGATATATATATGAGCAATTATCTCTGGCCTAGCCTGAATCTTACAGACTAAACATAGCCAGTTAACAAAACATGTTTGTAGATTCCAGTTCATGGGGCTGGAACAGAAATCTCACGCAATTTTCCATTTAGCCATGCCTCTGCCATTCTGTGATTTAGAAACTTCTTCATCTGACCTTCAGAAAAAATGCAAAATGTAGCAGGATATTTTAAGTGGTATTGCAAGTAGGGATGTATGAAAGTCACTTACCTTTCCACCGATTATGTTGATGGTGGGGGGAGGGGCGTTCCGTCCCTCCCCCCGGAATCCTCAACGGGGGGGAGGTGATCTGTTCCTTCCCCCTGGAATCCTCCACGGCTGGCTGTGCTCCGCTGCAGCTCCGCGGAGCAACCGGCCAGGCCCAGGCCAGAGCCGTCTGCAGCTGGATTTCCAGCCGCGGAGGGCTCTGGGTAAAAAACAAACTTCGTACGCAAATGGTGGCAGCTACGGCCGCCGCCATATGCGTTCCTTATTTTTGGCCGTCTTAGTCTACGTAAATATTTACGTAGTCTATGACGGCGAAAATAAAGGGGAACGCAAATAGCGTAGCGGGTGCTATTTGCATCCCTTTTTGATTCGCCATTTTAGCCTAAGTAAATATTTAGCCTACGTAAATATCATAGCGTACGCGGGGGGTTTTGTTTTTTGTTTTACCCAGCTATGATAGGCTACGTAAATCTTTACGTAGCCTATCACATAGTTTTTTTTAATTTTTTTTTTACAAGACAAGACTGCAAATGGCGGTGGCGGCAGCCGGTCGGAAGACCAGCCGCCACAGCTGCCGCCACCAGAGCCGCCGCCACCCGGAAGATCCGCCCCAGGTAAGTCTCGTCCCAGGGGGGATCCGCGGGGGGGCAGGGGGTGGCAGGCCGTTCCGCCACGGAGTTCGGGGGGCCAAATGCACTGGCATTCGGCCTCACTGAGATCCGTGGCGGAATTCTCTGACATCCCTAATTGCAAGTTCATTTGTTTTGCCAGATTTTTCGCCTTGCCAAATTACCTACTTTTATCAGCAACTTCTTTGGTGTAATCCGGAAATACATTACTTTATCTTGTTTCCAAAAAAGATTTCCACCCTCTCTCGCCAAACGCAGGATATAATTTTTTGTGGAGATTCTTGCAAATTCAACTATAATTGTATAACCAGTCCCTTTGGCATTTGACGCACGGAATGCCTGCTCAATATCAAGTGAATAATCAGATGGTACAGGGAGTATCTCATGCAAAAGCTTATCTACAAAAGTAGACAAATTTACATCAGTAGGTAAATCTTTAATACCAATGTTATGTACATTTGCCCTGCGGACAAAAGCCTCCAGCTGAGACATTGACAGAAAAACAGTTGAAAAAAGCTTGTGACATGGTCTCATTCACTGCCACCCGATCTTGCAGTTCATTAACCTTCACCTCCATTTTTTGCCAAGAAGTGTTAATTAAGTCCACAGCCCCTTGCAGGGCAGTGATGGAATTTTGAATTGTATCCAACCTCTTAGCCTGTTCAGCAAATTGCGAAGACAAAGTTTTTATCAGAGCAAGTAACTCCCCTGTATCTTCAGTTCTCAGAGCTTTTGCCAAGGGAGGTATGGGGGGGTAGGCGGAGATCCTTTTTTTCTCCTTGCTTTCATCCTTCTCTTCAAGCAGATCTTGCAGGTCCTCAAATATTGTTGATATTTCTTAATCCATTCCTCAAATATTGTTGGTATTTTTTAATCCATAAACTACAATGGAGCACATCAGCCCTGATTTCTCCTAATTAGATAGGAGGTTCAAAACAACTTTGAGTGATGATTAAACTCTGGCAGGCTAGTTTCGGAGCCCAGCCCCCCTGCTAATTTACACAGAGGATTAATCTTCCAAAACTTCATCCAGATGCTGCTCCTCCTTCCCCTTTTAACTCCAGGGGAGAGATGAAAAGGTTTTTCAACCTTTTAAAAAGCTGTTTGAGATAGTGTCCCACAGAGGCTCCGCGGAATGCTGCCAGGGCAACATTGGCTCCGACCGGAACTCCTTAGGGGTTTCTTTAATGCAAATTTTTATTGAATTTCAGCAATATTAACAAAGCAAAACCAAACCAGAAGCTAAAATAAAACAAATTCCATCAGGATCACATCTTCTTGCAGTACACTTGTATCTCGATGGGTGCACAGAGGTCACAGGTAATACTTGTCAGTGCTACTAGATATTTTATCAGACGGACTCAGGATTCTTCTTCATCTGTTTTCTTCCTTACAAAAGCCGTAGGGTTTTACAGTGCGAGGGAATCAAATATTGGTGCTCTGTTCATGTATGCCATGTAGTCAAACCACATCGTATGGAATGACTTGTGTTTGCTTTGACTCCTGGCCACCTTCAGCTTGTGTGATATTTCTTCCATTATGGCAATTGGCCAGACCACGGCATACCAATAATCCAATCCCTGGAAGGTGAATCCCTTCCAAAACCTAGCTATCGTGGATCTGGCAGCTACAAGTAAATGAGTAATCAGCTCCTTACTGTTTAAATCACTGGCCTCCCCTGTAAATAAATTGAATGTTGCTAAACTTGGCCTATGTGAGATATTTTGGTTTGTGATATGGCCAGTCTCTGCTGCCACTGCCCGCCAGAATGGTTGGACTTCTGCACAATCCCACATGTGCCGGTACGTTCCTGACTCCTGGCACACACCTTGTCCTTGTTCAGTCGTTAAGTCATGTCCGACTCTTCGTGACCCCACGGACCATAGCACTACAGGCCTTCCTGTCCTCCGCTCTTTCCTGGAGTGTGCTCAAGTTCATATTCATTGCATCGGGGATGCTATCTAGCCATCTCATCTTCTGCCGTCCCCTTCTCCTTTTGCCTTCAGTCTTTCCCAGCATCAGGGTCTTTTCCAGGGAGTTTTCTCTTTGCATTAGGTGGCCAAAGTATTTGAGCTTCAGCTTCAGAATCTGTCCTTCCAATGAGCAGTCAGGGTTGATTTCCTTTAGGACTGACTGATTTGACCTCCTTGCAGTCCAGGGGACACGTAAGAGTCTTCTCCAGCACCACAGTTCGAAAGCATCGATTCTTCGGCGCTCAGCCTTCCTTATAGTCCAGCACTCACAGCCATACATTACTACTGGGAAAACCATAGTTTTGATTATATGGACCTTTGTCGGCAAGGTGATGTCTCTGCTTCTTACCATGCTGTCTAGGTTTGCCATAGCTTTCCTCCCAAGGAGCAAGCGTCTTTTAATTTCATGGCTGCAGTCACCGTCTGCGGTGATCTTGGAGCCCAAGAAAGTAAAAACTGGCACTGCTTCCATTTCTTCCCCTTCTATATGCCAGGAAGTGATGGGGCCAGATGCCATGATTTTAGTGTTTTTAATGTTGAGTTTCAAACCAGCTTTTGCACTCTCCACTTTCACCCTCAACAAGAGGCTCTTTAGATCCTCTTCGCTTTCGGCCATTAGGGTGGTATCATCTGCGTATCTGTGGCTGTTGATAATTCTCCCGGCAATCTGAATTCCGACCTGTGATTCATCCAACCCGGCGTTTCTCATGATGTACTCTGCATATAAGTTAAATAAGCAGGGCAACAATATGCAGCCTTGTCATACTCCTTTCCCAATTTTGAACCAATTGGTTGTTCCATGTCTGGTTCTTACTGCTGCTTCTTGGCCCTCGTACAGGTTTCTCAGGAGACAGGTAAGGTGGTCTGGTACTCCCATCTCTTTCAGAATTTGCCACAGTTTGTTGTGATCCACACAATCAAAGGCTTTAGCGTAGTCAATGAAGCAGAAATAGACATTTTTCTGGAATTCTCTTGCTTTCTCCATGATCCAGCGAATGTTGGCGATTTGATCTCTAGTTCCTCTGCCTCTTCGAAACCCAGCTTGTACTTCTGGTAGTTCTCGGTTCACATGCTGCTGAAGCCAAGCTTGTAGGATTTTGAGCAGCACCTTGCTGGCATGTGAAATGAGCGCAATTGTGCGGTAGTTTGAACACTCTTTGGCATTGCCCTTCTTTGGAATTGGAACTGACCTTTTCCAGTCTCGTGGCCACTGTTGAGTGTTCCAAATCTGGTGGCATATTGAGTGCAGCATTTAAGAAGGCCTTCTTGTCTCTCCTTGCTCTGGAACTCTACATTCTCTCAACTCTGCATTCAGTTGGGTATATCTTCCCCTTTCTCCCTTGCTTTTCGCTGCCCTTCTTTCCTCAGCTACTTGTAAAGCCTCATCAGACAGCCACTTGGCTTTCTTGCATTTCTTTTTCTTTGGGACAGATTTCGTTGCTGCCTCCTGAACAATGTTACGGACCTCCGTCCATAGTTCCTCAGGCACTCTGTCTATCAGGTCTAATCCCTGAAATCTATTCCTCACCTCCACTGTATATTCATAAGGGGTATGATTTAGGTCATAGCTGAATGGTTTAGTGGTTTTCCCTACGTTCTTCAATTTAAGCCGAAATTTTGCAAGAAGAAGCTCATGATCTGAGCCACAGTCAGCTTCAGGCCTTGTTTTGACTGACTGTATGGAGCTTCTCCATCTTTGGTTGCAAAGGACATAATCAATCTGATTTCGATATTGACCATCTGGTGATGTCCATGTGTAGAGTCGCCTCTTGTGCTGTTGGAAAAGAATGTTTGCTATGATCAGCATGTTGTCTTGGCAAAACTCTATTAGCCTTTGTCCTGCTTCATTTTGTACACCAAGGCCATGCCTGCCTGTTATCCCGGTGATTTCTTGACTTCCTACTTTAGCATTCCAATCCCCTATGATAAAGAGGACATCTTTTTTTGGTGTTAGTTCTAGAAGGTGTTGTAGGTCTTCATAGAACCGATCAGCCTCAGCTTCTTCGGCCTCAGTGGTTGGGGCATAAACTTGAATTACTGTGATGTTGAATGGTTTGCCTTGGATTCGTACTGAGATCACTCTGTCGTTTTTGAGATTGTACCCCAGTACTGCTTTTCCCACCCTTTTGTTGACTACGGGTGCTACTCCATCTTGTCTAAGGGATTCTTGCCCACAGTAGTAGATATGATGGTCACTTGAATTAAATTCGCCCATGCCTGTCCATTTTAGTTCGCTGATTCCCAAGATGTCGATGTTCAATCTTGCCATCTCATGTTTGACCACGTCCAGCTTACCTTGATTCATTGATCTGACATTCCAGGTTCCTAAAGAATATTGTTCTTTACAGCATCGGACTTTCTGTTCACCACCAGACACATCCACAGCTGAGTGTCCTTTCAGCTTTGGCCCAGCCGCTTCACTCTTTCTGGCGCTACTTGGAAATTCCCTCTGCTCTTCCCCAGTAGTATATTGGACACCTTCCAACCTGAGGGGCTCATCTTCCGGCGTCATATCTTTTAGCCTTGTGATACGTTCCATGGGGTTTTCTTGGCAAGAATACTGGAGTGGGTTGCCATTTCCTTCTCCAGTGGACCACATTTTGTCAGAACTCTCTGCCATGACCTGTCCGTCTTGGGTGGCCCTGCATGGCATAGCTTATGGCTTCACTGAGTTACGCAAGCCCCTTCGCCACAACAAAGCAGTGATCCATGAAGGGGCCTGGCACACACACACACCCAACACTGAGGAAAGGAGAGTGTGACATGAGTAAGAGATGCCTTGGAGTCAGACACTTCACACCTCCCAGCGGCTTCCCCCTCCTCAAAACTTCTAAGACAGTGGAGAGGTTTGCAACTTTTCTATTGACCAGAGACCCTTTGTATAAACTTGGTTGCACAATCTTTGTTCCCTGACAGAGTATATTCAGATATTCCTGAGCCACTTCCCTGGTCTTCCAAAGCTGAATCTGCTTCCACTGCTCCAAAACAAGCACCGTTCTAAAACAACTTGGGCTATTTTGTTATTTAAAAAAAATCTTGTGCTCTTAGTGTGTTTACCTAAAAGCATGGAAATAAAAACCGACCAGTAACATATTACAGTACTTTACCTGATGCTGCAGCCGCTGCCCTCCTTGTTCCAGCCTCCGAAAATACTGTGTTACGTTCCCCCTTAACTCCTTGTGTACCTTGCCCAGTGGCAGCTCTTCCACTTAAAGCAAAGGCTCAGCACCTATCTCAGTCACACCTCTCCAGGTATGACATTTTGCGTCTCTCTCGCAGTCATGTTACAGTGCAGCGTTGCTCCACTCTAAATCCTGCTTCTTTGCTGCCTGATGCTTCTGAAAGTATCCCTTACGATTGTTTGGAGGTGGCTGAGCACCTAGCAAAGCCACGTCCAGACTTGTCAGAAGAGCCGCTGACTAAGGTAGATGGTGTGTACTTTGTGGAAGCGTCCTCTCAAAGGAACGCTGAGGAGATATGCTGTCTGCGCTCCCCGTCTTGTAACAGAACAAAACTCTTTTGCCTAACTGTGCTTCTGCTCAAGTGGCAAGACTTTTCGCCCTCGCTAGGGCTGCTGCCTCATGCCTTTCAGCAATAAACGAGTCTCCCATGGCAACTGTTGAAGGTGATGCACAGCTCCGAAATCAGGCCCAGATGTTGAAAAAGAGGAGCGGAGACTGGCTGGTTGTCCTCAGTACACTGACCATTTGTGGTGCTCCGCAGACGGCCTCCCGGTAGCGCCCATGGTCCTTCTTCCCCGCCTTGCAGTAGCAGATAAGAAGGGCAGAGTCGACTTGAGTCAGCCCCCTCAGGGGTGAAGGTGCCACAAAGATCTAGATCAAGCAAGTCGCATGAATGTGAATAATGTGTCTGATGTACTCGGTAACTTCGATTTTGCTTCTGCTTTTAGAGAAAATGTCTTTATATCCGTATTTGTGGCTATCGTTCCTGCCATGTGCGAGTGGGAGCTTTTTACTCCTCTTAGTCATCAAATGCCTGCCCTTTGGGTCTGCTGGACAGATTGTCCGATATGCCACCTGAAAGCTACAGCAGCATCAGCTTCTCCCGTGTAAAGATCAAGATGCGATGACTGTGTGCGACTGGCAGTAGAGAGTGAGTGTTGGCCGAGGATCGTCGGTATGGTCATGTATTGGCCAATGTGTCTGAACATGTATTGCAGCTCAAGCTCAACCCTCTGTGTGTACCAGTAAGTGTTACTTCTCAAAGAAGACAACTGAATGTTTGTTGAGGGATGCTGCATGAGCTAGAATGATGCTGTCAAGGCAAGAATGAGATTTTAAAGTGGTCTAAGTAAGTGTAAACTTTTATTGAAAGTCACTGGCGAGATATAGTTGTACACTGAGGTTAACAGTGGATTTGAAATTCTATGTGTTGTGCATTGTCCCACTGTTGTGTTAGTTATTGTTATTTTCTTGCTTTGTCTTTTTGCTTTGTATGTAGCCTAAGAAGCTTAATGATAAATGATCTGTTTTGTTTAATAAACAACTGCATATAGAATCTGAGAGAATTCAAGGGAGGAGTGTATTAGATTTCGTTTCAAAAGAATAGCAAGCAGTCAAGTGTGAATTTGCCCAAAATCATATGCAGTAATAACGCAGTAATCAATAGCACAAGTACGCTGATTTGCTGGAAAGGTGGCAATGTTCATGATTTTAGAGTTTGTTCTCATAGCTGTATTCACACAGAGTGAAAGCCATGCTTTTTGCTACTAACAGAAGCTAAAACAATGCGCCGTACTCACTCTTCACACTGCATGCCTTCTAACTGATAAGGAATGCTTCTTTCCATACTGTGAGAAAACTTACTTTGCTGCCAAAACAGAAAGGCCTTAGTAAAGGGGGCCAGCAGTGTGTGTACTTTCTGACAGTTTTCTAACTGAGACTTGCTGTATAAAATCCTGAGTGAATTAGTCTATTACCTGTTCTCGCCTGAGAGAAAGAAGGTGCACCTCCTGCTCAGATAGCCAGCCCTGAAGTACAGTGCCCCGTCACTCCTCTGGAAACCAGAGTGACTGAACTCAGGGTTATGGGACACGTAAGCTTTCTTTTAGCATACAAATAGATTTCATTCAGATGAAGAAATGTTGTTCTTTTAAATATGTATTAGTAGTTGTGTGTACATCCCAGGCTGGATGTGCCTGATCTAGTCTGTTCCTGGAAGCTAAGCAGGGTCAGCCCTGGTTAGTACTTGGATGGGAGACCGTCTGGGAATCAGGCTTCCTGCATTGAACAGGGGGTTGGACTCGATGGCCTTGTAGGCCCCTTCCAACCCTATGATTCTATGTCTATAAAGCTCTGCAACTTCAACAGCATTTCCAGTGCCCCTACCATTCCCAGCCAGCAGGGCTAGTAGAAAAAAAAGAATGGAGTCTTGAAGAACAAATTAACCAAAATCTGTGCTAAAACTGGACTTAAATGGCCAGATGCTCTACCTTTGGCCCTGATATACATGCCACTTCACACTGACAAACTGTGCCCATGACATCCTTATAAAGAAGCCCATGATACTCCCGTCTTCAGCACCTATTAAAGAACATCTTACTAACCTGCATTTAAGGGATGAGACTGTGTTGAACTCTTGCCAAGCATTAATGAAGTGTGTGAAGAAGGCTTTCCATTCACAGGTTAAAAAGCGCTTCCAGACGATCCTACGATACAGTGTCACAACCTGTAGTCTAGAGGTTGAGTCTCCATCCAAGTCCATCAGAAGAAGTCTGCCCTTGGGACTCACAGGAAAAGATCCCAACAGGTGCTGTTGACCACCCACACCGCTTGAAGCTGCAAAGACAGCCTACCTGGATTCCCGCATTCCACTGCAAGGAAGTGGAACAAAGTAAAATTTGTTTAAAGATTAAGTTGAAAGGCCACAGGCCTTGCCAATCACCTTGACTCGAGTACGGTGCGCCCCCAAGGGAAGTATTAAATTGACACCCTTTAAACGTTCCATAAGCGCCCACCTCGGATATTACCTATGGCTGATAGCTTAAATGTGAATTTAAAAGTAAAAGTTTTAAGATTCAAGGTTATGTTACTGCTTTGCAGTCTGTTTTGTTTTCACAGGTTTGCGACACCGCACCAATCCTGGCCTTTAGATGCTCCAGTGCATAATCTCAATCCCAGCGATTGGGTGCTAATCCAGTCCTAGAAAGATGAACCACCTACCAAGAAGCAGAAGGGCCTGTTTCAGATCCTACTTACCACTCCCATTGCTATGAAAGTCGCCAAAGAAAAGAAGGGGATTCATCACACTGAATAAAGGCATCACCCGCACCAGAGAGGGTCACACCGGAAGCTGACCCACCTGAAGGGCACCGTTGGAATAATGAACCCCTGAAAGGACTCAAGTAGCTCTACAGAAAGGGGGTGCTCTCGTTTCAAGGGTTCCTGATGAACGGAACAAAACTGAGTTCCAAAAGTTCAAAAAAACTGTGTTTTTGTTGTCAACATTCTAGTAGCTAGAACAAGGGCGTCCCAGGCCTCACTTGCTGTTTAGAGAAAACCATCAATGCCACAGCAATAATAGCTTGCGCCTTTAAGTGCATAGTCCACCGCGGGACCAAAGAGAGTATAAATTTGAGAAAAGCCTTTTGAGGGGGGAATTGTAGTAAAAATGTAACCTAAAAGCCATTGTATGTGTCTTAAGCAGCACGTAGTACTGTAAGAGCTGCGCATGCCTGGAATGAGCAGACAGTAACCCTAAGATAAGGTTGCCAAGCAAACCGCTGGCAACCAATCAAAAGTAACACGCTGGCTGAGGAATGCAAGCTAAGTGATAAAACTGTAGCGCGGAGGTTGCCCAGGGTCGACTCTGCTTTGAGCGTGAGCTCCTTTGTCGAACTGTTTGCAAACAATAAAATCGAGTTGGACCCAGCCTGAAGTTGACTCTCCTCTTTGGGGCAAATTGGACTAGCCTCCAGGGGGCGACACTAGCATTTTGTGCAACACTTCTTGGTTTTAATTTTTGTGAATCACCCAGAGAGCTTTGGCTATTGGGTGGTATAGAAATGAAATAAATAAATAAATTCCCCCAGGCAATTGGATTGAAGCTGTGCAAACAAAACAGGGCGTTTTTCCATGTGGCCGAGTGCCAAAGTAAAGCAGTGCATGAAATCTGGCTTTTGCTCGAGTGGAGAACCAAATGAACCTCAAACCAAACAATAAGTAACAAAGTATTAGTATAATATTAGTATTTGTTAATAAAGCGCCATTGCTGTGGAGAGGGACGGGTCCTCTACCCTCAAGGGCTTACAGTCAATTTTGTTAGCCTTTGTGTCACGCTTTCGAAGCGCTTCACAGGCTGTTACCTTGGAAATCCTCACAACAGCCCTGTAAGGTAGTCTGGCCTTGCAGATGGTAAGCAGTGACTGCGATAGAGTGGTTGGTGTACAAGACCACCTAGTGGGCTGAGAGTTGAACCCAGAATTCACGAGCTTGTGTGCTGGGCTGCTGTGTTGTCTTTGGAGAATGTAAAGATTCTGCCTTTGAAGGCTGCCTAAAAACCATTTAAAATAAATCAGTCTGCAATCATGTTTAGACAGAAAAAAAGTCATACAATTCCCAGCATGCCTCAGCCAGCCATGCTGGCTGGGGCATGCTGGGAGTTGTAGGACTTTTTCATGCTGGCTGGGGCATGCTGGGAGTTCTAGGACTTTTTCATGCTGGCTGGGGCATGCTGGGAGTTCTAGGACTTTTTTCTGCCTAAACAAGCATAGGATTGCCTTCTAAATGTCTTGCACTATTTGTACTCAGCAACCCTTTCCTTTCCTCTGACTTTAGTTCTTGAGAGGCTGGTGGTGGCTACTCAGATTAGGGTTGGCGGAGAATTTCTCGCTGAAACTTCGGGGGGCCGAGTGCCAACGTGTTCGGCCCCCCGAAGAAGTTCTGGGGAGAAATTCTCTGCACCCCCCCGCCCCCCGGGACGGGACTTACCTTTCCCTAATGTCCCTCCCCGGCGGCGGTTCATCGGGTCTTCGTCAGGGGCGGGGGTGGCAGCCGATCTTTCGACCGGCTGCCGCCGCTGCTGCCATTCCAATAAAACTAAAAAAAAAAAAACGCCCCTGTGATAGGCTACATGACAATTAACGTAGCCTATCACGGCTAGATCTGCAAAGTCAGCCGTGATAGGCTACGTTAATCGTCATGTAGCCTATCACGGGTGACTTAAAATAAAAAAAAAAAGCGTGTACGCAAATGGCGGCCCCCATAGGGAGCCGCCATTCGCGTTCCTTATTTGGTCGCTGTAGTCTACGTAAATCTTTACGTAGACTACGGCGAAAATAAGGGCAACGCTATTTGCGAGGTGAAGCCCAAAGCCCCTGTTCTCCCTGACTCAAGCCCCACGGAAGGAGCTTGGAGATTAAGAGATCCTGCCCAGGGCTCCCTGGGTTTCCCCTGCCCTATTCGGCCTGTTAGGTTGGGAGGAGAGGTTGCTGGGAGAGGGACGGGGAGAGAGAGGGGGGGGAGGGAAGCCCCCCCCCGCGGAGAACCCATCTGTTACATCCCCGCGTCTCGCTCCTTCTATGTTGAAAAATCCTCCACTGTGTTCAAGTTTGTTAGAGGAAGCAAGAACAGCTGAGAAAGTTGTAAACTCTGAAGAAAGAGATTTGTTTGAAGTCTTAAAGACTGTGGCAAAACTAAAGGAACAAAGACAGAGCAATGTCAAGGTCTGTGTGAGTTTATTTCTGCCAGTCTACTGAGAGCAGAGCTAAGGGGGGGTTGCCTGGCCCCACCAGAAGATGTCTGTAAGGACCTAATAGAAACAGGAAGATTTGCAAAAGAATTGCCCAAGTTAAAGCAGCACAGCTGGAAAGCTGAGCAGACCTTGCTCTTATCTGTCGAAGAATCTAAAAGAGGTGTAAGGTTACAACTTCCCCTTTTAAACTAATGAAGAGACGGAGAGCCTTTGCTAAAAACATCCCATTTTTATTGCCCAAAGCTTTTTTTTGTTTGGATCCATTATTGTTTAGACTTTTGAGAGGCACTCTGCACATGGACTGGAACTTTAGACTGTTAGAGACTTGCCATGAACAGTACTATGAGGCTTATCATAGCCTTAAACTCCCGTTGTTGTAGATTGTGTGTTTGTTTGTGATCAGCTCAGTGCACAGTTTGATTTGTAACTTCAACACTCAGATAAAAAGCTGCATTTCCAAGGCTTTGAGAGATTCACAAACTACAAAGGAAACAGCCTTCAAAAAGTTCAAAGAGAAACTATGAAAGTTAGTTTCCATTTAGAAAAAAAGGGGGCCAATAAATTGTCTTAAGAAGTGAGAGAGGAAAATTTCCCCCCTTCTCCTGTGGCACCTCTAAGCCCAGCTGTGCTTCTAAAGCCTGAGAAAGTTCCTGCCCCACATGTTCCAGCTCTTTCTCAAAATCTGAACTGTCTGGACACTCTATATGCTCAGAGGCAAGCCTGACACTCTGTCAAAATTCATGAAGTGTGGAGTTGCCGATGCAAAAATGGTGGCTTAAAACTTTTTGCATATATAAAAATGCCCTTCCCTTGATCTTAATGGGCCCTGGCTGTGCAGCCGGAGGAACAGTATGATTGCCAGATCTGCTCCTACGATGAAAAAAATGTTTTTCAGTCATGCTGTTAGATTTCAATGGTGTGAAGCAGAAAAGGCAGGAAAAAAAAGAGAGAAAAAAGTTGCAGAAGACTGATGGGGCAGCGGCGATGCCTCTGCCTCAGTTGGTAGAGATTGTTTATAAGGTGTTTATAAATCGTGAGAAAGTAGAGAAGAAAGTAAATAAGAAGGTCAGACAGAATGTAGCTTTGATTGCAATGGCAGTCACAGGGCAAGTCCCTGATTAAGCAGACAGAGGTTTAAAGAAAGATTTTGAGACTCGGAGAAAGCTGTGTTTGGAGAGAAATGAATGTGCTTACTGTAAAGAGAAGGGACATTGGCAAGAAGACTGCCCAAAGCCAAAGGGGAAGAGGGGGGCGATGGTGGCCATAAAAGGAAAAGGCTCAGTTTTGCCAGACCCATGTCACCTTCTTGGGCTACCTGATTCGGAAGGGAACCAGAGACCTGAGCACTGCTCAGTTGGACGTCATACAGAAGACACCGAGGCCTACAGACCCTCGAGAGTTGCGAGCCTTCCTTGGGCTCACCGGGTTTTGTACCATGTGGATACCTGATTATGGAGAGAAGGCGAAGCCCCTGTATGAAGCTTTGACAAAGGAAAATATCATCCACTGAAACTGGACAAATAAAATGAAAAAGGCTTTTCTTGAGCTGAAGCAAGCCTTAGTGTCACCACCCCCTCTGGCCTTACCAGATCCCAACAAACCGGACCGGCTTTATGTACATGAAAATAAAGGAGGGGCATCGAGGGGTTTAACCCAAAGGACAGGTCCTTCCTGGAGACCTGTAGGATACTACTCCAAGACTCTGGATCCAACCGCAAAGGGATGGCCTGCTTGCTTGAGGGCTGTGGCAGCAACTGCACTTTTAGTGGAAGGAGCCCAGAAAATTGCCATGGGAGCAGATATGGAAGTGCATACTCCTCATGGCGTACCTCAGATCCTGGGAAGCAATGGAGATAAGTTTTTGAATCCATCACGCCAGTCACGCTATGAGATCTCCCTGCTTTCAAGCCCAGGCCTCATCCTGCCACCTTGCTCCCTAAGCCAGATCTAAATTGTCATGACTGTTTAAAAATTTTAAGTCAGGTGACTCTGATCAGGCCTGACCTCACTGATTCCTTGTTACCAAAGCCAAACCTTGAGGTGTTTGTAGATACACAAGATGTGCAGTAGTTACTCTCGAAAAGGCGCATGGGAAGAGTGCCAATCCCGAAAAAAATAAGAGGCAATGCTTTGGCAGATAAGGCTGCAAAAGAAGCCGCACAAATGAGAAGTGAGGAGGTGCATTATGAAAGAGACCTAATCCCATATTTGAGTACAGATTTGGTTCCAATCTACTCTCCAGCTGAGCATGAGAGAGCTCTTGAATACAAGGCAAAGCAAACTAAAGATGGATGGTAGATAGTCCCAAGAGGCAAAGTGTTCATATCCAGGCCTCTTCTGAGCTTTATAGTGAGAGACTTGCACCAGGCTACACATCTAAGAAAAATTGCAATAGAAGATCTACTCGTGAGACACAGTGTAGCCCCAAAATTATAAAATCCAAAAAGCAGTGGCTAATTGCCCTTTGTGCCTTGAAAACAATCTAAAAATGTTTAAGCCCCCAGCTCAAATAAAAAGTCGCCCATGGGCTTACTATCCTTTTCAGAGACTTCAAACTGAAACCTCAATCTTCAGGTCAAGTTGAGAGGATGAATCGCACTCTAAAGTCAATGCTTACTAAAATTTGCTCAGAGACTAAGTTAAAATGGCCAAAAGCCTTGCCAATCGCCTTAACTCGAATACAGTGCACCCCAGGGGAAGTATTAAATTGACACCCTTTGAAATGTTATATGGGCGCCCACCTCAGATGTTACCTATGGCTGATAGCTTAAATATAAACTTAAAAGTAAGGGCTTTAAAGATCCAAGAATATGTTACTGCCTTGCAGTCTGTTTTGTCTTGTCTTCACAGGTTCGCAGCACCATACCAATCCTTGCCTTTAGATGCTCCAATGCATAATTTCAGTCCTGGTGATTAGGTGCTGATCCGGTCCTAGAAAAATGAACCACTTACTGAAAAGTGAAAGGGTCCATTCCGGGTTCTACTCACCACTCACACGGCTATAAAAGTCGCTGGAGGAAAGAAGTGGATCCATCACACCCGCATAAAAGCATCACCTGCACCAGAGAGGGTCACACCGGAAGCTGACCCACCTGAAGGCCACCGTTAGAGTAGCAAACCACTAGAGAGATGGGGCAACTTATAAAACAAATGAGTAAAAACTGTGATAACACCGTAATAATTAGAAAACTGTCAAATTCAGAACTGTTAGAAAAAGACTGTCCTCTTATTCTTTGGCTGTCAGCTCTTTGCTAGACCTTTGAGCTATTAGTCATAATTATTGAGCCCACCGGACACATGTCCAGTGGCAGTGTACATCTGTTAAAAAGGGAAGTCGTAAAACATGGTTAAGACAGGCAAATAAGCATAATCACAAAAATAAACATGCCGACATTATCTCATTGTACATCTCATTATCTCATTGTACATTGTACATCTGCAATGCTTCTGCTGTGTCAGCTAGTAGCTTAGTCGGTTAAAATATCTTATCACTAGCAAAAATGTATAGGGGGCGGAGGTATAAAAAGACTTATGCTTGCTTAGCTGAGGGTCCAGACTGCTCTGCACCCGTTTTGCAAAATGTTCAATAAAATAGTGTTGGATCCACTGCTGCCTGCCTGGCATCCTTTCTTTCAACCAGAAGCATGAACTTTTTATCTAACAATTTGGTGCCGTGACTCGGATCCTGCTTCGGGGCGCGTCCCCTTTGCGCTGAACCGAAGGGCCGCAGAGGAGAAGTGGCCACAGGCGGTTGTTTACACTGCCTTCTCCTCACGACGGCGGTGGCGGAAGCGCTTGGGGACCAACGCCAGAGGAAGAGGGAGACGTGATCACTCCTTTTAGGCACCGGCAGTGGATCAATAAGCAGCTGGATGCAGCTGCGGGCGGGACAGAAGAGGCTTTTGGGGTAAGTGAAACAGCTTACATTAGGGGATAAACATGGGATGGTGGTGTGTTTGTGATTGTGTGAGACGCCTACGGGCGAAGCATTGTACATCTGCATTTCCCTACCCCGGAGACGGGCTGGGTCAGAGGAGGGCGAAGTGCAAGAATTGTTGATTGAAATCCCCACCGTCATGGGCAGGTCCCAATCCAGGCCTACAGGAGAGTCCCATATGCCCTTGGAGTGTTGTTTGCGCAACTGGTCACATTTTAAGCAAGATTATAGAACTAAGATGACAAAGGATCACCTTGTCCTTCTTTGTGCCCGGGAATGGCCGGTAGTAGAACCCAAATGGCCACCCGAGGGGTCTTTTGACCCAACCCTGGTATCTGCTGTGCGTATAATAGTAACACAGAGGGGAAGTTGAGACCAGTTCCCCTATATCGATTCATGGGCGACCTGCGTACCCCTTGGCGGCAAGCCCGCTCTGTGGGTTGTCAAATGCATGTCTCTGGCCCCTCCTGTGATGGTCAATAAGAAACCAACCATCCTTGCGGGGGCACGGGCCAGGTTTAGAGAGGAAAACCCCCAGGCAACTGAGGATGAGACGGCAGCGGCTCTGCCCACAGGACGGCCCGATTGGGGGGTAACCATGGCGGCACAGAGACAGCTACATGCTGAGTATTTTCGGTTCGTTTTAGCGGGCATGAAGCAAGCCGCGCGGGGGGCCCCCAATTTGCAAAAAGTCCTGACTTTAAAACAAGACAAAAACGAACCTCCTGCCGTGTTCCTCCAAAGGCTAAGGGAAGCCTTCGCCAAGTATACTGATATTGACTTGAAGGACCCAAATAATTTAAGGATTCTCACGACTCAGTTTGTGGGAAATAGTTGCCAAGACATCAGAAAGAAGTTGCAGAAAGTTGAGAGAAGATTGGTGGCTGACCTAAGTGTTTTAGTAGAGCTCAGAAAGTTTATGAAAGACAAGAGGCAAGCGAAGCTCCTCGCTGCGGTTCTCAGACCCAACAAAGGAGGAGCTAAGAAGAGAGGAAAAGGAGGGAGGAAGGGGTCCTCCCTGAGAAGAGACCAGAGTGCCTTCTGTAAGAAAATTAGGCACTGGAAGCGTGACTGTGAAGCCTTGAAGCAAAAAGAGAGAGAGGAGGGTGTGGAGGGGGGGGGGGGCAGAAAGGATTTTGCATGAACAAGAAAGAGACTAAGACAGACCGGGGCCCAGCCCCCTCTGAGCCGTCTCTGAGGCAAGACGGGACCCCATAGTCAAAATTAAAGTTGGGGGCTGCTCCTACGATGCCCTTGTAGATACAGGGGCCGCCCTGTCCATCCTCCCCCCTTAGCCAACCACCAACGGGAAGTGGGGGATCTACCACCATAATGGGGGTCAAGGGATGGGCAACCCGAGTGCCCCTTTCTCGTCCCTTGCTCACCAAGGTTGGGAAAGCACACCTAGCACATGCATTTGTCTGTACCCCCTCCTGTCCGGTGGCATTGTTAAGAAGGGACTTACTGACTAAGCTCCAAATTGAGATTGCTTTCACTTCTGACGGAAGGATAGAAGTACAGCTCCCCAAGCAACAGAGCAGTAACTATCAAATGGCCCTTTCAAAGGTCGCAGAGGAGCCCGCCCCAGAGGCAGACGAGGACTGGTGCTTCATAGAAAACAGAGTCAATCCCCTAGTTTGGGCCGGGGTCGGAAGGGCCTCTCGTGCCAAGTTGGCAACACTGTCAGCTGAAGTCCCTACAAGATAAGGTCTCCAAGAAGGAGTTCATCCGCTTGGCACAGACCCTCAAGTATTACAGCTATCTCAAATTTGACCCCTGCATCACAGACTTCCCCGAGAAGGGCTGCCACGTCATTGTGGGGGCTGAGAATAGTAAGCTGAACTTCCAGGTCAAGCTGCCCAATGACCAGATCAAGGAGGGAAGTTTCAAGGTGACCCGAATGCGCTGCTGGCGGGTCACTTCCTCGGTCCCCGTGCACAACGAGACATCAGGCCCTACCGCTGGCAAGTCAGAGGTGAAGCTAGAACTTGCCTTTAAGTACCTGATAAATAAAGACTGCCTACAGTGGGTCACAATCACCAGCCTGCAGGCCATAATGCTGAGCATCTGCCTGCAGTCTATGGTGGATGAACTGATGATGAGGAAAAAAAAATCAAGAGGCAGCATCCGCAAGATGTTCCGCAGGCGAGTCAGTGGAGCCCTGCAGCAGCCAGGCAGCCAGCAAGCAGTAAAGGCTCCCCCTCTTTTGGATTCTCCTGATGCAAGCAGGGAGTCTATTGCAACAGTCTCAAGCAAGTTGGGCTCCGTCGGTCTGCGTGCCATTAGCCGTTCCAGCTCTTCTGCTGACATTGGGGCCAACGACACCTTTGAGGGCATTGGTGATGAAGACCTCTAGGGGCCCTGCCCTGACGCAACTCTGTGGGATATAAAATCTCCTCCTGGGTGGATCTCCATGTGCCTCAACCCCAGCCAGCTGCCCACCCTCTTGTCTACATGGATGGGGAGACGGCGCGACCGCTGTATGAGGCGCTGCAAAAAGATAAATAAGTCTTCCCTCAGTCTCAAAGCTGCCCTTGTGTCGCCACCTGCCCTGGCCATACCAAATCCCAGTCGACCATTTAGACTCTATGTGCATGAGAATAAAGGCGTAGCCTCGGGAGTACTTTGCCAGCAAAAGGGCCCCTCCTGGAGGCCGGTGGGATATCACTCCAAGGTCCTTGATGTCGTGGCAAGAGGCTGGCCGAGTTGCTTAAGGACAAATGAGGCCGCAAAGAGGGCAGCCAAAGAAAGAATCCAAGAGACATTTCTCGTCTTACCCAGAAGAGAGGAGCCCCCACATACTCCCCTTCCGAGTTGCAGATGGCGCAAGAACACAGAGTAAGTCCCCGTGGCGACGGATGGATCCAGATGACAGATGGGAGGCTGCTCCTACCGCAGACCCTGCAGGGAGCTATCTTAGAGCAAGTGCATCATTCTCTTGGACATCCTGGGGCATCAGCCATGATTGACTATTGCAAGAGGCTGTTCGTCTCTCCTGGCCTAACTGTACGCGCCCATCGATTAGCAGCAACATGTGAGGTTTGCCAGAAAATTAATTCCCCCAGGGCACCCCCTCCACCAAAGGGCGCATTATCCCTTCCAGAGGGTGCAGATTGATTTTGCTGAAATGCCACCATGTAGGGGTTGCAGACATCTGCTTGTAATAGTGTGTCAAATGACAGGGTGGGTAGAGGCGTTTCCATGCAGAAACTGTCAAGCAAAAACTGTAGTTGCTAAGTCGTTACAGGAGGTGGTGCCCCGGTTCTCCCTGCCTGAGGTTGTAGAGTCCGACCAGGGCTCACATTTCACCTCAGCTGTTACGCACGGGTTGGCACGAGCCCTGGGGGTGGAGTGGCACTCACACTGCCCTTAGAGACCCCAGGCGAGTGGGCAGGTTGAAAGAACCAATCGGAGTCCCAAGGAGACTCTAACCAAGCTCCAGCAAGGGGTAAGACTCACTTGGGTAGAGGCTCTGCCAATAGCTTTGACAAAGCTTCGAAAAATGCCAAGAAAAGACATAAAGCTGTCCCCCTTTGAGCTAATGTTTAGGTTCCCGCCTCGGGTACACTGCAGAAGGAGGGAGGAAGTCAAGTGGGAGGTGGGTGATCAGATGCTAAGGGATCAGTTGACTTCTCTACAGTCTGTTCTTTCACAGCTACGAGCTTATTCCGTTCCGTTCCAGAGATTGCCGTTAGACGCACCTATCCATCTCTTCCAGCCAGGAGATAAGGTGTTGCTGAAAAAGTGGAATAAAGAAGCTCTAAAAAAAAAAAAAAGTGGGAAGGGCCCTACTTGGTAGGACCAACCAGCCATTCATGTGTAAAACTTGTGGGTTCTAGCAAATGGACACATTGCAGCCGGATAAAGCCATTTAGGCGACCCTTGCCTCCTCCTGTCACCCGGAAAGAACAGGAGGACACGGGCAACGGTCCTCTGCTCCCTGGCACCCCACCGGAAGCTGCCAGGGACACAGGCGAAGAAACCACCCAGGAGCCACAATCGCCTCTTGTTTATAAATCCCAGCAGTTAATGGAAACTGCTCTGTCAAAACAGATGCTCTTGCTTTATTGTGCTGATAGAGAAACCCCGTTTTAAAACGCTTTAAGACATGAGTAAAGACTTAAAGGAGGGAATTGTTAGGAAAAGACTGTCCTCTTATTCTTTGGCTGTCAGCTCTTTGCTAGACCTTTGAGCTATTAGTCATAATTATTGAGCCCACCGGACACATGTCCAGTGGCAGTGTACATCTGTTAAAAAGGGAAGTCGTAAAACATGGTTAAGACAGGCACATAAGCATAATCTCAAAAATAAACATGCCGACATTATCTCATTGTACATCTGCAGGTCATGCTTCTGCTGTGTCAGCTAGTGGCTTAGTTGGTTAAAATATCTTATCACTAGCAAAAATGTATAGGGGGCGGAGGTATAAAAAGACTTGTGCTTGCTTAGCTCGGGGTCCAGACTGCTCTGCACCCGTTTTGCAAAACGTTCAATAAAATAGTGTTGGATCCACTGCTGCCTGCCTGGCATCCTTTCTTTCAACCAGAAGCAAGAACTTTTTATCTAACAGAACCAAACAGGGTAGGGGGTGGGCTAGTTATGAGATTGCTTACCCTGGGTTCATACCCAGAAATTATTGCAGAAAAAGCATCCTAGGCCTCACTTGCCATTTAGAAAAGACCATCAATGCCACAGCCATAATGGTAAGGGCCATGCAATCTAAAATTGAAGATCTCAGCCAGCTAGTGGCCCAATATTGGTTTGTTTTAGAGTATCTCTTAGCACGCCAAGGTGGCTTCTGCACCCTAGTGAAGCAAGGGTGTAGAGTAAAGTTCCTTGATTTAAACAAAACCATAGAAAATTAAATCGCCAAACTACAAGATATGATTAGAAAAAATTATTCAAAAGCAAGTGATCCTTGGTTATAGCTAACTTCCTGGCTCCCTAATTTTGCATAGTTAAACAACTTGTAATTAGCGCAGTTCTGTTTGTTATGATACTATTGATGATGGTTTGCGCCTTTAAGTGTGTAGTCCACTGCTGGACCAAAGAGAGGTATAGGATTTGAGAAAAGCCTTTTGAGGGGGGGGGGTGTTATAGGAATTTGTAATATGTCTGTTATCCCATGATTTTATAAGCTAGGCTATGTCTATTCTACCTCTGTGTGAGATTGCCATGCTAAACAAAGACACAGCGCCTTATCAGAGACTCAGAAATGCCAAGAATGTGTTTATTAGAGTACAAGGATACCTCTCTGCGCATGCCTAGATATGTAAAAGGTGCTGCCTGTTTTTTGTTTCCCTCTCAGCTAAACAAAGAGAGTAGTACAGTGCAAGCGTAAGACAGCCCCCAAAGGTCTTGCCTATAGAAACTTTTGGATCACATCACTTAATTGTGACCTTTGTTGGAGCGTTAGCCCCAAGGGTTGCCTTATTCTGCAGAATAAAATCGTGTTGGACCAGATCTCTGCCTCCTCTCGTTCTTGGTAAACAAATTGGAAAGTCTACCAGGGAAAAGAACACAATTTTTGTAACACACAGGCCGAATCCTCCTCCGGACAGTCTCTAGAACTTCAGGCTGCCAATTGCAAATAGAAATTCAGGCAGTCAATTCACAGTGAAGAAAGCACTTCCTGAATGTAAACCAGGAATTTGTACGACCTTCAAATAGCCATCAGCAGCGAAGGCCATTAAAACAGAGGTTGGCATCTTCTGGCTGGGCGTTTTGGCCTACAACTCCCATCAGCCTTCCCTGTTGGCTGCGCTGGCTAGGGCTCATGGGAGGTGTCCGCCAAAACATCTGGAAGTCTGCAAGTTGTCCCCCTCTGAGTTTAAACTTTCAGTTAAAAGCCAGGGCGAACAGAGAATGTTTCTGAAGGCCTTTTAAAAGCAGTTGCAAATGGGTCCAGGTACAGTCAGGGCCAGAAATACTGGAGCAAGGATAACTGTTTTGGCAGTTGGCCTCTGCACACCACCACATTGAAGTTGAAAGGAGACACACCCAGGAGGGAGCGAAGTCAGGACTTCCAGCTGTAATTCAAGGGGTTTGACAAAAGTGGGGCACTAGCCATTCAGGAAGGACAGCCAGTGTCATACATACACACCCATCATTGGTGGCTCATAAGTAATGGAACAAACCAACATCATTTCAAACTTAAGGGTTGCCTTTAATACCTGGATGAAAATCCTTTGCAGTCAATGACTGCCTGAAGCCTGGAACCCATGGACATGACCAAATGCTGAGTTTCCTCCCTCGAGATGCTTTGCCAGGCCTTGACTGCAGCTGCCTTCAGCTGCTGCTTGTTTGTGGGTCTTTCTGCCTTCAGTCTTGTCTTCAGTAAGTGAGAAGCATGCTCTATTGGGTGGAGATCAGGTGACTGACTTGGCCATGGAAGAACATCCCACTTCTTTGCCTGGAGAAACTCTTGCATAGCTTTTGCTGTATGTTTTGGGTCATTAACCATCTGCAATATGAAGCAGCGTCCTATCAGTTTGGCAGCATTCGGCTGAATCTGAGCAGAAAGTATAGCCCTATACACTTCAGAATTCATCCTGCTGCTTTGATCAGCAGTCAGGTCCTCAGTAAATACCAGTGACCCGGCTCCGTTGGCCACCATACATGCCCAGGCCATAACACTGCCTCCACCATGGTTGACAGATGATGTGCTATGCTTGGATCATGAGCTGTTCCTTTCCTTCTCCATACTTTTCTCTTCCCACCATTCTGGTACAAGTTAATCTTGGTCTCAGCAGTCCAAAGAATCTTATTCCATAACTGGGCAAGCTTTCTTAGGTGTTTGCTGGCAAAGGCTAATCTGGCCTGTCTGTTCTTGAGCGTTACCAGTGGTTTGCGCCTTGTTGTGAAGCCTCTGTATTTACATTCATAAAGCCGTCTCTTGACTGTAGATGTTGACGGTGACATGCCTACCTCCGCAAGAGCGTTCTTGACCTGGCTAGATGTTGTGAAAGGGCTCCTCTTCACCATGAGCAGCATTCTGCGGTCATCCGCTTTAGTTGTCTTCCGTGGTCTGCCAGGCCTTTTGCTGTTGCTGAGCTTGCCAGTTAATTCCTTCTTTTTCAGGATGTTCCACACTATTGTGTTGGCCACTCCCACTGTTTCTGCTCTCTCTCTGATGGGTTTATGTTGTTTCCTCGGCGTAATGATGGCCTCCTTCACTCTCATGGACACCTCTTTGGACCTCGTGTTGGGGGTTCCAGTGAACAGCTACCAAATGCAAATTTAACCCTCAGAACCACCTCCAGGACTTTTATCTGCTTGCTTGGTCATGGGGCACCCAGGAAACAGGCCACCCCTGGCCATGCAGCTGCTTGCCAGCCATTCGCTCCATTACTTATGAGCCCCCAACGATGGGGGGGGTGCATGCCACTGGCTGCCCTTCCTGAGTGGTTGGTGCCCCACTTTTGCCAAACCCCTTGCATTACAGCTGGAAGTCCTGACTTCGCTCCCATCTGGGTGTGTTTCCTTTCAACTTCATTGTGGTGGTGTACAGAGGCCAACTGCCAAAACAGTTATCCTTGCTCCAATATTTCTGGCCCTGACTGTATATGGCTCTTGGAAGGAAATTCACAGTGTAGGGGCCAGCACTGAGATGGCCTGTCTCTAGTGCCTGCCAGCCTTGCCAAACTTGGCGGCGGGCCAACAAGCAAGGCCTCAGCCCTATGACAGAATTAGCAAGGCTTGGAGGTCATTTATTTATTTTGATTGCTCTCAGTCATCTTTTTTATCTTAGCTTTATTCTGTGACTTGTTTGGCTTTTATTTGCTTGTTTGAAACTTGTGTTACTGTAAGCCATTTGGGTTATGTTACATGACTTTGATATTTTTGCTGTGATCCAGTAATAGATCGTCACTGGGGATCTTGGGGCAGGCGTGAAGGGTGGCAGGGGAACCCTGCATTAAATGTTACATTTCAATGGGTTAAAAAAAAAAACCTCCTCAAAAAAGAAGAAAGAAAACCTTCAAGTAGCCATTTTTTGCTTGTGAAGTAATGAGGGGGAAGTTAGCAGTGCATACACTCTGTACATGTCTACTCAGAAGTCGCATTGGTTTCAGTGGGAATGTAGCCCATATCCCTCACTCAATGAGCACCATAGGATCTATGTCTGAGTAGACCTGCCTAGGTTTGCAGTGTAAATGTACCACCGTCTGTCAACAGCGAGAATTCAACGCAATGTACTTTCCTTTCCTTCCTTTTCTTTTCCTTTGGATTTGGGGGGGACCACCCAATTAGGAGAACGTTTTCAGGAATCCAACCCCCACCCCCAAGCTCTTGATGTGTTGCAGCTTTAATTTCATTATCTAGTTCACAAGGAGTGGAGGGAGGGGGGAAGTCTTTGCATTTGGAAGGAGGAACAAAACCATGGAACTTTGCTGGCAGGTGGCTCTGGGGAGGCGCACACCAAGCAGACTATTAAAAGCTCCTTGCTTTTAACTTGCTGCCTCCCCCTGCCCCCCCCCCCGCTCCTTTGTCCCTCCTTCTGCCCCTGGGCTGGCTGGCTGGCTTGGAGGTTCTTTTTGGTGCTAGATGCTTTAGGAAGACCATATAGGACAGGTGCTCACCTGGGCTGGGAAGAGCCCTAGCATTGCGGGCATGTGCCCCACCCGGCTCAGATGGTGCCCCGGGCACCTCAGCAGTGCTGCCGACCTGCTCACAGCCTGAGCCGGTCCTGGCTGTTGTGAGACCAACCCTGGCTTCTTTCTTGGCTCAGATGAGCCGCCTGCATCCTGCCGCTGCCGCACTGCAATGCTGTCTTTTTGGTCCAGCCCTCAACCTTGAGCGAAGCAGCCACGATGCCAGAGACTGGCACTGGTCCAGGCTGCCAGGAGAGGGAACAGCCCGAGCGGGGCACGGCGGATGGGGAGATGGCCACGCCAGCTGCAGCTGGAGTCCTGAGTAAGTTGGGGGATGCCCCAGTCTCCTGACTCTGGGAATGCGGGGAGGCAGCGAGGGTGTAGCAGCCGTCGCAGCACTCTTAACTGAATTTTTGGTCACCGAGGACTTTGCCGAAGTTCGGATAGGCATGTTCTTTCGGTTTGGTGGGTAGCCAAATGGGAACCAACCAGTTTGGAAAGGACAGATGTCGCCACAGCGTGACAGCTGGGGAGGGAGGCACACCTCTCTGGATGCTGGGCCGTCCTATTGTCTTGAGTCCTGGCGTGACTCCTGTTCGACATGGTCCCCTGTTCGACGCCCACCTGGCCTTTGCTTTCACGTCAACAGCGAAAAATTTGGGGAAGGGGACCCCGAAACCATGGGGGGGAATCTTCCAACAGTGCTCCCCCCCTGCTCTGCAGTGTTGTGGATTTTTACGCACCCTCGACCCGAGAGCTCCTCCTTGTCTGTCTGTCCCTCTCCCTCTCTCTCTCTCTCAGCCTGATGTCATTCTCCTACACCACGGAGGAGGGGGACGCTTGGCTCAGTCAGAATTTTTTCTGCACCGTGTACATTCGTGCCAAGGAGTGTCAAGCCGCCGCTCATCACGAAGGCACATCCTGCAGTCCACTGCGGATGACACCCGCTCTGTCTCTTGGGACGATGACAGGGTGGCGTCCGCGGCAACCCGGAAAGCCCGTACTGACGGACAGACGAGGAGCGTGCCTTGATCCCTGAGACTGCTGAAAGGGTGGAGCCCACCGTTCAACGACTCTGACCCAGGCAGAGCAGAGGGCCTCTTGGGTCCCCCACCTCCTCCCCAAAATCTCCCTCCCCCGATCTGGCTCTTCCCTTATCATCGTTCGTTTTCAAATCCATGTGGCTCTTTGTCTTCCGTCCCTTTCACACGGCTCATTGTTCCAAGTGGGTCGTTCGGGTCAGAAAGGAGGCATTGTGAGACGTGTGTGTGTGTGCACTAAGCCTAGCTGGCTGGGGGATTATGGGCACTGTAGTCCCACACCTCTGGAAGGCACCAGGTTGGGAAAGTCTGACCTAGGGAATTGAGAGTTTTTCTAAGGCCTGAGATGTCATTTGGCTTAAAGCATCTCCTTCCCAGCTGGAAGAGCTGTGGGCACCTCAGTCAGTGTTGCCAAGGTGCAGTGTTCAGCGGAGTGCCTCCCCGCCCCCGCCACCAGGGCTGCTGAAACATGGAGGTGTCTGGGCAAGCAGGAGCTTTTTAATTCTGCAGCAAGGGTGAACTTAGCTCAGCTTCCCCAAGGTTAGGTGCGAAAATGCCAGGGACGGTCCGGTGCAAACCTAGATAAAAGAGGTCACTGATGGGACAGGCCTGCTTGAGCAAAGAGGCAAAATATGTCTTGGTCCATGCTCTTCTGCGTCTCGCGTGGCGATATTTGGTGTGCAGGAGTTACACAGGAATTTGTGGCTTGCACGGGAGACTTTCTCAGTGCAGTTGTGCCCCAGAGATCAGCTCTGGACGTCTTGCTTTTCTTGCCATCCATCATCCCCAAATCCCCCCTTCACCAGTCTGCATCTTGCCTTCCCCAACTCCCATCATCCCCAGCGAGTGTGGCCAATGCAATCAGGGTCTCTGGTCAGCCAGAAGTGAGATAAGATGTGTTTCTGAGATCCATGTGTTGCTCCTTGAGTCCGCCCCAGGCACGATGAATTGCACAGGTGAGGGGTGGTTTTGGGCCTAGTATGTTTTGCAGAGAGCATATCTTATTTTTCTTACACTAGTGAAAACCCAGCGATGTCAGCCAGATATATTCTCAAGGCAGGAGAGACAGCGGGGTCTAATCCCAGCCGCACCTGTATCCAGTCCGATCTTTACTTTTCATCCCGAAAGTTAACCGAGTATTCCTTCCGTCATTTCCGGTTTTCTGAAGCAATTCCGTTTAGCGGTTTGGAGGAGAAAGATGAGGTTTGCAAGAGCTCACTCACCAGATCCCCCCCGCCCAAAAAAAGCTTTGCAAGATCTGAGCTGCTAGACCTCCTTCCAATCACAGGTTATTGACTCAGTGGGTTAATTCATGCCTCAGTCCTGTGCGCGCTCCTGTGGGAGCAAGTCCAATTTGGAACCTGGCTTTTGAAACATGTGGCACCTTGGACGGTGTGAGAATAAAGAAGAGCGGGACCGGCGTTGCAAATTATATAGGGGCTCACAGGGAGTTGTTGTTGTTGGCAGTTGGTAGAAAGGTGGGCTTTGCAAGAGCGCGCTTGCCAGATAAGCTTAGCAAGAGCTGAGCTGCTGGCGTGCATATGCTGCCAATTAGTTTAATCCGCCTCAGGCGGACATGATCCAGAAAGGAAGCTTATAAATACTTACATTAATTAAGCGAAATCCATTGGCATCGGTAGGATAAGCTTTTCACAACTGAAACCTTGGTGACAGATCGTGTCTTTGCTCTCCTCCACCGAGGTATTAGCTGCTAAGCCGCCAGGAGGCGCACACTCCCACTGCAACGCTATCTTCTGCCCACACTGCAGCTGTGCCAAGGGATTTGGGGCACCCACAAAGCCCGGCCTGTTTTCCTCTGTCACTCAGAGGGAAGCTGCCTTTATTCCAGGCTGGCAGCCTGCGAATAGCAGAGACAGGCACCTTTGTCGAAATCTCGCTGCAGCCGTTGGATGGTGGGGGGGGACAACGTAGTTCTTCATGTCTCCCCGTTTCCTCCTTTCTCAGAATTTCCCAAGCAAGCTGGGGCTGCGATCCCGAAGCCAATTAAAGCACGTGCTGGCTGAGGATGATGGGAGTTGTAGTCCAACCCTTCTGGAGGGCAAGGCGTTGGGGAAGGTGAAACAAAACCTCTTGGACCAAACTCCTTCCTGGGTCAGGCCGACTTCCAGTACCCGGTATACCGAAGCAAAAGACCATGCTCCACTCTGAACGATGTTGTTTTAAATGCCGCTGGTAGATGGGCTGATGTGAATTTAGCTAAAGGGAGAGGAGCACCTGCAGAGTCAGAGCAAAGTTCTGTCTAGCCCAGCGTCCTGTTTCCAACAGAGGTCAGCCTTGTGCCCCAACGGGAAGCCCATGAGCAGCGGACTTGTTCTCCTCTGGCATGTGTTCTTCAGAGGTTGACTGCTGTGAGACAGGGAGGTTCATTTATTTGCTAGACGGTTCCTCGCTGCAGCGTGGCCCGGTTCTGACCCATGCCAGAATGAAATTCTGTGCTTGTTTGAAATCCAGCCAAAAGGTTGGGTTCAGGAGTCGCTTCCTCGAGAAGAAAGGGTCCACTTGTGGAAAGTCCCTTGGCCCGATTTGGGTGGATCGCCTCTCCCCACCACAGCTCACCCCACTCAACAGGCCCCTTTGACTCTCTGTTGAGCATTTTCAGGGGGCTGGGTCGGGCTGCCGTGGGAAGGAGGGGGAGAGGAAGTCCACTTCCGCCCCTGCAGTTGATCCAACTTCAATCGGGTTCTAACTCCAGATCTGCAAAATGGTCATCTCAAAACGGGATCACATCTGGTCGTCAAATTAAATGTCCTTTTCTCTTTGGTTAGCGCCTTTCAGTTTCAGCCACTGAAATAATGGGGAGGAAGGTGCGAATCAAAACAGATTTTTTTAGATTGGTTAGGAGTGAGCTGCGAAACCTGTCCTAGAACTCCTTCGAGAAGATCTGTTGGTCTTTACAGCGTGCATCAGGAACTTATGGGGCCCCCAGATTTGGTGGTGTCCAGTTGCTTGGGTGTCTTGGAAAAAAGACGAATTAAATTCTTCGTAACCTCTCGAGCCGGGGTAGCTCAAAGTAGAACCTTCAAGTTTGGAGGCAGTCTACCTCTAGATACCAGATCCTGTTTGGGCAAATGATAAAAGGAGGCCTGTTGCCCCGTATTTTGGAAGTATGCGGAGAATAATTTGAGCTTGGTAGCATCATGCTGGTCTAAATGCAGGTCTGATCCAGCAGGGGCTCTTAGACTGGAGGAGAGAAGACTGAGGGGAGATGTGGTAGCTGTGAAGAGAAGATCGAGGGGAGATGCAGTAGCTATCTTTGAATATATCTAAATATCTAAAAGGCTGTCATGCAGAAGTTGGAGCAAACGTATTCTCCGTTGCTGTAGAGGGCAGGACTAGAACCAGTGGGCGGAAATTTCAGGGAGGCCATTCTGGCTGGACATTAGGAAAACCTTCCAAACAGGGAGGGCTGTTCAGCAGTGGAACAGAGGTGCTTTGTTCTCCTTGACCAGAGGCTGGGCAGCCATCTGGGCCTGCATTCTGTGTTGGAGAACTTGCTCTGAGCAGAGGGGGTCAGACTGGATGACCTCAAAGGTCCCTTCCAATCTAGGATTCTATGTTCCTATTAAAAGGAACTCAGGTTCAAAGGAGCCGTTTTGGCAATGGCCCTCAGCTGTGATACCTTAACGGACCCTCCTAGGTACACAGGCAGTATATTTCTGGATTACAGATCCCGTGGGAATTGGAGGGGGGGCTGTCGCTTACTGCCTCTGCTTGAGGGCCTCCTGGAAGCATTTCTGGCTGTCCCCTGTTGGAAACAGGGCACTGGGTTAGATGGACCTGTCTTGATCTGATCCAGCAGGGAAGTGCCTGGGTTCTCCAAGGAAGGCCAAGAGAGGAAGATGGCAAAAGAGCCAGGTTGTATGGTTATCAGGGAGTTCTCTCGAGGGGTGCATTCCATGCTGCAAAGGATTTTCTTTTCCTACACTGGCAACCTATTTAGGGTGAGGAATCTTGCTTATCTTCTGGCAGCTGGATCTGGGAGGCGTGTCACTCTTTGCACCTCATTGGCTTTGCACCAGGACTCACCCATTTCCTTCCTGCCCCTTCTTGTCTGGCTGGATTTTTTGTGACGCAAGCTTCCGGTCCTCATCGCCGCCTTCATCATGCTAGACTCTAACCCAACTCCCAGCATCCCTTAGCTGAAGTCATGTGGTCCGACGCGTCCAGAGGGTCCCAGGTTGGAGAATCCTGCTCTAGGCTCCAGACGTTTTGGACTCGTTTATTTATTTTCTTTGTTATAATTTTTAATCTGCCCAATAACTTCATTATAATTTTTAATCTGCTGTTCTCCAGGCGGACATTCCAGAGGGTTAAAAGGCTATCATAGAATCATAGCATAGTAGGGCTGGAAGGGGCCTACAAGGCCATCGAATCCAACCCCCTGCTCAGTGCAGGAATCCAAGTCAGGGCATCCCTGCCAGGTGGATGTCCAGCCTCGTCTTGAAATGATACCAGAGAAGCAGTTAAAAGAAGAGACAAGTAAGGCGTGACTACACCTCCCATCATCCCTGAATATCAGCCAGGCTAGCTGGAGCTGATGGGAGTTGTTGTCTGAAACCTCCAGAGGCGTCCCTAGGATGTCTGGTAGCCTAGCTGTTTTGAAGAGGGTGTTTTTGCCTTTACAATATCCAGCCGTTCTTCCAAAGCTCTTTCCTCTCTCTGTGTCACTCTCTTATCCTCACAACAACTGTGCGATGTAGGTTAGGCTGAAAGCAAGAGGTCACCCCCTCCAGACTTTGCAGGGATTCGAACCCAGTTCCACCAGTCTCGCGTTGCATGCTATGCACTACACCCCACCAGTGTGGGAGCCGGTGGGGTGTAGTGGTTAGAATGCTTGGACCTGGGCTGGGGAGACCCGGGTTCTGTGAAGCACACCGGGCGACGTCAGGCCAGTCCCTGACTTTTGGGCCTCACCTACCTTGCAGGCATGTGGTGAGGATAAAATGGAAAGGAGGGAGGCCACGTAAGCCTCTTTGCAGGAGGAGAAAAGGGCAGGATGTAATTGTAATAATTAAATACAGACATAAAGAAATGAGGTTTGGTGATGGTAAATGGCATTTCTATGCAGAAACGGGGTTGAGCCACCAGACTTCCCAGTTTCCAGGAGTGGGAATGGGGTCTCTGAGACCCCGGAGAGCACGCCCCCATTCCAGCCGCCACACAGACCTCCCCCAGGACCCATTGGCCTGGGTCATGCATTCCTCCATGGCCGCCTTTCCCATCCCTGGCACCCTTCAGGTGTGTCGGACATCAACTCCAATCATCCCCAGGTCAGTGGTTGTGGATGACGGGCGTTGTAGTGCGAAACATCTGGCGAGTGGCGACACCTGCTTGAGGTAGGCTGCTCGGAGGACTTTTCAGCCCATGTGGAAGCCAGCCCAACAGCCGGAAGGGGGGGGCGGGTGGAGGTTTTTGGATGCTGGGAGTTGTAGTTGTTGATGGGACTTGAATTCTGACACATTTGGAGGGTACTGGTTTGGGGAAGGTGAGGAGGGCTACTCTCTGCTTCTTTTTTGGCTCTCGGTGCTGCTGTTGGAGACACAGTGACCCCGCAAGGGGGTATGCGGAAGCCTGGTTCGAATCTTCCTTCCCCCGTGCCGCCAAGTTCGGGCTTTCCATAGCTTGAGAAAGCCGGGGTGTGTGTGTGCAGAAAATGAAAGCTACTGGGGAGATCCATCACCAGAGGAGGTTGCCATGGAGACATCTCGCTTTTAAAATCCGCCCCTCCCCTCATCTTCTCAGCAGCTAGAGAAGCTTTCCTACTGGTAGGTCTTCAGGTAGGGACATTATTGCTCTGGGCATTATGGGGAGTGGGCAGAAACCCACCGCAAAGTAAGGCCTGCTGGAGAGACCCCGTAGATTGTTTGGGGGGGGTCTCCATGCCCAGCAAGATGAAAGAGAGGCAGGGGGGAGGCTGCGTTGGAGTTACAGGCCCACTGCAACCTTGAGCAGAAACCCAGTGAGCGTTGCAACCTTTATTCAGGCAGCAGTTCAACAGGTAAACCGTGTGGAGGGGATCAACAGGGCTTGTTCTGCGACTTCGGTCTGAATGAGTTCCTTCTCTTTGTACGACGACGAGGACGGTTCATCTTGATTTGGGGTGGAGGTGTTTGCGGGGGTTCTATTCTGGATTTTGATCGTCTGTGTGCATGTCGCTTTGAGACTGCTTTTTGTGGTGGGATGCGGCTCACTCTCATGTTTTAATAATAAATGTTTCAGAAATTTTGTAAGCCACCACAGTTGGCCTCAGAAAGGCGGGAAAGAAAGTGGGAAGCAACTCAGACATTTAATTAATTAATTAATTAATAATAATAATAATAATAAAACAGCAACAATAATAATATTTCAAATTTTGTGTGAGCCACCATGGTTGGCCTCAGAAAGGCGGGATAGAAATACAGTATCGAAATAAAAACAATTGTAACAGACGTCATTTGCTGCAGTGTTGTTTTGCTTATCACTCTTGCGAACCCATTTTGAGTGCCCACAGTGTAAATCAGGGGGGTTGTTGCTTTCAAACCCCATCAACCCTAGCCGGCATAGGCAATGGTGAAGGATGCTGGGAGTTGAAGTCCAGCTACATCTCGACGGCCGGCCATCACCCACCCCTGATGCAAATGAACCCGACAGCTTGGGCTGCCATAATAGCGAAAGCTCCGCTGGTTGAATTTCTGCCACTCGTGTGGCTGTTAAAAGTGTAGGAGTGCCACTCGCAGGGCTCAAGGCGGAAGGCTTTGCAGCGCTGTGGAGACAGAGCCAAAGTGAACCAGGGTGGGATTAGCACGAGTGTGTGTAAGGGGTGGATTGTAATATTTTCTCAAAGATGAAATAGATGTACTACTACATTTAGTCACGCACACCTGGCCACGTGTCCTCCTTTATGGAGGCCAGGCCTCTGTTTGAAGGTGTCCTCTGTCCGATGGGCTGTCCAGTCCAAATCTGGTTTAAAGATAACAAATCATAGGGTGTCCTGGTGTCCTACTTTACAGAGGGGGGTCCTCTCTTTGAAGGTGTCCTGCCTTTGATGGTCTGCCCAGTCCAAGTCTGCCTTAAAGTCAATGAACCATAAAGAGGAAGAGAGAAGCTTGGAGTTGTCTGTCCACTGTTTGCAGTGCCCAGACGGCAGACTAACTAGGCACATAGGTTGTGTAGTCAGTCAACCCTCTGGGGTGAGATGTTTCACATATCTGTTTAAATGATAGTTGTTGTTCTCCATTTGCACCAACATGTATAATTTTGCAGATGGAAATGCAATGTAGGCTCGGGGTGGGTGGGTGATGCATTTCCTAATTTTTCACACTGAAGAAGTGGCCACCCCATGTCAGGACCTTACATAGGCCTTACTCTTGCGTCGGGACATGCCTGCACCCTGCTATAACCGAAACAGCCACGGATCCTTTCCAGCAAACTGAAAAACCGAGATCTCCGAAAGGGTATTTTAAGCCAAGTCCCTCTCCGGCCACTGACCTCTCAAACGGTGACCAGCACTCGGATTTCAGTGGGGTCAAAACCCCCCTGGGATATGTGTGTGTGTGTGTGTGTGTGTGTGTGTGGCATCAGCTGATCCCAGCAAGTCTCGAAAGCCACATTTCAAAATGAAATGAAAATGGAGGACTGAGATGTGCAGAACCGTCTTTCTCGGTGATTGCCAGGAGTCGGCCTGTGACAGACATGTTGGTAGATTACGTAGCATTCCAAACTTGATGCCGTACCTGGATCTGTGTGTTTCCTATCATGCGGAGAAAACGGAAGGAGCAACGGACCCGTCTGGGCCAGCATCCATTCACAACGGTTGGATGTCTCTTCAGGAAACCCGCAAGGAAGGCATAAAGGGTGGAGGGTGAAATCTACCTTGACAGCTGATTATCCACTTGTGTGTTTGTGTGTGCGAGAGAGGGAGAGAAAGTGTTTTTCATTCTCCAGACTAACTGGCCACAGCCTGGGAAGGCAGCTGTTGAAGTCTTGTTGGAGGTCAGCCTCAAAAGGACCTCTCTGCCAGCATATCTGGAGACCTTCCCTTGCCATGGGATTGCCAACTTCTTTTTCTCAGCTCAGCTCCTGCACCCTTAAGAGCAGCCGGATGGCGAGAAATCGAGTTGCATTTCTTTGTTTTCTCCTCCCCTGGTGTGGAAATAGATGCTGGCTACGTTTTGACAAATCCGTGGAGGGGAAGGCGATCAATGGCTACTAGTCCTCATGGCTGTATGTTACCTCCAGTAATCAGAGGCAGTGAGCCTGTGTACACCAGTTGCTGGGGAAGATGGGCGGGAGGGTGCTGTTGCACTCATGTCCTGCTTCTGGGTCTCCTATTGGGGCAGCTGGTTGGCCACTGTGTGAACAGAATACTGTACTAGATGGACCCCTGGTCTGATCCAGCAGGGCTCTTTCATGTTCTGCAGACTGGGCCAGATATTAAAGGCACAGGAGGGTGACAGTTGGGGATCCAGTGTGGTGTTGTGGTCAGAGTGTTGGGCTGGGACTCTGGAGAATCATAGAACCATAGGGCGGGAAGGGGCCTAAAAGACCATCGAGTCCAACCCCCTGCTCAATGCAGGAAGCCTGATTCCCAGGCAGTTTCCCATCCAAGTACTAACCAGGGCTGACCCTGCTTAGCTTACGAGATCAGACGGGATTGGGCGCATCTGAGGTCCAGGTTCAAGTCCCCACTCGGCCATGAAGCTAACTGGGCAACTTTGTGCTGGTCACTGACTCTCAGCCTAACCTACCTCACAGGGTTGTTGTGAAGATAAAATGGAGAGGTGGAGGGTCATGTATGCCACCTTCGGTTCCTTGTGAGGGGAAAGAAAGCAGGATAGAAATGAAAAAATAAATGAAGAATCAGATAATCCACCCAGTCCCTGCAGAGAGACAGGGCTTCTGGGCCCACTAATGTGGCTTCTGGCCACCCGCAGCGCCATTTTGAGGTAGAAAGGCAAGGTATAAATCAAATATATTCATAAATGAACGTGTTTGTCCCTCTGCCCTATTCTCTCCCCAGATAAGCTGTTTGGGAAGCGGCTTCTCCAACCCGGGCGTTACATCATGTCCCACAAACCGTGGATGAAAACGGTGCCCACAGAAAACTGCGACGTGCTGATGACCCTGCCAGGTTTGTGTCACATGCCGGAGAGGCATGGCAGTTGGCTCCTTCAAAATGCAATCACAGCGACTGAATTTTAATTCCTCCCCCCCCCCCCGAGGGGGGCTTTTTAAAGGGCCAACGAGCAGAAACTCACTTCTGCTATCCAAAGTCATGGATTGCTGAGAACAGGAGCTTTTCCTGGCCTCCAGTTATGTTGGACTACAACTCCCAACATCCCTGCTAGGATGATGGGAGTTGTGACGGAACACCCCTGAAGGGCACCAGGTTGGGCAAAGGCTATTCTAGAAGAATATCCTTCAGTCAGACTCCCTGCGCTTTGAACAAAAGAGATGAGGTTGACGTGTCTCCAGGCGCGTCCGCACCAAACGTTTAAACCAGTTTGAAACCAATTTAGCAGTCCAGGATTTCCCCTCTCCTCCCCTCCAGCGGTGGGGAGGGCTGAAGGTAAAACAAGTGATGTCAAAACCACAACAAGACCACCATATTTTAGCTTAAACTCTTCCTGCCAATAACTAAGTGTTAGGAGAGACGTTTTGACCTTTGAGAATGGGGGCAAAATTGCAAGTTCTCCACCCCTGTATAGCAGCCATGATGGTGATCTGGTTTGAAACTGGTTCCAGTTTACCATGAGGACATAACCTGGATTAGGTGTTGTTTGTTCTCAGTTGTAGCCTCTGAATTAAAGGATTTGATCTGTGTGTGTGTGTGTGTGTGTGTGTGTGTAAAAATATGATTTCTGGATAGGAAGGGGGAAACTACTCCCTGCTGCAACCTACAAACACTTATAAGGGAATAAGGCTGCAATCCTATACTGGTTTACCTGGGAGTAAGTGTCACTGAACTCAGTAGGAATTATTTCTGAATAGACATGCAGAACAGCATGCTTTTGAACATTGAGGTTGCAATCCTATGCATGTGTAGACAGAAAACAAGTCCTACAACTCCCAGCATGGCTGGCTGGGGCATGCTGGGAGTTGTAGGACTTTTTTTCTGCCTAAACATGCATAGGATGGCACCCTAAGCATTTCAAGAGTTCATTCTACATTTAGGCTCTTAGTCTTTATTTATTTATTAAATTTCTTAATCGCCCATCTGGCCGATTACCCGGCTACTCTGGGCGATGTACAACAGTACAATTTAAAACAGTAAATTTACACATTAAACATTATTTAAAAATACCCTAATGCACCCCAAATGCCTGCCTGAACAACCACGTTTTTAATGCATGATGGAAGCTCATTAAAGAGGGGGCATGGCGGAGTTCCCTAGGGAGGGAGTTCCACAGAGTGAGGGCCACCACAGAGAAGGCCCTCTCCCTCGTCCTCACCAGTCTAGCTGTCCTGGCTGATGGGACAGAGAGAAGGCCATCCGAGGCTGATCTTGTTAAGTGGCCTGTCTGGTGCTGCTGGAGGCGCTCCTTGAGATAGGCTGGGCCAGAACCGCATAGGGTTTTAAAGGTCAGAACCAACACCTTGAATTTGGCCCGGAAAACAACTGGTAGCCAGTGCAACGCCTTCAGCACTGGAGTGATGTGATCTCGCCAGCGGCTGCCTTTAATCAGGCGAGCCGCCGCGTTCTGTACCAGCTACAGCTTCCGAACCGTCTTCAAGGGTAACCCCATGTAGAGCACATTACAGTAGTCTGGACGAGAGGAGACCAGAGCATGTACTACCGATGGGAGCAGATGGTCGGGAAGGTAGGGGTGCAGCTGCCGTATCAGATGGAGTTGGTACAGCGCTGTCCGGCTCACGGCTGTCACCTGAGCCCCTGTGGACAGCTGGGAGTCTAAAATGACCCCCAGGCTGCGGACCTGGTCTTTCAAGGGTAGCTGTACCCCATTCGGCACCAGGTCAACATCCCCCCAGCCTCCTCTTGTCTCCCACCAAAAGTACTTCAGTCTTGTCAGGGTTCAGCTTCAGCTTCTTCCTCCTCATCCAGCCACTCACCGTCTCCAGACATTTGGAGAGGGATTCCACAGCCAACCCTGGTGAAGATTTGAACGAGAGGTAGAGCTGCGTGTCATCTGCATACTGATGACACCGCACCCCAAACCTCCTGATGATAGCCCCCAGTGGCTTCACATAGATGTTAAATAGCATCGGGGAGAGGATGGAACCTAGTGGCACCCCACACATGAGCGGCCACGGGACCAACACCTCCTCTCCCAGTGCTACCCTCTGGTGCCTGCTGGAGAGGAAGGACCGGGACCACCGCAATACGGTGTCTCTAATGCCCAACCCCTCCAGGCGGTCCAGGAGGATACCGTGGTCAATGGTATCAAAAGCCGCTGAGAGGTCGAGGAGAACAAGGAAGGAGCATTCACCCCTATCCAGAGCCCTCCTCATATCATCTACCAAGGCGACCAAGGCCGTTTCTGTCCCATGCCCAGGCCTGAAGCCCGACTGAAAGGGATCCAGATCATCAGCTTCTTCCAAGTGTGCCCTCAACTGCATCGCCACCACCCGCTCAATCACCTGACCCAAAAATGGCAGATTCAAGACTGGGCGAACGTTGCTCAGAACTTGGGGATCCAAGGAGGGCTTCTTTAAAAGCAGTCTTATCACTGCCTCCTTGAGGGCTGATGGCATCACTCCCTCCAGAAGGGAGGCGTTCACCACCACCCTGATCCCCTCACCCAGCCTCTCTCTGCAGCCCATAATGAGCCAAGATGGGCAAGGATCAAGTAAACAGGTGGTCGGCCTTACAGATGAAAGCAGCTTGTCCACTTCATCAGGAGGAAGAAGCTGGAACTGATCCCACAAAACCGGTTTGCCACAGGCCGCCTCTCGCTCGCTAACTGTATCCATGGCTCACGGAATAACACCCCTGATCCGATCAGTTTTATCCACAAAGTGCCTTGCCAAGGCCTCACAGGAGGCCTTAGAATGCTCCAGTGGTTCCGGAGCAACTGGACTGACCAGGCTCTGGACCACTTGGAACAGCCTCCTGGGACAGCACTCTGTGGACGGGATAGAGGCAGCATAATATTCCTTTTTTGCTGCCTTCACCGCCACGTGATAGGCTGAAGATACAGCTCTAGCCCGTGTCTGATCGTCTTTGGAGCGAGACTTCCGCCACCGGCGCTCCAGCTGTCTCACCTGCTTCAGAGCTTGTAACCGCGGATTGAACCATGGTGCAGTCCGAGCCCTGTTCAGGGGGAGAGGGCGTTTTGGAGCCACCCGATCTAATGCCCCAATGATTGCAGCATTCCAGCCACCCACCAGGGCCTCGACTAAGTGGCCGTTTGCGTGCTCCAGAGAATCCCCAAGCGCATTCAGGAATCCATTCCGATCCATAAGACACCTGGGGCGGACCATTTTAATGGGTCCTCCACCCCTGCGGAGTGGGGTGCACCTTGGGAGGAAAGCTATGGCAAACCTAGACAGCATAGTAAGAAGCAGAGACGTCACCTTGCCGACAAAGGTCCGTCTAATCAAAGCTATGGTTTTCCCAGTAGTAATGTATGGCTGTGAGAGCTGGACTATAAGGAAGGCTGAGCGCCGAAGAATTGATGCTTTCGAACTGTGGTGCTGGAGAAGACTCTTACGAGTCCCCTGGACTGCAAGGAGGTCAAATCAGTCCATCCTAAAGGAAATCAACCCTGAGTGCTCATTGGAAGGACAGAAGCTGAAGCTGAAGCTCAAATATTTTGGCTACCTAATGCAAAGAGAAAACTCCCTGGAAAAGACCCTGATGCTGGGAAAGACTGAAGGCAAAAGGAGAAGGGGACGGCAGAGGATGAGATGGCTGGATAGCATCACCGATGCAATGAATATGGACTTGAGCACACTCCGGGAGAGAGCGCAGGACAGGAAGGCCTGGCGTGCTATGGTCCATGGGGTCACGAAGAGTTGGACACGACTGAATGACTGAACAACAACAACTACCCCTGCGGAGGGGTTGTGGATCTGAGAAGTCCAACGTCACCAGATAGTGATCTGACCATGACAAGGGGGTGGTGGATATACCCCCGACTTCCAGATCACTCCCCGTTTCTCCAGAAACAAACACAAGGTCTAGCGCATGACCGGCTACATGGGTGGGCCCCAGTTGGAATAGGGCGCAGCTCCCGGGAAGCCATGGTCTCCATGAAGTCCCGAGGTGCCCCCATGAGGACGGCCTCTGAATGTACATTGAAGTCCCCCAACACCAATAAGGTAGGGGACTGCACACACATCAGAGACCACCTCAAGCACCTCGGCCAGGGAGTCAGTCGTGCAGCGGGGTGGACGGTACACAAGCAGAATCCCCAGACTGCCCTTTGGGCCCAACATGCACTCAGCAACCTTGGTCTCCCGGAGAGGGGGTCTGGTGAAGACCAAGGATTCTCTGTAGATAACAACCACTACCCCTCCCCGATCCCCAGCCCTCGGCTGCTGTGCATACAAAAATCCAGCTGGGCGCACGGCCGCCGGAGTTGGAGCAGTGGCCTCAGCCAACCGGGTCTCCGTAATACATGCCAGGTCCGCACACTCATCACGGATCATATCATGGATGAGGGATGTTTTCTGGGTAACAGAGCTGGCATTGCAGAGCAGCAGATGAAGGCCAGAGGATGGAGTCACGCCTCCCCCAGCCATCCTTTGGCTCTGGGCAGGCCCGGAACAGGGGACAGGTATTACGCATCTCTCCCCTGTTCCCCTTACCTGGCATGGCCTGCCCCTTGCGCTCCGCCAGCACCTGCCGCCCAGCCTCGGTATGTTCTGGCCCCCAACACTCCCCCCACTGCCTCCGTCAGGTGGACACATGCCCCCTCGCTCCCACCTATCAGTTGGGCTACCCACCCCTAAAAACACCCCCCCCAGTTAAACAAAAATCAACAAAACAAGACTACACTGATTGACCCCTGCTCAGGTCCCCTCAGTTGGCCCAATATCCTTCCTCCCAGGCACATACTCAGGCCACCAAAAACCCAGACAAAGGAACAGGGTCCAGGTCCTGAATCACTCACAAGTAGGCAGTTCCTGGCCCCTCCAGCAGCAGGAGAGCCTTTACAGCTGGAGCCAGGCTGGGGCACTGCCCTTCCAGGCCAGGTGGAAGAGCTGGGCAGAGAAGCAGGGTCCAGGTCCTGCAGGGCTCACAGCTAGATGGTCTCTCTAGACATTCTAATAGCCAGCAATTTAATATGTACATCAATTTACTTCTCAAATGTAATCAGTGCAATAAGTATAATTATCATTATTATTGGTAACCCATAATAATACCCATAATAATATCTATTACTATGGGTAAAAGCCAACAGAAGTCCTACTTAGAGCAGACTCATGGAAATGAATGGGACTTTCATTTCAGTGGGTCTACTGTAAGCAGGATTTATGTTGGATGTTACCCAATATTTAATCATCATTTATAACTACTATCTCTGTATCTATTTGTTTGTTTATTACAAGTGCTTCTTTCCAGCCTTTTCCCTAGAGGTGCCCAGTTCTGCTGACAACAAATTAAATTCAATAACGCCATAGGAACACAGATGAACGAAAAATGCTACAAACGGCACTGAAAAACGAGTGCCGGTTTGCCTCCAGGCACTGTATACAGTTTAAGCAGGAAGGGGGCCCCCGTCTGCTAAGGACGGGGTCTCCGCGTTCAGGAGCAGTCTAGTTGCAAAATGTCCAGATGGATTTTGTGCTTCAGAGATGGCCGGAGAGTGTGGGAGAATAGCCTCCCCAACCTTTCCTGGCAGCGAAAGGAAGAGAGCTTAGTGTGGGCTGCAAGTTGGGCGCCTGAAAGGAGAAACCAGCCTGGGCCGGAAGCCAGACTGTGATGGAGTACAGAGAAAGGCTCCTTTCTCTGTACTCCATTACAAGCCTTTGGATGCCCCATTTTTAATTGCTGCCAAGGATGGAGGTGCTGATGGACAGACCTTTGCAGAAACATACTCTTTGGCAGCATGGAGGAGTTTGCATCACCCTGAGCCTGCTGGATGAGCCATGGAGGGTGACGCGATCAGTGGCTGCTAGTTATGGGTAGGGCTGTCCATCACGGGGAAATCCGGCCCTTTTGGGGCCTGACGGATCCCCACTGCAGACTCCGCTTGGCTTGCATAGGGCGGCCAAGTTCCCCAAACCCGGGAACATTACCGAGCTCCTTTGCGCAAAATGGTGTCGGTGGCAGGAGTCCCCACCACCATTTTGCGCAAAAAACTGCCTCCGTGCGCAAAAAGGAGGGGGAGGGGAGAAGCTCTCCCCTCTCCTCTGTTTTGTGCACAGCAGGGTTGCTATGTGCAAATCTTTACTTCTCCCTCCCGGGGCCACTAGAACATCTGCCAGCTGGCAGAATTCGGCGAGGGCTGAGTGGTGCCAGCCGACAGATGGTTAGGGACCAAGCTGGTGAAAGCTAGCCAAGCTCCACCCCCCAAACGGACTCCTCCAACATCCCAAATTACAGAGGCTATATATTATCGTGCCATGCTGAACATTTTTCGCACATGGTTTTGGACCATTCTCATTCCATTTGAGAGTGAAGTCGTTGCTTTCAGAAAGAAATTCAAAGGAGAAGGAAATTTTCAGAGATGTTCTCATGGGCTGGGTTCGGGGTTCTTGTGCGTACCTTCCTTACAAGGTAGCCAAGGGGTGTGTATGACTCCTGTCCTTCATTGTACAATCATCTCACCGGCAGCCTCCTTGGCCTCCCACATGTCAATTCATTTTCTATGGTGGCTGCCTTCCCCCTCTTCCCCCACAGTGCCCCAGAATGCTGCTAGATATGGGACGTTGTGGGGGATGTAAAATGGGGGCCAGGCTGCCAACGCAGTTGCTGCTGTTGCCATTTGCTGTAGCAGAGCAACCCCCCCTCCCCAGCTCTTAGGAAAGGGGAAATAAATTGTGCCACATCCTCTGTCCAAAGGGAGCCCTCCATGTGAGAAACTGCATGAGAATTTCTCCTCCTCCTGGAGAATTTTGGTGAGATGGTTCCCCCAATTTCTCTGCCCAGAAATGGAGGGTGTGTGTGTGGGGGGGAGATTTTGAGAGGCCATTTTGCACAGCTCTAATATATTACCTCCAGTGCCAGAGGTCTCTGTAGACCACCTGCTGGGGAGCATGGGCGGGAGGGTGCTGTTGTGGTCATGTCCTGCTTATGCACTTCCCAATTGGGGTACCCGGTTGGCTGCTGTGTGAACAGAATGCTGGACTAGAGAGTCTTTTGCTCGGATGGATCCAGCAAGGCTCTTTTCTTATGGTACCGTCAACATGACTGCTAATAAGCAATGAATGACTGTGACTGGGAACAGGGTTATGCAGATGTAACATGAATGCTTTCCCCATGACATTCAGGAGTATACACCGCTGTCTATTTTTACTTCTGAAGGGTGAAATCCTATGCATGTTTAGGCAGTAGAAAGTCCTACAAGTCCCAGCATCCCCTGGCTGGGGAATGCTGGGAATTGTAGGACGTTTTTCAGTCTAAACATGCATAGGATTAAACCCTAAGCATTTCAGGAGTTCATCCTGCATTTTGGCTCTGTCATTCTAATAACCAGACAATTACCTCTACTATTATGAACTAATAAGATCTGAATATTCCACTTACATTCCATTTGTAGTTCCTCAATCTTAGCATCTAATTGGACTGAAACCAGTAACAGTAAACCACTTTTTCCTCTTCCCCTGTTTGTATATTTTTTTGCTGGTCATATGTGGCAAAACCTGGCCAAGTCCTGATGCCAGGTTTCCTGAAGCAGGATGATGTCGAAAGTCAGCAGAAAAGTAGTCAGTTCTTTATCTACACATTTATTGTCCTGCTATATCCCAAGAAATAATACGGAGTTTGCTTATTTCTCTTTCTGGGCTCAGCCAGTATTGAACTGGTCCCACACAGTCTTGTGGCCTGTTATGTATTTTCTGTGATAGGTTTGCCTGATCCCTTCGAGGGCTTTGCTCGATGCTCTGTGCTTTGGCTTCTATCTAATTCCCCATCATTGTCAATAAATATGCTACCATTTTGCTTCTGTGACATTAACTGGTCTGGGTTCTACAGCTACTGTAAGTCTTACAGTTACTGTAAGACCGCCCCGTCGAGATCCAGAACCGGTGGCTCCTGAGCCCCTGCCATCCCCCCTGCAGAGGCATTGCCCCTCGCTTTGACTTAGAACTGTCGCCATCAGTTTCAAGCCCCACCGGCAGTAATTCGCCGATTTCAGCTACGGTCCTCAACTCCCAGATATTGTCTGCCGAGACTTCCGTCTCTACGGGATCGGGAGGTTCCCCTCTTACACCTCAATCAGCATTAATAAAAGAAACTGAAGAATTGAAGTGTTGGGCGGAAGATTTAATAAAATCGGCAGTGACCCTTAAAAGGATGTGTTCTCACAAAAAACAGGAGGCAAGCTCATCTACTGCTCAAGACTTGCACCCCCTTGAGATGCATGTCAAACAAAGAAGGAAAAGTGTTTTGTTTTTTTAAAAAAAGATTCAGAATAGAGAGAGAAAACAGCAAAAAGCTCAAGGTCGAGCTGAGAGGAAAAAAAGAACAAGATCTGAAGCTGTTAATTAGAAAAATGTTGCAGGACAGTCTGGCTTTTAACAAAGCGTGGGAGCGTGAGAGTGTAAGGCTGAAGAAGTAGCTGTTAGCCTAGCGCGCCGAAAGGTGGGGCAGGAGAATTGCCCACAACGTTCTGAGTTGTGCAACATCATCACCTCGCCTAATTGAGATGAAATCCCTAAGAAATAGAAACTGAAAATGAAGACCCAGAAGATGAAGGTGCAAAATGGAGAATAAAGGTGAAGAATCAGCCCCCAGAGCACAGGCTAGACCCCTCTTCGAGTGAAAAGTGTGCCATAAGACTGTCCCAAGGCAGAATGAAGCGGAGAGACCACGTTGAAGATCTCTGTCAAGGTAGCCGTGTTTAGCTTTGAACTGTGTTAGAATTTCATAGAGCCTGTAGCTACTGACCATCGGCTATATGATTTCTGAAGAGCGTAACCGTTAAGCTTTTGCCCTGCAATGAAGAAATCTCACTGATTTGAGTGTCCAGTGTTACACTGCCTAAGTGTGTGTGCTGAAGAGACCGAGAAACCAGACAGCATGTTCCTGGCCAAGCCAAAATCACGCTACTACCATGCTCCTGGAAGCTGCAATAAACTGTGTAAGCTGGGAGACCCAACCTGATTGAGAAGAAGATATTGGAGCAACTGTCTTAAAAAACAATGAGATCTGTGTAGCTGGCTGGCTGACGCTGTCAGTGATGTTACAACTTTAAATTACGACTGTTTTCCTGTTTGAGACCCCAGCGAAGAAAGCTGACCCGAGTTATTTGTTGCCCGTGCCAAAGCAAGAATTTGGCTGCCCTGTACCTCATCGTGTCCTGTTTTAAGCTTGGGATTTACAAATACAGACAAACTGAGAAGCTTGCCTTTGAAGTCCTGCAAATCACCCCACCGCCTCCCCGAAGATTAATGGCTGCCTGAAAAATGCAAGTATAAGGCGATGCCCATCACTCCCCAGCGTCCTGAGTTTCGGCACTCAGTGTTTCAGTGCTTTCGTGTACCAGGTTAAAAGGAAAAAAAGAGTAAGTTTTTAAAATGTCTGTGAGAACCTGACAGAAGTAGAATAAAATTTACAGAGGAGTTGCCCAGGTTAAAGCGTCACGGCTAGAGAGCTGAGCTGTGCCGCTCTGTTTAGACAGAGGCCTTGCTAAAAAGTTAAAGGCCCTTGTCTGTCAGAAGGGGTGTAGGGCCACACTTCCCCTTTTTAAACTGATGCAAAAGTGGGGAGCCTTTGCTGGAAACATCTCATCTTCATTGCCCAGAGCCTTCTCTGTTTGCCTCCATCATTGTCTGGGCTTTTTAAAGACACTCTGCACATGGACTAAAATTTTAAATTGTCAAAGACTTGCCATGGACAGTGCTGTGAAGCTTTGGATAAACTTGAACTCTCATCGCTGTGGACCGTGTGTCTGTGTTTGTAGTCAGCTCAGTGTACAGCAGGCTGAGTTTGATCTATGACTTTTAGATTTCCTTCTGCCAGAACTCATGCAGCATAGAGTTGCCGAGGCAAAAATGGTGACCTAGAACTCTTTGCGTGTGTGGGTATGCCCGTCCCTTGATTTTGATGGGCCCTGAGCTTTCAGCCAGAAGAGCAGTATGATTGCTGGATCTGCTCCATCATGCCTTACCATGCAAAAAGTGCTTTCCATTCATTGTGTTAAATTGCAGAAAAAGTTTGTTGTGTATATTTTATGATTTCTTAGATATCATAAAATATATGTGATATTTGCAGATTAGTGTTAGTTGCAACTCCAAATGATACTGAGTGTATGGTTCCCAATGGATGACAAGGAGAAAAGACAAAGTCAAGTAGAGAAAGACAGAGGCAAGTAGAAAAGAGGGAATAGAGAAAGTAGCAGACAGATAGAGAAGGGGAAAAAAAAGAAGAAAGAAAAGGCAAGAGGCAAAGAAAAAACAAACATTTGTAGAGAAGAAGCGTGGCCATAGTTGCCCCCAGGGTGAATTAAGAAGCAGCTGATTGTGCCTGGAGCTTATTACCTGGGGTAAAGTAGCCACAATAATGTAATAGTTCTTTAAGATGGAGAAAATTGTAACCAGAAAGAGAAGAAGAGCCTATCCCAAATGTGTGTCATTGGGACTAGTGTAAGGCAGAAAGGTTTAAGTGAGTTTAACTTGAAAAAGACAAATAAAGAGACAAGGCTGGTGCATGGAAAAGAAAGTTTTAAGTAAAAAGTTTGAAACATGATCTGCAATACAGGCAGATCAGCAAGAAAAAGAAAGCAAAAGAAAGAGAGAAAAATTTATCTTCCCATACTAATAAATAAAAGTGTTATCAAGCACTTTGCTGGGAAGCGAAGTTGTTTACAGAAAGCTGTGCCTGAGAACCAAACACTTCTAGCCTATGCTGAAAATGCTTGCTAGTGTTGTGCTGCCTCATGAGTAACATGTATGGTATAAAACCCATTTAGCCCAATAGCTCGTGGTTCAGAGAAGCTGTCTGATCCAACCATTAAGTATGCCTGTGTGCTGTAAGTTACCCAATAAAGTCTCCTTGTAAGTACCCCCCCCCCCCCTGGAATCCCAAAACACAAGCGGGGCTAGAGCGCCTCACCCAGTATCAAACCCTGCTGTTAGAAGCCGTAAAGGCAGGTATGAAGAAGTCAGTTAATACGACCAAAGTGTCTAAAGTGCTGCAAGGTGCCACCGAGGCCCCAGAGCGTGCTTAGAGCGACTTTTAGATGCCTATCGCCAGTACACCCCCCAAGACCCAGAGGCCCAAGGAGATGTGGACGAGGAAAAGAAGACCCAGCAGAAGCAGAGGCACAGTGTGCCCAGTGTGGACAAGATAGACATTGGTGGCATGAATGCCCAAATAAAATGAATCAAATACACAAAGGAGAAAACCAAAAGAGCCAGAACGGGTGAAAAAGAAGACAGCTTGAAAGGGGCCGTGACATTGACTGTGAGGAGCCGTGACATTGACTTCATAATTGACACTAAAGTGGCATCAAGTGCAAGCAAATGTTAGCCTTAAACAAGAAGTCCAAACACTGAGCAAAGTTCTTCAAGCCCAGCATTGCCTTGTCTTAGAAAATAAGCCCCAATTCCCATCACAGAAGTTTATCCTTTCCAACCATGAAATGAAGTATGAGTTAAAAAGAGGAAAAATAACCCTTTAACTCCCAGATGGAGAGGACTGAAAACTGTCATACTTTCCACCCCCACAGCTATGAAAGTAGCTGGAGTTAAACCCTGAATACGTTAGACACGAGTCAAGAAAGCGAGAGGGGGGGAGTAGACTGTAAACAGAAATCCTGAAAATCCTCTAAAAAGTATTCTGAAAAAGCAGTAAGAAGACACAGGCTAGACCTTACTGTGGGCACCCCAAGAAACTGTCCTCCCTGCGTACGGTCAGACCTGCAGCTGGAGAATTGAAGAGAGGGACTAGACCCTACTGCAGCTTGCCAGGTGAATAGCTGCCCAGCGTACGGTCAGATCCCAAAGAAGATTAAATATACATGTTGTGGTGTTAGTAGTGTTGCATTGTGTTTCCTTAATAAGGTGCGAAAAAGGGGGGCCTGCCCCTAGAAAGGGGAAGTCTGTCCCAGCGATTCGCTGATAATTACTGGCTTCACCTGGCTAACATCACTAGAGTAAAGCATTTTTGTTTGCCAAGAGATATACCTGCAAACAGGTTTTTTATCTTTTTCTCCTCCATCATTTAATTTGACTAATAATGGTAATGCTGTAGATGTTCAAATCAATAATCTGCATGCATAATATAGTGGCTGACATAACAATGGGACAAAACAATTGGCTAAATTGGTTAACCCGTTGGCTTCCAGATCTTAGCTGGCTTAAGGCATTGTTCATCCTAATTCTACCAGTGTTGTTCATAGAGATACTGTTATGCCTTTGCATTCCTTGTCTTATGCGCTGTTTAACCAATCTGTTTTATGTCTCGGCTAGTAAAACTGCCGCCCTCTACGCTCTAATAGCTCAACAAGATATTAAGTAAGAGGGTTGCTATAAGAGTCCTGTGTTATGCTTCGCAAACCAGAATGTCTATTTGTGTAATGAAATGCTATAATTGTAATGAAATTATGCATTTAAGGGGGGAATGTAGCAGCCATATCGGGGGTCAGACTAAGTAGCCTCATGCAGTCTCATGCTTCATGTTCTTGCTGAGCTCTTTCTCCCTTGAATATATTGTTGTAAGCTGACGAGACACAGGAATTCCTTGTCTTGTCAAAGGTCATACAATTGTATATCTTGTTCTCTGCTGTTCTCTTCTGTTCTCTCCTTATCAGGGCTACCCTATAACCCAGTTCTTGTATTATGAACAATGGTGCTAGGAGAAGAAATGTTGAGGACTACAACAGAAATACAGGAGGAGGAGCTTGGTAGCCCCATCGAGAGCATCTGGGTTGAAATAAATGGAGCAAAGAATAAAAGGAACCTGGTGGTCGGAGTCTACTACCGGCCACCCAATCAAGGAGAAGCCAAGGATGAAACTTTTGAAAAGCAAATAGCCAATGTTTTAAGGAAGCATGATGTAGTAGTAATGGGGGACTTCAATTTCCCCGATATTTGTTGGGAGACAAATTCTGCAAAACATGGCCCCTCCAGGAAATTCCTGACTTGTGTGGCGGATAACTTCCTCCTACAGAAAGTAGAGGAAGGAACTAGAGGATCGGCTATCCTTGACTTGATCCTAACCAACAGAGATGACTTAGTGGATAAAGTAGCAGTTACAGGAACTCTGGGGGAAAGCGACCATGTTGTACTTGAGTTCTTGGTTCTAAGGGAAGCAAAAGCCGAGTGTAGTCAAACGCGTACCCTGGATTTTAGGAAAGCTGATTTTAATAAACTCAGAGCAATGATCAGTAAGGTCCCATGGCAAGCGATGCTAGCGAGAAAAGGAGTCCAAGATGGGTGGGAGCTTTTAAAAAAGGAAATTCTCAAGGCACAATCACAAGCAATTCCAACAAGAAGAAAAGGTGGAAGACAACAGAAGAAGCCAGTGTGGCTTCACAAAAAGCTTAGGGATGACCTGAAAACAAAAAAGGACACATATAGGAAGTGGAAAGAAGGCCAAGTAACAAAGGAAGAGTACAGGCAGGTAGCACAGAATTGCAGGGATGGCGTCAGGAAGGCTAAAGCGGAGAACGAGGTGAGGTTAGCGAGGGATGCTAAAAACAACAAAAAGGCTTTCTTCAGCTACGTGCATAGTAAAAGGCAGAGGAAAGAAATGGTTGTTCAGCTATTAAATAAGGATGGCAAAATGATAACAGAGGACAAAGAAAAGGCAGAGGTGCTCAATTCCTACTTTGGCTCAGTCTTCTCCCAAAAGAGGGTCTATGACCCCCCTGGCAAAGGCGAAGTACAGGCTGAAGGGGCAGGATTGCAGCTTGAGATCGACAGGCATATGGTCAAGGAACACCTCATTACTTTGAATGAGTTCAAATCTCCAGGGCCAGATGAACTGCATCCTAGAGTCATAAAGGAACTGGCAGAAGAGCTCTCAGAACCGCTGTCTATTCTCTTTGAGAAATCATGGAGGACCGGGGAAGTGCCAGATGACTGGAGGAGGGCTAAGTTGTCCCTATCTTCAAAAAGGGTAAAAAGGAGGAACCTGGGAACTACAGACCAGTCAGTCTGACATCAATCCCTGGGAAAATTCTGGAGCAGATCATAAAGCAATCCATCTGGAAGCACCTTGACAACAATGCAGTGATTACTCGAAGCCAACATGGATTTGTCAAGAACAAGTCCTGCCAGACAAATCTGATCTCATTTTTTGATCAAGTCACCTCCCTTGTAGACCGTGGGAATGCTGTAGACATCATATACCTCGACTTCAGCAAAGCTTTCGACAAAGTGCCCCATGATATCCTGATGAGCAAACTAGCTCGAAGTGGGCTAGATGAAACAACGATCCAGTGGATCCACAGTTGGCTACAGAATCGGACTCAAAGAGTGCTTATCAATGGGACCTTCTCAAGCTGGGGAGAGGTAACGAGTGGGGTACCGCAGGGCTCAGTCCTGGGCCTAGTGCTCTTCAATATTTTTATTAATGACTTGGAGGAGGAGGTGCAGGGAATGCTGATCAAATTTGCAGATGACACAAAATTGGGAGGGATAGCTAATACTTTGGAAGACAGAAACAAAATTCAAAGTGATCTGGATAGACTGGAGCGCTGGGCAGAAAACAACAGAATGACATTTTATAGGGATAAATGCCAAGTTCTGCACCAAGGAAAAAGAAACCAAATGCACAGTTACAAGATGGGGGATACGTGGCTCAACCACACTACGAGCGAGAAGGATCTTGGAATTGTCGTCGATCACAAGCTGAATATGAGCCAACAATGTGATGTGGCTGCAAAAAAGGCAAATGCTATTTTGGGCTGCATTCATAGAAGCATCGCTTCCAAATCCCGGGAAGTACTAGTTCCCCTCTACTCAGCACTGGTTAGGCCTCATCTGGAGTACTGTGTCCAGTTCTGGGCACCACACTTTAAGAAGGATGCAGACAAGCTGGAGAGGGTTCAAAGGAGGGCAACAAAGATGATCAGGGGACTGGAAACAAAGCCCTATGAAGAGAGACTGAAAGAACTGGGCATGTTTAGCCTTGAGAAGAGAAGACTGAGGGGAGATATGATAGCGCTCTTCAAGTACTTGAAAGGTTGTCACAGAGAAGAAGGCCAGGATCTCTTCTTGATCATCCCAGAGTGCAGGACACGGAATAATGGGCTCAAGTTACAGGAAGCCAGATTCCGACTGAACATCAGGAAAAACTTCCTGAGTGTCAGAGCAATACGGCAATGGAACCAATTACCTGGGGAGGTGGTGGGCTCTCCCACACTGGAGGCCTTCAAGACGAGGCTGGACAGCCATTTGTCAGGGATGCTCTGACTTGGATTCCTGCATTGAGCAGGGGGTTGGACTCGATGGCCTTGTAGGCCCCTTCCAACCCTACTATTCTATGATTCTATGATTCTATGACTGCAACCCCACGTGGGAGGGGGAGGAGGAGCCGTTTCATATGTGTCACAATGTCTATAAAACCAATGTGCTGATGTAAATCGGGGCTTCTGGCTCTTTGGAAATGATTCCAGCCTTAAGCCCATGCGTTAAATAAAGAAACTCTTTTTCCTTCACTCCGTGGTCTCTCTGACTCTGATTTCTGCAACAACAGCATCCCTGACAGGTGGCTGTCCAGCCTCGCCTTGAATGCCTCCAGTGTGGGAGAGCCCACCGCCTCCCTAGCTCATGGGTTCCATTGTCGTATTGCTCTAACAGTCAGGATGTTTTTCCTGATGTTCAGCCGGAATCCGGCTTCCTGTCACTTGAGCCCATGATTCCATGTCCTGCAGTCTGGGATGATCAAGAAGAGATCCTGGCCTTCCTCCCTGTGACAACCTTTCAAGGACTTGAAGAGCGCTATCATATCTCCCCTCAGTCTTCTCTTCTCAAGGCTAAACATGCCCAGTTCTTTCCATCTCTCCTCATAGGGCTTTGTTTCTAGTCCCCTGATCATCCTCGTTGCCCTCCTCTTGAACCCTCTCCAGCTTGTCTGCATCCTTCTTAAAGTGCGGTGCCCAGAACTGGACACAGTACTCCAGATGAGGCCTAACCAGTGCTGAGTAGAGGAGAACTAGTACTTCCCAGGATTTGGAAGCTATGCTTTATTAATGCAGCCCCAAATAGCATTTGCCTTTTTTGCAGCCACATCACATTGTTGGCTCATATTCAGCTTGTGATCGACAACAGTTCCAAGATCCCTCTCGCTTGTAGTGTTGTTGAGCCACGTATCCCCCATCTTGTAACTGTGCATTTGGTTTCTTTTTCCTAGGTGCAGAACTTGGCATTTATCCCTATTAAATGTAATTCTGTTGTTTTCTGCCTAGCGCTCCAGTCTATCCAGATCACTTTGAATTTTGTTTCTGTCTTCCAAAGTATTAGCTATCCCGCCCAATTTTGTGTCATCTGCAAATTTGATCAGCATTCCCTGCACCTCCTCCTCCAAGTCATTCATAAAAATGTTGAAGAGCACTGGGCCCAGGACTGAGCCCTGCGGTACCCCGCTCATTCCCTCTCCCCAGTTGGAGAAGATCGCATTGATAAGCACTCTTTGAGTCCAATTCTGTAGCCAACTGTGGATCCACTGGATCGTTGTTTCACCTAGCCCACTTTGAGCTAGTTTGCTCATCAGGATATCATGGGGCACTTTGTCGAAAGCTTTGCTGAAGTTGAGGTATGTTATGGGCAAAGCATTCCCACGGTCCACAAGGGAGGTTACCTGATCAAAAAATGAGATCAGATTCGTCTGGCAGGATTTGTTCTTGACAAATCCATGCTGGCTTTGAGTAATCCCTGCATTGTTTTCAAGGTGCTTCCAGATGGATTGCTTTATCATCTGCTCCAGAATTTTCCCAGGGATTGATGTCAGACTGACTGGTCTGTAGTTCCCAGGTTCCTCCTTTTTACCCTTTTTGAAGATAGGGACAACTTAGCCCTCCTCCAGTCATCTGGCACTTCCCCTGTCCTCCATGATTTCTCCAAGAGAATAGACAGCGGTTCTGAGAGTTCTTCTGCCAGTTCCTTTATGACTCGAGGGTGCAGTTCATCTGGCCCTGGAGATTTGAACTCATTCAAAGACATTAGGTGTTCCTTGACCATATGCCTATCGATCTCAAGCTGCAATCCTGCCCCTTCAGCCTGTACTTTGCCTTTGCCAGGGGGCTCATAGACCCTCTTTTGGGAGAAGACTGAGCCAAAGTAGGAATTGAGCCCTTCTGCCTTTTCTTTGTCATCTGTTATCATTTTGCCATCCTTATTTAATAGCTGAACCACCATTTCTTTCCTTTGTCTTTTACTATGCAAGTAGCTGAAGAAAGCCTTTTTGTTGCTCTTAGCATCCCTCGCTAACCTCAGCTCATTCTCAGCTTTAGCCTTCCTGATGCCATCCCTGCAATTCTGTGCTACCTGCCTGTACTCTTCCTTTGTTGCTTGGCCTTCCTTCCACTTCCTATATGTGTGCTTTTTTGTTTTCAGGACATCTCTAAGCTTTTTGTGAAGCCACATTGGCTTCTTCTGTTGTCTCCCACCTTTTCTTCTTGTTGGAATTGTTTGTAATTGTGCCTTGAGAATTTCCTTTCTTAAAAGCTCCCACCCATCTCTGACTCCTTTTCTCGTTAAGAGCTGCTTGCCGTGGGACCTTACTGATCATTGTTCTGAGTTTATTAAAATCAGCTTTCCTAAAATCCTGGGTATATATCTAGCTACGCTTGGCTTTTTCTTCCCTTAGAACCAAGAACTCTACTTTACAACTCTATTCTAACTGCTACTTTATCCACTAAGTCATCTCTGTTGGTTAGGATCAAGTCAAGGATAGGCAATCCTCTAGTTCCTTCCTCTACTTTCTGTAGGAGGAAGTTATCCGCCACACAAGTCAGGAATTTCCTGGAGGGGCCATGTTTTGCAGAATTTGTCTCCCAACAAATATCGGGGAAATTGAAGTCCTCCATTACTACTACATCCTGCTTCCTTCAAACATTGACTATTTGCTTTTCAAAAGTTTCATCCTCATCTTCTCCTTGATAGGGTGGCCAGTAGTAGACTCCGACCACCAGGTTCCTTTTCTTCTTTGCTCCATTTATTTTGATCCAGATGCTCTCGATGGGGCTCCCAAGCTCATCCTCCTGTATTTCTGTGCAGAGATAGGTATTTTTCACATACAGTGCAACCCCACCTCCCTTTCTGTTCCTCCTGTTCTTTTTGAACAAGTTATATCCTTCAACTGCTGTATTTCCAGTCATGGAAGTCATCCCTCCAAGTCTCAGTTACGCCTATCAAGTCATAATTTCCCTCCTGTATTAAGAGTTCAGGTTCGTTCTGTTTGTTTCCCATACTCTGGGCATTAGTATATAGACATCGAAGACCAGGTGCTTCATAGTCTGGCTGTCTTCCTACATGTTTTCGAAGACTATTATTGGGCGCTCTCAGAGCTGTTCTCTCCGTTGCGGTGCATGAGCCTTCGTCCACTGTTACCCCCAACTTTACGTCTCCCTTCCCCGTAGGATTCAGTTTAAAGCCCTACTGATGAAGTTCTTCATGCTGTGGCCAAACACATCCTTCCCAGCCCTTGTGAGGTGCAACCCGTCCCTTGCCAACAGCCCATCTTCCAGGAAGTATAGCCCGTGGTCCCAGAATCCAGATCTCTCGCACCGGCACCTCCTTCTGTGTTGCACCGGCCGTGGGCGTTGAACTCTTAGGTTAGAAGTGCCAAGACAGTGATACATCAGACTCAAAGGTTTGCTTACAAGGAGACTTCATTGGGTAACTTCCAGCACACGGGCGTACCCAATGGCTGGATCAGACAGCTTCTCTGAACCCCGAGCCACTGGGCACAATGGGTCTTAGACTCTACAGGTTAGCGATAAGCAGCGCTTCAGCAGCACGCGCCCCGACGTTCATTCCCAGCGTAGGCTGACAGCGCTTGGTTCTCAGCACGGCCACCTGCAGCTTTGAGGTAAACGAACTCTGCTTCTCAGGTGTGGCCTGATAAGGCTTCCTCCTCATTAGCGAGGAATGTGCTGAGAAGGCTGTTATCGGCCCTTTGACTCATCTGCATGTGCTCAGAGGCTTACTAGCATGGGAATTGCACCAATAATGAACTTCAGCACGCATTGTGGATCTCTAGGCCCCTCTAACTCTGCAAATGACTTGGCTATGCTCCTGGGGCCAATACACCTTTGTAGCCAGTCATTCACCCAGAGTATTTTCCTTTCCCTTTCTATCATTCTTCTAACTACTAGAAGGATGGATGACAAAACTATCCAGGCTCCAAAGTTCTTGAGTTTCCTGCCCACAGCTTCAAAGTCTGACGTGATTTATTTGTAGCTCCGCTTGGCGGTATCATTTGTTCCCACGTGGATGAGAAGAAGGGCATACCTGTCAGTGGGCTTTATGAGGGCAGGCAACCTTTCAGTCACGTCTCTAATCTGTCCTCCCGGGAGACAACATACCTGGCGAGTCCACGGGTCTTCCCGACATACTTGGGTCTCGATCCCACGCAGCAAGGAATCTCCCACTACTACTACTCTTCTTGTAGCTGTAGGCCTGGGTTTCATTGCCTCTGCTTGGCTGACCTTCAGCCTTTTGCTCACTCTCATGCAGGTTCCCCTGTAATTCTCCAGTCTCATCCTCAAGTACCTGGAAACTAGGAGTTCCTAGTTCCACTGCCTCCACTGGTGCCGGGTGTCTTCTAGTTCTTCTGCTCCTAACTGTCACCCTTTTCCAAGGAGCATCCTCTGCTTCATTTTTCCTCACCTCAGCAGTTTCCTCTTCTGTCCCAGCTTGCTGTTGCTCTTCAAGCTTCTGGTCTTCGCTTTGCTGCCGTAGTTCCCCCATTCTGTCCAAGAACTCTTCCTGTTCTCTTATTCCCCGGGGGGTCGCCACTCGCCACTCCAGTCCTCTTACTTTCTCTTCCAGCAGCGTGATCAATTTGTACTTGTTGCAGGTGTAGGCCAGGTTGTTCTCGGGCAAGAAAACAGACATGGCACACGCCTTGCAGGTCACCACCACTGGAGAGTCTTGTCCTTCCATAGCCTCTTTTCCCTTTTTGTGTCTAGCTTCTTGGTTGTTCTAGAGTAGCCTGTGCCTGGTCCTCTACTCACTCTTTGCTGTTGTCTCCTTTGCCTCCTTTGCCTCCTCTTCTACTGCAACTCCCCTGGCCAACCCCCGTTTGCTCGCTCTGGTCGCTCGCTCTCTGGTAGCTTGCTTTCTTTATAGCCCCTGGACCAGCTGGAGCAGCTTCCTCTGCTCTGCTCAGCTAGGAGGCAGGAAGCAGACTGAAACTCCCCGCCCACACGGCTGCTGGGAGTATTCAGGCCACGCCCCCCTCAATTCAATTGGAGCTCTCAGGAGCACATGGTGAGCACACGGCAACTTGGAATGGAAGGTCCCCTGGGCTTACTCCAGCCCACTCACCACTTTGGTTCCTCTTCCACTGCAACTCCCCTGGCCAACTCCTGTTTGCTCCCCCTGTCCGCTCGCTCGCTTGTACAGCCCCTGGACCAGCTGCAGCAGCTTCCTCTGCTCTGCTCTGCTCAGCTGGGAGGCGGGAAACAAAGTGCACAACTTTAGGCTTAAACATTCCGTGATGTGTCCTGGAAAATGTAACATACGAAGGAGCTGGGCATATCTGTGCATGGATGCATGAGATTGCAAAGAAGTGTGTGTGTGTGTGTGTGTGTGTGTGTGTGTGTGTGTGTAAGACTTAAGAATGTGTCATGATTAAAAGAACTCTTGGGTCACAATCCTACACACCTTTTGACAGAAAAACAAGTCCTACAACGCCCAGTATGGCTGTTTGGGGAACGCTGGGAGTTGTAGGACTTTTTTTTCCTGTCGAAACATGCATAGGATTGCACCCTAGTCAATGAATCCATGTGTGCATTAGCTGATGAACTCTTCATTGATTTGTATATGGATACAAACACTTTCCCCAAAGGAAAACGTGCCTCCTGTGTTTGCAGGTGTTTCTTGAGCATCTCTCAGCTGCGCCATCTTAGAAGACGCATTCCCTCTCAAGGGAGATGCAAGCAGGATGCTTCTTTGAAGGCGAGGCCTGCCATGCCACAATTTTTGTGAGGATGTGTTGAAAAATAATTTAATCCATTTCTTAGCCACCTTCATCAGCAAGCATTCAAGGCCAGAGTCTTCCCATGGCAGTTTACAGCACTGAAAAAATGTCTTCATAAAATCATGCTCAGTCTTAACAACTTCAAAGAAAAGCCAGGCGTCTCCTGGACGCCTTTTAAATCAGGGGTGTCAAACCTCTTTCAGCCTGGGCGCTGAATTCAGGTTTAGAGAAGCACTCGGGGGGGGGGGGGACACATTTCAGTGGCGGGCAAGGCCATAATTCCAAGAAACACTGGCCTATTTTAGCATCAGGCTCTTCCTTCCAGCAATTCCACCTTTGGGGAGGCATTTCGACCTTTTAGAATGGGAAAGAAAACAATGCAACAGCCAGGAAACCACCAAACGACTGTCAGTCGGGGGAAAGGGTGTGGGGCCAGGAAAAAGGAGTGTGGCCATCTGGGGACCCCAGGCGGGCCAGATGTGGCCCTCAGACCAAAGGTTCTACATCCCTGTTTTAAGTTGATCCAGAGATTTCTAGTCCACGAACCTAACCATTTCAAATTGACGCACCGTTGCCACATTAACGTGTGCGTATTTGTATCTCACCTCCTTGCTGTCTTCCCAAATTCTCACTTGGCCAGACACCACAGATGACCACACGCTTCTCTGGCTGCTGAACCACATCCGTCTGGGCATCCCTGAACTTATCATCCAGATCCGGCAACACAAGCACACCCGGGTCTATGCCTTTTTCTTCATGGCTACGTACGAGAGGCAAGTCATGTCCGGAGGGTGGCCAAGGGGACTGGGGGGTGGCAGGGGTGGCAGAGAGGGAGGGAGCATGAGAATTGAACCTCAGAGTACAGTTGCGCACGGATAGGGGGATGGGATAAAGTTCAGCCACAGAGGAAAAGAATGGAAATGGGTGTCTTATCAGATTCTTCAGTTTGGTTTTATTATTGATCACCCTAGGTCGTCACAATATAACAGAGAGGTTGGATTCTGGATGTAGTCCCATTTAAGAGTAGACCCATTGAAACCCCTGGGACTTGGGTTCGTCACAACTAACGTACATCCCTTTGATTTCAGTTGGGCCTACTCTAAGTATGACTAAAGCAGGAACCAAGCCAGACAAAAAAAATCTATGTATTACAAAATTAAAAATGAAGAAATTAAACACAAATCGGAGAAAATGGCTAATGATCTAGAACTAACAAACGTAACCTAAAAATTAAATTCCATAATTTATTATTTAATCTATTTATTTGTTACATTTATATCCCGCCTTTCCTCCAAGGAGCGCAGGGCGGCTTACATGGTCTTTCTCCTCTTCTCCATTTTAGCTTCACAACAACCCTGTGAGGTAGGTCAGGCTGAGAGTCAGGGACTGGCCCAGAATCACCCAGTGAGCTTCATGGCCAAGTGGGGACTTGAACCCGGGTTCCCCAGTCGCCAGTACCTACTTTCAATTTTTATAAAAGGGGCTGTTAACCCAACCAAGGATAAAACATCTAAGGCTAAAATTAAAAAACACACACAATGAAACTTTTCCAGAGCAACCTTTGACATTATATGATGTTAAACAGATTTATTTTACGCTAACCTATTTATTTATTTATTTATTTATTTATTTAATATCTTGCCCTTCATACAAACAAAATTCCTAGGACAGGTGAAAACAACCAATGATACAATAATAGCAAAAAATAAAATAAACCTCTAGTAAAACAAAGTAACAGTAGCATTAATGCTGGGGAAAACAAAAAAGTCTTACCTGGAACTAGGATAATGAAGTTGGCGCCAGGCATACCCCTTGGGAAAGGCTGTTACAAAGTTTATTTCTTTATTACATTTTTATACCGCCCAATAGTCAAAGCTCTCTGGGCAGATCACAACAATGAAAACCATAAAATACTTGACAATAAAATACAGATGATAAAATGCAGTGAAAAAGTTTAAAACAACAATATAAAAATAACCAAATCAAGCTAGAGGTGATGCACAAATTTAAAATACAATACCAGATAAAACCCCTTCATGGATCACTGCCTTGTTGTGGAGAAGGGGCTTGCGTAACTCAGTGAAGCCATAAGCTATGCCGTGCAGGGCCACCCAAGACGGACGGGTCATGGCGGAGAGTTCTGACAAAACGTGGTCCACTGGAGAAGGAAATGGCAACCCACTCCAGTATTCTTGCCAAGAAAACCCCATGGAACGTATCACAAGGCTAAACGAGATGACGCCGGAAGATGAGCCCCTCAGGTCGGAAGGTGTCCAATATACTACTGGGGAAGAGCAGGGGGTATTTCCAAGTAGCGCCAGAAAGAGTGAAGCGGCTGGGCCAAAGCCGAAAGGACACTCAGCTGTGGATGTGTCTGGTGGTGAACAGAAAGTCCGATGCTGTAAAGAACAATATTGTTTAGGAACCTGGAATGTCAGATCAATGAATCAAGGTAAGCTGGAGGTGGTCAAGCATGAGATGGCAAGATTGAACATCGACATCTTGGGAATCAGCGAACTCAAATGGACAGGCATGGGCGAATTTAATTCAGTGACCATTATATCTACTACTGTGGGCAAGAATCCCTTAGAAGAAATGGAGTAGCACTCATAGTCAACAAAAGGGTGGGAAAAGCAGTACTGGGGTACAATCTCAAAAATGATAGAATGATCTCAGTACGAATCCAAGGCAAACCATTCAACATCACAGTAATTCAAGTCTATGCCCCAACCACTGATGCCGAAGAAGCTGAGGTTGATGGGTTCTATGAAGACCTACAACACCTTCTAGAACTAACACCAAAAAAAGATGTCCTCTTCATCAAAGGGGATTGGAATGCTAAAGTAGGAAGTCAAGAAATCACCGGAATAACAGGCAGGCATGGCCTTGGTGTACAAAATGAAGCAGGACAAAAGCTAATAGAGTTTTGCCAAGAGAACACGCTGATCATAGCAAACACTCTTTTCCAACAGCACAAGAGGCGACTCTACACATGGACATCACCAGATGGTCAATATCGAAATCAGATTGATTATGTCCTTTGCAGCCAAAGATGGAGAAGCTCTATACAGTCAGTCAAAACAAGACCTGGAGCTGACTGTGGCTCAGATCATGAGCTTCTTGTTGCAAAATTTCGGCTTAAATTGAAGAACGTAGGGAAAACCAGTAAACCATTCAGGTATGACCTAAATCATATCCCTTATGAATATACAATGGAGGTGAGGAATAGATTTTAGGGATTAGACCTGATAGACAGAGTGCCTGAGGAACGATGGACGGAGGTCCGTAACATTGTTCAGGAGGCAGCAACTCAACCCATCCCAAAGAAAAAGAAATACAGGAAAGCCAAGTGGCTGTCTGATGAGGCTGTCTGATGAGCTGACGAAAGAAGGGAAGCGAAAAGCAAGGGAGAAAGGGGAAGATATACCCAACTGAATGCAGAGTTCCAGAGAATAGCAAGGAGAGACAAGAAGGCCTTCTTAAATGAACAATGCAAAGAAATCGAGGAAAACAACAGAATGGGAAAGACTAGAGATCTCTTCAAGAAAATCGGAGATCTCAAGGGAACGTTTTGTGCAAAGACAGGCATGATAAAGGACAAAGAAGGCAGGGACCTAACAGAAGCAGATGAGATTAAGAAGAGGTGGAAAGAATACACAGAAGAACTATACAGGAAAGATCTGAATGTCCCTGATAGCCATGATAGTGCGGTCACTGAACTTGAGCTGGACATCCTAGAGAGTGAAGTCAAGTGGGCCTTAGGAAGCATTACTAACAACAAAGCTAGCAGAGATGACAGTATCCCAGCTGAGCTATTTAAAATCCTAAAAGATGATGCTGTTGAAGTGCTGCACTCAATATGCCAACAAATGTGGAACACTCAACAGTGGCCACAAGACTGGGAAAGGTCAGTTTACATTCCAATTCCAGAGAAGGGCAATGCCAGAGAGTGTTCAAACTACCGCACAATTGTGCTCATTTCACATGCCAGCAAGGTGATGCTCAAAATCCTACAGCTAGGCTTCAGCAGGATGTGAACCGAGAACTACCGGAAGTACAAGCTGGGTTTCGAAGAGGCAGAGGAACTAGAGATCAAATCGCCAACATTCGCTGGATCATGGAGAAAGCAAGAGAATTCCAGAAAATCGTCTATTTCTGCTTCATTGACTACGCTAAAGCCTTTGATTGTGTGGATCACAACAAACTGTGGCAAATTCTGAAAGTGATGGGAGTACCAGACCACCTTATCTGTCTCCTGAGAAACCTGTACCAGGGTCAAGAAGCAAAAGTAGGAACCAGACATGGAACAACCGAGTGGTTCAAAATTGGGAAAGGAGTACGACAAGGCTGCATATTGTCACCCTGCTTATTTAACTTATATGCAGAGTACATCATGAGAAACGCCGGGTTGGATGAATCAGAGGTCGGAATTAAGATTGCCGGGAGAATTATCAACAACCTCCGATATGCAGACAATACCACCCTAATGGCAGAAAGCGAAGAGGATCTCAAGAGCCTCTTGTTGAGGGTGAAAGAGGAGAGTGCAAAAGCTGGTTTGAAACTCAACATTAAAAAAACTAAGATCATGGCATCTGGCCCCATCACTTCTTGGCATATAGAAGGGGAAGAAATGGAAGCAGTGCCAGATTTTATTTTCTTGGGCTCCAAGATCACCACAGATGGTAACTGTAGCCATGAAATTAAAAGACGCTTGCTCCTTGGGAGGAAAGCTATGGCCAACCTAGACAGCATAGTAAGAAGCAGAGACATCACCTTGCTGACAAAGGTCCGTCTAATCAAAGCTATGGTTTTCCCAGTAGTAATGTATGGCTGTGAGAGCTGGACTATAAGGAAGGCTGTGCGCCGAAGAATTGATGCTTTCGAACTGTGGTGCTGGAGAAGACTCTTACGAGTCCCCTGGACTGCAAGGAGGTCCAATCAGTCCATCCTAAAGGAAATCAACCCTGACTGCTCATTGGAAGGACAGATACTGAAGCTGAAGCTCCAATATTTTGGCCACCTAATGTGAAGAGAAAACTCTCTGGAAAAGACCCTGATGCTGGGACAGACTGAAGGCAAAAGGAGAAGGGGACAGCAGAGGATGAGATGGCTAGATAGCATCACCGATGCAATGAATATGAACTTGAGCACGCTCCGGGAGAGAGCGCAGGACAGGGAGGCCTGGCGTGTTATGGTCCATGAGGTCGCAAAGAGTCGGACACGACTGAACAACAACAACCAGATAAAAACAAACTGGAAAATTAAAAGGCATAAAAAGGTCTTTGCCCGGTGGTGAAATGAGCCCACCTTAGGTTGCAGGCAAACCTCTCTAGGAAGTTCATTCCACAACTGGGGTGTCACAGCAGAAAAGGCCCTTTTCTTAGGAGCCATCCAAAGCTCATGGAGCCCTCACTCCATGTCCTGCCCTCAGTGGTGGGACAAAGAAAACAGCACCCCACAGGTCTAAGGGCCCCGGGCAGGCTCTAGGACACTGGCTTCTACAGAGCAGAAATCACCGGTCTGTTTTGACCAGGGCTATCTACTCTGATAAACAGGGTCTCGGGAAAAGAGGGTCTCTTCCCCCGTTACCCGATCCTTTTAAACTGGAGGGGTGGGAAATTGAATCTGGGACGTTCAGCATGCAAAACCTGCAACTCACCAATGATCGTATGCTATGGAACCACGGATGGACGAAAATCCAGTTCTGGGAATTTCACCAATGAATGCAGGGGAGAGTGAGAGAGAAAGGGTTGAATGGAACATGGGAAGCGTTCTGTGACATTTCAGGGCCCTCTACCATGTCCCCAGGCCCCTAGAGGTCATGGGGTCCCTCGAGGTCATGGGGTCCCTCACTCAGTTTGGCCCTCCAGATCCGGATCTGAACCAACCTAAATTTCCGCTGGCACCTGCTGGTTTACGGAGAGGATTCTCCCACTCTGTTGAATGGTATCTTCCCCAGACCTGGTGCCCTGCAAATGTTTTGAACTCTAGCTCCCAGCAGCCCCAGACAGCATGGTGAATCACCAGGGATGCTGGGAGTTGTAGTCCAAAACATCTGAAGGGCACCAGGTTGTGAATGGCTGATCTGGCAACGGCCCTCCTACCTCCAGGAGATTTATTTATTTCTATACCCCCCAATAGCTGAAGCTTTCTGAGTGGTTCAGAGAAATTAAAACCACAAAGTGCAGCAGAAAACAATATAAAATATGAAAGCTTAAAACCGCAGTAGAACCAGAATAAAACCTAGCAGCAATGCAGAGATTGAAAATACAGATTTAAAACACCAAAGCTAAAAGACTAAGAAGCTAGAATGCTAAAATAGTGGGAGAATAAAAAGGGCTTCACCTGGTGCCGGAATGAGAACAACATAGGCACCAGGTGAACCTCTCTAGGGAGCTCATTCCACAGCTGGGGTGCCACAGCAGAAAAGGCCCTCCTCCTGGTAGCCGCCCAGGTCATACCTGGCCCGACTTGGCAATGGGACATACATCTATGGGACATCTGTGATCCAGTGGTCCCACATCTACAGGTCTTTCCATGGGACATCCAGTGGTCCCACACCTATGGCACTAATCTATGGGTTACCCCTGGGCCCTGCGTTGGGGTCCAACAAAATTTCTATGAAAAGAGCAGAACAAAGGTGGTGTAGATATTCTTACTGTTGAATCCAGCCATTCTCAACCTGGAGCCTTCTGGATGTTTTGGACTCCCACCTCCCAGCATTCTTGACCATTCGCTGGGGCGAATGAGAGTTGAAGTCCCAGACTTCCGGAGGACCCGGTTGGGGAAGGCCTCCAAATGAGCAAAGCTATGACAGAGAGAGAAGAGAGGGGTGTTTTATCTCTGCCGTCCCTTCAGTCTTCTTTGTTTACCCCCTCCCTTGGCAGTTTTCTCCGGGGGGCAGATGAGCTGAGCTTGCGGAAGCCAGTGAAGGCGGAATTTGGGGGTGGCATGCGCAGTTTCTCCTGCGAGGAAGATTACATTTACGAGAACATAGAAAATGAACTCTATTTCTTCACTTCTCAGGTGAGTCCTGGTGGGGGGTGGGGGGTACCCTTGTGAGAAGTACCCCAGCAAAGAACTCATCACAAGAGAATTGATTTTCTAGTTGATACCTCCAATGAGGACCCTGCTGGAACAGATTAGAGATGGGAGAACCAGCCATTTTCGAGCTCAACTAAATGCTCCAAAAATTGCTTCGAAGCTCGTTTTGACTTGCTCCCATTTTCAACCACTTTTCTGGCACATTGGAATGGGGCAAGTGCACATTTTGAACAGGGAAAGTGCACGTTTCTGTACGTAATTGACCAAAGTATGCACTTTCCCCCCATGAACTAAAGTGTGAAAATGCGAATTTGTGGGAAAATGCACATTTCAAAGTGTGCATTTTTATTTTTTTATTTTTTTAGAGAACACATTTTCTGGGAGGAAAGCATTCCTGCTCGCCTTCAAGTTAGGGACTGCGGGCAGGACGCATCCGCGTCATTTGTGAATGGGACCGAGTTCCCAAATCCATCACCCCGCACAGACCGTGTGGTTGCTTCCAAGAAGCAAATAGCCTTGCAGGAAATAGGTGAGGTCAGTTTTGCGTTGCATGGAGGAATGTTTCTTCCACGTGTTGCTTGGCGTGACTAGGTTTACTTCCTCTATCCTGGAGCGATCCACTCTGCATCCATCTCGGAGCGAGGGTTCATGGGCCAGTTGGAACGTTACAATCTGGAGGATGAGAATTAATGTTTTTATGGGGTCCATCGATGGTGCCAACAAAACCGGACTTTGGGCAGATGTCCTGGTGTCCCTCAGGTGAATGAGCAACAGGGGCTCCCTTTGTGACCTACAATACCAGTCTATTTTAGCTTAGAACTGCCAGTAACTGAGCCTTCGGAGAAGCATCTCAATCTTTTAGAATCGAAGAGAAACTTGGAAAAAATATTGGCAGTTGGGAGAGGAGCGTGGGGAACCCCGGAGGGCTGGATTGCAACTCCAGGCAGGCTGGATTTGGCTCGCAGGCCAGAGGTTCAACACCCCTGCTATAAGATGCCCAAATCCAGAGTCTAAAATGACCCAACCACACCGCTCCACATGATCCAGTCTCGGGACGCCGGTGACCTTGTGGGCACGAGGCTGGTGACTCAGGCCATTCATGGCTTTTCTGTCCCACTTCCAGGAACGCCAGAACATCATCAGGTATTGGCTGGAGAACCTGCGAGCCAAGCAGGGCGAGGTGCTACACAACATCCACTTCCTGGAAGGGCAGCCAATCAGTGAGTGGGGATTGGGGCCAGCAGGTGGGGCGTGTCAGCCAGCACGTCTGGGGGTCTTAGAAGCTGAACTGATATATTTTTTTTTATTTTGCACCAGTTTGGAAATCTGGCAAGCAAACAAACGTCAAGACGTAATCCCGTGATGAGAGTCTCTTGAATTTTGGGGATGTTTTCAAACCCTGCTTCTGAAATTAGAGCTTGGAGGGGTGCATTTTAAAAAAAGGAGACACATGCAGAGCAATAAATCCTGGAATATTAAGGTGCTTGTGTCCTTTTTAAAAACTTTCTTTTTAAAAAGAAGCTCATTGTGCTATCATGTTGTTCTGTTTTAACAGAAAGGGGCTCTCCAACACCTTTCTTGGCGCCCACCCAGTTCCCTGCCCCTGCTGATTTTTATTTGATTTGATTGCTTTTTTAAGTCATTATTTTTTAACTGGGAGGCCGGCATGTCGCAAAGCGAAGTTGTGCCCTCCAGTGCCATTGCTACTTGGGTCCCAAAGAGCAGTGTTGTGTTTTGGAGCTCCAGTCCCGACTTTTGCCTTGTACTTAAGTTCTCGGGCAGGTTACTTTTCTTTCCCAGTTTGCCTTCTAGGAAATGGGTGTTTTGTGACACCCTGGTAGCCATTTTGTGAATGATCCAACCATTCCTTAGCAGCCATTTTGAGAGAGCACCCACAACACCTTCTCAAAATCAACCCCCAAAGGTTGGGGACCCCTGGGTTAGGGGTGAGATTTCCTGTGCCACATATTCAGCCCTTTGAGGGGAGGGTTGCTGTCCCAAATCGCCAACCTAGAGGCAAAAGAGGGGTGTGGATGGGGTTGGGATGGTGCCATCAGATCTCCCTTTCAAAGGCAATTTTAGCAAAGCAATTTTTAAAAAAGTTATATCCATTTGCCAAATTTAGATGCTTTTATTCCTGGCTTTCTCCCTCATCTGCACATTCTAACCACCTTTGTAATGGGGAATGTTGAAAAGTATTCTAATTAAGTGTAAAGTGCTCTAATTAAATGTACGTTTAATTAGGGCAATGTAGATATGAATTGTTGTGGGCACCGCTGAGCAAAGGAAACTACTTGAGGATGGCTTGTCTTCACCCGCCTCTATCCTCGAACTTTTAAGATGGCCTTCCCCAGCCATGCTAGCTGGGGATTATGGAGGTTGTAGTCCTGATCCATCTGGAGGGAACCAGCTTGGAGAAAGCTGTTCTAAGACCCCATTTCTACATTCAAAAGGACCAAGTGGTAAAGGTTTGCTTGGACTGTACCACCTCAGGTTTCAGGGCAGGTGCATGGCTTGAAAACTCCCTCAGCTGCTGCCCCCCTCCAATTCCTTGCAGAACAAAAACTTGATATGTCATGGAGACAGCTGTCTTTTTATGCAGGGGAAATTTGTTGTTCTAGTATTTCACTACGTAACCCTTAAAGATGTCCATCGCTGGGAAATCCAGCCCTTTTTGGACTTGCCAGACTTCCTTTGCAAGTTGAGCTGCGTGGTTTCCCCAAATTCCAGGGACTTTCCACATAATCTTTTTGGGCCTTCGCCATAATTTGCGCAAATAGAGAGTTGTGCAAATTGCGCAGATTTGCATAACTTGCACAAATTATGGCTGCAGTTTGTGCAAATTATGGCCGTAATGTACGTAAATTAGAAAACACCGAAAATCTGCTAGTCCCAACTTGCTTCTAGTGGACGACGGAATGGAGTCTGGGGAGTGAACTGATGAGAGCTCATCGAGCTCCACTCCACAACTGGATTTATCTGACATCCCCAGTAACCCCCCAACCCTCTGCTGGAATCTCAAATGGTACAGTCCAGAAAAGGCTTGGTTAAATCTCAGCTCTGGGCTGCATTTTAAACTAAATGTGTTCAAGGTACATTGCTGACAGGGGAAGATGGATCTGTCAATCTCATTCTTGTGGAGATTGATTTTTTTTGAGGTCAAGCTCATTCTGTCCCATTTCCACGCAAGGTTGCAATTTTTTTTTTTTTAAGCCTGTATGGAAATTTGTACTTTTTTGCGTGTGCGTTTCCCCTAATGTACGCACTTCCATGTTTGCATTGCTGAAATGTAGCTTCAGGCTTCTTTCAGATGAACGCGTTTTGTGCACCTTTTCCACGAGACGAACTGCATTGGAAAGCTCCCCTGAAATGTGGATTTGGGTACGCAGCTCTGTCTCGGCTCATTGGAAGTCTCAGGAGGTGCGAATACAATACATCCATAAATGAAACCCTGGACAGAGTAAATTTGTCATCTGTCCTTAGCTGGTGATGGATCGGGGACTCACTGTGCCCCAGCATTGCCAAGGGATGACTTTCACCATCCCCTGGGTGACCATTGTCAGCATGGGGAGATTGAATGACGTTTCCATGTCCTCGCTCTGCTCTACCCTTCACTCTCTCCTTCCTCTTTCCTCAGTCCCTCAGTTAGCAGCCCGTGGAATCCTGCAACAGGTCTTCCCCAACCACAAGCAACGGATCCTCAACCAGCTGATGAAATCTTGGGTACAAGCCATTTGCAAACCTCAGCCTTTGGGTATGGTCTCCTGTCGTTCCTTCTCCCCTTGTATTCCCCTAAGGTTAATGGCTCTCTGACTGAAACTTCTCCCCCTGTATCTCAGAGGAGTGGGGTGAGAGGCACAAAGTTGACTTCTGCTGAATTAGACCACTGGTGCATTGAGTCCGGTTGTGAGGGATGAGTCTAAGCGCCTTGAGATGTCTGACAGCTCCGATTCTGAATCAGAGTTGGACCAGCAGCTAGATCAGAGGCCAGGTGAGGGACCCTCCCTAGCGAGCCAAGAAGCTGGGAGAGATTCCTCCGAAGGCCTTGACAAACAGATGGCCCAGGCTGAGTCCTTGCCCCTTCCCTCCACTGTTAGAACTCAAGTTTCTGAGGAGGAGGAGGAAGAGGGGCGTGACTTGAAAGACGCTAGGGCGCATTGCAAAGCGGGAAAAGTTAGGGGCAGGGCTTAGACGCTCTGCCACGATAGACACCCTTGGAAGCCAACATAGGAGGGAGCCACCCTAAGGGAGAGGAATCACTGTGAATCAAGCCTGGCCGTGAGGTTCAAGCCCAAACTGTCAGCAAGCTGTCAGAAATGGATCGTCCTTTCCCCGTCAAAGTCAACACCACAAGGAGACAAAGCTTCAGGCTAATACTACTTTATTTTGCTAGAGACTAGCCTCTTTACAAATGCAGATTCCAGGAAACTCTCAGACTGCCTCAGGCCCCTAAACCACTAATCTATGATCCCTAATTAGAGGAGATGAACTGGAGGGTAGTGAAGTTACTGACAGTTGGGCGTGAACCTCACAGTTCTTCAAGTTCTTGGGCAGATGACAGCCTTCTCCGTTCCTCCTACCTGAGATTAGGGATGCTTCCAAAATTCTGCCCAGAGCTTTATCCATCTAGGGATGGATGAACAAACGATGCTTGACATTGCTAGGATCCTCCAAATGCCATTTCACCAGTCATCCCGTGCCCGATTCCTGTTCAGGTTTGCGATTGCAGCTTCCTCAGCACAGGAAATTTGTGCAAATCAAGCAGTGATCGAATGGGAAATTTGCGCAGTTCCCCCAAATTTGCTCAGCTTTCCACCATAGAGTAAAGCGGGACTTTCAGTCTACACGGGAGGAATTTGTGCAAATTAGGAAATTTGCACAAAATCAAACTGGGAGGATTGCGCAAATCAAGCATGAGCACGTATCCGGCCATTTACAAATGTTTTCGGCAGAGACATGCTCATGATGGTGTCGGGGCTTCGAATAGGGCACGCGCGCATGTTTTGCAAGCAAAAATGAAATCTTCATACACCCTTACCTAACTTGTTCATGGAATTTGACAGGGGGATCCAGATGTGGTCTTCCCTTCGTAGGCCACCCGTGTTTTCCCACCACTTTTTCTGTCTGTCATCTTAAAAGGCCTTCAGACAGAAAAAACAGAATAGCTGCAGAATGTCTTCTTCTTGGTGTCTTTAGGAACCCCCATCTGGAAACGCCCTTGGATTCCCTGCTCTTGTTTCCACCATGAACTTGTTTCCATTAGGAATCTTCCATTTAAAAAAAATCCCAATTTTGTACAGAGTGCTGTGGCATGCATGCGTGCGTGTGCGTACTTGGCCACAGTGTTTATTTCCGCGGTGCCTTCCTCATCCTCCATGCCTCTATATTAGTAGGGCTAGATCAACTGGGCTGGTGGAAGTGGACTTCTCTGTCCCGTGAAAATGCTACACAGAGAGTTGGGAGACCATGCCCAATGGGGTGATCTGTCGTGGTGGGGAAGGGGGGACCCCCCAAATAAGTGGGACCTTCCACGAGTGGAGCCTTTCCTCTCACGGAAAGCAGATCCTAAATCCAACCCTGCCAGTGCACATATCTGCATCAATAAAACACTGCAAAAAACAAAAAGCCTTCACGTGATGACTCCAAGATTCTTTTTGTGTGGTGTTTTACCCAGGGCCAGGGGCACACCTCTGTGCACAGATAAAACACAGCACCCAAAAAAATCTTGATGCAGTCCTGCACATATACATCAAGATCGCTTCTTCTTTTTTGGCAGTGTGCATTATGCACATTTTTGGCGCATGCTCATTGGTAACATAGAGGTGGGGAAAGAGGCCCCAACCCTGCAGCAAACAGCACATGCTCCTGTTCTGGAATTAGTTTTAGCAATGTTCCTAGTTAAAATGGAATAAAGGAGGAGTGGGATACTATGGGAAACATTCAGCCTTTCCCAACCTGGGTCCCTCCAGATGTTTTGGACTACAAGTCCTAGCATTCCCGAGCATTGGCCATACAGGCTGGACTGACAGGAGTTGAAGTTCCAAACATCTGGAAGGACCCAGGTTGGGGAAGACAGCATTAAAGGAACATAGAAATAGCTATGGCCCTTCCCTTGTTTGGCTATGGGTCGCCAGAAGTGAGAGAAAAGCACTCTGCCCATGGTTAGAGGCACGCTCACCCATGGATTACTTTACACATTCCAGGACTTACAAAGCAGGTTCCTGGTTCCCACAACCTGTGTGTTCCCTCGTATTTGTCTCCTCCGCACATAATTTAGTATCAGCAGCACCTCTCCACATGCGCGGCAAAGAAAAAATGCGGTACAGGGGACCCCGCCCCCACAATGCCTTTGGAATCTCCTCTGACAGGATCGGAATGACTCAGGCTTTGTGGGGTGGGGCTGGTTCACTCCCCAGTGGTTTAGCATTCCATTTTTCCTCCAACATGGCTTCAAGGGCTTATGGACATTTTAATGAACCGTTTTTGGCTTGGATGATGGTGCTTTGCTTAATGGCTCCATCAAGACAGTTATGTAAGCAGGATCGTTGCATTCCCGAATATTAAGCACTTTCCAATGAGCAACTCATTACTGGAGCAGGATTGGAAGGGAAGGAATGAGAGGCGTTGACTGGAGAGATGAGGCAAAAATTGCCGCTTGCATCGGTGTGAATGGGAAATAGGATTGGATGGTGACTGTCTCCGGAAATGGCAATTTGGTTTCTCTGCTACCCTGATAAAGGGGGGGTGGAGAGGGGGGCTTACCCCAATTACAACATAAAAAGGGGGTAACCTGCATTGATTTATTTTGGGGTTTAAATGTCACCCCACGAACTTCAACAAGTGGTAAAATGGCTTTATTCTTTGGGGTTTTCCATAACCCAACTAGAGAACGATTGAATGCCTTGAAATATATGCCTTGAAATATATAATACAGCCTTCCCCAACCTGGGCCCCTGCAATTCTGTTGGACTACTGTTCCCATCATGCTGGCTGGAGATGATGGGCATTGTGGTCCAACATAATTGGGAGGTGTCGGGTTGGGGAAGGCTATTACGCTACATAAGCAAAATCAAGGACAATTCAAAACATTTAGGGTAGTATCTGATGTTAGTCCTACATAGAGTAGGCTCATTGGAATGAATGGGATTTGAGTTAGTCGCAGCTAACTTAAGTTCCATCCATTTCAATGGGTCTACTGTACGCAGGACTAACATTGGATTCTACCTCTTGTTTGTGATATATTTTCTTATTTAAAATATTTGTATACCGCCCTTCTTTACCAAATCCCAGGACGGTGTATGAAACACAGTAAAACGAAGCATTAAAATAAAATGCAGAGATGGAAGTGACAAAGACATAAAATCAGATAGGATTCAAAAACCAGGAGGAAGATCAACGAAAACGTTTTTTAAAAAACGGCAGCTGGTTGATCAAAATGCAACGTATTCCATGGATGTGAGAAGTCAGCTAATGAGGACGGAATAAAGCCATCTTTGCCCACCAGCGAAAGGTCATGAGGGAAGGAGTTAGATGGGTCTTTCTAGGGAGGGTGTTCCAGAGCCTTGGAGCTGCCGCCGAGAAGGCCTCGTCTCCTGTGTCCTCGCCAAATGTGGGGCGAAGAGAAAGGTCTCCCTGCTAGGGCTTTATAGGTGATAACCAGGGCTTTGAATGGTGCCTAGAAAGACACTGGCAGCCAGTGAAGCTGTCATCACAAAGGAGTCACGTCATCCGGGACTTCTGGTCTGGAGCCATGTCGCCCTGGCAGCGTTCTGTGGAGGCTCTGCGGGACGCTATCTCAGACAGCTTTTAAAAGGTTGAAAAACCTTTTCATCTCCCTCTGGAATTAAAAGGGGGAGCAAGAGCAGCACCTGGATAAACTCTTGGAAGACCAGCTCATTTTGCAAAGCAGCAGAAGGGCTGGGCTCCAAGGTTAGTCTGCCAGAGCTAAGACACCGCTCAAAGTTGTTTTGAAACTCCTGTCTAATTAGGAGAACACAGGGCTGACAAGTTCCAGATGCAGTTATTAGTGTTTATGGACTAGGGAATACCAACAATATTTGAGGACCTGCAAGATCTGTTTGAAGAGAACGATGGCAACATCAAGGAGGAAAAAAGGAGCAGGATCTCCGCTGACCCCCCCACACACACACACACACCTCCCGTGGCAAAGGCTCCGAGAAGCGATGGAAATATAGAGGAGTTGCTTGCTCTGATAAAAACTTTGTTTTCACAATTTGCTGAACAGGCTAAGAGGCTGGATACAGTTCAAATACACCCTGGATACACCCTGCAAGGGGCCATGGACTTAATTAACACTTCTTGGCAAAAGATGAGGCGAAGGTTAACGAGCTGCAAGATCGGGTTGCAGCACAGGAGATTGCATCGCAAGCTTTTTTCAACCATTTCTATATCAGAATTTCTCAACTGGAGGCTTCTGTACACAGGGCAAATGTGCGTATTATTGGTAACAAAGATCTACCTACTGATGTAAATTTGTTAACTTTTGTAGATAAGCTTCTGCATGAGATACTCCCTGCGCCATCTGATTATTTACTTGACATTGAGCATACATTTCGTGTGCCAAATGCCAAAGGGACTGATTGTACGATTATAGTTCAATTTGCAAGAATTTCCACAAAAAATTATATCCTGCGTTTGGCAAGAGAGGGGGGAAATCTCTTTGGGGGACAAAAACAAGATAGAGTTATGTTATTTCTGGATTACATCAAAGAAGTTGCTGATAAAAGAAGGAAATTTACCAAGGCGAGAAACCTGGCAAGACAAATGAACTTACAATATCATTTAGAATATCAGAACATTTTGCATTTCCTCTGAAGGTCAGATGAAGAAATTTCTAAATCACGAAATGGCGGAGGCGTGGCTAATTGGAAAAACACGCGAGACTTCTGTTCCAGCCCCATGAACTGGAATTTATAAACATGTTTTGTCAATTGGCTATGTTTAGTCTGTAACACCCAGGCTAGGCCAGAGATAACCGTTTATATATATATCTGTCTTTTTTCTCTCTCTTTTTTTAACGGGTATGATATACTGTACTTAAATCTACTGTATGAGGGTGTATAGAAATGTGCACACTCATTTATATATTTGGAAATGATACTATCTAAAATATAGATAGTACAAAATACATTAGTGATTGTTGTATTTTTTATCTTTTATAATTCTTTTCTTTTTAATTATTATTAATATCAATATTATGATACTAGGATTAGTAATATTTCTGGCGGGTTGATTTTAAGCTTTATTATTATATGGTAGCTAAAAGGCATTATATGGCCAATGAAAATGAATTGTAAGCTTGCTTCCTTGTTATAAGCCTAAAGATACAATATTGAAATTGAATACTTACATTGTATTGATTTGTAAGATTGGTAATATTATAGATATAATATCTAAGTAGAGTGATATTTGAAGTTTATGTGTAATGTAGTTTAAATTTAAGTTTGTTATGTAATCTTTTGTTTATATTTTGCTTTGTTTTCTTTTGTTTTTGTTTTCTGTTTCTTTCCCCTTTGTCCTTCTGTCACCTTTTTATATTTTTTCTTTTCCTTCTCTTTTTTTTCTCTATTTTATTATTGTTGGGTCCTCTTAAGAATACTGTAATGTTGGAAACTGTAGAAGATGATTATGTTGTTGGTGTTCCTTATTTCATTTATAAAGATGCAAGTAGAATAAAAAGTATTATAAACAAAAACAAAAACAAAAAAAAGGAGTCACATCATCCCTGTAGCCAGGGTCTGGCTGCAGCACTCTGGGCCAGCTGAAGTTTCCGAACAGTCTTCAAAGGCAGCCCCACCAAGAATGTGTTACAGTAGTCCAGATGGGATGTCACTATGGTAGGCTCCCCCAACCTGGCGCCCTCCAGTTGTTTTGGAGGGCCCTCAGCCCCAGTCAGCATGGCCAGTGGCCAGGAATTCTGGGGGTTGTAATTGGAAACATCTGGAGGGCAGCAGATTGGAGGAGGCTGAGCCTGGTTGTCGCCCAACATCTGTCTCCCAACATGCATGCCCCAAATGGAAAGGCTCCTGGGTGTTCCAGCAAAGAGATCCAAGGTCATAAGGAGCAGTGAGGAATAGTGGGCAGAGATGTATGCAGAAGGGAGCAGGAGACCTTGGTGTGGCCGAGGGTGGTTGGAGCCGGAGTGCCGGCATCCATGCGGGCCTGGCCCTAAATATTTCAACCCATGAGGCAGAAGACCCTGGTGGTGCCTTGCTCCCCTTCCCTGGGGGAGGAAATGCAGTAACAAAATTAATTCACTGACCATTTGACCTGCCTGTGATGACTTCCTGCAGTGGTGTCCTTTCCGAGAACAGCGGCCCAGCCAGAAGCATTGCTAGGCTTGGGCCATGGGGCCCCAGATCTGTATCCTGGGCCCCTGGATCTGTTTCTCAGGGCCCCAAGTGTCCATTGCTGCCCATGGAATTTTTTTTCTCACCTTAATTACCATGCAGGGGACCAGTTTTCAAGGCAGATTGCAGCTGGGGAGAGAAGGGTTAACTCCCTCCCCACATGCGACAATATCCCCCCCCCAAAAAAAAACTTCCCCTGCATGGCAATTAACCTTAGGGGAACAAATCCTTTTCCCATTTGTTTGGGATGATTTGCAGGGTGCAAATTAATGGGAATGTTTGAAATTGCTTGGATGAGATGTGAATGTCCTGGCGTTGCCTCTCGTGCATAAATCCCCGTGATTATTGCTACCTTGGAATATGCCATTATAAATTAGCAGAGGCGGATTTGTGGCCTCTTGCGTGCTCAGCAGCGCCCTGGTTCCTCCAAGCTCTGTCCATCTGTCCTGCTAACGCTGCCCCCTTTTCTCCCCCCACACCCAGATGAAATCTGCGACTATTTTGGCGTGAAGATTGCCATGTATTTTGCGTGGCTGGGCTTCTACGCCTCAGCGATGGTGTACCCAGCTGTCTTTGGCTCCCTCCTCTACATCTTCATGGAGAACGACCAGGTGAGGGCGTGGCAGCATGGTGGGCATTTCCTCCTCCACCAGACCCCAGATTTCACGCTTTGGTTTATTTACAATATTTGCATACCGCTCCATATCTAGATTTCGGAGTGGCGAACACAAGAGATAAAACAGTAACAGGATAAAAAGATTAAAACACCTGATTGAAATGATGCTATTTTAAAAAACAGAATACCAATGGAAACCATGACTAGTCAATTAAGGAATGTGTCCTGGAACAGTGCTTGCTTTCAGGACGCGCCGGAAACAGCACAGTGTTGGTGCCTGCCTGACCTCCACGAGCAGGCAGGGAGTTCCAAAGAAAGGGGGCCACCACGCAGAAGGCTCTTCTCCGGGTGGACTCCAACTGGGCCATAGGTCCATGTGGAACCACCAGGAGCGAGCCCTCCAATGACATCAGTGACCGGGCAGGTTGGTAAGGGAGAAGGCGCTCTCTTGAGTATCCTGGTCCCAAGTTGTTTAGGGTTTCCTACCCTAGTACTAATACCTTAAACCTGGCCCTGTAGCGAATAGACAGCCAGTGCAGTTCCCTCTGCAAAGGAGTTGCATGCTGGGAAGGAGCAACTCCCGGCAACAGCCGAGCTGTTGCATTCTGCACTCACTCCAGCTTCCGGAGCAGCCTCGAGGGCAGCCCCACAGAAAGCGCATTGCAGTAATCCAGCCTTGAGGTTACCAGCACCTGGACCACTGTGGCCAAGCTCTCCCTGTCCAGGAGAGGCCGTAGCTGGCGAGCCAGCTGAAACTGGTAAAAGGCACTCGGAGCTGTCATGGCCACTTCAACTTCCAGTGACAGTTATGGATCTAGGAGTAGCCCCAAACTACAGACTTGATCTTTCCGAGGATGTGCAACTGCGTCTGGAACAGGCAATGAGCCTCTCTCCTGGACTTGGGAACCACTCACCCACAGGGCTTCCATGTTGCCAGGATTCAAGGAGCCCGCTGGCGGTCACCTTCTCACCAGCGGGCTCGTAATCCCATTAGGTCACGGAACAGCGAGGAGCTGGAAGGAGGAGACATTTTGGCCCCTAGAAGCGACGGCCCCCTGTTGCAGGAGAGGGAGAGCATGGGAATGGGTGGAAGCCAAGGTTTTTCATTCCTCTACCCAGGGAACATCCAACTCCCCCATGTTTTTATGGACAGGGGCTCTGTGCCGCTAACGCTTGCTTATGTTATTGTGCTCCCAGGCTACCTTTCAGAGGTACCCTTTCCAAGGCAGTTAACTGTTTGATTAAAAAGGCAAAAATTCAGGGGTGTGGAGGCACTGGGGCTTTTTGAGCAGCGGGGGTGATAACATCACCTGCTGCCCAACCCAGAATTCCCCATTCCTTCAGAGTTTACCTGCAGTCCTCACAGGAGCTGATGGGGAAATGGATCTTCCCAGCAAATATATATTGTTGTGAGCTGTCCCTGCTGTAATGCAAAGTATATTGGGGGCGGCTTAGTGTTGAACTTAGTCTTGAATTAAGGCCCAGTTTCTTGACCTGCTCCTGATGGAAATGAAAAGTGCTGGAACTCTTTGACTACGGAAGGAAATGTTCCTCCCTGGTGATGGGGAAAGAAGCTCGGGGAAAACCTTGGCATGGTGATCTTATGGCATTCTTCTCTGAGCTGGTGCCCTTCTGGGTGTTTGGACTTCTAAGTCCATCACCCCCAGCCAGTATGGCCAGTGGTCAGGGATGTTGGGAGTTGTAGTCCAAACCTTCTAAAGGGCATCAGGTAGAAGAAGGCTTTCTTACGTTGTTTGGGGTCATGGTGTGGCCTTCTCTTCCTCTTGCACAATCTCAGCTTTCTCTGGCCATAGTCCAAGATCCCAGCACATTATTCTCTGACTCTTGGCACATCTTAATAAATTGGATATTGTGCTATATACTGCTGCTGTGTGTGTCTGTGCGTGTGCCTAGATGTATAGAGTGCCTGTGTCTATATCTAACAGCCCTTCCAGGTGTGTTGGACTACAACTCCTAGCATCCCCAGCCACCACGATTATTACATTTCTGCACCACCCCTTCGCCGAAGCTCTCTGGACAGTTCTCACAATGTCAAACCCATCAAAGCATCAAAACCCAGATTGAAAACACAATCTTGAAAAGCAGTATTATTTATTTCTGACGCCTGCCTACCGGTGAATAGAATAAAATTGAATAAAATCCCTCCATGGTTCATAGAATCATAGAATAGTACAGTTGGAAGGGGCCTATAAGACCATCCACTCCACCCCTCTGCTCAATGCAGGAATCCAAGTCAGAGCATCCCTGACAGATGGCTGTCCAGCCTCATCTTGAATGCCTCCAGTGTGGGAGAGCCCACCACCTCCCTAGGTAATTGGTTCCATTGTCGCACTGCTCTAACAGTCAGGACGTTTCTCCTGATGTTCAGCCGGAATCTGGCTTCCTGTAACTTGAGCCCATGATTCCGTGTCCTGCACTTTGGGATGACAAAGAAGAGACCCTGGCCTTCCTCTCTGTGACAACCTTTCAAGTACTTGAAGAGCGCTATCCTGTCTCCCCTCAGTCGTTTCTTCTCAAGGCTAAACATGCCCAGTTCTTTCAGTCTCTCCTCATAGGGCTTTGTTTCCAGTCCCCTGATCATCCTCGTTGCCCTCCTCTGAACCCTCTCCAGTTTGCCTCATCCTTCTTAAAATGTGGTGCCCAGAACTGGACACAGTACTCCAGATGAGGCCTAACCAGTGCTGAGTAGAGGGGAACTAGTACTTCCCAGGATTTGGAAGCTACAATCAGGGCCAGAAATATTGGAGCAAGGATAACTGTTTGGGCAGTTGGCCTCTGTACACCACCACATTGAAGTTGAAAGGAAACACACCCAGATGGGAGTGAAGTCAGGACTTTCAGCTGTAATGCAAGGGGTTTGACAAAAGTGGGGCACTGACCATTCAGGAAGTACAGTCAGTGGCATACACCCCCCCCCCCATCCTTGGTGCTCATAAGTAATGGAACGAATGGCTGGCAAGCAGCTGCATGGCCAGGGGCGGCCTGTCTCCTGGGTGCCCCATGACCAAGCAAGCGGATAAAAGGCCTAGAGGTGGTTCTGAGGGTTACATGTGCATTTGGTAGCTGTTCACTGGAACCCCCATATGAAGTCCAAAGAGGTGTCCATGCGAGTGAAGGAGGCCATCATTAGGCCGAGGAAACAACATAAACCCATCAGAGAGAGAGCAAAAGCAGTGGGAGTGGCCAACACAGCAGTGTGGAGCATCCTGGAAAAGAGGGAATTAACTGGCAAGCTCAGCAACAGCAAAAGGTCTGCAGACCACGGAAGACAACTAAAGCGGATGACCACAGAACGCTGCTCATGGTGAAGAGGAGCCCTTTCACAACACTTAGCCAGGTCAAGAATGCTCTTGCGGAGGTAGGCATGTCATTGTCAACTTCTACAGTCAAGAGACGGCTTTATGAATGTAAATACAGAGGCTTCACAACAAGGTGCAAACCACTGGTAACGCTCAAGAACAAACAGGCCAGATTAGCCTTTGCCAGCAAACACCTAAAAAAGCCTGCCCAGTTCTGGAATAAGATTCTTCGGACTGCTGAGACCAAGATTAACTTGTACCAGAATGATGGGAAGAGAAAAGTATGGAGAAGGAAAGGAACAGCTCATGATCCAAGCATAGCACATCATCTGTCAACCATGGTGGAGGCAGCGTTATGGCCTGGGCATGTATGGCTGCCAATGGAGCCGGGTCACTGGTGTTTATTGAGGACCTGACTGCTGATACAAGCAGCAGGATGAATTCCGAAGTGCATAGGGCTATACTTTCTGCTCAGATTCAGCCGAATGCTGCCAAACTGATAGGACGCCGCTTCATATTGCAGGTGGATAATGACCCAAAACATACAGCAAAAGCTACCCAAGAGTTTCTCCAGGCAAAGAAGTGGGATGTTCTTCCATGGCCAAGTCAGTCACCTGATCTCCACCCAAAGAGCATGCTTCTCACTTACTGAAGACAAGACTGAAGGCAGAAAGACCCACAAACAAGCAGCAGCTGAAGGCAGCTGCAGTCAAGGCTTGGCAGAACATCTCGAGGGAGGAAACTCAGCATTTGGTCATGTCCATGGGTTCCAGGCTTCAGGCAGTCATTGACTGCAAAGGATTTTCATCCAGGTATTAAAGGCAACCCTTAAGTTTGAAATGATGTTGGTTTGTTCCATTACTTATGAGCCACCAATGATGGGGGGTGTGTGTATGCCACTGGCTGTCCTTCCTGAATGGTTAGTGCCCCACTTTTGTCAAACCCCTTGAATTACAGCTGAAAGTCCTGACTTCGCTCCCATCTGGGTGTTTTTCCTTTCAACTTCAATGTGGTGGTGTACAGAGGCCAACTGCCAAAACAGTTATCCTTGTTCCAATATTTCTGGCCCGGACTGTATGCTTCTATTAATGCAGCCCAAAATAGCATTTGCCTTTTTTGCAGACACATCACACCGTAGGCTCATATTCAGCCTTTGACCTACCACAATTCTGAGATCCTTCTCGCTTGTAGTCTTGTTGAGCCAAGTATCCCCCATATTGTAACTGTGCATTTGGTTTCTCTTTCCTGGGTGCAGAACTTGGCACTGATCCTGATGAAATCTCATTCTGTTGTTTTCAGCCTAGTGCTCCAGCCTATCAAGATCACTTTGAATTTTCACAATAAATATGAGATACACTTAAATGAAATGCAATGGCAGCACCAAAAAACCCTTCCACCCAGCTATAAATGCCACAGGCCTGCTGGAATCAAAATGTCTTTGCCTGCCAGCGGAAGGAGAACACAAAGCAAGATGGCCTTGCTTCCCTTGGCAGGGAGTTCCAGAGCAATGTTTGGCATGGTTGGGCACCTGCCCATGGCCCACCCCCCAGCAACCCTACATTGCAACCCTAACTAGCGGCCCACTGACCAGAGCCCCCTGGATTTGCTCCCCCTTTTTGATTAACGGGGATGCTGATGCCTTCTGCCACCTCCTGTGTCTTCCCTGGTCCCTCTGAGCTTAACTACAATCCCCTCAGGAGCTGGGGTGGCAATGGATTGCTTCCAGCAACAATATATTGTTGTGAGCCAGGGTCGGTGTGGTTGGGCACGTGCCAAGGGCCCACATTATAGCAGGACCCCCTGGACTTGCTCCTTCTTCTCACTGTTGAAACCGGCTTGTTCTCCTCCCTTGCACTCCGGCCCAGACAACAGTGGTGGCGAGAAAGAGGAGCAGCAGACGCCCAGGCCGCCTTGTTCCCCCTGCCTTGTTCCCTGTCTGGCAAGCAAGTGGGACCAAGGATGAGAAAAAGGATGAGCAGTTGGTGACACTGGTGGTGAAAAGGTCAACTCATGGAGAGAGGGGTCCTTTTGAGGGGGGCTTGTCCAAGGGCCTTCCAAAACCTAGAAGGCAGAGAGTTCCAGAAACCGTCTATTTTTATTTTTAAAAATTGCAACCCTAAGTAGCGGCCTATGGAGCAGCCTTGGGATGGTGCTTCGGTTCTGTTCCTCCCCGTCCGTTAAGGGCACTTCTCCTCCTTCCTCAGACCAGTCAGGACATCGGCTGCGTCATCTTCGCCATCTTCTGGTCCACGCTGTTCCTGGAAGAGTGGAAGCGTCGGGGAGCCGAATTCGCGTACAACTGGGGGACTTTGGACACCCCTCCAGAGTCCATCGAAGAGCCCCGGCTGCAGTTCTGGGTCAGTGGTGGTGGGTTGAGCGGTGAAAATTTTGGCAGGGTCTCTTTGGGGTCAGAGCTGGGTGCTTGGACTTAGATACGCATTAGATGTCAATGTCTGTTTCCTTCCCTTCTTACCAGAAATGAACATTTTGGAGCAGCTGTCCCCAAACTGGTGTCCTCCAGGCGTGTTAGACTGCAACTCCCATCATCCCCAGCCAGCATAGCCATTGGGGATGATGGGGGTTGCAGTCCAGCACATTTGGAGGGCACCCAGTTTGGGACCGCTGTACCAGAGTATGAATTTTCCTTATTTTGGTTTGGACCATTGGTTCATCTAGCTGTCATAGCAGGCTTGGGGGTAAGTAACCTGGTGCTCTCCAGATCTTGTGGACTACAATTCCCATCAACATGGCCAGTGATCAGGGATCATGGGAGTTGTAGTGGAATGAAGCTGGAGAGGCTCAGATTGCCTACTTCTGTAGCAGGCTACCCTCAGGATACCATGAGGGAGGTGAAAGCAGGATGTTTTGTGTTGTGTGTGAACGCAGCGGATGTGTCTTGGTGCACCATTGCAGGCCATGGGTTCTGATGCTGCTCTGTGCTGTGCAGGTTGCAGGGTTCCACTATGGATCAGATCTGGAGCAGGGGTTCAGGTTAGACCATGTTTCACAGGAAGCCAGACAGAAAGAGATCAGCACCACAGAGAGCTCCGAGTGCTGCTGGGGCTGGAGGCCAGACAGGGTTGCCTGCATGTTGCTCCAATAATGAGCAGAGCAAGACTGAGGTTTAAATAGGAGTGTCGCTGGATTTAGGCCTGTTGGCCCTGCCTCCGCGCTCACTGAGACTTGGTCTCTTAAAGGGGCCTCGCCTGTTTTAGCCACCTCAGGCTGCGACAATGTGGGAGAGACTGCGGCATGCTAGTGTCCTCATGGCCTGAGTCCTCAGAGCCTGAGGATGGCAATGAGACCTCCTTCGGATACAGAGGAGCTGGCCCCTGAGGTCTTTATGGAGATCCGGGTCCTGGGGAGGTGGAATCCTCACAACACCTTTCTGTAGCCAAGTCTTCTCCCTGAACCATTGACTCCGGAGCCACCTCCTCTGAGGAAACAGGGTCAGAATCCTCTGAGAATGAGAGTTCAGAGACCTGGTCCATGACACTTGGGTGACCTACGTGGGTAGACCTTCTGTGGGGGCTTTTGAGAAGGCAATGGGAGCCTACGCTAGCCATCCGGTCCTCTGTCCTCGAAATGTGCCCGGAAGTGAAGGGCAGGTCCTCAAGAGGGAGAGCAGCCTTCAGGCTTGTGGGACCTACTTGGTGGTTTTGTTTTAAATGAAACCTCCAGCTTTAGAGGAAGTCCACCTGTGAGCGCCAGACACTGGGGGCAAACAACAGGGCTTTTCCTTGCTTGTTCCATCAACTCACCCCCTTTCTCCCTCTGCTTGCCTTCAAACAGTTTCAATTTGTAAATTCATACCTAAGTCTTTTCTACATCGGATTCTACCTCAAGGACATGGAACAGCTCAAGGAGGTATGGAGTTGACAGGCCTAATGGGGCAACGTCAGCTGGAGCTACTGGCAGAGGAAGGGATGTGGGCGGGGGGAGGGATGCCCTAGTGGCAAAGCCACACTCACTTACACGGATCATTGGTTGCACCACACGTGGCCGTAGCTGCAGAGGACAGCTTTGACCTTGAAACCCCACAGCATCATATAGCTGGAACATCGTCTAGGCCAGGGAGCTGCATATGGCCTGCATGTGGCCCGTCCCTGGCCAAGTCCAACCCCACATCTCCATTCAGCTGGGATGTCCCAAATGATGCATCCGCCATTTTGTCCCCACATTTATTTCTTCCTTGTCTGATTTGGGTTGATTTTAATTTTTAATTTTCTTTCTCTGCCCGTCTGTCTCTCTCTCTCCTCTCTCTCTGTCTGTCTGTCTGTCTGTCTTCCTCTGTCCGTATGTGACACCTTCCACAGCTCCTGTTGATATTTTCTCTCTTCCAAAGCCTTGTGCGTCAGTTCAAAGACACGGTCCTTCTCGCCATCTCTCTCCACCTCTACCTCCTCCTCATCTCCTTTAAGGGCTTGCTGAGTTTTGGCTGGCAACTGTGCGTCTCCAAAGCATGCACCCGTGACAGAAGGGGTGGTCAGGGGGCGACGGGGATAAGTTGGCCATGGGAATCTCTGCTTTTATCTCACATCAGGTGACCTGATGCAGTGTCGTAATGGCTTCTCTTCCGTCATTTCATCAGCATTAGCAAAAATATGACATCTTCTACGGATGCTCCCACTGGCTGAGTGCTGGTCAGAAAACATACAGCCAGATAGTTCCTTGGTGGGCCAGCTGCAGAGGCCTCACGGGCCATTTAAGGCTCATGGGCCAAAGTTGCCCATCGCTGCTTTACAGCCATGATTTTGATCACAGCATATCTTCCGTTGTGAGTTGAAAGAGGTTCCACTTAGATTAAAAATAATAAATAAATAAGGCTTACACTTTCATGGCCTTCTCTTACCCTGAGCATTTAAGGTCACTGATCGTCTAAAGGACCGGGCAGTTTCTTCTCAACCAAGTGAGCACCTTGAAGAACCCCAACCTTTTGCACACTGATCTCAAACTTGCAAGAAACCAATTGAATTTGAGTTCCTGCTTTAGGATTTTGTTTCTCCCAAGTAGACCAGCCCGAGGGAGGTTAGGAAAAAGTTTAGCCTTTCACAACCGTATCCTACGGCTTTTTTGTAAAGCAACAATTGTATTTGTTTGCTGATTTATTTATTTGCTTCGGAAGAACCAAATTTGTAGCCTGCTTTTCCCCAAAATGATGCCCAGAGCAGCAAAAACAAATATGAAAACTTCGACACAACAATCAAATATGTATTGTTAGGGACAAACTTACATCCAGTTATATGGGAAATGGAAAGAAAGAGAAAGCAAAAAAAGACATCAGAAGTCTGGTGGCTTAATAGTTCAAATGTACCGTCATTATTAACAGGGAGGCGAAACCTGTTTTTCTAACGATTTTGTAAAGCGTTGCCTATTTCTCTGAAATGTTCCTATTTCTTGTTCGCAGTTCCGGCAGCTGGGCTGCTAATTAATTTTTAAAAGTCTGTATCTGCCTTTCCCAACCTGGTGCCCTCCAGATGGGTTGGACTACAACTCTCAGCATCTTCCAGCCAGTCTGGCCAATGGCCAGGGATGCTGAGAGTTGGAGTCTGAAACAGGGGTGAGCAGAAAGTTGATCTCCAGATGTTTGGGACTTCAACTCCCAGCATTTCCTGACCATTTGGCCAGGCTAGTAGGGGTTTCTGGGAGTTGAAGTCCAAAACATCTGGAGATCTACCTTCTGTCCACCCCTGATCTAAAACATCTGGAGGGCACCAGGTTGGGGAAGGCTGTGTTACTCTCCGATTTGCCCTCTGAGAAAAAGGATCACTAGACCTCTGCCTTTAGTCCCATGTTCCAAAATGGACATTTTGTCCAATGTCTGCAGTCCATCGTTTCCTTTTATTTATTTATTTAAAGTATTTTTTTTCTCGCTCCTCAGCCCCAAAGGGTTCTGGATCAGTTTACACACGATCCTCATTTAAAAAAGAAAGAAAGAATGTTCTGGAGAGCCAGTGTGGTGTAGCGGTGAGAGTGTCGGACTGGGAGCTGGGAGATCTAGGTTCTAGTCCCCAATTGGCCATGGAAGCTCACTGGGTGACTTTGGGCCAGTCGCAGACTCTCAGCCCAACCTACCTCACAGGGTTGTTGTTGTGAGGATAAAATGGAGAGGAGGAGGATCATGTAAGCCGCCTTGGGTTCCTTGCAAGAGGAAAAAAGGCGGGGTATAAATGCAATAATAAAATAAATAAAACGTTCCTGCCCACAAGTTTATAGTCTAAAAAGACACGACACAAAAGGAAGACAGGAAGAGGAGGGAAGAGGAATAAAATGACGCAGGAGGAGGGAGAAGGGAGGAGGGTACCCCTAGGACCCTTGAGGGAGGAGGGTACCCCCAGGACTCTTTTCTGACACATACCTTTCCTCTACCAGATGCTGGCCATGCTCCTCATCACTCGCCAGTTCCTGCAGAACGTCAAGGAGGTCTCTCAGCTCCACCTGTACAGCAAGTTCAAGCGTGGCGACCTCAGCCTGCAAAACATCTGGGAAGTGGCCCACGCTCTCTTCCGGCTGCTGACCCAGAAGTACACATCGGCCAGAAGCCACAGGCCCGAACCTCGGCCCCGCAGGCCAGGCAGCCCACCGGAGGGCCACGGGCTGAATCCACCGGAGGCTCTGGCAGAGGAGAAGAAATGCCTCAACGGCGGCTGCGGGGTGCCCGAGGAAGAGGACGAGGAGAAGGAGTCTGACTCAGAAGACGCGAGCGTCCTCAACTGTGGGCTGAAGCTGAAGAAAATGAGCTTCATCGAGAAGGGCAACCGCGAGGCCGGGGAGCTCAGCCTGGAGGAGGTGAGTTTCTTGGAAGAGGGCAGTCCCACCATGGTGGAGCGAGGGGTGGACCCGGCCTCCGTCTTTGAGCTGTGCAAGGACGACGATGAGAGCGACGGGGGTGCTGGAAGCCCCCTCAGGGGCCTGCTGGAGGCCAAGGACCCCCCGGTCATCCTGCGGGCCAGGAGGACGCGGGCTGCCAAGAACCCTGCGGGAGGCGAGGAGGACGAAGTGGAAGAGGAGGAGGGCCAGAAGCCCTTGCAGAGCTCCTGGATCGATCTGCCAGAGGAGATCTACACCACGCGCCTTACCCAGGCTGAGGTAGAGAGCTGCATGAAGAAGTACGAGGTGAGCGCTCCAGTTTGGATGGCGCACGGGAGTGTGGCATGGGCAACCAGGTAGCCCCTGCAGACCACACGCCAGCAGGCTGGAAGATATCAAGGGGATGAGCCCCTGCCTCGAAGCCCCGGCCCCACCCGTAACATCATCCAACCCCGCCCACTTTTTTGTTCTCTTTTCTCTGTGGAGAAAGAGGCATAGAGCTCCAGGCTGTTCTCTTTGCACAGAGGAAGGGACTTGTCCAGGGCTTGCAAGAGCCAGTCATGCAAGACCCCGCTAAGTCCAAGGGACCTATCTGTGGTCGGAGATAACAAAGGGATTCCCTTCATGCCGTTTTCTCTGCCATCTGGACATTTTGAACTACAACTCCAAGCATTCCTGACCATTGGCTCTGTTAGCTGGGGCTGATGGGAGATGAAGGATGAAACATCTGGACGGCACCAGGTGGGGGAAGTCTGGTCTCGTTTAATATTTATGTCTAGTTTCTGCCCGAAGATGGGGCATATCTGTGTCAGAAGGGTCAAACACAGAATTACTGGTCAAGAAGAGAGATGTCCGAGAGCATGACCCTGGACAGCAGAAGCCAAGTTGCAGCAGGGAGGAGCCAGACAGAATGACAGGTTGATTGATTGATGGACGTATTTAATTCAATTTGTATACCGCCCAACTGGCAGATGCCCTCGGGGTGGTTCACAAACATAAAACTGCACAACAACAAAATAACCAATAAAATAAAATTAGTAATAAATAATAATAACAATAAGCAACAATAAAAATATGACAATAGAAGTATCAAAATAAGTCAATATTAAACTTCAGCGTATTTAAAAACCTTGTACCGCCAGCAGTGAAATCAACAATCAGGGCAACGAATGATGAAATGTTGGCCGGAAGAGGGAAGTCTTAGCCTGGTGGCTAAATGTACACCATGAAGGTGCCAGGCAGATCTCCTTGGGAAGAGCTTTCCACAGACTAGGGGGGCCACTACAGAGAAGGCTCTTCCTCCGGTAGCTGCCTGTCATACCATAGCAGAACCCAGACAAGAGCCTCCGAAGATGAGTGAGCTCATCCCTCACTATTGACTATGCTGGCTGGGGCTGATGGGAGTTGTAGGCCAAAACGTCAGGTTTTGGCCTACAAGTGGCCCATGCCCAATCTAGATCTTGACACAAGAGAGGCGTTCTTTCTTCCCCCGACTGTCCCACGGTTGTCCCCCCCCTATCGATGGGCGTCTTAGCCATCATGGTGAATTGCTACCTGATTGGCTGGTGTGGACAACTCCAGCGCCTCTTCCCGTGGTTGAGCCCTGAGGGGGCCATCATATCTGTGGTGGTGCTGGAGGTAATGGCTGCATCAACAATCCCGTTCTAAAAGGTTGAAATGCTTCCCCTAAGATTTAGTTACTGGCAGTAAGAACTTGAAGTTGAAATAAGCTGGGATTTTTATTTTTATTTTAGATAAATAATATAACTTAGGGAAAGAAAGCAGGAGAAGAACATCCTGGTGAAATTCTCATCAGTAGGGTGTGAGGTTCTTGCATTTACTGTAGTTATGAGGTGGCCAAAGGGTGCATGTGAGTGTTCTGTATTTTGTTGTACAGTCACCTCTCCAGCAGCTTGCAGCCTCCCCAGCTTCCCACACGTCAATTAAATCTTAGGGGGGAAATGTAATGAGGTAACTGCTTCCACACAGGACCTTTTCAGATCAGGAAGCGTGGGCAGCTGTGGTGGCTGCAGAGTGGAGAGATGTATTTTTCTCCCTATTCTTTCTATTATACAGGGCCCTCAGGTAAGGATGTACAGATTTTGCTAAATCCATTTCATTTCTGTTTCACATATTGCCAGGCATCTTTCATTCCGTCGCCCACTCATTGACAGAATCAGATTTTTTTCTTACAAGAATTTTATTCCATTTGCGCAAATGCGCAGCTGCTGTAGTTTGCATTAATGTAAATGTGCACAAGTGCGTGTTAGCACTACTGCACATAGCACAAGTGCAGATTAGCGCTAAGCCTTATTAGCAAAGTGCAAATATGTGCAAATTCCCCAAAAGTAAAGGTCCACAAGTTTGCAGAATCCACGCAACTTGGGAAAAGCCGATCCGCTGTGGAATTTGCAGGTCGGATTCATAGAAATCCAAACTCATTTGAATCCCTTGTGGATTTCTCCAACATCCCGATTTGGAGCTTAGATTCCCCCACCTCTGCCTTGTATTATAGCTCTTGGGCATGTTATGTTTCTTATACTTTCACTCATTGGCGGAATGAGATTTTTTTTAGGAATGCACAAGAATTCTGTTCCACTTGCACTGTCGGTGTGAGTGCGAATTTATGCAAATCTCCCCCAAAAGGTAAAAAACAATCCGGAGAATCCACATGACTCAGGAAAAGCCAGTCCACTATGGAATCCCCAGGTCAGGTTCATTGAAATTTGAATGCATCTGACTCCATTGTGGATTTCTCTGAGTTCCCTACCCTCAGCCACCTTGCAATGATAAGATAAGTGCAAAAACACCACCAAAAGAAATTCTAAACCACCCCGAGAATGAGGCAGAGGAACAGGGGAAGAAAACAGTCAGGAAACAGAAGGACAGTTTTTGGCACGTCATGACTTCACAATGGAGTCTTCTGGGGAGTGTACAGACCTTCCTGGACTCTTGGGCTAGAGTGCTGTCATTATTTTCAGCGTGCAGAAGAGGGTGTGACGACTAGCTGGGGATTTGGGTTGCGGGAGCTGTGGTTCGCTTTGCTGCTGCTGCTCATCCCTCCCTTTCCCCTCGTCTCTTCTCCCTGCAGCACTTTGCCCTTTTGCTCAAATACGTCATCCAAGTGGCAATCCCAGACCTCCCAGCCTGGGTGGTGGAAGAGATGGTGAAACTCGAATACCAGCGGCGGGAGGCCTTTAAGGTGAGCCTTGTGGGGTGCAATGCGCTTCCCTTTTGGCTAAGCCAACCTGGCACCCTCCATGTTTTGGACCACAGGTTGCATTGTCCCCCCCAACCATTGGCCATGCCAGCTGCGGCTGATGGGACTTGTAGTACAAAACATCCAGAGGGCACCATTTGGGGAAGGCTGAACGCACTGACTGTAGTGGGACTTACTTCAAAGTAAACATGGATCGGATCTCAGTGTAGTTTCCAAGGGTGGCCTACTGTACAGGGTCGGCGTAGATATGAAGAGCTCTGAAAGCGCCTGAAGCGCCAGGTCAGTGCTAAAGATTGCTATTTATTCCATCTTTGGGGGGAAACTCCACTTGTCCAGGAGTGTTTTCTATCCAACGGCTTCAGCAGCTTTGTTGCAAATCAAAGCATCCATCAATGGAAGAAATTTAAAAAATAAAGCATAAAAAAATAAACAATTAAAACAACTCCATTTTATATAGATGTGTTTGTGTGTATACATATGTGTATGTGTGTGTGTGTGTGTGTATGTATATATATTTAAAACGGTTATAATAAAAAGTTATAAGCATTTGCAGCAGCTATAGAATAAAAAGATGTTCAGGAGAGCAAACTGTGAAGCATGCTTTATAACACTGGTATCAATTCTGTGCCATCCATATATCTGGCGCTTTACGGAGCATGAGGTGACAAGATCCCTGCCCCAAGGAGTTTTTATTATTAGCAGTATTAGTATTATTAATACAATGCAATAGTAATTATATGATGATGATGATGATGATGCCATCAATGTGCATGGTGTTTATAAAGAATGCAAGGATAAGTTGTTGCCCCAAGGAGTTTACAATCATCCTCATCAACCAGATTTAGTAATGTATGTATGTAGTGCATTTCTAACCTGCCCCATAACTAATGTTCTCTAGGTGGCTGACAACCAGTTAAAAAAGTAAAATGCCATTCCAAAACACAATTAAAAATATAAAATACAATACAAATATTTAAAAGAATAAAATACAATGGAATGCAAAACACGAAACTGCACTGGAATCCATAAAACAGCCATAATCACCTAGAACTAGGTCTCTAAAATGACTGGGAGAAAAGAAAGGTCTTTGATGACGATACAATAAATCTTGTGCCATAATAATAAATATGGTGCCATCCGCAAACATAGTGCTTATAAAGAATGAGAGAACAGATTTGCCGCCCCAAGGAGATTACAGTCCAAATTAATAAAAATTAATAATAATAGTATATCATGGAATAATAAGTGTAGAGCCATTAATGTGCATGGTGCTTATAAAGGAGGAGAGGTCTCTGCCCCAAGGGGCTTCCAATGTAGAAAGCGAGGCCAGGGGCGGGAGAAGAGTCATCCCTTTCTCTCGGCCCTTCCCCAGAAACACGAGCGGCAGGCTCAGCACCACTTCCAGCAACAGCAGCGCCGCAAGCGGGAGGAGGAGGACCGCCAGCGCCACGCTGAGTACCACGCCCGGAAGGAGCACGAGGCCGGCCGAGAGGAAGGCAAGGTGGATGCCAGGGGGGCGGAGGCTGGCCCTGAGAAGAGCCAGGCCAGAGGCAAGGGCTCGGGCAGGACGGGCCACGGCTCCGAGAAGCCCAAGCAGCACAGCTCCCTGCTGGCCACCAACAACGTCATGAAGCTCAAGCAGATCATCCCCTTGCAGGGAAAGTTTTTATCCGGGGGCGCAGGGACAGCCTGCTCCCCGCAGTCCCCCAGCAGCACTGACAACAAACTCCCAGGGTTCCTCAGCTTCCACTTCCTGAAGTCCCCAGAGACCAAATGGGAGGCTGCCACCAAGAAGGTGCAGTCGCCCACCAAGCCGTTCAACCCCAGCAAACTGTTCAACTTCAGCAAGGTGGAGGGGGGCAACGGGGCAGCCTTGGCCCAGCCACGGCCCAGCCCCTCGGCCGACCCAGGCGAGAGGCCTCCGGCCAACAGGTCCCACCTCAATAGGTTGCAGGACGTGGAGGCATCTGAGGAGCCAGAGCTCCGAACCATGGAGGAGGACAAGGGCAGGCCAAGCCACAAACTCTAACCCCTTGGTTGGGGGCGAGGTTGGGGGGGCAGCAGGGAAGTATGATGAAGGAGCTGTGAGTTGCTGGTTTGTTCTTCAAGCAGAAATGGGGGCAGCTTCTATGTTCAAGCTCTGTCATTCATGGCGGTTTGTATGGGGTCTAAAACCTGTCGCCTTCTTTGAGGCAATTTGGGGACTGCTCCTTGCAGGCATTCTAATATGAAAGGGCAGGTTCAAGATGGCTGCCGAGAGGTGGGAGGTCTGGGTGTGTCACAGCTTGGATTGAGGGCCCAGCTGAGGTCCTGATGGCTCTCGGTCTTGGCAGGGCCAGCCCTACTGTGAGGCAAAGTGAGGCAATTGCCTTAGGTGGCAGATGAGAGGGGGAGGTGGCAAAGTGCTGGAGGAGTAAACGGCGGGCCACACAGCCTGCCTTGAGCCCCCTAAACTCTCCTGTTGCCTTCAGGAGTGGGGGAGACACAGTTGGCTTTTGTTGAAGCAGAGGGGACACCATTTTGTTCTGGGCCTTAGGCAGCAAAATATCTCAGTCTGGCCTTGAGTCTTGGCCTATAATTTGAAATTATATGTCTCTTATCAGAACTGGACGTCCCGGCTCTATCTGAAGGGCTCTTACCTATCCATGTGTCTGTGTCTGTGTGTCTGTCAGAGGAGGAACTCTTCCCGTCCCCCCTGTGGTCACTCTGCAACAAGAACCTCTCTCTGGGCTAGTTAGGGGAACCAAGCCCAGAAAGGTGTTTGCAGGAAATTCTACTGGGAGAAATTCTACCAGGACCAGAACTTGCATTTTGAGGGGCCATTGACCCTCTCTGGCCACGAAACTTCCACCCTAGACTAAAACAGATTTGGGATGGGGGAAATTCTAGGTCAGATTTGCTTCTAAAATTATAATACATATTCCATTTTGACACCCGCTTCCAAGAATACCAATTAGGGATCACAGTTAAATTGGAGGTATCTGTTGTGGTATTTAATAACAAAAATATTTCACTTGGGAAATGTAATACTTTAATACCATTGCCTTAAAAGGGAAGGATATTCTACGTCTCTTTGTCTCAACAACCCACTCCACAATACGCGTTCAGCGTTTTTAAAAAGCCACATCTGAAATTTCTCCAGTTTTCAAATTTGATATGATTCTTCTCCCCGCCCCTGTTTCTCACTTGCGGGTTGGTGTGCAGACAGTCATGGCTGAGCCTTTGAATCAAAAGAAGTCCAACTTTCCAATTTTCTTTAAGAATTTCTAGTTCAGGATGTAGAAAGCCAGCCTCCCCTGTGAAAACGTCGCTAGTCCTCCCCCTCCAGTAAAATCTGACTCATCATGTTGAAAAAGCTCCCCTTTTCTGCTTGAATAACAGTCCTGCGGGGCAGCACAGCAATGGAAGTTGGGGGTGGGAACTTGAGCCAGCCTCCATGCATGGTTGACATTTCTTGCACTAAAAATGAAAAAGAGACGTCTCTCACCGTTCCTGTCCCGATGGGACAAGGAGCCTAACTCCACTGCAATTAACGCTCCTGCGATGTGGACTTGGGTGGGTGGAACGGAAGGCTCTGGAAACAAAGATCTCCTCTTGTGATCTTTAACATTTTCAGCGGCTTGGAAGACAACATGTAAAGGGCAGGGAAAGGCACAGCCTCATCTTAGTGACTGACCTCTGAAAGGGACCGGGACATTTTAAAAAAACAAAAAAAAATCATTTATTTCTTTGCAATAAGGATCATGACACGAGACCACTGCCCCCAGGCTGAGATTTTTGAACCTCCTGCTTCACGAGGAAGGGAGGAGTAGGGGCTGAAAAAGAAAATATCCAGAATTAATAACGGGGTTCTTACAAAGTGGGTGGGATTCTTTCATCCAATTCATTGCAAGTGGGGACATAGGTCACTAGCTAGAGCTATAGTCGTATCGAGAATTTTAACAATTTGGAAACGGGGGACGGGGGGTCATTTGGCAGGCTGTAGCCATATGTGTATTTTTGTTTTTGCACTGTTGCTGAAATTGTTCACAATTGGGCTATCGGGGGGAGAAAATCCTTCTTTGGACCATCAGCAGGTTTTAGGACACCCATCTCCATTGTGAGGCTTGCTTGGACCAATTTTTATTTTATAGCCTGCCAAAAAAGATTAACACTTGGTTCCCAGTTGCAAAATCCTTGCCCTTTGTTTTGTGAAGAGACCGGATTAGCGCCATCTTTCCCCCGCAAATGGAACACCTCAAGCTTAGAGACACCATTCCAAGAGAGCATCTCAGGTTTCAACAGACCCCGAGGGGGGAAACCCCCACATAGCTTCGTCTTTTTTAATGGCCTGAAAGGGTTGGTTTTTCTACAGAAAAGAAAAGCAGCTGCCCTAAAGAGGAAGGGATACCTCTGTGCTCGATTCACGCCCCATCTGTCCTCCAAGCCATGATCGCCCCAGATTCAATACACTGTTCATTGCTAGTGTATTTTCTCCCCAAAGCCATTGAAATAATCATGTATGTTGACCATACATTGCTGGCGGGCTGTTTTCAGCCACTAAATCCGCCAAGGAAGGAGAAGAAGAAAAGAAGAAAGACACATCCGAGGTCTGTCCTCTGTGCTGCTCCACTGTCCGGGAACAGTCCGAGGGGACGTCTCTGCCAAGCCCGGATGTGAACAAGTTGGCGTGCATGTTTTTGCTTGCTGCTGTTCTTCACTTTCAACGCTTCTTCCCGTGCTTGCATAATCTCGGAGCTATTTTGTGACAGCAATAGCGCCATGTTAGCAGCCTGCGCCTCGGCAGTAGGCAGCTGGGGCGGAAGGCCAGAGGGTCGGTTGAAGTTGTTCTTGGGTTCCTTTCCGCCCTTGCCAAGTGGTGGAAGAGAATCCAAGTGCAAGCCTTAGCCATTGCCAAGGAAGGGACGCTTGCCTTGGTTGACTCATGTCCCTGCGGTCCCCTCGCCAAAGCAGGCCTCTTTTAATCCACCAGATTGGAGCATGGGTGCGAATTACATGCGTATTCAGCTGGGGCTGCTTCTTCATTGCCTTACCATGGAAGGTGTTTCCCGCTATGACCCAGTATCCGTGAACGGTTGTCACAGCCTACCAAAGCTTAATGAAGTCCAGTGGACAGAATCCAAGAAATGCAGCGCTTGAACGCAACAGGAATCCTCAGCGGCTGGAGGGGGACGGCTCTCCATCCACCACCACCCCCAACCCTGCAGCACCCATGGCAAAACTCAGACACAGATCACTCAATCTCTTGAGTATTTACAGTTAGGGCCAGAAATATTGGAACAAGGATAACTGTTTCGGCAGTTGGCCTCCGTACACCACCACATTGAAGTTGAAAGGAAGCACACCCAGCTGGGAGCAAAGTCAGGACTTTCAGCTGTAATTCAAGGGGTTTGGCAAAAGTGGGGCACTGACCATTCAGGAAGGACAGACAGTGGCACGCACACACCCCCGTCGTTGGGGGCTCATAAGTAATGGAACAAACCAACATCATTTCAAACTTAAGGATCGCCTTTAATACAGGGATGAAAATCCTTTGCAGTCAATGACTGCTTGAAGTCTGGAACCCATGGACATGGCCAAATGCTGAGTTTCCTCCCTCAAGACGCTTTGCCAGGCCTTCACTGCAGCTGCCTTCAGCTGCTGCTTGTTTGTGGGTCTTTCTGCCTTCAGTCTTGACTTCAGTAAGTGAGAAGCATGCTCTACTGGGTGGAGATCAGGTGACTGACTTGGCCATGGAAGAACATCCCACTTCTTTGCCTGGAGAAACTCTTGGGTAGCTTTTGCTGTGTTTTGGGTCACCATCCATCTGCAATATGAAGCGGCGTCCTATCCGTTTGGCAGCATTCGGCTGAATCTGAGCAGCAAGTATAGCCCTATACACTTCAGAATTCATCCTGCTGCTTTTATCAGCAGTCGGGTCATCAAACACCAGTGACCCGGCTCCATTGGCAGCCATACATGCCCAGGCCATGACACTGCCTCCAGTCCACCATGGTTGACAGATGATGTGGCATGCTTGGATCACGAGCTGTTCCTTTCCTTCTCCATACTTTTCTCTTCCCATCATTCTGGTACAAGTTAATCTTGGTCTCAGCAGTCCGAAGAATCTTATTCCAGAACTGGGCAGGCCTGTTTAGGTGTTTGCTGGCAAAGGCTAATCTGGCCTGTCTGTTCTTGAGTGTTACCAGTGGTTTGCGCCTTGTTGTGAAGCCTCTGTATTTACATTCATAAAGCCGTCTCTTGACTGTAGGTGTTGACCATGACATGCCTGCCTCTGAGAGAGTGTTCTTGACCTGGCTAGATGTTGTGGAAGGGCTCCTCTTCACCATGAGCAGCGTTCTGCGGTCATCCCCTTTAGTGGTCTTCCGTGGTCTGCCAGGCCTTTTGCTGTTGCTGAGCTTGCCAGTTAAGTCCTTCTTTTCCAGGATGCTCCACACTGCTGTGTTGGCCACTCCCACTGCTTTTGCTCTCTCTCCGATGGGTTTATGTTGTTTCCTCGGCCTAATGATGGCCTCCTTCAGTCGCATGGACACCTCTTTGGACCTCATGTTGGGGGTTCCAGGGAACCGCTACCAAATGCAAATGTAACACTCAGAACCACCTCCAGGCCTTTTATCTGCTTGATGGGTCATGGGGTACCCAGGAAACAGGCCACACCTGACTGTATATAAGCACCTGTCCATTTCATGTGTTACTCTTCTGAGCAAATTACTGTACAAAAGAGGATTTTTTTCTCGGGGTGGGTGGAGAAAACAAAAAGGGAGTATCATTGTTTCTATTTATTAATTTGCTGTGTTTTATTTCTGTGACTCGAACAAAGGAGACAAAAAAGGGGGATATTGATTTCTTTAAGTTATTTTTGTCATATTTTTGTAAAACCCGCAGAAATGCAATAAAAATATATATATTTCAACAAAAGGGGGGGAAATGGGGGAGTGGGGACATTCTGGGACAGCGCCTTCCTCATCAAACACCTGTTCGCTTTACATGGAAAACACTGCCTTCCTTTCCTGCCCTCGCCTTTGGAAGGCGGCTGAAATATTAAGAATTAGAGCAGGATTAAATTTGTTTTAAGAACCGCAAACTCTGAAATGCTTGTCACACAATACAGAACGCAGCAGAAGGGCAGGATCAGCAAGCAGCCGCCCTTCCTGGTGATCTTACAAGTGTGACCTGTGTTCCAAACACGTGTTGGTTGCATTCACACATTCTGTTTCTAGACAGATGCTTAAAAAGAGAGCATAGGTGACCTGGCTACAACAGTGATGCATGTCAAGAAGGCCAAGAATTTGCTTCAGGTAGCTGGGTGGTCTTGTTAAATTAATACCTGGAACCAGGCACAGAGATTGAGGTTAGTCAACTGGATGGAGTTGAAGTTACTAAACTGGCAGTTGGAGCCCAAAATAATCACTCCCCCTAGCTGGCTGTTACTGGTGGCTGCTTGGTAAAAGGACCCTAATACATATTTATTATTTACATTGTTTTTTTTCCCTCTTGCATCAAGCCTGAAGTGGTGTACATGATCTTCCTCACAACAACCCTGCAAGGTAGGTTAAGTGGAGAGTTAGACTGGCCCAAAGTCACCCAGCGAGCTTCATGGCCAAGTGGGGACTAGAACCCAGCTCGTCCCAGTCCAATGCTCTAACCACTACACCACACTGGCCCTCTAGGACCGCAATTAAGAGAAATAAGAGGACTTTCTCCAACTTAATGTGCTGGACAGCAGTTTCCATCCTTGGGGGTTGCAGTCTGACAGAAGGATCCCTAACCATTTGGGGACAGTGGGCAGCTTTGAAAAATTCACTTGTAGGTACTCTCACAAAATGGCTGCCAGGGTGGGCACAGCCAGTCAGAAAGCATTCATTTGCCAGAAGGTGAACGGGTGAGACCAAAAGGAAATTGCCCAAGAACCGAAGTACGAGGCAGAGGTTAGGGGAGGGGAGGGGTGTCTGCGCTCCAAAACACAATGCAATGCCATTCTTTGGAACCCAAGTAAAGATGGTGCCGGAGGGCACAACTTCCCTTTGCAACATGCCAGATTCCCAATTTTTGAAATTATTTTTTTAAAATCTTAATAGAGGCACCATGTTAGAGACACCCTCCCCCGCCACACACACATCTATCTGAAGGGTACCAGGCTGGGGAAAGCTGGACTAAGATTGGGTCTGGGTAGGCCTTGGCTGCACTCCCACCTAGTTACAGTTCCCTCCCTGACATCTGTGCTATGCAGATAATGATAACACCAGTCACTTTACTTCATGCATGGATGATCAAGGCCGTCCGTCAACAGAGCGCTTTAAATCCTGAGTCGACACTCAGGGTGGAAGAGCCCTTGTGCGACCAGGAAGCCCCAGCTCAGCAACCTCCTTCCCACAGTGGCCCAAGCCAGACACCCCCAGGGAGTGGTCGCACCCCTCTGCTGTTCGCCTTCCAGCAACTGATGCGGGTAGCCTGTCTTGGAACAGGGAGGTTCCATAGGCCGATGGTAGCAAATGGCTGAGAAACCTCCCCGCCATGAGGCTCTCTGCGGGTTTTTAGGCCCCTCGAAGCCAAGCGCTGCTTCGCCATATTGCATGAACACCAGCAGCTTCTCTTGCGTGACGTATCATTGGCACCCGCAGCTCCAGCAATGAGCCACCATCATCCCTTAACGCTGTTCCCCTCTTTTTGCGGCTGACCTAACTTGGCGCCAGAACCCCCTGCTTGGCACACAAGGTGATGGAGGTTTGGGCACCAGTGTCCCCGAATAGCAAAAGCCAGGAAGACCCCATTCTGCTCGAGAGCTGGGCTGCTGGTTGGCCGCTGTGTGAACAGAACGATGGATGGATGGGCCTCTGGCCTGCTCCAACAGGGCTCTTCTGTTATGAGCTCGTGGAGGGTGCCTCCAGGTAAAGATGATCTCAGGTTAGCTGGACCCAAATTCTGATAGAACCACAGCTCAGCGGTTGAGTACCTGGCTTCGTATGAAAGTCTCAGGTTCAGTCCTCAGTGGCATCTCCCATTAAAACGATCAGACGACACTGGAAGAACAGCTATTCTGCCGGTCAGAGTAGCCTAACCTAGAATTAGGTTACCTTTAATTTACCTAGACCAGGCGGAGAACACCTGGGCCCATGAGGTTCCCTAATCAGACCCCTGTCGTCTGATCCTTTTAATGGGAGGAATCTCCCCCAGAGGGCATCCCTCCGATCAGCAGTGACAGCAGGGACTCTGCGCACCTGGCATCAGGAGGCGCACTCCTCCTCCTGGAACCAGCTAAGTCCCTTTGTGCCTCTCCCAGCACGGCGACAGAAGAAAGCAGGTGACGGTCAGCAGGTGCAGGCTGCCCCGTCCACCAGCATCACCTGGTGGAGAGCAATCTGGCCCCCCACCTCAAAAAGGTTCTGCACCCCTCACCTCAAATGAGGAAGCTCTTGTTACCTTTAATTCCACTTACAGGTTTAAGATCTTAAGGAGTCATCAAATTAACACCCCCCCCCCCCAGGGAACCCTGCACAGGTTTCCAGATGAAATACTCAGCAGAGGTGGTGAGAAATATCCTTCTTTATTCCACACAAAAAGTTGCACAGAACTGGTCCATTCAAAGAGAGGAGCGAGAGAAAGAGAGAGTTGTGGAGGGCAAGCCAAGATGTGGTTTTCACTTGCAATCCATGGCTGATGTGCTAACAGGCTCCCCCCCAGGGCCGAAGTAGGTAAGACAATAACAGAACGCTCAACAGAAAAGGGGATAATATCTCTGAGCGGGACAATCAACTCAAAGGACCTCATAGTGGTGTAGTTTCTTTTTCAGAAAATGGTATATGGGTAGGAACACATCTGGGGGGAGGAATATTCCCCCCCCCTCAAATTACTCCTTTATTAGGAGGTGTGCAGGCAGATACAACTACTTAACTCGCCCTTAACCACACACCAGTAATTGTATAGATGGGGTGGCTGATACCACAAAAAAGGGGGGGAAAGTAAGAAATGGGGGGGCGTGCAGTCAACATGAGCAGGGCTCCCCCATCGGGGAACAGTTCATGTTAGTACAACATGGGGGAAAGGGGCAGCCACAAACATGGTGGGGCGGGGTGTGTGTGTGTGTGTGTGTGTGTTTTTAAAAAGGCATTGATCACAGTTGAAACATCATTTTTTTCTTCCAGACTTGTTCCAGCAGAAAGACAGCACATGCAAAAGCATAAATAATAATTTAAAAAATGGAAGAGTCCACCCAGCCCCACGCACACAAACAAAATAAATACATCAGCTCCTACAAAGTCAAAAGTGGTGTGGGCTGCACAGTGAAAAGGGGCAGGGGAAGAAAGACGGGGAAGTCAATTGGCTGGTGGTGCACATTTCTGGGTGTGTGCATACATGCTGAAAGGCAGCCCCCCCCCCCCCCAAAAAAAAAAACCCATAGAGGAAGCGCCTGTAAATTTTAACACAGAAGACAAGCAAGAGTTTTAAGTGTCCTCGTTCATATCTTGGCTGTCTGTCCGGGCGATTTTGCGGGGTGGGGCAGAGTTTTCACCTTCAATATCCACTTGTTCTGGGTCTCTTTTCTTTGCTGCATTCTGAAGGGGAAGAGAGGGGGAGAGAAAGGGTGGGTAGGGGGATATTTATTATTTTCTGCGAATATCTATAGATGGCTGACATCTACAGATTACAATGTGGTGCAGACGGATCATTAAAAACATAAAAAACAGGTCCCAAGTTGTTTAGGGCAAGAATGGGCAGAAGGAAGATCTCCATGTGTTTTGGACTTCAATGCCCAGACGCCCCTCCTGAATGGCCAATAGTCAGGAATGCTGGGAGTTGGAATTCCAAACCTTCTGGAGATCTACTTTCTCTCCATCCCTGGTTTAGAACTTTAGCACCAAAGTCTTCAATCTGGGCTGGTAGCAATTAGGCCAGGCTTTCCCCAACCTGGTGTTCTCCAGGTGGGTTGGACTACAACTCCCAGAATCCCCCAGCCACCAGGTGGAAGGCACCAGGCCAGGGAAAGCTGGAAGAGGCAGGCAATGTAGTCCCATCAAGCACAGGTAACGTATGCTGCCAATACGTCACCCCACTCAACAATCAAAGCTAAAGCATCCTGTACCAGCTGCAAAAATGAGATTCACTTCAAAACAAATTTCTTTGCATTTTGCCTTCAGGCTTAGAAAGCTAGGATCTCCTCAAAAGCACAGACAGAAGCGGTGTGATCAATTTTCCTTCCAGACTTCTGACATCACGGCCTGGTTCACACATAACCCTAAGCCCTGATGCGGTTTATCAAAATCCGGCTTGTTGCCAGGTCCTGACCCGTCCCCACAAAGAAACCATGGCTTGGTAGGCAGAGACAGACCACGAACAGAAGCCACGGTTTGTGGTCAGCTTGCCACATCTGACTTCTTGAAACCACAACTTGTGGCATACCCGTGTTGCTGTCTTCCCTCAAAGAGAGGCACCTGGCAAGAGCAGCCTGAAAACAGAAAAAAGCCGGTAAAATGGGCAGGGAAGAAACAAACCAGAAATAGAGAAAACAAGCCAGACTTTCTTTGCTCGTCTGCAAGATAATTCATGGCTAAAGCAACAAACCACGGTGAACATTGACCAACAGCAGGGGTCCCTGACTTTTTTGAGTCAGTGGGCACATTTGAAATTTTGAGTGTGTCCTGGGTGCTCTCACAGAATGGCTGCTGTGCTGGGCGTGGCCAGTCCCAAACACTCGTTTCCCAGAAGGCAAATACGTAAGAGACGGAGGGAGCAATCCTATGGGGATAGGCAGCCGCCTCCGAACCTGATTTCGGCTGTCTAGGCACAGTGCTTTGGAGCAAAGGGGGGGGGGGAGACAGATGACGCATAGGAAGCATCATACCAGCCCTTCCAAGGTCCCTGCACCCAGGAACACACCCTTTCTTCCCACTCCACACTGCTCTTACAAGCGCGGATCCCGGGACGATCCACGCCACCTATGAGGCAGCAGGGGTGGGGGAGGCAGTTTTCTGGGAACCCAATAATCCTATGGCCATCCAGCTGCTGCCTTGTGGCTGTAGGATTGTGCCCTAAAAGAAAAATAACTTCCCAGAAAATCTAGGTCCAAAGCAGAGATGGGGGCCAAGCTGGAGGAGCAGGAATTCACTTTGCAGCATGCCAGCTTCCCCGTCTTCAAAAAAATGTTTGGGATATTAAAAAATCTGAAGGAATATAATAAAGATGAAAGGGAGTAGGGAGACAGGCAGGCGCCAAGAGAGAGATCTATGGGCACCTATGTTGATATCCACGGGCACCACCTTGGAGACCCCAAAACGAATGGCTTTGTGCTGCATGCGAATGCAGCAAGAAATCAAGAAAATGCCATTCAACTATTTCTCCCCCAAGCCATGCGCAGGACAGGGACAGCTGTGAAACGTCCCACACACGTGCACGCCTTGACAAACCCCATTTTAAAACTATCCAGACAGGTTGGTCTTGGAGCACAGTTTTCATCAAGGCCGTACCTTTTTGTCCCACTGCTGATGTAGGTAACGCAAGAGTATGTTTGTCTTTTCTGTTACAATGACTGCAGAGAGAGAGAGAGAGAAGGGAAACCTTAAGAGAACAGCTGAGCAAAAATGAATTGGAAGTGTGCTGAGATCAGGCCGAGTTCTCCGGATTTCCCATCATTCATTGCAAACCACAAAGCCCTGATCTCTCCATGCCAGCTTTACCCAGCAGGGGGAAATTCCTCATCTAATGTAGGCATTTAGCCATGCCTGTATCATCCAGCGACTAGTATGGCATGACCTTCTTCTCCACCCAAATAAAAATCCAGGGAAAGATGGGCATGGTGGAAAATATTTCCTTACCATGGGTGGGAGGTAATGCAGCTGTTTTTAGTTTTTTTTTTAATTGTTTTTTTAATTGTTTTTTGTTGTTTTGTGTTTTTTTTCTGGGGGATTTTGTTGCATTTTTAGGGGTGGGTAGCCTGCCTGATAGGCGGGAGCGAGGGGGCATGTGTCCACTTGATGGAGGCAGTGGGGGGAGTGTTGGGGGCCAGAACATACCGAGGCTGGGCGGCAGGCGCTGGTGGAGCGCTAGGGGCAGGCCATGCCAGGTAAGGGGAACAAGGGAGAGATGTGTAGTATCTGTCCCCTGCTCCGGGCCTGTCCAGAGACAAAGGATGGCTGGGGGAGGCGTGACCCCATCTTCTGGCCTTCGTTTGCTGCTCTGCAATGCCAGGTCTGTTACCCAGAAAACCTCCCTCATCCATGACATGATCCGGGATGAGGGTGCGGACCTGGCATGTATTATGGAGACCTGGCTGGCCGAGGCTGCTGCTCCAACCCTTGCAGCCGTGTGTCCAGCCGGATTTTCGTCTGCACAACAGCCGAGGGCTGGGGATCGGGGAGGGGGAGTGGCTGTTATCTACCGAGAGTCCTTGGTCTTCACCAGACCCCCTCTCCGGGAGACCAAGGTTGCTGAGTGCATGTACTGGAGGTTGGGCCCAAAGGGCAGTCTGGAGATTCTGCTCGTGTACCGTCCACCCCGCTGCACGACTGACTCCCTGGCCGAGGTGCTTGAGGTGGTCTTTGATGTGCATGTACAGTCCCCTAACTTATTGGTGTTGGGGGACTTCAACGTACATTCGGAGGCCATCCTCACAGGAGCACCTCGGGACTTCATGGAGACCATGGCCTCCTGGGAGATGCACCATATTCTAACTGGGCCCACCCATGTAGCCGGTCATGCACTAGACCTTGTGTTTGTTTCTGGAGAAGTGGGGAGTGATCTGGAAGTCGGGGGTATATCCACCACCCCCTTGTCATGGTCAGATCACTATCTGGTGACGTTGGACTTCTCGGTTCCACAACCCCTCCGCAGGGGTGGAGGACCCATTAAAATGGTCCGCCCCAGGCGTCTCATGGATCCGAATGGATTCCTGAACGCGCTTGGGGATTCTCTGGAGCATGCCAACGGCCACTCGTTCGAGACCCTGGTGGGTGGGTGGAACGCCGCAATCACTGGGGCATTAGATCGGGTGGCTCCGAAACGCCCTCTCCCCCTGAACAGGGCTCGGACTGCACCATGGTTCAGTCCGTGGTTACGAGCTCTGAAACAGGAGGTGAGACGGCTAGAGCGCAGGTGGCGGACGTCTCGCTCCAAAGACGATCAGACACGGGCTAGAGCTGTATCTTCAGCCTATCACGTGGCGGTGAAGGCAGCAAAAAAGGAATATTATTGCTGCCTCTATCGCATCTGCAGAGTGCTGTCCCAGGAGGCTGTTCCAAGTGGTCCGGAGCCTGGTCGGTCCTGTGGCTCCGGAACCACTGGAGCATTCTAAGGCCTCCTGTGAGGCCTTGGCAAGGCTCTTTGCAGATAAAATTGATCAGGTTAGGTGTGTTACTCTGCACGCTGTGGATACAGTTAGTGAGCAAGAGGCGGCCTGTGGCAAACCGGTTTTGTGGGATCGGTTCCAGCTTCTTCCTCCTGATGAAGTGGACAAGCTGCTTTCATCTGTAAGGCCGACCACCTGCTTACTTGATCCTTGCTCATCTTGGCTCATTATGGGCTGCAGAGAGAGACTGGGTGAGGGGATCAAGGTGGTGGTGAACGCCTCCCTTGAGGAGGGAGTGATGCCATCAGCCCTCAAGGAGGCAGTGATAAGACCGCTCTTAAAGAAGCCCTCCTTGGATCCCCAAGACTTGAGCAACTTTCGCCCAGTCTCAAATCTGCCATTTTGGGGCAAGATAATTGAGCGGGTGGCGGCGATGCAGTTGAAGGTACACTTGGAAGAAACTGGTTATCTAGACCCATTTCAGTCGGGCTTCAGGCCTGGGCATGGGACAGAAACGGCCTTGGTCACCTTGGTAGATGATACGAGGAGGGCTCTGGATAGGGGTGAATGCTCCTTCCTTGTTCTCCTCGACCTCTCAGCGGCTTTTGATACCATTGACCACGGTATCCTCCTGGACCGCCTGGAAGGGTTGTGCATTGGAGACACCGTATTGCGGTGGTTCCAGTCCTTCCTCTCTGGCAGGTACCAGAGGGTAGCACTGGGAGAGGAGGTTTCGGACCCGTGACCACTCACTTGTGGGGTGCCACAGGGTTCCATCCTCTCCCCGATGCTATTTAACATCTATGTGAAGCCGCTGGGGGCTATCATCAGGAGGTTTGGGGTGCAGTGTCATCAATATGCGGATGACACGCAGCTCTACCTCTCATTCAAATCTTCACCAGGGTTGGCCGTGGAATCCCTGTCCAAATGTCTGGAGACGGTGAGTGGCTGGATGGGGAGGAATAAGCTGAAGCTGAACCCTGACAAGACCGAGGTACTTTTGGTGGGAGACAAGAGGAGGCTGGGGGATGTTGACCTGGTGTTGAATGGGGTACGGCTACCCTTGAAGACCAGGTCCGCAGCCTGGGGGTCATTTTGGACTCCCAGCTGTCCATGGAGGCTCAGGTGTCAGCTGTGAGCCGGACAGCGCTGTATCAACTCCACCTGATACGGCGGCTGCGCCCCTTCCTTCCCGACCATCTGCTCCCATCGGGAGTACATGCCCTGGTCTCCTCTCGTTTAGACTACTGTAATGCGCTCTACGTGGGGTTACCCTTGAAGATGGTTCGGAAGCTGCAGCTGGTGCAGAACACGGCGGCTCGCCTGATTAAAGGCAGCCGCCGGCGAGATCACATCACTCCAGTGCTGAAGGAGTTGCACTGGTTACCAGTTGTTTTCCGGGCCAATTTCAAGGTGTTGGTTTTGACCTTTAAAACCCTATATGGTTCCGGCCCAGCCTATCTTAAGGAGCGCCTCCAGCAGCACCAGACAGGCCGCTTAACAAGATCAGCCTCTGATGGCCTTCTCTCTGTCCCATCAGCCAGGGCAGCTAGACTGGTGGGGACGAGGGAGAGGGCCTTTTCTGTGGTGGCCCCCACTCTGTGGAACTCCCTCCCTAGGGAACTCCGCCATGTCCCCTCTTTAATGAGCTTCCGCTGTGCATTAAAAACATGGTTGTTCAGGCAGGCATTTGGGGTGGGTTAGGGTATTTTAGAAAATGTTTTTATTGTAGAATTTTATTGTTTTAAACTGTTTTATTGTATGCTGTACATCGCCCAGAGTGGCTGGGTGACCAGCCAGATGGGCGATTAATAAATTTATTAATAATAAATAAAAAGTAAACTATGGAGGCACACCGGGAATTGCTCTGCACAAGAGCAAGTTGTAGATGTTCCGCGAAACCCAGAAGTGCGTGCGCACACACCCACGCACAGAACAACCACACAATAATGCTATTGCTAATTAACCTTCAGGTATGGCAGAGCTCTGAGGATCGTACACTGATGAAAGAATCTGCTCCAACGCTTCAAACATCAGGCGCTTACTTTCTTCTTCCCTTTTTCCTTTTCTATCGCGTCTATCAGATTGAGAACAGGGACTAATTTGTGTTTTAATGGGCCTGTTTACACATCACGAGAGCCCGCCGTGGGTCAATGGGTGTTGTCACATCATGCCAGGCGCCTGTGGGTACTATTTTTGCTTGGTGCCCAACTTGCCATGGTTTGCCATGTCGTGCAAAGCCAGGCATGCTGGGGTTGTCTGAAGGTTGAACAACTCTCAACCCCTAAACAAGCCACGGGTTAGGTGAGGGTTGCCAAACCCTCAAACAACCCCTGCTGCCTGGGTTTGCATGATGTGACAAGCCAGGACAAGCTGGGTGCCACACAAAAATGGCGCCTGTGTGATGCAGCAGCCCCCGTGGGTAAATTAAGCCACAGTGGGCTGTTGTGGCATGCAAGCCAAGTCAATACCTCTATAGCAGTTACAAAGTAGGCACATTACAAGGGCATTACAGCAAACTCCATGTTAGGCATAATTAGAAAAGGAATTGAGAATCAAACTGCCCATATCCTACTGCCCCTATACAAATCTAGGATGTGGCCACACTTCGAATACTGCATCCAGTTCTGGTCACCACACCTAAAAAAAGATATCGTAGAGATGAAAAAAGTTCAGAAAAGGGTGACTGAAATGATGAAGGGTCTGGAGCATCTCCCCTATGAGAGATGGCTACAACAGCTGGGATTGTTTCGCTTGAAAAAAAGGAGGGTCAGGGAGACATGAGAGACGTCTGCAAAATTATGCATTGGGTGGAAAACATGGAGAGGGAGACAGTTTTCTCCATCTCAAAATACTAGAACCCAAAGTGATCATCCTATGAAGCTTATTGGTGGGAGATTCAGGACAGATCAAAGGAAAGACTTCTTCACCCAGCGCAGAGTCAAACTATGGAATTCGCTGCCACAGGACATAGTGATGTCCACCACTTTGGATGGCTTTAAAAGGGGGTTGGACAAATTCCTGGACGAACAGGCTATCACTGGTCTTGATGGCTCTGTGCTACCTCCAGTACCAGAGGCAGTGAGTCTGTGTACACCAGTTGCTGGGGAACATGGGCATGAGGATGCTGTTGCACTCATCTCCAGCTTGAGGGTTTCCTTTGGGCAGCTGGTCGGCCACTGTGTGAACAGAATACTGGACTAGGTGGACCCTGGTTTATTTACAATATTTATTGATTTACAATATTCTTTGTACTGCTTAATATATTAAAATTCCTAAGCAATAAGAATCCTTGTTAGATCAGTTCAATGGTCCGTCTAGTCCAATGTCCTTCTTCTGACAGCAGCCAACCAGATGTCCCAAACGGGAAGCCCACAAGCAAAGGCAGAATTTCCCACACCCCCTGCTTATTTGTCATCAGTGGAGGTAGACTGCAAATGAACATGGAGGCTTTATTTAGCCATCATGGAAAAAAACCAACCCCATACAACCACCACCAATTCCCAGAAAAGTGGCCATGTTAGTCTACTGAAGCAAAAACAAGAAAAGGCCACCTGAAAGACCAACGATTTCATTCTGGCACCAGCTTTTGTGGACTATACCCCACTTCATCAGATGCTCGGCGGGATTATGGATAGCCCCAGGTTTATATACTATACATATTAGGGAGTGGATGGGAGAATTGTCAACAGTGGGGCAAGAAGGAAATTCAATGCATAAACAACATCGAAGGGAGGACCCCCCCCCCAAACAGAAATTCAATGCAGAAACGGACAACCACGTCATTAACCGTAGTCACACGCACCATAGTTCTTGCTGATACCACACGGACACAAAATCCCCCCCAAATCAAGTTGGGATGCTAATGCCACGGCCCAGAATCCTCCAAGAAGGGTGGTGTCAGGTGACCTAGAAGAGCCAATCTTGTACCACTCTGGTCCCCACTCAGGCCCTGAAGCTCACTGGGGGACTTTGGGCCCACCTACCTTGCAGGGTTGCTGTGATGATAAAGTGCAGGGGAGTGTAAGCCTCCTTGGGCTCTTTGCAAGAGGAAAACACAACAGGATATAAATGTAATAAGAAAGAAAAGTGTTCTAGCTGCTGAAAATGTGATTTGTTGTTTATTCGTTCAGTCGCTTCCGACACTTCGTGACTTCATGGACCAGCCCATGCCAGAGCTTCCTGTCGGCCGTCGCCACCCCCAGCTCCACTGAGGTCGAGTCCGTCACCTTCAGAATATCATCCATCCACCTTGCACTTGGTCGGCCCCTCTTCCTTTGGCCTTCCGCTGTCCCTAGCATCAGCACCTTCTCCAGGGTGTCCTGTCTTCTCATGATGTGGCCAAAGTGCTTCAGTTTCGCCTTTAATGTCATTCCCTCAAATGAGCAGTCTGGCTTTATTTCCTGGAGGACGGGCTGGTTTGATCTTCTCGCAGTCCAAGGCACTCTCAGAATTTTCCTCCAGCACCACAGTTCAAAAGCATCGATCTTCCTTCGCTCAGCCTTCCTTATGGTCCAGCTCTCGCAGCCATAGGTTACTACGGGGAATACCACTGCTTTAACTATGCGGACCTTTGTTGTCAGGGTGATGTCTCTGCTCTTCACTATTTTATCAAGATTTGTCATTGCTCTCCTCCCAAGAAGTAAACGTCTTCTGATTTCCTGGCTGCAGTCAGCGTCTGCAGTAATCTTTGCACCTAGAAAGCCAAAATCTGCCACTGCCTCCATGTTTTCTCCCTCTATTTGCCAGTTATCAATTGAGCTGGTTGCCATAATCTTGGTTTTTTTGAGGTTTAACTGCAACCCAGCTTTTGCACTTTCTTCTTTCACCTTCGCCATGAGGTTCCTCAGCCCCTTCTCGCTTTCAGCCAGCAAAGTGGTATCATCTGCATATCTGAGGTTGTTAATGTTTCTTCCAGCGATTTTAACTCCAGCCTTGGCTTCATCAAGCCCAGCACGTCGCATGATGTGTTCTGCGTACAGGTTGAACAGGTAGGGTGAGAGTATACAACCCTGCCGTATTCCTTTCCCAATCTTAAACCAGTCCGTTGTTCCGTGGTCTGTTCTTACTGTTGCTACTTGGTTGTTCTACAGATTCCTCAGGAGGCAGACAAGATGACTTGGTATCCCCATACCACTGAGAACCTGCCACAATTTGTTATGATCCACACAGTCAAAGGCTTTAGAATAGTCAATAAAACAGAAATAGATGTTTTTCTGAAACTCCCTGGCTTTCTCCATAATCCAGTGGATATTGGCAATTTGGTCTCTAGTTCCTCTGCCTTTTCGAAACCCAGCTTGTACATCTGGCAATTCTCGTCCCATGAATTGCTGGAGTCTACCTTGCAAGATCTTGAGCATTACCTTACTGGCATGTGAAATAAGTGCCACTGTTCGATAGTTTGAACATTCTTTGGTGCTTCCCTTTTTTGGTATGGGGACACAAGTTGATTTTTTCCAAACGGTTGGCCATTCTTGTCTTTTCCAAATTTGCTGGCATATGGCATGCATCACCTTGACAGCATCATCTTGCAAGATTTTAAACAGTTCAGCTGGGATACCGTCATCTCCTGCTGCCTTGTTATTAGCAATGCCTCTTAAGGCCCATTCAACCTCACTCTTCAGGATGTCTGACCACACCGTCAAATCTATCCCCGATGTTGTTGTCCTTCCTATACAGATCTTCCGTATATTCTTGCCACCTTTTCTTGATCTCTTCTGCTAGGTCCTTGCCATCTTTGTTTTTGATCATACCCATTTTTGCCTGGAATTTACCTCTGATGTTTCTAATTTTCTGGAAGAGGTCTCTTGTCCTTCCTATTCTATTATCTTCTTCCTCTTCCGCGCATTGCTTGTTTAAAAATATTTCCTTATCTCTTCTGGCTAACCTCTGGAATTTTGCATTTAATTGGGCATATCTCCCCCTATCACTCCCCTTCATGGATCACTGCCTTGTTGTGGTGAAGGGGCTTGCGTAACTCAGTGAAGCCATAAGCTAAGCCATAAGCTATGCCATGCAGGGCCACCCAAGACGGACAGGTCATGGCAGAGAGTTCTGACAAAATGTGGTCCACTGGAGAAGGAAATGGCAACCCACTCCAGTATTCTTGCCAAGAAAACCCCATGGAACGTATCCCAAGGCTAAAAGAGATGACGCCGGAAGATGAGCCCCTCAGGTCGGAAAGTGTCCAATATACTACTGGGGAAGAGCAGAGGGAATTTCCAAGTAGCGCCAGAAAGAGTGAAGTGGCTGGGCCAAAGCCGAAAGGACACTCAGCTGTGGATGTGTCTGGTGGTGAAAGAAAGTCCGATGCTGTAAAGAACAATATTGTTTAGGAACCTGGAATGTAAGATCAATGAATCAAGGTAAGCTGGAGGTGGTCAAATATGAGATGGCAAGACTGAACATCAACATCTTGGGAATCAGCAAACTAAAATGGACAAGAATGGGCGAATTTAATTCAGGTGACCATCATATCTACTACTGTGGGCAAGAATCCCTTAGAAGAAATCGAGTAGCCCTGATAGTCAACAAAAGGGTGGGAAAAGCAGTACTGGGGTACAATCTCAAAAACGACAGAATGATCTCAGTACGAATCCAAGGCAAACCATTCAACATCACAGTAATTCAAGTCTATGCCCCAACCACTGATGCCGAAGAAGCTGGGGTTGATCGGTTCTATGAAGACCTACAACACCTTCTAGAACTAACACCAAAAAAATATGTCCTCTTCATCATAGGGGATTGGAATGCCAAAGTAGGAAGTCAAGACATAACCGGGATAACAGGCAAGCATGGCCTTGGTGTACAAAATGAAGCAGGACAAAGGCTAATAGAGTTTTGCCAAGAGAACACGCTGATCATAGCAAACACTCTTTTCCAACAGCACAAGAGGCGACTCTACACATGGACATCATCAGATGGTCAATATCGAAATCAGATTGATTATGTCCTTTGCAGCCAAAGATGGAGACGCTCCATACAGTCAGTAAAAACAAGACCTGGAGCTGACTGTGGCTCAGATCATGAGCTGCTTCTGGCAAAATTTCGGCTTAAATTGAAGAACGTAGGGAAAACCACTAAACCATTCAGGTATGACCTAAATCATATCCCTTATGAATATACAGTGGAGGTGAGGAATAGATTTTAGGGATTAGACCTGATAGACAGAGTGCCTGAGGAACTATGGACGGAGGTCCGTAACATTGTTCAGGAGGCAGCAACGAAATCCGTCCCAAAGAAAAAGAAATGCAAGAAAGCCAAGTGGCTGTCTGATGAGGCTTTACAAGTCGCTGAGGAAAGAAGGGAAGCGAAAAGCAAGGGAGAAAGGGGAAGATATATCCAACTGAATGCAGAGTTCCAGAGAACAGCAAGGAGAGACAAGAAGGCCTTCTTAAATGAACAATGCAAAGAAATCGAGGAAAACAACGGAATGGGAAAGACTAGAGATCTCTTCAAGAAAACTGGAGATCTCAAGGGAATGTTTTGTGCAAAGACGGGCATGATAAAGGACAAAGAAGGCATGGACCTAACAGAAGCAGATGAGATTAAGAAGAGGTGGCAAGAATACACAGAAGAACTCTACAGGAAAGATCTTAATGTCCCTGACAGCCATGAAAGTGCGGTCACTGAACTTGAGCCAGACATCCTAGAGAGTGAAGTCAAGTGGGCCTTAGGAAGCATTACTAACAACAAAGCTAGCGGAGATGACAGTATCCCAGCTGAGCTATTTAAAATCCTAAAAGATGATGCTGTTAAAGTGCTGCATTCAATATGCCAACAAATTTGGAACACTCAGCAGTGGCCACAAGACTGGAAAAGGTCAGTTTACATTCCAATTCCAAAGAAGGGCAACGCCAAAGAGTGTTCAAACTATCGTACAATTGCGCTCATTTCACATGCCAGCAAGGTTATGCTCAAAATCCTACAAGCTAGGCTTCAGCAGTATGCGAACCGAGAACTACCGGAAGTACAAGCTGGGTTTCGAAGAGGCAGAGGAACTAGAGATCAAATCGCCAACATTCGCTGGATCATGGAGAAAGCAAGAGAATTCCAGAAAAACGTCTCTTTCTGCTTCATTGACTACGCTAAAGCCTTTGATTGTGTGGATCACAACGAACTCTGGCAAATTCTTAAAGAGATGGGCATACCAGACCACCTTACCTGTCTCCTGAGAAACCTGTACGAGGGTCAAGAAGCAACAGTGAGAACCAGACATGGAACAACCGATTGGTTCAAAATTGGGAAAGGAGTACGACAAGGCTGCATATTGTTGCCCTGCTTATTTAACTTATATGCAGAGTACATCATGAGAAACGCCGGGTTGGATGAATCAGAGGTCGGAATTCAGATTGCTGGGAGAATTATCAACAACCTCAGATACGCAGACGATACCACCCTAATGGCAGAAAGCGAAGAGGATCTCAAGAGCCTCTTGTTGAGGGTGAAAGAGGAGAGTGCAAAAGCTGGTTTGAAACTCAACATTAAAAAAACTAAGATCATGGCACTTGGCCCCATCACTTCCTGGCATAGAGAAGGGGAAGAAATGGAAGCAGTGACAGATTTTATTTTCTTGGGCTCCAAGATCACCACAGACGGTGACTGTAGCCATGAAATTAAAAGACGCTTTGCTTCTTGGGAGGAAAGCTATGGCACATCTAAACAGCATAGTAAGAAGCAGAGACATCACCTTGCCGACAAAGGTCCATATGATCAAAGCTATGGTTTTCCCAGTAGTAATGTATGGCCGTGAGAGCTGGACTATAAGGAAGGCTGAGCGCCGAAGAATCGATGCTTTCGAACTGTGGTGCTGGAGAAGACTCTTACGAGTCCCCTGGACTGCAAGGAGGTCCAATCAGTCCATCCTAAAGGAAATCAACCCTGAGTGCTCATTGGAAGGACAGATACTGAAGCTGAAGCTCAAATATTTTGGCCACCTAATGCGAAGAGAAAACTCCCTGGAAAAGACCCTGATGCTGGGAAAGATTGAAGGCAAAAGGAGAAGGGGACGGCAGAGGATGAGATGTCTAGATAGCATCACTGATGCAATGAATATGGACTTGAGCACACTCCGGGAGAGAGCGCAGGACAGGAAGGCCTGGCGTGCTATGGTCCATGGGGTCACGAAGAGTCGGATATGACTGAACGACTGAATAACAACAACCCCCTATCACTGTTGCCTTTTGCTTTCCTTCTTTCTTGGGCTGCTTCCAGTGTCTCTGCAGACAGCCATCTTGCCTTCTTGGTTTTCTTTTTCTTTGGGACGTTTTTTATTGCCGCCTCCTGAACAATGTTGCAAACTTCTGTCCATAGTTCTTCCGGGACCCTATCTACTAAATCTAGTCCCTGAAATCTATTCTTCACCTCCACTGCATATTCATGAGGAATATTAGTGAGCTCATATCTGACTGATCTGTGGGTCTTCCCTATTCTCTTTATTCTGATTCTAAATTGTGCAATAAGAAGTTCGTGATCTGAACTACAATCAGCTCCAGGTCTTGTTTTTATCGACTGCATAGATGTCCGCCACCTTTGGCTACAAAGGATGTAATCAATCTGATTTCGGTGTCAACCATCTGGTGAAGTCCATGTATAAAGTTGTCTCTTAGGTTGTTGGAAGAGAGTGTTTGTCATGCACAGTGAGTTGTCTTGGCAAAGTTCTATCAGCTCATGTCCCACTTCATTTTGTTCTCCCAGACCATGCTTGCCTGTAATTCCAGGTGTCGTTTGACTACCCACCTTAGCAAATGTGAAATGTTTTAATTGTGATATGTTTTAATTTTATTGTAAGTCGCCTTGAGTCTTTTTCCCCCCCAAGAAAAGCGTCTAAGAAATTATTATGATTATTCTTAATATATTTGAACACTAATGAGACTGCACTATCGCACCCTCTTTGTGGCAAAGTGCTCATACTTCTCTGCCAACATTACATCCTCGAATAACACGCACGCAGGAAGTCGCTTTATACAATGGAAACAGACCCTGGATCCATCTCACCCAGTAATGTCAGCACTGACCGGCAGCAACAGTTCTCCAGGGGTTCATAGAATCATAGATCATAGAACAGTAGGGTTGGAAGGGGCCTACAAGGCCATCAAGTCCAACCCCCTGCTCAATGCAGGAATCCAAGTCAGAGCATCCCTGGCAGATGGCTGTCCAGCCTCATCTTGAAGGCCTCCAGTGTGGGAGAGCCCACCACCTCCCTAGGTCATGGGTTCCATGGTCGTATTGCTCTAACAGGCAGGACGTTTCTCCTGATGTTCAGCCGGAATCTGGCTTCCTGTCACTTGAGCCCATGATTCCGTGTCCTGCACTCTGGGATGATCGAGAAGAGATCCGGGCCTTCTTCTCTGTGACAACCTTTCAAGTCCTTGAAGAGCACAGCACTATCATATCTCCCCTCAGTCTTCTCTTCTCAAGGCTAAACATGCCCAGTTCTTTCAGTCTCTCCTCATAGGGCTTTGTTTCCAGTCCCTTGATCATCTTTGTTGCCCTCCTCTGAACCCTCTCCAGCTTGTCTGCATCCTTCTTAAAGTGTGGTGCCCAGAACTGGAGACAGTACTCCAGATGAGGCCTAAACAGTGCTGAGTAGAGGGGAACTAGTACTTCCCGGGGTTTGGAAGCTATGCTTCTATTAATGCAGCACCAAATAGCATTTGCCTTTTTTGCAGCCACGCCACATTGTTGGCTCATATTCAGCTTGTAATTGACATCAATTCCAAGATCCTTCTCGCTCGTAGCGTTGTTGAGCCATGTATCCCCTATGTTGTAACTGTGCATTTGGTTTCTTTTTCCTAGGTGCAGAACTTGGCATTTATCCCTATTCAATGTCATTCTGTTGTTTTCTGGCCAGCACTCCAGTCTATTCAGATCACTTTGAATTTTGTTTCTGTCTTCCAAAGTATTAGCTATCCCGCCCAATTTGGTGTCATCTGCAAATTTGATCAGCATTCCCTGCACCTCCTCCTCCAAGTCATTAATTAAAATGTTGAAGAGCACTGGGCCCAGCACTGGGCCCTGAGGTACCTCGCTCATTACCTCTCCCCAGTTTGAGAAGATCCCATTGAGAAGCACTCTTTAAGTCCGATTCTGTAGCCAACTGTGGATCCACCGGATCGCTGTTTCATCTAGCCCACTTTGAGCTAGTTTGCTCATCAGGATATCATGGGGCACTTTGTCGAAAGCTTTGCTGAAAGTCGAGGTATATGATGCCCACGGCATTCCCACAGTCCACAAGGGAGGTGACCTGATCAAAAACTGAGATCAGATTCGTCTGGCAGGATTTGTTCTTGACAAATCCATGTTGGCTTCGAGTAATCACTGCATTGTTTTCAAGGTGCTTACAGATGGATTGCTTTATAATCTGCTCCAGACCAATTAGCCTGCTCAGCATAACTGGCAAACTTTATGCAAGCCACTTGTTAGATAAACTTAAATTATGGATTGAAGAGGAAAATCCATTGGCTGAGGAGCAGGCTGGATTTAGGGAGGGTAGATAAATTCAGGGTCACAGCTTAATTCTGCAACATTTAATAGAGAAGTACGCAGCTAAAACTGCGGTTTCACTATATGCAGCATTCATTGATCTTAAGACTGCATTTGACTCTATATCTACAGAAAGATTATGGGAGAAACTTGAAGTCACACCCATCGATCTAAGGCTTTTATATTTAATATGAGCCCTATATTCTAACACATCTTTGAAAGTCAGATGCAATAGGATTGGACATCTTACTGACTCCATTATAACATCAAAAGGAGTGAAACAAGGATGTGTTTTGGCACCCTTATTGTTTACTTTTTATATTAATGACATGATCAGCTGTCTAAATACCCGATATATTCCCCCCCCCAGTTTAGCAGATAGAAAGATTCCTGCACTCTTATATGCCGATGACACGGTATTACTCTCCAGAACTCCTGTGGGTCTCAGAAGAGCCCTACGGGCATTTAGTCTCTATTGTAATAAGAATTAGTTGGAGATTAACTGCCAAAAAACAAAGATTATGTCTTTTGGGAAGCGTCCTAAAATTAGGATATGGAGCATTAATGGATACAAAGTGGAGCAGGTGATGTGCTTTAAGTATCTGGGGGTGATGTTACAATCTTCAGGGGCAAGGAATGTCCATCATGAGTATGTGGCCAGGATTGGCCAAAGATCTGCTCAGGCTATATTAAAAAAATTTCACACTGATGGAGGGCAATATATACCTGCTGTCCTTAAATTATATCAGCCCAAAACACTATCTCAACTTCTCTATGGGACAACTCTAGGCCCAACATACTCTTGTTTTGGCCTATTAGAAAGAGTTCATTCCAAATTTATAAGGGCAATTTTCCGTATGCCCAGTTGTGTTTCTAACGCTAGTATGTGTTTAGAATCTGGCCTGATTAAAATAGAGGCTAGGGTAAGCCTTGCCTCTATTAACTTTTGGCTCAAATTAAATTATTGCCCGCAAGGATTAACTTCTTTAATCCTTTGGGACAGCTTTCGTTCTTCTTGGCCAACTGCAGTCCATCAAAAGAGTACATTGTTGGGATTCTCGCCACAGACTCTCCTAACGATGGGATTGGGTAAGGCGATGGTAACTACCAAACAGAGTGTGTTAGATACTGAATGGCACTGTGATATTAGCAGAGTACCAGACTCTCTGGCACCAGAGGACATCAGATACACTGTAAAAATGTCAGGCTATGTATTGTTCTTGGAGTCTCCTACTCTTCGCAGGGCTTTCTCTTTAGCCAGATGGCGAGTACTCCCCTCAGCGGTGCTGGAGGGGAGGTGGAGTAAGACTCCAGTGGCAGAGAGGTTTTGCCCTTGCGGTGTTGGAGTGGTTGAAACAACCGAACATGTTATCTTTTCTTGTCGGTTTTATCAAGAAATCCGTGTAAAGTTTATTTCTCCTCTGCTTAGAAGGTTTCTGGGCAGATCTGATGTCGAGGTTGCCCGGAAGCTTCTTTTAGGTGCTAATATGCAGTTAACAGATCTGTGTGCAAGGTTTTTTGCAGCTGCCTCTAAGATCTGTGGGGATATTGTATATAATGCTTTAAAATCCTAATAATATAAATTTTAATCTGTAATAGGTAATCTTAAATAATGTTTTATTGTTCATTTATTGTTTATATTGTTCACTTATTTATTGTTTGGGAACATTCTAGTTTATTGTGACATTTTTAGATTGTTTATACATATGAGCTGGTCATAGACTGTACTATTAAAATCTCTCTTAAAACTACTCTTAACCATTCCAACATACAGGAGAGCATTCACGCTGGCCAAGTTCAATGTGTTCCCTTCTGCACTTTTGGAGGGTAGATATAATGGTACCTTATACTCTGAGTGCTTATGCCCCTGTGAAGCTGGCATGGTGGAGACTGTGGGCCATATACTGCTGCATTATTCCTTCTATTATGATTTTCTGCATATTTTTATTACTCCTATTTTACAAGGAATACCTGGGAGATCTGATGTGTTCTATACAGATTATCTGTTGGCCGACCAGAATACTCAGGGAACCTCTAAGGTGGCCAGATACTGCGCTGCTGCAATTGTTTGTTGGCATAGGATGACAATTGTTTGATGATGTTTTAATTTGTTAAATATTTTACTATTATGAGTGGGTTAGGTGTAATTCTTATTTATTTGTATTTTGACTAATTCCTATTGCTTTTATATTATTGCATTTGTAGTGCTACCTCACTTTGCTGGTCTTGTGACCATAATAAACTATTATTATCTGCTCCAGAATTTTCCCAGGGATTGATGTCAGACTGACGGGTCTGTAGTTCCCAGGTTCCCACTTTTTGCCCTTTTGGAAGATAGGGACAACATTAGCCCCCTTCCACTCATCTGGCACTTCAGGCAGGAGTTTTTCCAGCCCTGCTTGGGGCTGTTGCTGGGGATTTGCAAGCAAACCTGGGCTCTACCACTGAGCCAGCCAGCCAGCTGAGCTTTTCTGGGTGGTGAAGAGGTGACTGCAGAGCCTAGGTGGGGAGATAACAGAACCCTCTGAGGCCTGCTGCGACAGGCTTGCTAGGTACCGCAAGATCAAGTCACTCATACAGTCAGGGCCAGAAATACTGGAGCAAGGATAACTGTTTTGGCAGTTGGCCTCTGCACACCACCACATTGAAGTTGAAAGGAGACACACCCAGGAGGGAGCGAAGTCAGGACTTCCAGCTGTAATTCAAGGGGCTTGACAAAAGTGGGGCACTAACCATTCAGGAAGGACAGCCAGTGGCATGCACACACACCCATCGTTGGTGGCTCATAAGTAATGGAACAAACCAACATCATTTCAAACTTAAGGATCGCCTTTAATACCTAGAGGAAAATCCTTCGCAGTCAATGACCGCCTGAAGTCTGGAACCCATGGACATGACCCAATGCTGAGTTTCCTCCCTCGAGATGCTTTGCCAGGCCTTGACTGCAGCTGCCTTCAGCTGCTGCTTGTTTGTTGGTCTTTCTGCCTTCAGTCTTGTCTTCAGTAAGTGAGAGGCATGCTCTATTGGGTGGAGATCAGGTGACTGACTTGACCATGGAAGAACATCCCACTTCTTTGCCTGGAGAAACTCTTGGGTAGCTTTTGCTGTATGTTTTGGGTCATTATCCACCTGCAATATGAAGTAGCATCCTATCAGTTTGGCAGCATTCGGCTGAATCTGAGCAGAAAGTACAGCCCTATACACTTCGGAATTCGTCCTGCTGCTTTTATCAGCAGTCAGGTCATCAAACACCAGTGACCTGGCTCCACTGGCAGCCATACATGCCCAGGCCATAACACTGCCTCCACCATGGTTGACAGATGATGTGCTATGCTTGGATCATGAGCTGTTCCTTTCCTTCTCCATACTTTTCTCTTCCCATCATTCTGGTACAAGTTAATCTTGGTCCCAGCAGTCCAAAGAATCTTATTCCAGAACTGGGCAGGCTTTTTTAGGTGTTTGCTGGCAAAGGCTAATCTGGCCTGTCTGTTCTTGAGCGTTACCAGTGGTTTGCACCTTGTTGTGAAGCCTCTGTATTTACATTCATAAAGCCGTCTCTTGACTGTAGATGTTGACAATGACATGCCTACCTCCTCAAGAGCGTTCTTGACCTGGCTAGATGTTATGAAAGCGTTCCTCTTCACCATGAGCAGAATTCTGCGGTCATCCACTTTAGTTGTCTTCCGTGGTCTGCCAGGCCTTTTGCTGTTGCTGAGCTTGACAATTAAGTCCTTCTTTTTCAGGATGCTCCACACTGTTGTGTTGGCCACTCCCAAAGTTTTTGCTATCTCTCCGATGGGTTTATGTTGTTTCCTCAGCCTCATGATGGCCTCCTTTACTCACATGGACACCTCTTTGGACCTCATGTTGGGAGTTCCAGTGAACAAATGTAACACTCAGAACCACCTCCAGGCCTGTTATCTGCTTGACTGGTCATGGAGTACCCAGGAAACAGGCCACCCCTGGCCATGCAGCTGCTTGCCAGCCATTTGTTCCATTACTTATGAGCCACCAATGATGTGTGTATGTGTTCATGCCACTGGCTGTCCTTCCTGAATGGTCAGTGCCCCACTTTTGCCAAACCCCTTGAATTACAGCTGGAAGTCCTGACTTCGCTCCCATCTGGGTGTGTTTCCTTTCAACTTCAATGTGGTGGTGTACAGAGGCCAACTGCCAAAACAGTTACCCTTGTTCCAATATTTCTGGCCCTGACTGTATATGCTCCAAATGTGACGCTCTTATCAAAACAGATCCAGACGAGGTGTCCAGAGCACCATCCTTATCGGCTCTGTAGGATCATTACACGGGCAGCCGCATTCTGTGCCAAGACCTTCAGTGGAGGTGCTTCTCCAAGTGGGACATTAATGCCATGACAAGGAAGAGAACTTTCTCGGTGGTGGTGCCCCAGTCGCAGGACGCTGACACCAACGTTATATGCTTTTTAGCACCAGGCTGAAACCTGTTTCCACAGGCATTTCCATTTATTCATTCCATTCCATTCCATTCCATTTCTATACCAGAAAAGCTCTCTGGGCAGTTCAGAACAATTAAAACAAGAAAACACAACACAATAAAATACATGATCAAAGTTGAAACCTACAGTATAAAAAACAAAACAAAATCCAAACATAAAACCTAACAGCAAGGCAAAGATTTTAAAACACAGGAACAGATTTAAAACCAAAGATGCTAAAAGACTAAAATGCCTGGGAAAATAAGGTCTTCACCTGGCACCACAAAGCGCATAATGTAACGTACGAACCTAAGAAGACCCTTGGTGGATCAGACCAAGGGTCCGTCTAGCCCAGCATTCTGTTCACACAGTGGCCAACCAGCTGCTCATGGGAAACCCACAGGCAGGACCCGAGCGCAACAGCACCCTCCCGCCCATGTTTCCCAGCAACTGGTGTGCATAGGCATACTGCCTGATAATGGAGGTAGCATAGAGCCATCAGGACTAAGAGCCATCATCTAACCCCCTTTTAAAGCCATCCAAACTGGTGGCCACCACTACGTCTTGCAGTAGCGAATTCCATAGTTTGACTCTGCGCTGTGCAAAGGAGTGCTACCTTTGATCTGTCAGCTTCATGGGATGATGTCGGGTTCTAGTATTTTGAGAGAGGGAGAAAAATGTCTCCCTCTCCACATTCTCCACACCATGCAGACCTCTCTCACTGTCACATTCTGTAGACCTCTCTCATGTCTCCCCTGACCCTTTTTTCCAAGCTGTTGTAACCTTCCCTCACAGGGCAGATGCTCCAGCCCCTTGATCAGTTTAGTTGCCCTTGTTGGCACTTTTTCCAACTCAATGTAGGCCCCAGGCAAGCCTCTCTGGGAAGCTCATTATACAACCGGGGAGCGGTTGAAACTGCCTTGTTAAGCTGGCTGATGTGAGCTGTCTATTTTATGTTTTTTTCCCCTAACTTTCAATTGTTGTCGCTGATGTTGTTGTTTTTCTTATCTATCGTATTAGGGAGTTTTTAAATTACATGTTGTAGACCGCCCTGGCATCGTAAGAGGGAAGGCGGTATAAAAACCTTTTTAATCATCAATTCTATAAAATAAAACTTCCAGGCACACTGCTGGTCTGTCTCCAATTGCTAGATGGGTGACGAATAACAATTCACACTTGGCCTTGGAAATGACTTAGGATAATGGAGGAGGACGATACATTCCTATTCTCCATTTATATGATTTAGCTTTTGCCAATTTATTTGGATGATCGTATTATCAAGCAACTGTTTGCCTAGAATGACCGTTTGTTCAAGATACATGGATGGATTAATTTGGCCCTCCAATGGAAGATTTTTCAATTAGAGTTTAGGCCAAAGTGTTTCTTGCAGGCCACTGACAAAGATGGATGTGGAAACACATTTGGCCCATGTGTAGTTTTTATGGTTTTATATATTCTGGTTTTAACTTCTATGTATTGTTACTTGTGTCTTTTTTACACTGTTACCGTATTTTGGCATTTAGGTTTTCTATATTCAAGTTTTAATTGTACATTTCGACACATATGTCTCTGTTTGTTGTTGTTGTTGTTCAGTCGTTCAGTCGTGTCCGACTCTTCGTGACCCCATGGACCATAGCACGCCAGGCCTTCCTGTCCTGCGCTCTCTCCCGGAGTGTGCTCAAGTTCATATTCATTGCATCCGTGATGCTATCTAGCCATCTCATCCTCTGCCGTCCCCTTCTCCTTTTGCCTTCCATCTTTCCCAGCATCAGGGTCTTTTCCAGGGAGTTTTCTCTTCGCATTAGGTGGCCAAAATATTGGAGCTTCAGCTTCATTATCTGTCCTTCCAATGAGCACTCAGGGTTGATTTCCTTTAGGATGGACTGATTTGACCTCCTTGCAGTCCAGGGGACTCGTAAGAGTCTTCTCCAGCACCACAGTTCGAAAGCATCGATCCTTCGGCGCTCAGCCTTCCTTATAGTCCAGCTCTCACAGCCATACATTACTACTGGGAAAACCATAGCTTTGATTAGACGGACCTTTGTCGGCAAGGTGATGTCTCTGCTTCTTACTATGCTGTCTAGGTTTGCCATAGCTTTCCTCCCAAGGAGCAAGCGTCTTTTAATTTCATGGCTACAGTCACCGTCTGCGGTGATCTTGGAGCCCAAGAAAGTAAAATCTGTCACTGCTTCCATTTCTTCCCCTTCTATATGCCAGGAAGTGATGGGGCCATATGACATGATCTTAGTTTTTTTAATGTTGAGTTTCAAACCAGCTTTTGCACTCTCCTCTTTCACCCTAAACAAGAGGCTCTTGAGATCCTCTTCGCTTTCTGCCATTAGGGTGGTATCGTCTGCATATCGGAGGTTGTTGATAATTCTCCCAGCAATCTTAATTCCGACCTCTGATTCATCCAACCCGGCATTTCTCATGATGTACTCTGCATATAAGTTAAATAAGCAGGGTGACAATATGCAGCCTTGTCGTACTCCTTTCCCAATTTTGAACCACTCGGTTGTTCCATGTCTGGTTCTTACTGTTGCTTCTTGACCCTCGTACAGGTTTCTCAGGAGACAGGTAAGGTGGTCTGGTACTCCCATCACTTTCAGAATTTGCCACAGTTTGTTGTGATCCACACAATCAAAGGCTTTAGCGTAGTCAATGAAGCAGAAATAGACGTTTTTCTGGAATTCTCTTGCTTTCTCCATGATGCAGCGAATGTTGGCGATTTGATCTCTAGTTCCTCTGCCTCTTTGAAACCCCGCTTGTACTTCCGGCAGTTCTCGGTTCGCATACTGCTGAAGCCTAGCTTGTAGGATTTTGAGCATCACCTTGCTGGCATGTGAAATGAGCGCAATTGTGCGGTAGTTTGAACACTCTTTGGCGTTGCCCTTCTTTGGAATTGGAATGTAAACTGACCTTTTCCAGTCTTGTGGCCACTGTTGAGTGTTCCAGATTTGTTGGCATATTGAATGCAGCACTTTAACAGCATCATCTTTTAGGATTTTAAATAGCTCGGCTGGAATACTGTCATCTCCGCTAGCTTTGTTGTTACTAATGCTTCCTAAGGCCCACTTAACTTCACTCTCTAGGATGTCCGGCTCAAGTTCAGTGACCACACTATCATGGCTATCAGGGACTTATAACATGTCTCTGTTACACGGGTTTTACTTTTTGAACTTTTTAGCATTAAAACCATTTTAATTGATGACATTCATGTCACTTAAGTTTTTTCAAACCAACAGCAAGGTACAGGCATCACCTTCATGTCACCAGAATTGCAAAGTTTCACAAAGGCATCTAGTTCGCTTGGGGGGGTGGGGTTAAAAATTGGATTAAAAATTGACTTTTGTGCCTGTTCCAGCAAAGGCTCTCTCATGTTCTTAAAGCAAGAATGGGGCTGAAGAACAAGGTATAAATGCTCTAAATTAAATCAAATTAAGAAACAAGAATTAAAACTCATGATCACTCAATGCAGATTAATTTCTACCTTAACTGTTGAGGGATTCAGACTACACAGGCTTGCTTTATACATTTAACAAACATCAGTGGGTCACGCAATCACAGTAAGGCAAAAAAGACTTACTTTGTTCTGATGGGTATTCCCGCGTAGGGAGATAAACCGATGGTCTTCTGTTCTGTAAATTTAAACAAACAAACAAACAACCAATGACATTTGAGAGATTTCTGGTTCAACCATCATCTTGTTAATTATCCACGATGCATTCGTAAATTGTAATTCTTGCTGTTACTGTTGTTACAGTGTCATCAGTCCATGTAACCTTACAGAGCCAAATGGGCACAAAAATACACACGTCTCTGCCTGCAAGGAGCTTACAGTTTAAAACGAGAGTCTTCCAGGGATTTGGGCTCTCAAGGACGAATATGAGGTATCCAAAAACCACAATACCGTTCATGAAGACAGGTTAGACATTTGGTTTATTTACTTAAAATATTTTACCACACCTTTCTACTCAAATCTGTTTTTGCCCACTTCACCTGGTGCGGGAAATTCCAGACAGGTTGAAATCTCAGATTGCTAGAACTCAGCAAGTGGGATTTTCCTATGTTATGCACCCTTCAGCTGACCCCACCTCCAATCTCCTGGAAAATTATTTCCCTGGGGACTTCTGGTTGGGCTCACCATTGTTTCCTGTGATCTCACCGAAAATCAGTTTGGAATGTGGTTTCTTAGAAACTAGTTCCAGAGGATAGACAGAGTGCAAATCCAAAGTCTGTAAGAAGTGTTGGATACTGGCTGGAAATGTACTATATGTCTGGAAAGCAACCTTAGAGCGTGAAATACACTTTACCATATTTTTATTAATAGAAATAGAGCATTACCTTACTGTGGCTTTTGGATTTTCTTCCCTTAAAACGTTTATTACAATATTAAGTTGATACAGATTCAGGTTTTACAAACGTTTGCAGTTTCCCTTTAATATGAACAAATCTGTTAAGTTAGCCTCAGAAACAGAGTCCAACACCTTTGGAGCCATTTCTTGGCAGACAAAATTCTCGCTACGTTAAACAAATCCTCGATGCTTTTCAAGAATTAATTCTTCACTGTACACCAGCAGAAACAGTAACGGGGCTAAACAAATTAAATGTAGAATAGAAGAGAGTAGCCTGCTGGTTAGACTGTAAGTGCCATCTGTTCTAGTCAGTACAGCCAATGGTGATGACTGATGGGAGGTGTAGTCCAACCACATTCCCCATCCCTAGAATAGAATATCCTAACATTTTCTCTAATATAGTTTTTAGAATCATAGAATAGTAGGGTTGGAAGGGACCTTCAAGACCATCGAGTCCAACCAAGTCAGAGCATCCCTGACAAGTGGCTGTCCAGCCTCATCTTGAACACTTCCAGTGTGGAAGAGCCTACTACCTCCCTAGGTTATTGGTTCCATTGTCGTATTGCTCTAACAGTCAGGAGGTTTTTCCTGATGTTCAGCCGGAATCCGGCTTCCTGGAACTTGAGCCCAGTCCTGCACTCTGGGATGATCGAGAAGAGATCCCGGCCTTCCTCTCTGTGACAACCTTTCAAGTACTTGAAGAGCACTATCCTGTCTTCCGTCAGTCTTCAATTCTCAAGGCTAAGCATGCCCAGTTCTTTCCGTCTCTCCTCATAGGGCTTTGTTTCCAGTCCCCTGATCATCTTGGTTGCCCACCTCTGAACCCTCTCCAGTTTGTCTGCATCCTTCTTAAAATGTGGTGCCCAGAATTGGACACAGTACTCCAGATGAGGCCTAACCAGTGCCAAGTAGAGAGGAACTGGTACTTCATGTGATTTGGAAGCTATACTCCTATTCATGCAGGCCAAAATAGCATTTGCCTTTTTTGCAGCCACATCACATTGTTGGCTCATATTCAGCTTGTGATCTACAACAATTCCAAGATCCTTCTTGCTTGTAACACTGTCAAGCCAAGTATTATTTTCCCTGAAACAATCTTATTTTTTTTTTTCTCCCAAACCAATACCACCACATACGAACACGCGGACTTCTGTTTTTCTGACATTTTGAACGAACTGCGCTACACAAAGGGCTTTGGATGGTTGCTTTTTTCCCCTAACGCACCAACCTGTCACCCACAATTTGTGTGTAAAGTATGTACCTCACCTCCTTTGGGGAACGCAACCCTTCGGGGGCAGGGACGTCAGTGTGGGATGTGCCACATTAATTTCCCATTTCTGGACTTGAGCAAGATGATGGGCTTGGAATTGGCACCCAAGCCGTTCTAGTAACATAATACAAACCCTAGATTGACAAGTGCAGACTAGCACTGGTACTTACATAAGGCATTTCCAGAAGAAATTACATAAAAGCAGGATAGTAGTCAGAGGAGGGTTTTCACTCAACTCAATCCTTTCAAACGACCAGAGTTCTGGTGATAGCGTCTCCCAGCCCTGAGTGCAAATCCCCACCAGTTTACAACCAATTGGAGGAAAGAAAGACACTCACCGATGCTTTACATACGGAGTCTGCGTGGAACCGGCTGAAATTACTTTTGTTGTAAACCGGCAACCCTTTCAGAAAGTCCGCCTAGATTTTTTTTTTTAAAAAAGGCCAGTCCCAGACAAGTTTTTTAAGGAATCACTTCCTTTGGCAAGTACACAGCCTTTCTAAGGAACTAGTCCCCCGGCTCGCCACTGCAGAGCCCCTCCAGGCCTCCCAACGGAGGCCCCCTCCCTGGGCAGCCTCTGGGCAGCGCCGGACACCCCCCCCCTTCCTCCCCCTTCCTCCCCCTCCTCCTCCTCCTCCTCCTCCACCACCACCACCACCACCACCACGCCCGGTTCCTGCCCAGAGCCTGGCACGCCCCCTCCCTGGGGGAGGGAGCCTCCTGCACGGGGGGGTATCCCCCACCTACCATCTTCCCCACCAGACGCCTCCTCAACAACTTCTCGCCCGTCACCGCCCAACCCGCCCCGCGACTGCTCGGCCACACCCCCTGGCCGGTGCCATTGGGCCGCCCGAGGCGGAAGCGGGCGGGCCATTGGCCGGCGCCGCCGCCGCTCCGGAGCCAGCGCCCGCCTCCTGCCTCCTCGGCGGCCGCGGAAGGGGAAAGGCGAGAGGGGTCGAGGATGGGCGGGGCTTCCGGTGTGGCCTCACGGGTAACGTAGTCTTCGCTCCTATCGCGCTGTCTCCGCAGACGGGAGGCGAAACGGATGCCTTCAGCTTCTGCCCCTGCCCAGGGGGGAGCGCCTGCGTCCTCCCCCGCCTCACGCAAGATATTGTTGGACTCCAACTCCCATCAGCCAATGGTCAAGGCTGGAAATTCTGACATCTGGAATTCTGCACCTGTCTTAAGAGCCTCTTCAGAGCAATAAGCAAAAAAGGCTCTGAGCCAGGGGTGTTGGACTGCAACACCCATCATCCCCAGCTGCAGGCTGGGGGTGATGCGTGTTGCAGTCCGATACCCCTGGAGGGCCTCAGGTTGGGGAAAGGCTGGCTCAGACCATTACATCCTCAGCCACACATTCCTAAAATCCATGCTTTGGTTGCACATACGACCCACAGGTTGGTTAGACTATTGCAAGGCAGTCTGCGCAGGGCTGCCCTTGGGAGCACGTTCGCAAATTGCAGCTGGCGCAAAAGGCGGCCTCCAGGTTGCTTTCCTGTCCTTCTGCCCATATTACACCAAGTCTTGTGTGGGTCAAGCGTGCACGCTGCAAATGTCTTTCCGGGCTCAGTTCAAGGGGCTGGTCTTCACCCTACGTGGCTTGGTGACAGGGTATGTGAAAGACCGCCTCCTCCCATATGAACCTGCTCCTGGGCTCCCAGATGAATTTGCTCCTAGGTTACAATTGTATTCTGAGGCCCTGTTGTATGTCCCATCCCAAGAGAGATTCAGTTGGCAGGAACACCGGACAGGGACTTTTGGGGGGCAGCACCTTCCCCTATCTTGCATCCTTGACATTTGGGCCTGCATCTCATCATTCCCAGCCAGCATGTCTGGGGGATGCTATAGATTGTAAGCCTGCAGGCAGCCACTGCATTGTTTTATTCATTTTTCCACCTAAAAAATGTTAGGTGCTTCGTGTTAGTAGTAGTATCGTTATTATTTCCTCCGAAGGAGACAAGGCAGGATATAAATGTAATAAATAAGCTCTCGGTTCTCACTTTCCCCCACCCACAATTCTATCCTCAGAACAACCCTGTGAAGCTGAGCGACTGACCCAACATTATCAGTGACTAGACATACAGATTCGAAACCAGGTCTCCCTAATCATAGGCCAGGACTCTAGCCACAATGCAGCACACTGCCTCTCTGTCTCTTTTTGCTGTATTTATTATTTTTATTGTATATCTTTACAAGCAATGGTGCATTTTAAGGCACAATCGTATGTATGTTTAGACAGAAAAAAAAGTCTGACATCTCCCACCATTCCCCAGCCAGCAATGCTATGCTGGCTGGGAAATGCTGGGAGATGTCGGACTTTTTTTCTGTCTAAACATGCACAGGATTGTACCTTCAGTCTTCATCGTAAGCCACCTTGTGTATTATTATTTTTTTAATAGAAAGGCAGGATGTCAACTTTGATGATAAATAATACAGTTTATGTCTGTGTGATGAAATGACAGAGGTGACTCGTTGTTACATCTCAAAATGTCCACTTTTCTGTTTGTTTTAAATGCATGGTGCTGGTTATTTCTTTTGACACGATGGATTTTTTTTCTTATACAATCAAGGAAGGATGTCAATCCTGATAAAGTAATATCCGTGTAATAAAATGAGCAGAGAACTTGTTACGGTGTAGGCAGTTTTTAATAATGACATCTCAGACATTCACTGTTGTCGTTTTTTCAAAACACACAATGCTAATTAGTCATTTTGACACTAGAAGAGAGCTCAGCCAATGAGTTGTCCTAGAAGAAAGGATGCTGGACCCACAATCCAGGCAGGAAACAGCCCATATCGTTTGACATGGAAGATCTGAGGTTCAGGTTGTCGAGTGGAATTCCTCCCCACCTAAATATCAAAAAAGGTGGCTGATATTCTGAGCGTAGAGCTTCCGATTTTCTCGCTTCAGCTTTCATTCTGATAGTGACCATTTTAATGGCTCAGAGACTTCCTCCCATTCAGCATCCTTTGGAGAATGATTTCAATCCAGCTGGGCTCGCGGATGCATTTAATCCAGCCATGTTTGTGCTTCCGCTTGAGATTCAATGGCTGGTACTCGTTGCCGCGGGCTTTGGTGCGGACCTGCTGGCTAATCCAGGGTGCTGCCAGGCCAGGGAGATCTGGGGAGACCCTCAAAGGCTCCAGAGACAGGCAGGGGTTGAGAGTCCGTCTCCACAGTGTGGAGAAAACAGAACAGATTCTGCGCTGGTAAATAACCGAGGCTGAGGCTCACCAAATCAAGAGGAGAGATCTGGGGATGCATAGTGAGAAAACAAAGATGGAAAGGAAGGAAAGGTTCCTCCTGTGCAAGCACCGGGTCATTACTGACCCCTAGAGGGACGCCACTTTCGCTGGCGTTTTCATGGCAGACTGTGACGGGGTGGTTTGCCATTGCCTTCCCCAGTCGTGACTACCTTTCCCCCGGCAAGCTGGGTACTCATTTTACCGACCTCGCAAGGATGGAGGGCTGAGTCGACCCGAGCCGGCTACCTGGGACCCAGCTTCTGCTGGGATCGAACTCAGGTCGTGGGGAGAGTTCGGTTGCAAAGCTAAAAAGTATTAATATTGCTTCATATTATTATTATTACATTTATTTGTTTATTCATAATACTTATATACTGCTTAATATAATAAAATCTCTAAGTGGTTTACATATAAATATTAAAAATCACTATTTAAAATAATTTCAACCACAATAACAATGTTTAAAAAGGGTTGTTTATTTAATTTTTTATCACTCTCCTCAGCCAAAAAGTCTCCTAGAACAGTTTACATGCAATTAGTTACACAAGACAGGCCCAGCCCACAGGCTTACGATGTCAAAATACACGACACACAAGCAAAAAGGCAGGGAAGAGGAAAAATGAAGTCATCTTTCCGCAGGGTTATCCTGTCCTTCCTCCAAGGAGCGCAAAGTGGTGTACAGGGGTCTCCCCCGGCCCCATTTTATCCTCAAAACAATCTCAGAGGCTCCAAATCACCCAGAGACACTCTGTGCGTGCTCAGAGGCTCCAAATCACCCAGAGATGCTCTGTGCGTGCTCAGAGGCTCCAAATCACCCAGAGATGCTCTGTGTGTGCTCAGAGGCACCCAGAGTGTCTGGGTGGAAACTGACCGCATACAGCCCCAGAGCAGTTCTGATTCTGAGGAGGATCAGCAATCCGTGGGAGAGGAGCTGGCTCATCCCTCACAGGCACAGCAGCTGGCAGAGATTCCTCCTGCCGGCATTCATGGGAGAGAGAGTGACCCTGGCAGTGAGAAAGTGCGGGAACGGGGCTTGCTCGACGCAGACGCAGAGAGTGACGAGCGATGGAGGGCGCGGAAAGGAGGCGTAGCGCCTGTTTGGCACACAAGCAATGGCCGCGTCCCGTGGACCCAAGGGAAAGAGGGAGGATCTCTCCCCAGCCCATAAGTTCAGGGTCTTCCCATGATTCTCCTTCAAATGGGGACCAACTGCCTACCCGGAGCATAGGCTACTCCTCTGTTCCTTGCTTAGTCGCTGGTGATTAGCATCTGAAAGAGTCATTAAGTTGTAAAAGGATTAAAGCCTTGAAAAGAATCCTTTTGTCTGTGTCTTGAGTTGGCTATTGGAGTCTACTGGAAGAGGCCGCTAGGGCGCTCCTGACACAGAGGCTCCAAATCACCCAGAGGCGCTTTGTGCGTGCTAAGCAGCACCAAATCACCCAGAGGTGCAATGTGTGTGCTCAGTGGCTCCAAACCACCCAGAGGCACTCTGTGCGTGCTCAGCGGCGCCAGAAAGAGTGAAGCGGCTGGGCCAAAGCCAAAAGGCCAAAGCCGAAAGGACACTCAGCTGTGGATGTGTCTGGTGGTGAAAAGAAAGTCCGATGCTGTAAAGAACAATATTGTTTAGGAACATGGAATGTAAGATCAATGAATCAAGGTAAGCTGGACGTGGTCAAGCATGAGATGGCAAGATTGAACATCGACATCTTGGGAATCAGCGAACTAAAATGGACAGACATGGGTGAATTTAATTCAGGTGACCATTATATCTACTACTGCGGGCAAGAATCCCTTAGAAGAAATCGAGTAGCCCTGATAGTTAACAAAAGGGTGGGAAAAGCAGTACTGGGGTACAATCTCAAAAATGACAGCATGATCTCAGTACGAATCCAAGGCAAACCATTCAACATCACAGTAATTCAAGTCTATGCCCCAACCACTGATGCCGTAGAAGCTGAGGTTGATCGGTTCTATGAAGACCTACAACACCTTCTTGAACTAACACCAAAAAAAATGTCACAAGAGGCGACTCTACACATGGACATCGCCAGATGGTCAATATCGAAATCAGATTGATTATGTCCTTTGCAGCCAAAGATGGAGAAGCTCTATACAGTCAGTAAAAACAAGACCTGGAGCTGACTGTGGCTCAGATCATGAGCTGCTTCTTGCAAAATTTTGGCTTAAATTGAAGAACTTTGGGAAAACCAGTAAACCATTCAGGTATGACCTAAATCATATCCCTTGTGAATATACAGTGGAGGTGAGGAATAGATTTAAGTGATTAGACCTGATAGACAGAGTGCCTGAGGACCTATGGACGGAGGTCCGTAACATTGTTCAGAAGGCAGCAACTCAATCCATCCCAAAGAAAAAGAAATGCAAGAAAGCAAAGTGGCTGTCTGATGAGGCTTTACAAGTAGCTGAGGAAAGAAGGGAAGCGAAAAGCAAGGGAGAAAGGGGAAGATATACCCAACTGAATGCAGAGTTCCAGAGAATAGCAAGGAGAGACAAGAAGGCCTTCTTAAATGAACAATGCAAAGAAATCGAGGAAAACAACAGAATGGGAAAGACTAGAGATCTCTTCAAGAAAATTGGAGATCTCAAGGGAACATTTTGTGCAAAGATGGGCATGATAAAGGACAAAGAAGGCAGGGACCTAACAGAAGCAGATGAGATTAAGAAGAGGTGGAAAGAATACACAGAAGAACTATACAGGAAAGATCTTAATGTCCCAGATAGTCATGATAGTGCGGTCACTGAACTGGAGCCGGACATCCTAGAGAGTGAAGTCAAGTGGGCCTTAGGAAGCATTACTAACAACAAAGCTAGCGGAGATGACAGTATTCCAGCTGAGCTATTTAAAATCCTAAAAGATGATGCTGTTAAAGTGCTGCATTCAATATGCCAACAAATCTGGAACACTCAACAGTGGCCACAAGACTGGAAAGGGTCAGTTTACATTCCAATTCCAAAGAAGGGCAATGCCAAAGACTGTTCAAACTACCGTACAATTGCGCTCATTTCACATGCCAGCAAGGTTATGCTCAAAATCCTACAAGCTAGGCTTCAGCAGCATGTGAACCGAGAACTACCGGAAGTACAAGCTGGGTTTTGAAGAGGCAGAGGAACTAGAGATCAAATCGCCAACATTCGCTGGATCATGGAGAAAGCAAGAGAATTCCAGAAAAACTTCTATTTCTGCTTCATTGACTACACTAAAGCCTTTGATTGTGTGGATTACAACAAACTGTGGCAAATTCTTAGAGATGGGAGTACCAGACCACCTTACCTGTCTCCTGAGAAACCTGTACAAGGGTCAAGAATCAACAGTAAGAACCAGACATGGAACAACCGATTGGTTCAAAATTGGGAAAGGAGTACGACAAGGCTGCATATTGTCGCCCTGCTTATTTAACTTATATGCAGAGTGCATCATGAGAAACGCCGGGTTGGATGAATCACACTGTTGCACAAAATGCTAGTTTCGCCCCCTGGAGGCTAGTCCAATTTGCCCCAAAGAGGAGAGTCAACTTCAGGCTGGGTCCAACTCGATTTTATTGTTTGCAAACAGTTCGACAAAGGAGCTCACGCTCAAAGCAGAGTCGACCCTGGGCGACCTCCGCGCTACAGTTTATCACTTAGCTTGCATTCCTCAGCCAGCGTGTTACTTTTGATTGGTTGCCAGCGGTTTGCTTGGCAACCTTATCTTAGGGTTACTGTCTGCTCATTCCAGGCATGCGCAGCTCTTACAGTACTATGTGCTGCTTAAGACACATACAATGGCTTTTAGGTTACATTTTTACTACAATTCCCCCCTCAAAAGGCTTTTCTCAAATTTATACTCTCTTTGGTCCCGCGGTGGACTATGCACTTAAAGGCGCAAACTATTATTGCTGTGGCATTGATGGTTTTCTCTAAACAGCAAGTGAGGCCTAGGACGCCTTTGTTCTAGCTACTAGAATGTTGACAACAAAAACACTTTTTTTTTGAACTTTTGGAACTCAGTTTTGTTCCGTTCATCAGGAACCCTTGAAAGGAGAGCGCCCTCTTTCTGTAGAGCTACTTGAGTCCTTTCAGGGGTTCATTATTCCAACGGTGCCCTTCAGGTGGGTCAGCTTCCGGTGTGACCCTCTCTGGTGCGGGTGATGCCTTTATTCAGTGTGATGAATCCACTTCTTTTCTTTGGCGACTTTCATAGCAATGGGAGTGGTAAGTAGGATCTGAAACAGACCCTTCTGCTTCTTGGTAGGTGGTTCATCTTTCTAGGACTGGATTAGCACCCAATCTCTGGGACTGAGATTATGCACTGGAGCATCTAAAGGCCAGGATTGGTGCGGTGTCGCAAACCTGTGAAAACAAAACAGACTGCAAGGCAGTAATGTTAGAAAAAGAGACTCCGTAACTGTTGGCGTCTCAAGTTACATAAAAGCCCGAGTGGCGAAAAATGTAGGCAGAGCAAAAAGAAAATCATACTGATGTGCTCATGACTAACAGTTTAGTAAGCTGATACTGACTGTTTATTGGCTATTGACTTGGTGAGCCGATGTACTAACTGTTTCATTGGTTACTAGTAAGAACAATAGAAGCAATATGGTATAAAAGGCTTTTGCACACGTGTCTCGAGGTCCAGACTGCTCTGCACCCGTTTTGCAAAACGTTTCAATAAAATAGTGTTGGATCCACTGCTGCCTGCCTGGCATCCTTTCCTTCTAAACCGAAAGCAAGGACTATTTTTATCTAACAATTTGGTGCCGTGACTCGGATCCTGCTTCGGGGCGCGTCCCCTTCGCGCTGAGCCGAGGGGCCACGGAGGAGAAGTGGCCACAGGCGGTTGTTTACACTGCCTTCTCCTCACGATGGCGGCGGCAGAGGCGCTCGGGGACCAACGCCAGAGGAAGAGGGAGACGTTATCACTCCTTTTAGGCACCGGCAGTGGATCAATAAGCAGCTGGATGCAGCTGCGGGCGGGACAGAAGAGGCTTTTGGGGTAAGTGAAACAGCTTACATTAGGGGATAAACGCGGGACGGTGGTGTGTTTGTGCTTGTGTGAGACGCCTACGGGCGAAGCGAGTGGGGAGCCCCGATCTGCATTTCCTTACCCCGGAGACGGGCTAGGTCAGAGGAGGGCGAAGCGCAAGAATTGCTGACTGAAATTCCCACCGTCATGGGCGGGTCCCAATCTAAGTCTGCGAAGAAGTCCCATACGCCCTTGGAGTGTTGTTTGCGCAATTGGTCACGTTTTAAGCAAGATTATAGAACTAAGATGACAAAGGATCATCTTGCCTTTTTTTGCACTCGGGAATGGCCAGTATTAGAACCCAAATGGCCACCTGAGGGGTCTTTTGACCCAACCTTGGTATCTGATGTGCGAACAACAGTAGCACAGAGGAGAAGTTGGGACCAGTTCCCTTATATTGATTCGTGGGCAACTTGTGTACCCCTCGGCGGCAGGCCCGCCCCATGGGTAATTAAATGTATATCCTTGGCCCTCCCTGTGATAACTAAGAAAAAAATTGACCTTCCCTATTAGAGAGGTCCCCGACTCTACCGCCCAATATCCTCAAGAGACGTTGTTTGTTTATGTCCCATTCACGACATCTGACTTGTATAATTGGAAACAATTTAACCCCTCCTTTGAGGAGGACCCCAGTCCATTGTTGTCCTTAATAGAAAATGTGAGGCTCACACACAATCCTACCTGGGACGACACACAGATGTTATTAAACACTTGTTTCCTTAGTCAGAAACCGATTATTCTTGCCGGCGCGCGCCAAGCTTAGGGAGGAGCTCCCCCTCGTGACCGAAGATCAGATAGCAGCAGTGTTGCCTTTAAGACAGCCTGATCGGAGACTAGCCACCGCTGCACAAAGGCAGAGGCATGCCGTATTTTCGGCTCATTTTAGCAGGCATGAGACAAGCTGCGCAGAGGGCCCCAATTTGCAAAAAGTTCTGACTTTAAAACAAGACAAAAACGAGCCTCCTGCCATGTTCCTCCGAAGGCTAAGGGAAGCCTTCACCAAATATACTGACATTGACTTGAATGATCCAAATAATTTAAGGATCCTCACGACTCAGTTCGTGGGAAATAGCTGCCAGAACATCAGAAAGAAGTTGCAAAAAGTTGAAGTAGCTCAAAAGGTTTATGAGAGGCGAGAAGAAGAAAAAGGGGAAAAAAAAGAAAAAGACAAGAAGCAGGCCAAGCTCCTTGCTGCGGTTCTTAAACCTGACAAAGAGGGAGCTAGAAAGGGGAGGAAAGGGGGAAGGAAGGGATCTCCCCTGGGGAAAGATCAATGTGCCTTTTGTAAGAAAATGGGGCACTGGAAGCGTGACTGTGAGGCTTTGAAGCAGAAAGAGAGAGGGGAAAATACAAGAGGAGCGCAGAGAGTTCTGTATGAACAAAAAAGAGATTAAGACAGACCGGGGCCCGGCCCCCTCTTAGCCGTCTCTGAGGCAAGACGGGACCCCATGGTCAAAATAAAGGTTGGGGGCCGCTCCTACAAAGCCCTTGTAGACACAGGGGCCGCCCCGTCCGTCCTCCCCCTCAGTGAGCCCCCAACGGGAGGTGGGGGGTTCACCACCATAATGGGGGTCGAGGGAAGGGCAACCCAAGTGCCCCTCTCTCGTCCCCTGTTCACCAAGGTTGGGAAAACACACCTAGAACATGCATTTGTCTGTACCCCCTCCTGTCCGGTGGCATTGCTAGGGAGGGACTCATTGACTAAACTCCAAATTGAGATTGCTTTTACTCCTGACGGAAGGATGGAGATACGGCTCCCTAAACAGCAGAGTAGTAACTACCAAATGGCCCTTTTAAAGGTTGCAGAAAAATCCACCCCAGAGGCCACCGAGGACTGGAGCCTAATAGAAAACAGAGTCAACCATCTAGGGGGGGTTATAAAGTGTCAAAAGAAAAAGTACAGTTGGCCCAACCAACGGTAAAATTCCTAGGCCACCACTTAACTAAAAGGACTCGGAGCCTAGGGCAAGAAAGAGTCGGAGTCATCCGTGACACTCCTGTCCCTAAGTCCCCCCACGAATTGAGGGCCTACCTGGGGTTGACCGGATTCTGCCGACTATGGATAGCAAACTATGGGGAAACAGCGCGGCCGCTGCATGAGGCGCTGCAGAAAGAATAAATAAGTCTTTCCTCAGTCTTAAAGCTGCTCTTGTGTCACCACCCGCACTGGCCATACCAAATCCCAGCCGGCCATTTAGACTTTATGCGCATGAAAATAAGGGCATAGCTTGAGGAGTGCTTTGCCAGCGAAAAAGGCCCTCTTGGAGACCAGTGGGATATTATTCCAAAGTCCTAGATGTCGTAGCATGAAGATGGCCAAGTTGCCTAAGAGCAGTAGCGGCAGCAGCTCTGATCTGTACCAAAGCCGAGAGAATGACGATGGGAGGACCCATTGAAGTTTGGGTGCCGCATGGAGTGCCGCAAATTTTGAGATCAGGAGGAGGAAGCAAATTTCTCAACGCAGCCCGGCATTCCCGATATGAAATAGGTTTACTGACAAACGAAAACCTCACTTTTAAGGCTTGCTCTAGCTTTAATATCGCCACACTACTGCCAACATTACTGGGCACAAACGGATCAGGACTCCCAGATCATGACTGCCTTGAAGTATTAGACCTAGACACCAAAGGCCGACCGGACCTTGAGGATGAACCAATAGAGGGAGCCAGAGATCTGTTTGTAGATGGGTCTAGCTATATGCTGGATGGAAGGCGCTACACAGGAGCGGCCCTCTAGACAAAAATGTGCACGAAGAAAGGTTGCCTCCTCATTTCTCCGCCCAATCCGCTAAGTTGGTAGCCTTAACAAGAGCCCTGCAGGCAAGCAAAAGGAAGCGAGTATACCGATAGCAAAAATGCCTTCGCCGTTGTGCATGCTCATGGGCAACTGTAGAAAGAGAAGGGATTCCTTACAGCAAACAGACCTCCAGTGGCTAATGGCGGCCTAATAGTAGATCTTCTAGATGCCCTCCAGCTACACTCACAAGTAGCTGTTGTCCACGTCCGAGCCCATGGGAAAGAAAAAGAGGAAAAATGGAGACAGGGAAACCAGAAGGCAGATGAGGCCGCAAAAAGAGCAGCCAAAGAGGGAATCCAAGGAACATTCCTCATTCTACCCAAAAGAAAAGAGCGCCCCACATACTCCCCTGCTGAGTTACGGATGGCACAAGAACACGGAATAAGTCCCTGCGACGACAGATGGATCCAGATGACAGATGGAAGACTGCTTCTTCCACAGACCCTGCAGAGGGTTGTTCTAAAACACGTTCACCATTCTCTTGGACACCCTGGAGCATCAGCCATGATTGACTATTGCAAGAGGCTGTTTGTCTCCCCTAGCATAACTGTATGTGCCCACCGACTGGCCGCAACCTATAAAGTCTGCCAGAAAACCAACCCTCCCAGGGCACCCCCTCCTCCAAAAGGAGGGCGACCATGGGCCTACTATCCTTTCCAGAGGGTGCAAATTGATTTTGCTGAGATGCCACCATGTAGGGGTTACAGGTATTTGCTTGTAATAGTATGTCAAATGACAAGGTAGATAAAGGCGTTTCCATGCAGAAACTGCCAAGCTAAAACTGTTGTTGCTAAATTGTTACAGGAGGTGGTGCCCCGGTTCTCCCTGCCCGAAGTTATAGAGTCCGATCAAGGCTCACATTTCACCTCAGTTATTACACGGGGGACGGCACAAGCTCTAGGAGTAGAGTGGCATTTACATTGCCCCTGGAGGCCCCAGGCAAGTGGACAGGTTGAAAGAATCAATCGGAGCCTCAAGGAGACTTTAACCAAACTCCAACGAGGGGTGAAGCTCACTTGGGTTGAGGCTCTGCCAATAGCTTTAACGAAGCTTCGAAGGATGCCAAGAAAAGACATAAAATTGTCCCCCTTCGAACTGATGTTTAGGTTCCCGCCTCGGGTACACTGCGAAAGGAGGGAGGAAGTCAAGTGGGAGGTGGGTGATCAGATGCTAAGAGATCAGTTGACTTCTCTACAGTCTGTTCTTTCACAGCTACGAGCTTATTCCGTTCCGTTACAGAGACTGCCGGTAGATGCACCTATCCATCTCTTCCAGACGAGAGACGAGGTGTTGCTAAAAAAGTGAAATAAAGAAGCTTTAAAGGAAGGGTGAGAGGGGCCTTATTTGGTGAGACCAACCAGCCACGCGTGTGTAAAGCTTGTGGGTTCTAGCAAATGGACACATTGCAGCCAGATAAAGCCATTTAGGCGACCCTTGCTTCCTTCTGTCACCTGGAAAGAACAGAAAGACACGGGCAACAGTCCTTTGCTCCCTGGCACCCCTCCGGAAGCTGCCAGGGACACAGGCGAAGAAGCCATCCAGGAGCCACAATCACCTGTAATATACAAGTCACAACATCTGGGAGAAGCTCGAGATCGAATTACAAAAAACTTGTAATATGAAGCAAGTATTGTGGGTGTTGTTGGTAACGTTAGTCAAAAAATATTAACATAGATGGTGATACCTCAAGGACTTGGGCTTGACAGCTTTAAGATAAAACCCCGAAATGTCACACCTACAGCCCTCAGACCACTTCTGGTACAGATCCCTGAGAAAGAGAGGCGTCCCTGGAGAACCAGGTTAGGGATCTCAATAACAGAAGAAACTGATAATGTGTAGTTAGAGTAGATAAAGTATACAGCCAAGTCTTTAAATAAGTCTGACTGTTTTGTTTGTGCCACAGAGAGATCTGTAGCAAAGGTGCTACCCTTTCCACTAGGATGGAACACTCCTTCCCTCCTCACCTGTGTGATCCGTTTGTTCCAGCACCCTAACGCATGGGGAGAAAAAAAGTGCCAGACTCTCAATAAACTATACCCGTGATGCTATAAAGAGATTGGCTGAGCAACTAAATGCCACCAGCCAAATGGCTTGGGAAAATCGGCGTGTTCTTGATATGTTAGCAGAAAAAAGAGGGGTTTGTGTCATGCTAAGTGGACGGTGTTGCACCTTCATCCCTAACAACACTGCCCCAGATGGCATGGTAACAAGGGCTTTGCAGAGCCTCACCGCCTTGTCTGAAGAATTAGCCAAGAATTCAGAGATTAACAACCCCGTGACTGCCTGGTTAGAGAGATAGTTTGAAAAATAGAAACACCTAGCAGCCTCAATCCTTATTTCGCTTGTAGTGATGATAGGAGTTATAGTGTTATTTAGTTGTTGCATTATCCCCTGTGTTAAAGGCTTATCCCAGCGATTGATAAAAACCGCTCTGTCAAAACAGATGCTCTTGCTTTATTGTACCAATAAAGAGGCTCCGTTTTAAACGCTTTAAGACATGAATAAAGACTTAAAGGAGGGAATTGTTAGAAAAAGAGACTCCGTAACTGTTGGCGTCTCAAGTTACATAAAAGCCCGAGTGGCGAAAAATGTAGGCAGAGCAAAAAGAAAATCATACTGACGTGCTCATGACTAACAGTTTGGTAAGCTGATACTGACTGTTTATTGGCTATTGACTTGGTGAGCCGATGTACTAACTGTTTCATTGGTTACTAGTAAGAACAATAGAAGCAATATGGTATAAAAGGCTTTTGCACACGTGACTCGAGGTCCAGACTGCTCTGCACCCGTTTTGCAAAACGTTTCAATAAAATAGTGTTGGATCCACTGCTGCCTGCCTGGCATCCTTTCCTTCTAAACCGAAAGCAAGGACTATTTTTATCTAACAGTAACACAATCTTGAATCTTAAAACTCTTACTTCTAAATTTACATTTAAGCTGTCAGCCATAGGTAATATCCGAGGTGGGCGCTTATAGAACGTTTAAAGGGTGTCAATTTAATACTTCCCTTGGGGGCGCACCGTACTCGAGTCAAGGTGATTGGCAAGGCCTGTGGCCTTTCAACTTAATCTTTAAACAAATTTTAATGAGCATTGTCTTTAAGGTGCGGTTCATCTTCTCAACTTGACTTGTAGATTGAGGTTTCCAAGGGGGGTGTAGCTTCTAGTTAGTTTGTTATGCCTGGGCCACTACTTGCGTCATTTGTCCAACAAAATGGGGCCCCTGATTTGATTCACTCTCTTTAGGTAACAAGAGCTTGGGGATTACTTTTTAACAGGATCTTGGCTACTGTCTGAGCAGTGCAGTCAATTGCCTTTATCATTACTAGCAGGTACCGATAGCCACCCCTTCATGGATCACTGCCTTGTTGTGGCGAAGGGGCTTGCGTAACTCAGTGAAGCCATAAGCTATGCCGTGCAGGGCCACCCAAGACGGACAGGTCATGGCAGAGAGTTCTGACAAAATGTGGTCCACTGGAGAAGGAAATGGCAACCCACTCCAGTATTCTTGCCAAGAAAACCCCATGGAACGTATCACAAGGCTAAAAGAGATGACGCCGGAAGATGAGCCCCTCAGGTCGGAAGGTGTCCAATATGCTACTGGGGAAGAGCAGAGGGTATTTCCAAGTAGCGCCAGAAAGAGTGAAGCGGCTGGGCCAAACCCGAAAGGACACTCAGCTGTGGATGTGTCTGGTGGTGAAAAGAAAATCCGATGCTGTAAAGAACAATATTGTTTCGGAACCTGGAATGTCAGATCAATGAATCAAGGTAAGCTGGAGGTGGTCAAACATGAGATGGCAAGATTGAACATCGACATCTTGGGAATCAGCGAACTAAAATGGACAGGCATGGGCGAATATAATTCAGGTGACCATCATATCTACTATTGTGGGCAAGAATCCCTTAGAAGAAATGGAGTAGCACTCATAGTCAACAAAAGGGTGGGAAAAGCAGTACTGGGGTACAATCTTAAAAATGATAGAATGATCTCAGTATGCATCCAAGGCAAACCATTCAACATCACAGTAATTCAAGTCTATGCCCCAACCACTGAGGCCGAAGAAGCTGAGGTTGATCGGTTCTATGAAGACCTACAACACCTTCTAGAACTAACACCAAAAGAAGACATCCTCTTCATCATAGGGGATTGGAATGCTAAAGTAGGAAGTCAAGAAATCACCGGGATAACAGGCAAGCATGGCCTTGGTGTACAAAATGAAGCAGGACAAAAGCTAATAGAGTTTTGCCAAGAGAACATGCTGATCATAGCAAACACTCTTTTCCAACAGCACAAGAGGCGACTCTACACATGGACATCACCAGATGGTCAATATCGAAATCAGATTGATTATGTCCTTTGCAGCCAAAGATGGAGAAGCTCCATACAGTCAGTAAAAACAAGACCTGGAGCTGACTGTGGCTCAGATCATGAGCTGCTTCTTGCAAAATTTCGGCTTAAATTGAAGAACGTCGGGAAAACCACTAAACCGTTCAGGTATGACCTAAATCATATCCCTTATGAATATACAGTGGAGGTGAGGAATAGATTTCAGGGATTAGACCTGATAGACAGAGTGCCTGAGGAACTATGGACGGAGGTCCGTAACATAGTTCAGGAGGCAGCAACTAAATCCATCCCAAAGAAAAAGAAATGCAAGAAAGCAAAGTGGCTGTCTGATCCGGCTTTACAAGTAGCTCACGAAAGAAGGGAAGCGAAAAGCAAGGGAGAAAGGGGAAGATATACCCAACTGAATGCAGAGTTCCAGAGAATAGCAAGGAGAGACAAGAAGGCCTTCTTAAGTGAACAATGCAAAGAAATCGAGGAAAACAACAGAATGGGAAAGACTAGAGATCTCTTCAAGAAAATCGGAGATCTCAAGGGAACGTTTTGTGCAAAGATGGGCATGATAAAGGACAAAGAAGGCAGGGACGTAACAGAAGCAGATGAGATTAAGAAGAGGTGGAAAGAATACACAGAAGAACTATCCAGGAAAGATCTGAATGTCCCTGATAGCCATGATAGTGCGGTCACTGAACTTGAGCCGGACATCCTAGAGAGTGAAGTCAAGTGGGCCTTAGGAAGCATTAGTAACAATAAAGCTAGCGGAGATGACAGTATTCCAGCCGAGCTATTTAAAATCCTAAAAGATGATGCTGTTAAAGTGCTGCATTCAATATGCCAACAAATCTGGAACACTCAACAGTGGCCACAAGACTGGAAAAGGTCAGTTTACATTCCAATTCCAAAGAAGGGCAACGCCAAAGAGTGTTCAAACTACCGCACCATTGCGCTCATTTCACATGCCAGCAAGGTGATGCTCAAAATCCTACAAGCTAGGCTTCAGCAGTATGCGAACCGAGAACTACCGGAAGTACAAGCTGGGTTTAGAAGAGGCAGAGGAACTAGAGATCAAATCGCCAACATTCGCTGCATCATGGAGAAAGCAAGAGAATTCCAGAAAAACGTCTATTTCTGCTTCATTGACTACGCTAAAGCCTTTGATTGTGTGGATCACAACAAACTGTGGCAAATTCTTAAAGTGATGGGAGTACCAGACCACCTTACCTGTCTCCTGAGAAACCTGTACGAGGGTCAAGAAGCAACAGTAAGAACCAGACATGGAACAACCGAGTGGTTCAAAATTGGGAAAGGAGTACGACAAGGCTGCATATTGTCACCCTGCTTATTTAACTTATATGCAGAGTACATCATGAGAAATGCTGGGTTGGATGAATCAGAGGTCGGAATTAAGATTGCTGGGAGAATTATCAACAACCTCCGATATGCAGACGATACCACCCTAATGGCAGAAAGCGAAGAGGATCTAAAGAGCCTCTTGTTGAGGGTGAAAGTGGAGAGTGCAAAAGCTGGTTTGAAACTCAACATTAAAAAAACTAAGATCATGGCATCTGGCCCCATCACTTCCTGGCATATAGAAGGGGAAGAAATGGAAGCAGTGACAGATTTTACTTTCTTGGGCTCCAAGATCACCGCAGATGGTGACTGTAGCCATGAAATTAAAAGACGCTTGCTCCTTGGGAGGAAAGCTATGGCCAACCTAGACAGCATAGTAAGAAGCAGAGACATCACCTTGCCGACAAAGGTCCGTCTAATCAAAGCTATGGTTTTCCCAGTAGTAATGTATGGCTGTGAGAGCTGGACTATAAGGAAGGCTGAGCGCCGAAGAATTGATGCTTTCGAACTGTGGTGCTGGAGAAGACTCCTACGAGTCCCCTGGACTGTAAGGAGGTCAAATCAGTCCATCCTAAAGGAAATCAACCCTGAGTGCTCATTGGAAGGACAGATAATGAAGGTGAAGCTCCAATATTTTGGCCACCTAATGCGAAGAGAAAACTCCCTGGAAAAGACCCCGATGCTGGGAAAGACTGAAGGCAAAAGGAGAAGGGGACGGCAGAGGATGAGATGGCTAGATAGCATCACGGATGCAATGAATATGAACTTGAGCACGCTCCGGGAGAGAGCAGAGGACAGGAAGGCCTGGCGTGCTATGGTCCATGGGGTCACGAAGAGTCGGACACGACTGAACGACTGAACAACAACAACAACCGATAGCCATGAGTCTGGGGCAACTCTGAAAAGTCAATTTGAAATCTCTGAAAAGGATAGTAAGCGCATGGGCGACTTCTCATTTGAGCTGGGGGCTCAAACATCTTTGCATCATTTTTGAGGCACAAAGGGCAGTCAGCCACTGTTCTCAGGTCTTGGTCTAACCTGAAGGAGGTGCTATCTGCCTCGGGCGCACCCAAAATCAGGGTGTTAAAGGGGGATGATCCCTTTATTAGCTAACCATAATTTTTGAACTTCTCAATGAGCGGCTTCAAGCCTGCACAGGTGGCTTTCTTCAGAGGATACTGCCTCACGCACACAGGGCTCTCCCTTTTTAAAGAAGATTTTAATTTGTGTTATGCATTTGGTCGGGCAGGGGTTCTGTCTGCCCACACACATGGATCAACATTCTCTAAAATCTCAGTCTCTTTGGCCTCTGACACAATCTTGATTGCTTGAAAGGCCATTTGATAGTTTGAGCCCTGCATTGCTGGCAGCTGTACTACAATCTGATTATCACGGAAGAAGATTTTAGCTTGCAGTTTTGTTAACAAGTCCCGCTCCATGAGGGCAACCAGGTATGCAGATGAAACTATAAAGGCATGTTCCAGTATGTTATTTCCAGTCTTCGTGAGGAGGGGCTTACACATGGGCAATTTAGTTTTTTTTTTTTCCCTTTAATTCTTTTTACAGTTACATGCTTCCCACTTTTTCTCGCTGGTGGGCTTCATAGGGATCATAGAAAATGTGGCTTCAGTATCTACTAGGGCCTCACAGTCCTTGCCACCAACCCTTACTTTTACCTTGGGATTCTCCAGAGCATTTGTTTGTAGGGTGGTGGCCCTTCAGCTAGACTCCCCCCCAGCTCCGGAGGGGAGCTCTGCCCACGTTTGGCAGCCTTCAGGGTGAGTCTCTTTTCTCTTCTCTTTTAACTCTGGAAAATCTTTCTTCTAGTGGCTCATCTTTTGACAATACGCACATTTATTGAGCCCCGGTTGGCCCTTTCCTTTTCTGCCTCTCCCCCCCACTGTGGTCGCTTCTGTGCTCTCAAGCCGCGGTTTATATCTCTGCCCATGGTGGCTGCCAGCATTGCCTTTTCCTTTTTTCAGGAATGGCACTTTTTTATGTGCTCTCATGTGCACCATAGCTCTAAAAACTTCATGATCTGGGGTCTGATAAGGCTAAAGCAGGCGGTGATATTAAGGCTTGCTTCAATTTAAGAAAAGCCTTTTTTATTTTAATTGTCCACTTCTAGTGGGTAATATTTTTGTTAAAGCTTCATACGGGGGCTTCGCCCCTTTTTATGGCTACTATAGCCTCCTTCTTGTAACAGGCACACTTATCTTTTGGCTTGCCTGTTCTGCAGATCATGTTTCAAATTCTCTGTGCCATGCACCAGTTTTAACTCTTTGTCTTCTCTGCAAGTTAGGCTGCTTGCCATTGCTTCAACAGAGACTCACTTGCTTAGATCTTCTTACTAATCTCAACAGCACACATTTGGGATACGTTTTCTTTTTTTTTAAGCCTTTTTGTCTGCTACTTTCTTCTGCCTTCTTTTATACCTTTTTCATATCATTAAAATCTTACACCATGACTGGAAAACATTTGTTTTGCATCGTAGGGCATGGTGGAGCAGATCTAACAATTATACTGCTCCTCTGACTGCATGGTCAGGGTCTATCAAAATCAAGGGAAGGGCATTTTCATACATGCAAAGAGTTCCAAGCCACCATTTTTGCATCAGCAACTCCACACTGCATGAGTTTTGGCAGAGTGTCAGGTTTGCCTCTGAGCAAATGGAACGTCAGAACAGTTCAGATTTTGAGAAAGAGCTGGAACACATGGGGCAGGAACTTTCTTAGGCTTCAGAAACAAAGCTGGGCTTAGAAGTATCACGGGAGAGTGGGGGACTCTTTCCCTCTCACCTCTTAAGTTAAGAGAATTTGCTGCCCCCCTTTTTAAAGGGAAACTAACTTTCGTGGTTTCTCTTTGAACTTTTTGAAGGCTGTTTCCTTTGTAGTCTGTGAATCTCTAGCAATTTGCATATGTGTGCTTCATTAGGGTAAATGAAATCAAAGCTTTGGAAATCATAGCATCATAGAATACTAGGGTTGGAAGGGGCTTACAAGGCCATCGAGTCCAACCCCCTGCTCACTGCAGGAATCCAAATCAGAGCATCCCTGACAGATGGCTGTCCAGCGTTGTCTCCAGTGTGGGAGAGCCCACCACCTCCCTAGGTAATGGGTTCCATTGTCATATTGCTCTAACAGTTAGGACGTTTCTCTTGATGTTCAGCTGGAATCCAGCTTCCTGTCACTTGAGCCTATTATTCCGTGTCCTGCACTCTGGGATGCTCGAGAAGAGATCCTGGCCTTCCTCTCTGGGACAACCTTTTAAGTACTTGAGGAGTGGTATCAGATCTCCCCTCAGTCTTCTCTTCTCAAGGCTAAATATACCCAGTTCTTTCAGTCAAATGCAGCTTTTTATCTGAGTGTTGAAATCACAAATCAAACTGTACACTGAGCTGATCACAAACAAACACACAATCTACAACAACGGGAGTTTAAGGCTATGACAAGCCTCACAGTACTTTTTATGGCAAGTCTTTAACTGTCCAAAGTTCCAGTCCATGTGCAGAGTGCCTCTAACAAAGAAGGCTTTGGGCCATAAAGAAGGGATGTTCTTAACAAAAGCTCTGTGTCTCTTCATCAGTTCGAATGGGGAAGGTGTAACCTTACACCTCTTCTAGATTCCTCCACAGGTAAGAACAGAGCAGTGCTGCTCAGCTTTCCAGCTGTGATGCTTTTCTTGTTTTTTTGAAATCTCACTCTTTTGTCAGGTCTTCACAGACACCTTCCAGCCTCTCTGCTTGCTAAGGCTAAACCAGCCACAGGGCGAAGGGGGGTTAGGCAAGTCCCCCTTGGCTCTGCTCTGAGCAGGCTGACAGAGAGAAGCTCACACAGACCCTGATATTTTAAGAACTTGCTCTGTCTTTGTTTCTTGATTTTGCCACAGTCCTTAAGTCGTCAAACAAATCTCTTTCTTCAGAAGTTGCAACGTTTTTCAACTGCTTTTGCTTCTTCTAACAAACGTGGATACGGTGGCAGACAAACTGTCTCTGGCGGGCCCCCTCCCTCCCTCCCCCAACAACCTCTCCTCCCAACCTAACAGACCGAATCAGACCGGGGGGAGCTCAGGGCACCTTGGGCAGGGTCTCCCAGTCTTCAAGCTCCTTCCGTGGGGCTTGAATCGGGGGGAACAGGGGCCTTGGGCTTCACCTCGGAGCATACCATCATGACTTTACAATATTGAACTTTATATTCAACCTTTTCTCGCCTTCAGTGGATTTTGGTTGGCACTCATCCAAATGCTGATAACCTCACCTTCCCTGAGGCAAATTTATCTCTCACTACTTGATTCAGACACCACCCGGGGTCTCTTGCCCCTGCGGTCCTTTGCCAGTAACACATTTGCACATTTACACTTCTGTAACTAAGGGGGATTCTTTCCGCACCAATTCAACCAACCATCAATATAGGCAAATTGATCCCATTGCCCATTATTCACCACATTTTTATATACAGCATTTACAAGATTTACACCAAAGGATCCTATGTCTGGCCAACTAATTCCAAATGCTGGCCATTCCAATTGACAGAGTGTAACCTGCTTGCCTTTCGACATCTTAGTACACGGAGCCTGACAAACCTCAGACGCTCCGAAGGCAACTCAAACAGAAAGACAGAAGGGAAATCAAGTACTTACTCCGCCCAGCACCCTGGCGCCGTCTCTTCAGACCCGTTCAGCCTGGTTGACTCAATCAATGGAGTCCACGCCTTTAACCTCCTGGGTGTCCGGACCCCCGTTCTCTGGTGCCGTGGCAGACCTCAAAGGCAGTCCGGCGCGCCCCACAGGCACCTTCGCCGGTTCTGTCGTTTGACCCCAGGGTGGTCCAAGGGACTCCTGACTACTCGCCAAATTGTTGCACAAAATGCTAGTGTCGCCTCCTGGAGGCTAGTCCAATTTGCCCCAAAGAGGAGAGTCAACTGCAGGCTGGGTCCAACTTGATTTTATTGTTTGCAAACAGTTCGACAAAGGAGCTCACGCTCAAAAGCAGAGTCGACCCTGGGCAACCCCGGCACTACAGTTTTATCACCTCAGCTTGCATTCCTCAGCCAGCGTGTCACTTTGATTGGTTGCTAGCAGTTTGCTTGGCAACCTTATCTTAGGGTTACTGTCTGCTCATTCCAGGCATGCGCAGCTCTTACAATACTACGTGCTGCTTAAGACACATACAATGGCTTTTAGGTTACATTTTTACTACAACAGGTCGGAATTAAGATTTCCGGGAGAGTTATCAACAACCTCAGATACGCAGACGATACCACCCTAATGGCAGAAAGTGAAGAGGATCTAAAGAGCCTCTTGTTGAGGGTGAAAGCGGAGAGTGCAAAAGCTGGTTTGAAACTCAACATTAAAAAAAATTAAGATCATGGCATCTGGCCCCATCACTTCCTGGCATAGAGAAGGGGAAGAAATGGAAGCAGTGACAGATTTTACTTTCTTGGGCTCCAAGATCACCGCAGATGGTGACTGTAGCCATGAAATTAAAAGACGCTTGCTCCTTGGGAGGAAAGCTACGGCAAGCCTAGACAAGAAGCAGAGACATCACCTTGCCGACAAAGGTCCGTCTAATCAAAGCTATGGTTTTCCCAGTAGCAACGTATGGCTGTGAGAGCTGGACTATAAGGAAGGCTTAGCACCGAAGAATTGATGCTTTTGAACTGTGGTGCTGGAGAAGACTCTTACGAGTCCCCTGGACTGCAAGGAGGTCCAATCATTTAATCCTAAAGGAAATCAACCCTGAGTGCTCATTGGAAGGACAGTTTCTGAAGCTGAAGCTCCAATATTTTGGCCACCTAATGCAAAGAGAAAAGTCACTGGAAAAGACCCTGATGCTGGGAAAGATCGAAGGCAAAAGGAGAAGGTGATGGCAGAGGATGAGATGGCTAGATTGCATCACAGATGCAATGAATATGGACTTGAGCACACTCCAGGAGAGAGCAGAGGACAGGAAGGCCTGGCATGCTATGGTCCGTGGGGTCACGAAGAGTCGGACACGACTGAACAACAAATGCATATATATATATGTATATGTATATGTATATTCTTACTGCTCTCTGAATAAAGATATACACATACTCTTTCTGTTAAGTAGCCTTCCCAAGCCTGGGCGGCCTCCAGATCTGCTGGACTACAACTCCCATCCCCAGCCAGCATGCTGGCTGCGGATGATGGAAGTTAAAGCCCAACATAGCTGGAGGCCACCCAGGTTGGGGAAGGCTGAGATTTATTTATTGATTGATTGAAAACATTTCTGGGCCGCCTTTCAGGGCTGAAGCCTTCCCAAGGCAACTTACAGCAGTAAAATACATAAAAATAATTAAAATATTAAATGTGATAGAAACATAACTATAAAAACAGCAACAACGATACCAGCAGCAACAGCAACAACAGCAGTCATTCCAAGAGAAGGCCACGGTAAAATAATATGTTTTCAAGGCCTTCTTAACAGCCTGCAGTGATGGAGCACAGCGGACCTCCAATGGCAGCTTGTTCCAAAGGTGTGGGGCCACTGCAGAGAAGGCCCTCTCCTGTGTGGTCACCCACCTGACTGCTCTCACAGGTGGGCAAGCGAGAAGGGCCTCTCTTGCTGATCTTAAAGTGCGGGCAGGCTTATAGGGTTAAGGCGGTCCTTCAAGTAACTTGGTCCCAAACCGTTTAAGGCTTTAAAGGTCCAAACCAGCACTCTGAATTGGGCTCGGAAACACACCAGTAACCAGTGCAGTTTGCGCAGTATAGGCATTATGTGAACGAATTGCCTCACCCCCACCAACACTTGGGCAGCCGCATTCTGCACCAGCTGGAGTTTCTGAAACGTCTTCAAAGGCAGCCCCACATATAGCACATTACAGTAGTCCAGCCTGGACGTTACTAGTGCGTGGATAACTGAGGCAACGTCAATCCTCTCCAGATAGGGTCGCAGGTGGCATACCAGCCTAAGCTGGTAAAAAGCACTCCTGGACACCGCAGCCACCTGGGCATCCCCAGTTAGCTCAGAGTCCAGGAGGACTCCCAGACTGCGCACTTGGTCTTTCAGAGGGAGTGCAACCCCATCTAAGAGCAGTTGTAAACCTCCATCCGAAGTAGTTGACTTTCCAACCCACAGTACCTCCATGTTGTCTGGATTACGTTTCAGCTTGTTTGTTGTTGTTGTTGTTGTTCAGTCGTTCAGTCGTGTCCGACTCTTCATGACCCCATGGACCATAGCACACCAGGCCTTCCTGTCCTGCGCTCTCTCCCGGAGTGTGCTCAAGTTCATATTCATTGCATCGGTGATGCTATCCAGCCATCTCATCCTCTGCCGTCCCCTTCTCCTTTTGCCTTCAGTCTTTCCCAGCATCAGGGTCTTTTCCAGGGAGTTTTCTCTTCGCATTAGGTGGCCAAAATATTTGAGCTTCAGTATCTGTCCTTCCAATGAGCACTCAGGGTTGATTTCCTTTAGTATGGACTGATTTGACCTCCTTGCAGTCCAGGGGACTCGTAAGAGTCTTCTCCAGCACCACAGTTCGAAAGCATCAATTCTTCGGCGCTCAGCCTTCCTTATAGTCCAGCTCTCACAGCCATACATTACTACTGGGAAAACCATAGGTTTGATTAGACGGATTTTAAAAAGCTCAGCTGGAATACTGTCATCTCCGCTAGCTTTGTTGTTACTAATGCTTCCTAAGGCCCACTTGACTTCACTTTCTAGGATGTCCGGCTCAAGTTCAGTGACTGCACTATCATGGCTATCAGGGACATTCAGATCTTTCCTGGATAGTTCTTCTGTGTATTCTTTCCACCTCTTCTTAATCTCATCTGCTTCTGTTAGGTCCCTGCCTTCTTTGTCCTTTATCATGCCCATCTTTGCACAAAACATTCCCTTGAGATCTCCGATTTTCTTGAAGAGATCTCTAGTCTTTCCCATTCTGTTGTTTTCCTCGATTTCTTTGCATTGTTCATTTAAGAAGGCCTTCTTGTCTCTCCTTGCTGTTCTCTGGAACTCTGCATTCAGTTGGATATATCTTCCCCTTTCTCCCTTGCTTTTCGCTTCCCTTCTTTCCTCAGCGACTTGTAAAGCCTCATCAGACAGCCACTTGGCTTTCTTGCATTTCTTTTTCTTTGGGATGGATTGAGTTGCTGCCTCCTGAACAATGTTACGGACCTCCGTCCATAGTTCCTCAGGCACTCTGTCTATCAGGTCTAATCCCTGAAATCTATTCCTCACCTCCACTGTGTATTCATAAGGGATATGATTTAGGTCATACCTGAATGGTTTAGTGGTTTTCCCTACATTCTTCAATTTAAGCCGAAATTTTGCAAGAAGCAGCTCATGATCTGAGCCAAAGTGAGCTCCAGGTCTTGTTTTGACTGACTGTATAGAGCTTCTCCATCTTTGGCTGCAAAGGACATAATCAATCTGATTTCGATATTGACCATCTGGTGATGTCCATGTGTAGAGTCGTCTCTTGTGCTGTTGGAAAAGAGTGTTTGCTATGATCAGCGTGTTCTCTTGGCAAAACTCTATTAGCCTTTGTCCTGCTTCATTTTGTACACCAGGGCCATGCTTGCCTGTTATCCCGGTGATTTCTTGACTTCCTACTTTAGCATTCCAATCCCCTATGATGAAGAGGACATTTTTTTTGGTGTTAGTTCTAGAAGGTGTTGTAGGTCTTCATAGAACCAATCAACCCCAGCTTCTTCGGCATCAGTGGTTGGGGCACAGACTTGAATTATTGTGATGTTGAATGGTTTGCCTTGGATGCATACTGAGATCATTCTATCGTTTTTAAGATTGTACCCCAGTACTGCTTTCCCCACCCTTTTGTTGACTATGAGTCTCCATTTCTTCTAAGGGATTCTTGCCCACAATAGTAGATATGATGGTCACCTGAATTAAATTCGCCCATGCCTGTCCATTTTAGTTCGCTGATTCCCAAGATGTCGATGTTCAATCTTGCCATCTCATGTTTGACCACCTCCAACTTACCTTGATTCATTGATCTGACATTCCAGGTTCCTAAACAAAATTGTTCTTTACAGCATCAGATTTTCTTTTCACCACCAGACACATCCACAGCTGAGTGTCCTTTTGGCTTTGGCCCAGCCGCTTCACTCTTTCTGACGCTACTTGGAAATTCCCTCTGCTCTTCCCCAGTAGGATAGTGGACACCTTCCGACCTGAGGGGCTCATCTTCCGGCGTCATCTCTTTTAGCCTTGTGTTACGTTCCATGGGGTTTTCTTGGCAAGAATACTGGAGTGGGTTGCGATTTCCTTCTCCAGTGGACCACGTTTTGTCAGAACTCTCTGCCATGACCTGTCCGTCTTGGGTGGCCCTGCACGGCATAGCTTATGGCTTCACTGAGTTACGCAAGCCCCTTCGCCACAACAAGGCAGTGATCCATGAAGGGGCCAGCTTGTTTACCCTCATCCATTAATGACTTCACGCGTCTTCTTTTTTGCCCTGCAGTGCTGCTGTTAGAGACACAGACCCCCGCTCCCACCCAGTGGCCTCTGATACTGGAGATAATCTATAGCCATCGCATCTAGTAGCTTTACCCTCCATATCCAATCCTCTTTTAAATCCATCCAAGCGGGTGGCCATCCCTACATCTTGTGACAGTAGCGATTTCCACAGTTAAATTCTGTGCTGTACAAAGAAGTCTTTCCTTTTGTCTGTCCTAAATCGCCCACCATTTAGTGTCATGGCATGAACCCATTGGGTTCTAATATTATCAGAGTGGGAGAAAAATGTCTCCCTCTCCACTTTCTCCACACCAGGCATCATTTTGTCCACCATTATCATGTCCCCTATTCCTTATTTATTCATCCCTGGCATTGCCTGTAAAAGAATATTAAGAGCGGGTCTTGTGGCAGTAGCAATCTACATCTTGTGATCAGGTGACAGTAGTGAATTCCACAGTTAAACTCCGCGCTGTACAAAGAAGTCTTTCCTTTTGTCTGTCCTGAATCACCCACCATTCAGTGTCATGGCATGAACCCATTGGGTTCTAATATTATCAGAGTGGGAGAAAAATGTCTCCCTCTCCACTTTCTCCATACCAGGCATCGTTTTGTCCACCATTATCATGTCCCCCATTCTTTATTTATTCATCCCTGGCATCACCTGTAAAAGGATATTAAGAGCAGGATCAGGAAAGAGCCCTCTTTGCCCTGGAAGGTTATAGGGCGAACCAAAACTAGATAGACCAGCAGTCTGCTTCAGCATAAAACAGCTTCCTTTTCCAAGAAAGCACTGAGGTTTGCGTACATAGGAATTGCAGATGTGAATATATGCGCCAGCATCCACTTTGCAAGACACATGAGAGATCACGTAAAGGACAATCTTTAAAAAAAAAGAAAAAAAAGACTGTTCCTGTTTGCAGGTTTATCTTTTTGTTTTTAAAAAGACACAACACAAAAGGAAAAAGGGAAGAGGAGGGAGGAGGAAAAAAGCAGGTGGTCTGTCAGCAGGTCCCACTTCAACTCACCTTCCATCACAGAGGTGGTAGCTGGACGCATGAGGATAATGTGCAGCCATCGATATAAGGGGGTGTTCCAACACCTGTGTGTAGTTGCGCAGTCGTGTCCAGAAAGGGAACCCGGCGCATGGGCCAGTCTGGGCTCAGGTTGATGGAGCGGTGGAGGGCACTGAAGTCTTGGTGGACTTTCTCCAGGGCCTCCTTCCCATGGATCCAAACGATGCAGGAGTCATTGGTGTATCTCAGGTAGGGGAGAGACTTCTGGGGCTGGGAACTGAGGGAACCCTCGCTGTGTGAGTCAGCCATAATTATAGACTGGCATATTGGAAGTGGCTGTAGGTTGAGAAAAAAAGCAGCCATGCTTAGTGGCCAGATGTGTTTCGAGCACTGGGATATGGGTGGGCCACTTGTGGGCCTCCCAATGTTTGGGCCTACAGCCCCCAGGATCCCTCCTCATTGGCTATGGTGGGTAGGGCTGATGGGAGTTGTAGGTCAAAACATCCAGAGGGCCAAACGTTGCCCACTCCTACATTAGGAGGCATAACATTCCTGATGCCTCATAGCCCATCTTTGTGGGGGATGCTGGGGCTATTAATCCAGCCACCTCTGCACCTTGGTTACCTGGGCTTGCTCAAGATCTTGAAAAGGGACCGGGCTTCCAGGAGGTGGAGCCCAACACAACATCCCCTGGCTCGTTTTGAATCAGGAGACTTGGGTCTCCTTTGATCCAGGAGAGTTGAAAGCTACCAAGTGCTGTCCTTTGGCAGAACAGCTTCAGGTGGGGAGAAAACGTCAGCTTGGAAATTACACAGAGTTCTTTGCCAAGCAAAAAGGAAGCCCAGCTCTCAGCAATGGCGAATATCTGCCTCTCTCCTTCCGGAGGCAACGCACCACCTTTTGAATTTCCATATATGGTTTCCTTATGAAATTGCAGAATGGGGAGAGATTAAGCCGAGCCTGGAGACTGAAAGCAAAATTCTGGGTTTAAGTTTCTGGAAGTTTTTCTGCCTTGTCCCCCCTTCCTGTCTGGGGGATGCTGGGAGTTGTAGTCCAATACATCTGGAGGGCACTAGGTTGCAGGGGAGACTGCTTCAGAGCAGGGATGAGGAACCTGCGGCCCTCCAGATGTTGATGGACTACAACTCCCATCAGCTCCAGCCAACATGGCCAATGGCCAAAGAAAATGTGATTTTAATATTTATATGTAAACCACTTTGGGATTTCATTATATTAAGCGATATAGAAGCATCACAAATAAATTAAAACAAACCCTGTGGGACTACAACTCCCAGCATCCCCAGCTAGCACGGGGAAAGGGTCCTGGTTGATGGCAGTCGTAGTCCGGCACCATCTGGAGCAGCCTTCCCCACCCACAGAGGTTTCAGACTACAGCTCCCATCATCTCCAGCCAGCGGGGGGGACTCGGGGGTTCATGGGAGTCGTAGTCCAGCACCATCTGGAGCAGCCTTCCCCATCCCCTAGGGGCTTCAGACTACACCTCCCATCATCTCTGGCCACTGGCGGGTGGGAGCTGCCGTCGACAGCCCCCCAGGGCCCCCGCGGGGTGCCTGTCCCCGGGTGGGCGGGGAAGACCGCTCCCGCCATGCCTCGCGCGTGCGTGTCCGCGGCGCGGCAGAGGGCGCGTCCGGCGCCAGCGCTGCCGGAGCGGAACGTCCCCCAAGATGGCGGCGCTGGCGGAGCGGAGCTATGCGCTGTCGTGCGGACGGCTCGGGTGCGGCACCCGCGTCTCCGTCTTCCACGTCAAGCTCACCGAGTCGGCCCTCCGCGCTTTCGAGGCCTACCAGGGACGCAAGGTGGGTTCGCGGCGGCGAAGGGGGAGCGGGGAAGGGGCGGCTCCAGCCCCTCAGACACGGAGCAGGGGAGGGGAAGAGGCCCCTCCTAAGCCGGCTGGTCGGGGGGCAGTGAGCCCTCTCATGGGCAGAGCAGGGGAGGGCAGGGGAAGAGGCCCCGCCTCGGAAACACCGGGGGGAAGGGCGGAGAGTCCCCTCGTAAAGAGTGGGGGAGGGGCAGGGGAAGAGGCCCACCCTCATAGACAGAGTGGGGGGGGGAGGATCGGAAGACCCATCCTCCCCATTTGCAGAGGAGGGCCCCAAAAAGAAGGGGCTGGAGAAGGAGGGATCCCTTCCCCCTCTCATAAATATAGTGGAGGGGAGAGGAGGAAAGTGGGGATCCCCTCTCTCCCTAGGAACTAGTCTGTGAAGAGAATTGCCCCCCACCACACACCCATACACTGCCCAAAAACACATACACTAACCCTACACACACACTCCTGCCAGCCCCAGCCAGCCAGATCAATGGTCTGGCATGATGGGACTTGTAGACCAAAGTGACCTGGAGGGCGCCGAGTTGGGCAAGGCGGGTGGAGGGGATTTGGCGAAGGGTTGCGTGTAATGTTGAGGTGTGGTGAAGAAAGGCATAGCCTCCCCTGCCAGTGCTGGGGGGGGGGGGGGGAGGTGCTGGACTGGAGGTATATTGAGGGGGAATCCGCCCCCCCAGTCTTAGTCTGTGAGGCGCTGCCCCTGCAAAGTAGGCCAGAAAAGAGGGGATGTAGTGTGTGGTAGGGAGAATACTGAGGAAAAACAGCCCTCCCATGCTAAGCTTCTAATCTTCTCCCGCTCCAAAATGTGCCTTTTTATATAAATACTGGAAGGAATGAGGTGGTTGAAACAAGCCTTTCCCAACCTGGCACTGTCCAGGTGTGTTGGGCTGGAACTCCCATCATCCACAGTCAGCATGCTGGCTGGGGATGATAGGAGTCATAGCCCAACACACCTGGACAGGACCTGGTTGGGAAAGGCCAGTTTAGAGCTTAGTCAGAAAAGATAATCCCTTCCCACCCCCCTTCTTAGTCTGAGAGAAAAGGTTCCCCCGTTCCAGGAAGAGGGGGCCCTCATAGGTTGTGGGGGTGGGAGGAATAGGGGAGGCAAAGGGACATGAGCTTTAAACAGGAAATTTCTCCCCCTGCCTCACACACACACACAATTCGGTGCAACCCCGAATAATGTCATGGAAAGGAAAGGGGAGCCCCCTTGTCAGTACAGGGGTACTTTTGAGGTGAGATGCATGCCTTGCCATCTATGGGGGAAATTTGGCACTCCCTGGAAAGAGCCACCCCTGAACAAGTGCTCTGGAAAAGAGGGGAGCCCCACCAGAGATTGTGGGGAGGAGAGGGTGGCTCTCCCCACAGTAGGGGCTTGGGGGTCTTAGGTTGGGCACAGGGTGAAGGAAAAAATAGAGCTTTGCACTGTGCTTCTGTTCTCCCTCTCTCCCAAATATCCTTTATTTTTAATGTATTCTTTGCCCCTGGGCAGAAAGGTGGGGTATAAATTATAGTAATACCCAACAATGCAGAACCGTGTAGAGAACGCCTCCACCTCTGGATGGCAGGAAAATGGGGGAGTGCTTTAGAAAATCTGGCGAGCGAGAAAGCTGTAAGGTGGAATTGGGGAGTGTGGGGAAGGAGTTCCTTAGCTGGGAAGGAGGGTGCATTTGGAAAGGGGAACTTGGCTGAGGACCAAGCGTTCTGTGATGGTGGGGGGGGGGGCGGTCTAAGTGGGAGATCCTTTTTCCATTTGCTATGATCAGGTGCAGAAAGGGCAGGTCCCCACTGGGCTCATCAGCTGTCCCCCCTCGAGTGGGGTGGGGATGAGTAACTCTCCTGTCTTTTGACGGGGTGGGGACTTGGGAAATGAGAGGTCCAGTAGGATGGCTGATGAATGCCCCTTTGTCTGTTGGGGGGATTCCCCAAGTGTTGGGGCATCTGTATGAGGAGCCCCTGTAGCAGGGGCTTGGGGCATTACACCCTCGGCTGCTGTATTTTGTGGGGTGGGCTTCTTGTTCAGACCAGCAGGCATTCAAGAAGATGCCTGGATAAGGCCTCCTTCGGTCGTCTTCCTCAGGCTTTGTGCCAGGGCATGCTCTGATGCCTGGCTCTCACCACATCTGCAGGGGGCGGTTTTTTGGTCTTAAGATGGAGAGAGGAAGTTGGCACTTGACGTCAGTCATGGAAACATCTCTCCTGCCCACCTTTCTCTCTCGAACCAGAGAGCCCTGTCTACCTCAGAAGCTTGCATCCTGTGGCTGCCCCAAATCCATTGCCACTGCTGTGTGGTGGGTTGTGGTTGGAGATCTTGTTTTCCAGTCTTTGGGGCAGGGGGGCCTTTCTCATTGCTGCTGTTATCCCCTGCCTCGAGCAAAAATACACGGAGTGTACCGGCTTGCTTTCTCATCCTCCAAGAGTGTTGCGTTTGGCCAAGAACATGGGCATTGAATGGTAGAAGGAGGCTTTGTCCTTTTTGTTAAGTTACAGATCCTGAGCAATCCCCCCCCCCCCAACTTTGGGTGTTCCTTCACCAGTCCTTGCCACCTTCTGCCTCGCTGAATGACATTGTCTGGTGATGAAGCACCCAGCTTGGGTGTCTCAGGGGCCTGCCAAATTCTGTACTTTAGAGGCTCTCCTTTGGGACGGGGATGTCGAGATGCCCCTTGGTCTCTCAAAGTGAACTTTTGGACAATGTTTTAAGCAAGGCAGCTAGAGAAGGAAAACGTCAGCTCCTCTTGTTTTGGCACTGGTTTGGGCATCCCATTTAAAACATTAAACATAAAAATCTCTCCCCAGCCCCCTAACTCTGCTCTCCTTCCATCAAAGGTGGGTGGACAATAGCCGAGAGGCAAGCCTGTTTATCGTTGACAATTGTGGCCTCTGGTGAGGGCGATCCGGGACTGTGTCATGGCTCTATAACATGGGGTGTTAGTTACCCGGTGGGCCTCAGCTGAGCCGGCAGGAGGAGGGGTTTTGTGCTAATTGCAAGCTGGGGCATTGATCCACTTTGCATGGGTTTCTTACAGCCATTGCTTGTTAATGAGTGTTTATCAGTTGCAGGAAAAGTTGCAGGAAAAGGGGGTGGCTGGGCAGGGGGGGAGGTTGGCTGATGACTTTCTCCCCCAAAACCATGTGGCGGTGTGTGGTTGCTGCCATGCTCCATCCTTTGACGGCATGTGCGCTTCCTAATGAAGAGAAGCGTCCATGTGGTCCCCCCCTCCCCGCCATCAACCCCCACATAAAACCACAATTTCTAGCTGGCTGCAGTGTTGGCTGGCGTTACGGCAGTGCTGTTCCATGCGCTGTACTCCAAGAATATTGGGTCATGTGTGGTTGGTGTGAATGGGCATGCTGTCTGGGAAAGATGGGAGTTGCAGTCCAACGCATCTGGAGCACCCCAGGTTGGGCAAGGCTCCTCTTGACCCTCTACTTGTGGGGTGGACCAGCAGCTTACCTTGCCCCGAAGCCGTCGTTTGGTCCTTCCTGCTCAGTTCTGCGTAGGCCCAACATACCAGGATGGTTCCAGGTTGGGGAAGACCAGTTTCAACTGTAATCAGAACAGTTCTCCCCCCTTTCTTAATTTGAGAGAAAAGGTGCCCCCTTTCCAGTAACTGGGGTGACCCCTCATAGGTACTGTTGTGGGGGTGGGAGGATTTGGGAGGAATAGGGGTGGCAAAGCTGTGTGGGGTTTAACCAAGACATTTACACACACATGCACACACGAAAAACTCAGTGCAGCCCCGAATAATATCATGGAAAGGAAAGGGGAGCTCCCTTGTCAGTATAGGGGTGCTTGTGGGGAGAGATGCATGCCGTGGGCATCTGTGGGGGAAAGTTGGCACCCCTGTCTACTAACTGGCAGCAGCTCTCCAGGGTTTCAGGCCTTTGGGTCTTTGCCAGCCCTACCTGGGGATTGAACCTGGTGCCTTTTGCGTGCGAAGCAGGTGCTCTGCCTTCTCCTGAATGGTCCCTCTCCTTTTCCAAAGGGCTATTCAGTGGAAGTCCCTTTTGGCATTCGCCATTCAGGAGAGCATTGGCATCTTGCAGGTTTCAGGACAGGAGGTTGTTGGCATGGGCCTGTTCAGACAGCGCTTTTTAAGTGTATGCCGAAATGTGCGGATGCAGCCCATAGGTATGTGAAAACCCGATGGGCGTAGATCCAAGCTAGGCTAGACTGCAGGTTTCCGTTGGACCAGTGCAGGATTGTTGGCATGTTGCGTGCCGAGCTGCCCCATGAGTAGCAGGAAAGAATATTATTTGGCCTTGAGGTCCCGATCCGTGTCTCTGGTCATGACACTTGGTCATGAAGCTTGCCAGGTGGGAGGTTCTTCTAGCCTCTCCTTCACAGGAGAAGATGTTGGAGAGAGAGAGAAAGAGAGTGAGTGTTATCAAATTCTGGAAGAAAACACAAATTCCGGCTTTGTGTTTCAGAGCTCAGACCCCGCCCCTGCCTTGAACGGAGGGTCTTGGGCGAGTTGCCTTTCTTTTACCGTCACCAGTTTGCCTTCTGGGAAATGGGCCTTTTGTGGCTGGCAGCACCCACCGCGGCAGCGATTTTGTGAATGGGCCGGCTCCCCTTGCATGGTGGTCATTTTGTGAGTGCCTGTAATGTTCGCTCAAACTTCCAGATGTTCCCACCGGCCCAGAAAGTTTGGGATAGTGGCATTTCTAACAAGGCTGCACATGTGCCCTATTGGGAGATCGCATGGCGCAAAGGTGGAGGTGCCCATCTCCTCACCCCTCCAAATCCCAGAGGAATAGGTCAGTGTACTGTGATTAGCAACGGCTTACGTGGAATGGATGCTCCTCCAAGCCTCCAGGCCAGTCTTGAGTTCCTTAGAAGTTTGACGCAGAAGTCCAGGAACTGGTAAAGTCGTCTGTACCTCTGTGCGCCTTGCAGGTGGTGCCTCCGAATGTGAAATATCCTTTTGTCCGGCCCCACCCTGTACTTAAACCTTCTCCGACAGGTCCCTGTCGTGCCTCCTGTCGCAATCCTCCCAGGAGAAAGCCATTCCACCACACTCCAAGCAGCTAGGAGGATTTGTCTCTGCTCCCGGCGAGGTGCCTTCACCTCTTGCTTGCTCGCCGCTGAGGCCTGTTGCAACCAAAGCCCAGTGGCGTCACCGCGGCGGTTGTGACATCCCGAAACGAGCCAGCTTGGCAAGGAAGTGGCTCTCCTGAGGGAGGGAGCACCATCCAGCGGGGACTGGCAGGGATGCAAAGGAGCAAGGTGGCTAGAAAGCCCTGGGTCCAAGGTGAGCTTAGTAGCAGAGCTCTTGCTTTGCACGCAGAACGGCCCAGGTTCAATCCCCTCCACCTCTGCTTGAAGAGGATCAGGGGGCATAAAGACCCTCTAAGTGGGAGCCACTGGCCGTCACCACAGACAGACAGTAGGCTGACCATTCATTCATCCATTGTATTTCTATACTGCCCCGTAGCCGAAGCTGTCTGGGTGGTTCACGAAAATTTAAAAACCATGACAATACATTATATGAAGTATAAAGCCATTCCCATAATGACATAGAACAAATAGCACACACCACAACATATCTCTAAAACCATTTAAAACAATCAACCAGAGGCAATCAGAAGACTCATTACATGCTGCCAGATGGCTGAGAGAAGAGGGCAGTTTGAACCCAGCGCCAAAAAGATGGCAACGTTGGCCCCAGTCAGGTTCACAAACATTAAAACCACAAACTACAGAACAACAACAAAAGTATAAAATATAAAAGCTGAGAACGACGGTATAAAAATGCAGCCAGAATAAAACCTAGCAACAATGGCAGAGATTGAAAATACAGTTGCGGATTTAAAACAGCAAAGTTAAAAGACGACGCTAAAATGCTGGGAAAATAAACAGGTCTTCACCTGGCGCTGGAAGGAAAGTACGACATAGGTGCCAGGTGAACCTCTCTAGGGAGCTCATTCCACAACCAGGGGGCCATAGCAGAAAAGGCCCTCTTCCTGGCAGCCACACCGACTAATGGTCTGACTTTGGGAAACTGGCTTTCCCTATCTCCAATCCCAGGGACCGTCACTCCCGGATTAGTCGAGCGCCCCTTTCAGCCCGGGCGCTGTCTGTCTGTCACCCTGCACCCATCAGCTGGCCGAGGCAGTCCTCCTTTTTAGGGGAGTGTCATAGCTCAGCAGCAGCCCCCCTGCTTGGCAGGCCGGAGCTCCCAGGTTCAGTCAGCTGCAGCTCCAGGTACGCGGGTCAGGGAACAGGTGAGATGCTTCTCTGCGTGAGACCCTGGAGAGCCACTGCTGGTCAGGATAGAGCATATTGGGCTGGATCCTGTGCTTATTGAATATTCAAGGAGGAGGGTGGCACTGAGGTTTCCTTCCCTTTACCTCGTCCTTGTTTCTGGCCCTCTAGCACAGCTTTCCAAATCAGCCCCCCCCCCCCCCCCCCAAGTTACGAGGCTTCAAAAAAAGATGCTTTCTCCCTGCCCATATGTACTCGGTAGTTATATGTGACTCACTGACAGCTGAGGAATAACACAACTCCTTCCTGGTTTGCAGAAGTGTCCATCTCTGCTTGGCAGTCCTTAGTCGCTGTAGTTGGGCGTTCAAGCACACACTTCGGCCAAGAAGAGCGCGTGCCTGCAGCTCCCCTGTTCCAATGCTCTGCCCAGCCTGAGCCTCAGACGAGGTTTTATTGACATGCTCCCATCCAGCATTGGCATGGTAATACTGAACTACCTTGCAAGGCTGTTGGAAAGATTACTGAGATGCGTGTCAGATTCTAGGGGGCTAGCCATGTTGGCCTGTTGCAGCAAACACATCCAAACTGTCTGATGTCACCTTAGAGCAGGGATGAAGAACCTGAGGCCTGGAGGACAAATCCAGCCCTCCTGAGTTCCCAGTCCAGCCCTACAGGGTTCCCAAGAGGGACACACACACACGCGCGCGCGCGATGTTTTGGTGGCTTCCCAGCTGTTGCGCACTTTCCCCCATTCTAAAAGGCTCTCCTATGGCTTAGTTCCTGGCAGTAAGAGCTTTATTTGACCCTTGTCATGTTCCTCCCACCCCACCTCCCAGCCTGGGCTTTACAGGCTGACAGATTTATGATGGCAGAATCTTTGGTGGACTTATTCTTCTTTCTTTCTTTACTGTATTTTTATCCCGCCTTACAATGTCAAGGGGGAAGGTGAGAGGAGGGACGGACGTCAGCAAGGCCCAGTCTGTGCTAGCTAGTCCACGGGAGCGGAAGCCCTCTCGGCTGACCAGCATTCAAAAGAGGAAACACCGGGACGGTCTGTGCTATTCTGGGAATTCTCTGCACCTCCCTGTGCTGCTCCAGAGATTCTGGGGCTCCATTTTGCTAAGGGTGGTGAATTCTGGCCCTAATAATCCGGAGCGGGGTGCTTTCTGTGAACAGTTCATTTGAACACCAGAAGCGACCTCCTTCTCCACCCAGCCCAAGAGATGCTCTCCAAGGTCTCAGACTGAGGGAGGTCTTTCCCCTACCATACCTGCTGCTGGAGAGATGCTTCAAAACAGAGCCCCAATTTTATTTTTTTTAACGACCTGCATAGGTTCTCTCAGCTCGTTTTCTGGGAAGTGTGGCGGTCGGGAGACGGGGTACTCGTATGCATGGATTTATCACCGAAAGGGACCCCAAGTCGGCACATTTGCCCTCTGAGATCTGATTTCCCCATCCTGGCGCCCTCCAGATGGCTTGGACTGCGACTCCCATCATCCCCAGACATCAGACTTTCCTCCTCTCTTCCCCCATCCCACTCCCCAGAGCGTTGGCAGAGGCTTTTCCCAGCCCTGTTACTGGAGACCGCTGAACCGCAGATGTCAAGGGCTCAATCTGGCAGGCATTGCTTCTCCGGAGCCCTGCTTCTCCCCCTGGGAGTTCACGTTGAGCAGGAGAACCAAGGGAGGGTGCTGAGTGCCTTTGGAGGGCTGCCAAGGTTAGCAGACGCCAATCCAAACCGATCACTGGTAGAGCAGGTGGGGTGGCCTCAGTGTGGGGCCGGCAGGACCTATCCCTGCTCCTGGGGCCGTTGCTCCAGGATTAGCTGAGTGAGCCATTCAGCCTGGGCTCTTGCCTGTCCCCAGGGTTCAGCTCTTTGTCGGCTGGCCGGGGTGTCTCTTACCCTCCTCGGAGGGTTTTCTGTTTACTCTCTCCCCCCTTTCCTGTCCTGGGGAGCATGGGCGAGAGGGTGCTGTTGCACTCATGTCTGGCTTGGCAGGTTTCCCACGGGCAGCTGGTTGGCACTGCTGTGAACCGAATGCTGGACTAGATGGGTCTCATCCAGTACGGCTCTTCTTATGTTCTTACGAAGCCTGTGACAGATCAAGAGGGCAATAGCACCCTCTCGCTCGTCTCCCGCAGCGTGGTGACCCCAATCCTTGCCATCATGACTGGTAGCTTTTGATATGCGTATCCTCCATGCGTTTGTCTAATCCTTTTTTTAAAGCTGTCTGAATTTGTGGCCGTCACCACATCTTGTGGAAGTGAATTCCATCGTTTGACTATGTGCTGCATGAAGAAGTCCTTTTACCTGTCTTGAAGCTCCCACCACTCAGCTTCATTAGAGAACCCCAGCTTCTAATATTACACGAGAGGGAGAAATATTCTCTGTATCTGTTTTCTCCACACCATGCATAATTTTATGAAACCTCTACTGTGCCCTAGTTACTAAACTAAAAAGCCCCAGGCTTGTAGGGGAGGTTGCGTTGGCCCCCTGATCATTTCGGTTGCCCTTTTCTGCACCTTTTCCAGCTCTACAGTACCCTTTTTGAGGTGTGGTGACCAGAACTGTACACACTGTTCCAAGCATGGTTGCACCATGGATTTGCAAAATTACCGGTTTTATTTTTAACACGTTTCCTAATAATCCCTATCATGGAATTTGGCCATGTTCACAGCTGCCGATAACTGGGTCAGCACTTCCATTGAGCTCCCCGCCATGACCTCAAGGTCTCCTTGCTGGTCAGTCACTGCCAGTTTAGACCCCATCAGTGTATAGGTGAAGTTAGGAGTTTTTTTGTACCTGTCTGCACCACTTTACATTGAACCATATGGGCCTTTTTTAGCCTGAGGACTTTTTCTAGCCTGCTAGTAGGCTGTATTTCCATTCCGCCATGGAGGAGGAAAAGCCCCCTCCTCTGCAGTTACTTCTTAGCAGACTCCTTTAAAAAATTGCCTTTGGAGCTGATGAAGGAGAGATCCATCCCCCCGTCAGCCCGCTTGTTCACCTGCATGGAATTCCTGGTCGTCTGTGGCAACCAGGCAAATCGTTAAATGCAAAGCTGCAATAGAGATGTTCAGAACTTCGGTGTGGGGAGACCGCAGTAGTGCAACTAGCTAATTTTAGATCCTGGATGTAATGGTCTCCCCCCACCCAGGTCCTTCTCCAGATGGTCATGTGGATTTCTTTAATTGTGTGTTTCACAGTGCACATTTCTGTCAGGCCCATGTGAAAGGGGCTTCTCCTGTGTTGTTCCCATTCTGTGGAATGCACTATCTCAAGAACCATGATTGACCGCTGCTCCCTTGGCTTTTACAAAGGGGGTGAAGATGCTTCTTTTTAACCTAGCCTTTTAAATTATGTAGTTTTAATGTTGTACTGTTCTTCTCTTGTTTCAAGGTTTTATGGTTTTACATTCCTGTGCACTGCCTTGATCAGCAAATACGGTGGCATCTAAATGTTTGTTTATTATTATTAATAAAATAAATGATGGTGAATGGTCATAAGAACATTAGAATCATAGAATAGTAGGGTTGGAAGGGGCCTATAAGACCATCAAGTCCAACCCCCTGCTCAATGCAGGAATCCAAGTCAGAGCATCCCTGACAGGTGGCTGTCCAGCTTCATCTTGAAGGCCTCCAGTGTGGGAGAGCCCACCACCTCCCTAGGTAACTGGTTCCATTGTTGTATTGCTCTGACAGTCAGGAAGTTTCTCCTGATGTTCAGCCGGAATCTGGCTTCCTGCAACTTGAGCCCAATATTCCATGTCCTGCACTCTGGGATGATCGAGAAGAGATCCTGGCCGTGACAACCTTTCAAGGACTTGAAGAGCGCTATCCTATCTCCCCTCAGTCTTCTCTTCTCAAGGCTAAACATGCCCAGTTCTTTCAGTCTCTCATTCTTTTGTCCACCTCTATCATGTTTCCCCTCACTTGCCCAAGCTAAGCAATCCCAGCTGTTGTAACCTTTCCTCATAGAGGAGATGCTCCAGCCCCTGGCTCAGTTTAGTTGCCCTTTCTGCCCTTTTTCCAACTCTACAATATCTTTGTTTAGGTTCCTGTCTTGTTGTGAGGCTTTCTGATGCCTGTGTAAAGTGCTCCGAACACTCATATGGGTTAGAGAAGAGCTGGGTATTGGTTATTGCTTGGGGTGGGGTGGCTTGGAGGCCAAATGGTTTGGATTTGCAGCCTTGCGCAGTCGAATGTCTGTTCCAGTTTCACACATGCTTAATTGCTTGAACTGGTGCTGGCCTGCAGGGCTGATGGAGAAGAGTCGACAACTCATGGTAGCCTTTGGAAACTTGCTCCTGACGCTGGCATCCAGCTCAGAAGCATTTAGGCAGATGGGGGGGGGGGGGGCTATTAAGTGTTGGTGGTGATTTAAAAGGGGAAGCTTCCATGTTCAGAAGCACTCTACCTCTGAATCACAGATGGCGGAAACAAATACGGGGAACGTCGCATCCTTTTTGGCACCTGGTGGCCTCTGTTGGCAGTGGCACCCTGGGCCAGATGACGCCTTGCTCTGAACCAGGAAGGCACTCTTTACAGTCAGGGCCAGAAATATTGGAACAAGGATAACTGTTTTGGCAGATGGCCTCTGTACACCACCACATTGAAGTTGAAAGGAAACACACCCAGGTGGGAGTGAAGTCAGGACTTCCAGCTGTAATTCAAGGGGGTTGACAAAAGTGGGGCACTAACCCTTCAGGAAGGACAGCCAGTGTCATACACCCCCCCCCCCCATCCTTGGTGCTCATAAGTAATGGAACAAACCAACATCATTTCAAACTTAAGGATCGCCTTTAATACCGGGATGAAAATCAGTTTGGCAGCATTTGGCTGAATCTGAGCAGAAAGGATAGCCCTATACACTTCGGAATTCATCCTGCTGCTTGTATCAGCAGTCAGGTCCTTAATAAACACCAGTGACCCGGTTCCATTGGCAGCCATACATGCCCAGGCCATAACGCTGCCTCCACCATGGTTGACAGATGATGTGCTATGCTTGGATCATGAGCTGTTCCTTTCCTTCTCCATACTTTTCTCTTCCCATCATTCTGGTACAAGTTAATCTTGGTCTCAGCAGTCCGAAGAATCTTATTCCAGAACTGGGCAGGCTTTTTTAGGTGTTTGCTGGCAAAGGCTAATCTGGCCTGTTTGTTCTTGAGCGTTACCAGTGGTTTGCACCTTGTTGTGAAGCCTATGTATTTACATTCATAAAGCCGTCTCTTGACTGTAGAAGTTGACAATGACATGCCTACCTCCACAAGAGCATTCTTGACCTGGCTAGATGTTATGAAAGGGTTCCTCTTCACCATGAGCAGCATTCTGCGGTCATCCGCTTTAGTTGTCGTCTGTGCTCTGCCAGGCCTTTTGCTGTTGCTGAGCTTGCCAGTTAAGTCCTTTTTCAGGATGTTCCAAACTGTTGTATTGTCCACTCCCACTGTTTTTGCTATTTCTCCGATGGGTTTATGTTGTTTCCTCGGCCTAATGATGGCCTCCTTCAGTCACATGGACACCTCTTTGGACCTCATGTTGGGGGTTCCAGTGAACAGCTACCAAATACAAATGTAACACTCAGAACCACCTCCAAGCCTTTTATCTGCTTGATTGGTCATGGGGTATCCAGGAAACAGGCCGCCCCTGTCCATGCAGCTGCTTGCCGGCCATTCGTTCCATTACTTATGAGCCCCCAACGATGGGGGTGTGTGCATGCCACTGGCTGTACTTCCTGAATGGCTAGTGCCCCACTTTTGTCAAACCCCTTGAATTACAGCTGAAAATCCTGACTTCGCTCCCATCTGGGTGTTTTTCCTTTCAACTTCAATGTGATGGTGTACAGAGGCCAACTGCCCAAACAGTTATCCTTGTTCCGATATTTCTGGTCCTGACTGTACATTATGGCTACTCCCAGTAACATCAGGTTACTGACTGATGACTTGCTGGGGTGAGTTAGATAAATTCTTGGAGGATAGGTCTGTTCATGGCTGTTAGCTGTGGTGGTTTAAACCAGGCTTCCCCAACCCAGCATGGCTGGCTGGGAAGGATGGGAGTTGTAGTCCAACACATCTGGAAGGCCCCCGGTTGGGGAAACCTAGTTTATCAGATGTTTGAGAGCTACGTACATATGCGATCTGCTTCTGCGTGAAGTGCACATGCAAAAATGGCTTCCCTTTGGGCATGTTCCTCTGGCCTGTCCGCCTTCTTAACCTCTGGATTGTACTGGGGACACTACAGAGAGATCTCTCATGCGGGGAGCAGCTTTCTCAGCCGTCCCTGTTCGCATGCAGTGGGAAGCTAATTATCGCCCCAGCTGTGCAATCAGTGCCACCTGGAGAGTGCTAGGGTGCCTATTAGCAGGCACTTCTCGCCTTGCCATCTGACCCCATTCCTGTCCTCCTTTGGGTCCTTCCTTCAGCACACCCTGTAAAGCTTCCTGAATATTTTGAAACCTCTCTCGCTTGCTCACTCGCTTCCCCCAAAGAAGCAAACAGTTCATTGGAGTGTGGAGGGAGCGCTGCGTGTTGACGACTCATCGTGCTTCCCCTGTACCATTCTGAGGTTACGGAGAAGGGCAGGGAAGAGGAATGTGCCCAAAGGAAGCCAATTTTGATGCAAAAGCAGAGGGCCATGCAGCACTCAATTATGTAGCTCTGGCAGACCAGGCTTCCCCAACTGTGTTGAACTTCAAGTTCACATTTCCTGCCATTATTTTCTCATTCCTGATGGGCGGTACCTTGGAAGAGCATGTGAAATGGGGGCGGGGGGGAATAGGAAATGGAGGGCAGTTTTGTTGCTGCCCTGCAGCCCTAGTCCACAAGTTACTAGTCCTCAAGAACAACAAACAGTCTTGTGGCACCTCAAAGACAAACTGATTTATTTCTCCATGGACACGAAAGCTTACGCCAGAATAAGTAAATGTGCTGGTCTCTCAGGTGCTACGAGTCTCTTTGTTGTTTTTGCTGCAACAAGCGAACACTCTGGAAATTGGTAGCCCTCAAGAAAAGTGCTTTACTAGCTTGCGTGCTCATACGTTGTCTGTGGCCTCCGGGGGACAGGAAAAGGGCAGGATCGCTTCTGCCCCACATTCCCACCTGTGCCCATGGGAGACGTTTGCTTTCACGTGCTTGAAATTTGAAATTCTGGACTGAGGGCTAAGATGCTGCCCCGTCATGCTTGTGTTAATCTACAGCAGTCTCCCCCAACCTGGTGCCCTCCAGATGTGGTCCAACACATCTGGAGGGCGCCAAGTTGAGGAAGGTTGATCTATGGGATGTGGCAGGTGCTAGACGTGATTTGGCTGGACATGGGGCCTTGGGTACTTAGCTTTAAAGATGCTACTGGCTCTTCTGGCTTTAAAGTCAGTGAAGGGAAGAGAACCTCCAGTGATGCGCTAATGGGATCTTTATTATTTGTGGGGAGGGAGGCAAGGAATGGGGAGCCGTTCCCTTTTGTCAGCCTCCTCTGCAGTGATGCCTCACTCCTGGGGGCCAGGGGAGTTATGGAAACCATCGGCATTGCCCTGCAGGGACAGCCGTGCCTTTGACTTTGCACCATGCCTCACTAACACAGAGAGATAAATTTGGAACTTGATGTCATGAGCCGCCACCGCATCTGCTGAACCTGCCGGCTTGTGTCTGTTGCCGCTGTGCAGCATCTTCTCATAGGGGACCTGAGAGAGTAGCTTCTAATGAACTGAGGGACTCTGTGCCCCGGGTCCCTTGAGAACAGAGCTACCAAGACATTGGAGAGGTTCGTTCTTTTTCCCTTCGTGCAGTGCGTTCGTTGTGAGGCCTGGCCCGGAGAATTTACCGATCTGTCTGCAGTCGGGGCTAGTCAACGAGATAAAAGTTCGATTCACCCGCATACCTTTATGTCAGCCTTTCCCAACCTGCTTCCCTCCAGATGAGTTGGACTGCACCACCCATGCTTCCCAGCCTAACACATCTGGAAGGTACCAGTTTGGGGAACCTGGTAGACTACATGGGGAGGGAGGAGAAGGAGCCAGCTTGAAAAGTTTTGTAAACTTTTCTGCCTGAGCGCCTGGAGACTGACCTTGTTCGTCGCAGGCAACCCTGCAGGTAAGGCATGAGCCACACATATGTTCAGATCTGCGGGGTCTTGGTTCCTTTCGCCCACCCCAGTTAACTTTCTGTTTCGAGGGTTTTTCAGAAGGGCACTTCAGAAACAACTTCAGTTGGAAACCAAAAGCTGGAATAATATGGGTTCTTTTTTTCTTTCTTTTGTTTCCCTGGTTGGAAGCCAGGGACTTTTCCTCTTCAGCTGCAAAAGGAGAAGTTGCCAAGAAAAGATTTTATTGTGGGCTTTTGTGTGGGGGGAAAGATGCCTGGGTCGGGCGTTCAGAGGAAGGGTTAAATACCAGAGGGTCTCCTCTTGAAGAGAAACAAGTTTCCCCCCTTCTCTCTGTGTCTCTCTCTTTCTCTCTCACGCACACGCAAAGTGCATTGTGATTTTGCACTGTACGGTAGCTGCAAGAATCAGCTCTTTCCAGCCATCCAGCAGGCCATGGGGAGGAGGGAACCGACCCATTCGGATGCCGAGAGCTCAGCTCAAATCTCAATTCTCGTTGAATAACAATCTGCACGTGTTTCCTGTGCATAAAAAGGCAGAGGTTTAAAAGTGCCAGCAGCATATGGGAAATCTCAGAAGTGGAGGGGGTGATCAATACCATTTCCAGGGGGGCAGCTGTGGGGCCAGAGGCAGATTCTTGAACAGATGGGTCTTCCCCAACCTGGTGCCCTCTGGACTACAACTCCTATCATCCCCCCAGCCAGCATGGGAAGCTCAATGCTGTACCCCACAACAGATGGCAGAACGCTTCCGGTCTCCTGGGTCTCTTGCCAGAGGAGTTCTTTCCTTGGCTATCAAGGCTGTAGCCCTTAGTCAACATATTTGAGCCCAAAAGGAATAACATCAATATTTGTGTCCACTTTATGCCTGTGACTTGGCTAAATATTTTTCTTCTCCTCCGGCCTTTCTTCTCTACAGGACGCCGTGGTGCTGAAGCCATCGATTCAGTTTCAAGGAAGCCAAGGGGTAAGTTGGAAGGCTGTGCTTAGATGTCGTTGTTCATTTGCGGGATTTGTAGAGGTAATTTTTAAAAAATTCTGGAGGGAGTTGAGGCCTGTGAATCCAGGGGCCGTTGCTTCATCTGAGTCCTCCTTGAATTGGTAGAACTGCATGTTCCAAGGGAATTACAAAGTTCCCTGGTACCACTGTTGTGCCAGCTGAGGGTGGGATTTACTGAGGAGAATTAAGGACGACAGAGGTGCTGAGCTCAAGTACCACTAATGGATACTCCACTGCAAATGCCTCTTCCATCTTTTTCTTTCTCTCTCTGGCCTCTCCCCCCCCCCCCTGCCCCCGCCCCCCTCCATCATTTTCAACAGTTTATTTCTACACTTCACTTCTGGTTTTAGGACCAGGGTGGTGAAACAGGCACTTCTGCCAACTTGAGGAGGTGGGGTGGATGCATTTGCCTGGGAGAGCTGGTGGCTATGGGAGGGTTAAGCAGCTACCTCTTTAAATATTTAATTTTCCGCTTCGACACCTTTCATTTATTACATTTCTAAACCGCCTGACAGCCAAAACTCTCTGGGTGGTTGGCAAAGATTAAAACCCTAAAAAATGCCATGTGATAACATCGTAAAATCATTTACATGGAAAAATAGAAGGCAATTTTACACCATCGACAATAAAAAATCCCAGGACCTGTTGACAAAGATGACAACGTTGGCACTGTGCGGACCTCACTGGGGAGATGTTCCATAATTTGGAGGTCACCCCCAAGAAGGCCCTCCCCAAGAAGGCCCTCCCCTTGTATGGAAGGCCGTCCTCCGAGCCTCCCTCGGAGAAGGGCCTCAGATGACAATTGTAGTGTATGGGCAGGTTGTATTGGCCCCAGGAGCGTAACCAACTCACCTGCAGTGTTAGAGGGGCCTAGAGATCCATAATGCTTGCTTAAGTTCATTATTAGTGCAATTCCCTTGCTAGTAAGCCTCTGAGCATGTGAAGATGAGTCAAAAGCCGATACATTCCACACTAATGAGCCAGAAGGCCTTATCAAGATGTGCCTGAGAAGCAAAGTGTGCTTATGCTGAGCTGCAGGTGGCTGTGCTGAGAACCAAATGCTATTAGCCTATGCTGGGAATGAACGCGAGGGGTGCTTGCTAGTGTTGTGCTGCCTCATTGCTGATATGTATGGTATAAAACCCATTTGACCCAATGGCTGTGGGTTCAGAGAAGCTGTCTGATCCAACCATTGGGTACGCCTGTGTGCTGTAAGTTACTCAATAAAGTACTCCTTGTAAGTAAACCTGGGTCTGATTTATCACTATCTTGGCACCTCTAAATTAAGAGGTTGAAGCCCACAGCCATGGCTCAACAACCCTACGAGCGAGAAGGATCTTGGAATTGTTGTACATCACAAGCTGAATATGAGCCAACAATGTGATGTGGCTGCAAAAAAGGCAAATGGAGAGCCAGTGTGGTGTAGTGGCTAGAGTGCTGGACTGGGAGTTGGGAGATCCGGGTTCTAGTCCCCACTCGGCCATGGAAGCTCACTGGGTGACTTTGGGCCAGTCGCAGACTCTCAGCCCAACCCACCTCACAGGGTTGTTGTTGTGAGGATAAAATGGAGAGGAGGAGGAGTATGTACACCGCCTTGAGTTCCTTGGAGGAAAAAAGGCGGGATATAAATGTAATAAATAAATAAATAAATAAATAAATGCTATTTGGGGCTGCATTAATAGAAGCATAGCTTCCAAATCCCGGGAAGTACCAGTAACCCTCTACTCATCACTGGTTAGGCCTCATCTGGAGTACTGTGCCCAGTTCTGGGCACCGCACTTTAAGAAGGATGCAGACAAGCTGGAGAGGGTTCAGAGGAGGGCAACGAGGATGATCAGGGGACTGGAAACAAAGCCCAATGAAGAGAGACTGAAAGAACTGGGCATGTTTAGCCTTGAGAAGAGAAGACTGAGGGGAGACAGGATAGCGCTCTTCAAGTCCTTGAAAGGTTGTCACAGAGAGGAAGGCCAGGATCTCTTCTCGATCATCCCAGAGTGCAGGACACAGAAGAATGGGCTCCAGTGACAGGAAGCCAGATTCCAGCTGAACATCAGGAGAAACGTCCTGACTGTCAGAGCAATACGACAATGGAACCCATGACCTAGGGAGGTGGTGGGCTCTCCCACACTGGAGGCCTTCAAGACGAGGCTGGACAGCCATCTGTCGGGGATGCTCTGACTTGGATTCCTGCGCTGAGCAGGGGGTTGGACTCGATGGTCTTGTAGGCCAACCCTACTATTCTATGATTCTATGAATACACAGGTTCATACGGGAAGAGGTGTGCCATCAGGTATTGCGCTCCCGAGCCATGTAAAGCTTTATAGATCAAAACCAGGACCTTGAATTGGGCTTGGAAACATACAGGCAGCCTTTTTCAGTCCGCAAAGCAGCATGCAATAGATTTCTACAAAATTGCAAAATAACCCCTTCTAGCCACCTTCCTCAACCTGCTGTGTTCTGGATGTGTTGGCCTGCAAATTCCAGCATCCCCCAGACTGCAAAGCTGGCTGGGGCATGCTGGGAGTCGTAGTCGGATACACCCATCTATATGGAAGTAATATGTCGCCATCTTGGCTAGTAGCTGTTGATTGCCTCTGTGAAACGGGAACATTAACGAGAGCAGTGTTTGGCGGACCCATGAGTGCTCCTTGAGAAAGTCATGGCTTAATCATCTGCCACACCAGTAAAATAAAATTTTAAAATGCCACGCGCAATTAAAACAATAACTATTCAAGCCACAGCGTAAACTCCAAAAGCCCCAGTGGATGAAATAGATTTTGGCAGTTGCCGTGATCATTGCCACTTCGCAGAGTTGTCCAGGAATGCCCTCTCACTTGTCGACGCCTGCTTCTCCTCTGACAGAGATCTTCAGGAGATCGGGCCAGATTCGCACACATGTGTGATTGGCGTGTAAGAGTTGAGGAACGTGGGGCTTCACCCTCAGCCCTCAACTGCCCTAAAGTTTTCGCTGAGTCCGAACATCCGGTGGTACTCAAGCGATGCCCGTTGAGGCCTTCAGAGTCATTGCTGGGGTTAATTACAAGCAGGGCCAGCGTCAAGGTTTGGCGTGGTCGGGCACCTGCCCAGGGCCCATACCCCAGCAGGGGCTCTGACAAGAACCCCCTGGAGTTGCACCTCCTTTTCCCCATTTCAGCCTGCTTGTCCACCTGACAGCAGCACCCAGATGACAGTGGTGGAGAGAGGGAGAAGGAGCGGATGTTGCTGCCTACTTTCTCCCTGGCTCTTCACCTGTCGAGCAAGCAAATGGTAGCAGTGATGAGGAAGAGGAGAATGAGGAAGCGTGACTGGTGACCATGGTGGTAGACTCAGTGAGGGAGGAGGGGGCCCACAGCGGGCCCTCCAAAGCCTAGAGGCAGCACTGCTCAGAAGACAGGAACTTGGGAGCTCCGAACTTTGTCTGCCAACTCCTTCCCCGCCCCCCCCGCCGCCGTTCCTTGTGGCTGAATGAATTGCATGACGCAAGCATGCTATGCAAACCTGCATGACTCATGTAAGCCGCCTTGAACTCCTGTGTGGTGCGGATGATTAGCGCAGGAAGAGCAGGGCGGCAGGGGTAAATGTGCTTGGTTAGGCTGTGGACTTAAAGGGCGAAGCGCAGAGTCTTCAGACCAGGGAGAGCAGCTTCTCCCCTGAGCTGAGCGAGTCGGGAGTTAATTGGCACCCTGACGCCTGCTGCTTAAAGAGGGAGGCTGGTCCATCCCAAGCCGAAGAGAGTTCTGGCAGGTGTGGTGGCGTAGGAGTGCGGGCATGACCCCCACTTGCCTTGTCAGTGGCTGATGGGTTGCGCTTCCCTTGAAAAATCCAAAGGCGCAAGAGGGCGCGAGTGGGGGCGGGCAGGGCGTGTGCACGAGGGGGGGAGGGGGGGTGCGCACACGTGAGGGAGGGGGAGGGTAAGCGCGTGAGAGAGAGACCTTCACGCTAAAATGATCCAGGGGCTGGTGCATCTCCCCTATGAGAGAAGGTTACAACAGCTGGGATTGTTTAGCTTGGAAAAGGGTAAGTGAGGGGAGGCATGAGAGAGGTCTGCAAAATTATGCCTGGTGTGGAGAACGCGGATAGGGAGACATTTTTCTCCCCCTCTCAGAATACTAGAACCCAATGGGATCATCCCATGAAGCTGATTGGTGGGAGAATCAGGACAGATCCAAGGAAGGACTTCTACACACAGTGCAGAGTTAAACTATGGAACTCCCTACCACAGGATGTAGCAATGGCCACCCATTTGGATGGCTTTAAAAGGGAGTTGGACAGATTCCTAGAAGAGAAGGCAATCAGTGGCTACTAGTCCTGATGGCTATGGGCTACCTCCAGGACCAGAGGCAGTGAGCCTATGGACACCAGCTTCAGGGGAACATGGGCGGGAGGGTGCTGTTGCGCTCATGCCCTGCTTGTGGGTTCCTGGTCGACAGCTGGTTGGCCTGTGTGGACAGAATGCCGGACTAGATGGACCCTTGGTCCGATCCAGCAGGGCTCTTCTGATGTTCTTAACTTCTGGAAATCCTTTTTAGTTCAGATATGAATTCCCACCAGAAAAATAAAACTGCCGTTATTGTTGGCAAGGGATGGGTTGCACCTCACAAAGGCTGGGAAGAATGTGTTTGGCTACAGCATGAAGAACTTCATCAGGAGGGCTTTAAATTGAATCCTACGGGGAAGGGAGATGTAAAGTTTGGGGTAACAATGGACGAAGGCTCATGCACCGCAGCAGAGAGAACAGCTTTAATAGCACCCAATAATAGTCTTCGGACACATGTAGGAAGAAAGCCAGACTATGAAGCACATGGTCTTCGGTGTCTATATACTAATGCTCGGAGTATGGGAAACGAACAGAACGAACCTGAACTCTTAATACAGGAGGGAAATTATGACTTGATAGGTGTAACTGAGACTTGGTGGGATGACTCTCATGACTGGAATACAGCAACTGAAGGATATAACTTGTTCAAAAAGAACAGGAGGAACAGAAAGGGAGGTGGGGTTGCACTGTATGTGAAAAATACCTATCTCTGCACAGAAATACAGGAGGAGGAGCTTGGTAGCCCCATCGAGAGCAGCTGGATCAAAATAAATGGATCAAAGAATAAAAGGAACCTGATGGTCGGAGTCTACTACCGGCCACCCTATCAAGGAGAAGACAAGGATGAAACTTTTGAAAAGCAAGTAGCCAGTGTTTTAAGGAAGCATGATGTAGTAGTAATGGGGGACTTCAATTTCCCTAATATTTGTTGGGAGACAAATTCTGCAAAACATGGCCCCTCCAGGACATTCCTGACTTATGTGGCGGATAACTTCCTCCTACAGAAAGTAGAGGAAGGAACTAGAGGATCGGCTATCCTTGACTTGATCCTAACCAACAGAGATGACTTAGTGGATAAAGAAGCAGTTACAGGAACTCTCTGGGGAAGCGACCATGTTGTACTTGAGTTCGTGGTTCTAAGGGAAGCAGAAGCCGAGTGTAGTCAAACGCATACCCTGGATTTTAGGAAAGCTGATTTTAATAAACTCAGAGCAATGATCAGTAAGGTTCCATGGCAAGCGACGCTAACGAGAAAAGGAGTCCAAGATGGGTGGGAGCTTTTAAGAAAGGAAATTCTCAAGGCACAATCACAAACAATTCCAACAAGAAGAAAAGGTGGGAGACAACGGAAGAAGCCAATGTGGCTTCACAAAAAGCTTAGAGATGACCTGAAAACAACAAAGGACACATATAGGAAGTGGAAAGAAGGCCAAGTAACAAAGGAAGAGTACAGGCAGGTAGCACAGAATTTCAGGGATGGTGTCAGGAAGGCTAAAGCTGAGAACGAGCTGAGGTTAGCGAGGGATGCTAAAAACAACAAAAAGGCTTTCTTCAGCTACGTGCATAGTCAAAGGCAGAGAGAAGAAATGGTGGTTCAGCTCTTAAATAAGGATGGCAAAATGATAACAGATGACAAAGAAAAGGCAGAGGTGCTTAATTCCTGCTTTGGCTCAGTCTTCTCCCAAAAGAGGGTCTATGACCCCCCTGGCAAAGGCGAAGTACAGGCTGAAGGGGCAGGATTGCAGCTTGAGTTCGATAGGCATGTGGTCAAGGAACACCTAATTACCTTGCATGAGTTCAAATCTCCAGGGCCAGATGAACTGCATCCTAGAGTAATAAAGGAACTGGCCGAAGAACCCTTAGAACCGCTGTCTATTCTCTTTGAGAAATCATGGAGGACAGGGGAAGTGCCAGATGACTGGAGGAGGGCTAATGTTGTCCCTATCTTCAAAAAGGGTAAAAAGGAGGAACCTGGGAACTACAGACCAGTCAGTCTGACATCAATCCCTGGGAAAATTCTGGAGCAGATGATAAAGCAATCCATCTGGAAGCACCTTGAAAACAATGCAGGGATTACTCAAAGCCAGCATGGATTTGTCAAGAACAAGTCCTGCCAGACAAATCTGATCTCATTTTTGGATCAGGTAACCTCCCTTGTGGACCATGAGAATGCTTTGCCCGTAACATACCTTGACTTCAGCAAAGCTTTTGACAAAGTGCCCCATGATATCCTGATGAGCAAACTAGCTCAAGGTGGGCTAGATGAAACAACGATCCGGTGGATCCACAGTTGGCTACAGAATCGGACTCAAAGAGTGCTTATCAATGGGACCTTCTCAAACTGGGGAGAGGTCACGAGCGGGGTACCGCAGGGCTCGGTCTTGGGCCCAGTGCTCTTCAACATTTTTATTAATGACTTGGAGGAGGCGGTGCACAAAATTGGGCGGGATAGCTAATCCTTTGGAAGACAGAAACAAAATTCAAAGTGATCTGGATAGATTGGAGCGCTGGTGTTGCACAAAATGCTAGTTTCGCCCCCTGGAGGCTAGTCCAATTTGCCCCAAAGAGGAGAGTCAACTTCAGGCTGGGTCCAACTCAATTTTATTGTTTGCAAACAGTTCGACAAAGGAGCTCACGCTCAAAGCAGAGTCGACCCTGGGCAACCTCCGCGCTACAGTTTTATCACTTAGCTTGCATTCCTCAGCCAGCGTGTTACTTTTGATTGGTTGCCAGCGGTTTGCTTAGCAACCTTATCTTAGGGTTACTGTCTGCTCATTCCAGGCATGCGCAGCTCTTACAGTACTATGTGCTGCTTAAGACACATACAATGGCTTTTAGGTTACATTTTTACTACAATTCCCCCCTCAAAAGGCTTTTCTCAAATTTATACTCTCTTTGGTCCAGCGGTGGACTACGCACTTAAAGGCGCAAACTATTATTGCTGTGGCATTGACGGTTTTCTCTAAACAGCAAGTGAGGCCTGGGACGCCTTTGTTCTAGCTACTAGAATGCTGACAACAAAAACACTTTTTTTTTTAACTTTTGGAACTCAGTTTTGTTCCGTTCATCAGGAACCCTTGAAAGGAGAGCGCCCTCTTTCTGCAGAGCTACTTGAGTCCTTTCAGGGGTTCATTATTCCAACGGTGCCCTTCAGGTGGGTCAGCTTCCGGTGTGACCCTCTCTGGTGCGGGTGATGCCTTTATTCAGTGTGATGAATCCACTTCTTTTCTTTGGCGACTTTCATAGCAATGGGAGTGGTAAGTAGGATCTGAAACAGACCCTTCTGCTTCTTGGTAGGTGGTTCATCTTTCTAGGACTGGATTAGCACCCAATCGCTGGGATTGAGATTATGCACTGGAGCATCTAAAGGCCAGGATTGGTGCGGTGTCGCAAACCTGTGAAAACAAAACAGACTGCAAAGCAGTAACATAACCTTGAATCTTAAAACTTTTACTTTTAAATTCACATTTAAGCTATCAGCCATAGGTAATATCCGAGGTGGGCGCTTATGGAACGTTTAAAGGGTGTCAATTTAATACTTCCCTTGGGGGCGCACCATACTCGAGTCAAGGTGATTGGCAAGGCCTGTGGCCTTTCAACTTAATCTTTCAACAAATTCTAATGAGCATTGTCTTTAAGGTGCGGTTCATCTTCTCAACTTGACTTGTAGATTGAGGTTTCCAAGGGGGGTGTAGCTTCTAGTTAGTTTGTTATGCCTGGGCCACTACTTGCGTTACTTGTCCAACAAAATGGGGCCCCTGATTTGATTCACTCTCTTTAGGTAACAAGAGCTTAGGGATTACTTTTTAACAGGATCTTGGCTACTGTCTGAGCGGTGCAGTCAATTGCTTTTATCATTACTAGCAGGTACCGATAGCCATGAGTCTGGGGCAACTCTGAAAAGTCAATTTGAAATCTCTGAAAAGGATAGTAAGCGCATGGGCGACTTCTCATTTGAGCTGGGGGCTCAAACATCTTTGAATCATTTTTGAGGCACAAAGGGCAATCAGCCACTGTTCTCAGGTCTTGGTCTAACCTGAAGGAGGTGCTATTTGCCTCGGGCGCACCTAAAATTGGGGTGTTAAAGGGGGACGATCCCTTTATTAGCTAACCATAATTTTTGAACTTTTCAATGAGCGGCTTCAAGCCTGCACAGGTGGCTTTTTTCAGAGGATACTGCCTCACGCACACAGGGCTCTCCCTTTTTAAAGAAGATTTTAACTGGTGTTATGCATTTGCTTGGGCAGGGGTTCTGTCTGCCCACACACATGGATCAACATTCTCTAAAATCTCAGTCTCTTTGGCCTCTGACACAATCTTGATTGCTTGAAAGGCCATTTGATAATTTGAGCCCTGCATTGCTGGCAGCTGTACTACAATCTGATTATCACGGAAGAAGATTTTAGCTTGCAGTTTTGTTAACAAGTCCCGCTCCATGAGGGCAACCAGGTATGCAGATGAAACTACAAAGGCATGTTCCAGTATGTTATTTCCAGTCTTCGTGAGGAGGGGCTTACACAGGGATCATAGAAAATGTGGCTCCAGTATCTACTAGGGCTTTACAGTCCTCGCCACCAACCCTTACTTTTACCTTGGGATTCTCCCGAGTGTTTGTTCGTAGGGTGGTGGCCCTTCAGCTAGACTCCCCCCCACTGGAGGACCCTGCCAGCATTTGGCAGCCTTCAGGGTGAGTCTCTTTTCTTTTTTCTTTCAGCTCTGGACAATCTTTCTTTTAATGTCTCTTCTCTCGGCAATACTCACATTTATTGAGCCTCGGTCGGCCCTTTCCTTTTCTGCCTCTCCCCCCCACTGTGGTCGCTTCTGTGCTCTCAAGCTGCTGTTTATATCTCCGCCCATGGTGGCTGCCAGCATTGCCTTTTCCTTTTTCCAGGAATGGCACTTTTTTATGTGCTCTCATGTGCACCATAGCTCTAAAAACTTCATGATCTGGGGTCTGATAAGGCTAAAGCAGGCGGTGATATTAAGGCTTGCTTCAATTTAAGAAAAGCCTTTTTTATTTTAATTGTCCACTTCTAGTGGGTAATATTTTTGTTAAAGCTTCATACGGGGGCTTCACCCCTTTTTATGGCTACTATAGCCTCCCTCTTGTAACAGGCACACTTATCTTTTGGCTTGCCTGTTCTGCAGATCTTGTTTCAAATTCTCTGTGCCATGCACCAGTTTTAACTCTTTGTTTTCTCTGCAAGTTAGGCTGTTTGCCATTGCTTCGACAGAGACTCGCTTGCTTAGATCTTCAACGACACACATTTGGGATAAGCTTTCTTTCTTTTTTAAGCCTTTTTGTCTGCTACTTTCTTCTGCCTTCTTTTATACCTTTTTCATATCATTAAAATCTAACACCATGACTGGAAAACATTTGTTTTGTATAGTAGGGCATGGTGGAGCAGATCTACCCGTTATACTGCTCCTCTGACTGCATGGTCAGGGCCCATCAAAATCAAGGGAAGGGCGTTCTCATATGTGGAAAGAGTTCCAAGCCACCATTTTTGCATCGGCAACTCCACACTGCATGAGTTTTGGCAGAGTGTCAGGTTTGCCTCTGAGCAAATGGAACGTCAGAACAGTTCAGATTTTGAGAAAGAGCTGGAACACATGGGGCAGGAACTTTCTTAGGCTTCAGAAACACAGCTGGGCTTAGAAGTATCACGGGAGAGTGGGGGACTCTCTCTCTCTCACCTCTTAAGTTAAGAGAATTTGCTGCCCCCCTTTTTAAAGGGAAACTAACTTTCGTAGTTTCTCTTTGAACTTTTTGAAGGCTGTTTCCTTTGTAGTCTATGAATCTCTAGAAATTTGTATCTGTATGCTTCATTAGGGTAAATGAAATCAAAGCCTTGGAAATCATAGAATCATAGAATAGTAGGGTTGGAAGGGGCTTACAAGGCCATCGAGTCCAACCCCTTGCTTACTGCAGGAATCCAAATCAGAGCATCCCTGACAGATGGCTGTCCAGCCTCGTCTTGAATGCCTCCAGGGTGGGAGAGCCCACCACCTCCCCAGGTAATTGGTTCCATTGTCGTATTGCTCTAACAGTTAGGACGTTTCTCCTGATGTTCAGCTGGAATCCAGCTTCCTGTCACTTGAGCCCATTATTCCGTGTCCTGCACTCTGGGATTATTGAGAAGAGATCCTGGCCTTCCTCTCTGGGACAACCTTTTAAGTACTTGAAGAGTGCTATCAGATCTCCTCTCAGTCTTCTCTTCTCAAGGCTAAATATACCCAGTTCTTTCAGTCAAATGCAGCTTTTTATCTGAGTGTTGAAATCACAAATTAAACTGTACACTGAGCTGATCACAAACAAACACACAATCTACAACAACGGGAGTTGAAGGCTATGACAAGCCTCACAGTACTTTTTACGGCAAGTCTTTAACTGTCTAAAGTTCCAGTCCATGTGCAGAGTGCCTCTAACAAAGAACGCTTTGGGCCATAAAGAAGGGATGTTTTAACAAAAGCTCTGTGTCTCTTCATCAGTTCGAATGGGGAAGGTGTAACCTTACACCTCTTCTAGATTCCTCCACAGGTAAGAACAGAGCAGTGCTGCTCAGCTTTCCAGCTGTGATGCTTTTCTTGTTTGTTTGTTTTTTTTGCAAATCTCACTCTTTTGTCAGGTCCTCACAGACACCTCCAGCCTCTCTGCTTGCTAAGGCTAAACCAGCCGCGGCGAAGGGGGGTTAGGCAAGTCCCCCTTGGCTCTGCTCTGAGCAGGCTGACAGAGAGAAGCTCACACAGACCCTGATATTTTAAGAACTTGCTCTGTCTTTGTTTCTTGATTTTGCCACAGTCTTTAAGTCGTCAAACAAATCTCTTTCTTCAGAAGTTGCAACTTTTTCAACTGCTTTTGCTTCTTCTAACAAACTTGGATACGGTGGCAGACAAACTGTCTCTGGCGGGCCCCCTCCCTCCCTCCCTCCCCCAACAACCTCTCCTCCCAACCTAACAGGCCGAATCAGACCGGGGGGAGCTCAGGGCACCTTGGGCAGGGTCTCCCAGTCTTCAAGCTCCTTCCGTGGGGCTTGAATCGGGGGGAACAGGGGCTTTGGGCTTCACCTCGGAGCATACCATCATGACTTTACAATACTGAACTTTATATTCAACCTTTTCTCACCTTCAGTGGATTTTGGTTGGCACTCATCCAAATGCTGATAATCTCACCTTCCCTGAGGCAAATTTATCTCTTACTACTTGATTCAGACACCACCCGGGGTCTCTTGCCCCTGCGGTCCTTTGCCAGTAACACATTTGCACATTTACACTTCTGTAACTAAGGGGGATTCTTTCCGCACCAATTCAACCACCCATCAATATAGGCGAATTGATCCCATTGCCCATTATTCACCACATTTTTATATACGGCATTTACAAGATTTACACCAAAGGATCCTATGTCTGGCCAACTAATTCCAAATGCTGGCCAGTCCAATTGACAGAGTGTAACCAGCTTGCCTTTCGACATCTTAGTACACGGAGTCTGACAATCCTCAGGCGCTTGACTTTGCTAAAGTTCTTTAGCATGCATCCCAAGGGAGTGGCAGAGCTTTCTAAACGGGAGCTACCCGCCCCCATTGTGCCTACCTCTATTTGAAACCACACACGGAGCCTGACAAACCTCAGACGTTTACACGGAGTCTGACAAACCTCAGACGCTCCGAAGGCAACTCAAACAGAAAGACAGAAGGGAAATCAAGTACTTACTCCGCCCAGCACCCTAGTGCCGTCTCTTCAGACCCATTCAGCCTGGTTGACTCAATCAATGGAGTCCACGCCTTTAACCTCCTGGGTGTCCCGACCCCCGTTCTCTGGAGCCGTGGCAGACCTCAAAGGCGGTCTGGCGCGCCCCACAGGCACCTTTGCCGGTTCTGTCGTTTGACCCCAGGGTGGTCCAAGGGACTCCTGGCTGCTCGCCAGTTTGTTGCACAAAATGCTAGTTTCGCCCCCTGGAGGCTAGTCCAATTTGCCCCAAAGAGGAGAGTCAACTTCAGGCTGGGTCCAACTCAATTTTATTGTTTGCAAACAGTTCGACAAAGGAGCTCACGCTCAAAGCAGAGTCGACCCTGGGCAACCTCCGCGCTACAGTTTTATCACTTAGCTTGCATTCCTCAGCCAGTGTGTTACTTTTGATTGGTTGCCAGCGGTTTGCTTAGCAACCTTATCTTAGGGTTACTGTCTGCTCATTCCAGGCATGCGCAGCTCTTACAGTACTATGTGCTGCTTAAGACACATACAATGGCTTTTAGGTTACATTTTTACTACACTGGGCAGAGAACAACAGAATGAAATTTAATAGGGGTAAATGCCAAGTTCTGCACCAAGGAAAGAGAAACCAAATGCACAGTTACAAGATGGGGGATATGTGGCTCAACAACACTACAAGTGAGAAGGATCTTGGAATTGTTGTCGATCACAAGCTGAATATGAGCCAACAATGTGATGTGGCTGCAAAAAAGGCAAATGGCATTTTGGGCTGCATTAATAGAAGCCTAGCTTCCAAATCCCGGGAAGCACTAGTCCCCCTCTACTCAGCACTGGTTAGGCCAGTTCTGGGCACCACACTTTAAGCAGGATGCAGACAAGCTGGAGAGGGTTCAGAGGAGGGCAGCCAAGATGATCAGGGGACTGGAAACAAAGCCCTACGAAGAGAGACTGAAAGAACTGGGCATGTTTAGCCCAGAACAGAAGACTGAGGAGAAATAGGATAGCGCTCTTCAAGTCCTTGAAAGGTTGTCCCAGAGAGGAAGGCCAGGATCTCTTCTCCATCATCCCCGAGTGCAGGACATGGAATAATGGGCTCAAGTGACAGGAAGCCAGATTCCGGCTGAACATCAGGAGAAACTTCCTGCCTGTTAGAGCAATACAACAATGGAACCAATTACCGAGGGAGACGGTGGGCTCTCCCACACTGGAGGCCTTCAAGATGAGGCTGGACAGCCATCTGTCAGGGATGCTCTGACTTGGATTCCTGCATTGAGCAGGGGGTTGGACTCGATGGCCTTGTAGGCCCCTTCCAGCCCTACTATTCTATGATTCTATTCCTGGTGCTGCTTAGTAGAAACCAGGCATTTTCTCATTTCTGTATCATTTCGAGCAATTGCTGGTAAGAGAGCAAAAGTCGCAGCTGCAGCCGTTCTATTTTTAAGGGCAGGTGGCAGCCAGAGAAATAAACAGCAGCAGCATCTCCCTGCCCTCAGAGAGTGCCTGCCGCCTCTGCTGAGCAGCCCAGAGTCCCTCAAGCGTCTGCCGTAAATCATTCCCAGGAACCGCTGGTGAGATCCGCTCCACCACCAAAACAAGCCTGGCCTCTTAACATAAATGTTAATAAGGGACTGGAAGTGGCGTGGCGTGGCCCTTTCCCCCGCCTCTCTTTGTGAGGCTGTCAAAGGAATTCTGCAAAAGTACCAAAAGTATCATAAATCGGGCGGGGGTGTGTGTTTCCATCAGGAACCGCCGCTCTGTGCCCAGGTGGCCTTGTTTGCTTGTAGGCCCTGTGTGGAGTCAAGGGCTTTGTTTGGGTTAATGCCTCCTTGCATGGAGAAAACCAGCTTCTCAGGGTTTTTCCCTGACAGGCTATTTTTCTACATGCGGGGTGTCTTTGATTGTTCTTTTCATAGGGAAGCATTTAAATAGTTGGTGGGAACAATGCAAAGGGCCTACTCTGTGACAGCCCCAGAACTCCTTCCCCCAAGAGATCCACCGTTCCCCTTCTCCTTTGGTCTTTGTTGCCAGTTAAAGATTTTTCTCCTTAGATTCCTGCATTGAGCAGGGGGTTGGACTCGATGGTCTTATAGGCCCCTTCCAACCCTACTATTCTATGATTCTAAGCGTTTAGTTTGCCTTTTGTTTGATTTCTTTCCTTTTCCCCTGATCCCCTCTTTTCTTGTCTCCCTCTCATAGTTTTGATTTACTCTGCTGTCATCTACTGGCTGATTATGATTTGGCTGTATTTATTTTTTCGGGATTTCTTTTCAAACATTGTAAGCTATTTTGAACATTCCTTGTTGGAGGGGGGAGGCAAGTTAAAAGCCCCATCAATAAATGCAGACAGGTTGTAAAAGAATGACTACAATTCAGATATTTAAACATGGACACATACCGAAACTGTGTTCAACCTCCCTGGGGGGTTCCCCCCGCCTCCCCTGGTCTCCAGTGAGTTGCAGCGCACGTCATCAGTCTTTCTGCCTCCCCCCACCCCCCATTTCTCACTACTTGTTTCCCAAACTTCAGCGTTTGGTCATTTTTAACAGGTTAGATTAAACTTCAGATTGTCGTGCTTAAAAACAAAATTACTGTTTTTTTAATGCAAGTACCATCTTGGGAGAGGCATTCTCTCCCATGCAAGAGGCATGCCTCATCTTAGAATAGCTCTCCTAGGCTCGGGGGCAAAGCCTCCACTTTGCACACAGAAGGTCCCAAGTTCAAGCCCCAGAGCATGTCCAAGGAGTTCAGGTAGCAACTGATGGAATGCCCTGGGAAGAGCTACCAGTCAACGTAGACACTGGGGCTGTTCACACAACATGCTAACCCCCACTCAGCGGTTGTATGTGGTTTGTTGTTGAACCATGGGTTGTTGGTTGAACCATGAGTTAGCGTGATGTCTGAACCAGGGACATTTTTCCACAGGGTGGCTTGTTAACCCTGCAGTGTGACTTGTTAGCCACCCTAACAACCCAACAGTTAGCCATGGGTTCTCAGGGTGGCCTGTTCGAGAAAAATAAGCCACACTGCGGAAAATGCCCTGGGTTCAGACAACCTGCTAACCCACGGTTCGACAAACCACACTCAACCACTGAGTGTGGGTTAGCGTGTTGCGCAAACCCAGTCGTTCATTGGGCTAGGAAAGGAGTGGGCAACCTTTTTGAGGTGGGAGCTGCATTGGCTCTGGCAGAGCCCTTTGGCGGGCGCACGAGTGAGTGGGGCTTGTGAGTGGAACCAGAGCAAAAGCAGTCATTGGAAGGGTGAGATTAAAGACCCCCCCCCCCCCCGGTGATCCTGATGCTCTTAGCAGTGGAGAAGCAGCAGTCTTGATTGGGATCACGGATGTGGGGAGAAAGAGGTGTTAACCTCCCCCCACGGCCCAGTGATCCTGACCAAGATCTCTGTTTACCCATGGCTTATAGTGGGTGGGCTTCTGGGGACGATGTGGACCACACCAAGAGTGTCTGAGAGCTGCATCTGCTACACAGATTGCCATATGTGGGCTAGATGGATGACTGCCGCGACCTGGCATACGTAGCGTGCCTCTTTGAAGGATGCACAGGCATGCCTCTGGAGGGGGTAGGCCCTTCTTTGCCTCAGGTGTTTATGCAGAGACTGAGCTGTAACCACACCCTGCAGCACAGAGCCTATGTTGAACAGGCCAGATGAACTCCGAGGACCCTTCCAACCCTATGATTCTGTACATTTTCCTGTAGAACTCTTTCTTTTTCCTCCTAGGCAAAGGAATGCCAATTTAATAATTTGATTCATCTAAAACTCCTGCGATAATTGGCTATGGATTCTTGAGGATGTTCTGCTTGTCTCCCTCGCTGTTTAACTTCGCCGCTTTTCTTTTTCGACAGCACATCTCGATCCCCAGACCGGACTGCCTGACAGGAGCCCGAGTGTTCTCATTTTATCTCTCCCATATCGGCAAAGACAGCCCCCAGGGGAGTTTTGACTGCATCCAGCAGTATGTGTCCAGGTGAGTGGTGCTCTTCAGCTCCGAGAAGAACGGGGGGTTGCCGCAGATTCTTCCAGATGAGCAGAATGCATCTGCGCCTGATCCTGCAACTCTTTTTAAAAAGTATTGTTTAGCTTTATTCCTGTGGTAGCACCCTGATTTCAGAATGCCCTCCCAAAAGAGATCCAGTTGATCCCCAAATGTTACCTTTTGTCCGAGTATTTTAAAAATTTGACCTTTTACAGTGCAGTGCCAAACAAGCCTACTCAGAAGTAAACCGCATAGAATTCAATGGCACTTACTCTCATGTTAACGTGTATAGGATTTAACTATTTATTTTTAAACTGAATTGACCCTTGTGTTTTTGTTCAGCTTCTCAGTTGAAGGGTTGCTGTTTTAATTTGTCTTTTAACGTATCATTCTGTATCGTTTTTATATTGGGTTTATTCGTTCATTTGTTTGTTTAATGCTGTGTACACTGGTTCTATGAAGACCTACAATGCCATCTAAAACTAACACCAAAAAAAGATGTCCTTTTCATCATAGGGGATTGGAATGCTAAAGTAGGAAGTCAAGAAATCACCGGGATAACAGGCAAGCATGGCCTTGGTGTACAAAATGAAGCAGGACAAAGGCTAATAGAGTTCTGCCAAGAGAACACGCTGATCATAGCCAACACTCTTTTCCAACAGCACAAGAGGCGACTCTACACATGGACATCACCGGATGGTCAATATCGAAATCAGATTGATTATGTCCTTTGCAGCCAAAGATGGAGAAGCTCCATACAGTCAGTAAAAACAAGACCTGGAGCTGACTGTGGCTCAGATCATGAGCTGCTTCTTGCAAAATTTCAGCTTAAATTGAAGAATGTAGGGAAAACCACTAAACCATTCAGGTATGAACTAAATCATATCCCTTGTGAATATACAGTGGAGGTGATGAATAGATTTCAGGGATTAGACCTGATAGACAGAGTGCCTGAGGAACTATGGACGGAGGTCCGTAACATTGTTCAGGAGGCAGCAACTCAATCCATCCCAAAGAAAAAGAAATGCAAGAAAGCCAAGTGGCTGTCTGATGAGGCTTTACAAGTAGCTGAGGAAAGAAGGGCAGCGAAAAGCAAGGGAGAAAGGGGAAGATATACCCAACTGAATGCAGAGTTCCAGAGAATAGCAAGGAGAGACAAGAAGGCCTTCTTAAATGAACAATGCAAAGAAATCGAGGAAAACAACAGAATGGGAAAGACTAGAGATCTCTTCAAGAAAACCGGAGATCTCAAGGGAACGTTTTGTGCAAAGATGGGCATGATAAAGGACAAAGAAGGCAGGGACCTAACAGAAGCAGATGAGATTAAGAAGAGGTGGAAAGAATACACAGAAGAACTATCCAGGAAAGATCTGAATGTCCCTGATAGCCATGATAGTGCGGTCACTCAACTTGAGCCGGACATCCTCGAGAGTGAAGTCAAGTGGGCCTTAGGAAGCGTTAGTAACAACAAAGCTAGCGGAGATGACAGTATTCCAGATGAGCTATTTAAGATCCTAAAAGATGATGCTGTTGAAGTGCTGCACTCAATATGCCACCAAATTTGGAGCACTCAACAGTGGCCACAAGACTGGAAAAGGTCAGTTTACATTCCAATTCCAAAGAAGGGCAATGCCAAAGACTGTTCAAACTACCGTACAATTGCGCTCATTTCACGTGCCAGCAAGGTGATGCTCAAAATCCTACAAGCTAGGCTTCAGCAGCATGTGAACCGAGAACTACCGGAAGTACAAGCTGGGTTCTGAAGAGGCAGAGGAACTAGAGATCAAATCGCCAACATTCGCTGGATCATGGAGAAAGCAAGAGAATTCCAGAAAAATGTCTATTTCTGCTTCATTGACTACGCTAAAGCCTTTGATTGTGTGGATCACAACAAACTGTGGCAAATTCTGAAAGAGATGGGCGTACCAGACCACCTTACCTGTCTCCTGAGAAACCTGTACGAGGGTCAAGAAGCAACAGTAAGAACCGGACATGGAACAACCGATTGGTTCAAAATTGGGAAAGGAGTACGCCAAGGCTGCATATTGTCGCCCTGCTTATTTAACTTATATGCAGAGTACATCATGAGAAATGCCGGGTTGGATGACTCACAGGTCGGAATTCAGATTGCTGGGAGAATTATCAACAACCTCAGATACGCAGATGATACCACCCTAATGGCAGAAAGCGAAGAGGATCTCAAGAGCCTCTTGTTGAGGGTGAAAGAGGAGAGTGCAAAAGCTGGTTTGAAACTCAACATTAAAAAACCTAAGATTATGGCATCTGGCCCCATCACTTCCTGGCATATAGAATTTATTTTCTTGGGCTCCAAGATCACCGCAGACGGTGACTGTAGCCGTGAAATTAAAAGACGCTTGCTCCTTGGGAGGAAAGCTATGGCAAACCTAGACAGCGTAGTATGAAGCAGAGACATCACCTTGCCGACAAAGGTCCGTCTAATCAAAGCTCTGGTTTTCCCAGTAGCAACGTATGGCTGTGAGAGCTCGACTATAAGGAAGTCTGAGCGCCGAAGAATTGATGCTTTTGAACTGTGGTGCTAGAGAAGACTCTTACGCGTCCCCTGGACTGCAAGGAGGTCAAATCAGTCCATCCTAAAGGAAATCAACCCTGACTGCTCAATGGAAGGACAGATACTGAAGCTGAAGCTCAAATATTTTGGCCACCTAATGAGAAAACTCCCTGGAAAAGACCCTGATGCTGGGAAAGATTGAAGGCAAAAGGAGAAGGGGACGGCAGAGGATGAGATGGCTAGATAGCATCCCCGATGCAATGAACATGAATTTGAGCACGCTCCGGGAGAGAGCGGAGGACAGGAAGGCCTGGCGTGCTCTGGTCCATGGGGTCACGAAGAGTCGGACGCGACTTAACGACTGAACAACAACACCGCCCTGGGACCCCTTGTGGATGAAGGGCGGTTTATAAATTCTACAAAGAAATAAATATCAACATGTTGGGTGAAGCAGAAGAGAAAACCAAAAGAAAGCAAAACTCTGGTGCTGGGTAGTACAAATTATTTATTTGTTTGTTTATTTATACCCCGCCTTTTTTCCTCCCTAAGGATCTCAAAGCGGGTTACATAATCCTCCTCTCCCTTTTATCCTCACAACAACAGCCCTGTGAGGTAAGTTGGGCTGAGAGTCTGCAACCGGCCCAAAGTCACCCAGTGAGCTTCCATGGATGATGTACTATAATTATGTATTATAGGTCAACGCATGTCAGATTCTGAAATGCTGTGAGAAGTTTAAAAGACATTGTAACTGAGCTTATCTAAGGCAGAAGGCCTCACAAACCTGTCATAAGGTTTTGCTTACATGCAAGAGCAGCATAGATAGAATAAGAGAGTATAGATAGGTATAGAACAGCTAGCTAAGAGAGGCAAGGATTGGTTCTATAGGCCTGATCAAAGATTGGGGCTAGCTTGAGCCAGAGTGAGTTTCAGGAAGTTGCTGGTAGCAAAGTCATTTGACTTCACTAAAGAGAGAAGTTTAAGGGAAAGGTTTGTGGTTGATGCACATTTTTTAGATCCGTTACCAACGGCAGGATGCAAAGACAGGATGCTTAAGGAGACACCGGGGGACATTTTGACTTTCTTTGGAATTAACAAAGAAGTCAGCAATGATGTTAGTAGATGGGAGGTGCGTAGATTTTAGAGTAAGGGGCTTAGAATGAGCCAGGACACCTTATCATCACCAATCAGCAAGCTTAAAACATAAAAGTTACCAGGTATGGAAATAGGTGTGGAAACTAGCATATTACAAGGGTATAAAACACAGCCTCACCCCAGGTGCCATGTTTTACCTTCGTTCAGGTTTCCTGGGATCTTTTCCACACCCCTTACAAAGGGTCTTTAAAGGAAAACCGATCCTCCGCTGATGAATTTAGTCAGCTAATTCTATTCTTATTCTATTTCTGTATTAAGTAGGAAAGCTGTGTGTTCCTGTTACCTTTTTTGAATAAAAGCATGCTGTTCTATTTTAAACTGTTGTCTGCATGAATGGAAATCAGTGAATCTCGGCATCAAGGCAACCACTTCTAGCCTGTGCCAAATTTTAGTAGATAGGAGGTGGGAACCTGTCAGTATTTTAAACAGATAGTTTGAGTCGAAATCACCAGTAAATTTGATTTCCTTCCACCGCGTTGAGCTATAGCGAATACTTCACACTATCCAGCGCCTGAGTTTGCCCTTTTGGAGGGTCTAATTTTTGAGGCACTAGGGTTTTTCCCCCATTTCACAAAGCAGAAGAAATCAGGTTGCTGCCCCGAGGGGCTTACAGTCCACTCTTTTCCCGCAGCAGTGGGCACATCCAGCTGGATTGTCTTGGCAGCATCCAGCACAAGATCACCATCTGTGCCACTGACGAATCCTACCAGAAAGCAAAGCAGAGCATGGCCCTGGTGGAAGAGGAGACGCGCAGCCGGGGAGCTATCGTCATCAAGCCGGGGGGCCGCTACGTGGGTAAGGGGCACTTTGCCTTTCCGTCTTCGTAGCAAGCTGGGTGAATGTTTCTGAGCTTGGCAACTTGAGAGGGTGAATATGAGCCAAAAATGTGATGTGGCTGCAAAAAAGGCAAATACGATTTTGGGGATGCAGTAATAGAAGCATAGCTTCCAAATCCCGGGAAGTACTAGTTCCCCTCTACTCAGCACTGGTTAGGCCTCATCTGGAGTACTGTGTCCAGTTCTGGGCACCACACTTTAAGAAGGAAGGATGCAGACAAGCTGGAGAGGGTTTAGAGGAGGGCAGTGAAGATGATCAGGGGACTGGAAACAAAGCCCTATGAGGAGAGACTGAAAGAACTGGGCAGATGAGGCCTAACCAGTGCTGAGTAGAGGAGAACTGGTACTTCCCGTGACTTGGAAGCTATACTTCTATTAATGCAGCCCAAAATTGCATTTGCCTTTTTTGCAGCCGCATCACATTTTAACCTCCTACTTCAGGGCTGGGCCACTTGTGGCCTTCCAGACATCTTGGCTTACAAATCCCATCATCCTTTACCATTGGTTATGCTGGCTAGGGCTGATTGGAGTCATAGGTTGGCCACCAATTGCCCATTCTGGTCTACATGTTGTGGTTTTGAAACATTTTTCACGATAACCATAGCAGCTATTGTGAACATTTTAAAAAATCCCCTTACTTTTTAAAAAGAAAGGAAGAAAAGAAGGTGTGGAATCCCTATCAGAGATGCTGTAGAAGCAGATTTTTTCCCAGGGGCAGGAGGATTAGACTAGATGACCTTCAAGGCCCTTTTCTCCCATGGCAGCCATTTTGTGGCAGTGCCCAGGACAATTTCTCAAATTATCAAAGGCCCCCAAAGTGGCCTCCCCCTGCCCTAAAACATTGACGCTGAAGTCACTCTGTGTATTGTCCAGAGATCTGGGTCCTGTGAGGCAGTCCCATGGGGAGTGAAACCCGGCAGGGAGCCACCCTGCAACGTTCTCCAAATGATCCCTCTGAACCTGCTCTCTGATGCTGCTATGTGAAATGATTTCTAGGCCGCCTTTGAGGATGGAAACGCCTCATGCCCCAGATCTCTCAGAGAGACTCCCTGGCGTTGGCCACTGCCTCCCCCCACTCCTTGGAGAGCCTGAGTCTGCACGCAGCTATGCTTTCCGGGTGGCTGAGTTTATCCCTGACTCATCTTTTCTTTTAGTCAGCCAAGCACATCAGGAAGGAAGTATCATGTTTTCCTGTGTTCTGGGAAGAACGCACGACTTGCTGGGGCAATCCTTATCAGTTAGCGGTGGAGGAGGTTGTCCTACTCCCCGGTCCCCCTAGGCAGTGAGCTTATTGAAATGAAAGTTCAGCGCGAGGGGGGAGAGGACAGGCTTCTGGTCATTCCTCTTCTGCAAAAATAAGTGTGTCACTTTTTTTTTTTATAAAGTACCTCCAAAAATCTAAGCTTGCCTTCCCAACTCTGGTGCCCTCCACACATACCAGACATCAGCTCCCATCAGCCACAGCCAGTGGTCAGGAATCCTGGCACTTGTCGTGCAAAACTTCTGGAGGGCACCAGGTTGCTAAAGCGAAAAGCCAAAGGCAAGCTTTCCGATCTAGCGAGAATTGTTTTTAAAAACAAAAAGGAAGGTAGATGCAGAAGGGACAGGAAAGCCCCTTCATGTCAGCAAACGATCAACACAACTCTTGCCCCATATCTGCTTTTCGACACAAGTCACTTTGCTTCTAGCCCTTTGTCTCATCCTGGGTCAGAATTGGGGAGCCGTATATGTCACAACAAAAGAACATGGGGCGCAGTCCCATCGGGACGCCTGTCTACCTCTGAACTCGAAGGCTGACGGACATCCTATGCGGAGTGGGGGCAGCACGGAGGCGGTTTTGCTAGGTGGGCTTTTTCGCCCGCCTAGCTGGGGCTCTGCAGGCAGGGAGGGAGGCTAGCGAGGTCAGAGGAGTCTTCATAAGCCAGCCTCCCCAGTCCCCTTTCTGCCCACAGAACTGTCCCCTTTCTCCTCTCCGAGGTCGCTTTTGCAAGCTCGGAGAGGTGGCCAGCACAGTTCTCTCTGTGCCAGCAGGGGGAGGGGCTCGGAGCTCAGACTTATCCTATCCCCCCACGACACTGTCTAGGGGCCATGGGATTGCTCTTCCCAGGGAGCCTTGGGGAATCTTGGGGGCAGGGTAAACTACGGGGAAATCTCCCACCCCCTGGTTCTGTGATGCTGCAGTGCTGAAATTGGGGGCTGGGGCAGTGGTACCTTATGTAGTGCGTAGAGAGGGGCAGTTAGCCCCCTCCTCACCCTGAATGGGAGATTTCAGGGGGCTCGTGTGCTTTTTCCCCAATTAGCCATTATTTTATATATTTATTTATTCTAACTTATTAATCTGCAACATAACCAAAAAACCCCAAACAAACAGCAGCACCCTGGTGTCAATTCACAATGCCATGAACAAAAATTCAACATTCATATCTTAGATATACGTATTACTATAAGCAGTCCGTGTGTCTGAATAGGTATCCAGGTGAGATTGATGCTGGTAGGATATATGTTCAAATGTAGGGAAAGCAGGAAGATTCTCAAACCACTGGACAATAGATGGTGGGTGTTTATCCTCCCAAGCTTATAATATAAGGGCACAATCCTATGTGGGTTTAGACAGACAAAAGTCCTACAACTCCCAGCATGCCCCAGCCAGCCTTTGGCATGCTGGGAGTTGTAGGACTTTTGTCTGTCTAAACATGCATAGAATTACACCCTAAGTGTGTTTGCAACTATAAGCTCTCTACTGTCACTGTCTGTCTATTACTCCTCATGCCACAGAAATACAACTTCGAAGCACATGGGCATCTGCAAATATCAAAGATGGTTACCGCCTGTCCTCGTTCTGATGGGTATTGTTTACGTGTACAAGGTCTTAAGCCTAGAGCAGCCTTTCCTGACCTGTAAAGCCCTACTCAGCTTGGGACCAGGCTGTTTGAAAGACCACCTTCTCCCTTAGGAGCCCGCCTGGGTTTTCAGATTCTCAGGAGAGGGCTTCCTTTCTGTCCTGCCACCATCAGAGGCACAGCAGGCAGGAACATGAGACAGGGCCTTCTCAGTGGCTGCACCCAGGCTCAGGAGCTCCCTGCAACGGGAAGCCCAGGTAGCACCATCTTCGTTGTCCTTCCACCGGCAGGCAAATAAGTTTGTATTCAGACAGGCTTTTGGATTTTTGGCCCATGCTGAAGTAGGTTTTAACTGGAGGGTGCTTTTGTATTTCTTGATATGTTTTTAATTCTACTTATATATTGTAGTTACAATTTTATGTTTTATTTTCTACTTTATTAGCCGCCTCGAGTAGTATTTGGCATGGTAAAGCAGAATAAATTTTTTTGATAAATGAGGAGGAGGTAGGAGGGCACAAGGGATTGGACAGACACCCACGAGGTCTAATCGAGAAGGCAATGAGGACCTCAGCTAGACCTATGGAGACACGGGAAAACCTTCTTGGAGTTTGTCGGGAGAAGGAAAGGGAGAACGGGGAGTGAAAAAGGGGAAACCTTCTTGGAGTTAGTGGAGAGAAGGAAAGGAAGAACGGAGAGCGAAAAAGGGAAAACATTTTTGGAGTTAGTGGGGAGAAGGAAAGGAAGAACGACGAGCGAAAAAGGTTGGAACACTAATATACATATCCCAAGCCAAAGAGAATAAAGGGGGACTCTTTTGATGTCTGCTGTGCTCAGGGAGTTTGTTTTGTGAACCAGGGTACTAGAATGATGGGGACTTTTCCTTAAAGATTACCCACTGTCCTGGCTCGCAAAATACAGGCTGCTAAGGGCAGAGGAAGAGCGATAATGGGGTGGGGAGGGGGGAGGTTGGCAATGCCTTAAGAAATTTCCTATGTACAAAATCATAAAACTGGAGCTGGAGGAAGAAGGTAGCCTAGGAGACTTTAGAAGGAGGATGCGGAGACAGGGAAACTGACTGTGAGAGAGCAATTCCCTCGGGGGGCAGAAGGGGAAAGAACCCCCAGGGGAACATGAACTGAACGATCGGAAAGTCTTCCTTTTTAAGGCGCAACTGGATCCTGTTGACCAGGCTTCTGTTTTCTCCCGCCCCCCCAGGCAAGACAGTCAAAGTGCACAAGCCCACGCCGGGGGTTTCCGACGCCGTCCCCTCACGGATACACCCGACGCCCATCAAGATCCCCAGCGTCATGAAGAAGAGCAACAGCGCTGTCTCTGGCCGGCCTTTCAGGGACCGGGTGATGCACTTGCTGGCCCTCAAGCCTTACAAGAAGCCGGAGCTGCTCCTGCGTCTGCAGAAGGATGGCCTTTTGCCGCAGGATAAGGATGCCCTGGACAGTCTCCTGCAGCAGGTGATTCTGGGCCCGCCGCATTGTCCCAGAAACACCCACGCCCCCTTTTGCTGTTGTTCCACATGCAAGAGGCAAAGAGACGAAGTAACCTTCGTGGAGGATCCTTCATGGCCATCAGCCGCAATATCTGTAATGGTGGCCTGGAGGAAGCCATGAAGACTCCACAGGCCAGATGGGGAACCCTCTGAAGGCCAGCTTAGCCCCTGCAGGCTGGAGGTCCCCCACCCTTGATCTCAGCGGAGCCTCTGTTGGCAGAGGTGGTCTGCCTCCAAAAGCTCAACACTGTCACCCCCGTGCTTTTTTGGCTATCTTGCTGATGGCAGTTGGAAACAGTGTGCTGGGTTAGGGGGGCCTAATGAGAGATTTTGAAATGCTGATGGGAAGGGTGGCGTCAGAGTGAGTCAGGCAGGGCGATACATAGGGGTGTATATCCCCATTCCTCTTCGGTTTCTGAGCCCTTGCATGGATGGGTATGTACTCTGTGCCTCAAGAAACGATAATCCTTGGGCCAGTATAATGTACAGAGCTGTTCCCCCACCACAACCCCAATTGCAATTCTGTTGTTCAGGTTTTTAAAATGTTGGCCTCTCTTCCCTGGCAAGTAACAGAGAAGAGGAGCCTTCCCCAGGCTGACAGGGGTTTTGCTCCACATCCAGGAGGACTAGAACCTTTTCAAAATGCATAAGCATAGCCTTTTCTAGTTTGCCAAATCTTGCCTGGGAAGGAGGGCGTAGCATGCAAAAGCCAGGGAGGTGTGGGGCTCGTGCAGCCCCTGTGAAATGAACTGCTTCATTAGCAGTGACAGGGCTGCAGGGTTACCTGGTCTCTCTCAAGCTTCCCATGCCGAATGTGTAAAATCAACTTTCCTCTCCTCCTTGTCCTGCAGGTTGCAAACATGAACGCCAAAGACAGCACGTGCACCCTGAAAAATTATCTTCACAAAGAGCTGCAGAAGGACTGGCCTGGCTACTCAGAAGAAGACCAGCAGCTGCTGAAGAGGATCCTTTTCCGGTAGTAGTTATAGTGTCTCTCTCTTAGGATTGGGGCCATTCAGTTGGTGCACTTTTAAAGCAGCCTCTGTGCTTTCATCTTTAGTATTTTTCGAGTCCTAGGTTCAAATCCCTCACTCAGCCACAAAGCTCCATGTTTTTTTTGTGAGGAGGGGGCAACCATGCACCCCAGGGACTGGGCAAAAGGTAGATCTCCAGATGTTTGGGACCTCTAACTCCCAGAAGCCCCTGCCAGCGTGGCCAAGGGCTAAGAATGCTGGGAGTGAGAAGTCCAAAAACATCCGGAGATCTTCTTTCTGCCCTTGGCGTACGCTACCCTCAAGCCCGTGGAGGAAGGTTAGGAGAAAACAATGTTACAAATGAACCAGTCCAGATATTGCTGCAGAGGGGATCTCGGCAGCAAACCCTCCTTGCGTTTGGACCCATGCAAACATAGCTGCTCCCCCCGCCCCCCCAGCAGAAGATGGCATCGGGCTCAAGATTTGCAGCTTCCATTTCTTTTCCTTTGATTTTTGAAAAGCCACGTTTCTAGTCCTCATTATTTGTGAAGAGGAAGCTTGTAATTCTGTGGGCAGTGCCTGCTTGAAATCTCAAGAGGCCAGGGAGGTGGTAAGGTAAGATTTCCAGCAAGTGGAGGGGGGGCCGGAATCAGACAGCCATCTCTCTCCTATGGACAAACAAACAGAACAACTCTGCTTTTCTAAGTGCCGAATGTGGATTACCTGGGTGCAGAATTATTATTTTTTGACACGGAGAGTGCCTGGCCCTAGTCGGAGCCCTCCGGGCCTGGTTGCCTTGGCTTTGTTTGCCCAGTAGGCCGTATCCTTCCCAACATCTATTTTTAGGCTGCTGCTCACCCAAATGCCACCTTGTCCTCTGGAGGAGGAGTACTTGAGTCAATATACCGCCCCCACCCCAGTGGCACAATTTTGTGCAGGCCGTTTGTAGTCTGTAATTTTCCGTTTAATTGCAGCCTGGCTCTTAATACATTCCAGACCCTCTTGGTTTGCCAAAGGAAATTCCTGGCATTTCAGGTTCTCGTTAAACCAGCAGCGTCTCCTCTCTGAGCGAAGCAGGCTTTACAGATGGCGGAAACTGCTCAAAGAGGAGAGGGAGGAAAGGAAAGAGAGAAGCAGGTTCTTGTCTGCCTTCACCAAAGAGCAACAACCCTGCAGTAGAAACACAAAAGGGGGAAGCTGAGACGCCTCTTGCTTAATGGGGCAGGGAAGCAGGGGGTTCAGGTGTCCAGTTCAAGTTTCCCATCTCCCCACCACCACTTCTTCAGCAGGGGCGGCAGGCAGGTTCTGTGTCAGAACTGGGCACCTTTAATTTAGAAAGCATTTTTCAGACTCCAAACTGCAGTGAAATTCTTCTAAATCTGCATTCCGTCCAGCCGGGTCATCATCTATGCCCGCTTGAAAGGATGGGATGTGCTGAATATTTGCCTGCAGATATTTTGGGGGTGAAAGAGGGGGCTGTTGGTAGGGGCTGGAACCCCCCCCCCCCATAAAAGCCTTAAATGTCTACCTCCTTTGGCTGCTGTTCAAAGCCATTGGCAGCAGCGGGTTCTTCTTTTCTCTGATGTTGCTTTCCCACTGCTTTCTCCCCCCGCCCCCGGCTTTCTCCTTCCTTGAGTCACCTGACATCACTGTCACAAAGCCCATTCTGAGTCGGGGCAATTCCTGTCTTTGCTCTGAATGTGCCAACACCTTTGCTCCAGTTAACAGCCCCACACCCCCCCAAAAGCACTAAAAGAGGTCGCTTTTCGTAGTTGATGAAAGCCCTCGCCCCAAAAAAGCTTCTCTCGCTTCTTTTTGGCTCAGCCTTATCCAAGAGATAAGAAGATCAGAAGAGCCCTGCTGGATCAGACCCAGGGTCCATCTAGTCCAGCATTCTGTCCAACCAGCTGTCAATGAGGAACCCACAAGCAGGGCGTGAGCGCAACAGCACCCTCCTGCCCATGTTCCCCAGAAGCTGGTGTCCATAGGCTCACTGCCTCTGGTCCTGGAGGTAGCCCATAGCCATCAGGACTAGCAGCCATTGATCGCCTTCTCCTCCAGGAATTTGTCCAGCCCCCTTTTAAAGCCATCCAAATGGGTGGCCATCACTACATCCTGCGGAAGTGAGTTCCATAGTTTAACTCTGTGCTGTGTGAAGCAGTCCTCCCTTTGATCTGTCTTGAATCCGCAGGTTGGTTGTCCAAACCTGCAACCTGTTGGGGCTTCCGTGAGTCGCCTCTTCAGATCCTCAGGTCAGTTAATTGGACTAACGGAAGTCAAGCCCCCAAATCCAATGTTTTTGGTTTTGGGTAGAACCAGAACAGAACCCAGACCTAAACGCTGTTTTCTTGAATATCCCCTCTGTGCTCTCCAGCAAAAGCTGTTTGTCGTTGTTTTCATACCATTCGTTCTTGTGTTTGTTTTGCAAATTCGTGTTAATGCAGGAGTGCTGAACCGGAAGCAGGTTCCCAGTCCAGCTTCCCCAGATGACCAGTCCCTCCCCCTTTCCCTGGATTGCCAACTGTTTGGTAGTTTCCTCGCTTTTGCACATTCCCCTTCTAAAAGGTTGAAATCCTTCCACTAAGGCTGAGTTACTGGCAGGAAGGGCTTGAAGCCAGGACATAAGTGGGGGGACCATTCTAGATGGTTTTTACCCAATCTTAAAAAATCATCTCATATTTGCTTGCCACGCTGCACCCGTTAGTGTTTTGACTTCTCTGCCATTCATTTGTACCAGAAAGTAGCCCAGCAGAGCAATGCTTTGCGTAGCCTTACGAGCCATGTCTGAACACCCCGCTCCTGCTTTGTTCCCCTGCAGGAAACTCTGCCCTCCGCAGAACACCAGCTGCCCCCCTGAGAACCCTGATCACAGTCCACCAAGGGACAACACAAACATAACTTCCTCCCCTCCCCAGGTAAGTGACAGCTCCTTGCGGGGGGTGCAGAGAGCCGTGGCAGGGGCGCAAGGCCAGTCGGCATTCCTACTTCCAGGCGGGCCAGAGGGTTTCCTAGGCTTTGGGATAAGGCGATAAAACCGGCCTTTCCTGACCTGGGTGCAGATGTGTTTTACTGGCTGGAATCAATGGGAGTTGAAGGGCACCTGGGTTGGGGGAGCCTGATACGCCGCAGAGTAGCAATGTAAATAATATAAATGTCTGTGGATGCGTGGAGAAATTGGGGTGAAAACGTAGGGATGTCAGAGAATTCCGCCACGGATCTCGAGGAGGCTGGATGCCAGCGCATTCAACCCCCCAAAATCGGTGGCGGAATTCTCTGACATCCCCCCCCCCCCCCCCCCCGGGACGAGACTTACCTGGGGTGGATCTTCCTGGCGGTGGCGTCTCTGGCGGCGGTTCGGCGGTGGCGGCCGGTCTTCTGACCGGCTGCCGCCACCACCATTTCCAGTAAAAACAAAAACAAAAACGTGATAGGCTACGTAAATGTTTATGTAGCCTATCACGGCTGACTTAAAAAACAACAACAACAACAATGCGCGGATGCAAATGGCGGTGGCCACGGCCGCTGCCATTTGCGTTCCTTATTTTGGCACGTCTTAGTCTATGTCAAGATTTACGTAGACTAAGATGGCGAAAATAAGGGGAATGCAAATAGCGTAGCGGGTGCTATTTGCGTCCCTTTTTCATTCACTGTTTTAGCCTACGTAAATCTTGACGTAGACTAAGACGTGCCAAAATAAGGAACGCAAATGGCGGCGGCCGTGGCCACCGCCATTTGTATATGCACGTGTTTTTTTTTTAAAGTCAGCCGTGATAGGCTACGTAAACGTTTACGTAGCCTATCACAGCTGACTGCAGGGACGCAAACGGCGGCGGCTACGGCCGCCGCCATTTGCATCCTTGCTAGCCAGCGGCCGGATGTCCAGCTGCTGGCAGCGCTGGCTGGCGGCTCCGCAGAATCCCTGCGGAGCACGGCCGGCCGGCCAGGATTCCGGGGGGGGGGGGAGGAACGGAGCGCCTCCCTCCCCGTCCAGGATTCTGGGGGGAGGGACGGAGCGCCTCCCCCCCCCACCATCAACATAATCCGCGAAAGGTAAGTGCCTTTTGTACATCCCTATGAAAACGGTTTCCCATCTGGTAGGAAGCACAGCCCCCCAGTGGCGATAGATTTAAAGCCTCTGTGTTTCAGGCTTCCCAAGCGAAGATGCTTCTCTTTTAACGCTGTGTTGAATTTCTCCTCATTCCCCCAGAAGCGACCCCAGCCGCTGGAATTCATGGACCCACCAGCCAACAAAAAGTCCCGGATTTCTCACTTCGCCCAAAGGACTCAGGCCGTTCTCAATGGCAAACTGAACTCTGCCAGCGGCAAGGAGGCCTCTTTGGCCGCTCCAGCAGCGCCCGCCGATCTGGTCAGCTCCGGCTCCGTCTTCCCAACCTTGGACTTGCTGAGGCCTCACGACCCGCTCTCTGATGTCAGCAATGACCTTGGCCACAACGGCAAAGACTTTGAGATGGCGGAGCCGGCCGAGAGGTTGGCAGGGGCGGGCTCTGTCCCAGCGAGCAAACACAATTGTGGCATGCACTCAAAGTCCCGGAGGAAGCTCAAGAAGCAGCACCGGGAGAGGGAAAGGAAGGAAGAGCAACAGCAGCAGTCCCGGGAGGAGGCAAACTGTGAACAGAAGAAGGACGTCTCGAACACGGGCCCCACGCAAGACATTGCAGGTGGGTGTGGCGCCAGGAGGCCCGTAGCTTTGAATGACTTGTGAGGTGCTGGCATTTACAGAGGAGAGAGAAACAAATGGCTCTTTCGACAAGCATGCTTCCTTTGTGCCGTTTTTTCCCATTCTAAAAGGCTTAAATTTTATTCATTTATTTAAAACATTGGTATCCCACCCTATATCATTAAGATCTCAGGGCAGCATACAGATAAAATCAGATTAAAAAAGCATACAGATAAAATTTATTTATTTTTTCCAATCTTTTATTGTAGATTTTTACAAAACAAACTGAAAACATAACAAAACCTAAAAAAAAAGCACAAAATAAAAATATGACAAGTTCAAAACTCCTCAGTTTCTAATATTACAATATTTGAGAAAGGAAAAAAAAGAGTGGGGGGGGAGAAATAGGTTACATATAAACTTCAGTGAAAGCAGACCAAATATCTGCATATAAGTCCATCTGCAAGTTACGCCTGTATACCACTCTTTCAGATGTTGCTACTGTTAAGTCTTCGGTCTGTTGCGTTATAGGCGGTGAGCTTTTATCCTTCCAGTATCGTAGTATCAGTCTTTTAGCAACCAAAAGGGTGCAAAAAATCCATTTGCGTTGACCATGTGTTACATTCCAAGAAGCAGGTAAATAGTTTACAAGATAAAATCAATTTAAGCAGTATAAAGCAATAATCATTTAAACAGCTAAAAACATATTAAACCATTAAACAAGCTAATACCAATTAAAATTTAAAACTGTGCTACTTTAGGGAATGCATTTAGCCCTCAAAGGCTATGGTAAAAAGCCATGTTTTTACTTGGCACTGAAATGAGATCAATGTCTGCACCAATCAAGCCTCCAAGGGGAGGGCATTCCACAGCCAGGGGACCACAGCAGAGAAGGCCCTCTCCCACTTCCCACCGTAGTGTATGTCTTGCACTGGTGGGACGCAGAGAAGGGCCCCTCCAACAGATCTCAGTCCTTGGGCAGGCATATATAGGGAGAGGCGCCCCCTCAAATATCGAGGTCCCAAACCGCTTAAGACTTTAAATGTCATCACCAAAACCTTGAATTCCTACCAGAAGCGTATTGGCAGCCAGTGCAATTCCTTTAAAATGTGTCTTATGTGATTTTTAAATGTCTCTCCCAAGGTCCTGGCAGGAAGGGCTTTAACCTAGAACACGGGGTATTTCTTTGCATTTTTGGCCCTTCCCACCCCTGGAAGCGTCTCCAAAATGGCGTCCGGCCCTCAGCCTGAAAGGGGTTCGACAACCCTGGTTTCGACGATGCACATGTTGTGTTGCATGAGGGGGCTTCTGAAAAGAAGCTGCCCATCCCACATGAGAGAAAGATGGACAAGTGGTCTGACCTGGTATTAGGCAGTTTCCTGCACGCTCTTCTGGGCTCATGGCGGACAGAACGGGGACTGGTTTTTTGTGGCCACGCCACCATGGGCTGCTGAGTTACTGGCTGAACCTCCACTATGCGCCAAGAACACTTACACCCCTCTAGGGACAGTGTCACGAACCTTCCCAAACACAGGCGCACGTCCCTCGGGTCACTCGTTGCTAGCCTGGCCAGCGTGGAAGCAGAGATCCAAAGTCCCTTTCGCGCTTCCCACCAAAGATCTTCAGCAGCATGGCACCTCTTTAATTTGGAGCAGCCGAAAAGTCGCAAAGACCTCTTTGGGCTAGGTGTCGAGCAAAAAAGCCAAGGAAGCAGGGGACATATTTTTGCTTGTTCGTTCATTCATTGCATTTCTAAACCATCCAAAAGCCAAAGCTCTCTGGATGGTTTACAAAGATTAGGGTGCAATCTTTGTACTTTTGTAAAGCACCCAGAGAGCTTCGGCTATGGGGCAATATAGAAATGTAATAAATAATAAATAAATGATAATAATTCTATGCATGTTTCGACAAAGACTTTTTTCTGTCAAAACATGCATAGGGTTGTGCTCTGAGATCCTAAAAATACCATATAAAACCATTACCATGCCAAAACATAAAACAGTTTTGCGCAATCAACAACAACAAAATCGCAGGACATGATGCAAATGGCCCCCTCCAGGAAATTCCTGACTTGTGTGGCGGATAACTTACTCCTACAGAAAGTAGAGGAAGGAACTAGAGGATTGGCTATCCTTGACTTGATCCTAACCAACACAGATGACTTAGTGGATAAAGAAGCAGTTACAGGAACTCTGGGGGAAAGCAACCATGTTGTACTTGAGTTCTTGGTTCTAAGGGAAGCAAAAGCCGAGTGTAGTCAAACGCGTACCCTGGATTTTAGGAAAGCAGATTTTAATAAACTTAGAACAATGATCAGTAAGGTCCCATGGCAAGCGACGCTAACAAGAAAAGGAGTCCAAGATGGGTGGGAGCTTTTAAAAAAGGGAATTCTCAAGGCACAATTACAAACAATTCCAACAGGAAGAAAAGGTGGGAGACAACAGAAGAAGCCAATGTGGCGTCACAAAAAGCTTAGGGATGACCTGAAAGCAAAAAAGCACACATATAGGAAGTGGAAGGAAGGCCAAGCAACAAAGGAAGAGTACAGGCAGGTAGCACAGAATTGCAGGGATGGTGTCAGGAAGGCTATAGCTGAGAACGAGCTGAGGTTAGCGAGGGATGCTAAAAACAACAAAAAGGCTTTCTTCAGCTACGTGCATAGTCAAAGGCAGAGGAAAGAAATGGTGGTTCAGCTATTAAATAAGGATGGCAAAACGATAACAGATGACAAAGAAAAGGCAGAGGTGCTCAATTCCTACTTTGGCTCAGTCTTCTCCCAAAAGAGGGTCTATGACCCCCCTGGCAAAGGCGAAGTACAGGCTGAAGGGGCAGGATTGCAGCTTGAGATCGACAGACGTACGGTCAAGGAACACCAAATTACTTTGAATGAGTTCAAATCTCCAAGGCCAGATGAACTGCATCCTAGAGTAATAAAGGAACTGGCAGAAGAACTCTCAGACATTCAATACTGAATAAATTTTGGGGAAATTCTCAAGGGTCGGAGATGGGTTTCTTGGGCTTACCTTACTAATGAGGTGGCCCCTTCATAATGAGCACACGTGTTCTCTTTTCCCTGGGAAAATTCTGGAGCAGATGATCAAGCAATCCATCTGGAAGCACCTTGAAAACAGTGCAGTGGTGACTCGAAGCCAACATGGATTTGTCAAGAACAAGTCCTGCCAGACGAATCTGATCTCATTTTTGGATCAAGTAACCTCCCTTGTGGACCGTGGGAATGCTGTCGACATCATATACCTCGACTTCAGCAAAGCTTTCGACAAAGTGCCCCATGATATCCTGATGAGCAAGCTAGCTCAAGGTGGGCTAGATGAAACAACGATCCGGTGGATCCACAGTTGGCTACAGAATCGGACTCAAAGAGTGCTTATCAATGGGACCTTCTCAAACTGGGGAGAAGGAACGAGTGGGGTACCGCAGGGCTCAGTCCTGGGCCCAGTGCTCTTCAACATTTTTATTAATGACATGGAGGAGGAGGTGCAGGGAACGCTGATCAAATCTGCAGATGACACACAATTGGGCGGGATAGCTAATCCTTTGGAAGACAGAAACAAAATTCAAAGTGATCTGGATAGACTGGAGCGCTGGGCAGAAAACAACAGAATGACATTTTATAGGGATAAATGCCAAGTTCTGCACCAAGGAAAAAGAAACCAAATGCACAGTTACAAGATGGGGGATACGTCGCTCAACAACACTACAAGCGAGAAGGATCTTGGAATTGTTGTCGATCACAAGCTGAATATGAGCCAACAATGTGATGTGTCTGCAAAAAAGGCCAATGCTCTTTTGGGCTGCATTAATAGAAGCATAGCTTCCAAATCCCGGGAAGTACTAGTGTTGCACAAAATGCTAGTTTCGCCCCCTGGAGGCTAGTCCAATTTGCCCCAAAGAGGAGAGTCAACTTCAGGCTGGGTCCAACTCGATTTTATTGTTTGCAAACAGTTCGACAAAGGAGCTCACGCTCAAAGCAGAGTCGACCCTGGGCAACCCCCGCGCTACAGTTTTATCACTTAGCTTGCATTCCTCAGCCAGTGTGTTACTTTTGATGGGTTGCCAGCGGTTTGCTTAGCAACCTTATCTGAGGGTTACTGTCTGCTCATTCCAGGCATGCGCAGCTCTTACAGTACTATGTGCTGCTTAAGACACATACAATGGCTTTTAGGTTACATTTTTACTACAATTCCCCCCTCAAAAGGCTTTTCTCAAATTTATACTCTCTTTGGTCCCGCGGTGGACTATGCACTTAAAGGCGCAAACTATTATCGCTGTGGCATTGACGGTTTTCTCTAAACAGCAAGTGAGGCCTGGGACGCCCTTGTTCTAGCTACTAGAATGTTGACAACAAAAACACTTTTTTTTTGAACTTTTGGAACTCAGTTTTGTTCCGTTCATCAGGAACCCTTGAAAGGAGAGCGCCCTCTTTCTGCAGAGCTACTTGAGTCCTTTCAGGGGTTCATTATTCCAACGGTGCCCTTCAGGTGGGTCAGCTTCCGGTGTGACCCTCTCTGGTGCAGGTGATGCCTTTATTCAGTGTGATGAATCCACTTCTTTTCTTTGGCGACTTTCATAGCAATGGGAGTGGTAAGTAGGATCTGAAACAGACCCTTCTGCTTCTTGGTAGGTGGTTCATCTTTCTAGGACTGGATTAGCACCCAATCGCTGGGATTGAGATTATGCACTGGAGCATCTAAAGGCCAGGATTGGTGCGGTGTCGCAAACCTGTGAAAACAAAACAGACTGCAAAGCAGTAACATAACCTTGAATCTTAAAACTTTTACTTTTAAATTCACATTTAAGCTATCAGCCATAGGTAATATCCGAGGTGGGCGCTTATGGAACGTTTAAAAGGTGTCAATTTAATACTTCCCTTGGGGGCGCACCATACTCGAGTCAAGGTGATTGGCAAGGCCTGTGGCCTTTCAACTTATTCTTTAAACAAATTTTAATGAGCATTGTCTTTAAGGTGCGGTTCATCTTCTCAACTTGACTTGTAGATTGAGGTTTCCAAGGGGGGTGTAGCTTCTAGTTAGTTTGTTATGCCTGGGCCACTACTTGCGTCACTTGTCCAACAAAATGGGGCCCCCGATTTGATTCACTCTCTTTAGGTAACAAGAGCTTAGGGATTACTTTTTAACAGGATCTTGGCTACTGTCTGAGCGGTGCAGTCAATTGGTTTTATCATTACTAGCAGGTACCGATAGCCATGAGTCTGGGGCAACTCTGAAAAGTCAATTTGAAATCTCTGAAAAGGATAGTAAGCGCATGGGCGACTTCTCATTTGAGCTGGGGGCTCAAACATCTTTGCATCATTTTTGAGGCACAAAGGGCAGTCAGCCACTGTTCTCAGGTCTTGGTCCAACCTGAAGGAGGTGCTATCTGCCTCGGGCGCACTCAAAATCGGGGTGTTAAAGGGGGATGATCCCTTTATTAACTAACCATAATTTTTGAACTTGCCATGCACCAGTTTTAACTCTTTGTTTTCTCTGCAAGTTAGGCTGTTTGCCATTGCTTCGACAGAGACTCGCTTGCTTAGATCTTCAACGACACACATTTGGGATAAGCTTTCTTTCTTTTTTAAGCCTTTTTGTCTGCTACTTTCTTCTGCCTTCTTTTATACCTTTTTCATATCATTAAAATCTAACACCATGACTGGAAAACATTTGTTTTGTATAGTAGGGCATGGTGGAGCAGATCTACCCATTATACTGCTCCTCTGACTGCATGGTCAGGGCCCATCAAAATCAAGGGAAGGGCGTTCTCATATGTGGAAAGAGTTCCAAGCCACCATTTTTGCATCGGCAACTCCACACTGCATGAGTTTTGGCAGAGTGTCAGGTTTGCCTCTGAGCAAATGGAACGTCAGAACAGTTCAGATTTTGAGAAAGAGCTGGAACACATGGGGCAGGAACTTTCTTAGGCTTCAGAAACACAGCTGGGCTTAGAAGTATCACGGGAGAGTGGGGGACTCTCTCTCTCTCACCTCTTAAGTTAAGAGAATTTGCTGCCCCCCTTTTTAAAGGGAAACTAACTTTCGTAGTTTCTCTTTGAACTTTTTGAAGGCTGTTTCCTTTGTAGTCTATGAATCTCTAGAAATTTGTATCTGTATGCTTCATTAGGGTAAATGAAATCCAAGCCTTGGAAATCATAGAATCATAGAATAGTAGGGTTGGAAGGGGCTTGCAAGGCCATCCGGTCCAACCCCTTGCCCAGTGCAGGAATCTAAATCAGAGCATCCCTGACAGATGGCTGTCCAGCCTCGTCTTGAATGCCTCCAGGGTGGGAGAGCCCACCACCTCCCCAGGTAATTGGTTCCATTGTCGTATTGCTCTAACAGTTAGGACGTTTCTCCTGACGTTCAGCCGGAATCCAGCTTCCTGTCACTTGAGCCCATTATTCCGTGTCCTGCAGTCTGGGATGATTGAGAAGAGATCTTGGCCTTCCTCTCTGGGACAACCTTTTAAGTACTTGAAGAGTGCTATCAGATCTCCTCTCAGTCTTCTCTTCTCAAGCCTAAATATACCCAGTTCTTTCAGTCAAATGCAGCTTTTTATCTGAGTGTTGAAATCACAAATCAAACTGTACACTGAGCTGATCACAAACTAACACACAATCTACAACAACGGGAGTTGAAGGCTATGACAAGCCTCACAGTACTTTTTATGGCAAGTCTTTAACTGGCCAAAGTTCCAGTCCATGTGCAGAGTGCCTCTAACAAAGAAGGCTTTGGGCCATAAAGAAGGGATGTTCTTAACAAAAGCTCTGTGTCTCTTCATCAGTTCGAATGGGGAAGGTGTAACCTTACACCTCTTCTAGATTCCTCCACAGGTAAGAACAGAGCAGTGCTGCTCAGCTTTCCAGCTGTGATGCTTTTCTTGTTTGTTTGTTTTTTTTGCAAATCTCACTCTTTTGTCAGGTCCTCACAGACACCTCCAGCCTCTCTGCTTGCTAAGGCTAAACCAGCCACGGCGAAGGGGGGTTAGGCAAGTCCCCCTTGGCTCTGCTCTGAGCAGGCTGACAGAGAGAAGCTCACACAGACCCTGATATTTTAAGAACTTGCTCTGTCTTTGTTTCTTGATTTTGCCACAGTCTTTAAGTCGTCAAACAAATCTCTTTCTTCAGAAGTTGCAACTTTTTCAACTGCTTTTGCTTCTTCTAACAAACTTGGATACGGTGGCAGACAAACTGTCTCTGGCGGGCCCCCTCCCTCCCTCCCCCAACAACCTCTCCTCCCAACCTAACAGACCGAATCAGACCGGGGGGAGCTCAGGGCACCTTGGGCAGGGTCTCCCAGTCTTCAAGCTCCTTCCGTGGGGCTTGAATCGGGGGGAACAGGGGCCTTGGGCTTCACCTCGGAGCATACCATCATGACTTTACAATATTGAACTTTATATTCAACCTTTTCTCGCCTTCAGTGGATTTTGGTTGGCACTCATCCAAATGCTGATAATCTCACCTTCCCTGAGGCAAATTTATCTCTTACTACTTGATTCAGACACCACCCGGGGTCTCTTGCCCCTGCGGTCCTTTGCCAGTAACACATTTGCACATTTACACTTCTGTAACTAAGGGGGATTCTTTCCGCACCAATTCAACCAACCATCAATATAGGCGAATTGATCCCATTGCCCATTATTCACCACATTTTTATATACAGCATTTACAAGATTTACACCAAAGGATCCTATGTCTGGCCAACTAATTCCAAATGCTGGCCATTCCAATTGACAGAGTGTAACCAGCTTGCCTTTCGACATCTTAGTACACGGAGTCTGACAAACCTCAGACGCTTGACTTTGCTAAAGTTCTTTAGCATGCATCCCAAGGGAGTGGCAGAGCTTTCTAAACGGGAGCTACCCGCCCCCATTGTGCCTACCTCTATTTGAAACCACACACGGAGCCTGACAAACCTCAGACGTTTACACGGAGTCTGACAAACCTCAGACGCTCCGAAGGCAACTCAAACAGAAAGACAGAAGGGAAATCAAGTACTTACTCCGCCCAGCACCCTAGTGCCGTCTCTTCAGACCCATTCAGCCTGGTTGACTCAATCAATGGAGTCCACACCTTTAACCTCCTGGCACCTTCGCCGGTTCTGTCGTTTGACCCCAGGGTGGTCCAAGGGACTCCTGACTGCTCGCCAGTTTGTTGCACAAAATGCTAGTGTCGCCCCCTGGAGGCTGGTCCAATTTGCCCCAAAGAGGGGAGTCAACTTCAGGCTGGGTCCAACTCGATTTTATTGTTTGCAAACAGTTCGACAAAGGAGCTCACGCTCAAAGCAGAGTCGACCCTGGGCAACCTCCGCGCTACAGTTTTATCACTTAGCTTGCATTCCTCAGCCAGCGTGTCACTTTGATTGGTTGCCAGCGGTTTGCTTAGCAACCTTATCTTAGGGTTACTGTCTGCTCATTCCAGGCATGCGCAGCTCTTACAGTACTATGTGCTGCTTAAGACACATACAATGGCTTTTAGGTTACATTAATGTAACCTAACTACATTAGGTTACATCTAGCTCAGAACTGTACACGGACTGGCAGCAGCTCTCCAGCCTTACCTGGAGATGATGGGGGGTGGAGTAGGGGACACACAACCATTGCCAATTCTGTCCCAGCATGCCTTGCTTGGGTCCTGAGATCGCTTATGCACCTGCCATACATCAAACCCAATTTAAAGCAGGCTCGCCAAACCTCTTTCAGCCTGGGGGCCAAATTACATTTCAGGCAAGCTCTCAGGAGCTGCATTCCAGTGGTGGGCAGAACCGAAGGCAAAAGGGGGCAAGGCCACAAATAACAGCATCTTTTAGCTTAAAGCTCTTAATGCTGGTGTGTCACCCTTAGGGGGCTGCACCAAAGCCAGAAAACCACCCAATGATCTGTGACTGGGGGAAAGGGTGGGACCGGGGAAAGTGGGGGGGGCTCTCTAGGGACCCCCAGATCTGGCTCGCAGGCATGCCGGATTTGGCCCACAACCCTGAAGGTTCTGCACCCCCGGTGTAAAGAGTTTGGTTGAACTCTGAAGCTTGCTTCCTGCTTTCCTAGGTGGTCCTAATAATGGTGGCACACTAGGAGTCTCTCCCCCCCTTTTTTTTTCTAATGGGTGAGCGTGGATGTGTTCATGTTTTATTTTTTTCTCCTATAAGCAGCTGTTTCTCAGAACATCCTGCAGGGCTACATGTACGTCCTGAGTATGATCACTAGGCGGCAGCCAAAGGCAACCCAGATCCCATGTCCTGCTCCTGCCCTCCTTCCTGTCCATCCCTCGTTCAGTTTCCTTCCTAGATGGATTTTTTTTTTTTACTAGCCACAACTAGAATTAAGATGTGCTCCAAGTGGCACTGCTGATCACGTCTGTGTACATGAACCAGCCTGCACGCCACAGCACGAAACCCTCTTTTATTTATTTATTTATTTATTCATTTCATTTCACTGCTTTACCACCCAAGAGCTGAAGCTCTCTGGGTGGTTCACACAAATTAAAACCACAGAGCGCAGCATAAAGCAATATAAAATATGAAAGCTTAGAACCACAATAGAACAGTACAACCAGAGTAAAACCTAGCAGCAAATGCAAAGATTTAAAATACAGATTTAAAACAGCAGAGCTAAAAGACTAGGGAGCTGAAATGCTAAAATACTGGGAGAATAAAAAGGGCTTCACCTGGCACCAGAAGGAGAACAACATAGGCGCCAGGTGAACCTCTCCAGGGAGCTCATTCCACAGCTGGGGGGCCACAGCAGAAAAGGCCCTCTTCCTGGTAGCCACCCGCCTCACTTCCTTTGGCAGGGCCTCCTGGAGAAGGACTGCTGAGGGTGATCTTAGGGTCCGGGCAGGCCCATATGGGAGGAGGCGATCCTTCAGAGAACCTGGCCCCAAGCCGTTAAGTTCTTTGAATGTTAACACCAGCACTTTGAATCAGGCCCAGAAATGGACTGGCAGCCAGTGCAGCTGGAAAAGTATGGGCACAATGTGATCTCGTTGGCCAGTCCCTGTTAACAATCTCGCTGCCCTGTTTTGGACCAGCTGAAGTTTCCGGACCGTTTTCAAAGGCAGCCCTGCGTATAACACGTGGCAGTAATCGAGATGAGAGGTTATCAGAGCACGGATAACTGTAGCTAGGCCATCTCTGTCCAGATAAGAGCATAGCTGGTATTTCAGCCTTAGCTGATCAAAGGTGCTCCGTACCACCAAGTCCACGCATGCCTCAAGTGACAGTTCTGGGTCCAAGAGCACCCCCAAACTACGAACCTGATCCTTTAGGGGAGTGCAGCTCCCCCCCCCCCTGAACAGGTTGAGCATCACCCAGCTGGGCAGGCAGACCACCCACTAACAGTACCTCTGTCCTGCCTGGATTGAGTCTCCGTTTATTGGCCCTCATCCAGTCCGTTATCGTGCCCGGGCACTGATTCAGAACAGCCGCTGCCTTGCCTGTGTTCAATGAAAAAGAGAGGCAGAGCTGGGGGTCATCCGCATATTGATGGCCAAGTCCTTTTAAGCCCCCTTTCTTTAAGCAGAATGCTTCTTGTGCAAGTGGCTGAAGTTGAAGATGTCAACCTTTTCTTTCTTTCCCCCCTTCTTCCCTTCTCGCCCCCAGGTTTGAACGAGATGTGCAACAGCTCCAGCGTTCCAACGTCCACATCAGAAACGCCGGACTACTTGCTGTAAGTGTTTGAGGGACCAGGGGTGGGGGGGTTGAATGTTGGTGGGGCCTGGGTGCCGCCTCCTGCAGTGGCCAGACAGGTGCCCCAGTGGGAACCCCACAAGCAGGGCAGTGAAGGCAAGACCCCTCTTCAGTTTCTCCCCCTGGCAGGCAATACCCAGGGGTAGACGTTCGCTGTGCATGGAGCTTAGAACAGCAGAAGAGCCCGGTTGCATCAGACCACAGGCCCCACTGGTCCAACATTCTGTTCCCCACAGTCACCTGTCAGATGCCCACGGGAGCCTACAAACAGAGCCCGTGTGGTGCAGTGGTTAGAGCATTGGTCTGGGACGCAGGAGACCCGGGTTCGAGTCCCCCCTCCATCATGAGGCTCACTGGGCGACTTTGGGCCAGTCACTGATGCTAAGCCTAACCTACCTCGCAGGGTTGTTGTGAGGATAACATGGAGGAGAGCAGGACCATGTAAGCCACCTTGGGCTCCTTGGAGGAAAAGCAAGATATGAACGTTGGTGATGATAAAGGCATGAGTGCAATGCCACCTTCCTGCCCATGTTCCCCAGCAACTGGTGCACATAGACACACTGCCTCTGAGACTGGAGGTGGCATATAGCTGTCATGACTAGTAGCCACTGATAGCCTCCTCCTCCTCCAGGAATTTGTCTACCCTCCTTTTAAAGCCATCCAAATAGGTGGATATCACTACATCTTGCGGTAGGGAATTCCATAGTTTAAGTCTGCGCTTCCTTCCTTGGATCTATCCCGAATCTCCCCCCAATCAGCTTCTTGGGATGACCCCATTGGGCTCTAGTATTACGAGAGAGGGAGAAAAATGTCTCCCTGTCCACTTTCTCCACACCAGGCATCATTTTGTCCACCTCGATCACGTCTCCCTTCACTCACCTTTTCTCCAAGCTAAACAGACCCAGATGTTACAACCTCTCTCTAGCCCCTGGATCATGTTCCTTGGCCTTTTCTGCCCTTTTTCCACCTCTACAATATCTTAGGTGTGGCAATTGGAACTGAACATAATAGTCCAAGCGCAGTTCCATTTTTAGTTTTCATGGCTGGTAGCCCTTGAAAGGCTGCTACCACCTCCTCCTCCGTAAATTTGTCTCCTCGTTTAAGCCCACCTCCGTGAGCATGGCCATCGCCACCCCTTGTCCCAGCGAATTCAAACTAAGTATTGCTATGCGAAGCAGTTCTTTCTTTTGCTAGTCCTCAGCTTATATTGCCACCACAACAGTTCTCCAGCAATCTCTGGGACACCAGGTCGAGGCAGCTGCTCTGTTATGCCCCCTAACACTTTTTTTCCTCCGTAACAAAAAAATCTCCAACCCTGTAGCTTTTCCTCGTAGGGGTGTCGCGTCAGCCCCCAGGTCATTTCGGTGGTCCTTCTCTGCACCTTTTTGGCTCCACAATTCTCCCTTCAGAGGGGGGCAATTTGAACCGTACTCAGCGTGCCTGACACCTCCAATTTATATAGAGGCATAACAATGCTGGCTGATACGTTCTATTCCAGCCTGGCACCCTCCAGATGGCTTGGACTTCAACCCCCATCAGCCCCAGGTCAGGAATGCTGGGAATTGTGGCCCAAAACATTTCGAGGGACGGTCGTTCCGTTCTTTTCCTGATAATTTAGGGCTTGGCTCCCAATATTCCCTTGGGCCTGACGTCATACACCGGCGGTAAGGAGGGCGCGACCCTCCAGCTGTCCTGGACTGCAAGTCCCATTGGTCCTGGCCAATGGGCAGGGACAATGGGAATTGTAGTCTAGTATCATCTGGAGGGCTACCATTCCCCCATCCCTGCAGCGTGTCTTCATTGCGTTGGTCATGAGAGGGCGGGGGGCGTGCTGGGTTTTCGTTGGTTTGCTCACGTTGAGTTCTCCTCCACGCTCCAGCAAATACGGCGCCATCGCCTCTTCCGAGCAGCGCCAGAGCTACAAGAACGACTTCAACGCGGAGTACGGCGAGTACCGCGACCTGCACGCCCGCATCGAGCGGATCACGCGGCACTTCATGCAGCTGGACTCGCAGCTGAAGCAGCTCTCACCGGGCTCAGAGGAGTACAAGGTCAGAGCGGGGGCAAGGGCGGGCAGCCGGAAGCGGCTGGCCATCCTGTCCAGGCCGCCTCGCAGCAGGGGGAACAGAGGGAGCCCCGTGTCTGTCTCTTGGCTGCGAGCTATAGCAGCAGCTTCCTGGCTCCTTGGTCGCCCTTGCAAAGAAGCCATTTCTGGGCATCACATTTTAAGGAAGGCCTTGGCAAGCTAGAGCACGTCCAGAGAAGGGCGCCCAGGAGGGTGGGGGCCTGGGAACCACACCCCCTGAGGAGCGGGCAAAAGAGCTGGGTGCATTTAGTCTGGAGAAGAGAATCATAGACTAGCAGGGTTGGAAGGGGCCTACAGGACCCTCGAGTCCAACCCCCTGCCCAATGCAGGAATCCAAGTCAGAGCATCCTTGACAGGTGGCTGTCCAGCCTCGTCTTGAACGCCTCCAGTGTGGGGGAGCCCACCGCCTCCCGAGGGAATGGGTTCCAAGATTGAGGGGAGACACAATAGCAGTCTTGCGGTACCTGAAGGGCTGTCGCACGGAAGATGGAGCAGAGTTCTTTGTTGCTCCCGGGGGCAGGACAAGAGTCTGTGGGTAGAAGTTGCATGGAAGCAGATTTCGGAGAAACATTTGGGGGATTAACAGGCCAGCTGAGGAGAAGAGGGGCTAGACACCTTACAGCTGTCCCCTCTTCTGGTTCTTCCCCCAACCTGATGGTTCCTGGCAGCCTTACCAGTCTGCCCTCGGGTCTGGTGGTGCTGCTGCTGAATGCCAGGTCGGCCCAAAATAAAATCTCCCTCATCCATGATTTGATTGTGGATGAGGGGGCTGACCTGGTATGTATTACTGAGACCTGGGCGGGGGAACTGGGCGGGGTCACGCTCTCCCAGCTGTGCCCTCCTGGGCACTCGGTGCAGCACCAGCACCGACTTGAGGGTCGGGGAGGTGGGGTTGCCGTGGTCTATAGGAATTCAATCTCCCTCTCCAGGCTTCCTGCTCATTCGAGTGCAGATCTTGAGTGTTTGAACCTTGTGTTGGGTACCCGGGACAGATTAGGGATTCTTTTGGTGTACCGCCCACCCTGCTGCCCATCAGACTCCCTGCCTGAGCTGACGGAGGTGGTCTCGGACTTGGTGTTGAGGACCCCTAGGATGATGGTCCTGAGGGATCTCAACTTCCATGCCGAAGCCGCTGTATCCGGGGCGGCTCAGGACTTCATGGCCGCCATGACAACCATGGGGCTGTCCCAACATGTCATCGGCCCAACGCATATAAAAGGACACACGCTTGATCTGGTTTTCTCGACTGGGCAGGAGGATGGTGATGTGAAAGTAGAGGAATTAACATCTGTCCCTTTGTCATGGTCAGATCACTTCCTGCTGAGGTTTAGACTCCTGGCAGCCTTCCCCGTCTGCAAGGGTGGGGGACCTATTAAAATGGTCCGCCCCCGGAGATTAATGGATTCCGATGGATTCCAGAGGGCTCTGGGGGATTTTCCTGCTGGTATGGCTGGTGCTCCTGTCGAAGCCCAGGTCGCTCTGTGGAATGCAGAGATGACTCGGGCGGTTGACACGCTCGCGCCCAAGCGCCCTCTCCCTCTGCGCAGAGCCTGGCCAGCTTCTTGGTATACACCTGAGCTGAGGGCAATGAAGCAAGAGGGGAGACAGCTGGAACGCAGGTGGAGGAAAACTCGTGCTGAGTCTGACCGAACACAGGTAAGAGCCCACTATCAAGCCTACTCTGTGGCGGTGAGGGTGGCAAAGAGACAGTTCTTTTCCACCAGCATTGCATCTTCTCCGTGTCGTCCAGCAGATATTTTCCGAGTGGTTCGCGGCCTGTTACATTCTGGGCCAGGGAGAGAGACGGTGGAACCCTCGGTAGCACGCTGTGACAAGTTTGCGCGGCACTTTGAGGATAAAGTCGCTCGGATTCATCATGAATTGGACACCACCATTAATGCAGTTCCATTGGTAGAGGCGTTCAGAGCACCGTCTGGTCCAGTTTTATTGGATGAGTTTCAGTTACTGAGGCCTGAGGATGCGGACAAGGTGCTTGGCCAAGTCCGATCGACCACTTGTGTGCTTGACCCTTGCCCTTCATGGCTTATTAAATCAAACAAGGAGGGGATGTCTGGCTGGGTCCAGGAGGTTGTAAATTCCTCCTTGAGAGAGGGCGTGGTGCCTGCCGCTTTAAAAGAGGCGGTAATTAGACCACTCCTGAAAAAGCCTAACCTGGACCCAGAGGATGTTAACAATTATAGTCCAGTGGCCAACATCCCCTTCCTGGGCAAGGTGCTGGAGCGGGTGGTTGTAGGACAGCTCCAGGCACTCTTGAATGAAACGGATTATCTAGATCCATTTCAATCGGGCTTCAGGCCTGGTTTTGGAACGGAAACTGCCTTGGTCGCCCTGTGGGATGACCTCTGCCGGGAGAGGGACAGGGGGAGTGCGACCCTCTTGATTCTCCTGGACCTCTCAGCGGTTTTCGATACCATCGACCATGGTATCCTTCTGGATAGGTTGTCTGGGTTAGGAGTAGGAAGCACTGCACTGCAGTGGTTCCGCTGCTACTTGGATGGCCAATTCCAGAGGGTGGTGCTTGGGGAGTATTGCTCTGTGCCATGGCAATTGTGCCATGGGGTTCCACAGGGCTCTATTTTATCCCCCATGCTGTTTAACATCTACATGAAACCGCTGGGGGAGGTTATCCGGAGGTGTGGGCTGAGGTGCCATCAATATGCGGATGACACCCAGCTCTACCTCTCCTTCTCATCAAAACCAGGTGAGGCAGTGGCTGTTCTGAATCAGTGCCTGGGCACGGTAATGGCCTGGATGAGGGCTAATAAACTGAAACTCAATCCAGACAAGATGGAGGTACTGTTAGTGGGTGGTTCATCTGCCCGGCTAAGTGATATTCAACCTGTTCTGGAGGGGGTTGCACTCCCACAACGGATCAGGTTTGTAGTTTAGGGGTGCTCTTGGACCCAGAACTGTCACTTGAGGCACAGGTGAACTCAGTGGCACGGAGCACTTTTTATCAGCTTATGCTGGTATACCAACTACGCCCTTCTCTGGACAGAGATAGCCTAGCTACAGTTATCCATGCTCTGATAACTTCTCGTCTGGATTACTGCAATGCGTTATACGTGGGGCTGCCTTTGAAAACGGTCCGGAAACTTCAGCTGGTCCAAAACAGGGCAGCAAGATTGTTAACAGGGACTGGCCTGCGAGCTCATATTACGCCAGTACTTTTCCAGCTGCACTGGCTGCCAGTCCATTTCCGGGCCCGATTCAAAGTGCTGGTGTTAACATTCAAAGCCCTTAACGACTTGGGGCCAGGTTACCTGAAGGATCGCCTCCTCCCATATGTGCCTGCCCAGACCTTAAGATCATCATCAGCGGCCCTTCTCCGTGAGCCCCTGCCAAAGGAAGTGAGGCAGGTGGCTACTAGGAGGAGGGCTTTTTCTGTTGTGGCACCCCGGCCCTGGAATGAGCTCCCTAGTGAGGTTCGCCTGGCGCCTACATTGTACTCCTTTCGGCACCAGGTGAAGACCTTTTTATTTTCCCAGGCATTTTAGCTTTCTAAATTTTTATCTTTGCTGTTTTAAATCTGTATTTTAAACTCTTGCACTGCTGCTAGGTTTTATTGTGGTTGTATTGTTATATTGTGGTTTTAATGTTCTATATATTTTAAATTGTTTTATTGTGTGTTGTTTGGTTTTAATTTTTGTGAACCGCCCAGAGAGCTTCGGCTGTTGGGCGGTATAGAAATGAAATGAAATGAATTTGGAGAAACATCCAAACAGCAAGAGATGTGCAGCACTGGGACAGAGACCACCTGGGAAGGGCTCTCCTTCACTGGGGGGTGTTTAAGCAGAGGCTGTGTGGCCACTTGTCAGGGACGCTGTAGCTGCATCCCTGTATTGCAGGGTCTGCATTGAGCAAAGGGGTTGGACTAGATGATCTCCAAGATCCCATCCAAGTCTAAGGTCTTTTCTGTGGAAACTGCTAGCCCAGAAAATGTTTACTAGCCCTCTCCGCTGCTAATGCTGCTGTTGTTGCTTTTAAATTCACACCCGTCATCTCATTCCCTTGCAGACTATTCACGATCAGATCTTGCAAGAATACCGGAAGATTAAAAAAGTGAGTTTTTTTCAATCTCGTTTCCTGGTGCCTCGTTTTTCCTCTGTGTGCGTGCATAGTGAGGAAAACCCTCACCTTTTTAGCCACTGAGGAGATCCCAGCTGGACCAGTCACAGGGTGCTGGGGGAAATGGGGAGTAGAGCAGCTTTCTCTAACCTGGTACCTGCCCCCCCCCCGATGGATTGGACTGGAACTCTCATCACCCCCAGGAAGGTTGGCTTTTCTTGGAGGAGGAGAGGTCGTAAGTAGAACCACCAAGTTCAGCAGCAGTGCACTTAGGAAAGCCCATTGCTGGGGAGCGAGCAAGAGGGGCTGGTCTGGCTTGGGAGGTGATGGGAGTTGTAGTCCAGGAACATCAGGAGGGCACCAAGTTGCAGAAGGGCGAATTAAATAAAATGCCCATTGCAGCCACGGAACGAGTCACATCTTTAAGATGTGGTTTCCACCCAGGCAGGATAAGAGGCACCTGGTGATAAAGGTCCTTTTTTCCTCCTTTTTTTTAAGGTCCTGTTTTCCTCCTTTTTTTGTTTCATAGAGTGTTTCACAGCAGGCAAATTAGGTAGTCAGTTGACCGACATGCTCACCCTCCCTCAATTTGCTGCTTTCCCTGGCATACTAAAGCGGTCCTTTTTTTTTCTTCCTTTGTCTCTTTCTCCGCACAGACAAACCGCAATTACAGCCAAGAAAAGAACCGCTGCGAATATCTCCACAACAAACTGGCCCACGTCAAAAAACTGATAGCTGAGTACGACCAACGGCAATTCCTGTCCTGGCACTGAGGCTCAGGGCTGAGCGGGCTGTGAACGCCCTCCACGCAGGGGCGGGGGAGTTAGAGATGTCTTTAACTGGGCCAGTTGTGCATTCAGTGACCCGTGGATTCAATCCCAGTAAGAAGTCCAACCCTTTACTGTACACAGCCAGGAGCTGACATGGCGTAACCCACTTCTCTGTTCTCTCTCCAGATATTAAAAACACTTAAAGGGAAGTTTGCTCAGTTTTGGATGCCAGCCCCACCTCCACTCCCCCAAACAGTTGACAGTTCAGCTTGTAGAATCGGGCCCTCAGCTCTGTTGCAGGTCCTATGGCGCTGACAGGAGGATTGCCCATGGTCCTATGGCGTCAGGTGCAGGGGAGCAGAGGGAGCGCTCTCCCCTATGCAAAGGGATGCTCATGCTCTCCATCACATGCCCGCATTCCTGTCTGCGCTCTCCTTTTTGTACCTCTGCCCTCTCTCTGCCGCCAACTGGCCAAGTTTTGGTGGGGACCTAAATTCAGGGTGGGGAGGTGGTGCTTCCCAGTCACGACTCCCCAGTGTGGCTGATCATTCTCAGCTGCACGTGTGCATTTGGCATGGCTGCCATTCCTGTGGCTAATCGTAGTCTCTGACTTTTCTAGGTTTTATAAGCTCGTTTTTGTTAACTGCTGACTGGTCTGGGGGGGTTGGTACTCTTTTTTTAAAGGTCTCTTCTCAAATGGTGCCCCCTGTCGTCCTCCTTCCTTCCTTGTCAAGATGTGGAGCTCTGTTACGGTGAAAAAGACTTACCACCCAGACCTCTTATCTGGAGGTGGTCTCTTACCTGGAGCGGGTCAGTAGGGGAGGTGAGGAGATGATATTCTTTGTTCTCTCTTGCTTTTGTGCAAACTTCCCAAAGGCACAACACAGAATCAAAGGAACACATCAGAGAAGGGGGATGTTGGAGCTCTGATGAATGTCTTCAACCAGTTTTTGGTTTCCTCTCCCCGCTTCCCCCATTCACCAGCCCAAAGGGAAACATTTTAGGCAAGGGAGGAGCACACCCCAAAAGCACAATACTGTTCACCCTGCTGTTTTTGCCATTTTCAGCCTTATTCCTGCCAGCTTCACTCCCCTCTCAGAAGGCTCCTTTTGGAACTGAAATGGCCTCCAGCGGAAGCGGACATTCCTCACCCGCCCTCTTGAGTGGGTCGTCCCACCGATGGCCACCCCCTCGGTCTCCAAATTGCACGGTTTAGTTTTTGGGTTTTGCTCCCAGCACTTTTTTGCAGGGCTGTTTCCAAAAACACTTGGGCCAAAATGCAGCGGCTGTGTCAGGGTGGGGTGGAAGGCTCACCCTCTTCTCCCCCCTCAGAGTGAAGGGGTCTTCCTAGAGCAGGCCAGACAAAGTGAGGAGAAGGCCTCGAGAAGGTAGGCTCAGCTGCTGGAGGAAAGTGGCGTTTCCAAGCACCACCCTAGTCCGCATGAGAAAAGGGGGACTTTGAAACAGGGAAGATGAGATTAGTTGACCCAAATCCCAGAGACATCATTCAGACGTGCACTACTTCATTTTCCTCCCCTGAAGCTCTGCGTGTTGTGGGGAACGCAAAGGTGGAAACACCTTCGCTAACCTTTCCTCAGTGGGAGTTGGCTGGAAGCCGAGGGGAAGAAATTCTTGAGTGTTCAGACTAGGCGTGAACCTCTCTCTTTTTGTAAGCGTGCAAGCGAGACATGGTTTATGTTCTCCACCAGTGTGGGGTATTTTCTGCTGGGATGCTGCTTTCATCGGCATGGCCTTTTGGGGGGATGTCAGGTTGCCTTGTTGAGCTTTGGTGAGGTGGCCAGGCAGGTGTGAGTCTTGTATCCTGCACAGGATCACGATGTGTGTGCGTGCGTATGTGCGTAGGTCACACCAGCCTCCCATGCTTCACTTCATTTTTGTTCCCTAATGTTGACCCTTCCCTTTGTTTTAATCTGCATCTTTTGACAGCAGTCCTAAATTAGTGCCCTACTGTTAGGATCTCTAGGATATTTTCAGCAGTGTGACTTGGGGATCCACACCGGAGCAGGGAGGTAGAAAGCATCTTTTTCTCTCCGTCAGCGAGTCAGTTCTTTTCCTTAACCCTTTTCCAATTTCTGACCAAGGTAGATAAATCTAGTGCAAAATACACCAAGTTTTAATTCCTTTAGAAAAGGAACAGGAACAAAAAAGGGGTTGTGAGTTAATGTTATGAGCGCCGACATCTCAGAACTTTAATATTTTGCGGGTGAGGGGTGACTGAATATTTTTGGAAGGAGATAATTAAAAAAAGAGATGGAACTCAGTTCTTTATATGATAACCTGTTCTATATAATATTTTTGCAAATGAGAGTTGGATACAAAGATGTATTGTGTACATTACACAGGGCGGTGTGTGTATATATATAAATATATATAAATAAATAAAATCTATATATTCTGGAACTTTCTAGAATTTGGAATAGATATTTAATGACTACCCAAATGGAGGGGAAAATATACTGTGAGCCTTTGCTTTGCTGCTTCATTCTGAGACTGTTTAAAGGAGCATCCTTTTTTATATTTTAAAAAAGTGCATTTATTTTCTGTTTGATTGCCATTTTAACAATTTACACCACTCTAGGCAAAATGTCGTGCCAGGGAGAAGGGGCGGGGGGGCTTTATAGGGATCCCTTCTTAAACTGATTTGAATATGATCTAACTTATTCATAGTGTGTTTTTGTAATAATTGTATGACAGGTGATAAAAAGATATCTTGAGCCATGACATTGTTTACAAGAAAAAGGTTTCAAACAAAAATAATTTTTCACATTGCCAAAATGTTACCATTTAAAAGCGGCGTAAAGCCTTTCTCTGCTTTCCTAATCCTTTTTTTCCCCTATTTTAAAAATCGGGGGGGGGGGGTTAATACACTCGGGGGGAGGAAAACAATAAAAATACAAAATCAAATGCTGATTTTTATTCAAGACCATTTTTTGCAACATATAAATAAAGTCATTCTATTGTAAATACATGTGCGCCATGAAAGTCATCTGTTGATGCGATAACTTTAATAACGATAACTCTTCCCTGGTGTGACGGCCCTGCAGAGCATTAATGTACATGGTCTTACCTGGGTCATCCTTACAACAGCTTTCCCCAGTTTGGTGCTCTCCAGAGGTGTTGGGCTACAGTTCCCATGATCCTCAGCCAGCATGGCCAATGGGAGTTTTATTCCCAACAGAACTCCTCTGTAGTCTGAAGAGCCTTGGGTTGGGGAAAGCTACCTTGTAACACCCTTATAAGGTAGGCCAGCTTCATTAGCCCCATATTGCAGGTGTGTGCATGCCAGACGTCCTGAATCAAAGGTTTGAGCCAAATAATTCGGTGGTTTCCTGGCTTTTGCCAATTCTAAAAGGTGGAGATGCCTCTCCTAAGGTTTAGTTACTGGCAGGAACCGCTTTTGCATTTACAGTCAGGGCCAGAAATACTGGAGCAAGGATAACTGCTTTGGCAGTTGGCCTCTACACCACCACATTGAAGTTGAAAGGAAACACACCCAGATGGGAGCGAAGTCAGGACTTCTAGCTGTAATTCAAGGGGTTTGGCAAAAGTGGGGCACTGACCATTCAGGAAGGACAGCCAGTGGCCTACACCCCCCCCCATCCTTGGTGCTCATAAGTAATGGAACGAATGGATGGCAAGCAGCTGCATGGCCAGGGGTGGCCTGTTTCCTGGGTGCCCCATGGCCAGTCAAGCAGATAACAGGCCTGGAGGTGGTTCTGAGTGTTACATTTCCATTTGGTAGCTGTTCGCTGGAACCCCCAACATGAGGCCCAAAGAGGTGTCCATGCGAGTGAAGGAGGCCATCATTACGCCGAGGAAACAACATAAACCCATCAGAGAGATAGCAGAAACAGTGTAGTGGCCAACACAACAGTTTTGAACATTCTGGAAAAGGACTTAAGTGGCAAGCTCAGCAACACAAAAGTCCTGGCAGACCATGGAAGACAACTAAAGCGGATGACCGCAGAATGCTGCTCATGGTGAAGAGGAGCACTTTCACAACATCTAGCCAGGTCAAGAACGCTCTTGCGGAGGTAGGCATGTCATTGTCAACATCTACAGTCAAGAGATGGCTTTATGAATGTAAATACAGAGGCTTCACAACAAGGCACAAACCACTGGTAACACTCAAGAACAGACAGGCCAGATTAGCCCTTGCCAGCAAATACGTAAAAAAGCCTGCCCAGTTCTGGAATAAGATTCTTTGGACTGCTGGGACCAAGATTAACTTGTACCAGAATGATGGGAAGAGAAAAGTATGGAGAAGGAAAGGAACAGCTCATGATCCAAGCATAGCACATCATCTGTCAACCATGGTGGAGGCAGCGTTATGGCCTGGGCATGTATGGCTGCTAATGGAGCTGGGTCACTGGTGTTTATTGAGGACCTGACTGCTGATAAAAGCCGCAGGACGAATTCCGAAGTGTATAGGGCTATCCTTTCTGCTCAGATTCAGCCGAATGCTGCCAAACTGATAGGACTTCGCTTCATATTGCAGATGGATAATGACCCAAAATATACAGCAAAAGCTACCCAAGAGTTTCTCCAGGCAAAGAGGTGGGATATTCTTCCATGGCCAAGTCAGTCAGCTGATCTCCACCCAATAGAGCATGCTTCTCACTTATTGAAGACAAGACTGAAGGCAGAAAGACCCACAAACAAGCAGCAGCTGAAGGCAGCTGCAGTCAAGGCCTGGCAAAGCATCTCGAGGGAGGAAACTTAGCATTTGGTCATGTCCATGGGTCCCTTCATGGATCACTGCCTTCTTGTGGCGAAGGGGCTTGCGTAACTCAGTGAAGCCATAAGCTGTGCCGTGCAGGGCCACCCAAGACGGACAGGTCATGGCAGAGAGTTCTGACAAAACGTGGTCCACTGGAGAAGGAAATGGCAACCCACTCCAGTATTCTTGCCAAGAAAACCCCATGGAATGTATCCCAAGGCTAAAAGAGATGACGCCAGAAGATGAGCCCCTCAGGTCGGAAGGTGTCCAGTATACTACTGGGGAAGAGCAGAGGGTATTTCCAAGTAGCGCCAGAAAGAGTGAAGCGGCTGGGCCAAACCCGAAAGGACACTCAGTTGTGGATGTGTCTGGTGGTGAAAAGAAAATCCGATGCTGTAAAGAACAATATTCTTTAGGAACCTGGAATGTCAGATCAATGAATCAAGGTAAGCTGGACATGGTCAAACATGAGATGGCAAGATTGAACATGGACATCTTGGGAATCACCAAACTAAAATGGACAGGCATAGGCGAATTTAATTCAGCTGACCATCATAGCTACTACTGTGGGCAAGAATCCCTTAGAAGAAATGGAGTAGCACTCATAGTCAACAAAAGGGTGGGAAAAGCAGTACTGGGGTACAATCTCAAAAATGATAGAATGATCTCAGTACGAATCCAAGGCAAACCATTCAACATCACAGTAATTCAAGTCTGTGCTCCAACCTCTGATGCCGAAGAAGCTGAGGTTGATCGGCTCTATGAAGACCTACAACACCTTCTTGAACTAACACCAAAAAAAGATGTCCTCTTCATCATAGGGGATTGGAATGCTAAAGTAGGAAGTCAAGAAATAACTGGGATGAAAGGCAAGCATGGCTTTGGTGTACAAAATGAAGCAGGACAAAGGCTAATAGAGTTTTGCCAAGACAACATGCTGATCATAGCAAACATTCTTTTCCAACAGCACAAGAGGCGACTCTACACATGGACATCACCAGATGGTCAATATCGAAATCAGATTGATTATGTCCTTTGCAGCCAAAGATGGAGAAGCTCCATACAGTCAGTCAAAACAAGACCTGGAGCTGACTGTGGCTCAGATCATGAGCTACTTCTTGCAAAATTTCGGCTTAAATTGAAGAAAGTAGGGAAAACCACTAAACCATTCAGGTATGACCTAAATCATATCCCTTATGAATACACAGTGGAGGTGAGGAATAGATTTCAGGGATTAGACCTGATAGACAGAGTGCCTGAGGAACTATGGACGGAGGTCCGTAACATTGTTCAGGAGGCAGCAACTCAATCCATCCCAAAGAAAAAGAAATGCAAGAAAGCCAAGTGGCTGTCTGATGAGGCTTTACAAGTAGCTGAGGGAAAAAAGGGAAGCGAAAAGCAAGGGAGAAAGGGGAAGATGTATCCAACTGAATGCAGAGTTCCAGAGAATAGCAAGGAGAGACAAGAAGGCCTTCTTAAATGAACAATGCAAAGAAATTGAGGAAAACAATAGAATTGGAAAGACTAGAGATCTCTTCAAGAAAATTGGAGATCTCAAGGGAACGTTTTGTGCAAAGACGGGCATGATAAAGGACGAAGAAGGCAGGGACCTAACAGAAGCAGATGAGATTAAGAAGAGGTGGAAAGAATACACAGAAGAACTATATTGGAAAGATCTGAATGTCCCAGATAGCCATGATAGTGCGGTCACTGAACTTGAGCCAGACATCCTATAGAGTGAAGTTAAGTGGGCCTTAGGAAGCATTACTAACAACAAAGCTAGCGGAGATGACAGTATTCCAGCCGAGCTATTTAAGATCCTAAAAGATGATGCTGTTGAAGTGCTGCACTCAATATGCCAACAAATTTGGAACACTCAGCAGTGGCCACAAGACTGGAAAAGGTCAGTTTACATTCCAATTCCAAAGAAGGGCAACGCCAAAGAGTGTTCAAACTACCGCACAATTGCGCTCATTTCACATGCCAGCAAGGTGATGCTCAAAATCCTACAAGCTAGGCTTCAGCAGTATGCGAACCAAGAACTACCGGAAGTACAAGCTGGGTTTCGAAGAGGCAGAGGAACTAGAGATCAAATCGCCAACATTCCCTGGATCATGGAGAAAGCAAGAGAATTCCAGAAAAACGTCTCTTTCTGCTTCATTGACTACGCTAAAGCCTTTGATTGTGTGGATCACAACAAACTGTGGCAAATTCTTAAAGTGATGGGAGTACCAGACCACCTTACCTGTCTCCTGAGAAACCTGTACGAGGGTCAAGAAGCAACAGTAAGAACCAGACTTGGAACAACCGAGTGTTTCAAAATTGGGAAAGGAGTACGACAAGGCTGCATATTGTCGCCCTGCTTATTTAACTTATATGCAGAGTACATCATGAGAAACGCTGGGTTGGATGAATCACAGGTCCGAATTAAGATTGCCAGGAGAATTATCAACAACCTCAGATACGCAGATGATACCACCCTAATGGCCGAAAGCGAAGAGGATCTCAAGAGCCTCTTGTTGAGGGTGAAAGAGGAGAGTGCAAAAGCTGGTTTGAAACTCAACATTAAAAAAACGAAGATCATGGGCCCCATCACTTCCTGGCATAGAGAAGGGGAAGAAATGGAAGCAGTGACAGATTTTACTTTCTTGGGCGCCAAGATCACCGCAGACAGTGACTGTAGCCATGAAATAAAAAGACGCTTGCTCTTTGGGAGGAAAGCTATGGCAAACCTAGACAGCATAGTAAGAAGCAGAGACATCACCTTGCCGACAAAGGTCCGTCTAATCAAAGCTCTGGTTTTCCCAGTAGCAACGTATGGCTGTGAGAGCTGGACTCTAAGGAAGGCTGAGCGCCGAAGAATTGATGCTTTTGAACTGTGGTGCTGGAGAAGACTCTTACGAGTCCCCTGGACTGCAAGGAGGTCCAATCAGTCCATCCTAAAGGAAATCAACCCTGACTGCTCATTGGAAGGACAGATACTGAAGCTGAAGCTCCATTATTTTGGCCACCTAATGCGAAGAGAAAACTCCCTGGAAAAGACCCTGATGCTGGGAAAGACTGAAGGCAAAAGGAGAAGGGGACGGCAGAGGATGAGATGGCTAGATAGCATCACGGATGCAATGAATATGAACTTGAGCACACTCCGGGAGAGAGCAGAGGACAGGAAGGCCTGGCGTGCTCTGGTCCATGGGGTCACGAAGAGTCAGACACGACTGAACGACTGAACAACAACAACAAGTCATCCTTCTCTTCAAACAAATCTTTCAGGTCCTCAAATATTGTTGTTATATCTTAATCCATTCCTCAAATGTTGTTGGTGTTTCTTAATCCCGGTCCAACGCTCTAACCACTGCACCACACTGTCTTAATGGAACCCACCGCTGCCTCCCCCAACTCTCAGCTGCACTGTAGGCAGACATTCTACAGGATATATCATTGTCCAGCATGGCATTGGAGTCCGTCACCTGTTAAAATTCGACCTGCCATGGGGCTGTTGAAAAGTGCTCACATGCTACTGGAAAGAAATTCCAGGGAGGCCCAGCTCTTCTAGCAATTGAAAAACACCAGCCCCAGCTGACTACAAAAATAAAAACTAAGGATCAGACCAAAGATCCATCCCATCCAACATCCTGTCCCATTTCAAGATCAGGGCTAAGGACAGAAGCAGAGCCCCACAGGGGTTCCCAACCTTTTGGCATTGGTGGGTAGATTTGGAAGCTGGGGCGTGTCGTGGGGATGCTGGGAAAGACTGAAGGCAAAAGGAGAAGGGGACGGCAGAGGATGAGATGGCTAGATAGCATCACCGATGCAATGAATATGGACTTGAGCACGCTCCGGGAGAGAGCACAGGACAGGAAGGCCTGGCGTGCTATGGTCCATGGGGTCACGAAGAGTCAGACACGACTGAACAACAACAACAACAACGGGTTCCAGGCTTCAGGCACTCATTGACTGTGAAGGATTTTCATCCAGGTATTAAAGGCGATCCTTAAGTTTGAAATGATGTTGGTTTGTTCCATTACTTATGGGCCCCCAACGATGGGTGTGTGTGCGTGCCACTGGCTGTCCTTCCTGAATGGTCAGTGCCCCACTTTTGCCAAACCCCTTGAATTACAGCTGGAAGTCCTGACTTCGCTCCCATCTGGGTGTGTTTCCTTTCAACTTCAATGTGGTGGTGTACAGAGGCCGACTGCCAAAAGAGTTATCCTTGCTCCACTATTTCTGGCCCTGACTGTAGATTTAGCTATTTAGATTTGAGCCAAATAATTGGTGGTTGCCTGGCTTTTCCCCATTCTAAAAGGTGGAAATGGTTTAGTTACTGGCAGGAAGAGCTTTCAGCTAAAATATGATGGTATTTCAGCCCTTCCCACAACTTTCCTCAGGCTGAAAGAGGTTTGACACCCATGAGTGCTGCCAAGAGCTCATGGGGCTGTGTGCATTGTATCATTAATCCTTACAACAGCCCTGTAGGGTAGGCTGATACAAGTATTAGGGCTCAGTCTCGCACTCAAGCTCTACCCACGTCAGTTCCTGCCTGCCGGTTTGAATTTAAACACGGGTGAGACATGCTACGGCAGGGAGTGAGCAAGGCAGAGCTGCCAAGTCAGAACTTGGGAAGTTCTCCAGCAGACGAGGGTGGGAAATCAAATGGAGAAGAAATACTAAGGGAGGAAAACGAAGAAATTTTAACTGAGGCAGAGCAGAGGGAATCCCACAAGGGCAAATCTTCCTGTATAACAGAGGGGAAACTGAGGCTTAAGAGCACAGACGGTCTGCATCAGTTTCACACACATTTGTTCATATGACCATTCAGTCCCCTTTCTGCCTTAAATCTGCATTTTTAAGAATGCACACAAAAATGTGTATTTAACTGCCGACTTCTGAATGTATTTTCTTACAAAATAAGCATTCCTAAATGAATTTTATCCTAAAATACTTCTTTAAAAAACCCAATAACCTCATTTTAATGAGGTTGGGTCAAGAACTCCATTGCAGTGCTGGAAAGTATGAAATCCAAAGGACATACCTTGTTCCAATCGGCACGGGAATCCAGAAAGTGTAGGTCCAGTTGGTTTGCTTCAAATCCTCAAGCATCCCTAGAATCCAGGCTTTCACAGCTTGGATGCACTCTACATGTTGTGGATGTCAACTCCTATCAGCCCCAGGCAGCATGGCTGATGAGAGTTGTAGTCCAAAATGTCTGGCAGGCACCAGTTTGGGGCAAAGCTCTTTTAAGCTGCACTCTTAACAAGCCTGATGCTGTGCAGATGTGTTGAACTATAAGTCCCATCATCTGGGGATTATGGGAGTGGCAGTCCAACACATCTGCAAGGCACTGGGCCAGGGAAGGCAGTTCTGCCCACTTGCCAGGGAATAAGACCTACTTATTCCTGAGTAAGAACTCAGTATGACTTACTTCTGAGTAGACAAACTGGGTTGCACTGTTGGCCCTGAAGCTGCCCTAGTAATGAGTTTGAAGTGACACGTGTTCAGGCCTAAATGGGTTGTTAAAATGAGACTTCCTGGGGGGTGGAGTATATTTGGGGGGCTACTGGACCGCAAGGAGGTCAAATCAGTCCATCCTAAAGGAAATCAACCCTGAGTGCTCATTGGAAGGACAGATAATGAAGCTGAAGCTCCAATATTTTGGCCACCTAATGCGAAGAGAAAACTCCCTGGAAAAGACCCTGATGCTGGGAAAGACTGAAGGCAAAAGGAGAAGGGGACGGCAGAGGATGAGATGGCTAGATAGCATCACCGATGCAATGAGTATGAACTTGAGCACGCTCCGGGAGAGAGCGCAGGACAGGAAGGCCTGGCGTGCTATGGTCCATGGGGTCACGAAGAGTCGGACACGACTGAACAACAACAACAACAACACGTGGCTTTAAAGTGGCTATCCAAGTAGGGGTTTTGCAAGCACCTCTGTGCTGTCAGATCAAGTGCAGAATTTAGCTCCTTGAGGACAGTTTCACCTTCTAAAAAAAGGAGGGTTTCTGTCCCTTGCTGTTGCAAAGATGCAATGAATAATCTGTTTGCCAGCTACCCTCACCAAAGCCAGCAAGGGCTTCTGAAGGGCGCAAGTAGCCCCTTGCACCAACCTGAATTACGCAAACGGATAAAGAGAGTGCCTCCAAATTTGCATGATTGATACAGGTTGCAGAATTTTTGCAGGGATGCAGAATTTTGATTCAGCCCAGAATACACGCATGTACGCCTGTACCCTAAATTCCAGCAAGCCTTGTTTATGTGCACTACAGGACGATGTAAAACAGGGGTACTTAATTTCAAGGCTGTGGGCTGGGCCCCAATCCAGCCCTCTGGTTTCTCCCCTGACAGCCACCCCCCGCCCCCAATTCTTGGGTGGATTTCTGGCTTTTGTGCAGTTTCCCCCCATTCTGAAAGGGTGAAAAGCCACAACTTAAGGGATGGAGCCTTAACCTGTGAACAGCACAGCTTGGCAAAGGTCTGCTTTTAAACCTTCAAAATTAAGCGAGTAACGCACTGAACAGAACGGAGTCACTCAGGTTTTGAGTTGGATTTGGTTTAATAGTAAGCAAGTACTGTTTATTGCTCAGCCCAAAGATCATTGCAGAAGATTCAGAATTAAAATTTAAAATGCTATTATGCAACATCAAAATTCACACAAAGTTCAAACAAGTCAGCTATAAAATACATATCAAGCCTTTACTACAGTTAAACTATCAAATATACTGAATTTTAATATAGATTTCCGAGTTTTCAGTATGTATTTGTGGCAGTAACGTGTAAATATTTAAAACTAGGAAATGGGTATTCAATTAGGGGGATCCAGACCTTTTTGACATTTTCTGTGCATGATTCGTAGCTGGGACGTGTGTGGTTAGTTGGCGGGGTCTCTCCCAACCTGTTGTACCCTCTTGATGTGTTGGACTACATCTCCTAGCATCCCCAAGCCAGCCTAGCTGGGATTTGTAGTCCATCTAGATAGCACAACAGACTGAGAAAGGCTATGTTCACAGGAAGATAAAAATGTTATGGGATGAGGCTATTTGCGTACACACACCCCCGCTGCCACATGGGCGCATCATGCGTGTGCTGCTGAGACCAGCGGCACAGGTGTCTGTACTTTACTCCTGTAAAGCATGCCCATTGCTCCCAAGAATCAGGACCAGGTCAGAGCTCTGCTCAGCCAGGTGGCGGTGAGCAGGCATGGAAATTTACTGCCGCCTCGGGTGGAGGCGTTCTGCCCATCGTCTCTGGATCCAGCTCTGGTGTCAGCCACTGAAATTTTAATGTGCCAGGCACAAATGCGTGCCCTGAATCCTAAAGCAAAGGTGATTGAGAGGCTGCCGCTGCCCTCCACAGAGAAGCAGCTCTGTGACTCCAAAGCCGGTGAGGGGTGTGTGTGTGTGTGTGTGTGTGTGTTTCTGTGCCTGTATTTGTGTGTCTCTGTATTTGTGTGGGTGTATCTGCGTGTGTCTGTTTCTGTGTCTGTGTGTCTGCATGTGGTGTGTGTGTTTGTCTCTGTGTCTGTATGTATGTGTGTCTGCATGTGGTGTGTGCATTTGTTTCTGTGTTTGTGTGTGTCTGTGTGCGGTGTGTCTCTCTGTGTATCTGTGTGTGCGTGTGTATGTTTATGTTCTACCTCTGCTGTGAAAACTACCAAGCTGGCAGGATATAGTGCCTTATCAGGAAGACAGGAATGCCAAGAATGTAGCTGCAAGAGAGTACGTGACTAGCTTTGTGCGCATGCTTGAGTGCTGAGAGGCGTTGTTTTTCTCCTGCCTCCTTCCAACTAGACAAAGAGATTAGCAGAGAGCAGGCGTAAGACAGCCCCCAAAGACTTTGTGTATATAAGCCTCTGGATCACACTGTTCAATTTGCCGTCTTTGTTTTTGGTGCCATAGCCCCAAAGACTGCCATATTCTGCAGAATAAAATTGTGTTAGACCAAATCTCTGCCTCCTCTGGTTCTTGGTGAGCAATTAGATAAGTCTACCAGGAACAGAACACAGTTTTGTAACAATTCTGGCGATCCAGTGTTGCACAAAATGCTAGTGTCACCCCCTGGAGGCTAGTCCAATTTGCCCCAAAGAGGAGAGTCAACTTCAGGCTGGGTCCAACTCAATTTTATTGTTTGCAAACAGTTCGACAGAGGAGCATCAAGGCTCAAAGCAAAGTTGACAAAAGGGCAACGCCCGCGCTACAGTTTTATCACCCCATCTTGCATTCTTTAGCCAGCGTGTCACTTGGTGTCAGGGTGGAGACTGAGCCCATAGAGCCCCAGAGCAGTTCTGATTCTGAGGAGGAACAGCAATCCGTGGGAAAGGAGCCAGCTCATCCCTCACAGGCTCAGCAGCTGGCAGAGATTCCTCCTGCCCGCATTCCTGGGAGAGAGAGTGACCCTGGCAGCGAGAGAGCGCTGGAGGGGGGCTTGCTGGATGCTCAGTGCAGATGCAGGGAGCGGCGCCAGATGGAGGGCGCCGAAAGGAGGCGCTCTGCTCGTTTGGCGCGCAAACAACGGTCACATCCCGAGGACCCAAGGGAAAGAGGGAGGATCTCTCCCTAGCCCATAAGTTCTAGGGATGTACGAAAGTCACTTACCTTTTTGCGGATTCAGTTCATGGTGGGGGGGGAGGCGTTCCGTCCTTCCCCCCGGAATCCTCGATGGGGCGGGGAGGCGATCCAGTCCTCCCCCCTGGAATCCTCGATGGCCAGCTGTGCGCCACAGCAGCTCCACGGAGCAGCCAGCCAGGCTCAGGCCAGGGCCGTCCGCAGCCAGATTTCCGGCGGCTGAGGGCTCTGGGTAAAACAAAACAAACGTGTACGCAAATGGCGGCAGCTACAGCCGCAACCATTTGCGTTCCTTATTTTTTGCCGTCTTAGTCTATGTAAATATTTACATAGACTAAGATGAAGAAAAGAAAGGGGAACACAAATAGCGTACTGGGCACTATTTGCGTTCCCCTTTCTTGTCTTCGTCTTAGTCTACGTAAATATTTACGTAGACTAAGACGACGAAAAATAAGGAACGCAAATGGCGGTGGCCGTAGCCGCCATTTGCGTACTCGTTTTTTGTTTTTTTTTACCCGGACGTGATAGGCTCCGTAAGTCTTTATGTAGCCTATCATGTCTATGGGGAAAAAAACAAAACACAGACTGCAAATGGTGGCGGTGGCAGCCGGTCAGAAGACCAGCCACTGCCACCGAAGCTGCCGCCATCCGAAACATCCACCCCAGGTAAGTCTCGTCCCGGGGGGGATCCGTGGGGGGTGGAGGGGGGTGGCAGGCCATTCCATGATGGATTTCGAGGGGTTCCATCATGGAATTCTCTGACATCCCTAATAAGTTCTGGGTCTTCCCGCAGTTCCCCTTCAAACGGGGGCCAACTGCCTTACCTGGAGCTTAGGCTACTCTGCTATCTTCCCCAGTGCTGTTCCTTGTTCCTCGTCCCAGTGCTGTTCCTTGTTCCTCGTCCCAGTGCTGTTCCTGAGTTGGCTATTGGAGGGGACTGCAAGAGGCAGCTAGGGCGCTCCTGACAGCTTGGTCCCCATTCCTCTTTTTTTTTCTCTCTGCTCCTACTGCCTCTGGAGGCTGCCATGAACTCAGCGGTGCAAGCTCTGGCGCAAGAGAACCAGGCTCTTCGTGATCAAGTGGCTCAACTGACGACTGCTGTACATGCTCTGCAAGCTGCGGTTCAACCCCCACCACCTCCGATTCCCCCCTGCTGCAAGTGCCCGGTGGCTCTGCCAGAGAAGTTTTCTGGGGAGAAGGACCTTTTCAGATTTTCCAGGCCCAATTGGAGCTGTACATGTGCCCACAGCCTGAGGATTTCCTGACAGAACAGGTTCGTGCGGACTTCATCATTAACCTACTCTCAGGCGTGGCAGTTAGATGGGCTTCGGGAGTCCTTCTCGCTAATAACCCCCTGCTCGGGGACTACCAAGGTTTCATGACAGCAATGGCCCATTTTTTCGGTGACCCCCTGCGCACACAGACGGCCTCTCGGGAGATTTGCCGCCTCAGGCAGGGCAAGGACTCAGTTTCCAGCTACGCAACAACTTTTTGCTTGCTGATGCACGATTTACAGTGGGATGATGCCACGCTGGTGGCTCAGTTTTTGGACAGTTTGAACGACGAGATCTTGGATGAGTCGGCGCGCACGCCCAGCCCGCCTACTTTGGAGGACCTCATCCAGACCTGCCTCCAGATAGATAGTCGGCTGGAGGGGCGCCGGCAGACCCGGAGGGGCACCGGGGGCCAAGATTTCCCTCCCCCCATGTTTCCTGCCCCCTCCCCCACCCCTGCAGTGGGGGCACAGGAGACCCTGATATAGCTGGGAGCTCCCCGAGCCCCGCTGCTACCGGAGGAACTAGAGCAGCAGCGAGAGGAGCACCGATGCTTTTGCTGTGGAAAGCTGGGACATTTCGCCAAAACCTGCTGCGCCAGACCTGCAGCCCCACTGCCTCCCCCTCCTCTCCTTCCTCCTCGTCCCCAGGCCTAACTAGGTTGCCCCCCAAGCCTGTTGGGGGTCTCCAGTGTGGGGGTTGGTTCCCCACCAGGTGGGTGCCTTCCGCAACCCCCCACCCTCCCATCTGCTATTGCATGTTCACCTCCGCTCCTCCCAGTGGGGTGGGGTGGAGGCCCTGGCTTTAGTGGACTCGGGGGCTGCGACCAGTTTCATGGATGAAACATTCTCTTCCATAAGATTCCTACCCTGCCCCTTCCTGCCCCCTTGGCAGTGGAGACCATCGATGGTCTCTTTCTTCGGGCGTGGTGCCCCGGATTACAGCTCCGCTCACTCTGCATGCCCAGTCCCACGTTGAGCAGATTCAGGTTCACTTGGCCAAGGTTCCCCAATACCCAATCGTGCTGGGAGTTTCCTGGCTCTCTAAGCATGATCCTCAGATTACTATGCGGCTTTTCGGGATGTTTTCGACACGAAGGAGGCCAACCAGCTCCCCCCCCCCCCTCCGCCCCTTTGACTGTGCCATTAACCTCATTCCTGGGGCGACCATCCCCGCCGGCCGGCTGTATTCAATGTCGGAGCCGGAACTTCAAGCTCTGCGGGAGTTTTTGGACACAAACCTCAGACGTGGCTTCATTTGCCCCTCCTCCTCCCCCGCCTGTGCCCGTACCATGTTTGTGTGCAAAAAATTGGGAGACCTCTGCCCGGTGCATGCGTTTAGAGTGTTGAATTCGGTCTCGATCCCTGACAAGTACCCCCTCCCCCTCATACCGGAGATACTGGAGCACCTAAGCCAGACCTCCAGCCAGGGGGTGACGGAAATCCCCCCCCTCTGATTCTTCCCCCGCAGAGCCTGGCGGCAGCTGCGGTACCTTGCTCTTGGGAGGAGCTCCTTCTCTCTGCACAGGCTCAGGATGCTTTTGTCCACACAAAAGTGGAGGAATTGGGGCTAGCCTCTGCCCCCCCAGTCTACCCCTTTCTCTTTGTGAGGTGGCCTGCTTTACCATTCCGGCCGGGTCTATGTGCCTTCTAGACCCCTCTGCGAGAAGGTCCTCCATCAGTGCCACGACTCCCCCACTGCTGGGCATTTTGGCGTCGCCAAGACCCTGCACGGAGTGACGCGGGATTTTTGGTGGCCTCGTGTCAAGGGCTCCTTGGAGAGCTCTCTCAGTCTAATCCAGTAGCCAAGTCCAGTCGCAGACAAAGGGATTCTTTTCAAAGCTTTATTCTTCTTTTACAACTTACAACTCTACAGGTAGCAACTAGATCTGAGCAGCAGCATCCCTATGCCCTTTGGTCCCCATTTGAAAGGCAATTACTGGCAGACCCCTGAATATAAGGACTAGGGAGAATCCCTCCCCTTTTCCCTTGGATCCTCTGGGCGCATCCATTCTTTGAGCGCGAACCATTTGGCGCCGCTCTCTGCGTCTGTGCTGCACATCCCCCCCAGTCTGCTATCTGTGCTGAGTCACTCCCTGGACTGCTTTCTAAACTAGGAATGTGGGTGGGAGGAATCTCCGTCAGCTGTTGGTCCTGGGAAAAAAGGAGCGCGCTCCTCTCCCGAAGGAGCGACTGCTCTTCCTCAGCATCAGAACTACTCTGGGATTCTATGGGCTCAGTGTCCACCCTGACACCTCGTGTGTGTTGGGACGTCAAGACCTATGTCGCCTCCTGCCCAACCTGCCAGCGGGCGAAGGCCCCCTCAGGCAAGCCCACAGGCTTGCTTCACCCCCTGCCTACCCCCTCGGGACTGTGGAAACTGCTCTCCCTTGACTTCATCACTGACTTGCCTCGCTTACACAGTAAGACCACCATTCTGGTGGTGGTGGATTTGTTTTCTAAAATGGCCCATTTCATCCCCTGCTCTGGGTTGCCCACAGCCAGGGAGACGGCAGAGCTGTTCGTGGCGCATGTTTTCTGCCTCCACGGATGGCCCGAGGGTCTAATTTCCGATAGGGGGCCCCAATTCACTGCCCATTTCTGGAGGGAGCTACTTGGGCTTCTCCATGTGACGCTCCGTCTTTCCTCTGCCCACCATCCCCAGACCGACGGTCAGACCAAGCGCACCAATGCAACTCTGGAGCAGTATTTGTGCCGTTATGTCAATTACCAGCAAGATGATTGGTTTTCCTTGCTGCCTCTCGTGGAATTTGCTTACAACAATGCCTGCCATGCTTCCACCCGCCAGACTCCATTTTTTGCCAATTTTGGTTACCATCCCAAGGCCTTCCCATCCACCCTAGCTCCGTCTTCGGTGCCGGCGGCCCGTGACTTTTTAGAGGAGTTGCGAGCGGTACACCACCTCTTATGGGACTCCCTCGAGCAAGCCAAGACAGCCTACAAGGCCTCTGCGGACCGGCGGCGCCATCCGGGTCCGTCTCTGCAACCGGGGGACTGGGTTTGGCTGTCCACCTCCCCTCTCACTCGCCCGCAAGGAAGCTCGCGCCTTGCCGCACAGGGCCTTTCCAGGTTACGGCCCAGATTAACCCTGTTGCTTTTCGCCTGGCTCTCCCCCCCTCCATGAAGATCCATCTTGTTTTTTCATCGGTCCCTGCTATCCCCCCTGGTTTCTGGCGGCCCTCATCGCTCAGTCGGCTCCCCCCCGCCGCCAGTGCTGGTGGAGGGGGAGGAGGAGTTTGAGGTTGCGGAGATTCTGGACTCCCGCCTTTCTCGCGGCCTCCTGCAATATCTGGTGGAGTGGAAGGGGTACGGGCCTGATGAGCAATCCTGGGAACCCGCGGAAAATGTGCATGCTCCGTTGCTGCTCAGGCGCTTCCACCAGCTGTACCCCCACAAACCCCGGGCCCCAGGGGAGGAGCACGAGGGGGGGCCTCATGGGAGCGGAGATGATGTCAGGGTGGAGACTGAGCCCATAGAGCCCCAGAGTAGTTCTGATTCTGAGGGAGAGGAGCCGCTCCTGGGAGAGGAGCGCGCTCATCCTTCCCAGGGCCAACAGCTGGAAGGGATTCCTCCTGGAAGGGATTCCTGGGAGACAGAGTGACCCTGGCAGCGAGAGAACACTGGAGGGGGGCTTGCTGGACGCTTGGCACAGACGCAGGGAGCGGCGCCAGATGGAGGGCGCGGAAAGGAGGCGCTCTGCTCGCTTGGCGCGCAAACAACAGTCGCGTCCCGAGGACCCAAGGAAAAGAGGGAGGATCTCTCCCTAGCCCATAAGTTCATGGTCTTCCCGTTCTCCTTCAAACGGGGACCAACTGCCTTACCTGGAGCTTAGGCTACTCTGCTATCTTTCCCCAGTGCTGCTCCTTGCTTAGTCGCTAGTGATTAGTATCTGAAAGAGTCATAAAGGAATAAAGCCTCGGAAAGAATCCTTGTCGTCTGTGTCCTGAGTTGGCTATTGGAGGGGACTGCAAGAGGCAGCTAGGGTGCTCCTGGCACTTTGATTTGTTGCCAGCAGTTTGCCTGGCTGCCTTATCTTAGGGTTACTGCTCACTCATTCCAGGCATGCGCAGCTCTTACAGTACTATGTGCTGCTTAAGACACATACAATGGCTTTTAGGTTGCATTTTTACTACACTAGCCAGGAGTTTTTCCTGTGTGACCTGGGAGCCGGGTGGACGCCGTATCAACCCAAGTGGAGGGCGCCCCAAACCATGTTTTGGTTCGTGATGAGGACTTGAGGTGGCTGCTGCCTGGTAGCCCAGCTAACAAAGGACTCCTGAAGAGACAAGGAGAGTGATGGTCTTTGGAAGACAGAACACTGTCTGGAGGTGGTTGAAGGCTAAGCCACGAGGTAGGTTAGATCCGTTTTGTCTGGGCCATTTGGGGAGTGAAAGCCTCCCATTTGCAGTTCAGCTGAGCCTCATCTTAAGCAGCAGTTGACAACCCAGGACCGACAGGATGGGATCAGGACAGTCCGTGGAGGAGAAGGGCCAAGACCCATTAGGATGCATGCTTAGAAATTTTAAGTTGTTCAAGCTGGATTATGGTGTTAAAATGACAAAAGAAGAGCTCATAAAGTTATGTAATAGAGAATGGGTAACTTTTAGTGTCTGCTGACCGACTAAGGGAAGATGGGAAAATACTGCTATTGCCAGGGTTTATGTTAAAGTAACTACTGACAGTCACTGAGACCAGTTTCCTTGTATTGATGCTTGGCAAACATGAGTATTGAAAAATCCTAAGTGGATAAGAAAATGTAAAGGTCAGTATTGTAAATTCATGATGGTATGCTCTGAGGCGAAATCCAAAGTCTCCCCGGTCCTATTCGGCCTGTTAGGTTGGGAGACGAGGTTGCTCAGGGTGGGAGGGGGTCCTCCAGAGACAGCTCATCTACCACTGTATCCAAGTTTGTTAGAAGCAAAAGCAGTTAAGAAAGTTGCAAATTCTGAAGAAAGAGACTTGTTTGAAGCCTTAAAGACTGTGGCAAAATCAAGAAACAAAGACAGAGTACGTTTTTAGAATGTCAGAGTCTGTGTGAGTTTATCTCTGTCAGTCTGCTCAGAGCAGAGCCAAGGGGGAGTCCCCCAACTCCCTGTCAGCTGCTGGTCTAGCCTTGGCAAGCAGGGAGGCTGGAAGATGTCTGTTTGGCAAGCAGGGCGGCTGGAAGATGTCTGTGAGAACCTGACAGACAGAGCGGGATTTGCAATAGAATTGCCCAAGTTGAAGTGTCACAGCTGGAAAGCTGAGCCGTGCCGCTCTGTTTAGTTAGAAGACTTGCTAAATGGCTAAAAGCCCTTATCTGTCAAAGAATCTAGAAGAGGTGTAAGGTTACACCTTCCCCATTTGAACCAATGAAGAGACAGAAAGCCTTTGCTGGGAACATCCTGTCTTTATTGCCCAAAGCCTCCTCTGTTTGGATCCATCAACATTTAGACTTTTGAGAGGCACTCTGCACATGGACTGTAACTTTAAACTGTCAAACACTTGCCATAGAAAGTACTGTGAGGCTCGTTATAGCCTTGAACTCTTGTTGCTGTAGATTGTGTGTTTGTGGTCAGCTCAGTGTACGGCTGACCACAAACATCATGGATCACTGTCCCCTTCATGGATCACTGCCTTGTTGTGGCGAAGGGGCTTGCGTGACTCAGTGAAGCCATAAGCTATGCCGTGCAGGGCCACCCAAGACGGACAGGTCATGGCAGAGAGTTCTGACAAAATGTGGTCCACTGGAGAAGGAAATGGCAACCCACTCCAGTATTCTTGCCAAGAAAACCCCATGGAACGTATCCCAAGGCTAAAAGAGATGACGCCGGAAGATGAGACCCTCAGGTTGGAAGGTGTCCAATATACTACTGGGGAAGAGCAGAGGGTATTTCCAAGTTGCTCCAGAAAGAGTGAAGCAGCTGGGCCAAAGCCGAAAGGACACTCAGTTGTGGATGTGTCTGGTGGTGAACAGAAAGTCCGATGCTGTAAAGAACAATATTGTTTAGGAACCTGGAATGTCAGATCAATGAATCAAGGTAAGCTGGAGGTGGTCAGACATGAGATGGCAAGATTGAACATCGACATCTTGGGAATCAGCGAACTAAAATGGACAGGAATGGGCGAATTTAATTCAGCTGACCATCATAGCTACTACTGTGGGCAAGAATCCCTTAGAAGAAATGGAGACTCATAGTCAACAAAAGGGTGGGAAAAGCAGTACTGGGGTACAGTCTCAAAAACGATACAATGATCTCAGTACGAATCCAAGGCAAACCATTCAACATCTCAGTAATTCAAGTCTATGCTCCAACAACTGATGCCGAAGAAGCTGAGGTTGATCGGTTCTATGAAGACCTACAACACCTTCTAGAACTAACACCAAAAGAAGACGTCCTCTTCATCATAGGGGATTGGAATGCTAAAGTAGGAAGTCAAGAAATCACCAGGATAACAGGCAAGCATGGCCTTGGTGTACAAAATGAAGCAGGACAAAGGCTAATAGAGTTTTGCCAAGAGAACACGCTGATCATAGCAAACACTCTTTTCCAACAGCACAAGAGGCGACTCTACACATGGACGTCACCAGATGGTCAATATCGAAATCAGATTGATTATGTCCTTTGCAGCCAAAGATGGAGAAGCTCTATACAGTCAGTCAAAACAAGACCTGGAGCCGACTGTGGTTCAGATCATGAGCTGCTTCTTGCAAATTTTCGGCTTAAATTGAAGAACGTAGGGAAAACCACTAAACCATTCAGCTATGACCTAAATCATATCCCTTATGAATATACAGTGGAGGTGAGGAATAGATTTCAGGGATTAGACCTGATAGACAGAGTGCCTGAGGAACTATGGACAGAGGTCCGTAACATTGTTCAGGAGGCAGCAACTCAACCCATCCCAAAGCAGAAGAAATGCAAGAAAGCAAAGTGGCTGTCTGAGGAGGCTTTACAAGTCGCTGAGGAAAGAAGCGAAAAGCAAGGGAGAAAGGGGAAGATATATCCAACTGAATGCAGAGTTCCAGAGAATAGCAAGGAGAGACAAGAAGGCCTTCTTAAATGAACAATGCAAAGAAATTGAGGAAAACAACGGAATTGGAAAGACTAGAGATCTCTTCAAGAAAATCAGAGATCTCAAGGGAACGTTCTGTGCAAAGATGTGCATGATAAAGGACAAAGAAGGCAGGGACCTAACAGAAGCAGATGAGATTAAGAAGAGGTGGAAAGAATACACAGAAGAACTATACAGGAAAGAAAAACATCTATTTCTGCTTCATTGACTACGCTAAAGCCTTTGATTGTGTGGATCACAACAAACTGTGGCAAATTCTGAAAGAGATGGGAGTACCAGACCACCTTACCTGTCTCCTGAGAAACCTGTACGAGGGCCAAGAAGCAACAGTAAGAACTGGACATGGAACAACTGATTGGTTCAAAATTGGGAAAGGAGTACGACAAGGCTGCATATTGTCGCCCTGTTTATTTAATTTATATGCAGAGTACGTCATGAGAAATGCCTGGTTGGATGAATCACAGGTCGGAATTAAGATTGCTGAGAGAATTATCAACAGCCACAGATATGCAGACGATACCACCCTAATGGCAGAAAGCGAAGAGGATCTAAAGAGCCTCTTGTTGAGGGTGAAAGAGGAGAGTGCAAATGCTGGTTTGAAACTCGACATTAAAAAACCTAAGATCATGGCATCTGGCCCCATCACTTCCTGGCATAGAGAAGGGGAAGAAATGGAAGCAGTGACAGATTTTACTTTCTTGGGCTCCAAGATCACCACAGACGGTGACTGTAGCCATGAAATTAAAAGACGCTTGCTCCTTGGGAGGAAAGCTATGGCAAACCTAGACAGCATAGTCAGAAGCAGAGACATCACCTTGCTGACAAAGGTCCGTCTAATCAAAGCTATGGTTTTCCCAGTAGCAATGTATGGCTGTGAGAACTGGACTATAAGGAAGGCTGAGCGCCGAAAAATTGATGCCTTCAAACTGTGGTGCTGGAGAAGACTCTTACAAGTCCCCTGGACTGCAAGGAGGTCAAATCAGTCCATCCTAAAGGAAATCAACCCTGACTGCTCAATGGAAGGACAGATACTGAAGCTGAAGCTCAAATATTTTGGCCACCTAATGCGAAGAGAAAACTCTCTGGAAAAGACCCTGATGCTGGGAAGGATTGAAGGCAAAAGGAGAAGGGGACGGCAGAGGATGAGATGGCTGGATAGCATCACCGATGCAATGAATATGGACTTGAGCACACCCCGGGAGAGAGCGCAGGACAGGAAGGCCTGGCGTGCTCTGGTCCATGGGGTCACGAAGAGTCGGACACGACTGAACAATAACACAACAACAGTGTACGGCAGGCTGAGTTTGATTTGTGACTTCAACACTCAGACCAGAGGCTGCATTTCCAAGGCTTTAATTCCATTTGCCCTAAGGAGGCATACAGGTGCAAATTGCTAGGGACTCACAGAACACAAAAGAAACAGCCTTCAGGGAGTTCAAAGGGAACTACGAAAGTTGATCTCTGTTTGGGAAAAAGGCGGCAAGCTCTCTTAACTGAAGGGGTGGGAGGGGGAGATCTCCCCCTCTGCTGTGACTCGCCCGGGCGCAGCTGCTGACGCCGAGCCAATCGGGCAGAGCGCCGAAGTTCCGCCCCTGCGACTCCCCGCTTGTGCCAGCGCCTGCGCCTTGCGTCTAAGAGTTCAGCTTGTCCTTCCCTCGCCTCCCCCCGTTCGCTATCACTCCCAGGGAAGTGTGAAGGGGGGCCTCTCCGTCCAGCTGTGCCTCCGAAGCCTGGGAGAGTTCCTCCCCCACGTGTTCCAGCTCTTCCTCAGAATCTGAACTGCTCTGGCACTCTATATGCTCAGGGGCAACCCTGACACTCCGCCAGAACTCATGCAGCATGGAGTTGCTGATGCAAACACAGTGGCCTAGAACTCTTCGCATGCATGAGAATGCCCTTCCCTTGATCTTGATGGGCCCTGACCATGCAGCCGGAGGAGCAGTATGATTGCTAGATCTGCTCCATCATGCCTCACCATGCAAGAAATGGTTTCCAGTCATGGTGTTAGATTTCAATGAAAATTTGTTGTATGTATTTTATATCTGTAAACATTTTTACTGTCAGTTGCAACCCCAAATGACACTGAGTGTAGTTCCCAATGGTTGATGTTAGTGCTACCCGAGACAAAGACAGAAGCAAAGACAAGGAAAGTGTGAAGAGAGATAGAGTAAGTAGCAGACAAGGCAGAAGAAGAGGAAGGAGGCAAAGACAAATAACATTTGTAGAGAAAAAGCATGGCTGTGCCCCCAGGTTGAATTGGAAGCAGCTGATGCCTAGAGCCCATTACCGGGGGTAGAGTAGCCACAATAATGTAAGAGTTCTGTAAGATGAGAAAATGTGACTAGAAAGAAAAAGGAGCCTATCCCGAATGTGTGTCATGGGGATTAGTGTAAGGCAAGAAGGTCTAAGTAAGTGAGTTTCTGTTGAGACAATGGCAAACAGCCTAACTTGCAGAGAAGACAAGTAAAGGGTTAAGGCTGGTGCACGGCACAGAGAGTTTGAAACATGATCTGCAGAACAGTCTGGTCAGAAAGAGAGAGAAGAGAGAGATTTCTCTTTCCAAACAAAGAGCAGATCCCCCCCCCCCCCAAATTGTACAGGCTGTTTGAGTCTATTTTCGGAAGCCATAATCCTACTTGAAGAGATGTATAAACCATGTTGAATGAGCTTTTGACTCCAGATGAAAGGTGGATCGTTAACATGATGTTAATTGCCCAAGAGAAAGTTACAGAAGACTAATAGAGCAGCAACAATGCCCCTGTCTCATTTGGTAGGAATTGCTTATAGAGTGTTTGTGAATCACGAGAAAGTAGAAAAGAAAGAAGCAGACAAAAGGGCCAGGCAGAATGCAGCTCTGATTGCAGCAGTAGTTACAGGGCGAGTGCCTGAGGGAGCAAATAAAAGCCTGAAGAAAGATTTTAGAAGCCAAGGGAAGCGTCTAGAGAAAGATGATTGTGCTTATTGCAAAGAGAAAAGGACATCGGCAAAAAGACTGCCCGAAGCTGAAGGGGCAGAAGAGGGGGGCCATGTTGTTGTTGTTTATTCGGTCAGTCGCTTCCGACTCCTCGTGACTTCACGGACCAGCCCACGCCAGAGCTTCCTGTCGGCCGTCGCCACCCCCAGCTCCCCCGAGGTCGAGTCCGTCACCTCCAGAATGTCATCCATCCACCTTGCCCTTGGTCGGGCCCTCTTCCTTTGGCCTTCCACTGTCCCTGGCACCAGCACCTTCTCCAGGGTGTCCTGTCTTCTCATGATGTGGCCAAAGTACTGCAGTTTTGCCTTTAATGTCATTCCCTCAAGTGAGCAGTCTGGCTTTATTTCCTGGAGGACGGGCTGGTTTGATCTTCTTGCAGTCCAAGGCACTCTCAGAGTTTTCCTCCAGCACCACAGTTCAAAAGCATCGGTCTTCCTTCGCTCAGCCTTCCTTATGGTCCAGCTCTCGCAGCCATAGGTTACTCTTTCTTTCTTTCTTTCTTTCTTTCTTTCTTTCTTTCTTTCTTTCTTATTTAATTTATTAATCGCCCATCTGACTGGTCACCCAGCCACTCTGGGCGATGTACAACATACAATAAAACAATAAAATTCTACAATAAAAACATTTTCTAAAATACCCTAACCCACCCCAAATGCCTGCCTGAACAGCCACGTTTTTAATGCACGATGGAAGCTCATTAAAGAGGGGGCATGACAGAGTTCCCTAGGGAGGGAGTTCCACAGAGTGGGGGCCACTACAGAAAAGGCCCTCTCCCTCGTCCCCACCAGTCTAGCTGCCCTGGCTGATGGGACAGAGAGAAGGCCATCCGAGGCTGATCTTGTTAAGTGGCCTGTCTGGTGCTGCTGGAGGCACTCCTTAAGATAGGCTGGGCTGGAACCATATAGGGTTTTAAAGGTCAAAACCAACACCTTGAATTTGGCCCGGAAAACAACTGGTAACCAGTGCAACTCCTTCAGCACTGGAGTGATGTGATCTCGCCGGCGGCTGCCTTTAATCAGGCGAGCCGCCGCGTTCTCTACCAGCTGCAGCTTCCGAACCATCTTCAAGGGTAACCCCACGTAGCGCGCATTACAGTAGTCTAAACGAGAGGAGACCAGGGCATGTACTACCGATGGGAGCAGATGGTCGGGAAGGAAGGGGCGCAGCCACCGTATCAGGTGGAGTTGATACAGCGCTGTCCGGCTCACAGCTGACACCTGAGCCTCCATGGACAGCTGGGAGTCCAAAATGACCCCCAGGCTGCGGACCTGGTCTTTCAAGGGTAGCCGTACCCCATTCAACACCAGGTCAACATCCCCTAGCCTCCTCTTGTCTCCCACCAAAAGTAACACACCTAATCTGATCAATTTTATCTGCAAAGAGCCTTGCCAAGGCCTCACAGGAGGCCTTAGAATGCTCCAGTGGTTCCGGAGCCACAGGACCGACCAGGCTCCGGACCACTTGGAACAGCCTCCTGGGGCAGCACTCTGCAGACGCGATGGAGGCAGCATAATATTCCTTTTTTGCTGCCTTCACCGCCACGTGATAGGCTGAAGATACAGCTCTAGCCCGTGTCTGATCGTCTTTGGAGCGAGACTTCCACCACCGGCGCTCTAGCCGTCTCACCTCCTGTTTCAGAGCTTGTAACCACGGACTGAACCATGGTGCAGTCCGAGCCCTGTTCAGGGGGAGAGGGCGTTTCGGAGCCACCTGATCTAATGCCCCAGTGATTGCGGCATTCCAGCCACCCACCAGGGTCTCGACCGAGTGGCCGTTGGCATGCCCCAGAGAATCCCCAAGCGCATTCAGGAATCCATTCGGATCCATGAGATGCCTGGGGCGGACCATTTTAATGGGTCTTCCCCCCCTGCGGAGGGGTTGTGGAACCAAGAAGTCCAATGTCACCAGATAGTGATCTGACATGACAAGGGGGTGGTGGATATACCCCCGACTTCCAGATCACTCCCTGCTTCTCCAGAAAAAAACACAAGGTCTAGTGCATGACCGGCTACATGGGTGGACCCAGTTAGAATATGGTGCATCTCCCAGGAGGCCATGGTCTTCATGAAGTCCCGAGGTGCTCCTGTGAGGATGGCCTCCGAATGTACGTTGAAGTCCCCCAACACCCATAAGTTAGGGAACTGTACACGCACATCAGAGACCAGCACCTCGGCCAGGGAGTCAGTCGTGCAGCGGGGTGGACGGTACACGAGCAGAATCCCCAGACTGCCCTTCGGGCCCAACCTCCAGTACATGCACTCAGCAACCTTGGTCTCCCGGAGAGGGGGTCTGGTGAAGACCAAGGACTCTCGGTAGATAACAGCCACTCCCCCTCCCCGATCCCCAGCCCTCGGCTGTTGTGCAGACGAAAATCCGGCTGGACACACGGCTGCAAGGGTTGGAGCAGCAGCCTCGGCCAGCCAGGTCTCCATAATACATGCCAGGTCCGCACCCTCATCCCGGATCATGTCATGGATGAGGGAGGTTTTCTGGGTAACAGACCTGGCATTGCAGAGCAGCAAACGAAGGCCAGAAGATGGGGTCACGCCTCCCCCAGCCATCCTTTGGCTCTGGACAGGCCCTGAGCAGGGGACAGATATTACACATCTCTCCCCTGTTCCCCTTACCTGGCATGGCCTGCCCCTCGCGCTCCGCCAGCACCTGCCGCCCAGCCTCGGTATCTTCTGGCCCCCAACACTCCCCCCACTGGCTCCATCAAGTGGACACATGCCCCCTCGCTCCCACCTATCAGGCAGGCTACCCACCCCTAAAAACGCAACAAAATCCCCCAGAAAAACAAACAACAAACAAACAAAAAACTACGGGGAATACCACTGCTTTCACTATGCGGACCTTTGTTGTCAGTGTGATGTCTCTGCTCTTCACTATTTTGTCAAGGTTTGTCATTGCTGTCCTCCCAAGAAGTAAACGTCTTCTGATTTCCTGGCTGCAGTCAGCGTCTGCAGTAATCTTTGCACCTAGAAAGACAAAGTCTGTCACTGCCTCCACGTTTTCTCTCTCTATTTGCCAGTTATCAATCAAGCTGGTTGCCATAATCTTGGTTTTTTTGAGGTTTAACTGCAACCCAGCTTTTGCACTTTCTTCTTTCGCCTTCGTCTTGAGGTTCCTCAGCTCCTCCTCGCTTTCAGCCATCGAAGTGGTATCATCTGCATATCTGAGGTTGTTAATGTTTCTTCCAGCGATTTTAACTCCAGCCTCGGCTTCATCAAGCCCAGCACGTCACATGATGTGTTCTGCGTACAGGCTGAATAGGTAGGGTGAGAGTATACAACCCTGCCGTACTCCTTTCCCAATCTTAAACCAGTCCGTTGTTCCATGGTCTGTTCTTACCGTTGCTACTTGGCCGTTCTACAGATTCCTCAGGAGGCAGACAAGATGACTTGGTATCCCCATGCCACCAAGCACTTGCCACAATTTGTGATGAACCACACAGTCAAAGGCTTTAGAATAGTCAATAAAACAGAAATAGATGTTTTTCTGAAACTCCCTGACTTTCTCCATAATCCAGCGGATATTGGCAATTTGGTCTCTAGTTCCTCTGCCTTTTCTAAACCCAGCTTGTACATCTGGCAATTCTCGTTCCATGAATTGCTGGAGTCGACCTTGCAAGATCTTGAGCATTACCTTACTGGCATGTGAAATAAGTGCCACTGTTCGATAGTTTGAACATTCTTTGGTGCTTCCCTTTTTTGGTACGGGGATATAAGTTGATTTTTTCCAATCTGGTGGCCATTCTTGTGTTTTCCAAATTTGCTGGCATATGGCATGCATCATCTTGACAGCAAGATTTTAAACAGTTCAGCTGGGATACCATCATTTCCTGCTGCATTGTTATTAGCAATGCTTCTTAAGGCCCATTCAACCTCACTCTTCAGGATGTCTGGCTCTAGCTCACTGACCCCCGATCTATCCCCGATATTATTATTGGTCAAATCTATCCCCGATATTATTATCCTTCCTATACAGATCTTCCGTATATTCTTGCCACCTGTTCTTGATCTCTACTGCTTCTGTTAGTTCCTTGCCATCTTTGTTTTTGATCATACCCATTTTTGCCTGGAATTTACCTCCGATGTTTCTAATTTTCTGGAAGAGGTCTCTTGTCCTTCCTATTCTATTATCTTCCGCTTCCGCGCATCGCTTGTTTAAAAATAATTCCTTATCTCTCCTGGCTAACCTCTGGAATTTTGCATTTAATTGGGCATATCTCCCCCTATCACTGTTGCCTTTTGCTTTCTTTCTTTCTTGGGCTGCTTCCAGTGTCTCTGCAGACAGCCATCTTGCCTTCTTGGTTTTCTTTTTCTTTGGGACGTTTTTTGTTGCCGCCTCCTGAACAATGTTGCAAATTTCTGTACATAGTTCTTCCGGGACCCTATCTACTAAATCTAGTCCCTGAAATCTATTCTTCACCTCCACTGCATATTCATTAGGAATGTTAGTGAGCTCATATCTAACTGATCTGTGGGTCTTCCCTATTCTCTTTAGTCTGATTCTAAATTGTGCAATAAGAAGTTCGTGATCTGAACCACAGTCAGCTCCAGGTCTTGTTTTTACTGACTGCATAGATGTCCACCACCTTTGGCTACAAAGGATGTAGTCAATCTGTTTTCGGTGTTGACCGTCTGGTGAAGTCCATGGAGGGGGGCCATGGTAGCCATAAAAATAGAAGAATCAGAATGACGAAGACCAGGGTCCAGAACCTCCACCCTGAAGAGCTGCTTGGCTCTGAAGAACCTTCTAGTTACAATAAGAGTAGAAAGAAAAGAAATAATGAGACTTATTGACACAAGAGCGACCTATTGCATAAATTTGTTGTGTCTAAAAGATGCCCAGTTGCACTACTCAGTAAGAGATTTGTTGACAAAAATTACAAGCAGAGATTTTCATTCAAGATGACAAGATGGTTGTCAAGTTGCCAAAACAGCAGGGATCCAACTATCAGATGTGTTTACAAGCCTATATAAATAAAGACATGCGACTTGCAATAGAACAGCAACAGAGTGTTGTTGTGGCGAGCAAAGCTCCTAAGAGAGTGTAGGCAGAGAAGGCGCCTGCCAGGGCAGAGTTTGTTAAGCCCATACAGGCTGACCTTAAGCACAGAGCTCAATTGATAAAGGTTGAACAATACCCTTTGTCATTAGAAGTTAAAAAGAGACTGAAACCTTTGATTGACCTGATTACAGAAAGAAGGCGAAGCCCCTGTATGAAGCTTTGACAAAAGAAAATATTACCCACTAGAAGTGGACAACTGAAATAGAAAAGGCTTTTCTTAAATTGAAGCAAGCCTTGATATCACCACCTGCTTTAGCCTTACCAGACCCCAACAAACCATGTCAGTTTTATGTACATAAAAATAAAGCAGTGGCTTAAGTGCCACAAATTGACTAGAAGCTACATTCCCCTTGGAGACCTGAATCCTCAGGCCAAGTTGAGAGGATGAACTGCATTTTAAAGTCAATACTTACTATGATTTGTTCAGAGACTAAGTTGAAATAGCCATAGGCCTTACCAATTGCCTTGACCCATGTACGGTGCACCCCCAGGGGATGTATTAAATTGACATTTTTTGAAATGTTATATGGGCGCCCACCTCGGATATTACCTATGGCTGATAACTGAAATGTAAATTTAGAAATAGGAGTTTTAGAGATTCAAGAATATGTTACTGCCTTGCAGTTTGTTTTGTCTTGTCTTCACAGGTTCGCAGCACCACCCCAGTGATTGAGTGCTGATCCAGTCCTAGAAAGACGAACCACTTACCGAGAAGTGGAAGGGTCCATTGCAGATCCTACTCACCACTCACCAGAGAGGGTCACACCACAAGCTGACCCACCTGAAGACCACCATTAGAGTAGTGGACCACTAGAGGGACTCAAGTATTTGTTCAGGAGAGAGCTTTCTCCTAATGCTTACTCACGCGCATTATTCTTTCCTTCTTAAGTTTAATTGTCTTAACATTCCCCACTCAAATAAAAAGAAATTGGTTTAAGTGGCATGTTGAGTCTATGTCTAAGCAGAATAGAAATGATTCTGTCCTTTATTATGAACACCCATCAACTGTCAGAGACTTCACTTTGTTGAAGACAACACCTTGATTAGAGAACTGCAAGGCTAAAGCAACTTATGATTGGTGTAGTTTTATTTGTTATGATACTATTAATGATGGTCTGTGCGTTTAAGTGTATAGTGCACTGCTGAGCCAAAGAGAGGTATGGGATTTGAGAAAAGCCTTTTGAGGGGGGAGTGTTATAGAAATTTCAGCTTTAATATGTCTAGCATAGCCTGAGCTATTCTATGTAGCTAGATTTATGTTTGTTCTACCTCTGCTGCAAAAACTGCCACACTGGCAGGATATAGTGCCTTATCAGGAAGACAGGAATGTTTTGTTCACTTGATTATGTAAACTGATTAATTGATTTATTATGATTAACTGATTAATTGCTTAATTCATTGATTGTTGATTATGTAAATGTGTTGTATTTTGCAGTTATTTGTATTGTACGCTGCCTAGAGTGGCTGGGTAGCCAGCCAGATTGGTGGCTAATAAATCTAATAAAAAAATAAAAACCTGGTGCCCTCCAAAAGCCTCAGATTGCAACTGGTTTAGGGATGTTCTTTTATTATTCAGGGGGAAAAAGCTAGTAAGGGGCTGGAGAGTGTGACAGATACTCATAAAATCACATGGTGCAGAGAGAGCCAGTTTTCTCCTTTTCCCTCCCTGTCCCTTTTTCCTTTTGTGTCATGTCTTTTTTAGACCAAAGCCTGGTGTGTGTGTGTGTGTGTGTGTGTGTGTGTGTGTGTGTGTGTGTGTCCATCTTATTACTGATCTGCAAGCCGTTCCAGGAGGCTTTTTGGCTGAAGGGAGCAGGGTTGTTGCAAAACTGTGTTCTATTCCTGGTAGTCTTATCTAATTGCTCACCAAGAACCAGAGGAGGCAGAGATTTGGTCTAACACAATTTTATTCTGCAGAATATGGCAGTCTTTGGGGCTATGGCACCAAAAACAAAGACAGCAAATTGAACAGTGTGATCCAGAGGCTTATATACACAAAGTCTTTGGGGGCTGTCTTACGCCTGCTCTCTGCTAATCTCTTTGTCTAGTTGGAAGGAGGCAGGAGAAAAACAACGCCTCTCAGCACTCAAGCATGCGCACAAAGCTAGTCACGTACTCTCTTGCAGCTACATTGCTCTAAAAAACCCTAACCCACCCCGAACGCCCACCTGAACAGCCAGGTTTTCAAAGCCGGGCAGAAGCTCATCAAAGAGGGGGCATGGCAGAGGTCACTAGGGAAGAAATTCCACGAAGTGGGGGCCACCACAGAAAAGGCCCTCTCCCTCGTCCTCACCAGCCTAGCTGTCCTGGCTGATGGGACAGACAGAAGGCCTTCCAAGGCCAATCTCGTTGAGTGGCCTGTCTGGTGTTGCTGGAGGCGCTCCTTGAGATAGACTGGCCGGAACCGTATAGGGTTTTAAAGGTCAAGGTTGGGGAAGGAAGTCCCTAACTGTAGCTACCTTTCCTCCTCCGCATGGCACACTGGGTCAGTTTGGGTTGCTGAGAACAGAAGCAAACAGGGCTTGATTGCCGTTTGACTTCATGGGATTGACCATGAAATCTAGAGGCGCATTCGTAGCTCAGCAGGCAGGACACCCGCTTTGTGTGCAGAAAGGTCCGGTGTTTAATCTCTGGCACTTCACATTGAAAAGGGCTGGGGAAGGGCCCCCCTTGAACAGACAACTTGGAGAGGCCACTATCCATCGGCGATAACATCACTTTGGATGTTCCCCACAGCTATGATGTATGATTCATCCCTGGAATCTTCCTGTTCACGGGAAGTCTACCTCTGAACACCAGATACTAGGGAGATAACAGGGGAGGCATGTTTCCTCTGTGTCCTGCTCGTGGGCTTTCTAGGGGTACCAGGCTGTCCAGTGTTGGAAACAGGACACTGGGTTACCATGGACTCGCTTGAGGCTTGGGGCCTCCCAATGTGGTCCTCATGGGTGCCAATGTGTTCAGACACCTCTCTCAGTGCCTGCCAGACTTCCTCCCCCTCCTGATTTTTATTTTATTAAGATTTTATATTATATATATATATATATATATATATATATATATATACATACACACATACATATATATATATATATATTAATTAACTGGGAGGTTGGCATGCTCTCTTTTGGCACCATAAGCACATAAGAACATCAGAAGAGCCCTGAGGCTGTATCAGGCCAAGAGTCCATCTAGTCCAGCTTTCTGTTCACACAGTGGCCAACCAGCTGTCGACCAGGAACTCACAAGCAGGGCATGAGTGCACCATCTTGATTCAGGTCCAAAAGAGCAGGTTTGTGTTTTGGAGCCCAGACCCCTCCACCTCTGCTTTGCAATTCAGCTTCTTGCAGAAGTGACTTCACCAGTTTACCTTCTGGGAAACAGGAGTTTTGTGACCACCACGGCAGCCATTTTAAGAACACGCAAGCTGCCTCCATGGCCGCCATTTTGTGAGAATCCCCACGACACGCCCCAGCTTCCAAATCTACCCACCAATGCCAAAAGGTTGGGGACCCCTGTGGGGCTCTGCTTCTGTCCTTAGCCCTGATCTTGAAATGGGACAGGATGTTGGATGGGATGGATCTTTGGTCTGATCCTTAGTTTTTATTTTTGTGGTCAGCTGGGGCTGGTGTTTTTCAATTGCTAGAAGAGCTGGGCCTCCCTGGAATTTCTTTCCAGTAGCATGTGAGCACTTTTCAACAGCCCCATGGCAGGTCGAATTTTAACAGGTGACGGACTCCAATGCCATGCTGGATAATGATATATCCTGTAGAATGTCTGCCTACAGTGCAGCTGAGAGTTGGAGGAGGCAGCGGTGGGCTCCATTAAGACAGTGTGGTGCAGTGGTTAGAGCGTTGGACCGGGATTAAGAAACACCAACAACATTTGAGGAATGGATTAAGATATAACAACGATATTTGAGGACCTGAAAGATTTGTTTGAAGAGAAGGATGACTTGTTGTTGTTGTTCAGTCGTTCAGTCGTGTCTGACTCTTCGTGACCCCATGGACCAGAGCACGCCAGGCCTTCCTGTCCTCTGCTCTCTCCCGGAGTGTGCTCAAGTTCATATTCATTGCATCCGTGATGCTATCTAGCCATCTCATCCTCTGCCGTCCCCTTCTCCTTTTGCCTTCAGTCTTTCCCAGCATCAGGGTCTTTTCCAGGGAGTTTTCTCTTCTCATTAGGTGGCCAAAATATTTGAGCTTCAGCTTCAGTAGCTGTCCTTCCAATGAGCACTCAGGGTTGATTTCCTTTAGGATGGACTGATTGGACCTCCTTGCAGTCCAGGGGACTCATAAGAGTCTTCTCCAGCACCACAGTTCAAAAGCATCAATTCTTCGGCGCTCAGCCTTCCTTAGAGTCCAGCTCTCACAGCCATACGTTGCTACTGGGAAAACCAGAGCTTTGATTAGACGGACCTTTGTCGGCAAGGTGATGTCTCTGCTTCTTACTATGCTGTCTAGGTTTGCCATAGCTTTCCTCCCAAAGAGCAAGCGTCTTTTTATTTCATGGCTACAGTCACCGTCTGCGGTGATCTTGGCGCCCAAGAAAGTAAAATCTGTCACTGCTTCCATTTCTTCCCCTTCTCTATGCCAGGAAGTGATGGGGCCCATGATCTTCGTTTTTTTAATGTTGAGTTTCAAACCAGCTTTTGCACTCTCCTCTTTCACCCTCAACAAGAGGCTCTTGAGATCCTCTTCGCTTTCGGCCATTAGGGTGGTATCATCTGCGTATCTGAGGTTGTTGATAATTCTCCTGGCAATCTTAATTCGGACCTGTGATTCATCCAACCCAGCGTTTCTCATGATGTACTCTGCATATAAGTTAAATAAGCAGGGCGACAATATGCAGCCTTGTCGTACTCCTTTCCCAATTTTGAAACACTCGGTTGTTCCATGTCTGGTTCTTACTGTTGCTTCTTGACCCTGGTACAGGTTTCTCAGGAGACAGGTAAGGTGGTCTGGTACTCCCATCACTTTAAGAATTTGCCACAGTTTGTTGTGATCCACACAATCAAAGGCTTTAGCGTAGTCAATGAAGCAGAAAGAGACGTTTTTCTGGAATTCTCTTGCTTTCTCCATGATGCAGCGAATGTTGGCGATTTGATCTCTAGTTCCTCTGCCTCTTCGAAACCCAGCTTGTACTTCCGGTAGTTCTTGGTTCGCATACTGCTGAAGCCTAGCTTGTAGGATTTTGAGCATCACCTTGCTGGCATGTGAAATGAGCGCAATTGTGCGGTAGTTTGAACACTCTTTGGCGTTGCCCTTCTTTGGAATTGGAATGTAAACTGACCTTTTCCAGTCTTGTGGCCACTGCTGAGTGTTCCAAATTTGTTGGCATACTGAGTGCAGCACTTCAACAGCATCATCTTTTAGGATCTTAAATAGCTCGGCTGGAATACTGTCATCTCCGCTAGCTTTGTTGTTACTAATGCTTCCTAAGGCCCACTTGACTTCACTCTCTAGGATGTCCGGCTCAAGTTCAGTGACCGCACTATCATGGCTATCAGGGACATTAAGATCTTTCCTGTATAGTTCTTCTGTGTATTCTTTCCACCTCTTCTTAATCTCATCTGCTTCTGTTAGGTCCCTGCCTTCTTTGTCCTTTATCATGCCCGTCTTTGCACAAAATGTTCCCTTGAGATCTCCAATTTTCTTGAAGAGATCTCTAGTCTTTCCCATTCTGTTGTTTTCCTCGATTTCTTTGCATTGTTCATTTAAGAAGGCCTTCTTGTCTCTCCTTGCTATTCTCTGGAACTCTGCATTCAGTTGGGTATATCTTCCCCTTTCTCCCTTGCTTTTCGCTGCCCTTCTTTCGTGAGCTTCTTGTAAAGCCTCATCAGACAGCCACTTTGCTTTCTTGCATTTCTTTTTCTTTGGGATGGATTGAGTTGCTGCCTTCAGAACAATGTTACGGACCTCCGTCCATAGTTCCTCAGGCACTCTGTCTATCAGGTCTAATCCCTGAAATCTATTCCTCACCTCCACTGTATATTCATAAGGGATATGATTTAGGTCATACCTGAATGGTTTAGTGGTTTTCCCTACGTTCTTCAATTTAAGCCGAAATTTTGCTAGAAGCAGCTCATGATCTGAGCCACAGTCAGCTCCAGGTCTTGTTTTTACTGACTCTATGGAGCTTCTCCATCTTTGGCTGCAAAGGACATAATCAATCTGATTTCGATATTGACCATCTGGTGACGTCCATGTGTAGAGTCGCCTCTTGTGCTGTTGGAAAAGAGTGTTTGCTATTGTAGTAAAAATGTAACCTAAAAGCCATTGTATGTGTCTTAAGCAGCACGTAGTATTGTAAGAGCTGCGCATGCCTGGAATGAGCGGACAGTAACCCTAAGATAAGGTTGCTAGGCAAACCGCTGGCAACCCATCAAAGTGACACGCTGGCTGAGGAATGCAAGCTGAGGTGATAAAACCGTAGCGCGGGGTTAGCCTGGGGTCGACTCTGCTTTGAGCGTGAGCTCCTTTGTCGAACTGTTTGCAAACAATAAAATCGAGCTGGACCCAGCCTGAAGTTGACTCTCCTCTTTGGGGCAAATTGGACTAGCCTCCAGGGGGCGAAACTAGCATTTTGTGCAACAATTTGGTGAGCAGTCAGGAGTCCCTTGGACCACCCTGGGGTCAAACGACAGAACCGGCAAAGGTGCCTGTGGGGCGCGCCGGACCGCCTTTGAGGTCTGCCACGGCTCCAGAGAACGGGGGTCGGGACACCCAGGAGGTTAAAGGCGTGGACTCCATTGATTGAGTCAACCAGGCTGAACGGGTCTGAAGAGACGGCACTAGGGTGCTGGGCGGAGTAAGTACTTGATTTCCCTTCTGTCTTTCTGTTTGAGTTGCCTTCGGAGCGTCTGAGGTTTGTCAGACTCTGTGTAAACGTCTGAGGTTTGTCAGGCTCCGTGTACTAAGATGTCGAAAGGCAAGCTGGTTACACTCTGTCAATTGGAATGGCCAGCATTTGGAATTAGTTGGCCAGACATAGGATCCTTTGGTGTAAATCTTGTAAATGCTGTATATAAAAATGTGGTGAATAATGGGCAATGGGATCAATTCGCCTATATTGATGGTTGGTTGAATTGGTGCGGAAAGAATCCCCCTTAGTTACAGAAGTGTAAATGTGCAAATGTGTTACTGGCAAAGGACCACAGGGGCAAGAGACCCCGGGTGGTGTCTGAATCAAGTAGTAAGAGATAAATTTGCCTCAGGGAAGGTGAGGTTATCAGCATTTGGATGAGTGCCAACCAAAATCCACTGAAGGCGAGAAAAGGTTGAATATAAAGTTCAATATTGTAAAGTCATGATGGTATGCTCCGAGGTGAAGCCCAAGGCCCCTGTTCCCCCCGATTCAAGCCCCACGGAAGGAGCTTGAAGACTGGGAGACCCTGCCCAAGGTGCCCTGAGCTCCCCCCGGTCTGATTCGGTCTGTTAGGTTGGGAGGAGAGGTTGTTGGGGGAGGGAGGGAGGGGGCCCGCCAGAGACAGTTTGTCTGCCACCGTATCCACGTTTGTTAGAAGAAGCAAAAGCAGTTGAAAAAGTTGCAACTTCTGAAGAAAGAGATTTGTTTGACGACTTAAAGACTGTGGCAAAATCAAGAAACAAAGACAGAGCAAGTTCTTAAAATATCAGGGTCTGTGTAAGCTTATCTCTGTCAGCCTGCTCAGAGCAGAGCCAAGGGGGACTTGCCTAACCCCCCTTCGCCGTGGCTGGTTTAGCCTTAGCAAGCAGAGAGGCTGGAAGGTGTCTGTGAGGACCTGACAAAAGAGTGAGATTTGCAAAAAAACAAACAAACAAGAAAAGCATCACAGCTGGAAAGCTGAGCAGCACTGCTCTGTTCTTACCTGTGGAGGAATCTAGAAGAAGTGTAAGGTTACACCTTCCCCATTCGAACTGATGAAGAGACACAGAGCTTTTGTTAAGAACATCCCTTCTTTATGGCCCAAAGCCTTCTTTGTTAGAGGCACACTGCACATGGACTGGAACTTTGGCCAGTTAAAGACTTGCCGTAAAAAGTACTGTGAGGCTTGTCATAGCCTTCAACTCCCGTTGTTGTAGATTGTGTGTTTGTTTGTGATCAGCTCAGTGTACAGTTTGATTTGTGATTTCAACACTCAGATAAAAAGCTGCATTTGACTGAAAGAACTGGGTATATTTAGGCTTGAGAAGAGAAGACTGAGAGGAGATCTGATAGCACTCTTCAAGTACTTAAAAGGTTGTCCCAGAGAGGAAGGCCAGGATCTCTTCTCAATCATCCCAGAGTGCAGGACACGGAATAATGGGCTCAAGTGACAGGAAGCTGGATTCCAGCTGAACGTCAGGAGAAACGTCCTAACTGTTAGAGCAATACGACAATGGAACCAATTACCTGGGGAGGTGGTGGGCTCTCCCACCCTGGAGGCATTCAAGACGAGGCTGGACAGCCATCTGCCAGGGATGCTCTGATTTGGATTCCTGCACTGAGCAGGGGGTTGGACTCGATGGCCTTGTAAGCCCCTTCCAACCCTAGTATTCTATGATTCTATGATTTCCAAGGCTTTGATTTCATTTACCCTAATGAAGCATACAGATACAAATTGCTCGAGATTCATAGACTACAAAGGAAACAGCCTTCAAAAAGTTCAAAGAGAAACTATGAAAGTTAGTTTCCCTTTAAAAAGGGGGGCAGCAAATTATCTTAACTTAAGAGGTGAGAGAGAGAGAGTCCCCCACTCTCCCGTGATACTTCTAAGCCCAGCTGTGTTTCTGAAGCCTAAGAAAGTTCCTGCCCCATGTGTTCCAGCTCTTTCTCAAAATCTGAACTGTTCTGACGTTCCATTTGCTCAGAGGCAAACCAGACACTCTGCCAAAACTCATGCAGTGTGGAGTTGCCGATGCAAAAATGGTGGCTTGGAACTCTTTCCACATATGAGAACGCCCTTCCCTTGATTTTGATGGGCCCTGACCATGCAGTCAGAGGAGCAGTATAATGTTTAGATCTGCTCCACCATGCCCTACTATACAAAACAAATGTTTTCCAATCATGGTGTTAAGATTTTAATGATATGGAAAAGGTATAAAAGAAGGCAGAAGAAAGTAGCAGACAAAAAGGCTAAAAAAAGAAAGAGAGCTTATCCCAAATGTGTGTCGTTGAGATTAGTAAGGAGATCTAAGCAAGCGAGTCTCTGTCGAAGCAATGGCAAACAGCCTAACTTGCAGAGAAGACAAAGAGTTAAAACTGGTGCATGGCATAGAGAATTTGTAACATGATCTGCAGAACAGGCAAGCCAAAAGATCAGTGTGCCTGTTACAAGAGGGAGGCTATAGTAGCCATAAAAAGGGGTGAAGCCCCCGTATGAAGCTTTAACAAAAATATTACCCACTAGAAGTGGACAATTAAAATAAAAAAGGCTTTTCTTAAATTGAAGCAAGCCTTAATATCACCGCCTGCTTTAGCCTTATCAGACCCCAGATCATGAGGTTTTTAGAGCTATGGTGCACATGAGAGCACATGAAAAGAGTGCCATTCCTGAAAAAAGGAAAAGGCAATGCTGGCAGCCACCATGGGCGGAGATATAAACTGCGGCTTGAGAGCACAGAAGCGACCAGAGGAGGGGGGCAGAAAAGGAAAGGGCTGACCGGGGCTCAATAAATGTGCGTATTGTCAAGAGAAGAGACACTAAAAAGATTTTCCAGAGTTGAAAAAAAAGAGAAAAAAAACTCACCCTGAAGGCTGCCAAACTCGGGCAGGATCCTCCAGAGCTGGGGGGGAGTCTAGCTGAAGGGCCACCACCCTACAAACAAACGCTCGGGAGAATCCCAAGGTAAAAGTAAGGGTTGGTGGCGAGGACTGTAAAGCCCTAGTAGATACTGGAGCCACATTTTCTATGATCCCTATGAAGCCCCCCCGGCGAGAAAAAGTGGAAAGCATGTAACTATAAAAGGAATTAAAGGGAAAAAAAAACTAAATTGCCCGTGTGTAAGCCCCTCCTCATGAAGACTAGAAATAACATACTGGAACATGCCTTTGTAGTTTCATCTGCATACCTGGTTGCCCTCTTGGAGAGGGACTTGTTAACAAAACTGCAAGCTAAAATCTTCTTCCGTAATAATCAGATTGTAGTACAGCTGCCAGCAATGCAGGGCTCAAATTATCGAATGGCCCTTCAAGCAATCAAGATTGTGTCAGAGGCCAAAGGGACTGAGATTTTAGAGAATGTTGATCCATGTGTGTGGGCAGACAGAACCCCTGCCCGACCAAATGCATAACACCAGTTAAAATCTTCTTTAAAAAGGGAGAGCCCTGTGTGCGTGAGGCAGTATCCTCTGAAGAAAGCCACCCGTGCAGGCTTGAAACCGCTCATTGAGAAGTTCAAAAATTATGGTTAGCTAATAAAGGGATCATCCCCCTTTAACACCCTGATTTTGGGTGCGCCCAAGGCAGATAGCACCTCCTCCAGGTTGGACCAAGACCTGAGAGCAGTGGCTGACTGCCCTTTGTGCCTTAAAAACGATTCAAATATGTTTGAGCCCCCAGCTCAAATGAGAAGTCGCCCATGCGCTTACTATCCTTTTCAGAGATTTCAAATTGACTTTTCAGAGTTGCCCCAGACTCATGGCTATCGGTACCTGCTAGTAATGATAAAAGCAATTGACTGCACCGCTCAGACAGTAGCCAAGATCCTGTTAAAAAGTAATCCCTAAGCTCTTGTTACCTAAAGAGAGTGAATCAAATCGGGGGGCCCATTTTGTTGGACAAGTGACGCAAGTAGTGGCCCAGGCATAACAAACTAACTAGAAGCTACACCCCCCTTGGAAACCTCAATCTACAAGTCAAGTTGAGAAGATGAACCGCACCTTAAAGACAATGCTCACTAGAATTTGTTTAAAGATTAAGTTGAAAGGCCACAGGCCTTGCCAATCACCTTGACTCGAGTATGGTGCGCCCCCAAGGGAAGTATTAAATTGACACCTTTTAAACGTTCCATAAGCGCCCACCTCGGATATTACCTATGGCTGATAGCTTAAACGTGAATTTAGAAGTAAGAGTTTTAAGATTCAAGGTTATGTTACTGCTTTTCAGTCTGTTTTGTTTTCACAGGTTTGCGACACCGCACCAATCCTGGCCTTTAGATGCTCCAGTGCATAATCTCAATCCCAGCGATTGGGTGCTAATCCAGTCCTAGAAAGATGAACCACCTACCAAGAAGCAGAAGGGTCTGTTTCAGATCCTACTTACCACTCCCATTGCTATGAAAGTCGCCAAAGAAAAGAAGTGGATTCATCACACTGAATAAAGGCATCACCTGCACCAGAGAGGGTCACACCGGAAGCTGACCCACCTGAAGGGCACCGTTGGAATAATGAACCCCTGAAAGGACTCAAGTAGCTCTACAGAAAGAGGGTGCTCTCGTTTCAAGGGTTCCTGATGAACGGAACAAAACTGAGTTCCAAAAGTTCAAAAAAAAAGTGTTTTTGTTGTCAACATTCTAGTAGCTAGAACAAAGGCGTCCCAGGCCTCACTTGCTGTTTAGAGAAAACCGTCAATGCCACAGCAATAATAGTTTGCGCCTTTAAGTGCGTAGTCCACCGCGGGACCAAAGAGAGTATAAATTTGAGAAAAGCCTTTTGAGGGGGGAATTGTAGTAAAAATGTAACCTAAAAGCCATTGTATGTGTCTTAAGCAGCACATAGTACTGTAAGAGCTGCGCATGCCTGGAATGAGCAGACAGTAACCCTAAGATAAGGTTGCCAAGCAAACCGCTGGCAACCAATCAAAGTGACACGCTGGCTGAGGAATGCAAGCTAAGTGATAAAACTGTAGCGCGGAGGTCGCCCAGGGTCGACTCTGCTTTGAGCGTGAGCTCCTTTGTCGAACTGTTTGCAAACAATAAAATCGAGTTGGACCCAGCCTGAAGTTGACTCTCCTCTGTGGGGCAAATTGGACTAGCCTCCAGGGGGCGAAACTAGCATTTTGTGCAACAGCCCTAACAACTTCTCAAGGGGGATGGGTTCCCTGCCCCTGTGCAGGGCAACTCTGTGGGGGGGTGCTCCATCTGAAGGCCTCCTAGCTTCAGGATTCAGACCAGGAGAGAATGAGAGCGTGTGAATTTTATGTTAAGATTTGCAGCCGGGCCAGATGTAGGGCTTCCTTGCTGTGGAGACAGGCTTCTGTGGAGCTCTGGGCCCCGATTACTAAAATGTTTTGGGTCCCCGTGCCTTCACTGCTTTCCTAGAGGAGGATGTGTTTAGGCACGGCTGGGTCACAGGTTTCCCTCTGGAAGTTTTTGGACTGCAACACCCATTATTCCTCACCGTTGGCTATACTGGCTAGGGCTGATGGGCTCTGCAGTCTGCTGACATCAGAAGTAACGCATGTTGCCCACCTTGCGTTCGGGGCCTGTGTGGCTCAGGGGCCCTCCGCTTTGAGGCACTGTTGCACAAAATGCTAGTTTCGCCCCCTGGAGGCTAGTCCAATTTGCCCCAAAGAGGAGAGTCAACTTCAGGCTGGGTCCAACTCGATTTTATTGTTTGCAAACAGTTCGACAAAGGAGCTCACGCTCAAAGCAGAGTCGACCCTGGGCGACCTCCGCGCTACAGTTTTATCACTTAGCTTGCATTCCTCAGCCAGCGTGTTACTTTTGATGGGTTGCCAGCGGTTTGCTTAGCAACCTTATCTTAGGGTTACTGCTCACTCATTCCAGGCATGCGCAGCTCTTACAATACTACGTGCTGCTTAAGACACATACAATGGCTTTTAGGTTACATTTTTACTACAATTCCCCCCTCAAAAGGCTTTTCTCAAATTTATACTCTCTTTGGTCCCGCGGTGGACTACGCACTTAAAGGCGCAAACTATTATCGCTGTGGCATTGATGGTTTTCTCTAAACAGCAAGTGAGGCCTGGGACGCCCTTGTTCTAGCTACTAGAATGTTGACAACAAAAACACTTTTTTTTTGAACTTTTGGAACTCAGTTTTGTTCCGTTCATCAGGAACCCTTGAAACGAGAGCACCCTCTTTCTGTAGAGCTACTTGAGTCCTTTCAGGGGTTCATTATTCCAACGGTGTCCTTCAGGTGGGTCAGCTTCCGGTGTGACCCTCTCTGGTGCGGGTGATGCCTTTATTCAGTGTGATGAATCCCCTTCTTTTCTTTGGCGACTTTCATAGCAATGGGAGTGGTAAGTAGGATCTGAAACAGACCCTTCTGCTTCTTGGTAGGTGGTTCATCTTTCTAGGACTGGATTAGCACCCAATCGCTGGGATTGAGATTATGCACTGGAGCATCTAAAGGCCAGGATTGGTGCGGTGTCGCAAACCTGTGAAAACAAAACAGACTGCAAAGCAGTAACATAACCCTGAAACTTAAAACTTTTACTTTTAAATTCACATTTAAGCTATCAGCCATAGGTAATATCCGAGGTGGGCGCTTATGGAACGTTTAAAAGGTGTCAATTTAATACTTCCCTTGGGGGCGCACCATACTCGAGTCAAGGTGATTGGCAAGGCCTGTGGCCTTTCAACTTAATCTTTAAACAAATTTTAATGAGCATTGTCTTTAAGGTGCGGTTCATCTTCTCAACTTGACTTGTAGATTGAGGTTTCCAAGGGGGGTGTAGCTTCTAGTTAGTTTGTTATGCCTGGGCCACTGCTTGCGTCACTTGTCCAACAAAATGGGGCCCCCGATTTGATTCACTCTCTTTAGGTAACAAGAGCTTAGGGATTACTTTTTAACAGGATCTTGGCTACTGTCTGAGCGGTGCAGTCAATTGCTTTTATCATTACTAGCAGGTACCGATAGCCATGAGTCTGGGGCAACTCTGAAAAGTCAATTTGAAATCTCTGAAAAGGATAGTAAGCGCATGGGCGACTTCTCATTTGAGCTGGGGGCTCAAACATCCTTGCATCATTTTTGAGGCACAAAGGGCAGTCAGCCACTGTTCTCAGGTCTTGGTCCAACCTGAAGGAGGTGCTATCTGCCTCGGGCGCACTCAAAATCGGGGTGCTAAAGGGGGATGATCCCTTTATTAGCTAACCATAATTTTTGAACTTCTCAATGAGCGGCTTCAAGCCTGCACGGGTGGCTTTCTTCAGAGGATACTGCCTCACGCACACAGGGCTCTCCCTTTTTAAAGAAGATTTTAACTGGTGTTATGCATTTGCTCGGGCAGGGGTTCTGTCTGCCCACACACATGGATCAACATTCTCTAAAATCTCAGTCCCTTTGGCCTCTGACACAATCTTGATTGCTTGAAGGGCCATTCGATAATTTGAGCCCTGCATTGCTGGCAGCTGTACTACAATCTGATTATCACGGAAGAAGATTTTAGCTTGCAGTTTTGTTAACAAGTCCCGCTCCATGAGGGCAACCAGCTATGCAGATGAAACTACAAAGGCATGTTCCAGTATGTTATTTCCAGTCTTCGTGAGGAGGGGCTTACACAGGGGCAATTTAGTTTGTTTTTTTTCCCCTTTAATTTCTTTTATAGTTACATGCTTTCCACTTTCTCTCGCCGGGAGGCTTCACAGGGATCATAGAAAATGTGGCTCCAGTATCTACTAGGGCTTTACAGTCCTCGCCACCAACCCTTACTTTTACCTTGGGATTCTCCCGAGCCTTTGTTCGTAGGGTGGTGGCCCTTCAGCTAGACTCCCCCCCACTGGAGGACCCTGCCAGCATTTGGCAGCCTTCAGGGTGAGTCTCTTTTCTCTTTTCTTTCAGCTCTGGACAATCTTTCTTCCAATGTCTCTTCTCTCGGCAATACGCACATTTATTGAGCCCCGGTTGGCCCTTTCCTTTTCTGCCCCCCCCCCCCCCGGTCGCTTCTGTGCTCTCAAGCCTCGGTTTATATCTCCGCCCATGGTGGCTGCCAGCATTGCCTTTTCCTTTTTCCAGGAATGGCACTCTTTTCATGTGCTCTCATGTGCACCATAGCTCTAAAAACTTCATGATCTGGGGTCTGATAAGGCTAAAGCAGGCGGTGATATTAAGGCTTGCTTCAATTTAAGAAAAGCCTTTTTTATTTTAATTGTCCACTTCTAGTGGGTAATATTTTTGTTAAAGCTTCATACGGGGGCTTCACCCCTTTTTATGGCTACTATAGCCTCCCTCTTGTAACAGGCACACTTATCTTTTGGCTTGCCTGTTCTGCAGATCATGTTACAAATTCTCTGTGCCATGCGCCAGTTTTAACTCTTTGTTTTCTCTGCAAGTTAGGCTGTTTGCCATTGCTTCGACAGAGACTCGCTTGCTTAGATCTTCAACAACACACATTTGGGATAAGCTTTCTTTCTTTTTTAAGCCTTTTTGTCTGCTACTTTCTTCTGCCTTCTTTTATACCTTTTTCATATCATTAAAATCTAACACCATGACTGGAAAACATTTGTTTTGTATAGTAGGGCATGGTGGAGCAGATCTAACCATTATACTGCTCCTCTGACTGCATGGTCAGGGCCCATCAAAATCAAGGGAAGGGCGTTCTCATATGTGGAAAGAGTTCCAAGCCACCATTTTTGCATCGGCAACTCCACACTGCATGAGTTTTGGCAGAGTGTCAGGTTTGCCTCTGAGCAAATGGAACGTCAGAACAGTTCAGATTTTGAGAAAGAGCTGGAACACATGGGGCAGGAACTTTCTTAGGCTTCAGAAACACAGCTGGGCTTAGAAGTATCACGGGAGAGTGGGGGACTCTCTCTCTCTCACCTCTTAAGTTAAGAGAATTTGCTGCCCCCCTTTTTAAAGGGAAACTAACTTTCGTAGTTTCTCTTTGAACTTTTTGAAGGCTGTTTCCTTTGTAGTCTATGAATCTCTAGAAATTTGTATCTGTATGCTTCATTAGGGTAAATGAAATCCAAGCCTTGGAAATCATAGAATCATAGAATAGTAGGCTTGGAAGGGGCTTGCAAGGCCATCCGGTCCAACCCCTTGCCCAGTGCAGGAATCCAAATCAGAGCATCCCTGACAGATGGCTGTCCAGCCTCGTCTTGAATGCCTCCAGGGTGGGAGAGCCCACCACCTCCCCAGGTAATTGGTTCCATTGTCGTATTGCTCTAACAGTTAGGACGTTTCTCCTGATGTTCAGCTGGAAGTTCCCGTCCATGTGCAGAGTGCCTCTAACAAAGAAGGCTTTGGGCCATAAAGAAGGGATATTTTTAACAAAAGCTCTGTGTCTCTTCATCAGTTCGAATGGGGAAGGTGTAACCTTACACCTCTTCTAGATTCCTCCACAGATAAGAACAGAGCAGTCCTGCTCAGCTTTCCAGCTGTGATGCTTTTCTTGTTTGTTTGTTTTTTTGCAAATCTCACTCTTTTGTCAGGTCCTCACAGACACCTTCCAGCCTCTCTGCTTGCTAAGGCTAAACCAGCCGCGGCGAAGGGGGGTTAGGCAAGTCCCCCTTGGCTCTGCTCTGAGCAGGCTGACAGAGAGAAGCTCACACAGACCCTGATATTTTAAGAACTTGCTCTGTCTTTGTTTCTTGATTTTGCCACAGTCTTTAAGTCGTCAAACAAATCTCTTTCTTCAGAAGTTGCAACTTTTTCAACTGCTTTTGCTTCTTCTAACAAACGTGGATACGGTGGCAGACAAACTGTCTCTGGAGGGCCCCCTCCCTCCCTCCCCCAACAACCTCTCCTCCCAACTTAACAGACCGAATCAGACCGGGGGGAGCTCAGGGCACCTTGGGCAGGGTCTCCCAGTCTTCAAGCTCCTTCTGTGGGGCTTGAATCAGGGAGAACAGGGGCTTTGGGCTTCACCTCGGAGCATACCATCATGACTTTACAATATTGAACTTTATATTCAACCTTTTCTCGCCTTCAGTGGATTTTGGTTGGCACTCATCCAAATGCTGATAACCTCACCTTCCCTGAGGCAAATTTATCTCTTACTACTTGATTCAGACACCACCCGGGGTCTCTTGCCCCTGCGGTCCTTTGCCAGTAACACATTTGCACATTTACACTTCTGTAACTAAGGGGGATTCTTTCCGCACCAATTCAACCAACCATCAATATAGGCGAATTGATCCCATTGCCCATTATTCACCACATTTTTATATACAGCATTTACAAGATTTACACCAAAGGATCCTATGTCTGGCCAACTAATTCCAAATGCCGGCCATTCCAATTGACAGAGTGTAACCAGCTTGCCTTTCGACATCTTAGTACACGGAGTCTGACAAACCTCAGGCGCTTGACTTTGCTAAAGTTCTTTAGCATGCATCCCAAGGGAGTGGCAGAGCCCTCTAAACGGGAGCTACCCGGCCCCATTGTGCCTACCTCTATTTGAAACCATACACGGAGCCTGACAAACCTCAGACGTTTACACAGAGTCTGACAAACCTCAGACGCTCCGAAGGCAACTCAAACAGAAAGACAGAAGGGAAATCAAGTACTTACTCCGCCCAGCACCCTAGTGCCGTCTCTTCAGACCCATTCAGCCTGGTTGACTCAATCAATGGAGTCCACGCCTTTAACCTCCTGGGTGTCCCGACCCCCGTTCTCTGGTGCCGTGGCAGACCTCAAAGGCGGTCTGGCGCGCCCCACAGGCACCTTTACCGGTTCTGTCGTTCGACCCCAGGGTGGTCCAAGGGACTCCTGACTGCTCGCCAGTTTGTTGCACAAAATGCTAGTTTCGCCCCCTGGAGGCTGGTCCAATTTGCCCCAAAGAGGAGAGTCAACTTCAGGCTGGGTCCAACTCGATTTTATTGTTTGCAAACAGTTCGACAAAGGAGCTCACGCTCAAAGCAGAGTCGACCCTGGGCAACCTCCGCGCTACAGTTTTATCACTTAGCTTGCATTCCTCAGCCAGCGTGTTACTTTTGATTGGTTGCCAGCGGTTTGCTTAGCAACCTTATCTTAGGGTTACTGTCTGCTCATTCCAGGCATGCGCAGCTCTTACAGTACTACGTGCTGCTTAAGACACATACAATGGCTTTTAGGTTACATTTTTACTACAGCACCAGTTTTGCTGAAGAGGCCAGCCATTTCCTGGGGCACGGCTGGTGCAGGTTTCCCTCTTCCGCTGCCCCAACACCAGGCCCCAAACAACTCCTTCCGGCGGTGTTAGTTCACATAAACATTCAAACTTGAGCGGGGACAAATCTTCCTCCTAAACTCAGAAACTCTTGCCTGCAGGCCTGCCTTCGAGCCCAAACACTCCCTCCAGGTTCCCAAATGGCCATGCCCCCTTCCTCCCCCCACCGCTCATTGGGTGGTTTCTTGGTGTTTGTGCAGTTTCTTCCGCATATTAAAAGATTGATACACCTCTCCCAAGGCTTAATTACTGGCAGGAAGAACTTTAAGCTAAAAGAGGCTGGTTCCTTTGGCCACACCCCTTTCACCTTTGCTCTGCCCCCTTTGGCCCGCCACTGGAATGCGGCCCCTGAGAGCTTCCCCAAAACAGAATGCAGCCCTCTGATTGCAAGAAATTCAGCACCTCTGCCCTAAATGAACCAGCCCGTAGCACAGGACTCTCCCGGGAGATTTCCGGCGTCACTCGGCTGTGCATGTTAAGCAGCAGAGATCTCCAGTTCCTGTTCCATTTCTGCACGTGGCTGAGCTAACTTTGAACCTTCCCCTCGTTGACTTTGCAGGCTGGAATACCTTTTACAAAGACAATTATAATCATAGAATCAGAATCACAGCATAGTAGGGTTGGAAGGGGCCTATAAGACCATTGAGTCCAACCCCCTGCTTAATGCAGGAATCCAAGTCAAAGTAATCTTTTTGTCAGAAATATTTCCCTCTCTCTGATCCTTGAAAGAAATTCAGCACCCCCGCCCTAAATGAACCAGCCGGTAGCATAGGACTCTCCCAGGAGATTTCCGGCATCACTCAGCTGTGCACGTTAAGCAGCAGAGATCTCTCAGGAGCCAAATACCTGGTTCAGATCCTGTTCCAGTTTCTTCTCTGCACGTGGCTGAGCTAACTTTGAACCTTCCCCTCTCCTTGACTTTGCAGGCTGGAATACCTTTTACAAAGACGATCATAATGTTTTTGTCGGAACTGTTTCTCCCTCTCTGAACCTTTTCTGTTTCTAGTACAGCCTCCCCCAACCCAGCTAGATATTTTTGACTTCAACTCCCATCAGCCCTAGCCAGCAAGGTCAAGGATCAGGAAGGCTGGGAGTTGTAGTCCCAAACATCTGTAGAGCGCCAGGTTGGAGAATGCATTCCTTCTAAAACCGAGGCTCTGTTGTCGTTTTCTGATCTATTCCTTGCTTGAGGCAGACAAATGTTGCTTTTTACAAATGAAAAAGGAGATATTCTTATTCATTTGTCAGCACGTGGTCGCAGTCACCCTCCTCTCCCTCGCTTCCTTCATTTTTTTTTTCTTTTTTGTTTCTAGGCCATCCTTCAGTATAAAACTTCCCAGGGCAGCATGAATTTGGTAACAAAAAGACAATAAAAACTGGTTCCCATGGGATTTTGCAGCTCTCGGGGTTTTTCATTGCCTGGTCTTGGAGACGGGCCAGTGAAACGCCTCCAAGTCAGAGTTCTGCTGTTTTTGCAGAGGGCGAGGCCAGGAGTAATTCAGGGTGGGCCATTTCTGTCCTTCCACATATTTTAGCGTACAACTCCCATAATCCCCAGCCAGCAGAGCCAATGTGGGCCATTGGGAGTCAAGGGATGCCTGCTGTTGGACCAGCTCATGGTTGCTGGGATGCTTGCAATGGCCATGCCAGAAGGTGGGCTGCCTTGGTCCGACCCAGCCGGAATGGATCTCCTTGTGTGGGTGAGCTGGAGTGCAGGATTTTGCTTCCCACGAATCAGACTGTAGCGGTTCAGAGACCCTCAACAGGCCCTCCCAATATGTTCATTTCAACCAGGACTAGATGAAACCAGATGTTTCAGACTGCAGGATCACAGAAGATGGAAATTGGGGTGCAGGGGTGCACAGCCTGCCTGCACAATGGTGCCTCTCCCCTCCTGCTGGTGTTGAACGTCCCCCTCAGCTGTACTCTCTACACCCTTGCCAGACAACCTCATCTCTTTCCCTGCTGCTGCTAGCAACGACGGAGTGATCTGGAGCAGGACTGCAAAAACTATGCCGGAATGTTGGTCTCCCGACCTTCTCCGAGCTGGCAAACCCCTAGATGTGCTGGGCTACAATGCCTGCTGTTTCCCCTCGGTCAAGCTGGCTGGAGGGTGATGGGATTTGTAGTTCAACACATCTAGGGTGGGCGGGCTCCAGCTTGGGGAAGGATGATCTCATTCTGACCAGTGATGGCTCGTCCAGGCGGGGGCGCCCCTCAGGCGAAGGAGGGGTGTTCCCACTACCTGCAACATGCGATGTTTTTAAACTGGAGATCAAAGACCCCCCCAACTTAAGCATGCGAAGTTGCCCCCCCTGCCCCGATTCCTCTGCCACTGGGGAAGTTCTCAGGGCGTAGCTGTTGGTGGCATCACCATCCAGCTCTGATGCCAAACCTCTCCCCTTTTGCCCTGCAGCACGCCAACTACTATGGCTCCCTGTTGCAAGCGTCCACCGTGCGTCTCGGCACTGGACCCACCAGCAAGGCCTACATTCCTTTCCACCATCTGCTCTCCATGGTTGATCCGAATGACATTGTTTTTGACAGTAGGGGGAGAAAGCGTGCAAAAAAAAAAGGATGGACAGCAACTGGGGTACGGTTGTGGGGGAGTCAATGGAGGGGGGGTACCCCGCTTACCTTCTAATCCAGGCCGCACATTTTAATCGGTGGCCTGACTGAAAAAGATGCTTGTTTGGGGCATTTGCTGAAAACTTTTCTTTCCTCACTAATGACTACGCTCTAGCCTGTGTTTTATATTTTTAATTTTTAACATTATTTTATCATTATGTTTCTGTCCTGCCATTTTTTCCTCTTGGAAGGAGCCCAAGGCAGCCCTCATGGTCCCCCTCCTCCCCTTTTTTATCCTCACAACCCTGCAAGGTAGGTTAGGCTGAGAGTTAGGGACTGGCCCCAAAACACCCAGTGAGCTTCATGGCTGCGTGGGGACTAGAACCTGGGTGTGCCAAGTCCCAGTACAATGCTCTAACCACTACACAACACTGCCTCTGTCTTACTGATGTTCCTGTTTTTGTTGTACTTTTTTTTGGTATTTTGTATTTTAATTTGTTGTACACAGCTCTGGTATCTCTTGATGTGAAGTGGCTTATAAGTTCTAAAAGAGAGAGAAAAAGAGAGAAAGAAAGAGGGAGAGAGAGAGAAAGAAAGGGAGGGAGAGAGAGAGAGAAAGAAAGAAAGAAAGAAAAAGAAAGAAAGAAAGAAAGAAAGAGGGAGGGAGGGAGGGAGAAAGAAGGAGGGAGGGAGGGAGAAAGAAAGAAAGAAAGAAAGAAGGGGGAGAGAGAAGAAAGAGGGAGAGACAGGGAGAAAGGGGGGAGAATGGGAGGGGGAGAGAGAGAGAGAGAGAGAGAGAGAGAGAGAGAGAGAGAAGAATCTAGGGAGTTCTCTCTTAAATTGACAGGACTTAGAATTTTGGAAGTAATTTTGGGTGTGTTACTCTAGTAGACAGTGGGATAGCCTTCTATTTATGTTATTTATTATGAACAGTCATACACCTATTTGGTAAAAAGCCATCAAGGCATCAACAATTTAAAACCATTTAAGGGTGCAATCCTGTGCATGTTTACACAGAAAAAAGCCCAGCAACTCCCAACTTTATCCTGTAGGGCTTTTTCCATCTAAACACACATGGGGTTGCGCCCTAAAACAGTAAAACCTTTGCACAATTAAAAACAACAGCCCAAGAACATTTAAAACAGTTAACCATTACAACAGCTGCGTAACTCAAAAGATGGAACAAAAGGGTTCACCACTTATGGCCTCCCAGATGTTTTGGGCTGCAGCTCCCATCAGCCTTAGCCAGCATGGGACTTGTAGGCCAAAAAACCTCTGGAGGGCCATGAGTGGCCCACCCCTGGGCTAAACTAAAAAGAGCTGTCTTCATGTCCTTTCTAAAAGCCAGGGGAATGTGGTCCGCTGTGTATGGAACCACAAGCAGTTGCTTTTGATGCCGCTTTTGCGTTGACTCTAACACCGCCTTCAGTCCCTCGGAATAGCGATTTAGATCATTTGGCCTTCTCCACCCTGGTGCCCTCCAAATGTTTTGCACTACAACTCCCATCATTCCCAGCCAGGACGGTGATAGGAGTTCTTGGCCAAAACACCCAAAAGGCCCACCCTTGTTTTCCAGCCACCCAGCCCCTCCAAGTGAGGTGTTTTTGCCTCCTTTTTGTTGCACAGTACCACTTCTAGTAAACCTGGGGCCTTCTGCTAAGGGTCAGGACCCACAGCGGGCCAAGGTTGTCCCAAGCCGCAAGAGACGCTTGAGGTGTGCATCGTCGCAGCCTCCCGATGCACAGCTGGGAACATGCTTCTTCCTGCTGTTATAGAAATTTCAGTTGTAATATGTCTGTTACCCCATGGTTTTATAAGCTAGGCTATGTCTATTCTACCTCTGTGTGAGATTGCCATGCTAACAAAGACACAGCACCTTATCAGAGACTCAGGAATGCCAAGAATGTATTTATGTTAGAGAACACAACTATCTCTCTGCTGCCTCTCTCTGTGCATGCCTGGGTATGTGAAAGGCGCTGCCTGTTTCCTGTCTCCTTCCCAGCTAGACAAAGAGATTAGTAGAGAGCAGGCATAAGACAGCCTCCAGAGACTTTGTGTATATAAGCCTTTGGATCACATTACTTGATTGTGACCTTTGTTGGAGCGTTAGCCCCAAAGGTTGCCTTATTCTGCAGAATAAAATTGTGTTGGACCAGATCTCTGCCTCCTCTCGTTCTTGGTAAACAAATTGGAAAGTCTACCAGGGAAAGAACACAATTTTTGTAACACTGCGATGCGAAGTCGCACCCGTTGAGGATGTTGTTTTCGCTGTTGGTTCTTCCAAATGTCTTTTCTTTGCCTCTGCCCCCAGGCTGGGACATTTCTTCCCTAAACCTCGTCAGAGCCATGCACAGGGCTGAGGTCTTGGACTGGCTGCTTCAGGAGCAGCTGTGGCCACACATGGAAGGCCTGGTGCCCCGGCCTTCCATCAACATCCTGGAGTTCATTGCAGCCAACCAGGAGGAGAGGGCGGACAATGTCCTGACAGGGTCGCACGCTGAGCAGGTGGGTGCCCCAAAAGTGCAGCATCAGAAGCTGCCCGTGTCAGGAATGAATCTGAGGATGTGGAGATGTCTGGCAGCTCAGATTCAGAATCAGAATGGGAACAGCAAGAACAGAGGGAGGCACCCTCCTAGTGAGCCCAGATACAGCAAGACTTTCTTCGCAAGACCTTGACACATAGATGGCCCAGGCTGAACTGCTCCCCCATTCCTCCATGAGAACTCAAGTTTTGGAGGAGGAGGAGGGCAAGGGGCGCAACTTGAGGGATGCTAGGGTTTGTCACAGAGCGAAGCAGGAAAAGTTAGAGGCGGGGCTCAGACACTCCGCCACGTTGACCACTCATAGAAGCCAACGTAGGAAGGAGCCACCCTAAGGGAGGGGTGTCCCTGTGAAGCTAATCTGGCCATGAAGTTCATGGCCAGACTGCCAGCAACTTCTCTAACTTCCACTTTGTCTCCTCTACTGATGTTCCTAGATGTGTGGATTAGCTGCTTCCATGCAGCCTGAGAGTTCCCAGAATCGTGAAGGGAGAGGACAAAGGATCGTGACAGCCTGGTATGCAGGGCGGCTGAACCAAATCTGGCCTACCTGGGGTACGCTGGATTTGGCCTGGGCCTGAGATTCAACACCCCGACATATACAGCCCTGAAAGGTAGGCTGGTATTGTTATCCCCCTATTTCAGATGTGGGGAAGCAGAGAGAGAGAGAGAAAGAGGCTTGCTGAACAGGAGACTTTGACTAGCACGCTCCCCAGTTTGCGTCCTTCTCTCTAAAATCGCACGCTCTGTTCTAGCTGTGAAGCTCACCCCAAATGCACGAAGTGCTCATGGTGCCCCCAGGAAACATTAAATGAGCATTTACCAAGCTAATTTGGCCACGGAATGTTTCTGGGCTTGAAATATATGGATGGAACCCATATGTGCCAGCTCAGGGGAGAAAAGAGAGGGCAGGGAAATTTTGGAGCCAAATGGGGGAAATTAAGCCTATTTGCATACTGAGACATTGCCGCAAATAACGCTCCAAAGAGTGCCTGACTTTTGACTTGTTTTCCAAAAGTTAGGTTTGTTTGGGATGTTTTATATTTTACAAAGGACAAATAATAGAGGGTCGAATGAAGGAAAATTACCAGGATGAACAACCCTAAGAATAAAAATTGAAAGTATGAAACTGTCACAAAACATCTGTGTAATAGTTGAAAGAAAGATAGTTCCTACATTCAAATGTAGGGAGGACAATTTTGTTTTAAAAAGGACTGTCCTTCCCTAAAGTTGAAAAGCAATCTAATTTTAAAAAATGCCCAAATTGGATTTAAAATTTGCACAAATGGGGTCATAATTTTTAAAGAAATATTTTCTCTAAAATCTTGATGGATTTTTCTGGTTCCATCCTGGTGGATTTCGTTCCATTTCCCCCCACTGGCATCGACTTGATCTGTAGCGAGTCAATCCAATATGCAGATTCGGGGTTTTTTTTTAATGGCAACAATTTGCCTAAGTTGAATCTTCTTCTTTTTCAGGGTCAATAAATTTGTCCAAGTAGGGTCGTAATTTTTTTTTTTTAAAAAATTTAATTGGCAATCTTGCACAAGTGGGCACAATCGCAGGTCTGCCTGCCCGCTACGGAGCCCCGCAAAAGCAAATTCCCCTCTTCAAAATACCCTTGTCAGTTTTATTCTCTCTCTGCACTACTTCATTTAGCCCAGAAGAGCCATATTCCATACTTTTCAAAGTACTTGTCAATTTCCCTCCCCACACTTCAGAAGTGCTAAAGTAGACGATGAATTGACAAGTTCTTTGACACCTAGGGAATATGGCTTTGCTGGGCTAAACAAAGTCATGTGTCGAGAGGATAAAACTGACAAGGATATCTACAACAGAGAGGTGGACTTGCAATCCTGCACGCTCGCGCAAGATCAACAATTAAAAAAAAATTACAACCCCATCTGCACAAATTTAAAGGCCAAAGAAAGAAAGGAAGATACAATTTGCGCAAATGGCCTCCATTAAAAAAACACAACAGAACCCATCTATGGGATTGACTCACTACAGATCAGGTCCACACCCATGGAAGGAAATCCTCCAGGCCGAACTGGGGAAATCCATCAAAATTTTTCCCCCAAACAGAATTCCTATACATCTCTAAGAAAAAAAGGTAAAGGTGTCCCCAACCAGTCGTGTCCGACTCTAGGGTGTGGTGCTCATCCCTGTTTCTAAGCCGAAGAGCCAGCGCTGTCCGAAGATGTTTCCGTGGTCATGTGGCCGGCATGACTGAACACCGAGGTGCACGGAACGCTGTTACCTTTCCCGCCGAGGCGGTGCCTATTTATCTACTTGCAATTTCTTGCTTTCGAACTGCTAGGTTGGCAGAAGCTGGGACTGAACATGGGAGCTCACTCCATCATGCAGCACTCGGGTCTCAAACTGCTGTCCTGCCGACCTTCTGGTCTGCAATTCAGTGTCTTCTACCCGAGCCTTAAAAAAGGATTTGCAGATCCAAGAGCCCTAAAATTAATGCACAAAGCCTAGAGCTGCACCCCAGCCTTAAAAATGGATTTGCAGCGGCTAGGGGTGCACCCAGGTTGTAAAAAAAGAAAAGAAAAACTTTCCTACCTTCTGGCTGTGGCTGCTGGCTACTCAGGGTCTGGAAGAACTCACTTGGCTGTCCCCTGTCACGCACACAGAATTCAGAAACAAAAGTGAAGCAATCACGTGCATACGCTCACCTCTGCTGCCTGTTGCTACTTGCAGAAGAGAATGAGAGTTATTATGATTAATAATTATTTATTGCATTTCTGTACTGCCCCGTAGTGAAGCTCTCTGGGCTGTTTTCAAAGATGGAAAAACATTGAAATGCAGTATGCAAAGTTTAAAAGTCAGTTACATAAGACACACGAACAGTATACACGGAGGCCACGTACATCTAAAAACAACTTTGAGCAGACAACCCTAACCAGACAGATTCAGGTCCAATTTAAAACCTCATCCTGTGCTGCCAAATGCCTGAGAAAAAAATAGGACTTAACCTAGTGCAGAAAAGATAAGAACATTGGCGCCAGGCAGGCCTCACAAGGGACCTCATTCCAGAATTGGGGGGCCAGCACTGAGAAGGCCCTCTCCCTCATTGCTGTCTTCCAAGCCTCCCTCAAAGGGGACACCCAGAGCAGGACCTTAGATACTGAGTGTAGAGCACAGGTAGGATCATGTCGGGCGAGGCGTTCCACCAGATATTATGGTCCTGAGCCGTGTAGGGCTTCATAGGTTAAAACCAGCATGTCGAATTGAGCTTGGAAGCATATAGACAGCCAGCGCAAGCAGGCCAGAGTCAGTCTTGTATGTTCAGTTGTCTCCGGACTCTGATCTTTATGAGTCTGTACCCGAGGTCCTGGCTCTGGCTGCATATGCCAGCCATGGGTTACAGAAGCTGTACTCTCGTTGGGCCCTGAATTTTCAAGTGCACCCACCATGGCCTGAGGGGTGGGGTGGGTGGTTGCTTTGCCTACCTTGTTGGCTCCAGCTTGCAGAAGGCAGCGAGGCCTTGTGACAGCCATGTGTTTTCGACCCATCCATAATTTCATATTTTAGAGGGGCAAATACAGTTAGTATCTCAGGTTTCTCATGGAACCCCTGTTCACGCTGCACGGAACCCCAGGGTTCTGTGGAACACTGTTCGGAAAGCACTGCTCTAGATAATTTGGCTTCACTGTCATGGTTCAGAATCTGGCATGTTCTTGATTGTTGTTTTCCTTCCTCCTTTGCTGATGTTTGTGTGTGCGCACACACGTACATGTGTATGAATCTGGCATGTTCTCCATTGTTGTTTTTCTTCCTCCTCTGCTGGTGTGTGTGTGTGTGTGTGTGTGCACGCGTGCATGCGTGCGTGTGTAAATCTGGCATGTTCTTGATCGTTGTTTTTGTTTGTTTTGCTGATGTTTGTGTGTGTGCGTGCGTGCACGCGCGTGTGAATCTGGTATGTTTGTGTGTGCACGCGTGTGCGCGTGAATCTGGCATGTTCTTGATTGTTGTTTTCCTTCCTCCTTTGCTGATGTTTGTGTGCAGGGCTGAGTTCCAACGAGCCCAAATGCCCTTTTGCTGTTTGTGTCTGGAGTCTGACATTTTCCCTACCTGCTTCTCTCCACTCCCTCCCCAAACTGGCCTCACACTACCCTGAAGATGGCTCAGATCTACCAGGGCATCCGAGATTTCAAGAACTCCAGCAGGGTGGACAAGGTGATTGTCCTCTGGATGGCCAACATGGAGCACTTTTGCAATGTGCGGCCCGGAGTGAACAACACCGCCAAGAACTTGCTCCAAGTGGGGCACAGGGGCCAGGGAAATGTGCCTCACTGACCTCTGGCTGTTGCTCACCCCTGGAATAAAGGGAGACGTTTCGCGTGCCTCTTCCTTCCTTTCTGCTGGTTGGAATCTCATCAGCTCTGCCCCTCTGTCTTCCTTTGTTGCAGTAATATTTTGCAGTACAGACTCAAGATGTGGAATAAAAAGCTACTGAGGGTGCAATCCTGGCTGGGGGATGTTGGGAGTTGTAGGACGTTTTCTGCCTAAACGTTGCTGGCTGGGAGTTGTCGGACTCTTTCTGTCTAAACATGCGTCGTGTTGTGCCCTAAGCCTCCTGTGGATTTCATGTGCCACGGATCACAAGCTCATCGGCTGGTGACCCTTTTGCACAGCTGGTGGGCTTGCACTGGCAACCCTTGGGAAGGGAATGGTAGAGATCTGGGATGCAGGCAGGTATGTGTATGCCTTGGTCTCTGTTTTTAGGCCAGCAAACTTCAGAGACGTTGGAAGAACTGGCAAAGGAACTGGGGGGAACAGGATCTCCAAAAGGGGATGAACCAAAATGTGTACTGATGGCCAGGGAAGTTCCTGGGCTCTGCTCTGCCACATCATCAAGGTCTCCATGCAAGGGGCGTAGGGTCACCCAGCAGGTCGACCTCGTGGGCGTGACCTGTTCCGAACCAGCGTGACCTGTTCCGAAGGGCAGTTCTCGCTTCCCAAATTGGGGCAAGGCAGCTTGTCTCTTTGTGTATCTCTCTTCGGGTCTTGGTGCGTATGTGCATATGTGCACATCTGTACACATGTTGTCTGCCCTGCCAAATGTGTGCTACAGGCACTTTCCCTTCCCCACTTCTCCACGATGTAACTCCAGGTTTTCCCCAATACCCTTAAGGGCTAGAAGCTTTGTTTGTGTATGTGTGTGTGTTTTTAAAGAACGCCAGCCCTGCTGCCTTCTCTCCCTCCATAGCCCATCTCCATTGTCAGCTTCAACCATCTTGGCAACAATGACGGGCGGAACCTCTCTGCACCAGCCCAGTTCTGATCCAAGGAGATCTCCAAGAGCAACATGGTGGACGACATGGTGCAGTCGAACCCTGTGCTGTACGGGCCTGGGGAGCATCTGGACCACTGTGTAGGGTGGGGTGGGGTAGGGTCTTGTGGTTAGAGCTGTGCACAGTCCTCCCCGCTATTTGTGGGCTGAGAAATCAGGGGAACCATTTCACCCAATTTCTCCATGGGGAGGAGAAATTCTCCAACCACTTCTCATGGTAGGGCTCACCACTGGCAGGGATTGTAGCACAGCTCGTTTCCCCTTTTCTATGGGTTTTTTTTTTGGGGGGTGCTCTGCCTGTGTTGACAGCCTGGCCCCCATTTTACATCCTCCACAATGTCCCATACCTAGCATTGTTCTGAAGCATTGTGGGGGAAGAGGGGGAAATTGGCCACCATATAAAATTAACTGAAGTGTGGAAAGCCAAGGTGGCTGCCGGCTGCCAAAGAGGTTGATTGTATAATGAAAGACTCATGCACACTCCTCAGCCACCCCAGAAGTAAGGTAAATGTAAGAACCCCGAACCCAGCCAAAATGTTCTTCTCCTTTGAATTTCTTTGCGAACACAATTTCTTTTTGATCAAATTAAATGAGAATGCCCCCCTGCAAAAATCATGGGAGAGATATTCAGTGCAGTGCTACTTGGGGTGTGTTTGTCTGCTGAGCTGTATGTCAGGGAGTGGCTAATCTTTCAGCTGCGAGGAATTTGGTTCCTTAGCCGTGGCTTCTTCACTGACACTGCAGACGTCTCTCTGGACAGTTGGTGATCAAGTATGTCCTGTACGTTGGAGACAGCAAGCGGGCACTGGACGAATACACATCTGAGATCACATTGGGAGGCACCAACATCATTGTCATCCACAATGTGTGTGAGGTGGGTAAGGAACCACAGGGCAGAAGGGAGGGATGCATGAGGGCTGGGGGGGGGGCGGTGGAAGGAAGGTCTACAGACGTTTTGGACTTCAACTCCCACCAGCCCCTGAGAGGGAGGGATGCATGAGGGCCAGGGTGGGAAGAAGGAAGGTCTCCAGATGTTTTGGACTTCAACTCCCACAAGCCCCTGGGAGGGCTGCATGAGGGCTGGGGGGGGGGCAGAAGGAAGGTCTCCAGATGTCTTGGACTTCAACTACCACAAGACCATGGTCAATGGTCAGGAATGCTAGGTGTTGAATTTTAAAACATATGGAGATCTACTTTCTGGCCACCCCTGGAGCCCATATCATGGGATGGGACAGGGTGTGTGTTTTTCCACCTGTGGTTCCTGCTCAAGAGTTTGAAGTGTTGAGTTGGGGAGGAGCAACAGGCACCCGTTTCTTGGCTAGCCTTTATTTGATTGCATTTTAAATTTTTATTTTATTTTTATTATTCTATATTTTTATTTAATTAATCAATTAACTGTGTACACCGCCTGAGTGGCAGATGCTCTCAGGACGGTTTACAGTTGTAACACTCGGCAAACCATCACCATAACAATGGAACTATCAACAAGATTAAAACACTGAAGATGCTGAAGAGACAGCAGGAAAGTTCAGAGTTCTTCAATATTACCGAACCTCGAGGAAATGGGTGCAAATTCTGGCATCTGGGAAGGAGGCGTCTGGCTTGGAGCGACCCTCCCTGGAATGATGGTCCCCTTTCTTCTGCAGGATTCCTTGCTGGCCTCACCCGTCATTTTGGATTTGGTGATTCTGGCCGAGCTCTGCCAACAGATCTGGGTGGCAGTTGAAGGAGAGGGGGACCTGCAGCCGCTGCACAGCGTCCTGTCTCTGCTGAGCTTCCTGTGTAAGGCCCCGCTCATCCCCAAAGGCGCCCCAGTGGTCAACGCGCTGTTTCGCCAGCAAGCTGCCAGCGAGAACCTGTTCAGGTAATGGCCACTGCTGCCGCCATTTTGATAACCAAAGTTTGGCCATTGTAGCTTGCTTTTGTGTACCTGTGGCAACTGATGTTCTCTCTCTCTGTGCCCTGGTTGACCATGGGTCGTCGCTGAATCGTGGGTTGTTGTGTTGCATGAGCCCAGCCATGCCAACAAACCAGGGTTTGTTAACCACAAACAACCCACAGTTCACAACCTCAGGGTTCTCCCCGTGGGTTGTTCGTGGTTAACAAACCCTGGTTTGTTGCTACGGCAGGGTTCATTCAACACAACAACCCAAGATTCAATGACAACCCACACTCAGGCTTGTCATGTTGTGTGAACTTGGCCCCTCTCTCTCTCTCTGCTACACCGCTTTAACAGTCTGGTCAGGTTTTGTGATTCGTGTGCCATTTGCACAGAATAATTCTGTGTCTGGCTTGGAGGGGGACATGCTCCCGAGCTCTTTCTCTGTGCGAATCTAACAGGGCTGAGGCCCAGCTCCCCTCACCCCAACCCCAGGTAGCCACCAGTGGCATAATGCCCAGGAGTCCCATATCAACAAACCAGTTCTGGGAGTTTTCATCTGCTAGGAGCAGGTCTTTGGTAAAGCTGACGGGTCTGAATTGCCCATCCAAGACCGAGCCGCCCCCAAATGCTTTGCATGGCCACAGGGAACACTATATTGTGGCTGAAAAAATGCATGTGTCCCCCCAGCCCCACAACCCCAGTGATTGTGAGGACTAAAAACTAAGCTCAGAGAGAACAGGGAGGTCTGTGGGCAGTGGCAGATAATGTCAGCATCCCTGCTAAGCAAAAAGTCCTGGAGCTTCAACCCTGCAAGCCCTGATGCCATGACACCACTGGTTACCACACCTCAGAGGTGCCAGGTTCTTTGCCAAATTTTGGGATAACCTTCACACCTGTGTTTACCCAAAAGTGACCCTTCAGGGTGGGGGGGGCTGCCCAGTAGCTTGGAGAGTTGCGTTACAGTACAGCTGCTCTTAAAACATGTATGGACAGATGTTGGGGAGACTGTTCTGTCCTCCACCCCCAATAACTCATTAGGGAGTATCAGATGCTGTTTTCTTGTGCTCGTGTGATACGGAAGACCCTTCGTCCACCAGGAGCCTGGCTCTGTCTCCATTCTGGGCTAGACAGACCAGGAGTCTGACCTGCGACAGGAATAAGGCCGTGTCATGTGCCGAGTCATCATGTGTATCATGTCATAACTGTGTGTGTGGGTTTTTGTCTAGCCCACCTTTCCAGGGGAGGGGGGGTTGGGAAACCCCCGAGGCTGCTGTTGCTGAACCAGGCCTCTGAGGTGGGGTGTTGCATGTGCACAACTCCCAGCGGCCCTCAGCTGGTGAGCAAACGGGCATCTTTCGAGGACACTCTGGCCAGCATGGAGCCCCTCTCCCCTTGGCCACACACATCTTACACCTCTGTGTCTGGAGAACATGTGCAAGTAACCATAGCAACCCCTGCCTGGGAGTCTTCTCCTGACTCGGCCTTGAGAGGACTAGATTTGGGTTGCCATGGCAACTTTTCACATGGCTTCCCTGTGGGGTTCTCTAAATTCCCACCCCTCTAGAACCCCTCCCTCAAATCCATTAGACATGACCCCCCCTCCCCAATTTCACGCTGCCTAGAGTCCGTCTTCCTGCACGCCTCTAATTGATCCATGCTCCAATCCAGGGCCCTCCATGCATGTTGGACCACAACTCCCATCATCCTCTGCTGTAGTCCCAACATATCTAGAGGGTGCAGGATTGGGGGACGGCTTGACTAGGAGGCTGACAACAGAAGTTGGACCACAACTCCCATCATCCCTGACTGTGCTGCCTGGGGTGAATGGGAGTTGTAGTCCATCAACAGTTGGATGGCTGCAGGTTCACCCTTCGCTGGCCTTCTCCAACCTCATGCCCTCCAAATTCTCAACCTCATTCTTCTTTGCTGCCTTCCCCTGCTGAACTAAGAGATGATGGCTTGGATCCAGAAATGTTGGAGGAAAGAAGGCCCCTTGCGGAATGGGACTTCCGCCTCTTTTCTCCCCTGGCACAACCACCAAATCTGCTCTGGAGGGTTCGGGGACCCTTGGCCTCCCTGTGTGGGAACGGGGCTCCAAGCCCCCTTGATCATGCTCTTTTGCTTCTCTTCCACAGGGCCTGCATGGGTCTCCCTCCCCAGAACCACATGCATCTGGAGTACGACATGCAGCGGCCTTGGGGGTGCACCAAGCACCTCTGCCCGCCCACCAGGCCGGCTGCTCCCATGAAGGAGCCCCCCACCTGAACGGCTTCGTGTGCCCCGTCGCAGAGAGCAGCGGCCACCCTGGCACCTCTCCCTCCCTCCCTCCCTCCCTCTCTCTGTCTCTGTATCTTCTGTAGTCCGGGGCATGAACACTCCAGCTGCTGGGGGAGAAAGCTTTTGAAGCTCGGCCTGGCTTGCAACCAGCTGCAGGGAGACGCAGCTGGTTGCTGCTAGAGACAGAACGCTGGGCTTCAATCTGGGGCATAGCCCCTCACGCCCCAAATTGTTTGGTGCCTTGCTGGCATTTGCAGTTTTTACCCCATTCTAAAAGGGTGAAATGCCTCTCCCAACGCTTAAGTTAGGGGCACAAAGAGCTTTAAGCTGGAAGATGCTACTATTTTTTTAGCCCCTCCCCTCCCCCGGAATGCAGCCCTTGAGTGCTTCCCCGAAATGGAATTCAGCCCTTGAGCTGAAAGAGTTTCAACACCCCTTCAGTGGGGCTTTGCTTCATTCCACCAGTCCAGCTCTTAATTCGAGCTGAATGAAAGTTCGGTCTACCCTTCAGTTGAAGGATCAAACGTGGCAGCCCCTGACTGGGGGATGCTAGGAGGTGTAGTCCCAACACAGCCATAGGGCACCAGGTTGGGGAAGGCTGAAATGAGGGAAGCCTGGTTTGGGGGCTTGCAGGGGGCATCTGCGTTTCCCCCTTTGGAAACAGGATACTAGGCTACAGCGATCTTTGGTCTGACCCCACTGGGCTCAGCTGATCTCCGAGTCCTTGCAGTCTGTGAGCTGTTGTCCGTATTAGAGAAGTGTGTGTTTGTGTTTGCGGCAAAGAAACCACACATTTCCCTTCTGTCCACTTGTTGATTCTTCAAAAAAAAAAATGATGCATGTTTTCTCATTTTAAAAATTCAAGGGCTTCCCCAAAACGATAGCTGCATGTCAGGAAAGGGGCCATCTTGATTGACACAGGACAATGATGAAAAACGTCCTGTGCTGGTACTGGAACGGGGGGGGGGGGCAGAAAAGTCCCCAGCTCTGGGGATAAACCAGTGCCCAAGTTGACCCCCAGCCCAGTTCCATCACAGACACACACAAATGGAGGTAGATCTATTGGATTGGAGGAATCCCCCCACCCAATGGATTCCAGACTGTATCTTTAAAAACACACTGCAGAATCCGAACTCTTTAAAAGAACGTAAGTTGTGGGTTAATGGGGGGGGGGGTGAAGATAGAATTGCTTACACTCAGTCCAAGTCCTTTCTTTACATATATACTGTATATGAGAGGGAGATCTATAAGCCATCCAAAAAGGAGTGAAAATTCGATTTTGCATTGTTACAAGAGGGAGGGGGGGAGAGGTTCCTTTTCCCTCTGCCCCCCCCTGCCAAAAAAAAACTTGGCTCAGGCTGCAGGCAGGGATGATGAGTGGCTGTGAACTTGTTTCCAAGTCGGGACGGGGACAGGGACTTCTCAAAGCAATATCCCTTTATTAATACAGCAGGAGGACACATTGAGACGGGGGGGGGGGGTGTAGACTCCACAGAGTACCCAATCAGCTCATGCCCAGGGGGGTCCCCAAACCTTTTTTGGGTTGGTGGGCACCTTTGGAACGAGTGTCATTGGCACTCTCGCAAAATGGCTGCCGTGGCAGGGGAGGCTTGCTTGTTCAAATGGCAGCCAGGGTGGGTGCGGCCGGTCATAGAACACCCGTTTATTTCCCAGAGGGCAAAACGGTGAGACGAAAAGTCGCTCGCCCGAGAACCAAAAGACCGAGGCAGAAGAGGGAGCGTCAATGCCCAGGCGATCGAACCTCCATTCCAAAAGACACTGGATTACGGGGACAGGATGCCAGCCTGGACTACAACTCCCATTTTCTGGCAGATGTCCTCTGTGCTGGCTGGGGATCATGGGGCTTGTAGTCCCACATGCCTCGAAGGTGGCTCAGAAAGAGGCAGCTTGCTGGTCACAGGGTGTGTGGTTCTGTTCTGCGTTTTTGGAGAAGGAATTCACAGCTCTCGTGAGGCCTCCCCCAACATGCAGAGGTTTTGGTTTACTACTCCCAGCAGCCCCAGCTGCCATGAGTTATGAGGGATGCTAGGACTTGTGCTCTATATGAGCTATATACATCCCAGCTCTTGCCCACCCCACCCCCGCACCAAATGGGGATAGAAGATAAGAAACGGGGGCGGGGGGGGAGAGGAAATCCAAACTAAGAAGTGCCCCTTGCTGGTCATGACAGGGATTCCCTCACAGCCAGCTTGGTTTTCTTTTCTTTTTTCACTGGGGGGGGGGAGGAGTAAGAAAGGCGGTGTTCAACCCACACCCTTTATTTTTTTAAAAAGGGGAGGGGGGATAAAACCTTGGAAAACCAAGGTTTCAAAAAAAGCAAAGATGGGGTAAGAGATGGGATGGGGGAGGGACAAAAGGGGTTTGCCTGTTGGCGCCGTTTGTGTGTTTCATACAGGGCCTGGCGCACTGCGGCTGCACCCAACCGACCAGTATTAGCAGAATCAGGGATGCTTGTACAGAACTTGACCTGGCTGTGCTTTCCTCCAGCCCTGCCAACCTACCCAAGAGCAAGGATCTGGCGGTGAGGTGGGGTGAGGTGGCTGCCTGGGTGTTCCCAGTATGTTGTTGTTGTTGTTCAGTTGTTCAGTCTTGTCCGACTCTTCGTCACCCCATGGCCCCATGGCCTCCCTGTCCTCCGCTCTCTCCCGGAGTGTGCTCGAGTCCATATTCATTGCATCGGTGATGCTATCCAGCCATCTCATCCTCTGCCGTCCCCTTCTCCTTTTGCCTTCAGTCTTTCCCAGCATCAGGGTCTTTTCCAGGGAGTGCCCCCAGTATACCTCTTCATAAGTTCATATGGGTTTTTTTTAATTTGACACTGCTGATGGTTTTTAGAATCATAGAATAGTAGGGTCAGAAGGGGCCTACAAGGCCATCGAGTCCAACCCCCTGCTCAGTGCAGGAATCCAAGTCAGAGCATCCCCGACAGATGGCTGTCCAGCCTCGTCTTGAATGCCTCCAGTGTGGGAGAGCCCACCACCTCCCCAGGGAATTGCTTCCATTGTCGTATTGCTCTAACAGTCAGGAAGCTTTTCCTGATGTCCAGCCGGAATCTGGCGTCCTGTAACTTGAGCCCATTATTCCGTGTCCTGCACTCTGGGATGATCGAGAAGAGATCCTGGCCCCCCTCTCTGGGACAGCCTTTCAAGGACTTGAAGAGCGCTGTCCTGTCTCCCCTCAGTCTTCTCTTCTCAAGGCTAAACATGCCCAGTTCTTTCAGTCTCTCTTCATAGGGCTTTGTTTCCAGTCCCCTGATCATCTTGGTTGCCCTCCTCTGACCCCTCTCCAGCTTGTCTGCATCTTTCTTCAAGTGCAGTGCCCAGAACTGGACACAGTACTCCAGATGAGGCCTAACCAGTGCTGAGTAGAGGGGAACTAGTTTTGTTGTTGTCTATTTGGTCAGTCGCTTCCAACTCCTCGTGACTTCATGGGCCGGCCCACACCAGAGCTTTCTGTTGGCCGTTGCCACCCCCAGCTCCCCCGAGGTCGAGTCCGTCACCTCCAGAATGTCATCCATCCACCTTGCCCTTGGTCAGCCCCTCTTCCTTTGGCCTTCCACTGTCCCTGGCATCAGCACCTTCTCCAGGGTGTCCTGTCTTCTCATTATGTGGCCAGAGTACTTCAGTTTCTCCTTTAATGTCATTCCCTCAAGCGAGCAGTCTGGCTTTATTTCCTGGAGTATGGACTGGTTTGATCTTCTTGCAGTCCAAGGCACTCTCAGAATTTTCCTCCAGCACCACAGTTCAAAAGCATCGATCTTCCTTCGCTCAGCCTTCCTTATGGTCCAGCTCTCGCAGCCATAGGTTATTACGGGGAATACCATTGCTTGAACTATGCGGACCTTTGTTGTCAGCGTGATGTCTCTGCTCTTCACTATTTTGTCAAGGTTTGTCATTGCTCTCCTCCCAAGAAGTAAACGTCTTCTGATTTCCTGGCTGCAGTCAGCGTCTGCAGTAATCTTTGCGCCTAGAAAGACAAAGTCTGTCACTGCCTCCATGTTTTCTCCCTCTATTTGCCAGTTATCAATCAAGCTGGTTGCCATAATCTTGGTTTTTTTGAGGTTGAACTGCAACCCAGCTTTTGCACTTTCTTCTTTCACCTTCGTCATGACGTTCCTCAGCTCCTCCTCGCTTTCAGCCATCAAAGTGGTATCATCTGCATGTCTGAGGTTGTTAATGTTTCTCCCAGCGATTTTAACTCCAGCCTTGGCTTCATCAAGCCCAGCATGTCACATGATGTGTTCTGCATACAGGCTGAATAGGTAGGGTGAGAGTATACAACCCTGCCGTACTCCTTTCCCAATCTTAAACCAGTCTGTTGTTCCATGGTCTGTTCTTACCGTTGCTACCTGGTCGGTATACAGATTCCTCAGGAGGCAGACAAGATGACTTGGTATTTCCATACCACCAAGCATTTGCCACAATTTGTGATGATCCACACAGTCAAAGGCTTTAGAATAGTCAATAAAACAGAAATAGATGTTTTTCTGAAACTCCCTGACTTTCTCCATAATCCAGCGGATATTGGCAATTTGGTCTCTAGTTCCTCTGCCTTTTCTAAACCCAGCTTGTACATCTGGCAATTCTCGTCCCATGAATTGCTGGAGTCTACCTTGCAAGATCTTGAGCATTACCTTACTGGCATGTGAAATAAGTGCCACTGTTCGATAGTTTGAACATTCTTTGGTGCTTCCCTTTTTTGGTACGGGGACACAAGTTGATTTTTTCCAAACGGTTGGCCATTCTTGTCTTTTCCAAATTTGCTGGCATATGGCATGCATCACCTTGACAGCATCATCTTGCAAGATTTTAAACAGTTCAGCTGGGATACCGTCATCTCCTGCTGCCTTGTTATTAGCAATGCTTCTTAAGGCCCATTCAACCTCACTCTTCAGGATGTCTGACCACACTGACCACACCGTCAAATCTATCCCCGATGTTGTTATCCTTCCTATACAGATCTTCCGTATATTCTTGCCACCTTTTCTTGATCTCTTCTGCTTCTGTTAGGTCCTTGCCATCTTTGTTTTTGATCATACCCATTTTTGCCCCGAATTTACCTCCGATGTTTCTAATTTTCTGGAAGAGGCCTCTTGTCCTTCCTATTCTATTATCTTCTTCTGCTTCCGCGCATTGCTTGTTTAAAAATAATTCCTTATCTCTCCTGGCTAACCTCTGGAATTTTGCATTTAATTGGGCATATCTCCCCCTATCACTGTTGCCTTTTGCTTTCCTTCTTTCTTGGGCTGCTTCCAGTGTCTCTGCAGACAGCCATCTTGCCTTCTTGGTTTTATTTTTCTTTGGGATGTTTTTTGTTGCCGCCTCCTGAACAATGTTGCAAACTTGTGTCCATAGTTCTTCCGGGACCCTATCTACTAAATCTAGTCCCTGAAATCTATTCTTCACCTCCACTGCATATTCATTAGGAATGTTAGTGAGCTCATATCTAACTGATCTGTGGGTCTTCCCTATTCTCTTTAGTCTGATTCTAAATTGTGCAGTAAGAAGTTCGTGATCTGAACCACAGTCAGCTCCAGGTCTTGTTTTTACCAACTGCATAGATGTCCCTGCATTCCCATTCATAGCATAGCATGCATAGCATTCCCTGCACCTCCTCCTCCAAGTAATTAATACAAATGTGGAAGAGCACTGGGCCCAGGACTGAGCCCTGCGGTACCCCGCTCGTGACCTCTCCCCAGTTTGAGAAGGTCCCATTGATAAGCACTCTTTGAGTCCGATTCTGTAGCCAACTGTGGAGCCACCGGATCGTTGTTTCATCTAGCCCACCTTGAGCTAGCTTGCTCATCAGGATATCATGGGGCACTTTGTCGAAAGCTTTGCTGAAGTCGAGGTATATGATGTCGACAGCATTCCCACGGTCCACAAGGGAGGTTACTTGATCCAAAAATGAGATCAGATTCGTCTGGCAGGACTTGTTCTTAACAAATCCATGTTGGCTTCGAGTCACCACTGCACTGTTTTCAAGGTGCTTCCAGATGGATTGCTTGATCATCTGCTCCAGAATTTTCCCAGGGAAGACAGAACACATGTGCTCATTATGAAGGGGCCACCTCATTAGTAAGGTAAGCCCAAGAAACCCATCTCCGACCCTTGAGAATTTCCCCAAAATTTATTCAGTATTGAATGTCTTTTCTGAAGCAATTTGTCTTCTGTCAAATTGAATGAGAAGGGTTTGGAAAATATGTGGGGGAAATTTTCGGCACAGCCCTAGTTCCAACACTGAGTTGGTTGGCAAAACCTGGAGGAGCCCGGGGCTGGCCCAGATCATCTCTAAGGTTTCTTTCAGCTCTATGATTCTGTGGGCCCCACTTGCCTGACTGTGGTAAAAAGGAGCATTGTAAGTTTTCTTTGTCCTGTGCTTCCTGTATCCCAACATCCCTGACATGAGCTCTGTCTTGATGGTCGGCCCGTTCCTTCCCCCTTCCTCCCACCGCCTTTAGCATGTTTGGGACCTGTACTGCGCGGCGCCCAACCGGCGAGAGGTGTACGAGCACGTGAGCGAGCCCAAGGCCTTCTGCGATTACATGAGTACACCGTCAGCACGCGGGCATGGCGGAGGCAACCAGCCTGTACGTCAGGGGTTTCGTTTTGGAGAAGCTCTGGCTGCTATATTCCAGGGGTGGGCAGGGCCAAATGCAAAAGGGGTGGAGCCAGGCACAAAGGGGCAGGGCCAGCATACCAGCCTATTGTATCTTAAAGCTGTTACTGCCAGTAACAGAGCCTTAGTAGAGTACCTTTTAGAACTGGGGGGAAACCCAGGCCAAAGCCAGGAAACAACCGAACTATCGACGTTCGTGGGAAAACAGTCGGATGGGACCTCCTTCCTGCAGCGGTCACACAGATGGCTTAAGGAAGCCCACCAAAGAGGCTGAGAATGGCATTTGGACCTGGCCACTTCTATTTCCAGAGGTAGACTTCCTCCCTTCATGGAGGTTCCATTGTCACCATTGATAGACGACTGTTGAGTTCCACAGGCAGCGAGTTCCACAGGGTGGTGACAGACGAACAAACACTGCCTTTCATCTGCCCTGACCTTGTTACCACGTCGACCATGGATCGGGCTTGTTCAACATTTCCTCCGGAGGCCTGGCTGTTCCTAGTTGCTTGGGCTTCCATATTGGAGCCATGTAGCAAATGCACCAGACTTGGTTTTTTTCAAATGTGCCTTTAAACCAGGGGTGGGGAATATCCCTCCCAACCTCACCCTGGGCCAAAGTACAAAATGGAAAATTGGGGCGGGGTGGGGGGGAAGCATTCCATGCTTTGGCAGAGTGGGGAGGGCTGAATGTGATTATTACCATTTCAAGCCTACTCAGAAGTAAGCAGGACTGGGTGCCTACATGGCTACTCGGAAGTAAGCAGGACTGAATAACTCAGCAGCACTTTCAAGGAGTAGCCCAAATAACAAGCCTCTGCATGTCTACTCACAAGTAAGCAGGCCTCCTCTCTATTTTAACCTCACAACAACCCTGTCAGGTAGATTAGGCTGAGAGTCAGGGACTGGACTAAAGTCACCCAGTGAGCTTCATGGCTGAGTGGGGACTCAAACCCAGGTCTCCCGAGTGCCAGTTCAACACTCTAACCACTCCGCCACAATGGTTCTTGCGTTTGTGCCCTGCCTGTAGGATTTCTGGTTCACTGTTGCTGAAGACAGGGCACTGGACTGGTCCGATCCTGAGGGTGGTGAGAAGGCCCTTTTCTCAAGTGTTAGACCCAAGCAGACCAAATTTCTCTATTATTTATTTTTATTTTATTTATCATTACATTCGTATCCTGCTTCCCCCCCCCTCAAGGAATGTAACACCACTGCTAGATCAGAGCCCAGGGCCAGCTAGATGGGGGCCTACTTCTCACGGGGGCCAGCAAGACACCCCTGGGAAGTCCACAAACAGCACAGGAAGCCACGGCCCTCTCCTGCTGTTTTCCCCCAGCCACTCCCACTCAACGCTTTCATCCACAAGTCCGTTAATTGGCTGTATCGACTTTCACGTTTGTCGCAGAACTGAGATCCGAGCACGACACAAAGAGTGTTTCCTCTCCTGCTTTTCTGCTGCATCGCCTCTATGTGGCACTGTGGTATAGCGGAACAGCACAAACATGCACAAAAGCAGTTCCTTTCGATTTTACAAATAAATACTGCACTCTTTAGACACAGGAGCAAAACTGGATGGTTGTGACATCGTCTAAAGAACCCATAAAGAACCGTGAGCAGGGAATGACAAGCACACGATAAATACCTTGTGTAGAAAATCCCTTAAAGACAGACTGTCTCTAAACATGGCCGTTCAATCCAATGATTGCAGTCAATGGCTTCCAACAGACCTCTCCCTGTCCTTTTTCATGCATTCATCTAACCCAAACTTCCCCTTCCTGGTGGCTTCCAGATGTGCCCCTGACTACTGGCACCCTCCAGATGTGTTGGACTACAATTCCCATTATCCTCAATGGTCATGCTGGCTGGGGGGTGATGGAAGTTGTAGTCTGACCAATCTGAAGCACCCTTTATCCTTTGCTCATACGGAAGGTGCTCTGCCCCCGGATCATGTCAGCAACTGCCCCCCTCCACCATCCAAACCTGATGGGCAGAACATGACATTAAAGCAGCCCCTTTTTCGGGCATATCAAACACCTCTGTTGCCCTGTTTTGGGCTTGGCTGCAGAGAATCAGGGGGCACCGACCCTAACTTCCTTGGGGGGAGGGGTGTGGGGGTGTGCACCTTCCCTTCTCTCCTCCAGATCTTCTTCCCATATGACACTGTCTTATAACTTTCTGCAAGAGGGGGGAGGGGGGAAAGCACGTGCTCTACCCACTGAACCACGCTCCCTTCCTAGGGGACTGGATCAGAGAGAAGATTCAGCCTGGAGGAAAGGAAGAGCCATAAAATATAGATGGTGCCAGTCGTGCCCATAACCAACTCAACTTTCCCATAGATCATGGAGTGGGATTCCCTGGGGGGGAATAGAGTTCAAATGCTCCCAATTCCCTCACACCCTCCCCAGGAGTAGCCTCGCGGACACGGTTGTGCATCCACAGAATGCAGGCCTACTCTGCAGGGCTGTCAAGACAGTGCTGAATAGGCTGCAATTGATTGGTTGATTGATTGATTGATCCTGCTCAACAGCCAAAACAGCCTCCCAGAGAGTGGTTTATGATGATTAATAAGAAGACAATAATCAGACCATTATCTTTTTAATCAATTTTTTATTGTGAGTTTTAACAAAACAACACAAAAACATAACAAACCCCCCAAATTGAAAACATAACAACATACTCTAAAGTCCTCGGTTTCAAATAGTAAGGCAAAAAAGAAGGAAAACAGAATAGGACAGATGGCACACAAACTTCAGTAAAAGCACACCAGATATCCAAATATCAGTCCATTCGCAAGTTACGCCTCTGTATCACTCTTTCAAATGTTGCTAGTGTTGTTAAGTCTTCATTATAGGCGGTGAGCTTTTATCCTTCCAGTATCGTAGTATCAGTCTTTTAGCAGCCAAGAATGTGTGAAAAATCCTTTTACGCTGACCGGTGTTACGTTCCCAAAAGCAGGTAAATAGTTTAAAAGAACACGTGCATCAGTAAATGTGAAAGCACTTTCCAATACAAAGTTTATCCCTATGATAACTTCCTTTGATTACTTATTAGTCATAAGATAATCCTGTGTGTTTCTCCAGGATGTGGGGACTTCTGGCCATGCCGCTGTTCCTGCACATCGGCCGCCTCGTGCGAGCCCTGTGCCCCCCACCCCAGCCGGACAATGTCACTGCCTTCTCAGGCCCTGGGGTGGCCAAACTTCTGCTATCCCAGCAGCCCTGCCTGAACTTCAGCAGTCATGCGGTTGGTCTCCCCAGCAATGCCAGCGTGGGAGGTTACGTGGAGGAACTGGATCTGTCCGATGCTGGGCTCTGCGGCTTGCCGCAGCAGTTCCTGGCTAATGCCACAGGTCTGGAATCGCTCAACCTCCAGGACATCAACCTGATGGCGCTTCCTCCTGGGTTCTTTGAGAAAACGTCCTGGCTGAAGTGGCTGAGGGTGGAGAGGAACCCACTCTGCTCTGTGCCTGTCGGAGACTTTCAGCACTGCCTGGAGGAGCTCACTGTGGCCTGCTCATGTGACGTGGCTGGCAGCGTGGACTTCTATTGCAAGAACTGCACACCAGATACCATGTGCCAGTGCGTCTCCCCCAAAGGCCTCTTCAATGCCACCAACGTCTACGCCGACAGGTGCCATGGCCCGTTGGCAGGCATCTTTGCCCTCGCCGTGGTCCCCTTCGTGGTGTTGCTGCTGATTGTTGGTGTGGCCTACTTCCTGGTCCAGAAGAAGAACGGAGCCACCCTCATCCAGGAGAAGCGTGCCCCGACGGTGCTCATGGGCAGCCGAAGTATATTAGCCACGTGGGCCCACAGGGCGACAGGGCCACGGAAGGCCACGCCGACTACGCAAACATCTTTGTGGAGCAGCCTCTAGAGACAAGAAGGGGGCAGGGCAAGAAGCAGCCAAAGAGTGGGTGAGTGGTCAGCAGGGAGCAACAATCCATAGCGGAGGGGCCTGGGTTCAAATCCTTTGTGTGCAGAAGGTCCTGGGTTCAAATCCCTGGCATCTGTAGTTAAAAGGATCTGGTCATAGAGGCATGGGGTTCTCTGAGGGTGGTTACTGCCAGCAGCTTGGTCTTAGGAGAGGCATTTTGATGGTTTAGAACCAGGGGTGGGGGATGGGGAAACCATCAGTGTGGTGGGGGAAGGAAGCATGCCGGAGAACCGGATTGGGTTCCCTTTCGGTCAGGAAACCATGGTGGGGCCAAGAGGACAGATGAGCAAATGCCTACTTCTGTTGCCTGAGATCTGACTAACTTACCCTTTCACCAGGATGAGGCCATCGTGAGCTCCCTCCCAGTCTCCAGATATGTGACTGAAGTCTCTTTTCAGGATGAGCGGAAGCCCACCACCTCCTGAATTCTGGTTTAAGGAGGAGAATGGTGAACAGCGCAGAGTTGAACTATGGAACTTGCTTCCACAGGATGTACGTAGTGATGGCCACCAACTTGAAAGGCTTTAAAAGGGGGTTGGACAAATTCCTGGAGGAGAAGGCTATCAGTGGCTACTAGTCCTCATGGCTCTGTGCTGCCTCCAGTATCAGAGGCAGTGAGCCTATGTACACCAGTTGCTAGGGAACATGGGCGTGAGGATGCTGTTGTGCTCGTGCCCTGCTTGTGGGTTTCCCGTGGGCAGCTGGTTGGCCAACGTGAGAGCAGAATGCTGGACTAGATGGACCCTGGGTCTGATCCAGCAGGGGTCTTCTGATGTTCTTATTCATTCTGGAATTGGTGCGTGTGCCATTTGCTACATGTTTCAGCAATTTGGCTTCTCTCTGCATCACATTGTTGCTGATGTGCACCTGTGCGTGGATACAGTGCTGCGAAAAGGTGACCTTGATACGACAGCCTGCAATATTGTTTCACAATACTTCCTGGGCTGCATTTTCCAGATGCTCACATTCAATCGTGGAAAACCCCACACCGAAAGGGAATTGACGCAGCCACGCACATGAGCAAACTGCGCATTACAGTGCTCCACACAAAACATGGAAATAGAAGTAAAAGAGACAGAACGGTGGGGGGTTCCTCATGCATCTGTTCCATTTTGGAACTCTGGAATTTGTGAGGAAGAGTTCAGAAGACCCCCTGCCCCCCATCCAAGTCTCTTTTGCAAGCAGTTCTCGGGCAATTTGACATATACTATGACATCCAATATGTTCCTGTAGCTGTGCATTTCAGGGGGAGCCACGGGGAACTATCAGGAGCCATGAGGAAGCTCATAAACCTGCATTACCCAGGTTTCCCAGTTCACATGGGTCACATCTAACGGAGTTCACTGTTGCCTCCCATGAACTGTGTGTGTGTTTTAGAACAGGGGTGGGCATTTGTGACCACAGGCTGTGCCAGCAGGTGGCTTCTGGGAGTTGCAGTTCCAAATATCTGAAGATCTTCCTTCTGCCCACCCCCATTCTAGAACCATGAGCAATGGCTTCTTTTTACTCAGCCTTCTCCCGAGGAACTGATCAGCTTCCAAAGAAGCCGCATTCCCTCCTCAAACACCGTTTGCAAGCATGGCCGATTGATCGACAGATTAGACCAGCGTGGAGTCATTCTCTTCGAGGTGGGCGAGGGCATAAGCAAATCTTTTAAACAGGACGCGGGAACTTCCTTTACAGGGTTCCTCCCCACACGGCCGCCGGTGGCCTGCAGAGTTAAAAACTGAAACGGAAACTGACCTAATGAAATACTGAGTAATGGTAACGAGGGTGCAGATGGAGAAAGACCTGTGTTGCTACAATGGAGATGGGTTGTGGGAATAGGACAGCTGGGCCGGCCTTACCCTGGAGTGATAGGAAGCAGTGGCCATGGGGGCAGAGTTTATTTATTTATTTATTTATTTATTTATTTATAACATTTCATGGCCACCTTTCAAAGCAGAAGCCCTCCCGAGGCAGCTTGCAGCAATAAAATACATCAAAGCGATAAAATCATCAAAGCGATAAAGACATAAATTAGAGGTAAAAGCCAACAATAAAACCAGCAACAAGACAACAGCAGTAACAGCAACAACAGCAGTGATATCAAGAGAAGGCCATGGTAAAAAAAAAAATGTTTTCAAGGCCTTAAAAGCCTGTAATGACGGAGCATATCAGAAGTCCAATGGGAACTTGTTCCACAAGTGTGGGGCCACAGCAGAGAAGGCCCTCTCACATGTGAGCACCCGCCTGACTGCTCTCCCCGGTGGGCAAATGAGAAGGGCCTCTCTTGCTGATCTTAAAGTGCAGGTGAAGGCAGTCCTTTAAGTAACTTGGTCCCAAACCGTTTAACGCTTTGAAGGTCCAAACCAGCACTTTGAATTGGGCTCAGAAACACACTGGTAACCAGTGCAGCTGGAGTTCAAGGACCCGTTCCCCTACATCCAGGCGGAGAGCTCCTAGCGCTACCAATCCAAAGGCATAATGTGGCAATTTCCCTCCTTAAGGGATCCCTCCTGCCCCTGGTAAAAAAAAAAAAGAGGGAAGGTGTGGCAGGAATACACAGGCGATGAATGGAAGAGGGTATCGTCTGGACCTCTCGTAAAATTCCACGTTCGTGGCAGGGCGGTTGCACAATGAAAGAGCCCTCAGGCCTTAGGTTTGACACCCCTGAGTTAGGCCTAAGCCCTCAAGTAGCTTCTCCCATAAGCTAAGCCAGAAGTGATGGAGGCAAGTATCCAAGAAAAGGAAACATGGCTCTTGTATTCCGGTGATCCCATTTGGACTATGCTACAGGCACCATCTGCAGACTGTGCTCCATCGGGATCAGCCCAGGGTTTGTTGCGTCACTTGGCGGTGTCAGAAGTGTGCCCAGCGTCCATCTGAAAGCAGCCCTAAGTGAAGGAGATCAAATTCCAGCTCCCACCAATTCCAGTTCCCATCACAACAGCCCTAAGTGAAGGAGATCGAATTCCAGCTCCCATCACAACAGCCTCTAGTACCGCTGCTGCTGTTGGATTGCAAGTCCTATCATTCCTCACCGTTGGCTGTGCTGGCTCAGGCTGATGGGAGTTATAGTACAACAGCAACTTGACGGTCACATGTACCCCACCTCTGCTCTACTGGAGTGTAGCAACAGGCACATCGAGCTCAATTTTGCTCCGCTTTTCATTTTTTCACTGCCAGGTTTGTTCCGTCTCATTTCCGTGTTGAATTGCTAATTTTTATTTTTTTTCGCCTGTCCAGAAATTTGTGTGACTTTTTCCTGAGCATTTCTCAAAATATACACATATTTGTATGCTTTCTTTTCTGCTTCAAATGTGCGCATTGTGATTTTAAATTTTTTTTTAGCTGGTGCAGAAATGTGTGTGTTTTTTCCTGCACATCTCTCAAAATATACACATATTTGTATGCTTTTTCTTCTTCAAATGTGCACATTTGGGGGCTCACTTTTTCAAAACTGTGCATTATTTGCAAGCATTTATTTCCTGTCAAGTGAAGCACTTTGGTGTGCATTTCCTGAAAGCTACACATTTTTTGTTTCAAAAGTACACATTGTTTGTATGTGCTTTTTCAAACATACTCATTTTTAAAAAGCTTTCTTTTCGTTGTGAGAAAGTACACTTTTCGACATCTAGCTGCGTCCTGGGGTTTGTGTTTAGGTTGAAGGATGTGCAAATTTGGTACATTTGCCTTGAAATGGGGACTGAACAAATATCTCACCCACCTTACTCCATGGTCTCCATTTTTCACCCAGCCTCAATTCCATTCCTGTCTCGTTTGTTAAGTGTTGGTTTATTTACTTATTTTGAGCAGGGGTGGACTACATGATCTCTGAAGAACCGTCCCTTTCTGTGATTCTGTATTTTATAGCCCACAATGCTGCTGAAGCGTGGCACTGAAGGCAGCTAAGAATAAAATCTGGATTAAAAACAAAATCTGAAGTAAAACACAAGCCTGAAAACAAATAAATGCCAAAACTCCCATTAAAAACACAACCGTAGCGTGCGCGATGTCAGAATGACTGCTCGCCAAATCTCTGGACTGCTGAGACAAGATCATGTGGGTGGCCTGTGCAAATGTCAAAGGTTCACTACCAGAGCACCGTTCTTATGACTGCCCATTTTCAGCTGAGTTGCTTAGCCAATTTCTGTTGGGGCAATCTCTCTTTCTGGTTTGAGCTGACAGCCAGGAAAAGAAATGAGGGAAATTCCCTGGGGGCTTGGTCTTTTTAAATCCATTTTTATTTTGAGTTTCAACAAAACAAAACAAACAAAAACATAACAAAACCAAAAAAGTAAAAATATAACGACATACTCTAAAGTCCTCAATTTCAAATAATACAACATTCTAGGGAGAAAAAAAAGGGGGGAAAGAATAGGATAGGTTACACATGTTGTTGTTGTTGTTCAGTCGTTCAGTCGTGTCCGACTCTTCGTGACCCCATGGACCATAGCACGCCAGGCCTTCCTGTCCTGCGCTCTCTCCCGGAGCGTGCTCAAGTTCATATTCATTGCATCCGTGATGCTATCCAGCCATCTCATCCTCTGCCGTCCCCTTCTCCTTTTGCCTTCAGTCTTTCCCAGCATCAGGGTATTTTCCAGGGAGTTTTCTCTTCGCATTAGGTGGCCAAAATATTTGAGCTTCAGCTTCAGTATCTGTCCTTCCAATGAGCAGTCAGGGTTGATTTCCTTTAGGATGGACTGATTTGACCTCCTTGCAGTCCAGGGGACGCGTAAGAGTCTTCTCCAGCACCACAGTTCGAAAGCATCAATTCTTCGGCGCTCAGCCTTCCTTATAGTCCAGCTCTCACAGCCATACATTACTACTGGGAAAACCATAGCTTTGATTAGACGGACCTTTGTCGGCAAGGTGATGTCTCTGCTTCTTACTATGCTGTCTAGGTTGGCCATAGCTTTCCTCCCAAGGAGCAAGCGTCTTTTAATTTCATGGCTACAGTCACCGTCTGCGGTGATCTTGGAGCCCAAGAAAGTAAAATCTGTCACTGCTTCCATTTCTTCCCCTTCTATATGCCAGGAAGTGATGGGGCCAGATGCCATGATCTTAGTTTTTTTAATGTTGAGTTTCAAACCAGCTTTTGCACTCTCCACTTTCACCCTCAACAAGAGGCTCTTTAGATCCTCTTCGCTTTCTGCCATTAGGGTGGTATCGTCTGCATATCTGAGGTTGTTGATAATTCTCCCGGCAATCTTAATTCCGACCTGTGATTCATCCAACCCGGCATTTCTCATGATGTACTCTGCATATAAGTTAAATAAGCAGGGTGACAATATGCAGCCTTGTCGTACTCCTTTCCCAATTTTGAACCACTCGGTTGTTCCATGTCTGGTTCTTACTGTTGCTTCTTGACCCTGGTACAGGTTTCTCAGGAGACAGGTAAGGTGGTCTGGTACTCCCATCACTTTAAGAATTTGCCACAGTTTGTTGTGATCCACACAATCAAAGCCTTTAGCGTAGTCAATGAAGCAGAAATAGACATTTTTCTGGAATTCTCTTGCTTTCTCCATGATGCAGCGAATGTTGGCGATTTGATCTCTAGTTCCTCTGCCTCTTCGAAACCCAGCTTGTACTTCCGGTAGTTCTCGGTTCGCATACTGCTGAAGCCTAGCTTGTAGGATTTTGAGCATCACCTTGCTGGCATGTGAAATGAGCGCAATTGTGCGGTAGTTTGAACACTCTTTGGCGTTGCCCTTCTTTGGAATTGGAATGTAAACTGACCTTTTCCAGTCTTGTGGCCACTGTTGAGTGTTCCAGATTTGTTGGCATATTGAATGCAGCACTTTAACAGCATCATCTTTTAGGATTTTAAATAGCTCGGCTGGAATACTGTCATCTCCGCTAGCTTTGTTGTTACTAATGCTTCCTAAGGCCCACTTGACTTCACTCTCGAGGATGTCCGGCTCAAGTTCAGTGACCGCACTATCATGGCTATCAGGGACATTCAGATCTTTCCTGTATAGTTCTTCTGTGTATTCTTTCCACCTCTTCTTAATCTCATCTGCTTCTGTTAGGTCCCTGCCTTCTTTGTCCTTTATCATGCCTGTCTTTGCACAAAACGTTCCCTTGAGATCTCCGGTTTTCTTGAAGAGATCTCTAGTCTTTCCCATTCTGTTGTTTTCCTCGATTTCTTTGCATTGTTCATTTAAGAAGGCCTTCTTGTCTCTCCTTGCTGTTCTCTAGAACTCTGCATTCAGTTGGATATATCTTCCCCTTTCTCCCTTGCTTTTCGCTTCCCTTCTTTCGTGAGCTACTTGTAAAGCCTCATCAGACAGCCACTTGGCTTTCTTGCATTTCTTCTGCTTTGGGATGGATTGAGTTGCTGCCTCCTGAACAATGTTACGGACCTCCGTCCATAGTTCCTCAGGCACTCTGTCTATCAGGTCTAATCCCTGAAATCTATTCCTCACCTCCACTGTATATTCATCAGGGATATGATTTAGGTCATACCTGAACGGTTTAGTGGTTTTCCCGACGTTCTTCAATTTAAGCCGAAATTTTGCAAGAAGCAGCTCATGATCTGAGCCACAGTCAGCTCCAGGTCTTGTTTTTACTGACTGTATGGAGCTTCTCCATCTTTGGCTGCAAAGGACATAATCAATCTGATTTCGATATTGACCATCTGGTGACGTCCATGTGTAGAGTCGCCTCTTGTGCTGTTGGAAAAGAGTGTTTGCTATGATCAGCATGTTCTCTTGGCAAAACTCTATTAGCTTTTGTCCTGCTTCATTTTGTACACCAAGGCCATGCCTGCCTGTTATCCCGGTGATTTCTTGACTTCCTACTTTAGCATTCCAATCCCCTATGATGAAGAGGACATCTTTTTTTGGTGTTAGTTCTAGAAGGTGTTGTAGGTCTTCATAGAACCGATCAACCTCAGCTTCTTCGGCCTCAGTGGTTGGGGCACAGACTTGAATTACTGTGATGTTGAATGGTTTGCCTTGGATTCGTACTGAGATCATTCTGTCGTTTTTGAGATTGTACCCCAGTACTGCTTTTCCCACCCTTTTGTTGACTATGAGTGCTACTCCATTTCTTCTAAGGGATTCTTGCCCACAATAGTAGATATGATGGTCACCTGAATTAAATTCGCCCATGCCTGTCCATTTTAGTTCGCTGATTCCCAAGATGTCGATGTTCAATCTTGCCATCTCATGTTTGACCACCTCCAGCTTACCTTGATTCATTGATCTGACATTCCAGGTTCCTAAACAATATTGTTCTTTACAGCATTGGATTTTCTTTTCACCACCGGACACATCCACAGCTGAGTGTCCTTTCGGGTTTGGCCCAGCCGCTTCACTCTTTCTGGCGCTACTTGGAAATACCCTCTGCTCTTCCCCAGTAGCGTATTGGACACCTTCCGACCTGAGGGGCTCATCTTCCGGCGTCATATCTTTTAGCCTTGTGATACGTTCCATGGGGTTTTCTTGGCAAGAATACTGGAGTGGGTTGCCATTTCCTTCTCCAGTGGACCACATTTTGTCAGAACTCTCTGCCATGACCTGTCCGTCTTGGGTGGCCCTGCACGGCATAGCTTATGGCTTCACTGAGTTACGCAAGCCCCTTCGCCACAACAAGGCAGTGATCCATGAAGGGGAGGTTACACATAAACTTCAGTAAAAGCAGGCCAGATATCCAAATATAAGTCCATTCACAAATGACACCTCTATACCACTCTTTCAAATGTTGCTGGCATTGTGAAGTCTTCAATGAATTGCATCATAGGCGGTGAGCTTTTATCCTTCCAGTATCGTAGTATCAGTCTTTTAGCAGCCAAGAGGGCGTGAAAAATCCATTTATGCTGACCATGTGTTACATTCCAAGAAGCAGGTAAGTAATTTAAGAGAACATGTACATCAGTAAATTTTAAAGAGCTTTCCAATGCAAAGTTTATCTGCATGATAACTTCCTCCCAAAATGAGGCACTATTGGGCATTTCCAAAACATGTGAATAAAAGAGGCGTTTAACTGCATTACACCTCCAACAATTAGCCGAGTTTGACAAACCTTTGTTAAGGAGACGTTACGGCGTCCAATAACCCCAAAACAAAAGTTTTTGCTGAATAAGACATAGCCGGATATCAGATATAGATGCTAAAACAGCAGACCATTGATTAGGCAAAATAGGATATTTCAATTCCCTGTTCCATATGTATCATATTTATTCACTGATAATAAATATTTATAAACATGAATAGTGGGTCGATGTGTCTGATCAGTGTCAATAAGTGTTTCCAATAGCAAAGGAGACTCAGAGGCAGTAAAAGCAGCAGGACCGAATATGATACCAACAAATGGTTCAGTTGCAAGTACTGCCAGTCCGCTGTAGCAGGGAAACCAAATTTATCTTGCAAAAGTGAAAATGGCAAAAACTCATCATCAGCACCCAATAATTGATCCAGGGTGAATCCTGGGGGCTTGTTCCCAGCAACCCCTTATGGGCAGAATTGCCCCCATTTCCATACACCTGGAATGGGCACAACAGATCCGAGCACTTAACTCCATGTTTACCACCTAACAGCAGATTAAGTACTTCTAAACAAAGCATACACCTGGGATTGGTTTGTGAGTTACAATCCAGGTTTTGTCCTAACAAGAATTAGTATAGGAAAATCTTTTTTGATCCATGTTTTATTTTTATTACAAATATGCTTATAAAACAACTTTAAAATATACAGTATGTATATAAAAATATAAAAACATTTTCATGGTTAAACAGAGCTTTGATAAAGATTCTTAAATCTAATAGCTTAAAAAGAGAATAGAATTTCTTAGCCATTTCTTGTTCTCAGACTTCTAGTCTTAACACTTTAAGGGCGCAAACATGTGGCCACTAGTCAGCAGATAGGAGTTTTCAGTTTTTGGGAACCAACCTTGGAGCCTGTGCTCTGAGGTCAGTTCCCAGAAAACCGCCTCCCCGCCCCCTCATAAGAGGGGCAGTTTGTCCCGGGCTCCGGGCTCGTAAGAGCAGCATGGAGCAGTGGAAAAGGGGGCATTCCCAGGGGTGGGGAGGGGCGGGGACAGTGGAAGCGTCGTTAGGATGCTTCCTATGTGCTATCCGTCTCCCCCGCTTCTGCTCCGAAGCACTGCAGCTAGACAGGCAAAATTGGCTGTCTAGCCGCTAATGTGGGGCTCCCAGAGCGCAGAGGAGAAGACCCCCTCCTCGCTCTACCTTCCCTGCATTGGATAGGCGGTCGCCTCTGAGGTAGGAGGCAGCTGCCTATCCCCATAGATTGTGCCCTACAAAAGCAAGATCTCATTTCTAAGTACCAAGTTCCCTATTCAATACTGAATACACTATTCAGCTGACAAGTGCACAGGTGGGGTGGTGCGCTTCTAAGAAGAAGCTCTTGCATTCTAAAATCAGCACATATTTATATCCTTTTTGTGTAGCAATGATCTCATAGCTAATATGATCAGCTCTCCCATAAATTAGGGCTTACAGTCCTAACTATTTATTTATTATTAAACACTCTTAAAACATTGGAACATACATAAAATGCTTACAGGTACACCTTTCAGGACAGATAAGATCACTTTTGATTTATACCTTTGAGAAGATAACTCTTCACCCCAAATTTGCCAATTAAACTGAAGCACCTACATTTTTCTAGACATCTACATATCCAGCTTTTTGATATGTACACTTCACACAATATTTTTTGCTCATTAATTGATAAGCAAAAACTTTTAAGTACTCTTTCAACCTGGAATTATACAGTCCTGCACCTGTTCAGTACTCCAATAAACATTTGGCCCAAGTGAGAGGCTTTTAAATCGGCATTTTCTCTTTGGATAGCATTATTTTGGCCATTATTTTGATGCCAGTTACCCAGAATTCATTCTAAACCTGCTTGTATCTCTGTGTCTTCTCTTCAATACAATTTTGTACAATACGTCTTACTTATTTATATATTTTCAGCTTTGTAATAATCTGTCATTAATATTTAGCATTTGCATTTCATCATAAGACATCTTGCATTGTTTTAATACAGCAGTCTTTCAGGAGTGTTCCCAGCATGTCCAATAAAGCAAAGTTGTAGATTTCCTAAAATCTATGACAGTTTCAGCAGGGCTGGTGCAATGGGCCTGTTTCCCATCTCATCAAAATGAGGGTGGGTTTTGAGTTCGAGTCTCCCAGCTCATATTGGCCTGCAGGAATTCATGTTTATCGTGGAATCCCTTCTGCACAGACCACAAGCACGCACAAAAGAAGCACATGCAGGAGGAAATGAGGCTTTTGCAACTAGCAGAACTAAGGAGATGCTTCGCAGGAGTAAGGTGGTGCATGGGGGCTTTCGGGTGGGCCTGAGTTCAACACAAAATCCATACATGTACAACATTTTAATTTTAAGGAGAACAAAAAGTGACAGAAAGGAAACTAAACAACTGGGGTGTGGGGTTGGAAGGATAGCCACCTCCCTGAAGACCCCCAAAGGGGGTCCCAAAAATAACACCAGTGGGAAACATTGCAGAATATTCCAGAGCAACCATTTCATTGCGCACCAGCTCGATGGCTTTTTAGCAGACAAGCCAGCATATAAATGTTAATGCTTGGTAATCATAAACCACATTTTTATTTTTTGGTCTGCAGTTGGCCACCTAGCAGCCCCCAAGGCCCATCTACGCCAACACTCAGGACCTGTATTACAACTACAGGGGACCAGCCGGGCCCACCCCAGACACAAAGGATGAAGACCTGTACATCATCCCGGATAAATGACCCCCTGCAACACCAATGCTCCTGCTCCTGTCCCAGCCAGTGCTCACTGTGCTGGAAGCGTGTTTTGTGCTGATTTGTGGCTTTCGGGTGGGGGGGGGCATGAAGAACTTGGAGGCTCCCCTGCCCCCTGTTCTTATGTCTTGCTAGAACTGTGATCTCCATCATGGAGGGGAGGTTTCACCCCTCCATCTCTTTCTTAATTTTATTGCAACTGAAGCATTAAATAATTTGGGGGGGGGTAAGATTGACCCCCGACCCCCCTGAAGCTGCAATATAAGCCAGCCACTGGCAGCGATGAGAAGAGTCCCCGTGTTTGGTCTGCAGGGGGCAGCGTTTCTCTCCTTTGAGGGCTGTCACTGAGGGAGGGGGGTGCATGAGAGAGAGAGTGGCTGCATTACAGACTTACGAGGTGATCCCACCTTCACCCAATCTGGTACCCTCCAGATGTGTTGGACTACAAATCCCATCAACCTCAGCCATGATGGCTGGGGATGATTGGAGTTGCAGTCTGACACTGTGGGACAGCCATCATGCAACCTGGTGCCCTCCAGATGTCTTCGGCTGAGAGTCCCATCTCCCTCAGCCACACTGGCTGGGGATGGTGGGACTTGCAGTCCAACACTGCAGGACAGCCCTTGCCCAACCTGCAAGTCCCTTCATCCTTGGTCAAGAGGATGGTGCCCTCCAGACATATTGGATTACAAGTCCCATTGCGCTCAGCCTGCAATGGCCATGCTGGCGATGGGAGTTGCCGTCGAGCACAGCCATCACCCAGCCTGGTACCCTCCAGATAGGTTGGACTACAAGTCCCGTCATCCTCAGCCAGCAGTGGCCACGCTGATGATGGAAGTTGCTGTCCATCATGGCCGGAGGGTGCCAGGTTGGGGAAAGCTGCTGCATCTATGTGTTTTTATTCAGAACCAAGTCCCAGTCTGTTCAGTGGGGCTTACTCCCAGGTCATAATACATGTCATTAAAACCTGACGCTGTTTTTACTACCTCCCAACACTGTGCGTCAAGAACAGGAGCAGGCTTGTCATGGAGTCTGAATAAGTCCCGCTCCCCCCACAGTTATTCCATGTTGCTGGGGGGTCCGAGTTGACCTGCATTTACACTGCAACAGCCCTCCCCATCTTCCACTTACTTGAAAGCTCAACGGGGCAAGATTGCTGTTTTGGGTCTAGCAAAGGCAACCTTATGACCTCCGAGTGTTTTGGACTACAACTCCCATCAGCTCCAGCCACGTGGCCGAGGCATAAGGGATAAATGGATGTTGTAGTCCAAAACATCCAGAGAGACACCAAGTTGCCTGTGCCTGTTTGGAGTTAAAGACAGAAAAAAACAACCCTACAACAGACCTCAGGATCTGGCGTGCGCATGGCATGTCGCTCTTGCACTGGCTTCGCATCCCTGCGTGCACACAAAGTCTCATGGGCACTAGGGAAGATGCGCCTGCCTGTCTGCCCAGAAACGTCGCTTCTTAAAGGAGGCGAGCTTTGAAGCAGGACAACCCTCACAATCCAAAAGGCCAAGACTGGGGCAGAGGGCAGTAAACAGAGGCTGTCATTGGCTCATGGGGACAGTGAAGTGGGGACGTGGCTTAACAGCCCTTCCTTATCTCCCAGGCACATCAAAGTGTCAATCTGTGAGAAAGGAGAGAAATCTTTCCGAACTACAATTCCCACAAGCCTTGGGGTGGGTGGGGGTGGTGACTGGTGACCAAACATGCCTGTGATCAAGATTTTTCTAATTTCACATTTCTATGCGGCCCGTTCACCGAAGTCCTCTGTACCCAGCATTCCCCAACAGTCTCCCACCCACATAGTAGCCAGGCCCAATCCAGCTTTGCAGCCAAGATCGGGGGTGTTCAGGGTGTCCTCGCATTCAGACTAGGACAGAGTAGCAGTGGTGTTGTGGTGCCGGGTCTCACAGGGTCGAAGCCCCAGGACATTTTTATCAGCAGGGATGCCTGCCACCTCCCTCTGACCCCCCAGTTCCCCCTGAGTTGAACTGGATTCCTCACAGTCGGGGGGGTGGGGGGGATTTCCCAGCAACAACATATGGTTCCCTGTCGTGCAAATTATTTGGGGGTGGCTTGGTCCGAGACCCATTCACTTCACCAAAGAGTTGCTACCGGCAGAGATGAAAATGGCTGGAACTGGTTTGTTGATCTGGATCTGCACAGCTGCCTGCATGTTTGGGCTCTCCTTGGGGGCGTGGCTACAGGGCGGCCCTGATGACCACCCAATGTTTTCCCCCGGCACGATGCTTCCGGTTGGCCAGGCTGAAAAACACACCAGGCTCTCCAGACCTAATCACCCACCCGCCCAAGTCTTAAACCAGCCCGCCCCGTTAGAAAAAGGGGCAAGGTGGGAAGGAGCACCCGTGGGCCCTTCACCCCGGGGTGGAGCTTCCAACCTGGCACCCTTTATGACTGGGGAGCACCCATGAGCATTGAAGAGAAGGTGGAAGGGTGCAGCCGGCATGAGCTGAGCTTTGAACTCCCAGCAGCCGAGAATGTACTCTAGTCACCGGGTGCAATCACCCGCCTGTTTATATAGCACTTTTGGATTGTTCTAGCTGCCTTGCCTACATTCCCTCTTTAATTAATTGATTTATTTCTCAAATTCATCCACTCATGCACCTTCAACAGCATTCCCAGGGTGGCTAACAAGCCTTACGGCAGCCGTGTAAAGTAGGCCAGGCTTCTTATCCCCACATTGCAAATCGAGGCACATAGAATGAGATTCGGGGTATGGCCTAGATATTCCTTGCCTTTCCATCACACATCATATTCTGCTGCAAAAGCCCCCTCCCCACCTTTGTTGCACAAAATGCTAGTGTCGCCCCCTGGAGGCTAGTCCAATTTGCCCCAAAGAGGAGAGTCAACTTCAGGCTGGGTCCAACTTGATTTTATTGTTTGCAAACAGTTCCACAAAGGAGCTCACGCTCAAAAGCAGAGTCGACCCCAGGCTAACCCCGCGCTAGAGTTTTATCGCTTAGCTTGCATTCCTCAGCCAGCGTGTTACTTTTGATGGGTTGCCAGCGGTTTGCTTGGCAACCTTATCTTAGGGTTACTGTCTGCTCATTTCAGGTATGCGCAGCTCTTTATAATGCTACGCCTGCTTAAGGCACATACAATGGCATCAGGTTACAATTCTTTACCACACCTTGAAGCGGCTGATGTCTTGCAAGGGACCCGGGCTAACGGCTCAGCTTCTGCAAAGCTTATCCCAGTTTGCAGAAATGTCACATGTTACTTTTGGAACTCTCCCCAGAGGCTCAAAGCTGCTTGCTGTCCGGCTCCTGGGTCGCCCGGAAGTGGTGTGTGAGAAGGGTTGTGCCAGAAACCGGAACCCAGTGAGGCTTTGTTGATGACAGCATCCTGGATCTGGGCCGATGTGTGCAGACAGACACACTTGCTCCCCTGGGCATCAGTGATATGATTCTGGTCTTGACCCCAGAAGCAACGGCCGCCTTTGCTTTCCCCTCTGGTGGGTTGTGCCACAGCGCCTGTTCTGGCTTGACCAGAAATGCTGGGTTGAACGAAGGCAGGGCAGGGGGGCTGCCCCCATGGCAGCTAAGCTTGGGAAGGCGGGGTGGAGGAGCACGTACTTGCTGCGCCCCGAAGCACGCCCAACGCTCCCCCCAAATCCCTCCCCCAAGGGAAACGACACACCACGGTTCCAAGAGCTGGGAGGTGTGTAACAAACAGAGTGCCCTGAGAATGAGGAAGTCCCTCATTCAAATCTCGCTCCTGCCATCCCCCCTTAGCCAAATTTCATCTCTTCTACTCTCCCTTTCCCCTCCTTTCTTTTTCCCTCCCTCCCTTTCTTCCTTCTTCCCTTCTTTTTTCTTCCCTCCCTTTCTTCCAACTTCCTCTTTCCTTTCTTCCTTCCCTCCTTCCTTCCCTCTTTCTCTTTCTTCTCGTTCTTCCTTCTCTATTCCCTCTCTCCCTCCCTCCTCCCTTCCCTCCCTTTTTTCCTTCTTCCCCTTTTTCCTTCTTCCCTCCCTTTCTTCTAACTTCCCTCCCTCCCTCCTTCCTTCCTTCCTTCCTTCCTTCCTTCCTTCCTTCCTTCCTTCCTTCCCTCTTTCTCTTTCTTCCTTCTTCTCTCTTCTCCCTCCCCCTTCCCTCCCTTCTTCTCTTCTTTCTTTTCCTTCCTCCTTCCCTTTTTCCCTTATTCCCTCCCTTTCTTCTTCTTTCTCTCCCTTTTTCCTTCCCTTCTCTCTCAGCTTACTCCAGGGATAATGATATTGATCTACCTTACTGGGTTGTTGTAAAAGCCATGAACTTGCAAGGTGGCCCTGGGCAAACAGCCTCAAACACACACACAGCCTCAATCTGCCACACAAGCATAATAATACTGTCCTACTTTACTGGGTAATTAATAATGTAATGATATCAAAGGCAAAACTGAAGCACTTTGGCCACATAATCAGGAGACAGGACACCCTGGAGAAGGTGCTGGTGCCAGGGACAGTGGAAGGCCAAAGGAAGAGGGGCCAACCAAGGGCAAGGTGGATGGATGACATTATGGAAGTGACGGACTCGACCTTGGGGAGCTGGGGGTGGCGACGGCCGACACGAAGCTCTGGCGTGGGCTGGTCCGTGAAGTCACGAGGAGTCGGAAGTGACTGACCGAATAAACAACAAAACTTTACTGGGCCACTGTGAGGACTGCAACAAGTTTATGTAGCTGCAGCAGTGAGCACACAGAATTTGGAGCGCCAGTGTGGTATATCGGTTAGAGTGGAGCTCTGGAGGTCCAGGTTTGAGTCCCCACGCAGCCATGAAGCTCACTGGGTGACTTTGGGCCAGTCCCTAACTCTCACCCTAACCTACCTCACAGGATCTTTGTGAGGACAAAACAAAGGAGGACCACGGAAGCCACCTTGGGCTCCTTGGAGGAAGAAAGGCAGGATATAAATGTAATAATAAGTAAATAAAATACTCTAAAGTGCTATATAAATGCTTATTACAAATATATATATATATATATATATATATATAGTGTTTCATTAGCTTTTTCCCACTGGAAGTGTATGCACTTGGCAAAATGAGATGCATAGATAGATAGAATCCACTGTCACTTTTTGGGACCAACCAAAATAAGCACAAAAGGATGATTTTATTTTTTCATTTATTACGCTTATATCCCACCTTTTTTCCTCCTTAAGGAACCCAAGGCAGCTTACATTCTCCTCCTCCTCTCCATTTTATCCTCACAACAACAACCCTGCGAGGTGGGTCGGGCTGAGAGTCTGTGACGGGCCCAAAGTCATGCAGTGAGCTTCCATGGCTGAGTGGGGACTAGAACCCGGATCTCCCGGCTCCCAGTCCACCGCTCTAACCACTACACCACACTGGCCCTTCACACTGTCAAGTTCTCCAGGATTCTTCATCAAGCAAGATCAGGGGTGGGAAGCCATATTCGATCAGGGGGGTGAATTACACCCCCCCCCAAGTGAGTGCCAGATGATGTCAGGGGGCATGGCCCTGCCCATGATGTCAGAGGCAGGGCCCTGCCCCATGAGGTCATGCAGAGCCAAAGATGAGTCAAGTGCAGGCAACTAGGGTTTGCAGGAGCCGGCTGAATCCAGCCCTTGGAAATGCCAGCTGAGCTCTGGGTTGCTCTTCTGTCCATGTGCCCTTTTGAGGGGGAGGGGCTCTTGGGAGGGGCTTTTCCCAAGGCCCTGCAGGCCAGATGGACTGGAATATTGGGTCAACATTGGATTCTGAGCCAAGCTTCCAATCACTGGTATGGATGGTACAAAAAGCACAGGTGAGGGGTGTACAAAAAGGGTACAAAGATGAAGCCAGGTGGATAAATAGATAGACAGATAAATAGATAGCTTGAAAGCACGTAAACAGCAGCATGAATAAGTATGCTGGGCTCTGGATGGAAACTGTCCAATGATTTCAACACTCATAATATATGTAACTAAGGGTGCCATCCTATGCATGTTTAGACAGAAAAAAAGTCTTTTAGGACTTTTTTTCTGTCTAAACACGCATAGGATTGTCAGACCCTTAGGGTGCAATCCTATGCATGTTTAAACAGAAAGAAGTCCTACAGCTATGCTGGCTGGGGCATGCTGGGAGTTGTAGGATATTTTTCCTGTCTAAACATGCATAGGATGGTGCCCTAAGAGAACAACCAAACCCAAGAGAGCGAGAGATCAAAATGCAAAGTGCTTGACAACGCCCAAGAGGTCTCTGCCCCCAAGGAGGTCCCCAACCCAGCAGTGCCAGGAGGGCACCTTGGCTGCAGCTTTATTGCAACTTTATTGCCACTTTACTGCCATGCAGAGACCTGCTTTAGCAGATGTCAGCCAATGACACCCCCCTGGCATCCCTGCCCCATATTAGTCCAAGAGCAGGGCTACCTATTAATTTGCCCATGAGATTTTATTTTATTTGGAAAAAAAGATAAGAAAATCAAGGCAACGAAAAGACGAAGAACAGACATAATAATAAATCAAGATTGCTAAAGGAACAAAGGGATTCACTCATTATAATTCTTAGGACAGAATCCTATGCATTTTTAGACAGAAAAAAGTCCTACAGTTCCCAGCATCCCCCCAGCCTGACTGCAGGGATGCTGGGAGTTGTAGGACTTTTTTCTGTCTAAACATGCATAGGATTCTGCCCTTAATCTATAACCGAGATGTTTATGGACCATCTACAGTAAAACAGGGCTCAATATCTAATGAAAGAATAAAAATACCCTATACAGCATATTAAAGGAGTGTTATTTTGTGTGCATGTGTGTATTAGCCAGAAAAAATATATATATAGGCAACTGTACTTGGCTGGCATGCGATCAAAAGTCTGAAGGGTGTCAATGTAGGAAATCAATGGTGCCATAATATCTTTCTTAAAATGATGATCCCTTACTTGCTGAACTTGCGGGGTAAAGTTGATACAACTTCATGGTCTCCCAAAGTTTATCAACCCACCACCGTTTAGCTGGCTGCTTTGGAGACTTCCAATTTCGCACCATACATGACTTTGCAGCTGTATGCAATTGCTTAAGAAGGTCTCCCATGCGGGAATCCAGGGTCACTAGGTTCAAAACGATGGAGAGGCAGAGCACTAGCTATTAATGGGAATAACAGCACAAGATAAGAAGGTGCCAGCAGTGTGATGTGCTGAGCAACTATTAACCACAGAAGGAGTTGCTGAGTGGGCTAGGTAGACAGGTGGCAGAAGGCTGTGCAAGATAACAGGGAAACCTGGATTGATTTCCCACTCAGGTGGGTAGAATCATTCAGGACCCGATCCTGTGCACACTTAGCTGGGAGGAATCCCCCACCGAATGCAGTGGGATGTAAACACGCGAAGGACTGCACCGATCCCTGCCCAAGTCAAATCAGGACCAGCCCTGCAACACAACATCCAGTCATTGCATTTGTACACCTTTCAGAAATTTAGCAAAGGTGCTGAATTTGACCTCTGGACATTAGAGGTGTGTGTGTGTGTGTGTGTGTTTGTACAGTGAGGGCCAGAAATAGTGGAGCAAGGATAACTGTTTTGGCAGTTGGCCTCTGCACACCACCACATCGAAGTTGAAAGGAGACACCCAGGTGGGAGCGAAGTCAGGACTTCCAGCTGTAATTCAAGGGGTTTGGCAAAAGTGGGGCACTGACCATTCGGGAAGAACAGTCAGTGGCATGCACACACCCCCATCATTGGTGGTTCATAAGTAATGGAACAAACCAATATCATTTCAAACGTAAGGATCGCCGTTAATACCTGGATGAAAATCCTTTGCAGTCAATGACTGCCTGAAGCCTGGAACCCATGGACATGACCCAATGCTGAGTTTCCTCCCTCGCGATGCTTTGCCAGGCCTTGACTGCAGCTGCCTTCAGCTGCTGCTTGTTTGTGGGTCTTTCTGCCTTCAGTCTTGTCTTCAGTAGGTGAAAAGCATGCTCTACTGGGTGGAGATCAGCTGACTGACTTGGCCACGGAAGAACATCCCACTTCTTTGCCTGGAGAAACTCTTGGGTAGCTTTTGCTGTATGTTTTGGGTACCACCTGCAATATGAAGCAGCGTCCTATCAGTTTGGCAGCATTCGGCTGAATCTGAGCAGAAAGGATAGCCCTATGCATTGCAAAATTTGTCCTGCTGCTTTTATCAGTAGTCAGGTCCACAATAAACACCAGTGACCCGGCTCCATTGGCAGCCATACATTGTTGTTGTTATTCAGTCGTTCAGTCGTGTCCGATTCTTCGTGACCCCATGGACCATAGCACACCAGGCCTTCCTGTCCTCCACTCTCTCCCAGAGCGTGCTCAAGTCCATATTCATTGCATCGGTGATGCTATCCAGCCATCTCATCCCCTGCCGTCCCCTTCTCCTTTTGCCTTCAATCTTTCCCAGCATCAGGGTCTTTTCCAGAGAGTTTTCTCTTCACATTATGATGTGGCCAAAATATTTGAGCTTCAGCTTCAGTATCTGTCCTTCCAATGAGCTGTCAGGGTTGATTTCCTTTAGGATGGACTGATTTGACCTCCTTGCAGTCCAGGGGACGCGTAAGAGTCTTCTCCAGCACCACAGTTCGAAAGCATCAATTCTTCGGCGCTCAGCCTTCCTTAGAGTCCAGCTCTCACAGCCATACGTTGCTACTGGGAAAACCATAGCTTTGATTAGACGGACCTTTGTCGGCAAGGTGATGTCTCTGCTTCTTACTATGCTGTCAAGGTTTGCCATAGCTTTCCTCCCAAGAAGCAAGCGTCTTTTTATTTCATGGCTACAGTCACCGTCTGCGGTGATCTTGGCGCCCAAGAAAGTAAAATCTGTCACTGCTTCCATTTCTTCCCCTTCCATATGCCAGGAAGTGATGGGGCCAGATGCCATGATTTACTTTTTTTAATGTTGAGTTTCAAACCAGCTTTTGCACTCTCCACTTTCACCCTCAACAAGAGGCTCTTTAGATCCTCTTCGCTTTCTGCCATTAGGGTGGTATCATCTGCGTATCTGAGGTTGTTGATAATTCTCCCGGCAATCTTAATTCGGACCTGTGATTCATCCAACCCGGCGTTTCTCATGATGTACTCTGCATATTAAATAAGCAGGGAGACAATATACAGCCTTGTCGTACTCCTTTCCCAATTTTGAACCAATCGGTTGTTCCATGTCCGGTTCTTACTGTTGCTTCTTGACCCTCGTACAGGTTTCTCAGGAGACAGGTAAGGTGGTCTGGTACTCCCATCTCTTTCAGAATTTGCCACAGTTTGTTGTGATCCACACAATCAAAGGCTTTAGCGTAGTCAATGAAGCAGAAATATACATTTTTCTGGAATTCTCTTGCTTTCTCCATGATCCAGCGAATGTTGGCAATTTGATCTCTAGTTCCTCTGCCTCTTCAGAACCCAGCTTGTACTTCCGGTAGTTCTTGGTTCACATGCTGCTGAAGCCTAGCTTGTAGGATTTTGAGCATCACCTTGCTGGCATGTGAAATGAGCGCAATTGTGCGGTAGTTTGAACACTCTTTGGCGTTGCCCTTCTTTGGAATTGGAATGTAAACTGACCTTTTCCAGTCTTGTGGCCACTGCTGAGTGTTCCAAATTTGTTGGCATATTGAGTGCAGCACTTCAACAGCATCATCTTTTAGGATCTTAAAGAGCTCAGCTGGAATACTGTCATCTCTGCTAGCTTTGTTGTTAGTAATGCTTCCTAAGGCCCACTTGACTTCACTCTCGAGGATGTCCGGCTCAAGTTCAGTGACCGCACTATCATGGCTATCAGGGACATTCAGATCTTTCCTGGATAGTTCTTCTGTGTATTCTTTCCACCTCTTCTTAATCTCATCTGCTTCTGTTAGGTTCCTGCCTTCTTTGTCCTTTATCATGCCCGTCTTTGCACAAAACGTTCCCTTGAGATCTCCGGTTTTCTTGAAGAGATCTCTAGTCTTTCCCATTCTGTTGTTTTCCTCGATTTCTTTGCATTGTTCATTTAAGAAGGCCTTCTTGTCTCTCCTTGCTGTTCTCTGGAACTCTGCATTCAGTTGGATATATCTTCCCCTTTCTCCCTTGCTTTTCGCTTCCCTTCTTTTGTGAGCTACTTGTAAAGCCTCATCAGACAGCCACTTGGCTTTCTTGCATTTCTTCTGCTTTGGGATGGATTTCGTTGCTGCCTCCTGAACAATGTTACGGACCTCCGTCCATAGTTCCTCAGGCACTCTGTCTATCAGGTCTAATCTCTGAAATCTATTCCTCACCTCCACTGTATATTCATAAGGGATATGATTTAGGTCATACCTGAATGGTTTAGTGGTTTTCCCTACGTTCTGCAATTTAACCTGAAAATTTGTGATAAGAAGCTCATGATCTGAGCCACAGTCAGCTCCAGGTCTTGTTTTGACTGACTGTATAGAGCTTCTCCATCTTTGGCTGCAAAGGACATAATCAATCTGATTTCGATATTGACCATCTGGTGATGTCCATGTGTAGAGTCGCCTCTTGTGCTGTTGGAAAAGAGTGTTTGCTATGATCAGCGTGTTCTCTTGGCAGAACTCTATTAGCCTTTGTCCTGCTTCATTTTGTACACCAAGGCCATGCCTGCCTGTTATCCTGGTGATTTCTTGACTTCCTACTTTAGCATTCCAATCCCCTATGATGAAGAGGACATCTTTTTTTGGTGTTAGTTCTAGAAGGTGTTGTAGGTCTTCATAGAACCGATCAACCTCAGCTTCTTCGGCCTCAGTGGTTGACTTGAATTACTGTGATGTTGAATGGTTTGCCTTGGATTCGTACTGAGATCATTCTGTCGTTTTTGAGATTGTACCCCAGTACTGCTTTTCCCACCCTTTTGTTGACTATGAGTGCTACTCCATTTCTTCTCAGGGATTCTTGCCCACAGTAGTAGATATGATGGTCACCTGAATTATATTCGCCCATGCTTGTCCATTTTAGTTTGCTGATTCCCAAGATGTCGATGTTCAATCTTGCCACCTCATGCTTGACCACCTCCAGCTTACCTTGATTCATTGATCTGACATTCCAGGTTCCTAAACAATATTGTTCTTTACAGCATCGGACTTTCTTTTCACCACCGGACACATCCACAGCTGAGTGTCCTTTCGGCTTTGGCCCAGCCGCTTCACTCTTTCTGGCGCTACTTGGAAATTCCCTCTGCTCTTCCCCAGTAGTATATTGGACACCTTCCAACCTGAGGGGCTCATCTTCTGGCGTCATCTCTTTTAGCCTTGGGATACGTTCCATGGGGTTTTCTTGGCAAGAATACTGGATTGGGTTGCCATTTCCTTCTCCAGTGGACCACATTTTGTCAGAACTCTCCGCCATGACCCGTCCGTCTTGGGTGGCCCTGCACGGCATAGCTTATGGCTTCACTGAGTTATGCAAGCCCTTTCGCCACAACAAGGCAGTGATCCATGCCCAGGCCATAACACTGCCTCCACCATGGTTGACAGATGATGTGGTATGCTTTGGATCATGAGCTGTTCCTTTCCTTCTCCATACTTTTCTCTTCCCATCATTCTGGTACAAGTTAATCTTGGTCTCATCAGTCCAAAGAATCTTATTCCAGAACTGGGCAGGCTTTTTTAGGTGTTTGTTGGCAAAGGCTAATCTGGCCTGTCTGTTCTTAAGCGTTACCAGTGATTTGCACCTTGTTGTGAAGCCTCTGTATTTACATTCATAAAGCCGTCTCTTGACTGTAGAGATGTTTTAATCCCTTACCTGGCTCCGCGCAGGGGCATCCGCGGTGGGGGGAAGGCACTCCATCCCTCCCCCCAGAATCCTCCCTGGCCGGTTCCGCTCCGCGGTGGCTCCGTGGAGCTGCCAGCCGGGGCCATCCGCAGCCGGAGCTCCGGCCACAGCCTGGCTGCTGCGGCCACCATTTGCATCCTTGCAAGCAGCCATGATAGGCTATGTAAGTATTTATGTAGCCTATCACGGCAAAGAGCAGGGACGCAATGGCGGCCGCTACGTCATTTGTGCCCCTGCTCTTTGCCGTGATAGGCTATGTAAGTATTTACGTAGCCTATCACGGTAAAGGCAGCCACGCAAATGGCGTAGTGGCTGCCATTTGCGTGGCTGCCTTTACTGTGATAGGCTATGTAAGTATTTACGTAGCCTATCACGGCTGCAAGGACGGAAATGGCGGCCGCAGCAGCCCAGCTGTGGCCAGCCGGGAGACCAGCCGCCGCTGCCGGAGCCGCCGCCGGAGCCGCCGCCGGAGCCGCCGCCACATCTGCCCCAGGTAAGTTCCGTCATGGGGGGATTTTGTGGGGGGCAGGAGGCTGTTCCGCCACAGATTCCGGGGGGCCGGATTCTAATGAATCCAGCCTCACTGGAATCCGTGGCGGAATTCTCTGACATCCCTACTTGACTGTAGATGTTGACATGACATGCCAGCCTCCGCAAGAGCATTCTTGACCTGGCTAGGTGTTGTTAAAGGGTTCCTCTTCACCATGAGCAGAATTCTCTGGTCATCCGCTTTAGTTGTCTTCTGTGGTCTGCCAGGCCTTTTGCTGTTGCTGAGCTTGCCAGTTAATTTCTTCTTTTTCAGGATGTTCCACACTATTGTGTTGGCCACTCCCACTGTTTCTGCTATCTCTCTGATGGGTTTATTTTGTTTCCTCGGCCTAATGAAGGCCTCCTTCATTCGCATGGACACCTCTTTGGCCCTCATGTTGGGGGTAGGGATGTCAGAGAATTCCGCCACGGATCTCGGTGAGGCCGAATGCCAGTGCATTCGACCCCCCAAACTCCATGGTGGAATGGCCTGCCCCCCCGCCTCCCCACGGATCCCCCCCGGGACTTATCTGGGGCGGATCTTCCGGGCGGCGGCGGTTCTGGCAGCAGCTTCGGCTTCGGCGGCGGCTGGTCTTCCGACCGGCTGCCGCCGCCGCCATTTCCAGTTTTGGTTAAAAAAAAAAAGACGTGATAGGCTATGTAAAGATTTACGTAGCCTATCATGGCTGGGTGGGTTTAAAAAACAACAACCCGTGTACGCAAATGGCGGCAGCTATGGCTGCTACCATTTGCGTTCCTTATTTTTGGCTGTCTTAATCTTCGTAAAAATTTACGTAGACTATGACGGCGAAAATAAAAGGGAACGCAAATAGTGTAGTGGGTGCTATTTGCGTCCCCTTTTCATTCGCTGTTTTAGCCTACGTAAAGATTTACGTAGGCTAAAATGGTGAATCAAAAAGATTTATGTAGGCTAAAACGGTGAATCAAAAAGGGACGCAAATAGCGCCTGCTACACTATTTGCATTCCCATTTATTTTCACCGTCATAGTCTACGTAAACATTCACGTAGATTAAGACAGCCAAAAATAAGGAACGCAAATGGTGGCGGCCATAGCCACCGTCATTTGTGTACGCGGGATTTTTTTTTTCCCCCCAGAGCCCTCCGCAGCCAGAAATCCGGCTGCGGACGGCTCTGGCCTGGTTGGGCCTGGCTGGCTGCTCCGCGGAGCTGCCGCGAAGCACAGCCAGCTGTTCGAGGATTCCAGGGGGGAGGAATGGAGCACCTCCCCCCCCGTCGAGGATTCTGGGGGGAGGGACAGAACGCCTCCCCCCCCCATCAACATAATCCGCGAAAGGTAAGTCACGTTTGTTGCACAAAACGCTAGTTTCGCCCCCTGGAGGCTAGTCCAATTTGCCCCAAAGAGGAGAGTCAACTTCAGGCTGGGTCCAACTCGATTTTATTGTTTGCAAACAGTTCGACAAAGCAGCTCACGCTCAAAAGCAGAGTCGACCCTGGGCGACCCCCGCGCTACAGTTTTATCACTTAGCTTGCATTCCTCAGCCAGCGTGTCACTTTGATTGGTTGCCAGAGGTTTGCTTAGCAACCTTATCTCAGGGTTACTGTCTGCTCATTCCAGGCATGTGCAGCTCTTACAGTACCACGTGCTGCTTAAGGCACATGCAATGGCTTTTAGGTTACATTTTTACTACAATTCCCCCCTCAAGATGCTTTCTTCTTATAACACTTAGTCTACTTCAGCCATCGCTAATCTCTGGTAACGTACAAACATTTCCCTGCTGACTACAGATTCTACTGTACGTTTGACTAGGGCTATAATGCAGGGAAGTATGCAGGGCAATAAGCACAAAATTAGCATAACTGAGCAGAATATCATAAATCCAGTCTTCAACCAGCGAAAGTCTGGCAACCACAAAGTCAGCCAGTCAGTACTCCACCCGTTCCAGGTTTGTACTGGGACGTGAGTTATTTTTCTAATTTTGGTTGCAATATCCCTAAGGATATCGCCATTGTCATCAATCTGCAAGCAGCAGTCTGTCCAATTAAACTTCTGACAAAGGCCCCCCTCTGCTGCTAACATGTAATCAAGTCCCATCCGATTTTGGGTGACAGCACTGCGGAGTTGGGTTAGCTGTGTGGCTGCTAAATCTATGGCCCTTGCAGTCTCGTTTGCAAAGATTTCCACTATTGCCTGAAGCCGGATTATGCAGTTAGTGAGGTACGTGGGTTCTCTCCCCACCACGTTGGGTTCCCAAGTGGCAGGCCCATAATACCTTAGTATCCTTTCTGCCGGCCACTCATCATTTCCCCATCTTTGTGTAGCAGACAAGTCTTCCATGCTCAGGGATCTTTTATCTACTCTGTATAGTTGGTGCAGTACTGAGGCCCTTTGAGGCAACAGCGTGAATGGGGGCCTTAATATCCCAGGATAACACACGCCAGTCCAGTTGGCGGGCAACTGGGTGTATGCGTGAGTCCCACAGATCCAATAATGGCCGGTCAAAGCAGGCCAAGACTTGTCTGCTAGGCCATATTTTTGGGGATCCAAATACTGATTATAATATCCCAAATATAGGGTTGAATCTCCACGCGGGCTGAGAGTTCCATTCATATAGCAAGCTCTAGCATTTTGATCTTTTGTCTGGTTTCGAATGCAATAGAACAAGGATTGTGAGCTACTATGAGGGATTGACCACAACACACACTTGTGGCCACCTATCACCCTTGAAACCTCGGGCCGAAGGGTGATGTAATCTGCATATCCTGCACAAAACGTTCTCTTCGAGGTGTGGTTGTTGTGCCATGCACCTCCCTTTACTATATAATTCCTGCAGCTGCTATTTCCTACAAAGTGTGTATGTGTGTCAGACCTGTTTTGCATGAAGCACCATTCTCCTAATTGGGGCCGCACTTCCCATGATGGAGTTTGACTTAAGATAAAATCGTCTTCCCAAGTAACATTTGTTTGTTTATGTATTCTATAATCGGTGTGTACTAATTCAGTCAGGTTCAGAGGATGAGGGATCCATGTGCTTACCTTTCCCTCATTCTCGGCCTGTATGCAGACCCAGCAGTTCGAGAGGTTCAAGTATCTGGCTACAGCTTCGGCTAGAAACAGCATGCTGTTTTCTCCTACAGCTAGATTTAGCCTTAGGATTATTACTAACAGACACAGCTGCTGCATACTTAATCTTTGGTCCTTGTTTTACATAATCTTAATTTCAGTTCTGAAATAGGATAACTATGCCAGTTGTCTTTATCCCGCTGCTTGCAGGCTTCTTCTTCCGAGAGGAGGTCAGCTTCCGGAGTGACCATGCCCTGGGAGCTGGTGTCCTCACCTTGGTTATACCTTTTTATTCTGGAACAGTGAGTCTACCTGTCATTTCCGCTGAGCTTGACAGCTGTATGGGTTACCAACAACACCTGGTATGGTCCCTCCCACCTCTCAGTTAGGGGGCCCTTTTTCCACTTTTGGAGCAGCACCTGGTCCCCTGGCTGGAAGTTGTGAATCGGAGCATCCAGCGGTAGGCTCTGGAATGGTGCAGCAAACCTGTGAAGGGATGACAAAACAGACTGCAAGGCAATAACATGTTCTCCAATTTCAGTTTTCCCCAAATCGACAGTGACTTGTTCCCTCCACCCTGCTGGCAGAACCCTAGGAGGCATTCCAAACATTAATTCAAAAGGTGACAATTTTATCCCTCTACGTGGAGTGCTACGAATGAGAGTTAAAGCCAGTGGGAGTGCCTGGGGCCACTTTAAGTGGGTCTCTATGCAAATTTTTGTTATCATTGTCTTTAATGTCCTATTCATGCGCTCCACCTGACCTGAACTCTGAGGCCTCCATGGGGTATGGAGTCTCCATTTAATGCCTAAAGCTTTAGACACTTCTTGCACTATCTTTCCCACAAAGTGGCTCCCTTGATCCGACTCAATAGACTCAGGCAACAGGAACCGGGGTATCAGTTCCTGGAGCAGGAAGCGTGCCACTGTTGATGCTGTAGCTGTCCTTGTAGGGTAGGCCTCTACCCATCCCGTTAGCTGGTCCACCAGTACCAATAAATATTGGTGTCGGCCTGACCTTGGAAGCTCTGCGAAGTCAATCTGCCAGGCCTGTCCAGGGTAGTGCGCCCACTGTCGTCCTCCCATTGGCGGTGGCGCTCAGGCCCCTTTTGGATTTACCTTCTGGCAGGTGGGGCATCTTGCTGCGACTCGTTGGGCTTCTACATACAATCCCGGTGCCACAACCTGTCGAACTAGTAAGTCTCCCATTGCGGTGCCTCCCATGTGGGTCTTCGCATGAAGTTGTTTTACCACTTCTTCTGCCAGCCATCGGGGTAGCATGACTTTTCCTCCTGGGACTATCCACCACCCTTGGGGATTTTTTGTGGCCTTGTTTTCCTCCGCAGCTTTGTCATCAGCCTGGGTGTATTTTGCTTTATAGTCTTCCAAGTGGAGGGGTATCTCATGGGCTAAGCCTTGAAACACTACTTCTCCTCCCATCTGCGCTGCTTCTTTGGCTGCCATGTTGGCCTTCGCATTTCCCCTTCTCTGGTGCTCATCTGTGGCTCTGCCATGCACTTTTATATGCACCACAGCTACCTCCTTTGGCAGTTGGAGAGCCTCCAGTAGTGCCACAATCTGCGGTCCATTTGCAATCTTCTGTCCAGAGGCTGTGATGAACCCACGTTTTTTCCACAGTAGTCCATGGGCATGTACGGTGGCAAAGGCATAGCGTGAGTCTGTAAATATGTTCACTCTTTTATCCTTCCCCAATTTTAGTGCACGTGTCAAGGCAGTGAGTTCTGCTGCTTGCGCTGACCAACTTGCGGGGAGTTTCTCTTTCCACATAGTTTCAGTCAGTGTTACCACGGCGCATCCTGTATGTCGTGTGCCATCGATTACGTTGCTTGAGCCATCTACAAAGAACTCTTCTTCTGGATTTTCAAACGGGTCATCTGTCAAGTCGGGTCGAATCAAGACTGTTTGAGTTAACACTTCTAGACAATCATGACATGGGGGTCCTGGTTCTGGCAGAAGGGTGGCTGGATTCAGGGCCGTGGTATGCTTATAGGTGAGGCCTGGATTAGATAACAAAAAGATCTCATATCTAGATTGTCTGGAAGGGTTTAAGAACTTTCCTCCCTCTGCTCCAAGGATTTGGGGCACGCCATGTGGGGTGTGTATCTCCATGTTAGCTCCCATGACAATCTTTTGTGCCTCCTCTACAAGGGTAGCAGTGGCCACAACGGCTCTCAGACATGCTGGCCACCCTTTTGCTACAGGGTCCAGGACCTTGGAGTAATAGCCCACAGGCCTTCATGTCGGGCCCACTGGTTGAGTCAAGACTCCCGAGGCAACTCCCTTGTTCTCATGCACGTACAGTCTATAGGGCTTGCGCCCATTTGGAATCATGAGTGCTGGAGGTTGTGAGAGGGCAGTCTTCAATAGTTCAAATGCATGCTGATTTTCTTTGGTCCATTTTCAACTTGCGAGGCCCTCTTTGGTAAGAGACTCATACAGGGGCCTAGCCTTTCCCCCATAATCAGGAATCCACATTCTGCAAAACCCTGTCAGACCCAGAAAGGCTCGTAGCTCCTTTGGGCTTTTAGGAGCTGGCATATTTTGTATAGCTTGAATTCGATCTTTGCTCAGGGCTCTTGTTCCCATTTCAATTTCATAGCCTAAGAAAGTGACCTTTGGTTGGCATATTTGAGCCTTCTCTCGTGATACTTTGTACCCCCTTTCTCCCAAGGTGTTCAGCAAGGACTCTGTTGCTCTCTTCCCCATTTGCATGCTAGGGCTCGCTATCAACAGGTCATCAACATATTGCAACAGCGCCACCTCCTGGTGCTTGTCTCTCCACTGCTCCAAATCCTTCTGCAATGCTAATCCAAAAATGTGGGGGGCTGAAATGAGCCCTTGGGGCAACACAGCCCATAACAATTGAGTTTTATGATAAGTATCTGGGTCTTCCCATTCGAATGCAAATATTTTCTGGCTGTCTTTGTGCAGTGGGATAGAGAAGAAAGCATCTTTTAAATCTAGGACGGAAAACACCCTTGCATTTGCTGGAACTTGGGTCAAAATGGTGTGGGGGTTCGGAACCAGGGGATGATCCAGTAAAACTTTCTTGTTTATGGCTCTCAGGTCTTGCACCAGGCTGTAGGAGGCGCTGTTTGGTTTGAGCAACCCCAATATTGGGGTGTTAAAGGGGGATGAGCCCTCTACTAGCCAGCCATACTTCTTAAACTTTTCAATAAGCGGTTTTAAGCCTGCACGAGTAGCTCTCTTCAAAGGATACTGTTTCATGCACACAGGCAGCTCTCCCTCCTTTAGGGGAATTTTGATTGGTGTACATACTTTGCCCGAGCTGGGGTTCCATCTGCCCATACACACGGGTCGACATTCTCTAAGAGCTCAATCCCCTTGGCCTTTGACACAGTTTCAGTTGCCTGGAGGGCCATCTGGTAATTTGAGCTCTGCTTCACTGGTAGCTGTACTACAATCTGATCCCCACGAAAGAAGATCAGAAGATCTCAGCTTGCAGCTTCGTCAGCAAGTCCCGCCCCAGAAGGGCAACCGGACATGTGGGCGAGACCACAAAGGCATGTTCTAGTCTATTGTCTCCGATCTTTGTGAGGAGGGGCTCACATACAGGCAATCTAGCCTTTCCTCCTTCAATTCCTTCTATTGTCACGTGTCGTCCGCTTTCTTTGGCGAGGGGGGGTTTTGCAGGGATCATGGAAAAGGTGGCTCCAGTATCTACCAGAGCCTCATAGTCTCTGCCACCGACCCTTATCTTTACCATGGGATCTTCCCGAGTACTTACTCGTAGGGTGGTGGCTTTAGATCCCGGTCTCCTTCAGCTACATTCCTCAGAGGAGTCTGCTCTCAATTGGCGCCCCTCCCCCTGGCTCTTCTCTCTCTGCCTTCTCAGCGGGCAGTCCTTCTTCCAGTGTCCCTTCTCTCGGCAATATGCACATTCGTCAAACCTTGGGCGGCCCTTTCCCTTCTTCTGCCCCCCCTCTTGCCTCTGCTGAGGCTCTATGCGTCCTGAGCTGCCACTCAAGGCGGCTGCTAGCATCCCCAGCTGCTTTTCGCCGCGTTTTATCTCCCTTCTTTCTGTTACTTGCTCTCGGTTGCCATACACTTTATATGCAATCTCTACCAACTCGGAGAGTGGCTTGCCCACGGCTCCTTCGGCTTTCTGCAGCTTCTTTCTTATATCTGGTGCTGCTTGCCCTATGAACATTGTATTTACCATGCGCTGGTTTTCTGAAGCTTCAGGATCTAGGTCACTAAACTTCCTAAATGCATCAAACAACCGTCCTAGGAACACAGAGGGATTTTCATCCTTCTCTTGGCGGACTTCATACAACTTTGAAAAGTTAGTCACACGTGGCACAGCTCTCCCCAGTGCCTCCGCTATTATTCCCAAATAGTCCTGACTCCGCTCTCGGTCCCTGGGGTCGTTGGGACGCCACTCAGGGTCTACTTGGGGGCATAATTCATGGGGGTCCCTAGTAGTTCCTGCTACTCGCTCCTCAGCGATCCTATTAGCGGTGCCTTGCACTAGGCGCCTTTCCTCGGACGTTAGTAGGGTTTGCAACATCATCTGCACATCTGCCCATGTGGGACGATGTGTCTGCCCCACAGATCGAAATAAACTTTGCATCTTATCAGGGTCTTCTCTAAAGGAAGGATTCTGATTTTTCCAATTGAACAGATCAGCGGTGCTGAAGGGCACATATACAAATGCGGTCTGCCCCTCCCCTGTCATTACCTCTCGCATTGGGCACTGGTATTTAGGGTGCGGGTTTCGGGTAGCCCTAGGCTCAGCCAGAGGAGAAAAATGTATTGCTAACTGGGATGGATCCCGCAGGGGTCTTGGTGAGCTGGGTTGGGCCACTTGTCTTGGGACTTGGTCAGAAGAGGAGTCGGCAGGGCACGAGGGAGTCACGTTATACTCTCCATCATAGGGTGGTGGTTGAGAGAGACTTTGCGATGTGGACCCGGCTGGCTGGGGTTGAAAGGCTGTGGCCACCGTTAGGGTACTTTCTACTGGAGGTTGAGGCGGAATTGCACGATCACGATCCTGCCCCCTCAAACCTTGCGCCAAGTCTATCTCGTCTTCTCCCTCTAAGATTGGCTTTCCCTTCCCTCCCTTCTTTCTCCGAGGGTCTGCAGCCAGCATTTGTTTGCACATCTCTCCTTTACATTGTTTCACCCAGGAAGGGTTGCTCAAAGTGCAACTCAACCATGAGTCTATATAGGGATACTGATCCCAGTGCCCATCATTTACAACAATAACATGCACTTTTTTAATTGTGGCCTCATTAAAGGAGCCGATATCTGGCCAGTTGACTCCAAATGCTGGCCATTCCAATTGACAGAGTGTAACCAGCTTGCCTTTCGACATCTTAGTGCCATAATTTTCTTTGACTTTGCTAAAGTTCTTTAGCATGCATCCCAAGGGAGTGGCAGAGCTTTCTAAACGGGAGCTACCCGCCCCCATTGTGCCTACCTCTATTTGAAACCATACATGGAGCCTGACAAACCTCCGACACTTACACGGAGTCTAACAAACCTCAGACGTTTACACAGAGTCTGACAAACCTCAGACACTCCGAAGGCAACTCAAACAGAAAGACAGAAGGGAAATCAAGTACTTACTCTGCCCAACACCCTAGTGCCATCTCTTCAGACCCGTTCAGCCTGGTTGACTCAATCAATGGAGTCCACGCCTTTAACCTCCTGGGTGTCCCGACCCCCGTTCTCTGGTGCCGTGGCAGACCTCAAAGGCGGTCCGGCGCGCCCCACAGGCACCTTTGCCGGTTCTGTCGTTTGACCCCAGGGTGGTCCAAGGGACTCCTGACTGCTCGCCATTTTGTTGCACAAAATGCTAGTTTCGCCTCCTGGAGGCTAGTCCAATTTGCCCCAAAGAGGAGAGTCAACTTCAGGCTGGGTCCAACTCGATTTTATTGTTTGCAAACAGTTCGACAAAGGAGCTCACGCTCAAAAACAGAGTCGACCCCCGGCAACCCCCGTGCTACAGTTTTATCACTCAGCTTTCATTCCTCAGCTCCCAGCGTCCCCCAGTCCAACCCATCTGGAATTCACCAGGTTGAGGAAGGCCAGGCAAGATCCATCCATTAAGCAGTATTTAGCAGAAACTCACCCCGCCAGTGACAAAGACACAGAAGAAAAAAGAATAAAAAGCTAGGCGTGGTACACTAAGAAATAGGTGTGCAGCAGATACCTCGTAACAGATTCCTGGCTAATCTGGCTTGCCGGAGGCCAAATTCCTAGCTGACCCCAAATATGAAAAGCAGCTGAAACCCTCCCCGATTTATCCTGAAATCTCAGGCTGGTTCCTAGAAATCCAGCCTGACCTCGGGGGTGTCTCCATGTGCAGAAGCCCTCTGGCGATCCCTGCCCGGGCCAAGCCTGTAATTTGGGGCTCAGCCGCCGGAGCAAAGAGTGCGTTTCCCATCCAGTTGGCTTTGGGAGAAAAACAAAGCAAGACGTTGACCCTGCATAGGGGGTTCAGAGGGTCAGGGCAGCTTGGACTCCCCAGTTCTGAACTTGCAGGAAGTTGAAAGACGAGGCAGCATGGGCAGGATGGTACTTAGGGGCCATTGTGTGCTTTTATGCTACCAGGGCCACGTACCCATGCGCTGCGCACACATGGGCATACAATTCCTGCATTAAAACAGAGGCAATGCTTGGAACACCCCAGTTCTTAGAAGCAATACTACAAGCAAGAAGGATCTTGGAATTGTTGTAGATTGCAAGCTGAATATGAGCCAACAATGTGATGTGGCTGCAAAAAAGGCCAATGCTCTTTTGGGCTGCATTAATAGAAATATAGCTTCCAAGTCACATGAAGTACTAGTTCCCCTCTACTCAGCACTGGTTAGGCCTCATCTGGAGTTCTGTGTCTGGTTCTGAGCACTACACTTTAAGAAGGATGCAGACAAACTGGAAAAGGTTCAGAGGAGGGCAACGAAGATGATCAGGGGACTGGAAACAAAGCCCTACGAAGAGAGACTGAAAGAACTGGGCATGTTTGGCCTTGAGAAGAGAAGACTGAGGGGAGATAGGATAGCGCTCTTCAAGTCCTTGAAAGGTTGTCACAGAGAGGAAGGCCAGGATCTCTTCTCGATCCTCCCAGAGTGCAGGACACAGAATAATGGGCTCAAGTGACAAGAAGCCAGATTCCGGCTGAACATCAGGAGAAACTTCCTGACTGTTAGAGCAATACGACAATGGGAGATGGGACAATGGGATTCCCTAGGGAGATGGTGGGCTCTCCCACACTGGAGGCATTCAAGATGAAGCTGGACAGCCATCTGTCAGGGATGCTCTGACCTGGATTCCTGCACTGAGGAGGGGGTTGGACTTGATGGTCTGACAGGCCCCTTCCAACCCTACTCTTCTATGATTCTATGATAAGCCTCAAAGCCTGTGTCCCCCACATTACAACTGCAGATGGCTCACCGATGTTTCCATATGCATTCTTCTGGTTCAAGAGGGACTTAATTCCCTCTGTGACCAGCAGTTCAAAGACAGACCACCAGAGCATGCCAGCCATGTGCACCATGATGCATTAATGCCCATGCGCTGTGCACATAGGAACGTCAGAAGCTGCCTTCTACGGACTCAGACTCTCAGTCCATCTTGGCCAGTATTGTCAACACTGACAGACAGCAGCTCTCCGGGGTTTTGGGCAGGAGTCCTTCCTAGTCCCACTTGGAGATGCTGGTGGAGATGGAACCCAGGACTTCCTGCATTCAAGGCAAGGGCTGTACCACTGAGCTACGGTCCTTCCCACAACTCTCCCAGCTCAAAGTAACAAACGTTTGACAAGGTGTTCAGAAAAGGCAAGAATGGGGGAAACGGAGAACAGAGCACGGGTTCTTTCCTGCCTGTTTCTGCACATCTTTCCACTGCAGAGGAACACATAATCTTCAGAGATGGCACTCTTTGGACCAATGCATCAGCACATCCTAAAACAGGCAGTTCTTTTGCGCTGCTGTGGGTTACATCACTCCTTCCTTCCACTCCAGTTCTCTGCAGCGCTGCCAATATCAAAGTCCACCGGAGACACATTTCTTCCACACTGGTCTGCGGGTGGAAGCCATCCCACGGTACACACCATGCGCTACTTAACTCCTCTGCTAACCTTCCTGAGACAAGAAAAACTGTTTTGCTTTTCTTTCCATTTGCAGTTGAAAATGAACTGTTTTGCTTACTTCCCCTTCTGTGGATTTTGTTGCTGTGCTGTTCCTTGTTTCGTCCGTTGCTTGGTTTCTGGAGATTGTATTTTTTTTATAGATGTTCTATTTGGCGGGAGGGCAGCATGTGAAAAGATTACGAAACGGTGGCATATAAATGCTCTCTGTGTGTAACTTTTTGTTACCCTTCTTTTGTGTCTGTTGACACACAAAGCTGCTCATGACATGAAGAGCAATACAAGAGAAAAAAACAATCATTGTAAAAAAACAAACCGTTGAGCTAAATCCAGTTTTTAATTCACACATTTTTTTTAAAGTAACCCATCAATGGCCGGTTTATACAGTTTAAAAGAAAGTATTACAAACAAAACAGATTTTAAAATGTGAAATGTTTCAGCCTCAAATGCCAGTTGCCAGGACAGAGATCTTAGCTGGGGGGCGGATTGTCCGACATTTTTTGTTCCATCATTCATTCGTTGACAGTATCAGATTTTTGGAGGGACGTATGAGAATTTCTTCCCCTTGCGAAAATGCCCCCTAAAGTGAACAACTAGTCCACAAAATTTGTGCGACTCGGAAAAAGGCGGTCCGCTGAAAATCCAGATGTCGGATTCATAGAAATCCACACTATTTTGAATCTGTTGTGAATTTCTCCAATATCCTTATGCGTTGGGAACCCAGATCCTCTCATCCTCTGCTAGCTGAGAATTTATTTTTATTAATTTTTATTAATTTTATTTATTTACTACATTTCTATACCACCCAGTAGCCAAACGTCTCTGGGTGGTTTACAAAGATTAAAAACATTTAAAAATACAAGATACAGATTTTAAAGCTAATTCCATAAAAAACACATGAACAGACAATATACAGAAGAACATGTATCTAAAACAACTTCAAACAAGCAATCTCAGAGCACACAACCATAACCATAAGCCATTCCAGGATCGATTAAAACTTATCATATGCTGCCAAATGCCTGGGAGAAGAGAAAGGTCTTAACCTGGCGCCGAAAAGATAACAATGTTGGCACCAGGCAGGCCTCGTCGGGGAGATCATTCCATAATTTGGGGGCCACCACCAAGAAGGCCCTCTCCCTTGTCACCGTCTTCTGAGCTTCCCTCGGAGAAGGCAACTGGAGGAAGGCCTTAGATGTTGAGCGTAGTGTACGGGTAGGTTCGTGTATGGGTAGGAATTATGAGGCTTGTAATCTGACCCATCTGGGAGAAAGGCTGCCCTGTTGTGTCGCTCTATCTGTGCAAGACGGGTCTCGGCCCCTCTGGGCAGGCAGGCCTCCCCAGCTAATTGAAGAAACTGCAACACCCTTCGTGTCTATTTCCAGAGAGAGAGAGAGAGAGAGCATCTTTGAGGGCCCAACCTTTTCCTGGAAGCAGTTGCCTGAAAAGCAAGCTTCCCTCCAGCAATTTTGCACAAGCCTGATCCCGGTTTGACTGGGAGCTCCATCGCCCCTCCCAGCCTGCAGGCACATGTCTGTTTAGGCCACCTTTGGGTCACCCGCCTCCTCTCAGATGCAGGCAGTTTGGTTACCCAAATGGACAGATGTCCTCCAGCACCACCATCTCAGGCAAAGGGCACCCTTGTGTCCTGGGGCAAAGGGCACGCAGCCATCCAAAGAGGGCAAGCAGGGGACAGGCAGATACAACAGCCATGCTATGGTGTTTCAGGGGCGTTGCTAGCTGGACAGCCACCCACCAGGGATGCTTCCAACAGGATTACTGAACTGAGCAGGGGTGGACTTGATGGCCTCAGTGGCCCCTCCCGACTCTAGGATTCTACGCCTCACCCCGCCAGGCCTCCAGGGGCAGCACAGAACAGCTCCAGAGAGGCCATGCAGACCTCTGGGTGTTTACACCTCCAGCTTCCTTTCCTTAGTTCGCACTACATTCACCAGGGCTGTGTCTGGATCGAGGCCTTTGCTTGAGACAGTAAGGCATGCTTGTCTTTTCCTAGCACCCACAAACTCTAGGATTTTGCTCCCCCAAATTCTGACACCAAGGGGCAGAGATCAGGCGCCAAAACAGCTGCGTTTGGGATATAGCTTTGTTATTTTAATTTTCTCATTGAAAAACCAATATAGACAGCCATCTTTCCCCAACCTGGTGTCCTGCCCATGTGTTGGAATGCAAATCCCATCATTCCCAGCCAGCATGGGATGGTGCAAAGCACCTGCTTGCCACGCAGAAGGTCTGCAAGTCTGATCCCCAGCAGTGTCTCCAGGTAGGGCCAGGAAAAAGCCCTGCCTGAAACCCCGGAGAGTCACTGCTGCCAGTCAGTGTTGACAATACAGGGCTGGAAGGAGCAAGGAATTGACTCGGTAGAAGGCAACTTCCCATGTTCCTATGTTTCATGCTGGGTGTGGAAGATGGGAATTGTAATCCAACACACCTGCAGGTCACCAGAGCACCCCCATCCCCAAAAGGAGACCACTGGGCCAGAAAAGGCCAACCCAAGCAATGTGTTCCTATCTGTATTCTATCCTGAGCATTCCTGAACGTGTTTTGCTCGTCCCCACCCTAAAAGGAAGAGGTGAGGCATTCGTAATTATTTTGTGAGGATTGTTTCTGATAGAATTGGATTCCTGGATCAAATATGGTGAGGAATTCGCTTCAAAGCCCGGGGGGGGGGGGTCAGGGGGGGAGAAAAAAAACAAGTGATGTGGCTTTTGTGTTTTCTTTGACTAAGACATTTTGAATCACATGGGAAGGGGAGCAATAGCGAATCAAAGCAACGCTTTTATGGGATCCAGTGTTTGGACAGGTTCATTCCATACAGTCATGGCCTGCTTTATGGCTGTGACTCGCTTGTAAATCGCCAAGGCACTGGGTGGCTCGGACACATTCGGAAAGGGAATGCTCCGAGCCTCAGGGGGCGTTCACCAGCAATCCACGGAACGATCTGGCACCCAGAGAGCGAAAGAATGCCACTTTCCCTGTGATCCGTTTTGGCTTTGACAGCCCTAAAGGAAGCCGCTTGTCCTCTTTGGGGTTGCCAAATGGTCAAGGAGAGAGAAAAAACAGCCTTAGACTGGCCATTGACAGAAATGCAAGTCCAGACCTGTGGTTTTCTCTACTCCTGAATGACCAAGTACATATCATAAGAACATAGAAAAGGTCCTGCTGGATCCAACAGTGCCCAGCACAATGCCCAAAAGCAATATTATTATTAGATTTATTTATTTATTACATTTCTATACTGCCCAATAGCTAAAGCTTTCTGGGCGGGTTAGAATCACAGAATCATAGTATAGTAGGGTTGGGAGGGGCCTGTAAGACCATCGAGTCCACCCCCTTCTGCTCATTGCAGGAATCCAAGTCAGAGCAGCCCTGACAGGTGGCTGTCCAGCCTCATCTTGAATGCCTCCAGTGTGGGAGAGACCACCACCTCCCTAGGTCATGGGTTCCATTGTTGCATTGCTCTGACAGTCAGGACGTTTCTCCTGATGTTCAGCCGGAATCTGGTTTCCTGTCACTTGGGCCCATGATTCTGTGTCCTGCGCTCTGGGGTGATCGAGAAGAGATCCTGGCCTTCCTCTCTGGGACAACCTTTCAAGTCCTTGAAGAGCGCTATCCTATCTCCCCCCAGTCTTCTCTTCTCAAGGCTAAACATGCCCAGTTCTTTCAGTCTCTCCTCATAGGGCTTTGTTTCCAGTCCCCTGATCATCTTTGTTGCCCTCCTCTGAACCCTCTCCAGCTTGTCTGCATCCTTCTTAAAGTGTGGCACCCATAACTAGACACAGTACTCGAGATGAGGCCTAACCAGTGCTGGGTAGAGGGGAACTAGTACTTCACGTGACTTGGAAGCTATACTTCTATTAATGCAGCCCCAAATAGTGTTTGCCTTTTTTGCAGCCACATCACATTGTTGGCTCATATTCAGCTTGTGATCTACAACAATTCCAAGATCCTTCTCGCTTGTATTTATTTATTTAATTTCTATACCACCCAATAGCTGAAGCTGTCTAGGTGGTTCACAAAAATTAAAACCAAACAGCACACAATAAAACAATATAAAATATACAGAACATTAAAACCACAACTTACAATACAAGTTCTAGCTGAGCTTCCTCTGCTCTGCTCAGCTAGAATATTCTGGGAGGGGGCTTCCCTTTCTCTTGGCACTCCCCAAGGCATGTGCAAATGGATGCTGGGGCGAGAACCACAGGATCAAGTTTTGTCTCAGGAACTGGATCTGAAAAGGAGACAGTGAGCTGACTCGGATCACTGTGAGAAATCCTGCAGGGCTCTGGCTTCTCTGAGTCAACTTCATATCACAGAAACGCCCAAAATCTCCACTGAGCTGAGGTACGGAGCCTCTTTCCGCCCTGGGGCCAAATTCCGTTCTGGAGTGGATCTTGGGGGGGGGGGGAGGCACATTCCAGCAGTGGGCAGGGCCAAAGGGAAAAAGAGGTGGAGCAACCCCCCCAACATATTTTCTCTTAAAGATCTGGCTGCCGGAAATTCAGCCTTCAGAGAGGCATTTCAACCTTTTAGAATGGGGGGGGGGGGAACTACGCAAAAGCTGGGAAACCATCAACCAATTGACAATGGGGAGAAAGGGGATGGAGGGCGGGGGGTGGTAAAGGAAGGGGGGGTGGCCATCTGGGGAACCTGGGAGGGCTGGATTTGGACCTCAGGAGGACTCTGTTCTAAAAGGCCTCTCCGAAGGTTTACTTACAGGCAGTAGAAGCTTTATGCTACAATATGCGGGGGGGGGGGGTTCATTTAAAAATATGCTTTTGTTCCGCTCCTTTTGCCTTGAGCCCACCCATGACTGGAATGTGGCTCCCGGGATCGTCACTGAAACTCAGTTGGGGCCTCAGGCAGAAAGGGCTCTACAGCATCACTGTATCTTGCAGCAGCAATGTCATAGATTAATTCTGTTTGGGGCAAAAGGCCTCCTGTGTGGCTATCTTGGCTGCTTGAGTCCTGCAGCCGTAGCTCAGTGGTAGAGCCCCTGCTTTGCATGCAGAAGGTCCTGGGTTCAATCTCTGGCGTCTACAGGTAGGGCTGGAGGAAACTCCTGCCTGAAACCCCGGAGAGCTGCTGCCACCAGTCAGTGTCGACAATACTGGGCTGGATGGACCCAGGGTCTGACTCTGTATAAGGCCGCTTCCAATGTTCCTCTTCAAATCAGCCCTCAATTCAAAACCATGAGGACTTATATCGCACTTGGCCTTTAAGTGAAAAGACCGGAGCTCAATGGTATGCTTTGCATGCAGAAGGTACCGGGTTCAATCCCTGGTGCTTGCAAGTAAAAATTCCTGCCTGAAACCCTGCTGCCAGTTTCGACAATATTGGGATAGATGGACCACAGGTCTGACTCGGCAGAAGGCATGTTCCTAGCCTTGCAAGGGAGAGAGCCAAGTTCTGGCCCACTTCCTCCGTACCATATATAATTTTATAGACCTAAATCAGATGGGTGGGACTACAACTCCCACCATCCTCGGCCAGCATGGCCAATGACAAGAAGGACTGGCATTGTAGTCCAACACATAGGGCAGGCCACAGGGTGGGGAAGTCTGGTTTTAACCTTCCCTCAAAAGAAAAGTGTTTTGTCCCTCTGATTATTTTCCTGGAGTGTTGATTTTTTGGGGCAAAACCAGGTAGTCATTTTTGGGGTCAAATTCTTAACCTTAAGAGATTTTTAGGCCGCTTGAGCAAACTGTGTTTGGGAGTGTTTTTAATGTTTTTAATGCGGTGTTTTTAACATATTTTTTATTGTGAACTGCTGAGGGATTTTACTATATTCAGTGGTATGTAAGTGTCACAAATAAATATAAATAGAAGCTCTGGGAAGGAAACTCAAGAACTTTGGGGCCAGATAGTTTTCTCATCCATCCTTCCCGTAGTTAGAAGAGGGAGAGAAAGGGAAAGAAAAATACTCCGGGTGAATGACTGGCTACGAAGGTGGTGCTGGTGCGAGAGATCTGGATTCTGGGACCACAGGCTATGCTTCCTGGAAGATGGGCTGTTGGCAAGGGACGGGTTGCACCTCACAAGGGCTGGGAAGGATGTGTTTGGCCACAGCATGAAGAACTTCATCAGTAGGGCTTTAAACTGAATCCTACGGGGAAGGGAGACGTAAAGTTGGGGGTAACAGTGGACGAAGGCTCATGCACCGCAACGGAGAGAACAGCTCTGAGAGCGCCCAATAATAGTCTTCGAAAACATGTAGGAAGACAGCCAGACTATGAAGCACCTGGTCTTCGAACAAACTTGAACTCTTAATACAAGAGGGAAATTATGACCTGGTAGGTATAACTGAGACTTGGTGGGATGACTCTCATGACTGGAATACAGCAATTGAAGGATATAACTTGTTCAAAAAGAACCGGAGGAACAGAAAGGGTGGTGGGGTTGCACTGTATGTGAAAAATACATATCTCTGCAGAGAAATACAGGAGGATGAGCTTGGTAGCCCCATCGAGAGCATCTGGATCAAAATAAATGGAGCAAAGAAGAAAAGGAACCTGATGGTCGGAGTCTACTACCGGCCACCCAACCAAGGAGAAGATGAGGATGAAACTTTTGAAAAGCAAATAGCCAATGTTTTAAGTAAGCATGATGTAGTAGTAATGGGGGACTTCAATTTCCCCGATATTTGTTGGGAGACAAATTCTGCAAAACATGGCCCCTCCAGGACATTCCTGACTTGTGTGGCGGATAACTTCCTCCTACAGAAAGTGGAGGAGGAAACTAGAGGATCGGCTATCCTTGACTTGATCCTAACCGAGATGACTTAGTGGATAAAGTAGCAGTTACAGGAACTCTAGGGGAAAGCGACCATGTTGCACTTGACTTGAGTTCTTGGTTCTAAGGGAAGCAAAAGCCAACTGTAGTCAAACGCGTACCCTGGATTTTAGGAAAGCTGATTTTAATAAACTCAGAGCAATGATCAGTAAGGTCCCATGGCAAGCGACGCTAACAAGAAAAGGAGTCCAAGGTGGGTGGGAGCTTTTAAAAAAGGAAATTCTCAAGGGACAATCACAAACAATTCCAGCAAGAAGAAAAGGTGGAAGACAACAGAAGAAGCCTATGTGGCTTCACAAAAAGCTTAGGGATGACCTGAAAACAAAAAAGGACACATATAGGAAGTGGAAAGAAGGCCAAGTAACAAAGGAAGAGTACAGGCAGGTAGCACAGAATTGCAGGGAAGGTGTCAGGAAGGCTAAAGCTGAGAACGAGCTGAGGTTGGCGAGGGATGCTAAAAACAACAAAAAGGCTTTCTTCAGCTACGTGCATAGTCAAAGGCAGAGGAAAGAAATGGTGGTTCGGCTATTAAATAAGGATGGCAAAATGATAACAGATGACAAAGAAAAGGCAGAGGTGCTCAATTCCTACTTTGGCTCAGTCTTCTCCCAAAAAAGGGTCTATGACCCCCCTGGCAAAGGCAAAGTACAGGCTGAAGGGGCAGGATTGCAGCTTGAGATCGATAGGCGTATGGTCAAGGAACACCTAATTACCTTGAATGAGTTCAAATCTCCAGGGCCAGATGAACTGCATCCTAGAGTAATAAAGGAACTGGCAGAAGAACTCTCAGAACCGCTGTCTATCCTCTTTGAGAAATCATGGAGGACGGGGGAAGTGCCAGATGACTGGAGGAGGGCTAATGTTGTCCCTATCTTCAATAGGGTTGCAATAATTCTGACTGCTATTGGCAGCTTTATCGCTTGTGTGCTTGCTCATATGGCTGTCGTATTTTAAAATATACAGTAAAGTAGTTATCAATCCCCTGGTGATCAAACGACAGGGCAAAGAAGATCCGGCCCTCTGGGCAAGAAGAGATTGTAAGCAAAAGTTTAGTCACCCTTTGATCATCGGGAGGGGGGGGTGGAATGTAAGGCCCCAGGCCTGAACCAACTTATTAGTAGTATCAGAGTGGCTTAGATCCATAATGCTCTCTGCCTTTGGTCGGAGGGCTGCTGTTTTCCCTTAGCCGGCCTCCTGATGTAGCCAGATGAGTCAAAAGGGTGAGAAGCAGCTCCAAGAACAGTCCTCGCTAATGAGGAGGAAGCCTTATCAGGCCACGCCTGAGCAGCAGAGTTCGTTTACCTCAAAGCTGCAGGTGGCCGTGCTGAGAACCAAGCGCTGTCAGCCTACGCTGGGAATGAACGTCGGGGCGCGTGCTGCTGAAGCGCTGCTTATCGCTAACCTGTAGAGTCTAAGACCCATTGTGCCCAGTGGCTCGGGGTTCAGAGAAGCTGTCTGATCCAGCCATTGGGTACGCCCGTGTGCTGGAAGTTACCCAATGAAGTCTCCTTGTAAGCATACCTTTGAGTCTGATGTATCACTGTCTTGGCACCTCTAACCTAAGAGTTCAACGCCCACGGCCGGGGCAATACAATCACCCAGTGCAAATCCGGTGTATGCTGGTGTGTATGCACATGGGGGCAGGGGAGGTATTACAGCAAAGAGAAGAAACCCAGAAGGGGAGGGGGGTCTCTCAATGCTTGTCTTTCCCTGTGACTAAACAGAAGGAAAATGTGCACTTTTCAAAACGCCTGGATCATGTCAAACTGTCATGGATTGCAGCTTAACGTCAGAACATCAAAAGGCTGGCCAAAAATCCTGTTCCTGACAATGGCCAGGCACAGGAAGACCACAAGCCGGAGATGATGTGTGTTAGCTCACTGCTTACTCCTAGCATCCAATATTTAGATGTGGACAACCCCTGAACATGGAAGTTTTCCCCTTCAATCATCCCAGCTAAGTGCCAAACAAACCTTTCCATAGAACCAAGTAATGGACTCCTGCACTGAGCTGGGGGATGGACTCGATGGTCTTATAGGCCCCTTCCAACCCTACTATTTTATGATCCTATGATAATCACTGACTGTTGCAAGTGTCACCCATCACGTCACAACTCCCCACTGGGACAGACCCAGGGCCCATCTAACCCAGTGTCTTGACTCCAACAATGGTCAGCCAGATGCTTCTGGGAAGCCCACAAACGGAACGCAATAGCAGCGTTCTTCCAACGCAACGTTCTTCCAACTACCCAACGGCCCACATTCACAGATGGACCATCTCTAGCCACGGAGGCTTCATTTAGCTGGCACGGCTGGTAAGTTATTGGTTTCTCCACCATGAATTGGTCTAATTCAGCCACGTTGGGAACAGCTGGTTGAAATTCTTCTTTAAAAATCAGCTGCACCACCAAGAGATCTTCAGTCGCTGTTATAAGCCAACCTGGTGCCCCTACAAGATGTGTCGAACTGCAACTCCCATCATGGCCCAGCCAGCGTGGCCTCAAGGCACTTCCTAAATATGGATAACACTTGATTTGCCCAGGCCTTTCAGATTTCTGAATCGGTAGCGGAGGCGTGATTTTATCCTTGCCGAGGTTTTTTTACTCGTTTTACCGTTTCTGGCAGTTTCGGCGGGCACAGACTCACTTTAAAAAACACTTTAGAAAGCATTTCAAAAGAAATCCTGTTTGCTGCCTTGAAGTTGCCACATACCAACGAATTCTTCAAATAAAGCAATTATTATTAGCAAGCAAGGAGTGAACCCCGTCGGATATTGTGATTTGCTCGTCGGGTTAGAAATCCAGCATTAGTAGTACAGACGAAAGTTCTCCATTAATCCGAGATCTTGTTAAATTTCCGCATTCTTGCATACATCGGTTAGTAATCACTCCTTGGTCAATTGCTTTCCCACTCACAGCTGGGTGTTCATTTATGATCTGGCTACTTGCCCTGTAGCTAAAAGATTTCTCTTGATTCTCACCAAAAAGGGGAGACTTTCTGAGTAAGTAGAAGTTTAAACAGCTGCCATTTCTTTCCTTCTAACCTGCTTCATGGCTTGGGATCTCTCACCATGCTGTCCACCTTCTTGCACGCTGTGTGTTGCTGTTGAACACCTAGAGATTTTTTCCCCTTTCCACTATCTCTTCTAGTGCCATCCAGCACTCAGGCCTAAACATTTAGTTACCCTGCCCCCCAAAGGAGATTTTCTGTGTGATAATTAAGAGAAATCTTGGCTGCAACTCAAACAATTTGATCATACACGAAGGGCAAACCATGCGTGAAGGGGGAAAAAGGGTTAATTGTTGGTAGTAAGATCATCAAGCCGAAATATATATATATATATATATATATATATATATATATATATAGCCCCACCTCTTATCCCTTCTCCCCGCCCACCACTGGAATGTGGCCTCAGATAGCTTCTTCAAAAGGAATGAGGTTCAACACACCTGCTATAAATGAAATCATCAGCTACGAAAATTACATGTGTCAGATTGAGGTCCTGGCTGTGTCACAGGCTTGGGAATTATATTACATGCTTGGGAATTATAAACCCAACGGATTTGACCTACGGACCAAGTCCAGTTTTCAGCAACATCCCAAATTATTATGCATCACTGTCAAGACATAATTTCATGAGTCTTTGCAGGGTGCTTCACTCGCTTTCCCATTCTCTGCAGGCCTGTTTTGTTTCCCCATTCTAAAAACCTAAGAGTCAGAGATGAACAAGGGCCAAGGAATTGAGGGGACGTGGGGGACGTGTGAAGTGTAAAGGATGAGGTCACTTCTGAGTGTTTACATCTTCTAAAGGGCAGCAGAAGCAGACAATTTTTAAAGAACACACACACACACTCAGCAAGGTGTTCCTTCAGCACCGGAAAAAGCCACTGAGATTCCACAGCGGGGAAATTTTGTTTGGCTCTGGCCAAAAGATAAGCTCCAGGAGCAACAGAGAAAGCGAATGCCTTACATTCCAAAATCCCACGTCATCCCATGCGAAAGGTCAGGGATGCAGCAGGAGAGATCCCCAGTTTTTGTTAAATCCCTTCTGTCTGTGTTTTGTGGTTAGGATTCTTTCATTACGTCCTCTGCTCACTAACAGAATCGGATTTTTTAAACCAGAATTCTGTTTGACTTGCGCCAATTCACATCAGCGCTACTGTGCATTAGCGCTAATGCACACTTGCACTCTGGTGGATATGTCTTCATTAATGCACATGAGCACTAACGGGAATTAGCCCAAGTCTCCTCCAAAACATAAAAAAAAGTCTGCAGGGCGGTGTGACTCAGAAAAAGCTGGTCTGCTGCAGAATTCGGATTGGATTCATTGAAATTTGAACACATTTGAATCTGTTGTGGATTCCTCCAACATCCCTGTGGTGTGGAAAATGCTTCATGGTGGCTTCCAGCCACGGTATCCTTCTGGAGAGGTTGTTTGAACTGGCAGTGCACAGGACAGCAGGAGAGTGGTGGTGCTCAGGTCCACCACGGAATGGAATCAAAGGCAGACAGGGAAAGGAGCATTCAGTTCAGCAGCCCGATTGGCAATGACATTTTTCTAAATGGTTGGCTTTCCAAGTGTGATTTGCCTGGGCCATTCTGGCAGAACTAAGCCCCCATTGCTAGGCCAGCAACATCTCCCTTTTGAGGAAAAGCACCACAGGCCTCGCTCTGCACGCTATCGCTCAGCCTTGTTGGCATCTGCTTTCCCTGCTGAGACAGCCCTGGAACGCACACTGAGAAAAGCCTGCTCTGGAACAGCTGCAGTTTCAGTGATGCACCTAGGGTGGAGTTCCCCACAGCCCAGGCCCCTCCCCCCCAAATAACCACTCAGAGAGGAACAGGTGCTGGGGCCTGCAGCAAACAGGCCCTGCATCAGCACCAGGGGCCCACTGGGGCAGACGCTGCCCGCCACAGCACCCTGCTCATTTTTCAACAGTTGAAAATGAGGGATCAGCCAACCAGGCATACTCATGGTTACAGATGCTCATGGTGTTAGGTTGACTTTGAAAAGTATCGTATCCTTTTCTGCAACAATATGGTACTTATTCCCCAGTAAATCTACTGAGGATCAGGGCAGCAGGAGCCCAGTTTGGTTCCTTCCTGTTGTCATGATGGTGCAAGGACTTCAGTGAGCTCAAATGGCAAAACTGCACATGCTCAGAGTATTCCTGTATGTGCCTGCCCAGACCCTAAGATCATCCTCAGTGGCCCTCCTCCGCGAGCCCCTGCCAAAGGAAGTGAGGCGGGGGGGCTACTAGGAGGAGGGCTTTTTCTGCTGTGGCACCCCGGCTCTGGAATGAGCTCCCTAGTGAGGTTCGCCTGGCACCTACACTGTATTCCTTCTGGTGCCAGGTGAAGACCTTTTTATTCTCCCAGGCATTTTAGCTTTCTAGACTAACTCTGGTGTTTTAAATCCATATTTTAAACTCCTGCACTGCTGCTAGGTTTTATTCTGGCTGTATTGTTATATTGTGGTTTTAATGCTTTTATATTTTATATTGTTTTGTCCTGTGCTTTGTGATTTTAATTTTTGTGAACCGCCCAGAGAGCTTCGGCTATTGGGTGGTATAGAAATGAAATATGTAATAGATAAATAAGTATTCTGCTGCCGTTGCCAGGGTTCACAAACACGCTGTTTGTTTCTTTCGGGTTGCTCTAACACATCACGGATGTGGAACCAGCTGTGAAGCATGGAGGGGAGGGGAGGAGACATGTTTGTTGTGTGCCCGTCTACCATGGAGTAACTGTAGACAGCCGCCCTCCCTTTTAAAGGATACACAGGAGCAGTGGGAGAAAACATCCTGCAATCACCGAAATCCACACATTGGGGTTACCTGTCCCACAGCACCACCTGGTGGCCTTAAAATGCATCACAGACGCCTCCCGAAAGAGCTAGTCCAGCCTTCCCCATTGGACTCCAAGCCCCATCAGCCTCAGCTCGCTTGGCCAACGCTCAAGAATACGAATCACCGTCGAAAACAGCCGGAGGGCAACAGGTCGGGCCAAGGCAGATGCAGTGCTGGGATGGGCCGCCTGGCGCTTTCCAGATGAGCTCTGGACTACAACCCCCATCATCCCCTGCCAGCACAGCCATTCATGGGGACCCCTGGATGCCGCCAAGTTGGATGGAGATCGGGAAAGATGTGCGGCGCAGGGGTGGGCAGAAAAGAGATCGTTTGATCTTTTGGGACTCGAAGTCCGAAACAGCGGGAAATCTAGCTTCTGCCCAGCCCTGCTTGAAGGCATGAATGGGGAACTGCTGCCCCTTCAGACGTTGCCGGATTCCAGCTCCCATCAGTTTCAGCCAGGATGGCCAGGGATGATGGCGCTTGGAGTCCAGCAACATTTAGGAGGCCACACGTTCCTTAAGAAAAAACCTTTAGAACAAGGGGCCAGGGAGAAGGCAGCACGCGCCTTTGCGTCGAGGGCGCCATCGAAGCTGCGCCTTTGTGCCGCTGCAGCGGGGTGCCGGAAAGCTCCCCGGCACAAAACCGGAGAAAATGCAGCGGTGCCTCCCCCGCCCCTCAAAAAGTGAAAAAAATCACGTTCTGAAGGCCGTGAGGATGCGAAAAAATGCCTGGGGGGCGGGGGGGATAAACAGGATCTGATCATAAATCGCGCGACGGGGCCCGACGCGGCAGGCATCGGGTGGGGCACAGGCGGCCGGGCGGGCGCAGAGTCGCCCTGCGGATGCGGGCCGGGGCCGGGGCCGTCCTCCCAGCACACCGCGCAGACGTGTCGGGCCGGGTCGCCCGCTCCCCTCGCCTCCCTTTTCCCTTTCGAGCCGAACCCCTTTCGGGCGCCCCTCTGAGGTCGGGGGCTGCCTTGCCCGCTGATGCTCGCGGGCCTCCCCGGGAGCCCGCACTTTTAGCAGGCTTAAAAACCAGGAGCCGAGCCACGCCGGGCCGGCCCGAGGCCAGGAGTGCCGCAGCCTCTGCCGGCACGTGCACGCGAAGCCACCAGGCCCGGCGAGAGGTCCGCGCGCAGCCGGGGCGCACGGCCGGCCGCCGCGCCAGGAAAGCCGTCGCTCCTCTCCGGGGAGGGGCGCGGCTCGGAGGCAAAGCTCTGCACCCAGGCGGCGGAACCCAGAGGGCGGGGCTAGGCCCAGCGGCGGCAGCGGGCTTGGGCTGGGTCTTAGGGAGAACATCGTAACGGGGGGGGGGGGGCGCGTTCGGCGGCGGAGACGCTGCTGCGAGGGAGGCGACCGGCTCTCCGCCGCCGGAAGGATTGCAGCAGGTGGGAGACCATCTGTCGGGGCCGCTGCGTCGTGCATCGCGGAGTCTGCCATTAGCAGCGGCAGGGTGGGCTAGGTGACCTCCGAGGCCCCTCTCACTCGACGATTCTATGAACACTCCGCATTTCCAGCAGCCGGCCCTGCAGCTGATGTCGTGGCAGCTGCGGGGAGCGGGGCAAGCCAGGCCATTGGTGGGCACTCAGCCGCGGCACCCACCCCCCCATACGCCACTGGTCTTTCAGGAATGCGGAATCTCGGCCACTCCAGGGGGCCGAATCCAGACGCCCAGAAGGCCGCCCACTTTCCCCGGGCTGCCGACCTTTGGCGGCTCCCCAGCTCTCGTGCAGTTTCTTGCTTGCCCTAAATAAAGGATGGAAACGCCTCTCCGAGGCGGAGGTACTGGCGGGAAGAGCTTGAAGCGCCAAGCTGCCCCGCCCCTTCTGCCTTGGCCCCGCCCACCGCTGGAGCACAGCCCCTGAGAGCTTCTGGGGTATTGAATTAAGCCCTTGGCGTGGAAGAGGGCCAAGCCTGGGGTATATAGGCTCTGCTTACACCCTTCCCCAACCTGATGCCATTCAGACGTTTTGGGCTACAACTCCCAGCATTCTTGGCTATAGGCCATGCTGGCTGGGGCTGATGGGAGTTGAAGTCCAAAACATCTGGAAGGCACCAGGTTGGATAAAGGTGGAATCAGGTCAAAATGGTCTCCTCCTTCTCCCTGGGGCACAAAACGTCCGGATCATGACTTCTGGAAGATCTTCAATAGAGGACTGCACCCTCAAAGATGTGATTGAGAAGACCGAGGGGAGATAGGATGGCGCTCTTCAAGTCCTTGGAAGGTTGTCCCAGAGAGGAAGGCCAGGATCTCTTCTCAATAATCCCAGAGTGCAGGACACGGAATAATGGGCTCAAGTGACAGGAAGCCAGGTTCCGGCTGAACATCAGGGAAAACGTCCTGTGAGAGCAATACAACAATGGAACCCATTACCTGGGGAGGTGGTGGGCTCTCCCACCCTGGAGGCATTCAAGACGAGGCTGGACAGCCATCTGTCGGGGATGCTCCGACTTGGATTCCTGCATTGAGCAGGGGGTTGGACTCGATGGCCTTGTAGGCCCCTTCCGACCCTACTCTTCTATGATTCTAATCTTGCATTTTTATACACTTTTTACTCTTGTATTTCTGTTTACCAGTTTGACTGTATTTTATCTTACTATTTTTATGGTATTCCATTTTAGCTTATTGCCCTATTTGTATTTTATTCTGTTTTAAATATATCAAATTGTGAGGGCTTCTCACTTTTAGCAATAAAAGATCATTCATTCAATGAGACATTGTGAGTGGGTGAGCTGAATGGGACAAAAAGGGGGAAGGAAAAGAAAAGATTAAATAAAATGAGCTTAATGCAACATATAAATATAAATGTGCTTGCTACTGAAGACATGGGCTCTTTGGAGAAAAGCGCTGTCCCCTAAAACAAATGGGTTTGCCCAAACTGGGGAAGGATAGATGAGTCACATTTTCTAGCTAGCAATGTAAGGGGGGGAAACTGCAAAGGCCTGAATGCAGAAGCTCTTTCAGCCTGTGGGCCTAATTCCGTTTCAGAGAAGCTCTTGGGGGCTGTATCCCAGTGGTGGGCAGAGCCCAAGGCAAAAGGAGTCAAAAATACCAGCTCATTATATCTCACTGCCGGTAAACTCAACCTCTGGGGAGGCATTTCAACTGTATAGAATGAGGGGGGGGGGAGCTCTACAAAAGTTGGGAAGCCACCCAATGATCAGTGGTCAGGGGGCGGAGTTATCAGACAGGGCATGGCCAGGAAGGTCAGCTTCGAGGTTCTGCACCCGTGTTTTAATGGAAGCAGATTCCTGAGAGATGGGAACACCGTCAAAACAAAGGCAAACGCTTGCAACGAAAATTAAAAAGGTGTTCATGGGAAGGGTGGGTTCCAGAGCTCACGATTCCTGGCTGCGTCCCACCTGCAGTGACGGAGGGAAGAGGTTCTGTACAAAAGCAACTGCGGACATGAGATGGGGAAGAGGTTTTTCTCCAAAGCCACATCTGTTCAGGATGGATTTAAGGAGGGTAATCTGAGCCGGGAAGGGCAGTGACCGGGGAGACTAACCAACAGGGGTATCACTCCCACTTCTGGTTGTGGTCCACCTGCAGTGGTGGAGGGAAGAGGTTCTGTCTGAAAGCAACCGCAGACATGAGATGGGGAAGAGGTTTAAGGAGGTTAATCCGAGAGCCAGTGTTTCTGAGCACAGGGAGTGGGATAGCTGTTCAGATTCTGAAGAACCATCAGACACGGGTGAGGTGCTTTCCCAGGCTAGTCTTCTCAGGTTACAAACGTCCACATGGCTGAGCATGAGGGTCCCTCCTCACCCCCGCCCCATGAGAGGCAGCAAACAGGAGGTGGCGGGGTCTGGGGAGTCTGACCTAATAGACGCCAGGTGCAGAGCAAGGAGAGAGAAGGCAGGGGCGGAACTTTAGACGGTCTACCAGATTGGCCTTGCGTGAGAAGCTGCGCTTAGAGGCCTCAGGGGAAGAGAGGGACCTCCCCCCCTTAAGTTAGGCTAGCGAGACCGCCTCCCTCTTCAAACGGCGGGCAACTCTCGTAAATTCCATTTGGATCCCCTGAAGAAGCATTTCCTTGTAGACGGAGAGTCACTGAGAATATTTGCATCTGTATGCATTCAAGATGAGGCTGGACAGCCACCTGTCAGGGATGCTCTGACCTGGATTCCTACATTGAGCAGGGGGTTGGACTCGATGGCCCCTTCCAACCCTACTGTTCTATGATTCTGTGACCCTATGAAGTAATGGATTAAAAGCTGCAGACTGAAGCCTTTCGTCTGTATATGTTTAGGCACTGAAGTAAAGTGGGGGCTAAGGGAATCCTGACATCCGGGAAGGAAAGGGCAGTGACCAGGGAGACTAACCAACAGGGGTATCACTCCCACCTGAGTTCACAGTTCCAGAGGGGGAAGCAGCAACCAACAGGTGACCCAACCAAGCCCATCAAGGAGCGTGTGTGTCTGAAACTCCATGGACGGCGTTGCATCGGCCAACGTGATAAAGCAGGATAGTGCAAGGGTGTGGCCTCTGCGGTTACCTTTTCCTGCACAAAAAGTCTAGTTTCTGATAGAAATGTATTGTTTTGGAAAATTAAATTAGCGACAGAAGGAAAGGGTAACGGTGTTATTCAGACTGGACAGTTGCAAATGTTGTAATTGGGGCGGGGACTTTTCTTCAGGTGACCCCCTGTAGGATAAGGTTGAGCCAACCCTCCTCCCCTGCTTCCCCATCTGCAGGTAATTTTTTGGGTGGGGGAGGGAAGGATTAACCAACCCCACACCAGGGAAGTAGACCTGGATGGCTATATGCTACTGGATGCAGCATACAGCCATCAGAGCTAGCAGCTAAGGGCACTGTGCTACTGAATTATCATGTCTTCGCTCAGACAAGCCTTCCAATAAAAAAAAAATGTCCAAGTACAGCTCTGAAATTGTCTTCATGCCACTTTTAAGCACGTGCCATTGAATTCTCCTTTTCCTAACCAAATATTTCTGTATTGTGGTCGAGACACAGTTCAGCTACTGAGAGCAGACATCAAATCAACCGTGGGCTTTTTAAAGTTTTGTTTACTAAATATATATATAAGTCAGTCCAACATACTAAAATCAGATTGGAATCAATTTAGGGCTCCACGAAAAATCAGGAACGTTTCCGATTCAAGGCTTTCTGGAAGGCCCACATCAAAAGCCCCAGCCGGCGCGGCTGAAGGATAGGAATGCTGGGCACTGCAGTCCAAAAATAGCTGGAGGGGACCAGGTTGGGGACCTGGAAAGGCCCATCCTGCTCATCACAGGAACGTCGACAACAAACCACTAGTATTGCACTGTTAAGTAGAGGAGGGCAACTGTGTTGGCCCTTTCGCCTCCTGGCTCAAATCGAAGTGCGAGTGAGTCTGGGAGAAATCGTGCTATTTGGCAATCCGCCATGCTCACCCCCCAGAAAGGTCTGTCTTCGCAAAGCCACCCACTGCCACTGTCTCAGGAGAGCATAGGCCTTTTTCTCGGCTCAGTTTGAGGGCTCTTGTCCCCACGGCGGAAGGAAATTTCATTTTTTAAAAAAATGAACCCAAAAGGGAGAACTCTCCAGTAATCTCTGCCTCCAAAGCAGTCTGGCAACTGAGAGGGAGGGGTCTCTAAAAAAGAAGGCGCTTCAGATGTCTTTCGAATCTCTGTACCTAGAGATCAGAAGGCTTGAGAACAGCCAGAAAAAAATGGGGAAAAGTCTTTGTTCCTCCAGAGATTTGTAGACAATTTGGAAAAACCTGTTCCCAAGCCCTGAACTTTTCTGGGTTTTTCTCCAGGTCTTCACATCTCTAACTAGACCTACCATTTTTTAAATATTTCAGAAGATCGCAATGGGCCAGACAAACCCCAACAGCCTCATAGATGTGACATTTCATCCATGGCCAAAAAGTGTGACCAGTGATTGGCCCTGATACGGATACTGGCGCCTGGCATGACAAGTGTTCAGAGAATCAGGGCTGAAAGGTGGGAGATCCGGATTTCGTAGCCACATGTCCTCGTGAGAATTCAAAATGGCTGGCTTCGCATACTGCATCCACATAATTAACCAAAAAAAAAAATTAAGAGCCTTCTGGCACCTTAAAGATAAACATTTTTATTCTCGCAGATGCTTACGTGGCCTATAGACAAACTTCATCAGATAAATGGAGGTATTATGGGAAGTTTCAGGTGTATATGTTGGGTGGGGGTGGGTGGGAATTTGTAAACAGTGAGGTCAGGAGGAAATTCAATGCAGAATGTGACAATCACATTATTAACAGTGGGAATTCTAGTGTTGATATTATTCACAACAGTGATATGGTGGCAAATTTTGAAGTCCAGGCGCTCCTCATTACAGTGCCCAGAGCCACACCCCCACAGGGAGTCCAAAAATTCAGTCTGCTGTGTCGATCCGTATCAAGAAGCCAGTTCAATGAGTTTGCGTCCACTAGGAGTGGGTCTCGTGCAAAGCGAAGTGGTCTTAATTGCCCGTTCAAGATTGAGACACCCCAAAATACTTTACATTACATAAACGAACAATGTATGATTGCTGGGAAAATTCACCCTGCCTCCCGCTACTGGGAGGACAGCAGCTAAGCTTAGAGAGAGCAGGAAAGTCGGAGCGGGGTGACAGATGATGTCTGTGTCTCTGCTAATAAAGACGTCCCGGCACTTTGACCCTCTGAGCCTTGGTTCCACTACACCACCGATTAACATTGTTATTTTTTATTTTTTAAAAAAGTTACGTTAATAAAACTGTTATTAACCACCTGAAACTCTTCATAATACTCCAAGCATCTGAGGAAATGGGCTACGGTCCATGAAAGATTCTGCCACAATAAAACTGTGAGTCTTTAAGGGGCCACAAGCCTCTCAGTTGTTCTTGCTGCATGGCCACCCCTCTGGAAATTATTAAAAACAAAGCACAAGAACACTCTTGCATTGCGTCCTGCTGACAAACAGCTCACCAAACTAAAAAAATGAACGACGGGCGGTATCTGATATGCCATCGCCCCCATGGCTAAAAAAAAAGAAGAGTGCAGAAGCCATCAATGTTTGGACAAAAACATTAAATACTCAAGGAAACAGAAAAAAGTTTGCAGGCTTAACCTCACTCTAGGGGGCTAGGAGTTTGAATGCACGCAGGGGGGCTTGCATACGGGCAAATTTTGGGAGAAATGTTAGCAGCCCAGGAAGCCGTATGGGCAATTTCCCCAATAAAACCAGCCACAAATGTTACGGGGCGATTCGAATCCCCTGCGGGTCTCTCTGTTGCAACTAGAATTCCACTGGGTTTTGCAAGCAGACAGATGCACGGGGGGGCAAGGGGGCACTCTCACTGAGAGTTACTATAAGAGTAGAACCAATCCTAGTTTTAAGAAGAACTGAACGATTCAAAGAGCAAGAGACTTTTGTTTTGCAATAGACGAGAGGAAGAAGGGCAGGCCCCAAAGAGGTTCAATTGAACAGAACAGTGTGCTGTTTTTGTCTGAGCAAAGACACAAGTGATTCGCAGAGAGTTCTGTTTTGACGGAGAAGCCCCCCAAACAAAAGTCCGCAGTCCTGGGAGTTGAACATGGCTCGTTCTGCACCCTGCGGCAGAAACTGCTCCCTGCCGCATCTTCGTCTCCCAAGTCCTGGACTTCCTTTAGCGTGAAGTTCGCACACTGCTGATTTTAAAGGCCAACCTTTTCATCTCCCGATGGATCGTCACGCCCGGGGTAGAAAAAGTGCAGTGTCGTGTTCTGCTGAGCTGGCGAGGGGTGCCAGTAAGGCCTCCAGAGGTCCTCCGCCCTGAGAGTTCAACTGAGGAAGGTTTGGCCAGGGAGGAAAGGGTCCAAATAAGTCTTTGCTCCCAGCAGTTGCATAACCCTGGCTTGCGTCCACAGTATCTTGTGTCCCAGCAGAGCCGAAAAAGGTTTGCAGAGAAGGTGTACCACGTCATTTTCGAAGGGACAATGGGACAAACCAGCAGCACTGAACTTTAGAGGTGCTGGGAAAGTGGGCTGAGGTGTGTGCAGGGCAGTGGCGGGAGAGGGAGAGCACCCCCAGCTCCTGGGTCCCGAGCCAGCTCCTCTGGCTTCCCGGAAGGGTCTCACAAACAGGACAGAAGCTATGCATTTCAGACAAGGAGGTATGCGGTTGCCAAATTTGGAAAAGGCAGTGATCAAGGCGAGCGGTTCTTTTAAGAAAAGCAAAAAAATGGCCTCCGAGGTATTTGGCACGAAGTGGAGAGTCAAGGGGGGTTTCGCCCCTCCCGCCCCTTTCCTATCACCAAGAACAGGACAGCCCTTTACAAAGACGCTGCCGTGATGACTGCTGACGCAGTAGGCTTTGAACCCTTTGGGAGAGTTGTTGGTTTTCCCGGTAAAAAGGGAGACCCCCCAGCCCATGCCCACATTCTGGAACAAATACACCACCTCCTGCTTTACGCAGCACAGTGGCGTGAAATGGCCAAGCTGTTCTGCTTGGAACCAGGAAACCTGCTCAGGATTCGCATAACTGGGCCGCTGGAGTGACGTCCTCGCTTGTAGGAACTCCCACTTCCCCAGGCAGCCTCTGTGGGAATCCGACAGAGGGATGGCTGCGTCTGCAACATGAGGGAGCTAGCAGCATTTTTTCTGGAAGAGGAAGGGGAAAGGATTAAGGGCGCAAAGTCGTTTCCTCAAGTGCCGAGGCAGGATTAGTTTCTGTCCCTGACCCTTGGAGCAGGGTCAAGTTGCTTCCCCGCCACCAGCCAGGGGTCTGCGAGGGCGGCATGGTGCTTTTCAGAAGTGCAACAGTGAGGAAAACAAAGGGGTGCAGGCCTCGCCCAGGCTCAGTGCTCGTGGTGACAGCTGATGTTGCTCTCGGAGCGTTCCAGGAGGCAGAGCATCTCCGCTATGACAGCCTGGAGCGCCCGGCCCAGCTGCTCGGCGCTGTAAGGCTTGCCCAGGGGAGGCACGTGGACAAAGGCTGACCGGCCATGGCTCTGGTAGAGGGAAGTGTAGTAGGTGAAGTCGCAGAGGTACCTGCCAGGCGGCAAGAAGAGAAATTGGGGTTCAAGCAGTGTGTGCATGCGCACGCATGAGTGAAAGGGGAGAGAAAGGGAGGGGGCAGAGAGAAAGGAGGGGGGAGAAAGAGAGAAAGAAAGGGTAGGGAGAGAAAAGGGACAGGGAGAGAGAGAAAGGAGGGGGGAAGAGAAAGGAGGGGGAGAGGGAGAGAAAGGGGGAAGGAGACAGAGAGAGTAAGGAGGAGGGAGAGAGAGAAAGGAGGGACAGGGAGAGAAAGGAGGGGGAAAGAGAGACAGAGAAGGAGACAGAACGGATGGGGGGAGAGAGAGAAATGGAGAGAGAGCGAAACGAGGGGGGAGAGAGAGAAACGAGGGGGAGAGAAAGAGAGAAAGGAAAGGGAGAGAGGGAAAGAGAGAGAAAGGAAAGGGAGGGAGGGAAAGAGAGAGAAAGGAAAGGGAGGGAGGGAGGGAGAGGGCAGGGGAAGAGAGGCAAAACAAAGGGGTCAAGTCACCCATTCTCAACCTCACATTGCAGACATAGCACTCCCAATCTTCTAATGAGGGATGGGAGATCAAGAGCATCCCTCCCAGAGTCCTTCTCCTTCCCACTTCCCTCTCTCTCCACCACTAGCCACGGAGCAGAATTACGCCTGAACCAATGTCATCTCTAACCATGGTAAGCTTCAAATTACGAATCTGCAGCCAGGGTGGTTGCTTTACCCCAGGGGTGCTGGACCTCAGGCTCGTGCACCCAATTCAGCCCTCCAAGCTTCCCTAGAGGGCCATGCCCCTTCCACTGGCCCCACCCCCACCCCCCTGGGTACTGATCATGTAATGGTTTAATGGCTTCAGTGAAGTTTGCCCCCAGTTCTAAACATGCCTCTGCTAAGGGCTGAGTTGCTGGCTGAGTAGGAGCTCTGGGTCCCACCCATCATGGGGATGCAGCCTCCAAGATCATCTCCATAATGGAATTTGGCCCTCAGGCGGAAAGGGGATCAACACATCAACACCCCTGATTTATGCCGCTTTCTTAGCCAAGAGCTTTGGCTATTGGGCAGTATAGAAATAAACAAATAATAATAATTCTTAGAGGTGACCTTTACTTGTTCCAACCCTAAGGAACACCCAACTGCATCTGTTCCGATCCAGGGCTTGTTTTCTAGGAAACCACGCTCCAGAGGCTCAAAGCAGTCTGGGAACACACCTTTGGACTGGGGAGCACTCCCCCTACATCTCCAGTGGTGAGATAACTGCACTGTGAACATGTTCAGGGGCACCATTATATATCCGCACTTCACGGGAACATCAGCTGTCGCTTTATGCCAAGACCACCTTGCCCAGTATTGTCGACACTGACCGGCAGTAGCGGGTCTCCAGCGTTTCAGGCAAGGGTTTTTCCAGCCCTCCCTGAACATGCTGCTGGAGATTGTACCCGGGACCTTCTGCATTGCAAAGCAGGAGCTCGGCCACTGACCTACGGTCTTTACCCTAAAGGCAAAGCGAGGTTCTAGTCCTCATGGTTCTGAATAAAGGGCTGCCTTAAATACAAACATCAGAAGCTGCCTTCTACAGAGTCAGACTCGGCGTCCATTTCACCCACTACTGTTGGCACTGACCCAGAGCAGTGGCCCTCCAGGGTTCCCAGATTCTTTCCTAGCCCTACCTAGAGTCACTGCTGGGGATTGAACCCGGGACCGTCTGCGTACCAGCCAGGGGCTCTGCCCCCGAGCTCTGGCCCATCCGTGGCTCTCTTGGCCCCCTTGCCTTGTCCCATACCTGCCAGCATCCTTTGATATTGTGACGGCGACTTCCAGCCCCAAGGCCGAGACCCTCCTGCACACGGCGTCCATGTCGATAATCGAGTCAATGCACTCTGGCCCCCCTTCGACGCAGCAGTGCGAGCCCGGGCAGAAGCGGCAGTTGTCCAAGCCCCGGTAGCCCACATTGTGGCCACATTTCTCCAGCGTCACCGTTGTCGCCATGCCGGACAGGCCCACGTGAACCACGAGCTGTTCAAAAAGGAGACAGTGTCAGAGGCAATCCGCTGCCCCAGTAATGCAAGGCAGCCTTGGAAACCAGCACATCTCAAAACAGGGGTGTTGAACCGCTTTTTGCCCAAGGGGAGGAGAAGCTCCTGCAGGGGTGATACAGGGCTGGCAGCAAAAGCGCCGGGACCAAAATTACAGGAGCATCTTCGCTTAAAGTTTCCGCTGCCCATCACAACACCTTTGGAGAGGCATTTCCACTTTCTAGAATGGGAAGAAACAGCAGAAAAGCCGGGAAGCCACCAAACGAGCAGCGGGACCCCAGGCTGGCTGGATTTTGAGGTTCAACACCCCTGTCTTAAAAGAGGCCCGGCATGTGGTGGCCGATGCGACCATATTAAACCATATTCTTTTCCATCTGTGCTGGCTCTGAATTGAGGCCCCCCTCAGAATGCTGGGGTGGACCCTTAAAGCCCTAAATTGGTTGAGGGGGGATGACTCGGATTATTGCCTCCATCCATGTATCACCCACCTGGACCATAAGATCATCTCTGGAGGCTGTTCTGCAGGTAACCCCCGCCAAGCGAGTTGTGACCAGAGGCAGCTCTGTCTTCAGGGCAAATGGGGCAGTGACCCCCTGCGTGTCCCCAACCCACTAGTGGCAGAGAGATCCCCCACAACCAGGTACATTTGCTCCACTGCTTCCAAGCGCCAGGCTGGACTTCTGCTGGACTCCTCTGGCAATCTCAGTAGAATACTGAGTGCCTGCCCCATCCTCCACCTCACCAGCCCCAAGGGGCACCAGCTGCCACTGGTTGCAACAGATGGCTACCGTAGAGCGGGGCTTTTCTGGGGTGGTGCCCAGGTATGCGATGCTCACTCCCTCCCCGAGAAGTTCAGCCGGTGCCCACATTGTAGACCCTTGGGCGCAAGGTGAGAGCCATTTTGTTTTCCCAGATGTTTTAAATTTATGAAGATCTTTTAGTACCACTGAATCAACATTTGCCTATTACTCGTCTGATGTTAGTGTTATATTGCAGTTGGGTTTACTCTGACTTCTTCTTGCCCTGAGGTCTGATGGGAACTGAAGTCCAGCATATCTGGAAGGTACTAGGCGCAGGAAGGCTAAAGACCCAAACACAGGTAATATTCAGGTATACGTGCGCAACGGGTATGTAGTTAAGACACAAACCTGGTTTTCACATAACGCTAACCAATGGTTTATTTCACCTATAGTTTGTTGTCCTATGCAGGGTTTGTCTGGCAGACGATCAAAGAAACCATTGTTTGTTTTCTCAATCCCTGGGTTGTTTGTTTCCCTCCTCCTTCACCTGCTCCCTCCCTGTGTGCCAAATGCCTTTGCGGTCTGTAGTATTGCTATAAAGAGGGGTGGGTTTTTGTTTTTCTCACTGTTCTTGCCTATCACCTCTGCAGCCTGGCAAAACAACTCACAGTTCTGGGTCCATACATAATGAGAACCCATGGTTTAAACAAGCCAGAGTTCACAGCCCAACAAAGAACCACGGCTTCTCCTTCTGTGTTGTTCGTGGTTAACCAACCATGGTCACATCACAGCAACCCAGAATTCAACAACCCATGGTTGAAACAATGGAGAAACAATCCACAGCCTCTCTATCTGGGCTGTTCGCCATTAACAAACTATGGTTACTCACATCACAACAACCCATGGTTGAAACAACCCAGAGTTCACACCCCCAAGACAAACCAAGGCTTCTCTTTCTGGGTTGTCCGTGGTTAACAAACCATGGTTTATCACTGCAGCCACGTTCACACCTCACAACAACCAGGAATTCAACTAATTTAATAATTCAATTAAATAAACCATGGGCTGATGTTATGTGCAAACGAGCTTGTAGTGACCACAGGCAAGGAGCGGTTTTGCAAGTAGAAATGTGGACACAGGTTGCAGAACCCTGTTTTTAACTCGTCTGGATCACCTGAGCATAGAAAATTGGTCTTTATCTTTTTTAGCAACACACACACACACACACACACACACAGCCACTAGACACATTGTTCTAATCCTGCCTTTCCCAACCTGGCGCTTTCCAGATGTGCTAGACTACAACTCCCATAAGTTCAGTTGCAGCCTAACACATCTGGAGGGAAACAGGTTGGGGGGGCTGTTCCGAGTCAGGGCCCAAATCCTCTCCAAACGCATTCGTGGCCCCCAGTTTCTGATGCTGGCTCTGGTTGCCTTTTTACTCACTCACTTGTGGGCTGTGCTTCTTCCACAGGGCGGGAATCAGTCTCTGCACCGCCTGGTACTCCACCGGGATTTCGTAGACGTGTAGATCCACGTCGTCTCCGAGGCCCATTTTTTCCAGCTCCTGAACAGAAGGGGGAAAGGGTCCAAAAGAGGCAGCAGGGTGGGGGTGGGGCAGGGAGAGAGAGAGCGAGCGAGCGAGCGTGTGAGCAAGGAGACAAAAAGTTCACCCAAAGTTGCCAACATCCAGGACACCAGAGGAAGCCACTTTGTGCCCAATAAACTCAAACCTCAATCGGCATGACCCAAATTGAGAGCCAGTGTGGTGTAGTGGTCTGAGTGTTGGACTGGGAGCCGGGAGATCCGGGTTCAAGTCCCCACTCGGCCATGGAAGCTCACTGGGTAACTTTGGGCCAGTCACAGACTCTCAGCCCAGCCTACCTCACAGGGTTGTTGTTGTGAGGATAAAACGGAGAGGAGGATTATGTATGCCGCCCTGGATTCCTTGGAAGAATAAAGGCGGGATATAAATACAATAAATAAAATTTATATACCGCTTTCCACAAAGGTAAACAACAGATTAGCCACATCAGTTAAATGGGACCTCTGCTCGGGTCTATCCATGGGTACCGGGCGCAACAGGTCAACGGAGCTTCCACAGAGAGGTGCTGTCTACCTTCGCATACCAGATGTTGAAGACCAAAGAACGGGAGAGGCTGTGGTCCGTGGAATTTCTGGAGACACCTGCCTGGCCAACGTTAGGAAAAGGATTCGAATCCAGATGGATTCTTTTGCCTTTTTATGTATAAAAATAATGTATCCTGCCTTTCATCACACAATGATCCCAGGGCAAGTTCACAATGCCCAAGAGATTATAAAACCTGGGAAAACACACAGGAAGCCGTCACATGCACCACCCATCCACTGATCTTGCAGTCCTTTTCTTAAAGAAAGCATTAGTTCAGGCTTCACCGACACCAGGTCCCTCTAGATGTTTCTGAACTACAACTCCCATCATGCCCAATCACTGGCAATGCTGGCTGAGGCTGATGGGAACTGGAGTCCAGACCATCCAAGTTGAGAAAAAGCTGAACGGTGCATTACATTAAATACTTCACCTGCTGCTGACCCTTTCTTTCTTACTTACTCTAAGGTGAGCCATGTGAGGCCCTGATCCAGATCACGGCCACCACATGTAGAGAGGGTCTGGAGAACCAGTGTGATGTAGTGGCGAGAGTGTTGGCCTGGGGAGACCCGGGTTCGAGTCCCCATGCGTCCGTAAAGTTCGCTGTGGGACTTTGGGCTGGTCACTGACTCTCCGCCTAACCTACCTCACAGGGTTGTTGTTGACGATAAAAACGGAGAGGAAGAGGACCATGTCTGCCAGCTTGGGCTCCTTGGAAGGCAAGATCTAAACGTAACAAAGAAACAAATCTTCCCCTAGATGCTTCCTTTCGGAAATTTGGCCCCCGCCTCCCCACACCAGTTAAAAAAGAAAAAAGGCCTCAGCTGGCACCAATGGAGAGACTGCTCTTTTTTGAAGCCCTGTGCATGCTTCCTTGAGAGTAAGTAAGATAGTCAGCTCCACACTACGGATTTAACAGAACGTATCATTTGCCACTTATACGGTTAGATCTGGAAAGGATAAGAAAAAAAACACCCACCATCTTTGAGGCCCCAACCCTCACACAGACTCTGTAAGCACCGGGTGCCCCAGAGATGGCCAGCTTCCTCTGGTGTGGCTTGCATTACATATGGAAATCTATAAGAAAGGTGGGGGGGACCCTTCATGCTTGCTTGCATGCAAAGAGGCCAGCCAAGACGACCACCTTTTGTAACTGCCAATAGAAAACTCACAAAGAGGATTCTCACACGAAAGGGCGGAGTGGTGCGGGGGGGGGGGACCCCAGACCCCTCCTCCCCGGAGTATGTTGAAGAAACTGGGCTTGTTGTGTGTCTCCCCCCCGCCCCCCCGAGCTTTCCCCTGGAAGGTAAGAGAAAAAAAAGCTTTTGGGTGCCGGAGCCTTCGGAGCAACGCTAAACCCAAGGCACTGGCGTGAAAAGAGCTTAAAATTGGGGCCGCGGGGTTGAGCCCCTTGCATCAACTGCTCAGCAAACAGCAAGCTTCATTCAGCATCTCCCTGCCTTGCGCCCTCCAACTCCCATAATCCCCAGCCAACACCCCCTGCTCCTGCACAGCACAAATGCTTTAATATTGTTGTGCTTATCTTCCCAACTGCCTTTGCACAGGGTTTACTATTATGCCCATTTTACGGACATGGCAGAGAGAAGCCAAGAGGCAGCATCTTGCCCGGGGCTATCTGGTGACTTTCTGGAAGAACAGAAATTGCCCACAACTGGCACCATGGTCAGGAAAGGGGGGCTGGGCACATGCCATCAGAGGCAGATTGATGTGGAAGGGTTGGGGGGGGAAATAATGCATATTTAGAATCCTCCCCTTTATTTCTTTGTTTTAACATTCATTAATAGCCACATGTACACATGGAAATCTGGCTGGGACTGCAGCAGAGAGGAAGGACCGTTAGCCCTTTCCCTCTGCACCAAGTTTCCCTAACTCAACACAGCCTCGAGCACCATTTTGGGGTGGGAAGGCGGCGCCCGCCTTCCGGGACACCCCTCCGCCAGGCAGTGTGGGAGGCAGAAAACATGGTGCATTTTAAATGCCTCCGGAAAACGCACTGCTTCATCCAGGCAAAATTCCCCTAGCTCAGAACGAATTGCAATTAATCGTATGCTGCTGCATCTTACAGTTCTTTTTCCTGCTTTTTATTATCGTAGTTGAAAGTGTTTTTAATCGGGTATTTTAAATGTGATTTCAAATATTTATATGTAAGCCACTTAGGAATTTTATTATATTAAGGATCACTGCCTTGTTGTGGCGAAGGGGCTTGCGTAACTCAGTGAAGCCATAAGCTATGCCGTGCAGGGCCACCCAAGACGGACGGGTCATGGCGGAGAGTTCTGACAAAATGTGGTCCACTGGAGAAGGAAATGGCAACCCACTCCAGTATTCTTGCCAAGAAAACCCCATGGAACGTATCCCAAGGCTAAAAGAGATGACGCCGGAAGATGAGCCCCTCAGGTCGGAAGGTGTCCACTATCCTACTGGGGAAGAGCAGAGGGAATTTTCAAGTAGCGTCAGAAAGAGCGAAGCGGCTGGGCCAAAGCCGACAGGACACTCAGCTGTGGATGTGTCTGGTGGTGAAAAGAAAGTCCGATGCTGTAAAGAACAATATTGTCTAGGAACCTGGAATGTCAGATCAATGAATCAAGGTAAGCTGGAGGTGGTCAAACATGAGATGGCAAGATTGAACATCGACATCTTGGGAATCAGCGAACTAAAATGGACATGCATGGGCGAATTTAATTCAGCTGACCATCATATCTACTACTGTGGGCAAGAATCCCTTAGAAGAAATGGAGTAGCACTCATAGTCAACAAAAGGGTGGGAAAAGCAGTACTGGGGTACAATCTCAAAAACGACAGAATGATCTCAGTACGAATCCAAGGCAAACCATTCAACATCACAGTAATTCAAGTCTATGCCCCAACCACTGAGGCTGAAGAAGCTGAGGTTGATCGGTTCTATGAAGACCTACAACACCTTCTAGAACTAACACACAAAAAAGATGTCCTCTTCATCATAGGGGATTGGAATGCCAAAGTAGGAAGTCAAGAAATCACCGGGATAACAGGCAAGCATGGCCTTGGTGTACAGAATGAAGCAGGACAAAGGCTAATAGAGTTTTGCCAAGAGAACATGCTGATCATAGCAAACACTCTTTTCCAACAGCACAGGAGGCGACTCTACGCATGGACATCACCAGATGGTCAATATCGAAATCAGATTGATTATGTCCTTTGCAGCCAAAGATGGAGAAGCTCCATACAGTCAGTCAAAACAAGACCTGGAGCTGACTGTGGCTCAGATCAGGAGCTTCTTATCACAAAATTTCAGCTTAAATTACAGAACATAGGGAAAACCACTAAACCATTCAGGTATGACCTAAATCATATCCCTTATGAATATACAGTGGAGGTGAGGAATAGATTTCAGGGATTAGACCTGATAGACAGAGTGCCTGAGGAACTATGGACGAAGGTCTGTAACATTGTTCAGGAGGCAGCAACTCAATCCAACCCAAAGAAAAAGAAATGCAAGAAAGCCAAGTGGCTGTCTGATGAGGCTTTACAAGTCGCTGAGGAAAGAAGGGAAGCGAAAAGCAAGGGAGAAAGGGGAAGATATATCCAACTGAATGCAGAGTTCCAGAGAATAGCAAGGAGAGACAAGAAGGCCTTCTTAAACGAACAATGCAAAGAAATTGAGGAAAACAATAGAATGGGAAAGACTAGAGATCTCTTCAAGAAAATTGGAGATCTCAAGGGAACGTTTTGTACAAAGATGGGCATGATAATGGACAAAGAAGGCAGGGACCTAACAGAAGCAGATGAGATTAAGAAGAGGTGGAAAGAATACACAGAAGAACTATACAGGAAAGATCTTAATGTCCCTGATAGCCATGATAGTGCGGCCACTCAACTTGAGCCGGACATCCTCGAGAGTGAAGTCAAGTGGGCCTTAGGAAGGCTGAGCGCCGAAGAATCGATGCTTTCTAACTGTGGTGCTGGAGAAGACTCTTACGCGTCCCCTGGACTGCAAGGAGGTCAAATCAGTCCATCCTAAAGGAAATCAACCCTGAGTGCTTATTGGAAGGACAGATAGTGAAGCTGAAGCTCAAATATTTTGGCCACGTAATGCGAAGAGAAAACTCTCTGGAAAAGACCCTGATGCTGGGAAAGACTGAAGGCAAAAGGAGAAGGGGACGGCAGAGGATGAGATGGCTGGATAGCATCCCCGATGCAATGAATATGGACTTGAGCACGCTCCGGGAGAGAGCGCAGGACAGGAAGGCCCGGCGTGCTATGGTCCATGGGGTCACGAAGAGTCGGACACGACTCAACGACTGAACAACAACAACAAATGTGGTTGAAGCTTGCAGGAAGATATTTGCCCACTAGGTGGCAGAACTCCCAAACCAGCACATAACTTTGCAGCCAGGGGAGATTAGCAGGCTGAGGGAAAGAGTTATATGCCTGCCCTTTGGAGGAATGGGGTGCACAGACCCCTTCCTTATGGGGTACAGGGATGCACTGCGGTAGGGGCTGTGCCTGGGGTGCCCATGGGTGTGGCTTCACTCAGAGAGGGCGGGCACAAGATGTCCAGTGCTCACAGCTCCATAACTTTGTTCGATGGCTTTGCTGTAACAAGCTAGGGTCTACTGCAACCTTACCAGCTTCGATTTGAAATCCACATGGGGGATTGGGATGGGGGTCCCATGGAGCACCCCTGCACTGCCTGTACACTATAATACCACCACACTGCACAGAAAGGTCATATCCTCAAGTGTCCCCCAACGCAGCCCGTCTCTGCCAGAAAAGTGTCTAACTTCTAGGAATATGCAAAATTATTTTTAGGCTACCTTTCAGGGTGGAACCCGTACATTTTGCCACCCTTTGGCGTCAGCAATCCCACCAGGCCCTCTAAAGCTCACCTTCCCAGCCACGAGGACTAGAGACTTCCTTCTTCCCTAAAAATAAAAAGATTCTTCCGGAGTGGAATTCTATTACCCCACCTGCTCTCCCGTTACATGTGTGCTCTCTGCGCCTCCAGGGAGGTACGCCACGCAGACAGCACTGCTGCCTGTTATAACTATCACAGAAAGACAGGGCTGGAAGATATTGTTGGAGGAGGAGAGACAGTGTGGTGTATTGGTTAAGCCCACTGGACTGGGACAACCCAGTTCAAGTCCTCACTCGGCCATAAAGCTCGCTGGGTGACTTTGGGCTGGTCCCTGACTCTCAGCCTAAACTACCTCACAGGGGTGCTGCAAGGGCCAAAAGGGAGAGGAAGAGGATCATATATACCACCTTGGGCTCCCGGGAGGAAAAGGCAGGATATAAATGTAACTAATAAATACATTAGCCCTCTTACTTGCATTAGCAATCTGAGCTAAACTGCCATTATGCCTGGAGGTTCCTTGTTGTCATAACAGACCTTTGTAAGAAGAGCCTAGCTGGATCAGACCAAAGGTCTGTTTCTGACGGAGGGTGGATGGATACTGCTGGGAGTTCATCAGCCTTCCTCGACTGTCCTCAGCATTAGGTTTCAGAGGTAGACTACATCTGAACATGGAGGTGTTGCACAGCCATTACGGCGAACAGCCCAAAAGGCGTAACGCCCTCCCCAGGGTTGTTGCGAGGATGAAATGGAGAGGATCCTGTACGCCACTTTGGGTTCCTTGGAGGAAAAGGCAGGGAAAAAATGTAACAAATAAATAAAACCTCCAGGGAACAGTCGTCCAGAGACCCAAAGACCTAATGCAATTCACAGTGACAACGCACCCTAAACTGCAAATGAGGGTGGATCAGCCTTCCCCAAGATGTGTGGGATTGCAGCACACACATTTTGTCCTCAAACCCTTTAAAAAAGGAAGCCAAATCTGCGAAGGCGACAAGAAAGGGGAGGGACACACCAAACCCAAGTGCACAAAGCAAGTTTTAAAAAAATTAAAAAGGAAAGCATGCTTCACGGTTTAAAAAGTGTACCTGCCTGTCCAAAAAAACCCTGTTTTACCAGTGTGCAACTAACATTTTTTTTTAACCAAGCACAGAGATGCTGTTCAACTATTGGGGGGGGGGGGAGGGGAGAGAAAACCAGGTCCTTGCCCCCAGACAAACTTCTTATCTGCCGCCTTGTGTACCTGACAAATAGAGGGGGAAAAAAACAAACGCACGTGACCGATTCCCTGACCCCGCCACAATGGGCGGCTTTGTGAGTTTGTAATATCCTTATCTGCTTTGTCTAGACACCCTGACAGCGATTGTACGCATGGATGTTGGGACGCGCTCTGACCTCACTCCTCGCTGGCCTCTGGAGAGGTGGAGGTGGGGGTTAGAATAATCGGGGACAGGAGCCAATTAACTTCACAGTCTGGAGGGCACACCTGGGTCTCCGCTGACCTGCTAGAATGCCGGCGGAAAAACATCGGCCACTTTCCCCAAAAGCAAGTGTGTTTGGGCTTTGGCATGCTGGAGGAGCCAAGCAGAGCACGCGTTTGCGCTTTTGCAAACATGATTGTGTGCACACGTGCGTTGTTTTAAGAGTGGGAGATGTAAAATTGGACTTCTAGCCACTTATTGAAGGAGAAGCAAAAGAGGGTGCGCAAATATTTTTGCGGCATTTTCTGCCCTCCAAAATGACCCAGAGCTTTCGAATAATTCTGCTAAGGCAGCCCCCTCCAACAGGCCACCCTCCAGACTGGGAACGGCTGCACTAAAGGGTCTGCTTTGTCCAAAACAAAGCCGTGATTTTTTCCCCAAAGTCGCACCAATCCCTTCCAAGTCAGACGGTCGTAGGCCGGGGTACTTATTCAACCCAGGAGGCAGCCGAGAATAAATCCTCGAACGAGAGAAAGGAATGGGAAAGAAGGTGGTTATTTTTCTCTTCCTTAAAAGCTTTAGGATGTTGGATAATGCCCGAGATGTAATAAACCAAGAGTCCACTTAGTCTCCTGCAAGCCAGGGTGGGATGGGGGGAGCATTGACAAAGATTGTTTAATTGATTTTTCCATTTATTAAAATGCAGATCACACCGTCTGGAACTCCAGAAACTCAGACACAGGGCTTTGTGTCCAGCCAGCTCCATGAAATCCTGTCTGAGACGGGCACAATACTGTACTCACACATGTTCAAAGGCAGCTTGTCCCTTTCTTCTTGTCTGGGCCTCTCCGGACTGGAACAGAGTGGAGGCGAAAGCAAGTTGCTATTCCTTGCACACGCACACACTGCTCAGGGGAAACTTTCAACTGGGGTGAGACAGGAGATTTTTAACGGCCCAGGGCTCCTGTTTTAATTTGAACAGAAGCCAATGGCTACCACATGAAGGTCACAATCTGACACACATTTACTCTGAAGGAAGTCCCACTACGTTCAATGGGGCTGACTCCCAGGAAAGGGTGTAGACGACTGGAGCCTTCATCAACCAAGGAGATTTTTAAAAAAAACCTTGAGGGATTAAGAAGGTGCTCCCAATTTTTTAAAAAATTAAATATTTCTAATTTTTAAAATTTTAATCCAAAATCATATTTAGGAGGCAGGCCTTCCCTTTGAATGAGTACCACTCCTTCTATCACACAGGAGGAGGAAAAAACTAAAACAGTCTTCCTCAAACCTCTAGTGCTCCAGATGTGTCAGACTACAATGCCCATAATCCCCAGCTAGACCCCCCAATTTGGAGCTAGACCCTCCAAATTTGTTGGGACTACAATTCCAACAATCCCCCAGCCAGGCCCTGTAGGTATGTCAGACTACAATCCTCATAACCCCCCAGCCAGGCCCTGCAAATGTGTCAGACTACAATCCCCATAACCCCCAGCCAGGACGATAGGGGTTGTAGTCCAATGCATCTGGGGGGCACCCAGTTCAGGAAGGCTGGGCCAAAAGGGAAGAGTCCTTCTGAATGAGAAGGAAGCGAAGCTGTCTAGCCTAAGTACCCTGGTTCTGAAAGGGGACAGCCAGGTGCCCCCAGGAAGTCTACAAGAAGAGTGCACTGGCCTTCCCGTCATTTCCTCCCCATCAGCTATTGCTTTAAGGTAGATTGCCTCTGACCTTACAGGTTCCACCTCCTCTTCAAGACCAATTGCTATAGACCTCCCGTCCTTCAGGGATTTCCTTTCTCCACCCTTTACAGCCATCTAGCGCCCGCTTTGTGGCAGGAATCCACTGGCTAACTTGAGTGAAGTGAAACTTCTGCATCTGTCCAGAAGGGACACCTCACCCATCCATTTCATCAGGTGACTGCCAAGTTCTAATATTAGAAGGCGGGGGGAACTCTCCCTAGGCACACCGCTTGGTTTTATAAACCTCTGTCACAAACACCGCCTGGAAGTTGCTTTCCCCAAACTGAAAAGCTCCAAAGAAAAGCTCCTTCTCTCGCAAGAGTCACTGAGGCCACCTGAATGTTCTGGGTGCCCATTTCTGCCCCCTTCCCAGCTATATGGCATCCTTTTTGAGAACCGGACACGGTATTTGTAGCGTGGCTGCACCATAGATTTGTGTAAAGCAGCTTCCCCCCACTGGGCACCCTCCAGAGGGGTTGGACTGCAAGCGCCATCATCCCCAGCCAGTACGGCCACAGGGGAAGGCCAAAATAACAAAATAATAATAAGGGCTGAATTTTGCCCCCATTCCTATTAACTCCCCATATGAATTTGCCCCCTTTCACTGCTGCCACATGCCAAGTCAACATCTTCGAGGATCGAAATCCAAGACGACTATTTTTTTCGTCAACTTATGAACCGCCCTTTAGTAACAGGGCTCTCAGGGTGATACACAATTTAACACACAAATGCAATATAAATCTTTTTTTAAAAATAGAAAGCTCCTGAATCACAGATCTTTCCAAGTTCGCTGACAGGAAAAGAAGGGTTACCCGCTTCTTCCACAATGGTTCCCGCTGTAAAATGGGCATGCGCCACCTTAGAAAGGCACGTGCTCTTTCTTCCTTGGAAGTATTACCTTCACCCCTGTGCAAATTTTAGGCAAGTTTGGAATGGAGTTATTTAGTCCCTTTAGAAGACCCATATGGTTAATTGACGTAAGGCTCCAATCCTAAACACACTTACTAGAAAGCAAGTGACACTGAACTTAGAGGGATGGATTTCTGAGGAAACCTCCTTAGGGCCGTACTGTAAGACTTATTTAAAAACAGCAGAAAGCATCAATTGCCCCGTAGGACCACAGCCGCATCACCAGACCAGCAAACAAAATATCACAGAGCTCAGGGTTCAAGCTGACAGGCCAATCCAGATGTTGTCAGACTCAAACTCCCATCACCCCCAACCACAGACCATGTCGGCTGGGGCAGATGGGAGTTGGAGTCTGACATCTGGCAGGCATCTGGCAACTCACCTCTGGCTTATGAGATTCACACAACTAGAAGCTAACCGTATTGTCAGCCCATTTTCCTTTAAAGAAAATGCGCTCAGCTGATACAGGGAAGAGATTCAAAATGTCCATAGGGCCTGCCCCCCCCCCCCCAAGTGTTCACTTTGCCTGGTGTGGGAGATGTAACTCACAAGGTAAGACCTCACTTTTGAGGGCTTTCTAGCCATTTTGGACTACAAGTCTCAGGATTTCTGACCACTGGTCATGTTGACAGGGGCTGATGGAAGATGAAGTCCAAAACAACTGGAGGGCACCAGGCTGGGAAAGGCATCAGACACAGCCCCCCTCTCCCCCCAGCTGTTCTGCAATGGGTGCCCAGATTCTCCCAGAGAAGGCTGACTTTTACCCAAGGCTTTGTCAAACACGACTAGATGTCTCTGACTAAGAGACACACAGCCGCACAGACAACCAGCTGGCTATCCATTAGTTGACTGCAATTGATTATGGCTGGGGGTTTAATTTAAAAGCATTTGAGTAGAGTATTCCCAGAGCTCCCAACACGGAAAGGGCAACCGGCTTGTACCCAGGCTGGGTGAAAAGAGAGAGGAAGATTCACTTCATCAGCTGTGCTGAAAAGGAACCCTTCAATTCAGGGCTATATCTGTGCCATAATTCCCTTTCTCAGCTTTTGTGTCTAAAAAAAACCTCACAACATCCAAGTTCCTAGCCCTTACGGATACAAAAAAAAAAAGTCTGAATGGGGGCAGAGGGTGTGATGGGCAGAGAATTCAGACCCTGAAGCTTCTCTGCTTTCGTGACAAGACAGACATAGGGCATCTCTACACCAGTCTAAAATCCTGCATTTAAAATGGGGCTTTCTGCTTCTGTTTTAAATGCAGGATCACAATGACTCCCTTTTTCATGTGCGTCCTTCCCCCCCCTTCTCCCTGTATCTGAGTCTTCCATTATCTTTCGTTGATCTCGCTCCTCTTCTTGCCTCGCTTTCCCTCTTTTCACAGAAGAAACTGAAGCAGAACACAACTGGGTAATTTGATAGCTCATTATCTGCAATCTATTTAAAAATGGAACAAAGGGCATTTAGCGCAGAAGATGCCTTGAATGATGTAAAGAGCCTACAAACTTCTGTGGTAAAGGAGCCATCTCAATTGCAGGATAAAAGCTCAGTGTGAAGGAGCCCGTAAGCTCCCAGTCCTCATGGCAGTGGACACGTTCAGGAAACGTCTGCTTGGAATCGTAGCAGCTGGAAGAACAGCAAAAGGTAATCGGGTAATCTTGTCCTCTCTAGGAAGAATAGTTTTTGTTTCTGTATTGGCCCCAGGAGCATAGCCAAGTCATTTGTAGTGTTGGAGGGGCCTAGAGATCCATAATGCTTGCTTAAGTTCATTATTGGTGCAATTCCCATGCTGGTAAGCCTCTGAGCATGTGCAGATGAGTCAAAAGGCCGATAACAGCCTTCTTGGTGCATTCCTTGCTAATGAGGAGAGTCTTCATCTCTGATGTGCCTGGGGGAAGCAAAGTCTGTTTACAGGTGGCCGTGCTGAGAACCAAACACTTCCAGCCTATGCTGAGAATGAACGCTAGGGGCTGTGCTGCTGTTATGCTGCCTATTGCTAACATGTATGGTATCAGACCCATTTCAGCCCACGGCTCTGGGTTGAGAGAAGCTGTTTGATCCAGCCATTGGGTATGCCGGTGTGCTGGAAGTTACCCAATAAAGTACTCCTTGTAAGTAAACCTTTGAATCTGATTTATCACTATCTTGGCACCTTTAACCCAAGAGTTCAACGCCCACGGCTGGGGCAACAGTTGCTCACTTCGAAATGTCTTTAATGTCAGCGATTCATGTATATCATAAAATAAAGGGCAGAATCAAGTAGATTTGGCGAATTGGAAAAATGGTACATAGGTTGCAGTTTATTCTGGTACTTTGGCACAGGATTTCACGGGGCAGGGAGGGCGATGCACAAAAATACACACACCCTCTTGAGCACATCAGCTGGAAGGGAACAGAAGAGAAGACCAGGAAAAAGATCCCCAACTCTAAAAGGACAGGGACAAGGTTAGAATGCAGGCAACGTGCTTGTAGGGTCACATGTTGTGAAAAGATTTCACTGGTCATCAAGAAAGAAACATTACCGTGTGAGTTTGGGGGTTGACGACATAGCATACCGGGAAACTTCAGGTCAGGCGAGACCCAAACATGGAGAATTGCCCTGAAAGCAGTACCAGCTCCAGGTTTTGTAGGGCCCATGGGGAAGACACCCCCAGAGGGGCTCCCTCCCTCACGGAGTCCCTTCTCAGTGCCCTTGTCATGGGCTGCTTTACTTCCTCATTGCTCCCACTTGGCTCCTGGACAGGCAGAGATCCAGGGAACGAGCAGGCCCTGACGTCTCCTGCTCCTCCTTCTCACTGCCACCGTTGTCTGGGCCAGAGCCTGAGGCAGGGGAACAAGCAGGCTGCCATGGGGAAGAGGAGTGGCGAATCCAGGGGGCCTTGGTCAGGGGGCCCTTGGCAAGCACCTGGTCATTCTGATCCTGCACGGAAGGTAACCTGGGGCTGCAACTTGCAGAAAGCCAGAGGTTGCCTGCCTCAAAGCAAGGCCCAACCAGAGGGAGAATGCACACCGGGCTCACCTGAGCACACTGAAGCGGCCCTCCCGGGCGCCCCAGGAAGGCCGAGACCTGGGAGTGCCGAGCATGAATCTTGGTAAGAACAAGGTTCGCAGGGGCTGCCAATGCTCACGACACAGCAAAGCAGGCTCTGCCAACTGGGCACTCTCCAGATGAGTCAAACTGCTGTTGGCCACACTGGCCGGGGACAATGGAGGGTGCAGTCCAACACATCCGCAGATGGCTCCTGAATTGACCAGTCACATGGGAACAGAACCCTCAATTCCCACCCCACTCATCTCGCCACACGCACAGTGACTCTCACAGATCGGCCCCAACCACAGCTTAACTGACAGACGCGCTTCCTGCCAGCCCTGGCAAGAGGAGCTCAGCACTTGTCTGGAGCCTACAAGGGGGTTGGATAATGAAATTGGGGGGGCTCTCCAGGCACTTGGTCCCCTCCCCATACAAGACAAACTGGAAGCAAACTGGGGAGGAGGAGGCCAGCTGGATCAGAGCATATTCTAATCAAGTCTGTGTGATCAACAGGGACCTCTACGAGACCTACAAGAGGGCAAAAGGCCCCTCCAGCTGCTTCCCCCAAAGCAACTGGCACTACTGCGGTAGACTGCGCCTGAGCACGGAGGTTCCGCCAAGGCAGGGGTGCCTAGCCTATAAAACATTTCCATGAAGTGCTGTCACAAAATGGCTGCCATGGGGGCGGCTGATGGGGGGCACGCCCAAAATGCCTGCGCCAGGAGGGGCAGCCGGTCCTGATACATCCATTTCACAGAAGGCAAACTGGCAAGGTTGGAAAGAGCTCACCCGAGAACCAGAACACAAGGCAGGGATGTGCTCTGAGCCCCAAAATGCAAACACGCCCCTTGGAAACCCATAGTTCCCTCTCATCAGCCCCCACCCACCCATGTCAGTCTCTCCCTCTCCATTCCCCCCACCCCCACAGTCACACATTTCTCTCTCTCAGGAACACCCCCAAACGCCCTTGCGCTTTCATGCACGGCCTTCCCCACCTTTCTCCACCCGGGTAACTGAACCTCTTTCCGCCTGCAGGCGCAATGCCAGGACATCCCCAAATGGGACCAGGGTGTGGGAAAGGGGGCGGAGAACTCTGGGGGACCTGGGCAGGCTGGACTAGGTTCTAGGCTCCTGCTTTCCTGCAATCCCCAAGCCTCCCCCTTCACCAAGCCACAGTAAAGGGGTCTGTCTGTCCTTTCCTTCTTTTTCTGGGTGGCCGGAAGCCTCCAACCACCCACCATCTTTGCTTCCTAACAACATCTCCGGGTCCCTTCATGAGAAGGAAGACGGCAGGAAGGCTGGAGGCCACCACTTCCCTCTGGAGCACTCCCAGCCAGCCAATAAATGACTTTTTTAAAAAATATTTTTTTATTTTACCTTCATAAAAGAAATATACGATACCAAACATACCAACAACCTGATCAATACTAGAATTTCCCAACAACACAATATTCTGATGAGGACACCATGATAACAAAAAGAGAAGGAAAAAGAAAGAAAAAAGGCAAAGGGAGGAGGAAAGGAGATGAAGAAAAAGAAGATTCTTTACCCTTCCCCCCTCCCTCAAAGAATTAAATTTAAACTCCAATACCCCCCAGCCTCCGATGCCATTCTATTTTACAACCTATATCTATAACTAGATATCTATAACTATATCTAGATTATTACTTCTACTACTACTACTACTATTTTTTAAAGGAATATAGTGTTTTTATATATATATATATATAAAAGAAGTCAAAAATTGTGTGTGGGTTTGTGGCTGGCTGCAGGGCCGTCTGTAACGCAGGGCATAAAGGGGAGCTGCCCTGGGCCTAATCACACTGCAGGGGCCACTGAGCCTGCCATCTGGGCGCTAGAGTTGCTGCTGCTTTTAGTTCACATTCTCACTTGCCGGAGTCTATGACAGGAGTCACTGGGCTGCATTATTGCTCTGTGTATACTTCCCCTTGCTAAAAAGTACGCCCTCTCAGTCCTGGTGCAGGCCAGGTTTCTGATTTCAGCTACCAGTCACCCTATTGGCCATCTTTCTTTCTATTGGTCTCTCTCCCATTCACTCTGACTTCCTTCACCTTGGATTGGCTGGCTGCCGTTTGCTCCCTCCCCTTTACTCGTGGTTTCTTTTCTGACTGTGGAGAGCGTTTAGTTTCTCTCCCCTGTTCCTGCAATATCCAGCAAGGGAGCCTCTGTTGAACATTTTAATAGTGGTATGAGATTCAGTGTGGATTATATTGTAGTAGTGCTTACAGATTCAGTCTCTTGCATTTGTAGTAGTGTTTTTTATTCAATCTGCTCATTATAATTGTTGTGCTTTTTTAATCAAGTCTGGTGGATTCAACTTTTCACCTTCTCATGGGGCCTTTCCGAGAAGCGTAAACCTACCTTAATGTGTTTCTAACAAATAGTGCCTATGACAAAATTACAGTTAGGGCCAGAAATACTGGAACAAGGATAACTGTTTTGGCAGTTGGCCTCTGTACACCACCACATCGAAGCTGAAAGGAGACACACCCAGGAGGGAGCGAAGTCAAGACTTTCAGCTGTAATTCAAAGGGTTTGACAAAAGTGGGGCACTAACCATTCAGGAAGTACAGCCAGTGGCATGCACACACCCCCATCGTTGGTGGCTCATAAGTAATGGAACAAGCCAACATCATTTCAAACTTAAGGATCGCCTTTTAATACCTGGAGGAAAATCCTTTGCAGTCAATGAGTGCCTGAAGTCTGGAACCCATGGACATGGCCAAATGCTGAGTTTCCTCCCTCAAGACGCTTTGCCAGGCCTTCACTGCAGCTGCCTTCAGCTGCTGCTTGTTTGTGGGTCTTTCTGCCTTCAGTCTTGCCTTCAGTAAGTGAAAAGCATGCTCTACTGGGTGGAGATCAGGTGACTGACTTGGCCACTGAAGAACATCCCACTTCTTTGCCTTCAGAAACTCTTGGGTAGCTTTTGCTGTATGTTCTGGGTCATCATCCATCTCAATATGAAGCGGCATCCTATCAGTTTGGCAGCATTTGGCTGAATCTGAGCAGCAAGTATAGCCCTATACGCTACAGAATTCATCCTGCTGCTTGTATCAGCAGTCAGGTCCTTAATAAACACCAGTGACCCGGTTCCATTGGCAGCCATACATGCCCAGGCCATAACGCTGCCTCCACCATGGTTGACAGATGATGTGCTATGCTTGGATCATGAGCTGTTCCTTTCCTTCTCCATACTTTTCTCTTCCCATCATTCTGGTACAAGTTAATCTTGGTCTCAGCAGTCCGAAGAATCTTATTCCAGAACTGGGCAGGCTTTTTTAGGTGTTTGCTGGCAAAGGCTAATCTGGCCTGTCTGTTCTTGAGCATTACCAGCGGTTTGCACCTTGTTGTGAAGCCTCTGTATTTACATTCATAAAGCCGTCTCTTGACTGTAGGTGTTGACAATGACATGCCTACCTCCGCAAGAGCGTTCTTGACCTGGCTAGATGTTGTGACAGGTTTCCTCTTCACCATGAGCAGCATTCTGCGGTCATCCGCTTTAGTTGTCTTCCGTGGTCTGCCAGGCCTTTTTATTTATGTATTTATTATGTATTTATTATGTATTTATTATGTATTTATTATTTTATTATTAAATTTATTAATCGCCCATCTGGCTGGTCACCCAGCCACTCTGGGCGATGTACAACATACAATAAAACAGTTTAAAACAATAAAATTCCACAATAAAAACATTTTCTAAAATACCCTAACCCACCCCTTTTGCTGTTGCTGAGCTTGCCAGTTAATCCCTTCTTTTTCAGGATGTTCCACACTGTTGTGTTGGCCACTCCACTGTTTCTGCTATCTCTCTGATGGGTTTATTTTGTTTCCTCAGCCTAATGATGGCCTCCTTCACTTGCTTGTCAGCCATTCGTTCCATTACTTATGAGCCACCAACGATGGGGGAGTGTGCATGCCACTGGCTGTCCTTCCTGAATGGCTAGTGCCCCACTTTTGTCGAGCCCCTTGAATTACAGTTGAAAGTCCTGACTTCGCTCCCATCTGGGTGTGTTTCCTTTCAACTTCAATGTGGTGGTGTAGAGGCCAACTGCCAAAACAGTTATCCTTGTTCCAATATTTCTGGCCCTGACTGTACATCCTGGGCAACGCCAGGTATATCAGCTAGTATAACAATAAAACTTAAAATAAACCTTCAACAGTCAGTAATATATTTTATATTATATATTAGATATATAAGTACACATTGTGTTGTTCAGTCGTGTCCAACTCTTCGTGACCCCACGGACCAGAGCACGCCAGGCCTTCCTGTCCTCCGCTCTCTCCCGGAGCGTGCTCAAGTTCATATTCATTGCATCGGGGATGCTATCCAGCCATCTCATCCTCTGCCGTCCCCTTCTCCTTTTGCCTTCAGTCTTTCCCAGCATCAGGGTCTTTTCCAGGGAGTTTTCTCTTCGCATTAGGTGGCCAAAATATTGGAGCTTCAGCTTCATTATCTCTCCTTCCAATGAGCAGTCAGGGTTGATTTCCTTTAGGATGGACTGATTGGACCTCCTTGCAGTCCAGGGGACGCGTAAGAGTCTTCTCCAGCACCACACTTCGAAAGCATCAATTCTTCGGCGCTCAGCCTTCCTTATAGTCCAGCTCTCACAGCCATACATTACTACTGGGAAAACCATAGCTTTGATTAGACGGACCTTTGTCGGCAAGGTGATGTCTCTGCTTCTTACTATGCTGTCTAGGTTTGCCATAGCTTTCCTCCCAAGGAGCAAGCGTCTTTTAATTTCATGGCTACAGTCACCGTCTGCGGTGATCTTGGAGCCCAAGAAAGTAAAATCTGTCACTGCTTCCATTTCTTCCCCTTCTATATGCCAGGAAGTGATGGGGCCAGATGACATGATCTTCGTTTTTTTAATGTTGAGTTTCAAACCAGCTTTTGCACTCTCCTCTTTCACCCTCAACAAGAGGCTCTTGAGATCCTCTTCGCTTTCTGCCATTAGGGTGGTATCGTCTGCATATCGGAGGTTGTTGATAATTCTCCCAGCAATCTTAATTCCGACCTCTGATTCATCCAATCCGGCATTTCTCATGATGTACTCTGCATATAAGTTAAATAAGCAGGGTGACAATATGCAGCCTTGTCGTACTCCTTTCCAAATTTTGAACCACTCGGATGTTCCATGTCTGGTTCTTCCTGTTGCTTCTTGACCCTCGTACAGGTTTCTCAGGAGACAGGTAAGGTGGTCTGGTACTCCCATCACTTTCAGAATTTGCCACAGTTTGTTGTGATCCACAAACAATTAATTTAAATACAGCATACCATATCTATTTTGAAATAAATATAAAGAAAAGCAAGAAAAAACAAAAGCTGAAAGACTAAATGAATATATATATAATCATTTATCTTCTGACCTAGCCTGGATCATGTAGACTAAACACAAACAGTTAACAAAGCTTGTTTAAAGATTCCAGTTCATTGGATTGTAACAGGAATCTCACACATTTTTACCTTCAACCATGCCTCCGCCGTTTCATGATTTATACACTTCTTCATCTGACCTTCAGACACGATACAAAGTGTAGCAGGATATTTTAAGTAATATTGTAAGTTAATTTGTTTTGCCATATTTTTTGCTTTGATAATTGCCTTCTTTTATTCACCACCTCTTTGATGTAATCTGGAAATAAGATAAAGTTACGTTGTTTCCAGGAAAGGCTTCCACCCCCTCTTGCAAAACGCAGAATATAATTCTTTGTGGTGACTATTGCAAACTGGACTCTGATGGTATTGTCCCTTTTGCATTTGGCACACGAAATGCTTGCTCAATATCCAGTAAATAATCAGATGGGATAGGGAGTATCTCATGCAAAAGTTTATCCACAAAAATAGGCAATTTTACATCATTAGACAGATTTTTAACCCCAATAATACGTACATTGGATCTTCTCGTGAAGGCCTCCAGTTGAGAAATTCTGTCAGAGGTATTTTTAAAACAAATTTGTGTCGAAGTTTCATTCGCTGCTACTAAGTCTTCTAGCTCGTTAATTCCCATCTCCATTTTTTGCCATGACGCATTAATTAAATGGACGGCTCCTTGCAAGGCGGTGATAGAATTTTGGATTAAATCCAACCTTCTGGCTTGCTCCGTAAATTGCGAAGATAAAGTCTTTATCAGAGTAACTTATTCCCCTATATCTTCTGTTTTCGAAACTTTTGACACAGGAGGTACGGGGGGAGTTGGCGGTGAAGCCTTTCTTCTCCTCGGTGCATTCATGTTTCTCTCAAACAAATCTTACAGGTCCTCAGATGTTCTCAGATGTTGTTAATATTTCTTAAATCATCCCACAGGAGTTGTTGATATTTCTTGAAGCATATATTATTATGGAACACGTCAGCCCTGTTCTCTCCTATGAAATAGGAGTCTCATCACAGCTTTTTCCATTGGTAAAGCTCTGGGGAGATAATCCTGAAATCCAGCCCTCCCCCCCCACTATCTCGAGGGGGGTACTTTTCTCCAAGATGTTGTCCAGATTCCGCCTTGCCCCCCCTTTAATTCTAGGGGGGAGATGAAAAGGTTTTCCAACCTTTTAAAAAGCTGTTTGAGAAAGCTCCCACGGGAGAACCCATGGGAAGCTGCCAGAGTGACATCAGTTCCAACTGGACGTTCCTGCCTCCCAATAAACGACTTTTAAGATGTCCCCACACTAACAACTCTGATAGAGCCCTGCCACAAAAATATCTTGGTCTGTTCTGGCTGATTTTTCTCCTTCCAAATACAGCCCATACAGTCAACAACCCCCCCCCCCCCCACATGCCCAATGCTGTTTGGCCACCAGCATTTTGTAATCAAAGACAGACTGGCCCCATGGCTGGAGGTTCTACGGAACTATCCCGTTTGACAGCCGGTGACAAAAGAAGGAAGGAGGCCTGATCCGCTTCTGGCTAAGCTAGCAGCCACCGTGTCTTGCGGAGGTGAGTTCCACAAGCCAGTTCCTTCAGCGTGGTCACCTCGATGAGGCAGGAAGGGGTTAAGGGGAGACGGTTGCCCATTTCACAGGTCATATTAGGGGTGGGAGAAAGTTGGCAGGAAGAGAGATTGCTTGCTGGCCCCTTGCTCCTTGCAATACAATGATTGCTAAAGAGCAGTTGCCAATGAGCTTCAACAGGGAGCAGAACTGCAGGGTTGGGGTCACAATCTGGCTCTCTGGACTTCCCCAGAAGTCTGAACCCCTGACCCTTCCCCACCCTTTCCCCTGCCAAATCATTTGGTGGTTTCCTGGCTTGGGAGCTGTTTTTGTCTGTTTTTCCCCTATTCTGAAAGGCTGAAATGCTTCTCCGAAGTTACTGACAGGAAGAGGTTGAAGTTAAAATAGGTTGGCATTTGGGGCCTTGCCCAGCACTGGAAGGTGGCCCCCGAAAGCTTCCCCAAAATGGAATTCCGCCCTTGGGTGGAAACAGGTTCAACAGCTCCTGACCAACAAGTACGTTAACTGCAAAGAGCAATGGGGGTGCGGGGAGGAGACAGATGTCCTCGGCCCCTAAATCGATCCTTGGCCCATGAGCAAACCCAGTTGCCGATGACCACCACCACGTGCTAGTAATTTTGTCCTGTCTGGAAACTCGCCTGGTTTTACTTGCTCGAGGCAGACTGTTTCCCTCAACCCCACAGCCTGGGACAATGTTGAAGGGTGAAATCCTATTCATGTTTACCCAGAAAAAAAGTCTTACAATTTCCAGAAAGCCCAGAAGGGCCATACTAAACACTTTTTTGTTGAGCTGAAGCACTGGCATCAATTGACCGGCCAGCAGATTATTTCTCTGTAAATTTATTTTAATACAAAGACTTATGGAAAAATTGTGCAGGGCAGACACCATCTTACACAAAGGGGATGCCTTTCTAAGATGGTGCCTACAGCGAGATCTGTGCCTGATCTAAACAGAGGAAGTGTGTTTCTCCCCTTCAGAACTGCTGTTTTGTTATGTGAAGATACTGATATGACCAACTGACTAAGATTGCTAGAACTGGTTGCAAAAGCCCTATTAGCCCAGAAGAATCTTTACCAGGTAAGAATCTTCATGTCTGAAAATAGCAGCGTTCATATTTGTGGCCCCAAAAGGGGAAGAAAATCCAACTTTTTGCCCTGGTCGCCAGGAGCTGATCCCGATTCACCCCAGGAGACCAAGCCAAGTAGCAATTAACAAGTCCTATATTAAAATGTGACCAATCGTGGCTGCGGAGGTGGGCCAAAGTAAGTCGTGCGGAGAGGGGGAGGTGGTAGTTATCACAAAACAGCAGTGTTTAGCACAAAATGCTCAAAAGTCTATGTCTTTTACCTGAACTGCTTTCCAACTGGCGTTGACGGAATGTTCCCCAAATGGACCAAACCCTAGAACGACAGAAGCAGAATTTCACAGGGGTGGCGCTGCACTCATGGATATGTTGATCTGAAATGCTCATGCATTTGTTGAGCTGAAATATTTCTCCAAGCAGCTAACAATAAAATAGACCAGCCTTCCTTAACCTGGTGCCCTCTAGATGTTTTGGACTACAACTCCCATCTGCCCAAGCCAGTGTGGCCGATTGTCAGGGACTGTGGGAGTGGCAGTCCAAAACATCTGGAAGGCACCAGGCCAGAAAAGCCTGCGCTAAAAGATCTTTGCCCCTAATGCGAGAAGAGTCCCGTTCAAATCCATCCTCAAGAACACACACAGAGGTCTCCTCCTAAGAAAGGGGGGGGGGGTCGTTATCAGCCCAAGGCTTTTCCTAGACAGTTGTTGCTTCCTTGGGGGCCGCAGATGTAGCTAAGAAGAACTTGAGCCCCCCGATTTTGCACCATCCATTAACCTATTTAGCCAATGGTCAATTATTCGAATTAAAGAATGGCTAGGAAAAAACAACAGCCCACACAGAAGGTCCCGGAATCAATGCTGGGCAGTTCCACCGAAGGAAAGCTTTTGCGTAGCAGGCAGAGATGGGGGGAAAAGCAACCTCTCTCTCAGCCTGAGACTATGGGGATCTGCTGCCAGTCAGAGCAGGCGATACTGGCCGAGATGGACCCAGGGTCTGGCCCGGTATCAGGCAGCTTCCAAAGTAAGTCAGCTCAAAGTGATGTGAGATGGTGGGGAAACAAGCCTTCCAGAAGCTGGTGCTCTTATATCCATCTGGCCCTGTACTGTTGACACTGACTGGCAGCAGTGGCTCTCCAAGGTTTCAGGCAGCGTTTCTTCCTAGTCCTACCTGAAGAAGCTGGGGATTGAACCAGGGACGTCCTGCCTGCAAATCATAGAATAGTAGGATTGGAAGGGCCCAGCTTTCCTGGCCATTGGCCATGTAAACCAGAGCTGATTGGAGTTGAAATATAAAACAACTGGGGGGCACCAGGTTGGGGAGGGCCGACGTGGAAGGTATTTGGATCCCTTATTTGGGTGAAAGAGCTCAGTCCCCCACCCCCCGCCGAGGAAGACGCAACAGCCTTGAAAAGGAGCTGGACCAATGAGCGACCGCTCTGCACAGTTTTGACTCAGCGCACCACCGGGTTCGGTGGGACATACGCCAAAGTAAGCGCACGGATTGGGGCCGCCCTGGTGCACCTTCGAGGTCTCCTGTCCACATCTGGCGCCTTCCAGCCTTTCCTTCTTGGGTCTCCCCATAACAAAGCATCATTCCCCACCCGAGAAGGGAGTGTGTATTTATATGTATCCCTCCCGTTTGGTTTGGGGAGGGGGTGGTGGGGGTAATCCCCTTTCGGCTTCACAACAACTCTGCGGGGTAGAAAAATCCAATACAGAGATACATGCCCTGCAAGCTTCATGGCTTGGGGCCATGTATCCTAAAGGAACACTTCTCCCACACACCTACCCAGACCTTAAGATATTCTTTGGATGCCCTCCACCGGGTGATTGCTAAAGACAGGGTCTTCTCGGTGATGGCACACCGAGCTGTGGGTCACCCTCCCCAGAGAGGCTCACCTGGGGCATCTACGCCTCGATCTTTTTGGCACCAGCTGAAAACCTTTTTATTTCCCAGCCTCCTTTATTTTAATACTTCCCAGGGACCTAGAGAGCTTTCAATATTTCCGGAGTTTTAAAAGCTGTGGAAATGCTTCTTGCTGCCATTTGCTTGGCTTCATCCGTCCGATTTTCTGCTGCTGTTTTACGCTCCAATAGGTGTCACTATCTTAACTTCTTGTGCAGCTGTTTGGCTCTGACAATTAGCCGTCCAAAGGGCTGTCATTATAGGGCAGCCTGTACATATTGCACAGGGGTGCAGAAGCCGAGGCCCGGGGTGCAGATTCAGCCCTCCTGGGGTCCACCAGATGACCACGCCCCCTTTCCCTGGCCACGCCCCCTTTCCGCCAACCACCGATCGTTTGGTGGATTGCTGGTTTTTCTGCACCCAGTCTTAAAGGTTAAAATGCCTCACTTAAGGCTTAGGTACTGGTACTAAGAGATTTAAGTTAAAATAGGCTATTTTTTGTATTTCTGGTCATGCCCCTTTTGCCTTTGACCCCACCCACCACTGGAATGCGCCCCGAGGAGATTCTATGAAACGGAATTTGCCTTCGGGCCAAAAGAGGTTCAGTACCCCTTACATCGTGAATGAAGAAAATAAATAAGAAGCCTGAACCCAAAACTACCTGATCCCGAGTCCGCCACTATTTCCTTGATACCAGGTTTTACTCAGCAAACATTTGCTCAGACAAAGAATTACAAAAGAACATGCCTAAGACACAAAGGTTACGACAGCATCCCAACAAAAACACTCACATTAGGGCTTTGGTTCTCTAATGAACAACTTTCTCTTAACTAGCAAGCCATAGTTGCTATGACTGAATAAGGACATCTCAGGTTTTGTACCCTGACTGGAGGTTAAGCAGTTCAAAGCACGTGAGATACCAGATTTTTCATTAATGCGCTACACTGGTTGCCCTATTGTTCCAAGGGGTGTGGAGCAAACCAAGAACCATTTAACTCGGCCTACAAGAAATTCCCCTTCATGGATCACTGCCTTGTTGTGGCAAAGGGGCTTGCGCAACTCAGTGAAGCCATAAGCTATGCCGTGCAGGGCCACCCAAGACGGACACGTCATGGCGGAGAGTTCTGACAAAACGTGGTCCACTGGAGAAGGAAATGGCAACCCACTCCAGTATTCTTGCCAAGAAAACCCCATGGAACGTATCCCAAGGCTAAAATAGATGATGCCGGAAGATGAGCCCCTCAGGTCGGAAGGTGTCCAATATACTACTGGGGAAGAGCAGAGGGAATTTCCAAGTAGTGCCACAAAGAGTGAAGCGGCTGGGCCAAACCCGACAGGACACTCAGCTGTGGATGTGTCTGGTGGTGAACAGAAAGTCCGATGCTGTAAGGAACAATATTGTTTAGGAACCTGGAATGTCAGATCAATGAATCAAGGTAAGCTGGAGGTGGTCAAACATGAGATGGCAAGATTGAACATCGACATCTTGGGAATCAGCGAACTAAAACGGACAAGCATGGGCAAATTTAATTCAGGCGACCATCATATCTACTACTGTGGGCAAGAATCCCTTAGAAGAAATGGAGTAGAACTCATAGTCAACAAAAGGGTGGGAAAAGCAGTACTGGGGTACAATCTCAAAATTGTAGCTCAGACCATGAGCTTCTTATCGCAAAATTTCGGCTTAAATTGAAGAACGTAGGGAAAACCACTAAGGGATTAGACCTGATAGACAGAGTGCCTGAGGAACTATGGACGGAGGTCCGTAACACTGTTCAGGAAGCAGCAGCTCAATCCATCCCAAAGAAAAAGAAATGCAAGAAAGCAAAGTGGCTGTCTGATGAGGCTTTACAAGTAGCTGAGGAAAGAAGGGAAGCGAAAAGCGAGGGAGAAAGGGGAAGATATATCCAACTGAATGCAGATTTCCAGAGAATAGCAAGGAGAGACAAGAAGGCCTTCTTAAACGAACAATGCAAAGAAATCAAGGAAAACAACGGAATGGGAAAGACTAGAGAACTCTTCAAGAAAATCGGAGATCTCAAGGGAACGTTTTGTGCAAAGACGGGCATAATAAAGGACAAAGAAGGCAGGGACCTAACAGAAGCAGATGAGATTAAGAAGAGGTGGAAAGAATACACAGAAGAACTATACAGGAAAGATCTGAATGTCCCTGACGGCCATGATAGCGCGGTCACTGAACTTGAGCCAGACATCCTCGAGAGTGAAGTCAAGTGGGCCTTAGGAAGCATTACTAACAACAAAGCTAGTGGAGATGACAGTATTCCAGCTGAGTTCTTTAAGATCCTAAAAGATGATGCTGTTGAAGTGCTGCACTCAATATGCCAACACAGTTGGAACGCTCAACAGTGGCCACAAGACAGGAAAAGGTCAGTTTACATTCCAATTCCAAAGAAGGGCAATGCCAAAGAGTGTTCAAACTACTGTACAATTGCGCTCATTTCACACGCCAGCAAGGTTATGCTCCAAATCCTACAAGCTTGGCTTCAGCAGTACGTGAACCGAGAACTGCTGGAAATACAAGCTGGGTTTCAAAGAGGCAGAGGAACTAGAGATCAAATCGCCAACATTCGCTGCATCATGGAGAAAGCAAGAGAATTCCAGAAAAACGTCTATTTCTGCTTCATTGACTACGCTAAAGCCTTTGATTGTGTGGATCACAACAAACTGTGGCAAACTGTTAAAGAGATGGGAGTACCAGACCACCTTACCTGTCTCCTGAGAAACCTGTACGAGGGCCAAGAAGCAACAGTAAGAACCACACATGGAACAACCGATTGGTTCAAAATTGGGAAAGGAGTACGCCAAGGCTGCATATTGTCGCCCTGCTTATTTAACTTATATGCAGAGTACATCATGAGATGTACATCATCAGATTTTATTTTCTTGGGCTCCAAGATCACCGCAGACGGTGACTGCAGCCATGAAATTAAAAGACGCTTGCTCCTTGGGAGGAAAGCTATGGCAAACCTAGACGGCATAGTAAGAAGCAGAGACATCACCTTGCCGACAAAGGTTCGTATGATCAAAGCTATGGTGTTCCCAGTAGTAACGTATGACTGTGACAGCTGGACTATAAGGAAGGCTGAGTGCCTAAGAATTGATGCTTTCGCACTGTGGTGCTGGAGAAGACTCTTACGCGTCCCCTGGACTGCAAGGAGGTCCAATCAGTCCATCCTAAAGGAAATCAACCCTGAGTGCTCATTGGAAAGACAGATACTGAAGCTGAAGCTCAAATATTTTGGCCACCTAATGCAAAGAGAAAACTCCCTGGAAAAGACCCTGATGCTGGGAAAGACTGAAGGCAAAAGGAGAAGGGGACGGCAGAGGATGAGATGGCTGGATAGCATCACCGATGCAATGAATATGGACTTGAGCACACTCCGGAGGAGAGCGGAGGACAGGAAGGCCTGGCGTGCTATGGTCCATGGGGTCACGAAGAGTCGGACACGACTGTACGACTGAACAACAACAATTTCTGGCACGGCACTAAGACAGACAGAGACAAAGAGACCTGGCAGCAGCGGAGGGATTGGGTAGCCAGGTGGCCTACTTTACCGAGAGCCATCCCCTGCTTTAAAGATAAGGAGTCATAAGATAGTGTAGCCAAGGTGTCCCATCTTACAGAGGGGGCTCCTCTCTTTGAAGGCTTTCTCTCTTCGAGGGGGTGTCCAGCTTGAGTTTGGTTTAAAGATAACGGATCATAATATAGAGTGGCCAGGTGTCCAATATTTGGAGGGCTGGCAGAAGTCTGTCCTCTGTTGGTCCATGGGGTCACGAAGAGTCGGACATGACTGAACAAGAAGAAATTATTATTAGAGCATTTGATCTCATAAATGCCTCTGTTAGATGGCCTGAGAGCAAGAAAATATCCAGCATTTCTCCAGTTGACAAAAGACAGAAACAAGCACTTGGTCGCCTAGAGGTGTGTTCTTACCCACCATAGGTGACCAGCTATTTACAAGGTTGGCTTACTTGCACAAACAGGGCAGCAGGGTTCTACTTACATGGAAAACCTTGCTAAGCTCCTTTGTGCCTAACCATATTTAAGGAAAACCAGCCTGCATACTTGCAAGAGGCGTTTATCTGGATTTTGCCACCTTTAGCGAAAAGGGATGCCAGCTGGTAGGAAGAGTACAGATTTCCAAGACTGGAACTTCCAGGTAAAAGCAAGAAACATTTAGACATGGGTGAAGAGACAAAATGAACATAGGCCTGCAGGACAAATGGCATCAACACAGAACTTCAGCCCTGTAAATAAGTCCACAAAAGTGGCAAATCTTTTGCTAGCTTGTCCACAGGTATTTCTTGTCATCCTCTGTTGGCTAGAAGAAAAATACAACCCACTTTGTCAAGCTTTCTGAGCTTCACCACTTGTTGCTTCACCACAGGCAACCAGAGATGTATAAACCAGGGGTATTTGTTCCAACAGATCCAAGATTTTAATTTCTTTTTCACCTAAAGGACATTTCACAAGTCTTTGCCTTCACTTAAAACAAAAAAAGACAGTCTGTAAAAGCGATGAATAATTCCCAGGGCAGAATTTCAGGAGATTAAATCCTACAGGTGCTGCTATATAGCTGAGACACCCAAGAAAGGGTGGTGGTGGTGGTGGTGGTGGAATAAAGCAGCGGAGTCCTTTGTGCTCCCTTCTTTTTCTTGCACGACCAGAGCTGTTGCCATCAGATAAGAATTCAATAGAGCATTTTGGAGTCTTTCTGGGCGCTCTCTCACCAGCAGCCTCCAAGGCTAATTAGCAGGAAGCCAGCTGCTCCCAGCTGCCTGATTTTTATGGGATTAGCTTGACACTGAGAGCAGTTATGCGCACAAGCGCACGTTACATGTCATACTTGGTGCGCCTCCTACGCATGGGCCCATGCCAGCAATGTTGGTCCAAAGAGGATGAACTTACCTTCAGAATACTTGGTTGTTAACAAGTACACAGATGTGTTTAAGGAGTCACGGAGCTACACACCACAGGTGTGCAGGAACTATTACAGAGGGTGCCTCCCACAGCTTGCAGAGATCTCCTGTTTCAGCCTGGGCAGCAGGGCACCCATGCCTGGCACCTCTTCCCCTGCCAACAGCTAACAGCGTTCTGCTGGTGCCAGTTAAGCAACACCAGTAGATCCAGAGGATGGCTTTCGACTGCTACAGCTCCAGCCATTGATGGGGCAGGGCAGGTGAGAACGGTGTCGCTTCTGAGTCCCCCATCCCTCAATCCAGAGATTGTTCCCGTACAGTCCTGTCCCACCCTCCCCCGCCGCCATCCGTTGCCCCCTTCTGTGTCCTGGCAAGCCTTTTAGAGAAGAGCCTCTCATTCCCACAACTTCCCGGCACCCCTTCCTCTCGGGCACAACTTGAACAAACGTCGAAGAGCAATGACCATTTCCTTGCAAGGCAAGTGCCACAGTTCCCAGGGCCGCACCGATTTGGGGTATTTGAAAATGTTAGCACATACAACAGAGGGAAATGTGACTTTAGGGCCTCTTGTCTGACTTCAGGTTTTCCAGCTGCTGTCAGACTTTCTACAGAGAACAGAAGGAGGCCGCAGAAACTAAGGGAGGGGGGCTGCGGCGGCGAAGCAAGCCTCCCCCACAAAAAAACACACCCTCTATGGAGATCCTGCATCTCCAACACAGATGCCACGCTCCAAATTCAATGGGACTTTTCCAGGAAGACGAGTCACCTTCCCTTTACAAAACAAAGCAAACTCTAACTGAATTTGGAAATGAAAAAACCCACACCCTGATGTGCTACTGACATCAACAGCACCATGCTAAAATGGTGGCAAGCACACACCTTTGACGTCACCCACTTACAAGTAACTTTACACAAGAGCTACCACCAACCACACCCCTCACCAAAAGACTCTCTCACACACATCCACACGATATGCACAGTAGTTTAAACCCACCCAGGGTAACTTTGATGAAGCGCCACTGCCCCCCCCACACACACACAGAAGACACACTCCACTTTCCCATAAACTCTTCCAAGAAGTTCTAGTAGGAAACAAAACAAGGATTAAGAAAAAGCATGAAGGGTGGGGCGGTTATTCAGGGCAAACCAGACAGAGGGGCCATCCACTGGCTGGAACAGGTTACTGGGCCGTTAGTACAGTCAATAAATAATAAAGTGATAACGAGAACAAGGCAAATGAGCAAAGGCAAGACAAATTAAAAGAGAAGGAAAGAAAGGTGTGTGTGGGAGGAATATTCTGGGAAACAACTCATGGGTGGAGCACATTAAGGAATGGGAAGTTATCAGAACGTAGAGGTGGGTCAAACAGAGTGCAGCGTACAAGCAGGACTCTGCTGGGTGGGGCTAATGAACACTTAGTTCCTATTCATTAAAATAATGAAGAAGAGATAGGTGTATATGTGGAGGGGAAAACTGGGTAGCGGAACATACTCAAAAGTGGAAAGGTTCGAAGGGGGGGTGTTAAAGGACGAATTGATGGGGGCGTTAACTAGTATTCATCAACTGAAAGTTTTATGGGTGGAATAGGAGGATATTATCGGTGGGAGGGGCTATCTGACCTTTTTATGCTCATAACTAAAAAATAAAATCCTACAAGCTAGGCTTCAGCAGTATGCGAACCGAGAACTACCGGAAGTACAAGCTGGGTTTCGAAGAGGCAGAGGAACTAGAGATCAAATCGCCAACATTCGCTGCATCATGGAGAAAGCAAGAGAATTCCAGAAAAATGTCTATTTCTGCTTCACTGACTACGCTAAAGCCTTTGATTGTGTGGATCACAGCAAACTGTGGCAAATTCTGAAAGAGATGGGAGTACCAGACCACCTTACCTGTCTCCTGAGAAACCTGTACGAGGGTCAAGAAGCAACAGGAAGAACCAGACATGGAACATCCGAGTGGTTCCAAATTGGGAAAGGAGTACGACAAGGCTGCATATTGTCACCCTGCTTATTTAACTTATATGCAGAGCACATCATGAGAAACGCCGGGTTGGATGAATCAGAGGTCGGAATTAAGATTGCTGGGAGAATTATCAACAACCTCCGATATGCAGACGATACCACCCTAATGGCGTGCTATGGTCCATGGGGTCACGAAGAGTCGGACACGACTGAATGACTGAACAACAACAAAAAATAAAAAAATGACGAGCGAGCGCTTTATTTTGGACGGGAGGACCAAAAGGAGGGGGGAACTATTGCTAGGGGGGGTGCCGGACCCGGGGGAGAGTTTTGAGAAGAGACGAGGTTCCGCCCTTAAATCCTCCCCACTCTGCGCCCCCCCCATGGCCTTCCTCTCCTCCTCCTCCGCCCTTACCCGTCACCACCACGGACCGCCGAGTCTTCTCCATGGCGCTACTTCCCCAACCTCGCCTCCCTCCTGCCCGACCAACTTGAAGCAACTGACTGAGCGAGGGAGCGAGCAGCACGCACGCCCCCTCAGGGCCCCAGCACCGCCCACTAGGCGGGCCGAGGGAGACCCCGTGACTGCGCCCCAGCCCCGCCCGCTTTGGGAGCGGGAGGGATGAGCCACAGAAAGGGAGCCCGGAGGGCTAGAGCGGCGCAACGCCCCCTCTAAGGGCTCCCTCTCCCACACGCTCCTCCGCTACCACAGAGTTGTTGTTCAGTCGTGTGTCCGACTCTTCGTGACCCCACGGACCAGAGCACGCCAGGCCTTCCTGTCCTCCGCTCTCTCCCGGAGCGTGCTCAAGTTCATATTCATTGCATCGGGGATGCTATCCAGCCATCTCATCCTCTGCCGTCCCCTTCTCCTTTTGCCTTCAGTCTTTCCCAGCATCAGGGTCTTTTCCAGGGAGTTTTCTCTTCGCATTAGGTGGCCAAAATATTGGAGCTTCAGCTTCATTATCTCTCCTTCCAATGAGCAGTCAGGGTTGATTTCCTTTAGGATGGACTGATTGGACCTCCTTGCAGTCCAGGGGACGCGTAAGAGTCTTCTCCAGCACCACACTTCGAAAGCATCAATTCTTCGGCGCTCAGCCTTCCTTATAGTCCAGCTCTCACAGCCATACATTACTACTGGGAAAACCATAGCTTTGATTAGACGGACCTTTGTCGGCAAGGTGATGTCTCTACTTCTTACTATGCTGCCTAGGTTTGCCATAGCTTTCCTCCCCAGGAGCAAGCGTCTTTTTATTTCATGGCTACAGTCACCGCCTGCGGTGATCTTGGAGCCCAAGAAAATAAAATCTGTCACTGCTTCCATTTCTTCCCCTTCCATATGCCAGGAAGTGATGGGGCCAGATGCCATGATCTTAGTTTTTTTAATGTTGAGTTTCAAACCAGCTTTTGCACTCTCCACTTTCACCCTCAACAAGAGGCTCTTTAGATCCTCTTCGCTTTCGGCCATTAGGGTGGTATAGTCTGCGTATCTGAGGTTGTTGATAATTCTCCCGGCAATCTTAATTCCGACCTCTGATTCATCCAACCCGGCATTTCTCATGATGTACTCTGCATATAAGTTAAATAAGCAGGGTGACAATATGCAGCCTTGTCGTACTCCTTTCCCAATTTTGAACCACTCGGTTGTTCCATGTCTGGTTCTTACTGGTGCTTCTTGATGCTCGTACAGGTTTCTCAGGAGACAGGTAAGGTGGTCTGGTACTCCCATCTCTTTCAGAATTTGCCACAGTTTGTTGTGATCCACACAATCAAAGGCTTTAGTGTAGTCAATGAAGCAGAAATAGACGTTTTTCTGGAATTCTCTTGCTTTCTCCATGATGCAGCGAATGTTGGCGATTTGATCTCTAGTTCCTCTGCCTCTTCGAAACCCAGCTTGTACTTCCGGTAGTTCTCAGTTCGCATACTGCTGAAGCCTAGCTTGAGCGCAATTGTACGGTAGTTTGAACACTCTTTGGCATTGCCCTTCTTTGGAATTGGAATGTAAACTGACCTTTTCCTGTCTTGTGGCCACTGTTGAGTGTTCCAAATTTGTTGGCATATTGAGTGCAGCACTTCAACAGCATCATCTTTTAGGATCTTAAAGAGCTCAGCTGGAATACTGTCATCTCCGCTAGCTTTGTTGTTAGTAATGCTTCCTAAGGCCCACTTGACTTCACTCTCTAGGATGTCCGGCTCAAGTTCAGTGACCACGCTATCATGGCTGTCAGGGACATTCAGATCTTTCCTGGATAGTTCTTCTGTGTATTCTTTCCACCTCTTCTTAATCTCATCTGCTACTGTTAGGTCCCTGCCTTCTTTGTCCTTTATCATACCCGTCTTTGCACAAAACATTCCCTTGAGATCTGCGATTTTCTTGAAGAGTTCTCTAGTCTTTCCCATTCCGTTGTTTTCCTCGATTTCTTTGCATTGTTCGTTTAAGAAGGCCTTCTTGTCTCTCCTTGCTATTCTCTGGAAATCTGCATTCAGTTGGATATATCTTCCCCTTTCTCCCTCGCTTTTCGCTTCCCTTCTTTCCTCAGCTACTTCTAAAGCCTCATCAGACAGCCACTTTGCTTTCTTGCATTTCTTTTTCTTTGGGATGGATTGAGCTGCGTCTCCCTCCCTGTCATGGCCCTCAACCCCAAGGACCTCTGGGAGTCGTAGTTTACTTCCCCCAACCAGATGTTGTTGGACTCCAGCTCCCATCAGCCCCCAGCCAGTTGTGAGGAATGCTGGGAGCTGTAGTCCAAAACACCTGGAGGGTACTATGTTGGGAAGGCTGACCATTGGGCACATTGGCTGAGGTGATGGGAGTTGGAGTTTTTGTTAGACTCCAACTCCCATCACCATCTGGAATGCCGTACACTCCTCACCTGTGGCATAGGTTGTGCGGTATTCCTACCCATAGAAATGGGATGATATGATATGATTAGTATAATTTATTATTTGCAAGTATTTCTAAACGGCTTACATCTACAGACCCAAATCATAAAAAAAATATAAAGCACTACATAGAATACATCCTATCTACTGATTCACAAGTTGGTAGGCTGAACTACACAGGGGAGGCATAAACAGACATGCCTTCAACAGGTGCATAAAAATAAAGTGTTCACACATGTCTCATCCCAGAGAGAAGACCATTCCACATTGTGGGTGCTGCGATGCTGTGTTAAATGCATTGCTCCACAGTAAGTATTACTGCTACAGCTACTACTGCGTCCTGCCTTTCCTGTAAGGGAGGGTCCCTGTGTTATATTCACAACAACCCGGTGAGGTAGTGAGGCAGAAAGTTCGTGGCAGGCCCCAGGCTCAGCAGTACAGTAGCTCCTTAAATATCAACTTTAAAAACGGAAATCACCAAAAGAGAGAGATGTGCATAAAATCTGCATGTGCTAATTCGGCTATACACAAGCAATTTTAGAAAGTCTTCACAGAAATGACGTAGAAACCAAACAATACATCTCACCATAGCGGGAAGAACATGACCAGGTGACTGGTGTGCCTAGTCAATCTGCTGTCCAGATACCAATGGTGGATGTGTGTCTCCAAGGCGGCAGCACTGCTCTCCCGTTGAGACATGGCTCTTCCTCTTTAACCTGGGCAGCCCTTCAAACAGAGGAACATCCTCTGTAAAGTAGGGCACTGGGCCACCACACTGAGTAAAAATGATGTCTTCTCCATCCCATCCCTCCCACCCCACAGAAAATGAGGTTTCAATAGGATTAACACTTTGGTGGATTGGTGCTTAAGAGGTATCCTCAGGCTGCATTCCTACTTACATGGGGGTAAGAGCCCCATTCAAATGAGCAAGGTCTACTCTGGAGTCAACATGCGGAGGATTGGAAGACAGGGTCCCCTTGTCGCGAAAACTCCCCTCCAATCCAGAGAGTTTTAGTATGTGCTAGCTAGAAAGATCTGTGGATTAAGGGGATCTAAGCATGTATGCATATACATGCTTAGATGCGCATTTCAAGTTTCCCAAATGCAGCACTTCGATCAGCAATCGTTACAACGACGCGGTAAGGCAGCCTTCCCCAAGGAAGTAAGGTTCCAGTCCTCATGGTTCTGAATAAAGGGCTGTTTGAAACAGGAATATCTGATGCATCAGTATCTTCTGCTCTGATTGGCAGCAGCTCTCTGGGGTTTCAGACAAAGGTCTTTCCCAGCCTTACTTGGAGATGCCAGCAACTGAACCTGAGAACTTTGCCATGCCAAGGAGGTTCTCTACCACTGAGCTTCAGCGATTCCCAAGCCAAATTCGGAGAGCTGTGGCATTCTGCTCCATTTTGCGCATGAGTCAGAGCGCTGGGAACCAAAGCTGACCGCCACTGCCTGTGTTCTGTCTTAGCTGCAGCAGCTGAGTCAGCCGGGCAGATGAAACCCAGCAGGTGGTATGGCACACAGAACAAAAGTTGCATACTTCTGACTAGCCATAACTAGGCCTGAGTCATCTTTGTTAAAAAAAAAAAAAAAAACCTAAACAAAAAACTCACCTTCTTGCTACTAATAGCATGAGCAAAGGTTGAAATGGAAATGACGGCCAGACACAGCTGAGCAAGCCGGCCCCTTTTTCCAGGGCCCCATCTACATGGCACCACTTCCATTCCCCACCCTGTCGCAACTGTGCAGCATTGCAGCTTCGAGTTAGGTTACAATAATAGAACAGTGAGGTTGGGAGAGGCCTACAAGGTCATCGAGTCCAACCCCCTGCTCAATGCAGGAATCCAAGTCAGAGCATCCCTGACAGGTGGCCATCCATCCTCATCTTGAATGCCTCCAGTGTGGGGGAGCCCCCCACCCCCCTAGCTCATGGGTTCCATTGTCATATTGCTCTAACAGTCAGGACGTTTTTCCTGATGTTCAGCCAGAAACTGGCTTCCTATCACTTGAGCCCATGATTCCGTGTCCTGCACTCTGGGATGATCGAGAAGAGATCCTGGCCTTCCTCTCTGTGACAACCTTTCAAGTCCTTGAAGAGTGCTATCCTATCTCCCTTCAGTCTTCTCTTCTCAAGGCCAAACATGCCCAGTTCTTTCAGTCTCTCTTCATAGGGCTTTGTTTCCACTCCCCGATCATCTTCGTTGCCCTCCTCCTCTCCAATTTGCCTGCATCCTTTTTAAAGTGTGGTGCCCAGAACTGGGCACAGTACTCCAGATGAGGCCAAACCAGTGCTGGGTAGAGGGTAACTAGGACTTCCCATGATTTGGAAGCTATGCTTCTATTAATGCAGCCCCAAATAGCATTTTCCTTTTTGGTGGCCACATCACATTGTTGGCTCATATTCAGCTTGCGATCTACCACAATTCCGAGATCCTTCTCGCTTGTAGTATTGTCGAGCCAAGGATTCCCCACCTTGTAACTGTGCATTTGGTTTCTTTTTCCTTAGGTGCAGAACTTGGCATTGATCCCTATTAAATGTCATTCTGTTGTTTTCTGCCCAGCACTCCATTCTATCAAAATCACTTTGAATTTTGTTTCTGTCTTCCAAAGTATTAGCTATCCTGCCCAATTTTGTGACATTTGCAAATCTGATAAGCATTCCCTGCACCTTTTCTGGTTCTGGTGGCATACACTCATGATTTATTGCGCTCTCCCCTAACAGACTCCACTGTGCCCTTTTTTTGCCATTATACTTTGATGCGCAGCTGTGCAGTCCCATGAGTGTGGGGGTGCACTACGTCAGTGTCTGTTTTGTATTTTAGGGGTTCTGTTGCATCTTTCTGTCCCTCCTTAGGTAAAAAGTGCATGTTCTGTGTCTCTTCATTTCCACGCCATCTGTTTGTCAGTTCCCCAGCCTGAGACTCTCTCAATGGTTCACGTGAGCGGTACGTGCCTACTTATCACTCCAAAATGGTGGCCGGAGCAAAGTTGGTCCTCCCCCAAGACCCCCCCGGCCTTTGGGAACTGAGTCCAAAACAACCGCTGCAAAGATACGAAGCTGCAAAAATGTGCAGAAGCGTGAGTAAAGAAATGAAAACGCCTCTCCATGCCTTGGTAACTGCACAGCTGCAAAAGGAACAGGGGGAGTGAAGGGGCATCACAGAGCAATGCGCACACTACGCACGCCTACAACACGTCCACCGCAAAATGCGAAGTCTGTTTGGGGAAGGGGCAGATGGCTCGCAACCGCGTGGAAACCCGCAGTAAATGAAAAACACCGCCGCAAAATGCCTCCTCGCAAATCTGCAGTTTCCAGGAGAAAACCACGGATGGCTGCGAAGTGGCGACTATGTCATCTGTCCCGAGGGACCTCAACTTGCAGCCACCCTGGAGTAAAAGGCTTGTGTAGATGCAGCCTGGGAACCTCAGAGTGTCTAAACTGATTTATGTATTTATTTATTTATTTGAAGTATTTTTATCCTCAGCCCAAAAGGTGCCTCGAGTGGCTTACATGCAATCGGTAAAATAGGCAGTCCCGGACTGCAGGCTTACAATCTAAAAAGACATGACACAAAAGGAAAGGAGGAGAGGGAAGGAAGAGGAAACCCCTAAAATACAAAACAGACACTGCAGTGTCACACCCCCACACTCACAGAGCTACACAGCTACACATTAAAGTATAATGGCAAAAAAGAGCATGGCGGAGTCTATTAGCGAAGTGCACAGTAAATCGTGAGTGTATCCAGCAGAAGCTAATTCTAAGCTGAAATGCTGTGCAGTTGCAACGGGGTGAGGGGTGAAAGCAGTGCCATGTAGATGGGGCCTGAATCTTCCATTTTCTTTCATTGATCTCACTCCTCTCCTTGCCGCTTTTCCTCTTTTCACAGAGGGAACTCGGGTGGGGCACAACGGGGTAATTTGACAACTCATTATCTGCGATCTATTTAAAAACGGGACAAAGGGCATTTGGTGCAGGAGATGCCCTGGAGGTTCATGGCGTCATGTAAAGAGCCTGCAAACATCCGTGAAGGAGCCATCTCAATGGCAGGATAAAAGCTCCATGTGAAGAAAGCCACAGTGACCAACCAGCTGTCAAGCAGGAACCCACAAGCAGAGCATGAGCGCAACAGCTTTGTTTATTCAGGTTATTCTGATGAGTAGAGCAGAACTGGGTGTTTATTGCTAAAGGGAGAAATGTAGAGATCATTTAAGAGAGAGGGAAAAATATCTACCCTAAGTTACCCTTTTCTCTTTTAAAGTACTCACCATACTCACAAATGTACTGAGTATACTTTTTACCAGTTTCGGCTGGCTCGCCAGCTACGGCCTCTCCTGGATAGGGAGAGCTTGGCCATGGTGGTCCAGGTGCTGGTAACCTCAAGGCTGGATTACTGCAATGCACTCTCTGTGGGGCTGCCCTCGAGGCTGCTCCGGAAGCTGGAGTGAGTGCAGAATGCAGCAGCTCCGCTGTTGCCGGGAGTTGCCCCTTTCCAGCATGCAACTCCTTTGCTGAGGGAACTGCACTGGCTGCCTATTCGCTACAGGCCCAGGTTTAAGGTATTAGTACTAGGGTAGGAAACCCTAAACAACTTGGGACCAGGATACTCAAGAGAGCGCCTTCTCCCTTACCAACCTGCCCGGTCACTGACATCATCGGAGGGCTTGCTCCTGGTTGGTTCCTCATGGACCTATGGCCAGGTTGGAGTCTACCATATTATTTATTTTCCATACACTAAGAATTACGTGAAATTGTGTTTATTTTATTTTAAATAATTTTAAATAATTTAAATTAATACATTTTAATTTTGCTCATTGTTATTTTAAAAGGCATCCCAGATTTTGCTGGGGGATCAAAGGCCCGGCCCAGCTCAGGGGAAAATAAGGCAGCCACGAGGAGGCGGCTAATTCTTCCCCAGCTTGGCCTGAGTCAACTGGGCCCTCTGCCGCGCTGCATTGTGGGCCAGGGATGCTGTTTCCCCGCAAGGCACGATGGGTAAAGGGCCTCTCCCTGCGCGGGCGTTTATGGTGGCGCCCCCACCCGTGTTCTGGTTTACGGCCCCTTCCCATTGGGCGCGCTGGGGTGGGTGCTGATTGGCTGCAGCGAGCGCCTCCTGCGGGCAGAAGCGGAAGGCGATGTTACCCTAGCAGCGCCTGGATGGGAAAATAGTGAGGCATGGACAGGGCGGCCCCTTCGCTAGGAAGTAAGCCCAGTTGAGCCCGGTGGGGCGCACGCCTAGGCAAGAGAGCAACTGGAGCTGCCTCCCCCACTCTGGTGACCTTCCAGATGTGCTGGACTGCAGTTTCCATCGTCCCCAGCCAGCAGGGTCAATGGACTCCAGCTCCCATCATCCCCAGTGAGCATCATTTCATTTAGAACCAAAAAGGAGTTTCTAGTCCTCATGGGTGGAGAAGACGGGTGACGTTTGAGGCTGGTACAGAGGATGGGTGAAAAGGGGTGAGAGAAGTTGCACTCCCACACGTTTGGGGGGCACCAGGTCAGGGAAACCCATCGTTTGAGGGATGAGGCTACTGGAATGATTAAAAACAAAATGCAAGAAGGGATATTCAGAGAACCCCCTTTTTTAATCATTGGGACTAAGGTTTGTTATGCAAAGTGCAAGCTTCTGGGTTGCACAGAGTTCTTCCTCAGGCTCTCTGCTTACAAAGGGAGGAGGTGGAAGGATGCTTCCAGAAGCCAGCACAATATATTGAGGCCCGGCTGGAGTTTCAGGTGCTGTGGCCTCCCGGGTAATAAGTTTGGCATTATGAGCATCAGCCTGCTGGTGGCTACCTGCCCATGAAGAGTCTTCAAATTCAGAGGTACTCCTGCATGCCAGCCACTTGGGTACCACAATACCTTGCCTTCCCTCTCCCTTTGGAGCCATCTCATGGGCCACCATTACTTATTTCAGCCTATTTATATGCCACTTCCCATTCTAAAACCCCCCAAAGCAGTTTATAAAAGGTGTCCCCAACCAGTCGTGTCCGACTCTAGGGTGTGGTGCTCATCCCCATTTCTAAGCCGAAGAGCCAGCGCTGTCCGAAGACGCTTCCGTGGTCATGTGGCCGGCATGACTGAACACCGAGGTGCATGGAACGCGGTTGCCTTTCCCGCCGAGGCGGTACCTATTTATCGACTTGCAATTTCTTGCTTTCGAACTGCTAGGTTGGCAGAAGCTGGGACTGAAGACGGGAGCTCACTCCGTCACGCAGCACTTGGGTCTCGAACTGCTGACCTGCCGACCTTCCAGTCTGCAGTTCAGCATCTTAACCACTAAGCCACTAAGTAAAGCAGTTTATAGCAAATTCTAAAACAAGACCTAATTCTAAAAGCACAGCAATGATGGGAAACAGGGGTGCTGGGCTTGACGGGCCCTTGGTCTGATTCAGCAGGGCGCTTGCTTTATGAGCATGGGGCTGGGGGCCAGGTGCTGGTAGCTTTCCACCTTCGAGTAGTGGGCATTGAGTTGAGACTTGCTGGGGTTTCAGGTGGGATCCTGGCAACAGTGACACTGGCTCCTGTCCCACGCTGGAGGAAGCACGCTAACAGTGAGCATTGCTTTGGCTGTGGAAGCTTTCTTTTATTTGTATCTATTGAAAGTGATCATTTGGGTGGGACTCTCTCAGGCGTCTTTACGCACATCTGACGTGTTTCTCGATCTCTTCTATTCCCCCCTCCCCTTACAGCTTCCTCTGTCCTTGCTGAAGACAGCACAGAACCACCCTACGGTGAGTACTGGGGCTAGATCTCTGGAACACCAAAATTGGCAAGCAGGGGGAGGTTCATGTGAGTGAACCTATTTCCCCCTTCTCCCAAATTTCTGCAAGGCCCAGCCTCAAAAATGCCTGCCACATCTTTGTCTTCCCAACACCTTTTGTGGCTTTGTGCTCCGAGGTAACAAATCTTGGGGAGCTGGGAAGATGGAACCCCCTGCTCTTTGCCTTTACTCTGCCCCTCAGTTTGTTCTTTTCTCTATCAGTTTCCACAACCTGGCACCCTGCAGTTGTGTGGCAGCCCATCATGTCTGGGGGGCACCAGGTTGGGGAAACCAGTTCTATGCTGTATTGCCAGAGTGATTTGGTTCTTGATTTTACCCAACATAAGGCAGATCAAGGCAGGCAGCTGTCCTAAGGCTTTATTGGCCAACATAAATATTACAAAATAGACCCACTAGGTTCTATCCATGGCATATGTGAACACCAGCAATTCACTCAACTGGTCCCAAATTATGGTGTGTCCCCTGGGCAAAGGCATGATACCTTCTTTCCCTTGGCGGACTGGGTCTCTTTCGAGGTTGTAGTCACAGCACCTCTCTGGCTTCAGTGGTCTGGAATCCCAGAGGCAAGAAGGAGCAAGGCAGCAGTGAGATCAGCAACTTTTGGTGATGGACTCTCACACCAGGCCTCTGCTGACCACCTCCCTTCCTGTTTCTCCAGCTGTCTTTTGTAGTCCATTAGCAGGGCCTTTCAGCAGGCTGTCCTGTAGGCTTAGTCCATCCCACCTGTGCCAATTGCCTACACGTGTGGGAAATACAGCATCACCACCCAGTCCTAGCAGTCTCTGCTGAAAGGGATATTGCCATGGCTGCTCATAGCAAGCAGCCCTATAGCTTGGCAGCTTCTAGGAGCTGCCGTGTCCAAGCTTTTTCCCGTGGGAGTAAAGGCATGAAGGGAGGCTGTGACAGGTCACACCTAACTCCTCGAGGCACAATTCACCTTCCAGTAGGTTCCCAGTACATATGCGCACACCAAAATATTCCAAGCTGGTGCCAGGGAATTGTCTGGGAGCTTTTGATGCTCCAGTTCATGGGTTTCCACTGGATCAGTGCTGAAATGGAGGCCGCTAACCACTGCTCTGAGTTTTCAAATATATTTATTTAGGGCACGTTCTTATGGGATAGTCGCAGGTGTTGCACAAAATGCTAGTTTCGCCCCCTGGAGAAAACTAGTTGCGAAGGCAACTCAAACAGAAAGACAGAAGGGAAATCAAGTACTTACTCTGCCCAGCACCCTAGTGCCGTCTCTTCAGACCCGTTCAGCCTGGTTGACTCAATCAATGGAGTCCACGCCTTTAACCTCCTGGGTGTCCCGACCCCCGTTCTCTGGTGCCGTGGCAGACCTCAAAGGCGGTCCGGCGCGCCCCACAGGCACCTTTGCCGGTTCTGTCGTTTGACCCCAGGGTGGTCCAAGGGACTCCTGACTGCTCGCCAGTTTGTTGCACAAAATGCTAGTTTCGCCCCCTGGAGGCTAGTCCAATTTGCCCCAAAGAGGAGAGTCAACTTCAGGCTGGGTCCAACTCGATTTTATTGTTTGCAAACAGTTCGACAAAGGAGCTCACGCTCAAAGCAGAGTCGACCCTGGGCGACCTCCGCGCTACAGTTTTATCACTTAGCTTGCATTCCTCAGCCAGCGTGTTACTTTTGATTGGTTGCCAGCGGTTTGCTTAGCAACCTTATCTTAGGGTTACTGTCTGCTCATTCCAGGCATGCGCAGCTCTTACAGTAGTATGTGCTGCTTAAGACACATACAATGGCTTTTAGGTTACATTTTTACTACACAGGCAGTAGTGTAGTGGCAAATTCAGGAGTGCAGGGTCCCTTCCAGAAAGTCACAGCCACGCCCCTCACAGTCACACCCCCTTCTAAGATTATACAACCTTGTGAGATATACAGCCTTCAACTGGGATCCAAAGATTCCTCCAAAGCCGGCCTCCCTAATCCCCTCCCTGCCCACATGAGTGGTCCTTCTCCAGGAGCCCCTGCCAAAGGAAGTGAAGGGGGTGGCTACCAGGAGGAGGGCCTTTTCTGCTGTGGCACCCCAGCTGTGGAATGAGCTCCCTAGAGATGTTTGCCTGGCACCTATGTTGTACTCCTTCCAGCACCAGGTGAAGACCATTTTATTCTCTCAGCATTCTAGTATTTTAGCTTCCTAATCTTTTAGCTCTGGTGTTTTAAATCCATATTTTAAATCTCTGCATTGCTGCTAGGTTTTATTCTGGTTGTATTGTTATATTCCCCTTCATGGATCACTGCCTTGTTGTGGCGAAGGGGCTTGCGTAACTCAGTGAAGCCATAAGCTATGCCGTGCAGGGCCACCCAAGACGGACAGGTCATGGCAGAGAGTTCTGACAAAATGTGGTCCACTGGAGAAGGAAATGGCAACCCACTCCAGTATTCTTGCCAAGAAAACCCCATGGAACGTATCACAAGGCTAAAAGAGATGACGCCGGAAGATGAGCCCCTCAGGTCGGAAGGTGTCCAATATGCTACTGGGGAAGAGCAGAGGGTATTTCCAAGTAGCGCCAGAAAGAGTGAAGCGGCTGGGCCAAACCCGAAAGGACACTCAGCTGTGGATGTGTCCGGTGGTGAAAAGAAAATCCAATGCTGTAAAGAACAATATTGTTTCGGAACCTGGAATGTCAGATCAATGAATCAAGGTAAGCTGGAGGTGGTCAAACATGAGATGGCAAGATTGAACATCGACATCTTGGGAATCAGCGAACTAAAATGGACAGGCATGGGCGAATTTAATTCAGGTGACCATCATATCTACTATTGTGGGCAAGAATCCCTTAGAAGAAATGGAGACTCATAGTCAACAAAAGGGTGGGAAAAGCAGTACTGGGGTACAATCTTAAAAACGACAGAATGATCTCAGTACGAATCCAAGGCAAACCATTCAACATCACAGTAATTCAAGTCTGTGCCCCAACCACTGAGGCCGAAGAAGCTGAGGTTGATCGGTTCTATGAAGACCTACAACACCTTCTAGAACTAACACCAAAAAAAGATGTCCTCTTCATCATAGGGGATTGGAATGCTAAAGTAGGAAGTCAAGAAATCACCGGGATAACAGGCAGGCATGGCCTTGGTGTACACAATGAAGCAGGACAAAAGCTAATCGAGTTTTGCCAAGAGAACACGCTGATCATAGCAAACACTCTTTTCCAACAGCACAAGAGGCGACTCTACACATGGACGTCACCAGATGGTCAATATCGAAATCAGATTGATTATGTCCTTTGCAGCCAAAGATGGAGAAGCTCCATACAGTCAGTAAAAACAAGACCTGGAGCTGACTGTGGCTCAGATCATGAGCTGCTTCTTGCAAAATTTCGGCTTAAATTGAAGAACGTCGGGAAAACCACTAAACCGTTCAGGTATGACCTAAATCATATCCCTGATGAATATACAGTGGAGGTGAGGAATAGATTTCAGAGATTAGACCTGATAGACAGAGTGCCTGAGGAACTATGGACGGAGGTCCGTAACATTGTTCAGGAGGCAGCAACGAAATCCATCCCAAAGAAAAAGAAATGCAAGAAAGCCAAGTGGCTGTCTGATGAGGCTTTACAAGTAGCTCACGAAAGAAGGGAAGCGAAAAGCAAGGGAGAAAGGGGAAGATATACCCAACTGAATTTATATCCCGACTGTTTTCCCTCTTGCGAAGAACCCAAGGCAGCCTACACAATCCTCCTTTGCCCCTCTCCATTTTATCCTCACAACAACACTGTGAGATAAGTTAGGCTGCGAGTCAGTGACTGGCCCACAGTCACCCAGTGAGCTTCAACACCAAATAGTTTTTTTTAAAGCCCTGCTTGTCTTTAAAGTTTATTTAGGGCAGAGATAAGCAATCTGGGGCCCTGCAGAAGTTTTGGACTACAATTCCCCTAAGGCCCATCCATAATGACTGACAGTCAAGAATTATGGGAGCTATAGCCCCAAACATCTGGAGGGCACCAGGTTGCTGACCTGCGATTTAGGGTAGTCTTAAAATATAATGCAAAACCAGCATTAGTCAAACTTTAAACATCAAAAGCCTTTCTAAAAAGAAAAGTTTTCAGCTTACAATGAAAAGAAGGGCAGAGAGGGAGCGTGACAGACATAGATGGGGAAGTACTGAGAAGGCCCTGCCTCTCATGCTCGCTCTCGTGCGACAGCATAAAGAACGAGGCTTCCAGAGAATTAAAATTCTGTATTTACATTGGGGTGTTGAAGCTCAGACCCATCCTTTGATAGTCTCCTGGCTTCTGTGCAGTCTTTCCCCTGTTCTAAAAAGTTGAAATGCCTCTCCTAAGGCTGAGCTATTGGCAGTAGGAGCTTGAAGCCAAAATGGTATTTTTGGCCCATTTGAGTGAACAGGATGCTGGACTAGATGGACCCTTGGTCTGATCCAGCAGGGCTCTTCTTATGCCTTCGGCTCCACACACCACTGGAATGCAGCCCCCTCAGACTGAAAGAGGACCAGGTGCATAGTCCCTGCTTTACATTGTGGTAGCAAATGTTGTTATGTGGTCAACATAACTGAAGTGGCAGGCCTTGTTTTGGGCACCAGACATCACTGTGTATGTTTATATCTGTCTCTCTCGATCACTGAAATGCCATTGAGTCAGGCCTGGTCCTCAGAAAACAGCACCCTGTGTCAGTGCTGTACCATTTCATGCTGTAGGTGGGGGCTCACATGAGGGAAGGCTCCCCCATTCCAAAAAATAAAAATTCCCTGCACACAGAAAACTAGCTTCTCAGGGGAAGGCTAGTCCAAAAAGTGCCTCAACATTTCTAAGCACTGTACAGATATTAAAAGGTAAGGCAGGCTCACAATCTAATAGCCACAACACAAAAGGAAAAAGGAACAAGGAGGGAAGAGGAAAGCAAATGCCCTGCTCTTTGAGGGCTAGGCCTCCATCCTTCTCTTCCAAGGTGTTACTGGACTAGCTATCTAGCCACTGATTCCTTCATGAGAAATGTCTGTCTTGTCTTTCCAGCTGGTGGAGCTCAAAAATGGTGAAACTCACAATGGTCACCTGGTGAGCTGTGACAACTGGATGAACATCAACCTCCGAGAAGTCATTTGTACATCTAGGGTAAGGGCTGCCCATCCTTCTTGGGCACTGTGGGTGCTTTCCAGTGTTGACACAACAAGACTGCAGCAAGCGTACTTCTGAAAGGAAGCTGTGCTGGAAAAGTAGCCCAAAGCGCCCTCCTGTTGCAACCTGGAACTGCTTGGATTGTGTAACCCAGGGTGGTCATAACCTCTGATGTTCGGCCTTGTAAACAAGCCCAACTTTGCTGCCGTCCATCTGGCCTTGCTTGCTTGCTTGGTTGCTGGTTGCCTGCTGCTCACTAGATGGGGCTACCGGGCTTCTTCCTGAAGATGCCAGCCCAGCTTGCCTCGAGGCCAAGATTTGGCTGGAAGTTCAGGACAAACTCTTTGGCTGCACCGTAATGTTGCACAAAATGCTAGTTTCGCCCCCTGGAGGCTAGTCCAATTTGCCCCAAAGAGGAGAGTCAACTTCAGGCTGGGTCCAACTCGATTTTATTGTTTGCAAACAGTTCGACAAAGGAGCTCACGCTCAAAGCAGAGTCGACCCTGGGCGACCTCCGCGCTACAGTTTTATCACTTAGCTTGCATTCCTCAGCCAGCGTGTTATTTTTGATTGGTTGCCAGCGGTTTGCTTAGCAACCTTATCTTAGGGTTACTGTCTGCTCATTCCAGGCATGCGCAGCTCTTACAGTACTATGTGCTGCTTGAGACACATACAATGGCTTTTAGGTTACATTTTTACTACAATTCCCCCCTCAAAAGGCTTTTCTCAAATTTATACTCTCTTTGGTCTCGCGGTGGACTATGCACTTAAAGGCGCAAACTATTATCGCTGTGGCATTGACGGTTTTCTCTAAACAGCAAGTGAGGCCTGGGACGCCCTTGTTCTAGCTACTAGAATGCTGACAACAAAAACACTTTTTTTTTGAACTTTTGGAACTCAGTTTTGTTCCGTTCATCAGGAACCCTTGAAACGAGAGCACCCTCTTTCTGTAGAGCTACTTGAGTCCTTTCAGGGGTTCATTATTCCAACGGTGCCCTTCAGGTGGGTCAGCTTCCGGTGTGACCCTCTCTGGTGCGGGTGATGCCTTTATTCAGTGTGATGAATCCACTTCTTTTCTTTGGCGACTTTCATAGCAATGGGAGTGGTAAGTAGGATCTGAAACAGACCCTTCTGCTTCTTGGTAGGTGGTTCATCTTTCTAGGACTGGATTAGCACCCAATCGCTGGGATTGAGATTATGCACTGGAGCATCTAAAGGCCAGGATTGGTGCGGTGTCGCAAACCTGTGAAAACAAAACAGACTGCAAAGCAGTAACATAACCTTGAATCTTAAAACTTTTACTTTTAAATTCACATTTAAGCTATCAGCCATAGGTAATATCCGAGGTGGGCGCTTATGGAACGTTTAAAGGGTGTCAATTTAATACTTCCCTTGGGGGCGCACCGTACTCGAGTCAAGGTGATTGGCAAGGCCTGTGGCCTTTCAACTTAATCTTTCAACAAATTCTAATGAGCATTGTCTTTAAGGTGCGGTTCATCTTCTCAACTTGACTTGTAGATTGAGGTTTCCAAGGGGGGTGTAGCTTCTAGTTAGTTTGTTATGCCTGGGCCACTGCTTGCGTCACTTGTCCAACAAAATGGGGCCCCCCGATTTGATTCACTCTCTTTAGGTAACAAGAGCTTAGGGATTACTTTTTAACAGGATCTTGGCTACTGTCTGAGCGGTGCAGTCAATTGCTTTTATCATTACTAGCAGGTACCGATAGCCATGAGTCTGGGGCAACTCTGAAAAGTCAATTTGAAATCTCTGAAAAGGATAGTAAGCGCATGGGCGACTTCTCATTTGAGCTGGGGGCTCAAGCATCTTTGCATCATTTTTGAGGCACAAAGGGCAGTCAGCCACTGTTCTCAGGTCTTGGTCCAACCTGAAGGAGGTGCTATTTGCCTCGGGCGCACTCAAAATCGGGGTGCTAAAGGGGGATGATCCCTTTATTAGCTAACCATAATTTTTGAACTTCTCAATGAGCGGCTTCAAGCCTGCACAGGTGGCTTTTTTCAGAGGATACTGCCTTACGCACACAGGGCTCTCCCTTTTTAAAGAAGATTTTAATTTGTGTCATGCATTTGGTCTGGCAGGGGTTCTGTCTGCCCACACACATGGATCAACATTCTCTAAAATCTCAGTCCCTTTGGCCGCTGACACAATCTTGATTGCTTGAAGGGCCATTCGATAATTTGAGCCCTGCATTGCTGGCAGCTGTACTACAATCTGATTATCACGGAAGAAGATTTTAGCTTGCAGTTTTGTTAACAAGTCCCGCTCCATGAGGGCAACCAGGTATGCAGATGAAACTACAAAGGCATGTTCCAGTATGTTATTTCCAGTCTTCGTGAGGAGGGGCTTACACAGGGGCAATTTAGTTTTGTTTTTTTTTTTCCTTTAATTTCTTTTATAGTTACATGCTTTCCACTTTCTCTCGCCGGGAGGCTTCACAGGGATCATAGAAAATGTGGCTCCAGTATCTACTAGGGCTTTACAGTCCTCGCCACCAACCCTTACTTTTACCTTGGGATTCTCCCGAGTGTTTGTTCGTAGGGTGGTGGCCCTTCAGCTAGACTCCCCCCCACTGGAGGACCCTGCCAGCATTTGGCAGCCTTCAGGGTGAGTCTCCCTTTTCTTTCAGCTCTGGACAACCTTTCTTCCAATGTCTCTTCTCTCGGCAATACGCACATTTATTGAGCCCCGGTCGGCCCTTTCCTTTTCTGCCCCCCCCGCCCCCCCCCGGTCGCTTCTGTGCTCTCAAGCCGCGGTTTATATCTCCGCCCATGGTGGCTGCCAGCATTGCCTTTTCCTTTTTCCAGGAATGGCACTTTTTTATGTGCTCTCATGTGCACCATAGCTCTAAAAACTTCATGATCTGGGGTCTGATAAGGCTAAAGCAGGCGGTGATATTAAGGCTTGCTTCAATTTAAGAAAAGCCTTTTTTATTTTAATTGTCCACTTCTAGTGGGTAATATTTTTGTTAAAGCTTCATACGGGGGCTTCGCCCCTTTTTATGGCTACTGTAGCCTCCCTCTTGTAACAGGCACACTTATCTTTTGGCTTGCCTGTTCTGCAGATCATGTTTCAAATTCTCTGTGCCATGCACCAGTTTTAACTCTTTGTTTTCTCTGCAAGTTAGGCTGTTTGCCATTGCTTCGACAGAGACTCGCTTGCTTAGATCTTCAACGACACACATTTGGGATAAGCTTTCTTTTTTTTTTTTAAGCCTTTTTGTCTGCTACTTTCTTCTGCCTTCTTTTATACCTTTTTCATATCATTAAAATCTAACACCATGACTGGAAAACATTTGTTTTGTATAGTAGGGCATGGTGGAGCAGATCTACCCATTATACTGCTCCTCTGACTGCATGGTCAGGGCCCATCAAAATCAAGGGAAGGGCGTTCTCATATGTGGAAAGAGTTCCAAGCCACCATTTTTGCATCGGCAACTCCACACTGCATGAGTTTTGGCAGAGTGTCAGGTTTGCCTCTGAGCAAATGGAACGTCAGAACAGTTCAGATTTTGAGAAAGAGCTGGAACACATGGGGCAGGAACTTTCTTAGGCTTCAGAAACACAGCTGGGCTTAGAAGTATCACGGGAGAGTGGGGGACTCTCTCTCTCTCACCTCTTAAGTTAAGAGAATTTGCTGCCCCCTTTTTAAAGGGAAACCAACTTTCGTAGTTTCTCTTTGAACTTTTTGAAGGCTGTTTCCTTTGTAGTCTATGAATCTCTAGAAATTTGTATCTGTATGCTTCATTAGGGTAAATGAAATCAAAGCCTTGGAAATCATAGAATCATAGAATAGTAGGGTTGGAAGGGGCTTACAAGGCCATCGAGTCCAACCCCTTGCCCAGTGCAGGAATCTAAATCAGAGCATCCCTGACAGATGGCTGTCCAGCCTCGTCTTGAATGCCTCCAGGGTGGGAGAGCCCACCACCTCCCCAGGTAATGGGTTCCATTGTCGTATTGCTCTAACAGTTAGGACGTTTCTCCTGATGTTCAGCTGGAATCCAGCTTCCTGTCACTTGAGCCCATTATTCCGTGTCCTGCACTCTGGGATGATCGAGAAGAGATCCTGGCCTTCCTCTCTGGGACAACCTTTTAAGTACTTGAAGAGTGCTATCAGATCTCCTCTCAGTCTTTTCTTTTCAAGGCTAAATATACCCAGTTCTTTCAGTCAAATGCAGCTTTTTATCTGAGTGTTTGAAATCACAAATCAAACTGTACACTGAGCTGATCACAAACAAACACACAATCTACAACAACGGGAGTTGAAGGCTATGACAAGCCTCACAGTACTTTTTATGGCAAGTCTTTAACTGTCTAAAGTTCCAGTCCATGTGCAGAGTGCCTCTAACAAAGAAGGCTTTGGGCCATAAAGAAGGGATGTTCTTAACAAAAGCTCTGTGTCTCTTCATCAGTTCGAATGGGGAAGGTGTAACCTTACACCTCTTCTAGATTCCTCCACAGGTAAGAACAGAGCAGTGCTGCTCAGCTTTCCAGCTGTGATGCTTTTCTTGTTTGTTTGTTTTTTGCAAATCTCACTCTTTTGTCAGGTCCTCACAGACACCTCCAGCCTCTCTGCTTGCTAAGGCTAAACCAGCCACGGCGAAGGGGGGTTAGGCAAGTCCCCCTTGGCTCTGCTCTGAGCAGGCTGACAGAGAGAAGCTCACACAGACCCTGATATTTTAAGAACTTGCTCTGTCTTTGTTTCTTGATTTTGCCACAGTCTTTAAGTCGTCAAACAAATCTCTTTCTTCAGAAGTTGCAACGTTTTTCAACTGCTTTTGCTTCTTCTAACAAACGTGGATACGGTGGCAGACAAACTGTCTCTGGAGGGCCCCCTCCCTCCCCCCAACAACCTCTCCTCCCAACCTAACAGGCCGAATCAGACCGGGGGGAGCTCAGGGCACCTTGGGCAGGGTCTCCCAGTCTTCAAGCTCCTTCCGTGGGGCTTGAATCGGGGGGAACAGGGGCCTTGGGCTTCACCTCGGAGCATACCATCATGACTTTACAATACTGAACTTTATATTCAACCTTTTCTCACCTTCAGTGGATTTTGGTTGGCACTCATCCAAATGCTGATAACCTCACCTTCCCTGAGGCAAATTTATCTCTTACTACTTGATTCAGACACCACCCGGGGTCTCTTGCCCCTGCGGTCCTTTGCCAGTAACACATTTGCACATTTACACTTCTGTAACTAAGGGGGATTCTTTCCGCACCAATTCAACCAACCATCAATATAGGCGAATTGATCCCATTGCCCACTATTCACCACATTTTTATATACAGCATTTACAAGATTTACACCAAAGGATCCTATGTCTGGCCAACTAATTCCAAATGCTGGCCAGTCCAATTGACAGAGTGTAACCAGCTTGCCTTTCGACATCTTAGTACACGGAGTCTGACAAACCTCAGACGCTTGACTTTGCTAAAGTTCTTTAGCATGCATCCCAAGGGAGTGGCAGAGCTTTCTAAACGGGAGCTACCCGCCCCCATTGTGCCTACCTCTATTTGAAACCACACATGGAGCCTGACAAACCTCAGACGTTTACACGGAGTCTGACAAACCTCAGACGCTCCGAAGGCAACTCAAACAGAAAGACAGAAGGGAAATCAAGTACTTACTCCGCCCAGCACCCTAGTGCCGTCTCTTCAGACCCGTTCAGCCTGGTTGACTCAATCAATGGAGTCCACGCCTTTAACCTCCTGGGTGTCCCGACCCCCGTTCTCTGGAGCCGTGGCAGACCTCAAAGGCGGTCCGGCGCGCCCCACAGGCACCTTCGCCGGTTCTGTCGTTTGACCCCAGGGTGGTCCAAGGGACTCCTGACTGCTCGCCAGTTTGTTGCACAAAATGCTAGTTTCGCCCCCTGGAGGCTAGTCCAATTTGCCCCACAGAGGAGAGTCAACTTCAGGCTGGGTCCAGCTCGATTTTATTGTTTGCAAACAGTTCGACAAAGGAGCTCACGCTCAAAGCAGAGTCGACCCTGGGCAACCTCCGCGCTACAGTTTTATCACTTAGCTTGCATTCCTCAGCCAGCGTGTCACTTTGATTGGTTGCCAGAGGTTTGCTTAGCAACCTTATCTTAGGGTTACTGTCTGCTCATTCCAGGCATGCGCAGCTCTTACAGTACTACGTGCTGCTTAAGACACATACAATGGCTTTTAGGTTACATTTTTACTACAGTAAGAGGCTTTTTGGTTGTTGTTGTTGTTGTTCAGTCGTTCAGTCGTGTCCGACTCTTCGTGACCCCATGGACCATAGCACGCCAGGCCTTCCTGTCCTGCGCTCTCTCCCGGAGCGTGCTCAAGTTCATATTCATTGCATCCGTGATGCTATCTAGCCATCTCATCCTCTGCCGTCCCCTTCTCCTTTTGCCTTCAGTCTTTCCCAGCATCAGGGTCTTTTCCAGGGAGTTTTCTCTTCGCATTAGGTGGCCAAAATATTGGAGCTTCACCTTCATTATCTGTCCTTCCAATGAGCACTCAGGGTTGATTTATGCAGCAGCAAATTCGAGGCCAGGGTTGGGTTCGGGGAAGGAGCCAATGCGGCACCTGGAAGTTGTCCATCTCTGTTTTAGGAGGACAAAAAACAACAACAACTCCTTATTCTTCACCTTGGCAGGGAGGAAGCATTTACAGGTAATGGCAATCAGCCTGCTGGTTCAGGAAGAGAGAAATCGAAATGCAGGACTAATAGGGCAGCAAAGCCATATTGGAAAACAGAGGGATTTCTCCCCGCTGCCATGCTTTTTAAGCTTTAAAAACACACACATGTTTGCTTAAGGCATTTTTTAAAGAAGTTAGGCACAAGCAACTTCTGCAGGAAAGGAACTGGAATGTGTCTGACATGTTAAAATTGCCTCCTGCCCTCACGCTGCAAGACTCAAGTAACTGCTGAATGATTTGGCGGCCTTTCTTCCTTCAAATCCCAAATCGTTGCTGTCTCGCCTGGCTTGGGTTGATCAGGGTTTTTTAGGTTACATGGCAGCTGCCTTCCCTACTTTTTTGTTTAAAAAGGCAGGGGAATGATCGAGATCCTTTTGCTTTTCCAAAACTAATTCCTGGGCTTGCCCAACGCTGAACCTAGCTCAGCTTCGCCCAGGCTGGCCCCCTCCAGATGTGCTGGACTACAACTCCCATTATGTCCAGCCGGAGGCAGGCGAAGCTAGTAAGTTCTCATGTGGGCTAGAAACTTATTTTCCAAGCTTCTGCTACAACCAATTCTTCTTGTCTCTCTCTCTCTCGGGCAGGATGGAGACAAGTTTTGGTGGATGCCCGAGTGCTGCCTCCGTGGCAACACCATCAATTACTTGCGCATCCACGACGAGATCACTGACATGGTGAAGGAGGAGGTGGTGTCGAAAGGCCGTGGCGGGATGCAGCAGCAGAAGCAACAAAAGGGTCATGGAGTCAAGGGCGCAGGCCGGGGTAAGGCCATCTTCTGGGGCTCTGTCAGCTGCGAGCGGGAAGGTTTGGGGATCAAATGGCAGGCAGCTACCCCTGGCTGGTCCCGAGACATCCTGGCCTTGACTTTGGCACGGTGTTCTGGGTGCCCTCTGCTGCTGTCCCTGTGCAGCTGATGGCTTGACGCGTCTCTCCCCGCATGTTCTGCAAGGCCTTCCTTTCTTGGGCCACCTCCACCATTTGGTTTTTGAACGTTCTGTACTTACGAGGATTGGTAATTTGCTGGGAGTCATTTCATTATTGAATTAGAAGATTTCTTCAAGAAATTGTGAACCCTTTGTAAACCAGTTATATATATACCTTGTAAACCAGGTATATAATACCACAGTGGTATTAATAGAGAAAATATTCCTAGGGGAAAAGGTGGACTCTTCTCCTCATCTATTATCTTCCCCTTAGAACAAAAGAACATCAGAAGAGCCCTGCTGGATCAGACCAAGGGTCCATCTAGTCCAGCATTCTGTTCGCACAGTGGCCAACCAGCTGTCGACCGGGAACCCACAAGCAGGACACGGAATGCAACAGCACTCTTGTGCCCATGTTCCCCAGCAACTGATGTGCATAGGCTCACTGCCTCTGATACTGGAGATAGCGCAGAGTCATCAGGGCTAGTAGCCGTTGATAGCCTTCTCCTCCAGGAATTTGTCCAACCCCCTTTTAAATCCATCCAAACGGGTGGCCATCACTACGTCCTGTGGTAGCGAGTTCCATAGTTCGACTCTGCGCTGTGTGCAGAAGTCCTTCCTTTGATCTGTCCTGAATCTCCCCCCAATCAGCTTCATGGGAGGACCCCACTGGGTTCTAGCATTCTGAGAGAGGGAGGAAAACGTCTCCCTCTCCACATTCTCCACACCAGGCATAATTTTGCAGACCTCTCTTATGTCTCCTCTCACTCACCTTTACTCTAAGTTAAACAGCCCCAGATGTTGTAACCTTCCCCCATAGGGGACTTGCTCCAGCCCCTGGATCATTTTAGTTGCCCTTTTCTGCACCTTTTCCAGCTGTACAATATCTTTTTTTAGGTGTGATGACCAGAGCTGGACACAGTATTCCAGGTGTGGTCGCACCCTAGATTTGTATAGGGGCAGTAGGATATTGGCCATTTTATTCTCAGTGCCCTTCCTAATTCTGCCTAACCTGGAGTTTGCCTTTTTTCACAGTGGCCGCACACTGGGTGGACATCTTCATCGAGCTGTCCACCACACCCCCCAGATCATAGAATCCTAGAATAGTAGGGTTGGAAGGGGCCTAGAAGACCATCGAGTCCAACCCCCTGCTCAGTGCAGATCTCTTTCCTGGTCAGTCACTGCTAGCTCAGATCCCATCAGGCTCCCATCCCATTTGCCCACCGAATTGCTCCTCTGTCCCGAAGTTCAGTGGCACTTTGTCTACTTTGCGTGCACCAGTCTTCACTGTGAAAAGCCTGCTGGGAACGGCTGCTCTTTCTTCTCTGTCCTCAGGCCCAGGAAAGCCGCTGCCACTCACAACACTCAGCTAGATTTGGGGTCTCGAAGGTAGTGCCCATGGGAGACCTCTCTTGGCACCCCCCAGGCTCCCTACCTCTCCTGATTTTTATTTTATTTCTCCAGATTCCTTACATTCTTCTTTTTCAGTTGGGAGGCTGGCCTGCCGCAAAGTGAATTTCTGTCTTCGGTGCCATCTTTGAGTTTGAATGAGTGGCTTTGTGTTTTGGAATGCAGGGCCCAGCCTCCGCCTGGTTTTTAGGTTCTTGGGCAAGTTACTTTTCTTCTAGTCTCTCACCAGTTTCCTTCTGGGAAATGAGTCTTTTGCAAATGGCCGGCTGTGCCCACTATGGCAGACATTTCATGACTCGGCAAGCCCCACTCTTGTGGCCATTTTGTGAGAGCACCCAGGACAAAATCCCACACGTGCCCACTGACTCAGAACGGCTGGGCTCCTCTGAGCTAGATGGACTGGCTGGGTGTAATGAGGCAGCTTCCTCAGTTGACTTGCCCACAATATGTGTGTCGGGTCCCGTCTTTCCTCGCCTTTGGTCCTAGGCCCTCAGAACCTCACATAAGAAGAGCCTGGCTGGATCAGGCCCAAGCCTTATTTGGTGTCCTGTTTCTCACCATGGCCAACTCAGTGCTTCCAGGACGCCTACAAGTAGGGCGTGAATCTACCGCCCAAGAAATTTTGAGGGATGTGCCCCAAGCTCCAGTCTTCCAGAAGGGGAGAAAGACTGGGGGCCCATGGGCAAGCCAGCTTCCACGGGGCCCCCTCCTTCAGTGAGTCTTACCTTCTTCCCACCTGCTTTAGCTCCTCATCCTCTTTCTCATCCTTGGGACCACTTGCTTCCTTCACAGGCAGAGAACAAGTGAGCAAGTGGACAGTGGCATCTCCTCCTCCTCACCACCACAGTTCATGGAATAGTAGGGTGGGAAGGGTCCTATAAGACCATCTAGTCCACCCCCCTGCTCAATGCAGGAATCCAAGTCAGAGCATCCCTCACAGGTGGCTGTCCAGCCTCATCTTGAATGCCTCCAGTGTGGGAGAGCCCATCACCTCCCAAGGTAACTGGTTCCATTGTCATATTGCTCTGACAGTCAGGATGTTTTTCCAGATGTTCAGCCTGAATGTGGCTTCCTGTAGCTTGAGCCCGTGATTCTGTGTCCTGCACTCTGGGATGATTGAGAAGAGATCCTGGCCTTCCTCTCTGACAACCTTTCAAGTCCTTGAAGAGCACTGTCATATCTCCCCCCAGTCATCTCTTCTCAAGGATAAGCATGCCCAGTTCTTTCCGTCTCTCCTCGTAGGGCTTTGTTTCCAGTCCCCTGAACATCTCCGTTGCCCTTCTCTGAACCTTCTCCAGCTTCTCTGCATCCTTCTTAAAATGTGGTGCCCAGAACTGGACACAGCGCTCCAGATGAGGCCTAACCAGTGCTGAGTAGAGGGGGACTAGTACTTCACATGATTTGGAAGCTATACTTCTATTAATGCAACCCAAAATCGCATTTGCCTTTTTTGCACCCACATCGCATTGTTGGCTCATATTCAGCCTGTGATCAACAACAATTCCAAGATCCTTCTCGCTTGTAGTGTTGTTGAGCCACGTATCCCCCATCTTGTAACTGTGCATTTGGTTTCTTTTTCCTAGGTGCAGAACGTGGCTTTGATCCTGATTAAATTTCATTCTGTTCATCTGGTTCACTTCTTGCAGGATTGGACGACATGAACCATTCCAGTAACTGCGGTCCGTCCGTCCGTCCATCCATCCATCCATCTATTTATTTATTGATTGATTTATTGATTTCTATACCGCCCAATAGCCGAAGCTCTCCATGTATTCCTGTTGTGATGGCGTGGCGGGGTGTGTGTGTGTGTGTGTGTGTGTGACCCCGGAAGGCTCCTGCCATCTGAGCTCACTCATGCTTTTCTCCCTTCAGGTGTATTTGGAGGCCGCGGTCGCAGTGGAATTCCTGGGAGCAGCCGAGGGCAGCAAGAGAAGAAACCAGGGAGGCAGCTGGTGAAGCTGTGAGAAGCTAGCAGGCATTGGCAGAAAAACTCAGGAGATCCATTTAGGCTTCCTGTTTTCAGTGTGAATAATACAGTCTTCTCTTACCTGGGGCTTTCCAGATGGGTGGGATGACAACTCCCAGAACCCCCCAGCCAGCATAGCCAGCATCATCTCACCCACCTGGAAGGCCCCAGGTTGGAGCACGTATTATTTCAGACTTCCCCAGTCATTCAGCTTTCCCCGAACCTGGCGACCATGTGATGTTTTGGGCCACAACTCCCAGCATTCCTGATGGGCCATGCTGGCCAGGCTGATGGGAGCTGAAGTCCAAACCACATGGACGGCCGTGGGTTGGGGAAGGCCAAAAAGTGGTTCCCTCCCACCTCCCCCTGGAGAAGAGAGGACCTGTAAATGCACAGAAGGTCCCAAGGCGGGGGCAGGCTTGCTGGAAGCTCTACTCTGGAGGGGGCATGAGCTGCAGACATCCATATGGCAGCAGCCCCAGCCGGCATGGCTAATAGCCAGGGGTGATGGGGGCCAGAGTCCATCTTGAGTGGTCCTCCAGCCCTGATCTGGTTCAACCCCAGCCAGCTTCCAAGTTTTCCTGAGTGGAGGTGTGTCACCCCAGCTGTGGAGACAATGTTCTGGCTGCTGACGGCTCCTTTCTGAGGCTGTGGGATCCACCCTTACTGCTGGCCAGCTGTCAGTGCCAGCACAAATCGGCCCCATTCTTCTTTTTTGTAGAAATGGGTGGTTTGGGGCCTGTTGTACAAGTTGGGAGCGGAATAAAACATTTCTCAGTCTTTCGACAATTATTTATTTATTGATTGCATTTATATCCCACCTTTTTTCCTCTTGCAAGGAACCCAAGGCGGCTTACGTTCTTCTGCTCCTCTCTGTTTTATCCCCACAACAACAACCCTGTGAGGTAGGTTGGGCTGAGGGTCTGTGACTGGCCCAAGTCACCCAGTGAGTGTCCATGGCCAAGTGGGGACTCGAACCTGGATCTCCTGGTCCAACACTCTCGCCACTACACCGTGCTGGCTAGTGGCATGCATGTAGGACATGGCATGTGTGTGTTTTCCGGATAACAGCCCTCGCTAGGGGCATAGCTCAGGAGGGCAGGGGGATGCAAGCTTTGCCGGGTTCAATCCCCAGCTTCTCCCCGTAGGGCCAGAAAGGAATCCGACCGAAAACTCCAGAGAGCTATTGCTGCCAGTCACTGTCGATGATACCAGGCTAAATGGACCGAGGACCTGGCTAATAAGGCAGCTTCCTGTTTTCCTTATTAAATCAGCCCTTTATTCAGAACCATGAGGACTAGAACTTCTCTTTGCCTTTAGGGAAAAGACCATATCTCAGCGGTAGAGCCCTGCTTTGCATGTGGAACATCCTAGGGTTGATCCCTGGCATTTCCTGGGAGGGCTAGGAAAACTGCCTGAAGCCCTTGGGAACTGCTGCTGCTAGTCAGTGTTGACAATACTGGGCTAGATTGACCACGGATCTGACCCGGTCTGAGGTAGCTTCCTGTGTTCTGTTGGCCACCCACGAGCTCATCGCCCCTTTCAAAACGTGGATCCGGAGGCAGTCCAAATCAAGGGGCAGGGGCAGCCTGTTCAGTCCCCAGGCGAACCCTGTTTTAAAGATAAAAAGCCATTTGTATTTGAGAATGGGGTGGCAAACCCCTTAGGAAAGGGTCACGGTAGAAACACATGGTTGTTGCCGTAGAACTTTTGACCCGTGCAACTGATACCTTGAACCCAAGATACGTTTTATTTTAACGTGTAAAAATGTGAGGAAAAACCCAGGCTGCCACCGCCTTCCCAAGCCCACTACCCTCCAGATGGGTTGGACTACAACTCCCAGCATCCCCAGCCAGTGTAAGCTGGCAGGCATCGCCAGGAAAACTTGGGAGATCCATTTAGGCTTTCTATTTTCAGTGTGACTAATACAGGCTTCTCTTACCTAGGACCTTCCAGATGGGTGGGACTCCAACTCCCAGAATGCCCCAGCCAGCTATGCTGGCATTCAGAGGCAGAGTGCTTCGGAAGCGCCAGGTTCTATTAATTTATTATTTAGAATTATTTGTAGGCTGCCTTTATTTATTATTTAGGGTGCAATCCTATGCATGTTTAGACAGAAAAATGTCCTCCAATCCTATGGGGGGGGGGTTCCAAGATAGAAACCCCCTCTCTGGCATACACTAGAGGCCTCTTTGTGCATGCGGCATTTCTGCCTCCTGTGATCTGTTCTTGTTTTCCTCTTGACTTCACTGAAATCTATCTGTCATGCGTGTGTTTTTTTCCAGAGGCCGTCTTTTGTTCAACAGGCCTTGCGGCTGCACCCGTTTTCGAGGTTGGGGAAAGGTAGGTGTCCAGCTTGTGCCAGCCCCATCTTGATGTGGGAATGGATGTGTCATGTTTCTCTCCCCACCCACCCTGTATCTGACCCTCCAGTCTGAGCAGGTCGACCGATACTGAATCTGGGACTTGTTTTCCTCCTCCGCCCTGCAAAGCTGTCAGCAGGGGGGCTGGAGGCGGAGTGTGCAGCTATGCTGCTTGCTAGCAAAGCTGTGCAGGATGCGGCCCCCGAGTGGACCTTGCTCTTCCACCTCCCTCCTCTTGCTGCTCTTTCCGCAGCCCCCTTCACAAGGACAGGCAGCCTTTTGTTTGGGGGCAGGTGTTTCCCCTGGGAGCTGAAGGGCACTCTTCCCCTCAGACGCACTTCTGCGGAGCTGCGTTGGCCCAGTGGTGACTCACTTGCTCCTCCCTGGGCCTCCCAGCTAGAATAGCTGCACAAATACTTCCAGGCCTGTGCTAAGCAGCTAGAAATAGTCGCCGTGCTGCTTTTCCCCTCCTCCTCCTCTTTATTTTTACTAATGCTTTTCCCACCCTTCCATTCCTGAGGTGTTGTGGTCAACCGCTGTTGCTGTACCCCAAGGCGGCCTCCCCAAAGCTGAAAGGAAACACATTCATAGCAACACACTTAGGGGAGAGGAAAATATATGGCACCCTCCACCCCCGTGTCAATCCAGACAGGCTGGAACAGAGCTTCACCCCAGAGGATTTGGGAACAGGCCTGCTAAGTCTCCAGTTGGAGGCTGATGCACAGGGTGAGGACTCACACCCGGTGCCAGGGGCAAGTGCTCTCCAGCCTGCAAGAAGAGCCCTGCTGGATCTGGCCAAAGGTCCACCAACCCAGCATGCTCTCTCCGACAGTGGGCAGCCCAGCTGCATCTGGGAAGCTCACGAGCAAAGTTGAACAACAAATCAACCAGCACTTTCCGCTGCTGCTTGTTGTCCCCAACAACTGGCCTTCTGAGGCAGAGTGCTTCGGAAGCGCCAGGTTCTATTTATTTATTATTTAAAATGATTTTTAGGCCACCTTTGTTTATTAATTACTTATTTAGGTTGCAATCCTATGCATGTTTAGGCAGAAAAATGCCCCACAATCCTATGCTTGTTTAGGCAGGAAAAAGTCCTACAACTCCCAGCATACCATAGAACCATAGGGTTGGAAGGGTCCTACAAGACCATCGAGTCCAACATTCTGTTCCATGCAGGAAGCCTGATTCATTCCCAGGTGGTCTCCCATCCAAGTACTAACCATGGCTGACCCTGTGTAGCTTCCGAGATCAAATGGGATCAGGCACATCCAACCCTACCCTAGCAAGAGTTGTTGGCTGGGGCATGCTGGGAGTTTTAGGACCTTTTTCTGACTAAAGATGCATAGGATTACTCCCTTGAGTATTTTTATCCCACTCTTCAGCCAAAAAAAAAAGACTCCTGGAGCGGTGTAGAAATTACCAGTAAAAGAAGACAGTCCCTGTCTGTGGGCTTGCATTCTAAAAAAACACAACACACCAGGAAAAAGGAAGAAGGAAGGAAAGAATGAAGTTGGCAGAGCCCTCTCAAGGTGGCATACAAGATTTTTAATAAGCAATATAAAAATATGCAAAAAGAAAAGCAATAAATACTCAAGAAAATACCTATAAAACCCGTAACACCAGTAAAACCTGCCGCCCACAGATTATGGAAAGACCAGTGAAAGCAAGCCTTCCTCAAGAACTGCAAATAAGAGACCCAGTGAACTCCCTATGGAAGCTGATTCCAAAGGTGCGGGGCCAAAGCCGAGAAGGCCCTGTTCCTTGTACTCGGCAGGGTAAATGGACTTGGGGGCGGGCAGATATGGCGGGCACCCGATTCCATCTGAGAATCTGGCGGAACCCCCCCGCCCACAACCCCAAGCCCCGCTTGCTGAGCCCACTCTCGGTGAGCGGCCCGCACTCCCCACGGTGGCAAAATGATAACAGATGACAGAAATGGCAGAGGTGCTCAATTCCTACTTTGGCTCAGTCTTCTCCCAAAGGAGGGTCTATGACCCCCCTGGCAAAGGCGAAGTACAGGCTGAAGGGGCAGGATTGCAGCTTGAGATGGATAGGCATACGGTCAAGGAACACCTAATTACTTTGGATGAGTTCAAATTGCCAGGGTCGGATGAACTGCACCCTCGAGCAATAAAGGAACTGGCAGAAGAACTCTCAGAACCGCTGTCTATTCTGTTTGAGCATTCATGGAGGACGGGGGAAGTGCCAGATGGCTGGAGGAGGGCGAATGTTGTCCCTATCTTCCAAAAGGGCAAAAAGGAGGAACCTGGGAACTACAGACCAGTCAGTCTGATATCAGTCCCTGGGAAAATTCTGGAGCAGATGATCAAGCAATCCATCTGTAAGCACCTTGAAAACAATGCAGTGATTACTCAAAGCCAGCATGGATTTGTCAAGAATAAATCCTGCCAGATGAACCTGATCTCATTTTTTGATCAAGTAACCTCCCTTGTGGACTGTGGGAATGCTGTGGACATCATATACCTCGACTTCAGGAAAGCTTTCAACAAAGCGCCCCATGATATCCTGATGAGCAAACTAGCTCAAAGTGGGCTAGATGAAACAACGATCCGGTGGATCCACAGTTGGCTACAGAATTGGACTCAGAGAGTGCTTATCAATGGGATCTTCTCCAACTGGTCACGAGCGGGGTACCGCAGGGCTCAGTCCTGGGCCCAGTGCTCGTCAACATTTTTATTAATGACTCGGAGGAGAAGGTGCAGGGAATGCTGAACAGATTTGCAAATGACACAAAATTGGGCGGGATTGCTAATACTCTGGAAGACAGAAACAGATTTCAAAAGCAACAGACTGAAATTTGATAGGGATAAATGCCAAGTTCTGTGCCTAGGAAAAAGAAACCAAATGCACGGTTACAAGATGGGGGATACGTGGCTCAACAACGCTACGAGCGAGAAGGATCTTGGAATTGTTGTCCATCACAAGCTGAATATGAGCCAACAACATGATGTGGCTGCAAAAAAGGCAAATGCGCTTTTGGGCTGCATTAATAGAAGCATAGCTTCCAAATCCCAGGAAGTACTTGTCCCCCCTCTACTCAGCACTGGTTAGGCCTCATCTGGAGTACTGTGTCCAGTTCTGGGCACCACATATTAAGAAGGATGCAGACAAACAGAGGAGTTCAGAGGAGGGCAAAAAAGATGTTCAGGGGACTGGAAACAAAGCCCTATGAAGAGAGGCTGAAAGAACTGGGCATGTTTGGCCTTGAGAAGAGAAGACTGAGGGGAGATAGGATAGCGCTCTTCAAGTCCTTGAAAGTTTGTCACAGAGAGGACAGCCAGGATCTCTTCTCGATCATCCCAGAATGCAGGACACGGAATCATGGGCTCAAGTGACAGGAAGCCAGATTCTGGCTGAACATTAGGAAAAATGTCCTGACTGTAAGAGCAATACGACAATGGAACCCATGACCTAGGGAGGCGGTGGGCTCTCCCACACTGGAGGCCTTCAAGACGAGGCTGGACAGCCATTTGTCAGGGATGCTCTGACTTGGATTCCTGCATTGAGCAGGGGGTTGGACTTGATGGCCTTGTAAGCCTCTTCCAACCCTGCTATTCTATGATGGATGGCCTCGTCGAGCTCTGCAGTCACCATTTTTTGAAAACTAAAATGGCAGTTGCAAAAATGCACATTTGCAAAAGCGCGCATGTCGTGCATATGCAAATATGTGCAGTGTTGCGATTGCCATTTTGTTTTTCAAAAAATGGCGACTGCGGAGCTTGATGGGGCTGCCGGGGGAAGTGCAGGCCACTCGCTGAGCGCTGGAGGGGCTTGAGCGCGGTCTGGGGACTGGCGAGCGGGGGCAAGGGCTGGGTGGGCACCTGGAGAATCCAGACAGGGGTGGGTTTGCACATCCCTACTTCCTGCCCTGTGCAGGCTGGCAATAGGAGTCTCTACCACTGAGCTCCAGACCTCTCCCCCAAAATAAACTAAGCTCCCAGTCTTCAGGGTTCTGAATAAAGGGCTGACTCAAATAGGAACATAAGAAGCTACCTTCTGCCAAGGCACACTATTAGTCTTTCAAGCTCAGGATTGCCGACACTCCAGGGTTTCAGGCAAGGGTCTTTCTCAGCCCTCCCTGGAGATGCTGCTGGGGATTGAATCTGGGACCTTTTGCATATGGGGCTCTAGTCTTCCACTGAATGGCAGCCTCTCCTGTGTTTTTGTCCCAGGCTTCTGGGGTGCAGAAGTGTGGTGCCTCTGCCCGGTTTTGCTCATGTGTTTTGGGGGACCAACAGAGAGGGGTGCGTAAGGATCCAAAGCAGCGGGATGCCAGGGGGGGGATTTTTCGCCCCTGCAAGGCATGAGCCAGGGCTCTCAAGGGACCCAAGCCCAGTTTCCCCCAGGCCTGCGCAAATCCATCCCCTCTTGGCCTCAGTTGAAAGACCTCTCTGTCTGTAAAATGGGCTTGCTGGGCACGTGTTTTTCTGCAGGGCTGCAGATGTGTGCAAAAGTCTTAAAGACAGAAACAGAGCCACCTTTGTTTCCTTTTCCGGTAAGTTGGGCCCCCGGAGTTTGTGGGGCCACAGAGAAGGGGGACCGCTGGGTACCGGCACGTGCCGGGCTGGCGTGATGTCAACCATTCCTGTACTCCAGCCTGGTCTGGGCCCTCCAGGTGTTTTGGACGACGACTCTAGGAACCTCAGGAGAGCCCTGCTGGAGAAGTCCAAGGGTCCATCTGTTCCAGCAGTCTGTTTGCACAGCGTTCCTGACCGTCGGCTGTGCTGGCTGGGGCGGATGGGAGCTGAAGTCCTGGACGTCTGGAGGGTGCCATGCTGAGGAAGGCAGAGCCGCGGTTGACCTGGCCTTCTCCTGAAGCTGGAGAGGAGGGGGACCAGAAACACAAAGATCGCCCCGCAATGAGGGCAGAGCTGGCTGGGGGATGATGGGAGCTGTCGTCCCAACCCATCAGAAAGGTGCCAGGCTTGGGATGGGTTAGACATCTCTTTTGTGTGTGTCAAGTTTGCCTTTCCTCCACTGCACGTTCCTGTTCTCTCGCCGCCTTTGAACTTGCCTTCTGTCCTTTTGGCGTTTTCGTTATCCCCGAGTCTGCAAGAGTCAGTGAGTCGTGCAGCGCTGGCCCCTGGCCGCTGCATGGCCACAGCTTGGGGGACAGACATGACCCAGCGGCATCACTGTGGCAGCGGCACAACCTGGTTGCCACGGACACCATGGTTGCCAGGCTCCCTGGACAGAAGGGGGCTGGTGAGCTGGGGGAATGCCTGGTCTTTAATTGCCAGCTGCCTGTGCAATTAAAATTGCAACTCCAGCAGGGCTTGGAGACTTTGACCTTTTCCCTCTGCCGGCAGCAGGAGCACCTCTCATCCCTGGAAGGGTTCCAAGAGAGAGGCCTGCAACAGATTACGGGCCTCTGGAAGCTGTTGCTTGTTTCGCTGGGAGCATGACCAGGGGGCGGGGGCAGAAGGGGAGCTGGCTTGTTTTGTGCCAGAGGGGGCCCAGCCCCAGGTGATCATCCTGGCCCAGAGAGGGGGTCCGGTGCTGGGGTCAGGGCACTTGTGCTCGCTTTGCAGCTGGACCGTTTCAAAGCAGGCCCTCTGTTTACGAGGTGTGTGTGTGTCTGTATGCAAAAGCCTCTAGAAACCTTGATGGAGGACCGCACGCCTTCCACGCAGAGCGGGCGCTTATGAATCCCCCCCCCCCCCCCGGAAAGAGGAAATGCATCATCCCCCGAAATCCGGCGTGCCTTGGCATGAAATTGGCATGTGTGATATTGATGCTGATTTAGAAAGAATGATTATAATTTCAATAGAAAATGCAGCCCATCTTGCCAGATTTTGGAAAACCAACCAAGAGACCTGTGTGTTGTCCCAGCCTCTCTGCTGTCTTAGCAAGTGCGAACCAGCAATGGGCAATCCTTGTCCTTCAAATAGAATTCTAGTCCTATAAACAGCTTGTAGGATTTTGAGCATCACCTTGCTGGCATGTGAAATGAGCGCAATTGTGCGGTAGTTTGAACACTCTTTGGCATTGCCCTTCTTTGGAATTGGAATGTAAACTGACCTTTTCCTGTCTTGTGGCCACTGTTGAGTGTTCCAAATTTGTTGGCATATTGAGTGCAGCACTTCAACAGCATCATCTTTTAGGATCTTAAATAGCTCAGCTGGAATACTGTCATCTCCGCTAGCTTTGTTGTTACTAATGCTTCCTAAGGCCCACTTGAGTTCACTCTCTAGGATGTCCGGCTCAAGTTCAGTGACCGCGCTATCATGGCTGTCAGGGACATTCAGATCTTTCCTGTATAGTTCTTCTGTGTATTCTTTCCACCTCTTCTTAATCTCATCTGCTTCAGTCTTCAGCAGTATGCGAACTGAGAACTACCGGAAGTACAAGCTGGGTTTCGAAGAGGCAGAGGAACTAGAGATCAAATCGCCAACATTCGCTGGATCATGGAGAAAGCAAGAGAATTCTGGAAAAACGTCTATTTCTGCTTCATTGACTATACTAAAGCCTTTGATTGTGTGGATCACAACAAACTGTGGCAAATTCTGAAAGAGATGGGAGTACCAGACCACCTTACCTGTCTCCTGAGAAACCTGTACGAGGGTCAAGAAGCACCAGTAAGAACCAGACATGGAACAACCGATTGGTTCAAAATTGGGAAAGGAGTATGACAAGGCTGCATATTTTCGCCCTGCTTATTCAACTTATATGCAAAGTACATCATGAGAAATGCCGGGTTGGATGAATCACAGGTTGGAATTAAGATTGCCGGGAGAATTATCAACAACCTCAGATACGCAGACGATACCACCCTAATGGCAGAAAGCGAAGAGGATCTAAAGAGCCTCTTGTTGAGGGTGAAAGAGGAGAGTGCAAAAGCTGGTTTGAAACTCAACATTAAAAAAACTAAGATCATGGCATCTGGCCCCATCACTTCCTGGCATATAGAAGAAATGGAAGCAGTGACAGATTTTATTTTCTTGGGCTCCAAGATCACCGCAGACGGTGACTGTAGCCATGAAATTAAAAGACGCTTGCTCCTTGGGAGGAGAGCCATGGCACACCTAGTCAGCATAGTAAGAAGCAGAGACATCACCTTGCCGACAAAGGTTCGTTTAATCAAAGCTATGGTTTTCCCAGTAGCAACGTATGGCTGTGAGAGCTGGACTCTAAGGAAGGCTGAGCGCCGAAGAATTGATGCTTTCGAACTGTGGTGCTGGAGAAGACTCTTACGAGTCCCCTGGACTGCAAGGAGGTCAAATCAGTCCATCCTAAAGGAAATCAACCCTGAGTGCTCATTGGAAGGACAGAGACTGAAGCTGAAGCTCCAATATTTTGGCCACCTAATGCGAAGAGAAAACTCCCTGGAAAAGACCCTGATGCTGGGAAAGACTGAAGGCAAAAGGAGAAGAGGACGGCAGAGGATGAGATGGCTGGATAGTATCACTGATACAATGAATATGGACTTGAGCACACTCCGGGAGAGAGCAGAGGACAGGATGGCCTGGCGTGCTATGGTCCATGGGGTCACGAAGATTCAGACACGACTGAATGACTGAACAACAACCTTCAAACAGCGGATAGTCCTCTGTAAAGGAGGACACATGGCCACCCTGTGCCGCAAAAACATAGTTATATGGCGTTGCGGGTCCAGGCAAAGGGTAAATCTACCAGAGCATTCCAGGCTGGGATGTCATGGAATGTTCGCAAACAGTCCACCTGCTCATGGTGACTGTGTTGGCCATGGAGCGTTGACAGCACACCATTCTGGGAGTCCAGGGCAATGGGTGGACATTGAGGAGCAAAGAGGGAATCTGCAGGCTTGTGAATTTCTCATGTTTCCTCGAGGAAGCTAGCTGATTTGTCTGTTGCAAGTTTCTGCTTGTTTCTCTCATTTTTATTATACCTCTGATCAGCGTATAAATATATTGCGAGGGTTAACCCTGTTACGGTGCTTATGCGCGCAGCAAAGCCAGGGGCCTCTGAGCATCCACAGGAGGCTCTCAACAAACAGAGCATCACAACAAACACTTATAGGACATTTCCAGGTTGTGTGTGTGTGTGTTTGGGGGAGGGGGGAATAACTTCTCTCCATCTGCTAGTTAACACTGAACACAGACACTTTTTCTTTTTTTACTGCATCTCTTCAGCATGGAAAGTTTGAACTTGTCTGTCCAGCCCCACAACTCGTCCCAACCCACTAATTATGGGGTTGGTGGTGATTTCTACACAACCTGGGCAGAGCTTGGGAAAGGCTCGATTTGGGACTTGGGACTTCCTTGCTGTAACTGAGCCTGCCTTGCCTGGGTTTGTTCATCCCTTTATTCTTTTGGTCCACCCACGCCTGGCTCAGGCCTGTGCAGGGCCCATGATGAAAAAGTACAAAATGACACACAATTGTGCTAGGAAAGTGGGACCTGTTAGTTCCCCACTCCTCCACCTTGCTCAAGGGGCGCTCTGCAGGGGGAATCCTTTTTTCCTGGAGCACGAAGGCTCTGCAGCTTACATGACACGGCCCACCCAAAGACTTAGAGTCTCACAGCCTTTAACAATTCCTTCCTTCCTCATGTTCTTTCACTATCTCTTACCAAATGTAGAATATTGTGGAAGATTCTGTCCAGAGGAACTCCCACCCTCCCCTGTTGATGGCTACACAGCTGTAAGCACCTGTTGAATATATGCCTGTTCAAAGACACAGGACACTGAGGACAAAAATGGCAGACTTCCCCCTGGTGCTGGATTGAGCCTTGTGGAGGGACATCACAGTCCCGGCGCTCTCCTTCTCTGAGGCTGTTTTCACACGTGGCGGATATAAACGGGGGCTTATTTATATATTTATTTTATCCAAAACATGTTGCTCGTCCATGAAAACGATTTCCAAGGCGGTTTGTGACAGAGCACAAAAAACAATAAAAGAATAATCGATAAAAGAATGAACAGCAGCTACAGGCAGCGCAAACACCCCCCAGGTGTATCCTTTTTATTTGTTTGTTGGCATTTTTATCCCTCCCTAAGGAGTTCAAGGAGGCATACACAGTTCTCCCCTCCGACAACCCTCATAACAACCCTGTTAAGTAGGCCAGGCTGAGAATAGCACTCTTTTGATCAGAACACAGCTCCGTTTGGCTCCCTAGCTCAGGTCCAACTGTATTCACAAGTGACGTGTCCCCCACGGGAATGTTTCAAAGGCTTGCCAAGCCTTCTCTGCCCCCCCCCCCCCCCCGGGCATCTGTCTGTTTTCCATCTCCCTCGGAAGGCAGGCAGGCGTGGCGGATTTTCCATGCTTTCAACCTGGGTGTGTGCTGCCTCGGATTGGAGCCAGTGGCTAAGGCTGCCCACCAACTGGCCGGTGGACGAAATGATCTCGCATCCACCCTTTTCCCACGTGCGGCCCAGTGGCATCTAGACACACGGCCAGAAAACATAGGCCTTGTATCCCTGGAGGAGCAGAACAAGGCAGAGTTCTGCAGGTGCTGGAAGAAGGCTCGAATTTGCACCCAAGTCGGGGCTTCCGAGTTTGAAATACAACACAGAGACTTGTGTGGCATCTTCAAGATGAACCATTTCACCTGGCATAAGCCTTTGCGGACTGAGAGCCCTGTTCATCAAACTCACAAAGTCTTTAAGGCGCCCCAAGGCGCTTTGCTGTGTGCAATAGACTTGCCGCCCCTCGGGAAATCTAGGAGGCTTCTTTCTGAATCCGCCCAGATTCTGGCGCTTTTAGCAAAGGCTTGGCAGGCAATGCTGTTTTCTCAGAGATGACACGATTGAAGAAAAAGCACCTGATGGATTTCCGCCTGCTGTCAACATTTAAAAGCACTCAAGCACGGGCATTTACCTTAAAAAAAAAAAAAAAAAGGCACTGGAAGAACATCAGGAGGAGTGTTGCTGGATCAGACCCAATCCAAACTCATCTAGTCGAGCACCCTGTTGCAATATTTATTTGTTTGTTTGTTTGTTTATTTATTTTATGTGTTACATTTATATCCCACCTTTTGGTCTCCATAACGAACCCAAGGAGGCGTACATAATCCTCTCCATTTTATCCTCACAACAACAACCCTGTGAGGTGGGTTGGGCTGAGAGTCTGCGACTGGCCCAAAGTCACCCAGTGAGCTTCCATGGCCGAGTGGGGACTAGAACCCGGATCTCCCGGCTCCCAGTCCGTCACTCTCACCACTACACCACACTGGCTTTTCTCCCTCTCTCATACTTCTTCACACAGCGCATAGTGAAACTCTGGGATTTTCCCCAAGGCTTAATGATGGCCACCAATTTAGATGGCTTTCAAAGGGGGCTGGGCAAATTCATGGAGGAGGAGAAGGCTATCAATGGCTACTAGTCCTCATGGCTCTCTGCTACCTCCAGTCTCAGAGGTGGTGTTGCTGGGGAACATGGGTGGGAGGTAATGTTGCACTCTTTATGTTTTTCAATAGTAGATGCTTCCAGGAAGCTCACAAGCGGAGACCCAGAAGGCATCGGCTGTCTCCCATTGCTATTGGCCCCAGCACCCAGTGTTCAGCAGTAGATGCAGTCGCTCCGTTTAGTGCCCCTGGCCAAACACCAAGGAGACCTGCCTCAGACCTGTTCAGGCCTGTGTTTGTTTGTGGAAAGAATGTATGTGCCACCACCCTAGAGCAAGAACAGCAATCTCTCCCCCTCTCTCCCTCCCCCTCTCTCAGGGCTGCTTACAAATTAATCCAGATGGACTACAACCCCCCAGCCAGCACGGGAAGGGGAGAGTTCCCCCTTTCCTCCCAAATGCAATCCTACCCATCCCTGCATGGCAATTAAGTTTTGCCGCCTTGGGGTCCTTGCAAGAGGAACAAAAGGCGGGCTGTAAATGTAAGAATAAATAAAAAGAGCAACTCTTTGATTCTGGCGTTTGTCAATCCGTCTAAAAAGATTTCCAGGCCTCCTGGAAGTGTGGAATCCTCTCCTAAGGGCTCCTCTAAAAGGCTTCCACAGCCATAACCTAGATTTAGGTCTCTAAGGCTGCAATCCTGTGCATGTTCAGGCAGAGAAAACTCCTGGGAGCAATGCTGGGAGTTGTCGTTTTCTTTAAATATGCATAGGATTGAAGCTGGTTGCACCCTTTTAGAGACCTCATCCTAGTTATTATGGCTGTGTTATCAATTCCTGTGCTGCTGTTTTGCATGATCTTGTATTTTATCCTTGTAAATATTTGCATTGCATTTAACTGTTATATGGCATTTTAGTTTTTTAACTATTTGCAATCTGCCCAGAGAACGTTAGTCATTGGGTGGATCATAAATGTAATAAATAAGTAAATAAATAAAATAGGCTTTCACAGGCTATGCCAGAATAAAATCTCTTCAAGGTGCCGCAAGGTTTTTAAAAGTTTATTATTACATTTCTGTGCCTTCTTTTTTCCTCTTGTGAGGACCCCTCCTCCTCTCCCTTTGATTGTCACAACAACCCTGCGAGGTCTGTTAGGTGGAGAGTTAAGGACTGGCCCCAAATCACCCAGTGAGCTTCATGGGTGAGTGGGGACTTGACTCCAGTTCTTCCCAGTCCAACGCTCTAATCACTGATCCACACTACCTCTATTCCTTGTTTTTACCCTAATACGGATTTTGTCGCACAATTAAAACAGAAAGAAAAAAGGGCAGTCTGTTGCTGTTTGCCCATGGGGTGGGCAAAGATGGATAATTTCCAGAGGGGCGGCTGTGAGTCTATTACTGCAGGAACAACAAAGAGTCTTGTGGAACCTTAAAGACGAACATTTTTTTTTCTGGCACAAACGTTCGTGGACTATAGCTCACTTCATCCCACCCATGAAGTGTTAACCTCAGCTTGGCAGATCTATCTAGATATGGGGGAGGGGGCAGGGGGATGTAAACTGAAGCTCAGGCCGGAATAAATTTGTCAGCCTTTCAAGTGCCGCAAAACCTCGTCGTCCCCGACGGAGAGATTGCACAGTGCGCCTGATCGAAAGGATTGCAGAGGGGTTGTAAGATCGGATTCTTGGCCCGCCTTGAGGGATGGGGGAGGGCTCGAGGAGGGGTTGTTTAAAAATGGGGAAGGGGGCGCTGAGTTTTGATCCACCCGACTTCTGCAAAGAGGGAGGGGGCCGCAGAAGAACAGCGCCCCCCCCATATACAGGCAGCCAAACACATGCTCCAGCCCCCTCACACAGCTCCAAGTCAAAGGAGCTGACGTCACCAGTGACGTGGCGCCCCCCCATCCCTCCTCCGGCCTGTGACGTGCAGCAGGCCTCCTTAACTCCTTCCTCCGGGTCCCTTCGATGGAAAGATATGGGAGCCCAGGGAAACATCTGCTTGGCCACTATTCTGGCTGGCGCCAGGAGTCAGCACGTTGGGGCATCTGCTGGGGGGCCACTTCTCCGCAGGGGCCCGCTGACAAAGGCCCCCTGGAGCCCCCGGCTGCTTCTACGATCAGCAAACGGGAGCTGGCAACTGGGCGAGGATGGAGCAGAATTATTCCCATCGCTGGCGGGAGTCAGGGACAGAAGGGCTGGTCGTGTGTCTGGCCGTGTCTGGATTTCAGCTTTCCGAAGCAACTGTTTCTGTCCTTCGCTCCTTCCTGGGCTTCTGGCCTACTCCTCCCTCCACCCCCACTACTCACATCACCACCATCCAGCCCCTGCACTCAGGGCCAGCGCCGAGAGTTGGCATGGTGGGGCACTTGCTGAGGGCCCGCACCTTAGACCCTGGAGCTGCTCCTCCTCTTCCCCTTGCAACCTGCTTGTTCCCCTGCCTCTCGCTCTGGTTCAGACAACGGTGGTGGCAAGGAGCGGCAGATGGCAGTTCTCTGGTTCTCGGTATCCTCTGTTTGATGGGCTGTCCACAAGTCTGGGTTCAAGCCGAGGGAGGGTGGCCAGGTGTCCTGCTTTACAGAGGGCAGTCCTTTCTTTGGGAGAGCGGGCAGAGGGCAGTCTGGTTTACAGGGGAAGCGCGCGGACGGCGGTAGCGCCTGGCTGCAGCCAGAGCTCGGAGGACGCCGCTTGAGACGGGCAGGTGCCCCGCGCCAGCGAACGCCTCTATTCCGGCACCGGCCTTCGTGGGCTACACCCTCGCTCCTCGCGTGCCAAAGAACGCGGCCAGAAGAGACATACGAGGACTCCGGGGCCTACAGGATTCTCCGTTGTTTTTGCTGCAACGGACTGGACGCTGCGTCCAGTCCGGCCCGATCCAGTGAGGTTCCTCGTCTGTTTCATACGCTGCTAGATGTTTCCCTGGCTAGCAGCAGGAAAACAGCACCCCACAGGCATCGGCCCCCTTCCCCAGCCGCCAAAGTCTCCCCTGCCCAGCCTTGGTACTGCTCCTCTCCTTTTGAGCATCAGCGTGGCTTGCAGAAATTCATCAGGGGAAGCTTTTTCTCCCTACGAAGAGATGCTTCCCCTTTGGGGATCCCCTACCTCCTGCCGTTGCAGAGCCGATTACCATCTTTCACATCCTGGCAGGGCTCTTCTGCCTTTGAAGAGGCAGAAATCCATCAGGAGCAGCAGGGGGGAAGCTGTAACCTTTGAATGTCTGCCTATCATCCAGCTTTGAAAGGCACACAGGAGAACTGCCTGGGAAGAGCAGAAGGCAGATTGCTTTTTCTTATTCTACTTGTTGCCCCAGGGGGTTGCCAACTTTTTAAGCTGCCCTGGTTCCAGTGCCTGCAGCAGCAGCCTGACAGATAACAATTTAGCAGGCCACCTGGCTGCTAAATTAGCCACCGTGCGCTCGCCTTGGCTGTATTCGAGCTTTGACTCTGGCTGGGTCTCTTGCATTTCACAGCCTTTTTGACCCCACTGTTTGCCACAGTTCTCTCTCTACCTGTGTGCATGCGTGTGCACCTATGTGCCCCAGGAGCATAACCATTCAGCCCTCTGACAACATCAGCCAGGCTCCCCCAACCTGGAGCCCTCCAGAAGTGTTGGATGGCAACTTGTTTACAAGCAGCAACAAAAAGGAGTTTCTAGTCCTCATGGGTAGAGAGGGTGAAAGTTCATGGGTGAAAATTTGAGGCTGGTAAAGAGGGTGGGTGAAGGGGATGATGGGATTTGTAGTCCCATACATCTGGAAGGGCGCCTGCTTGGGTTCAGGACTGTAGCTATGCAATGCCATGCAATGCAAAACCCATGAGTCTGATCGATTTGAGATGTTGGGTGTGCCAGCTGAGGATGATGGAAGTTGCACTCCAACACCCCTGGAAGGGCACCAGGGTGTCATGGTCTCTAGGCCCCAAACACTCCTGCCACAATAAACCAGCTCATATCTGAACTGCCTCAAAACCCCTTTCATTTGTTTTCACCTACTCACACCCCCCCACAGCATCTTAGAGTGCAATCCTATCCATGTTTACTCAGCAGTAACCACCATTGAGTTCACTGGGACTTACTTCCAGGTAAGCATGCACTGGATCGCAGCCTTAGTCAGCTATTATAATGCAGGGTGGGTAAGAGAGGATTTGGGGGGGGGGGCAGTTCAGCTTCTGAACTTCTTCCTGCCTCCACCACAGTCATTTTTATTTTCCAGCCAGCAAAGAGTTAAAAAGTGCACACATGGTCCCTTTGGCTGAGAGGCCTGTGTGTGGTAGAGTCTGACCTCGATGGGGCTAGGAGAGCACACTCCAGCCCCAGCTGCTCCTGTACGCCCAAGAGAAAGACAGGCCTCCCTCTCCCCACCTCCCAGCACATGCCATGCCAAGTTGGTGAGTCAGCGGGCAGCACACTGCCAAGGCGCATACACCCATGCCAGGGCTGGGTCGGAAACCCGCTGTGCCACAGCCAGCCTTGCTTTCGATTTAAATCTCTCCCCGGTGCAAGAAGTTGCATGGTTTGTTGTGTTCCTTTCTTCTCCAGCAAGGTTACCAACTCTTTTTCTGGCTGCAAGTGCCAAACACCCCTCCGCCCCAGTGAACATCCAGTCTGATTTCTACCTGTCGGAAAAGCAAAGGGATGCTTGACAGAAAAAAAGAAATAGGAAAAAGTTGGCAACTCCAGCTCTAAGGACAACTGCAGTGCAATGGTAATCTTGAATATAGATAGATAGATAGATAGATAGAGATAGATAGATAGATAGATAGATAAATATGAATATGAGTGAGGTAAAGATAAAATACATCAACAGATGTATACCCCAGCAGTCATATCTGTGGAGGTCACTCAGGAAGAGGCACCCTGCACATGCTCAGAGAAGCAGTGAAAAACTAACAAGTCCCTTCTACATTTCAGCAATGTCCTTTGTTGGAGGCTCTGTTGACATTTTTAAATTCTTGATGGATTATTTTTATTTATGTTATTAATTGCATTTCTATCCCGCCTTTCACCCCAAAAGACTCCCGGAGCAGAGTACAAAGCCCAGAAAGAAAACATGGTCCGGTCTGAAGGCACATGAGGATGCCACCTTGCTGAAGCTAAGCAGGTCTGGGTCTGGTCAGTGCTTGGAGGGGAGGCCCCCTGGGAACCACATGTAGCCACCTTGAGTTCCCCAATGGAAGAAAGGTGGGATATAAATGAAATAAATAAATAAACATTATCTGCTGACAATCTAAAGGATGCAACATGAAATGAATGGGGATCCAGTGGGAGGATGAAAGCCAATTCAGGCATTGGAGTCTTCATTGCAAATTCACCAGGTCCTGAAGTTAGATCTAGAATCATAGAATAGTAGGGTTGGAAGGGGCCTCTAAGACTATCCAGCCCAACCCCCTGCTCAGTGCAGGAATCCAAGTCAAAGCATCCTTGACAGGTGGCTATCCAGCCTTATCTTGATTCCTCCAGTGTGGGAGAGCCCCCCCCCCCCCCCCGGCAATGGGTTCCATTGTTGTATTACTCAAACAGTCAGGACGTTTTTCCAGATGTTCAGCCGGAATCTGGCTTCCTGTAGCTTGAGCCCATGATTCTGTGTCCTGCACTCTGGGATGATGGAGAAGAGATCCTGGCCTTCCTGTCTGTGACAGCCTTTCAAGTCCTTGAAGAGGACTTCTTAAAGTGTGGCGCCCAGAACTGGACACAGTACTCCAGATAAGGCCTAACCAGTGCTGAGTAGAGGGGAACTGGTACTTCACGAGATTTGGAAGTTTTGCTTCTATTAATGCAGCCCAAAATAGCATTTGCCTTTTTTGCAGCTGCATCACATTGTTGGCTCATATTCAGCTTGTGATTTACAACAATTCCAAGATCTAAATGCGGTGAAAGAGCATTTAGGAAGAGACCAAGGACACCATCGAGATGGTGTACAAGACAGGAGTGGGGATCACGCAGGCCTTGCGTCATGCCAAACGGATCCGGAGGCATCCTCAGAAAAAGGGGTCATCGCATGCCCCCTTCCCTATACCTTGCCCCCTTTCGCTGACCGCTTGGTGATTTTCCAGCGATTATGTGCTCATTCCCATTCTAAAGGTTGAAATGCCTCTCCTAACCCTTAGTTACTGGCAGTTAGAGCTTCCATAGTCAAGCCAAGCAACAATAAGCTGGGATTTGGGGCCCTGCTGCCTTTTGCTCTGCCCCCTTTGGCCCTTGGCTCTGCCCACTAATGGAATGCGGCCCTCGAGAACATCCCCAAAACAACAGCCAGCCCTGGTGCTGAAAGAGGCCCGGGCAGTGTGCAATTGTCTCGGTGTGCCTGCTCGGCCTCTCCTAGGTTCAGGGGTCTGTGGCAGGGTGCCCAAACAGTCCGACAGTCTCCTCTGGGATCTTGCTTGGACTTTCTTGGAGGGATTTTTCCTGGAGAGATTAGCCACACCGCCAAAAAGACAGCTTCTCTTTGTCGATCCAGAGCACGGCAGCTGGCCCTCTGGGGAAATGCGCCATGCACTCCCTGGCCTTTGGTTCTTTGTCTTCCCAAAATCTCTCCTGGGAATCCAGGACAGCAGATGGCTGGGAAGGATCAAAAAGGTCCAGCAAAGGCCTTCATCGTCACTCCTGCCCTCAGCTAGGAGGCAAAAGTCTGGCACATTCAGGATGCGCCAATGAAAAGACTCCTTCACTTGGGGGATTTTGCTGGTGACAGATGGGATGAGAATGATTAAAATGCCTTGAAAATCAAGGAAGGTTTTATCTGTTTGCTTGCCAGAAAAGAGATTTCCAGACCCCCTTTGTCCCCAACTCCCCCCCCCCAACAATTTATGGCACAATGAAAAAAGTGGAGTCACGAAAACAAGCCTAAGCAGAACTAAAGGCACATCCAAAAGACAGAGAGGTAAAGTTTTGGGTGCCCAGAAGGCCAGAAGGAATGAAAGTGTGTGTGTGTGTGTGTGTGTGTGTGTGTGTGTTTACCGCCAGCTGAAAAAACCACTGGGACAATGCTCGTCTAACCTCTTTTGGGAGGGAATTTATTTATTGATTTATAATATTTATATACCGCTCCACATCAAAAGATTTTGGAGTGGTGAACAGCAAGAAAAAAATGAATGAAACATCAGGTTAAACAGTTAAGAAGTTTTAAAAAGACAAATTCCAATAAGGCCAAATTTAATAAACTGCAGCTGGTCATTCGAGGAAGGCCTCTCGAAATAACACCAGAAGGAACACAATGTTGGCACCTGCCTGACCTCCAGAGGCAGGGAATTCCACAGGAAGGGGGCCACCACGGCTCTTTTCCTGGTGGACTCCAACCAGGTCATAGGTCCACATGGAACCACCAGGAACATGCCCTCTGGAATCCCATGCTTGGGATGAGACAAATTCATGGATGATTAGTCATCATAGCTAAATGCATCCTCCCGCAACCAGGTGCCCTCCCAATGTACTGGACTACAAGTCCTATCATTCTGACCCTGCATGCTGGCTGAGAATGATGGGTGTTCCAGTCCAATACATCAGAAAGCCCCCCTGGAAGTTAGGAAAGGCCTAACTGGATCCTAGACCCCCTGGAAACCTTCTGTTCCAAACCTTCATTTAAAAGCCAAGTTTCTAGCCCTTATGGATGTAAAGGCCGCTTCGCAGCAAGTGGACAATGTGTGCTGGATCTCGGAAGGCAGGTGGGTAGCTGAGGGAGATCACCAGAAGACTACAGGTGCCAACTGACTGTTCTTTAGTAGCGATGGTACTGTGGAATTCAGGAGGTGAGGTTCCACGGCAGAACAACACAATAATCCCATCAGTGTCTGCAACTTGATGCTGCTATTTAATGGACAGCAGTGACAGCCTGCTGATAAGTTGGCAAGCCAACCTTGGCCAGATATTTAAAAACAAAACAAAAACCCAGATTGGATCTTGGCAAGTTCCTTTGTTTGACCCCATCAAGGGAGGCCCCAGAATGCCTTTGGGGACCTCCAGGTCTAAGAGCGTCTTTCTGATATTGACATAATTTTAAGTACTGCTTTGCTGAAATTTTCTTCCACATTCTTTCCCCCCATTCTCATTCAATGTCATAGAAAAGAAATGGCTTTCGAAAAGGGTGAAGAAGAAACTTTGGAGAAATTCTCATGGGTTAGGGTCAGCCAAAAGTTCTCAGAAGACATTTTTCTCAGAAAAGTCCAGAGATTTTTCTTACCTCCCCCCACCTTTAGAAATAAAGGGCCCCATTGAAGAAGTTCCCAAAATTTTTCTTCCCCAGTTGTGGGTGGGTTTCACCTTTGCTTCCGCCCCACCCCCCATAATGATGCTAGTTACGGGGTATTGTGGAAAACGCTAAATGGTGTCCAGGCTGCGAACATGGTTGCCGCTGTTGCCTTTTGCAAATGGCAAAAAAAGAAACCCTCAGGAAAAAGAAAGCTGTGCTACAACCCTTCGCCATGGTAAGCCCGGCCTCTGAGAAATGGTTGGAGAATCTCTCCTCCCAGTGGAGAAATGTGGTGAAATGGTCCCCGCAATTTCTCTGCCCCAAATTTCTCTGCTGACTCTCAGCTTGGCCTACCTCACAGGGGCGTTGTGCGGATTGACCCAGGGAGGAGGGCAGCCGCAGATGCTGCCTTGGCCTCCTTGCAAAAGGGAGGGAATAGCAAATGCAGCCCTAAGCAGGGTCATTGCAGCAGGCCTGCTGAAAGACTTATCTTTGGTTTTCCTCTTCCTTCCTCATCCCTTCTTCCTTATGTGTCATGTCTTTTTAGATGGCAAGCCTGCTGGGTCTGGGGAGCCGTCATGTTTTTATTGATGGCACGTCAGGCACTTTGGGGGCTGAGGAACAGGATCAAAAGACTTTACCTAAATAAATATGCACCCTCCTGGCAGGTGGGGGAATCTCATGTTCCCCCACAAACACTGTTTGTGCACAACACACACTGAGGGGAGGAGAAAAGGCACCGTATGGCTGCCATTTAGCTCCCTGGGCCTGAGGCCTGCAGGGCGGACACAGCCCTTGCTGGGCCAAGGGTCTGAGACCCACCCGGGGGGGAGGGGAGATGCTTTTGCCAAGCAGCCCCAAAAGAAAAGGGAGGCCCCAGATATATGCTGGTGCCTCATGTCCCAAGAGTTGGGTTGAGGAAGCAAGAGAACGGGGGGGGGGGGGTTGACTCCCACCGGGGGTCAGGGTCGGGGGGGGGGGTTGACTCCCACCGGGGGTCAGGGTCGGGGGAACAGCCCCACTAACATTTTGCATGCTTGCCCAAGAGGGAACTTCTGGATTTGAACCCAAGCTGCAGATGCTGCAAAGCATTTCCTAACCATACAGCTGCAGCAGCAGACAGGAATTACTCATGGAGGGGGGAATTTGTGTCCCCCCCCCAACTGAGTCATGTATGTCGGGAGCACACAGGCCCTAGCAGGGTAAAGCAGCTGAGGTCCACCCTGCCAGGGGTGCCCCCAGCTTGACTGCAGGGTGTCATGCCACACTAGGAAAGGCAGGCAGGGCTCCCCTCCCCACGCCCCCCTCCTGAAGCCCTGAGCCAATCAGAAGGAGAGCAGCATGGACCAATCTCCTGGCCCCTGCATGGACCAACCCAAACCCATGGGATCCACCCCCTTGCTATTTTGGTAGAGCGCCCAGCAAGCCACATTCCCCATTTTTCTTCCACTGGAGTCAATGGGAGGGAAATTCTTTGAAGTGGGGTGGGGGGGCTCGTGTGAAGTTGCTCCCCCACCCTGCGGGAGCAGGGAACCTCCCGTCCTCCTGACCTTGCTGGACAACAATGTCCATCATCCTTGGTCACAGGTTGGGGCAGATGGGAGTTGGAGTGCCACAACCTCCGGAGGGCAACTGGTTCCCCCACCCCACCCTGGGTGCAGGATTTGGTGCAATGGGGGTTATCTCTGTGCCCCTTGGATGGCGAATGTTCAGCATGCCCGAAATAATGAATCAAATACAGGAGCTGGCCTCTGCCAGCCCAGATGTGTTGGACTACAGCTCCCAAGTGTCGGTGTGATGGGAGTTGCAGTCCAACGCATCTGGAGGGAAGCTGGCGTGAGCCACAAATAGCAAAACCCCCCACAAGAACCCAGCAAACAAACAAACACATAAGTAGCCGCAGTTCAAACATTCCTTTGGAGGGCCCCACCTTTGGCTGTTCTCTCCCTGTGCTCAGAACACCAGTCTGGAATTGGGGGTGGGGGAGAGAAATAATGATATCACTTGAGGGAAGGATATTAAAGGCAAAACTGCAGTACTTTGGCCACATCATGAGAAGACAGGACACCCTGGAGAAGGTGCTGGTGCCAGGGACAGTGGAAGGCCAAAGGAAGAGGGCCCGACCAAGGGCAAGGTGGATGGATGACATTCTGGAGGTGACGGACTCGACCTCGGGGGAGCTGGGGGTGGCGACGGCCGACAGGAAGCTCTGGCGTGGGCTGGTCCGTGAAGTCACGAGGAGTCGGAAGCGACTGACCGAATAAACAAGAGCAACCCCCCCTCTGGCAGTTGCTGGACTGCAACTCCCATCATCCTTCACTATCAGCTTCAGCTGGCCAGAGCTGATGGGACTTGCAGTTCAACCACACCTGGAAGCCCCATGCACACACTCCTGCTCTGTAAGCTCCTCGAGGGCAGAGACCTTCCCTTTTTCCTTTCACCTCCTGCTGCCGAGAACTTGATCGTTTATTTTTATTTATTTATATATATATATATATATATATATATATATATATATATATAAATATATATCATTTTTTCTCAGGGGTGGGAAGAGGAGCTGCATCTGTGTCTTTAGCTGCAAGCTCCCCTCCCCCCCACAACATTCCCCACTCCTGCTCTGTAAGCTCCTCAAGGGCAGAGACCTTCCCTTTTTCCTTTCACCTCCTGCTGCTGAGAACTTGATAGTTTATTTTTATTTATATATATATATATATATAAAAATAAATATATATCATTTTTTCTCAGGGGTGGGAAGAGGAGCTGCATCTGTGTCTTTAGCCGCAAGCTCCCCTCCCCGCCACAACATTCCCCACTCCTGCTCTGTAAGCTCCTCGGGGCAGAGAGTTCGCCTTTTCCTTCTGCTCCTCCTTTCTCCTCCTGCAAGAAAACGATGTTTTTTTCTTCAGGGAGGAGGGGGAGGAACTGTTTCGCTATTTCTAGCAGCAGCAGCGCACTGCCCCATCCGCTCCATCCCCCACTCCCACTCTGTAAGCTCCTCGAGAGCTCGCCTTTTCCTTCTGCTCCTCCTCTCGCCTCCTGCTGCGGCTGACTTGATCACCCTGCAAAAAAAAAGATTTTTTCACCAGACAGGAGGAGGAGCAGTGGCGGCGGCGGCGGATGGCGGGGAGCCGCTGCTCTGTCTTTATAAGCAGCAGCGAGCTCCCCGCACCCCAAGTTCCCCTCCCCTCGATGACATCAGCCCGAGAGGCCGCGCGCTGTTGTGTGCAGTTTACGGAGCCGGTCACCCCGACGACGGGGGCGCCCCAGAGGGGGGCTGGGGGAGTAGCCCACACACATTGCCCCGCCCCCCGTGCAAAGCAGCTTTCTTTTTTTTTGTCCCCCCCCCCGCCTTCCCAGACGTCATCGGCAGCCAATGGGAGGCACGAGCGGTGAGCTCATCGGGCCGTCGGAGGGTATAAAGAAGCGGCTCTCGGGCAGGCGAGCGCAGGAAACAAGCGTGGAGGCAGCCCCAAAGCAAGCGCGGCACGGATTTGGCGGCGGCCGTCGGTGCGTAGCCCTCCGCGCCCCCTCCCGACGCCTCGAGGCTCTGCGCAGCGGGCGCACAACGAGGACCCCCGCGCCCTCTCCAAAGCTCCGGCGCGCGCCCCGCCGGGGGCCGTCCCTCGCCGCGCCGCCTCCCGCGGGGGGAGGAGGATGGAAATTCCGTTCTACCACGACGATGTGTTGATCGCCTTGGCGGCGGCGGCGGCAGCGGCCCCTTCCCCCGCAAGCAACCCCAGCGGCGCCCTGGCGCAGCCCTTCCCCGACGGCGGCATGATGAAGAAAGACGCGCTCACCCTGGCGCTGGGCGAGCTGAAGGCGCCCCCCGGGGGCGGCCACGGCGGCGCCTCGGCGGCGCAGCAGGGCGAGGGCCAGGGCCAGGCGCCGCTGGCTTCCCCGGACCTGGGCCTCCTCAAGCTGGCGTCGCCGGAGCTCGAGCGCCTCATCATCCAGTCCAACGGCTTGGTGACCACCACGCCGACCAGCGGCGGCGCCCAGTTCCATTACCCCAAGGGCGGCGGCGGCGCCGCAGGAGGCGGCGCCGCCCCGGACGAGCAGGAGTTTGCCGCCGGCTTCGTCAAGGCGCTGGAGGACCTGCACAACCAGAGCCAGCAGTTGGGCGGCGGCGAGGGCCCCGTCGGGGGCGCGTTGCCCCCCGCCGCCAGCCTGGCCCCGCCGGCGCCCGTCGAGCCGCCGGTGTACGCCAACCTGAGCACGTTCGCCGGCGCCTACTCGACGGAGGGGCCCTTCCAGGCGCACCCGCGGCTGCACCCGCCGCCGCCGCTAAAGGACGAGCCGCAGATCGTGCCCGAGGTGGCCAGCTTCGGCGACAGCAGCCCGCCGCTGTCGCCTATCGACATGGACACGCAGGAGCGCATCAAGGCCGAGCGCAAGCGGCTGCGCAACCGCATCGCCGCCTCCAAGTGCCGGCGGCGCAAGCTGGAGCGCATCTCGCGCCTGGAGGAGAAGGTCAAGAGCCTCAAGACGCAGAACACGGAGCTGGCCTCGACGGCCAGCCTTCTGCGCGAGCAGGTGGCCCAGCTCAAGCAGAAGGTGCTCAGCCACGTCAACAGCGGCTGCCAGCTCCTGCCCCAGCAGCAGCCGCCCCCCCACCAGGTGCCGGCCTACTGAGCGCCCCTCCCCCGACATGCGGCCCCTGGACGGCGGGGAAGGCCCGGCCCGGCCGGGCGCCCGCTCTGGGCCCGGGGGAGGCGGAGGGAGAAGCGGAGGGCGCTCCTCTCCCTCCGGGAAGGGGGGGGCTGCCCTCCCTCTCAGCTGCGAAGGTGGCCCCCCCCGCGTCGGACAGAAATCAGGCGGCGGGGAGGTGGATCGCTCGACAGCGCACGCGAGGACTTCAGGGGGGCGCGTGCCCCAGACTGCCCGAGAGGGGAGAGACCCCCGCCCGGGGGAAGTGGGGGGCCCCTTCGGAGAGGAACGACACTCGTGGGGGGATGGACGAGCGAGCGCCCTGCATCGAGGTCTGTGTTTTTGAAGCGACTCCAGACACTTATTGCAGACCCCCCCCCCCAGGGGGGGGGTCCTTTGGAGCCTCTCGGCCCCTCCCCCGACCCACCGCTGGTCCCGATTCTTTGGGATTGGGCCCGAGACTCTGGCCTGGACCTCGCCCAGGCAGCCTGCGTTTTTGTCTCCCCCCCCCCCCAACACACTCTTCCACGAACCATTTCCTTTCCTCTACCGTATTTATGTTAATATTGGAACCTGCCCTTTTGTTTGGGGAGAGGGGGCTTCTCTCATTTTATTTTTTGCCATAGCTGTCTATCTCATCACATTCCACGGTGCAGTAAAATCCTGTGCAGGAGTTGGAAAAAAAACCACACAAAAAGAAGTCTGGTCTGTTTTTTGCAAAAGGGATGGGTGGTGGTGGTGTCTTTCTCTCCCTCTGCCCTCCTTTCTTTTAAGGTGAGGCCTCTGAACCTGAAATTGTATGCCTGGCATGCCCTCTGGTGCCTGTCCTAGGAACTGAACCTCCTAGACATGGGTGGGGGGAGTGCATTTTAAAAAGGGTATTGTAGCCTTGGGAAAAGGGCAGCTAAAATGATCTGGGGGTTGGAGCAACTCCCCCCTACCCCCCATGAGGGAAGGTTGCAAAAGCTGGGGCTGTTTAGCTTAGAAAAGAAGTGAGACGTGATTGAGGTGTATAAAATGATGCCTGGTGTGGAGAAAGTGGAGAGGGTGACATTTTCCTCCCTCTCTCATAACTCTAGAACCCAAATGGGTTGTCCCATGAAGCTGAATGGTGGGAAATTCAGGACCAATCAAAGGAAGGACTCCTTCACACAGGGCAGACTTAAGCTGTGGAACTCTCTGCTGCAAGACAGTGATCTCCACCCGTTTGGATGGCTTTAAAAGGATTAGACAAATTCCTGGATGAGGAGAAGGCTATTGAAGGCTACAGATGCAATGAATATGGACTTGAGCACGCTCCGGGAGAGAGCGGAGGACAGGAAGGCCTGGCGTGCTATGGTCCATGGGGTCACGAAGAGTCGGACACGACTGAACGACTCAACAACAACAACAAAGTCCTCATGGCTATATGCTACGTGCAGTATTGGAGGCAGCATGCCTATGTGCACCAGTTGCTGGAGTTCATGGGTGGACGGGGCTGTTGCACTACTGTCCGGCTTGTGGGTTTTCCATTGGGGCAGCTGGTTGGCCAGTGGGAGAGTAGAATGCTGGACTAGATGGACCCTGGGTCTGATCCAGCAGGGCTCTTCTGAGGTTTTTATTCATTCGGGAATTGGCGTGTGTGCCATTTGCTACATGTTTCTGTGCTTTGGCATCTCTCTGTGTCACCTTGTTGCTCATGGTCTGATCCAGTCATTATGGTCTCCTCTAGAGAGGGTGCTGGTTATATGTTTACAACCCCCCCTCCAAAACTTTATAGGGAGATGCCTGTCCCACAAACATACCTGTTTCTCAGGCTGTACCTTCCGTGTTTGCCTCTTTACCTTTGCTTGTCCTGCAAATGGCTGGCTGGGGGATTCTGGGAGTTGTAGCCGAAACACCTCTGGAGGGCACCAGGCTGGGGAAAAGGCTGGCGTAGCAGGATCAGGCCCCCAAGCAGTGACAGAAGAGGGGTTTAGAGCAGGAAGTGGTGTGGGGGCGATGCTTCACGCTAGCTGTGAGCGCCTGTGGTGCGCTCAACCGGGACAGAGCAAATGTTATTTATCCACGGTTTATCCTCCTGTCCCAGAGTGGCAAGCTGGCAGCCCTTTGGACGTTGCTGAATTCTGACCAACAGTTGAGGATGATGTATGAGTCCCAGCAAAGGGAGGGTTATGGCATCCCCTACCTCTGTTCCAGCCATTGTAGAGAACCTCAAAACAGTTCTGCTCCTTGGCTGGTTTAGTTGATGCCTTTTGAACCTTGCAAACAGGCACATGAAGGCATTTGCATGCTGTGTCCTCAGCTCAGGAAAACATGCCCCTGAACGTGGAGGGTTCAGCACCTGTCGCTGAATCTGTTTCCCATTAATTTCTGAAAATGTCCAAGTACTGGTGGTCTTGTGGTGGGCTGTTTCCTGCACTGATGGTTTGGGAGGCGGATTGGACCCTGGAAGTCTCTTCCAGCTCTGTGACTATTTACATTTATTAGTTGCCAGTCGGTCAGGTCCTCTAAGCAATGTGGAAACTAGGTCAACCCAAAAAACGACAGCCTGATAATGTAACGAAACAATACAACGATATCGTAAGGTGGTACGACAGCAGTACAGAGAAGAAAGAGCTGGGGAGAGGGACAACGATCCAAGGGTTAAATATAAAATAAATGCTGTCAAAGTAGAGACTGGAGCAGATGTCTCTGACTTGGGTCGTTCCAGATGTGTTAGACTGCAAGATTTCTGGAGGGCACCAGGCTAGACTAACGTAACAATATGACAAGCTTGATCAACAGTGAGCTTTTACAAAACATTTCAGATGTTTAAGACTATTCAGTAATACCCCTAAAATGTTACTACCTACTTGAACAAGAAGATGCCCAAACAATGTTGAGGTAGTCACCTAGGGAGAGCTTTCCACAACCATAGGGGCTCCGTACTTCAGAGAAGGGGGGCATTTTGCAAAGGGGCTTTGTTAATTAACTTTCATTTCTCTTAACCCCTGTCTATCCCGTCTCTTCTTTCCAAAGAGTTCTAGGCAGCTCAGGACAGTTAAAAACAACGCTCCAGTTTAGAACATAATGTAACGCATAAAATCTTAAGGCACGCATGAGGAGGTAATGCTGAGCACTAGTAACTTGACTCTAGAGCTGAGATCCAAAATTCTATCTGCTCAATAGCACAGGTTTTGTCCAGGTTTGGATTTGTGGGCTGCAATCCAAATTTAAACAGGGTTTTTCTTGGTGCTGATGGTGGGGAAATTGACCAGGATGTTGGAAAAGCAAGCATAGGTATCCTTAAAATGAACCAGTTTGGGACAAAATGGGAATGTAAATGTAAAATCCAATTTGGCAAGTGCTCTTGAGTTCTGTTGTGCTCCTGCTGGGGCAGGGGTGGACATTTTGTGCCCCTCTAGATGTTTTTGGACAGGAGTTTTAGGCCAACACATCTGGAGGGCTGTAAGTGGCCCAGCCCTGTTCTTGGGTCAACTTTTCCAACCTGTCATTCCTGTGAGCTCTCTTAATTGATAGCTGTTAAATCTTTGATCATTTAGGGGCCCTTCAGAAGACAGAAGAGTTTCTCTTTTAGACCAGGACTGAGCAAAAACTAGATTCCCAGATGTTTCGTAGTTCAACTCCCAGCATTCCTGACGATTGGTTGGGCTGATGGGAGTTGAAGTCCCTCCAAAACTGGGGATCTACCTTCTGCCCAACTCTGTTACAGACCAGCCCAGACTCCTGGCCTGCTGCCCTCCAGGGGTGTTGGACTGACTGGGGGATAATGGGAGTTGTAGTCCAACAGCTCAGGTTGGGGAAGGCTGGGCTAGGGGAGAACTGTGGTCTGATCCAGTGAGGTGCTTCAGGTTTTTAGGATTATCTGTGCCTATTCACATTTCCACGTACTATTTCCATGTGCTCAGACTGCCATGGTAGTCTGAGTACTAGAATCAAGATCAGCAGCGGGGCGAGGCAACCACCTTCCTGAGCTTTCCAGAGGTATCTTATCTGGGTTGGACCCAGAATGTGACGCTAGAGGGCGGATGTCTGGTCTGATCCAGCCAAGGTCTGTTTCTGAACATGAACCTCGTTTGAGCCCAAGGTTGTCCATGGGGTGTGTGAAAAAAGGCCCCTGGTCAGTCAGTCAATTTCTATGACATTCAGGGCACAATCCTATGCATGTTTAGACAGAAGAAAGCCCTACAACTCTCAGCACTCCCCAGCCATTATGGGAACTGTAGGACCTTTTTCTGCCTAAATATGCATAGGATTGCACTCAGAACTAATGGGTTCAGTCTGTCTCCTGCACACTCGAACAGGATGATGGTTTCAGCCACTTGTCCCTCTGTTTCTTTGTGCTTCATTGGTGGCGCAAGCTGTCTAAAGAGGCAATCTCTCCTGCGATGGAGTGGAATGCCTCTCCTGAAACGCCCCCTGCAGTTTTTTGAATCCTGTACAATATAAAAAATGCTTAATTTAAAAAAATATCTTTCTGCCTGATGACTCTGGGGCGCTTCCCTAGCTCAACAGGAGGCTTTTAAACCCTGCCACATTTCCTCCACTTGTCCTCCTCTCACTTGTCTGTGAGTGTGAGTGCTTTGAAAGCGGGGACCTCTCCATTTTGACTGTGTAGCACTGTGCTTTTAGAGGGTTGGTCCCTTGCAGCAAAACCGGCAGAGTCTTGTAACACCTTACAGACTTAACAAATTAATTCTGGCCTGAAAGCATCTGCCAAAATAAATGTGTTAGTCTTGAAACCACCACCACCACACTGTTTTTTTGATATTTCCAGGCAGCTTTTCTATCCCCCCAAAAGGCCTTCAGAGTGGCTTAGGGTGCGATCCTATGCATGTTTAGACAGAGAAAGTCCAGCAACTCTCAGCATGCCCTGGTCAGGGGCATGTTGGGAGCTGTAGGACATCTTTTCCGTCTAAACATGCATAGGATTGCACCTTTACAAATTGTAGAAAAATCTCCCAAAATGCTGTCAAAACCCAGTATACGAATTTAAAAGGCAAAGCAAAAAATCACTCTGCAAAAATCCCAGTGGCAATACAGGGAACGATGAACATTAGTCCAGTTGCAGGACTACAACTCTCACCATCCTTTGCCATCAGCCATGGTGGCCAAGATTGATGGGAGACAGTCCAGCAACATCAGGAGGGCTAAAGTTTCCCCACTCCTGCAGTAAACAAAAATCATCCTGAAGACAAAAAGGGGGGAAATAGAAATGCAGTAGAAATGCCACAATGATGACAACAACCCCTAGATAGATAGATAGATAGATAGATAGATAGATAGATAGATAGATAGATAGATAAATTTTATCTATCTATCTATTTCGTTTCTATACCACCTGACAGCCAAAGCTCTCTGGGCGGTTCATAAAAATTAAAACCCAAAAGTGCTGGATAAAATGATATAAAATATGAAAGTATTAAAACCACAGTATAACAATACAAATAAAACTTTGCAGCAATGCAGAGATTTAAAACACCAAAGCTAAAAGGTTAGGGAGCTAAAATACTGGGAGAATAAAAAGGTCTTCAGCTGGAGCCAGAAGGGATACAACGCAGGTGCCAGGTGAGCCTCTCTAGGGAGCTCATTCCACAGCTAGGGAGCCACAGCAGAAAAGGCCCTCTTCCTGGCAGTCACCCACCTCACTTCCTTTGGCAGGGGGTCCCAGAGAAGGACTGCTGAGGATGATCTTAGGGTCCAGGCAGGTACAAAACAAAATACATCAGGGCCAAGATGGGAGTTGCAATCTAGCACATGGGGAAGACATCAGGTTCCAGCCTCAACTTGAACTGTTGGCTACAGCGGGATCCTCTTCAAGGGCAGCCCCACCATAGAATGCAGTGCAGTAGTGTAGACATGACATAAGGCATGTGCCAGGCAGCTGGAGTTACCTTCTCCAGAAATGGCCATAGCTGGCACAGCAGCCAAAGCTAGTCAAATGACATCCTGTGATGGAGCTGTTCTATGGACCATCAGTGGTGTTGTAGCACCAGGGCTCATGGGGTTTAAGCCCTGGGACTTTTTTTATTAGCAGGGAGGCTGTCACCTGCCACTAGGGATGTCAGAGAATTCTGCCATGGATCTTGGTGAGGCCAAATGCCAGTGCATTCAGCCCCCCAAAATCCGTGGCGGAATGAAGCCCCCCTCCCCCCCACCCTGGGAAATGGGCCTGGAACGGAGCACCTACCTGCTGCCGTCTGTGCTGACTTGCGAATGGCGGCCACATCTGCGGCCACCATTCGCTTCTTCCATATAGCCATGATAGGCTATGTAAATACTTACGTAGCCTATCACGGCTAACGCAGGGATGCCATTTGCGTTTGCTGTTTGCTCCCCCCCCTGTGATAGGCTACGTAAATATTTACGTAGCCTATCACGGCAAAATACAGGGACGCAAATGGCAGCCGCCATTTGTGTCCCTGCAGGCTGCCCAGAGGCCAGATGTCTGGCTGTGGGCGGCCCCGGCTAGCAGCTCTGCGGAATCTGTGTGGAGCGGAGCTGGCTGGAGAGAATTTCAGGGGGAGGGATGGAGCACCTCCCCCCCACCTCAAATGTCACCCTTTGAAAAGGTAAATGACTTCTGTACATCCCTACCTGCCACCCCCCACAGACTTCCCTCAGCCCCCCTTCCTTGGTAAAAGTCCTGCTCCTGCTGGAGATGAAAACTGGATCTGGATCAACAGAGCTTCCATAGTTCTTTTGCTCTTCTTGGGTGGTGTGGTTCAAGAGGCTATCGTGGTGAGCGCATGCACATCAAAACCACTCCGTCACTGCGGGACATGTTCCTGATGGCTTGCCAGGATGACATTTCTTGCCCTCATCCAGTCCGTTACTGACTTCGTTCAGCACTTCAATGGCCTCCCTGTAATGGTTTGGAAAATGGGGGGTGGTGGGTTATCTGCATATTTAATTTTCCCCCAAACATGCACATTTACAGATGTTGTGTGCTGGAGTTTGCCTCCTTGTCTGCAAAAGTCCATCCTGCGGGGACCATTTTATTCCCCCCCCCGCTTTTCTGTTTTCCACCCCACTCTAAAAGCCTGAAATGCCGCTCCAAAAGCTCAGTAACTGGCAGCAAGAGCTTTAAGCGCAAATATGTAGGGGTTCTGGCCGCACCCTTTTGTTTTGGGAACCGCCCCTTTGGCCTTTAACCTGGCCCACCACTGGGATGTGGCCTGCAAAAGCCTCTCCAAAATTCTATTGGGCTGAATGGGTTTTGGCATTCCTGCTAGAAATAAAACTTTGTGTTTCAGATTTGCCGTAACAGGTTGCCTTAAAATTCATCTGAGATCTTAAATTGCAGCGAGGGGGGACAACCTGGAGGCATGTGACTGGCTGGCCACATCTGATTGGACAGCAACAGCCGCCAGTGAGCCTCTTCCCCCCACACGTGTGTAGAACAGCTAGCAGCAGGAGCAATCTATCTGAGCAATGAAACCATAGCGGATTTAAACCCGGAACAGGTGAAATATTTACAGCATTTTTGTGCCGCTCTTCAGCCAAAGAGAATCTCTGGGAATGGCTTACAAAGCTTAATCACCAGTCGGTCCCTGACCTCAGGTTTACAGTCTAAAAGACACCACACAAAAGGAAAAGGGGTTGGGAGGGAAGAGGGGGGAAAAGCAGTTCGTTTGTTCTTTCTTTCAAACATTTGTATCCCACCCTATATCATTAAGATCTCAGGGCAGCGTGCAGATAAAATCAATTTAAACAGTATAAAATCCATTTAAACAATTGTGCTCAGTTTCCACCTTCAGATCTCTCCTTCGTTCCCTCAAAGTTGAATGTGCCACTAACTTTTATACAGGGATGGTTTCTTTCTTTGTCTTTTATGTCCCATCCTTCCGAAACAAAAAACCCCAAAACTTCCCCAGGATGGCTTAGAAAAAATGTAATGATGCAGTAAACATAAAATTAAAAGCACTCGAGTGCAGAAACTTTGAGATACTTTTCTGGTTGCTCAGTTTTCATTTTGTTTTGTTTACAGGATGTCTAGTCTGCCTTTCTAAAATTCAGGCCAGGCAGCTTACAAATGCCACAACGGCAAATGATAAAAGTGCTGAGAACAAAACCGACTGCACCAGAAGCTTCAAAGCAGGCAGGGATCCATTTGTTGCTTGTTTGGGATGAGCACAGGTTCCTTCCACATGCTATCTATCTCCCTGTGTGGGATGTTAGAATGTAAGCTCCTAGGGGCAGAAGCCACTATACACAAGATGGGGCAGTGACCTTTTGGTTGCTACAAGACTGATACTACAATACTGGAAGGATAAAAGCTCACCACCTATATAACGCAATGGACTGAAGACTTAACAACGCCAGCAACTCTTGAAAGAGTGGCATATAGGCGTAACTTGCAGATGGACTTACAGTATATGTGGATATCTGGTCTGCTTTTACTGAAGTTTACGTGCAACCTATTTCTCTATTTTTCTTCCTAGAATATTATAATATTTGAAACTGACTTGCTGGTCTATGACTGTCATAAGAGTGACTGATATTTGAAACAGAGGATTTTAGAATACGTTGTTATATTTTTAATTTTTTTGGTTTTTTTATGTCTTTCATTTGTTTTGCTTTGTTAAAACCCACAATAAAAAAAATGGGAGAGAAAAAAGATGGTGCCATCGTAAGAAATGCTAATATACGTCCTCTCCAAGAAAGAAAGAGCCTTCTTGAGAGAGATGGACTAGAGCTGTGCACAAATGACCCCTCAAAATTCTCCACGCTCTTCATGAGCAGAGAAATTGGGGGGAACATTTCACTGCTTTTCTCCAGTTGGAGGAGAAATTCTCCAACAGTTTCTTCCAGGTTGGGCTCACCACTGGCAAGGGTTATGGCACAACTTTTCTTTTTTCCTAAGGGGTTTTGTTTTTTGCACAATTTCCCATACCTAGCATTGTTCCGGGGCGTGGTGGAGGGGTGGAAGGAAGACAAAACCCACCCAAAATGTGGAAGAACATTGCAGGAACTTCTGCAAAGTCGCCTTTTATTTCTAGGGCAGGTTAGAAAAGATAACTCTCAGGACTTGTCTGAGAAAAATGTCTTCTGAGAAATTTTGGATCAACGCTAGTCATTCTTTGGGACTCCGCTCCCTTGCCAGGATCTTCCAAACATTATGTTTCTTAGGGGTGATGTGGATATGTCTTGTCTTGAACACAGCACAGAGAGATGGCTGTGCAATGAAAGACAGAGTGCTCGTGCGCACTCCTCACCCACCTCTTAAGTAAGGGAAGCACCAGAACCCTGAACCCGACCCATGAGAATTTCTCCAAAATGTCTGCTCCTTCGAATTTCTTTTTGAAAGCAATTTTTTTGTCTATCAAATTAAATGAGAATGGTTGAAAATAATGTGGAGGGAATTTCCAGCACACTCCTTCATGGATCACTGCCTTGTGGCGAAGGGGCTTGCGTAACTCAGTGAAGCTATAAGCTATGCCGTGCAGGGCCACCCAAGACGGACAGGTCATGGCGGACAGTTCTGACAAAATGTGGTCCACTGGAGAAGGAAATGGCAACCCACTCCAGTATTCCTGCCAAAAACCCCCCATGGAATGTATCCCAAGGCTAAAAGAGATGACGCCGGAAGATGAGCCCCTCAGGTTGGAAGGTGTCCAATATACTACTGGGGAAGAGCAGAGGGAATTTCCAAGTAGCGCCAGAAAGAGTGAAGCGGCTGGGCCAAAGCCGAAAGGACACTCAGCTGTGGATGTGTCTGGTGGTGAAAAGAAAATCTGATGCTGTAAAGAACAGTATTGTTTAGGAACCTGGAATGTCAGATCAATGAATCAAGGTAAGCTGGAGGTGGTCAAACATGAGATGGCAAGACTGAACATTGACATCTTGGGAATCAGCGAACTAAAAGCATGGGCGAATTTAATTCAGTGACCATTATATCTACTACTGTGGGCAAGAATCCCTTAGAAGAAATGGAGTAGCACTCATAGTCAACAAAAGGGTGGGAAAAGCAGTACTGGGGTACAATCTCAAAAACGACAGAATGATCTCAGTACGAATCCAAGGCAAACCATTCAACATCACAGTAATTCAAGTCTATGCCCCAACCACTGAGGCCGAAGAAGCTGAGGTTGATTGTGTCAGGGTGGACACTGAGCCCATAGAATCCCAGAGTAGTTCTGATTCTGAGGAAGAGCAGTCGCTCCTGGGAGAGGAGCGCGCTCCTCTTTCCCAGGACCAACAGCTGACGGAGATTCCTCCCACCAGCATTCCTAGTTTAGTTAGCAGTCCAGGGAGTGACCGAGCACAGATAGCAGACTTAGTGGATGCGCGACGCAGATGCAGAGAGCGGCGCCAGATGGAGGGCGCAGAAAGGAGGCGAAGTGCCAGGTTGGCGCGCAAACAACGGCTGCGCCCAGAGCCTCCAAGGGAAAAGGGGAGGGACTCTCCCTAGTCCTTAAGTTCAGGGGTCTGCCAATAATTCCCTTTCAAATGGGGACCAACTGTTCCAACTTAGGGCATAGGTACTGTGCTGCTCAGATCTAGTTGCAAATGGTAGAGTTGTTAAGTGTAAAAGAAGAATAAAGCTTTGAAAGGAATCCCTTTGTCTGTGTCTGGACTTGGCTACTGGTTTAGACAGAGAGAGACCTCCAAGGAGCCCTTGACAGATCGGTTCTATGAAGACCTACAACACCTTCTAGAACTAACACACAAAAAAGATGTCCTTTTCATCATAGGGGATTGGAATGCCAAAGTAGGTAGTCAAGAAATCACCGGGATAACAGGCAAGCATGGCCTTGGTGTACAAAATGAAGCAGGACAAAGGCTAATAGAGTTCTGCCAAGAGAACACGCTGATCATAGCAAACACTCTTTTCCAACAGCACAAGAGGCGACTCTACACATGGACATCACCAGATGGTCAATATTGAAATCAGATTGGTTATGTACTTTGTAGCCAAAGATGGAGAAGCTCCATACAGTCAGTAAAAACAAGACCTGGAGTGGACTGTGGCTCAGATCATGAGCTGCTTCTTGCAAAATTTCGGCTTAAATTGAAGAACGTAAGGAAAACCACTAAACCATTCAGGTATGACCTAAATCATATCCCTTATGAATATACAGTGGAGGTGAGGAATAGATTTCAGGGATTAGACCTGATAGACAGAGTGCCTGAGGAACTATGGACGGAGGTCCGTAACATTGTTCAGGAGGCAGCAACGAAATCCATCCCAAAGCAGAAGAAATGCAAGAAAGCCAAGTGGCTGTCTGAGGAGGCTTTACAAGTCGCTGAGGAAAGAAGGGAAGCGAAAAACAAGGGAGAAAGAAACAATATATCCAACTGAATGCAGAGTTCCAGAGAATAGCAAGGAGAGACAAGAAGGCCTTCTTAAATGAACAGTGCAAAGAAATCGAGGAAAACAATAGAATGGGAAAGACTAGAGATCACGAAGAAAATCGGAGATCTCAAGGGAACGTTTTGTGCAAAGACGGGCATGATAAAGGACAAAGAAGGCAGGGACCTAACAGAAGCAGATGAGATTAAGAAGAGGTGGAAAGAATACACAGAAGAACTATACAGGAAAGATCTGAATGTCCCTGACAGCCATGATAGTGCGGTCACTGAACTTGAACTTGCTTTATTTTCAGCTCAGTGGTAAAACACCTGCTTTGCACACAGATGTTCTCTGGTTCAGTCTCTGGCATCTCCCCCACCTGAAACACTGGAGAGCCACTGCCACTCAGTGTTGACAGCTGCCATGTCTTTAAGGAATAAGGCAGGGTCCCTACGTTCTTGATGAGATTAAGAAGAGGTGGAAAGAATACACAGAAGAACTATACAGGAAAGATCTGAATGTCCCTGACAGCCATGATAGTGCGGTCACTGAACTTGAGCCGGACATCCTCGAGAGTGAAGTCAAGTGGGCCTCAGGAAGCATTACTAACAACAAAGCTAGCGGAGATGACAGTCTTCCAGCTGAGCTATTTAAGATCCTAAAAGATGATGCTGTTGAAGTGCTGCACTCAGTATGCCAACAAATTTGGAACACTCAGCAATGGCCGCAAGACTAGAAAAGGTCAGTTTACATTCCAATTCCAAAGAAGGGCAACGCCAAAGAGTGTTCAAACTACCGCACAATTGCGCTCATTTCACATGCCAGCAAGGTGATGCTCAAAATTCTACAAGCTAGGCCTCAGCAGTACGTGAACTGCGAACTGCCGGAAGTACAAGCTGGGTTTCGAAGAGGCAGAGGAGCTAGAGATCAAATCGCCAACATTCGCTGGATCATGGAGAAAGCAAGAGAATTCCAGAAAAACGTCTATTTCTGCTTCATTGACCACACTACAGCCTTTGTGTGGATCACAACAAACTGTGGCAAATTCTGAAAGTGATGGGAGTACCAGACCACCTTACCTGTCTCCTGAGAAACCTGTACGAGGGTCAAGAAGCAACAGTAAGAACCGGACACGAAACAACAGATTGGTTCAAAATTGGGAAAGGAGTACGACAAGGCTGTATATTGTCGCCCTGCTTATTTAACTTATATGCAGAGTACATCATGAGAAACGCCGGGTTGGATGAATCACAGGTCGGAATTAAGATTGCCGGGAGAATTATCAACAACCTCAGATACGCAGACGATACCACCCTAATGGCAGAAAGCGAAGAAGATCTAAAGAGCCTCTTGTTGAGGGTGAAAGTGGAGAGTGCAAAAGCTGGTTTGAAACTCAACATTAAAAAACCTAAGATCATGGCATCTGGCCCCATCACGTCCTGGTATATAGAAGGGGAAGAAATGGAAGCAGTGACAGATTTTACTTTCTTGGGCTCCAAGATCACTGCAGACGGTGACTGTAGCCATGAAATTAAAAGACACTTGCTCCTTGGGAGGAAAGCTATGGCAAACCTAGACGGCATAGTAAGAAGCAGAGACATGACCTTGCCGCCAAAGGTCCGTCTAATCAAAGCTATGGTTTTCCCAGTAGCAACGTATGGCTGTGAGAGCTGGACTATAAGGAAGGCTGAGCGCCGAAGAATCGATGCTTTCGAACTGTGGTGCTGGAGAAGACTCTTACGAGTCCCCTGGACTGCAAGGAGGTCCAATCATTCCATCCTAAAGGAAATCAACCCTGAGTGCTCATTGGAAGGACAGATAATGAAGCTGAAGCTCAAATATTTTGGCCACCTAATGCGAAGAGAAAACTCCCTGGAAAAGACCCTGATGCTGGGAAAGATTGAAGGCAAAAGGAGAAGGGGACGGAAGAGGATGAGATGGCTGGATAGCATCACCGATGCAATGAATATGGACTTGCGCACACTCCGGGAGAGAGCGCAGGACAGAAAGGCCTGGCGTGCTCTGGTCCGTGGGGTCACGAAGAGTCGGACACGACTGTATGACTGAACAACAACAACAATTTCTGGCACGGCACTAAGACAGACAGAGACAAAGAGACCTGGCAGCAGCGGAGGGATTGGGTGAATCTAGGGTAGCCAGGTGGCCTACTTTACCGAGAGCCATCCCCTGCTTTAAAGATAAGGAGTCATAAGATAGTGTAGCCAAGGTGTCCCATCTTACAGAGGGGGCTCCTCTCTTTGAATGCTTTCTCTCTTCGAGGGGGTGTCCAGCTTGAGTTTGGTTTAAAGATAAAGTATCATAATATAGAGTGGCCAAGTGTCCAATATTTGGAGGGCTGGCAGAAATCCATCCTCTGTTGGCAGAAGGGGTCCTCTGTTTGATGGGCTGTCCAGTTGAAATCTGGGTTAGAGACACAGAATCATAAATAGGGTGGCCAGGTGTCCTACTTTACAGAGGGGGTCCTCTATCTGAAGACGCCCTCTCTTTGATGGGCTGTCTTGTCTAAGTCTGGCTTAAAGTCAAAGAACTGTAAGGAGGAAGAGCAGGGCAGGGGCCTTGAAGTTGTCCGTTCACAGTTTGCGGCGCCTGGACAGCAGGCCGGTCAGATGGCCAGATGCCTCATATGTCAGGGTTGCCTCTGAGCACATAGAGTGGCAGGGCAGTTCAGATTCTGAGGAAGAGCTGCTAAACGTGGAGGAGGAACTTTCCCAGGCTTCAGAGGCACAGCTGGATGGAGAGGGAGCCCCTTCTCCCATCCCTGTGATAGATAACGAACAGGAGGAAGCGGGGGCAGGAGAACCCTTTCCACTCCCTCCTCATCTTCCCCAAGCAGTTCTTCTGCTCCAGTGATCCTCCCAGGTGGCTTTCCAGAATGTTTTCGACAAGAAGGAGGCCAACCAGCTCCCCCCCCGCCCACCGCTCCTTTGACTGTACCATTAACCTGATCCTGGGAGCCACCATCCCAGCTGGCCGGCTATACTCTATGTCAGAACCCGAACTTGGTTTTTGGACACATTCATTTGCCCTTCCACCTCCCTCGCCAGTGCTCCTACTATGTTCTTAAAGAAAAAATCGGGGGACCTCCATCTTGTCCATGACTACTGAGCCCTAAATGCCATTACTATCCCTGACAAATACTCTCTCCCCCTCATCCCTGAGATGCTTGAGCGCCTGGGGTGAGCCAAGATTTTCACTAAATTGGACCTGCATGGTGCCTATAATCTGATTCACATCTGGGAGGGGGATGAGTGGAAGACCTGTTTCAGAACATGGTAGAGATCCTACGAATACTTAGTCATGTCTTTCGGCCTAGCCTCTGCTCCTGCTACTTTTTCGCGTTTTATGAATGCCATCTTCCGGGACTATTTAGACGCTATTTTGGACACTTTTCTTATCATTTATCTGGATGATTTACTTATATTTTCTTCAGACCCCCACTCCCATCGCCTTCATGTGGAGGCTGTCCTACAGCGCATTTGGGAACACCATCTCTTTGTCAAGATGGAGCAATGCATGCTTGACTTGGACTACTTAGGCTATATTATTTCAGCAGATGGCATCAAGATGGATCCTGAGAAGGTCAAAGCTGTCCTCTCCTGGCAGGCTCCATGCACAAAGAAGGACTTACAACATTTCCTGGGCTTTGCCAATTTCTACAGAAAGTTCCTGCCCGGCTATGCGAGACTGACAACTCCTCTCATGGACCTCCTTAAGGGCAGGAAATCTCCCTTTCACTGGACTGCCTCTGCCCAACAGTCTTTTGAAGAGCTGAAAAAGCTTTTTAGCTCTGAGCCAATCCTTTTACATCCTGACCCAAGGAAGCCTTTTGCAGTGCAAACGGACGCCTCTGACTATGCGGTGGGGGCCATGCTCTTCCAGCCAGGCCCAGCAGAAGGTGAGTTGCAGCCTTGTGCTTACCACTCCAGGAAACTGAATGTGTCCGAGCGGAATTATGCCATCTGGGAGAAGGAACTGTAAGCTATTAAGTCTGTCTTGGAGACGTGACATCATCTTCTGGAAGGGGCACAGCACCCAGTCGAAGTACGAACTGACCATTGTAACCTGGAACATCTCCAAGCAGCCTGCGCCTTAAATCAGCAGGAGATTAGGTGGTCTTTTTTCCCCCGATTTAACCTGAAGATCCGCCACGCGAGAGCTGCTGACAATCAACAGGCAGACGCGCACTCTCGTAAGCTGGACCTACAGCCTGAGGGTGAGGAGAGCCCCTCCCCCACTCTGATTCTTCCCCCACAAAGTCTGGCGGCTGCGGTGAAACCTCGTTTGTGGGTAGAGCTCCTTCGCACCACACAAGCTCAGGATCCTTTTGTCTGCAAGAAGGTGGCAGAATTAGGACTGGCCACTGGCACCCCCAAGTCGACCCCCTTCTCCTTGCAAGGCAGACTGCTTTACCACTCACGTTGGGTGTATGTGCCTTCCAAACCACTCTGTGAAAGGGTCCTCCATCAGTGCCAGGACTCCCCCACTGCTGGGCATTTTGGCGTCACACAGACCTCACACAGAGTTATGCAGGATTTTTGGTGGCCCCGAGTGTGTTGGGACAATTAAGACTTATGTTGCCTCCTGCGCCACCTGTCAGCATGCAAAGGACCCCTCGGGCAAACCCACTGGCTTACTCTGTCCCCTGCCTACACCCTCAGGCCCCTGGAAGCTGCTCTCCCTCGACTTCATCACTGACGTGCCCCACTCACAAGGTAAGACCACCATTCTGGTGGTATTGGACTTGTTTTCTAAAATGGCTCACTTCATCCCATGCTCAGGGCTGCCCACAGCCCGGGAGACGGCGGAACTCTTTTTGACGCATGTTTTCTGGCTCCATGGCAGGCCGGAGGGGCTTGTTTCGGATTAGGCCCCCCAATTCACAGCTCATTTCTGGCGGGAGTTGCTTGCACTGCTTAATGTGACGCTCAAGCTTTCCTCCACTCACCACCCCCAGACAGATGGTCAGACTGAATGCACCAATGCCACGCTAGAACAATACGTATGCTGTTACGTAAACTACCAACAAGACAACTGGTTTTCCCTGATGCCTCTGGCGGAATTTGCTTACAACAATGCGTGTCATGCCTCAACCCACCAAACTCCTTTCTTTGCCAATTTTGGGCACCATCCCAAGGCTTTCCCCTCCTTGCTCGGCCCTGCCTCAGTACCCGTAGCCCATGAGGTTTTGGAGGAATTGTGCTCTGTGCACCACCTCTTATGGGACTCCATCGAGCAGGCAAAAGAAGCGTATAAAGAAACTGCAGCCCGATGTCGCCAGCCCAGCCTGCCCCTGCAGGTTGGGGACTGGGTCTGGTTGTCCACCCGACACCTCCCCTCTCACCCCCCCCCCAAGAAGTTCGCAGCCCAATGGATGGGCCCAGATTAACCCTGTCACTTTTCGATTGGCGAAATCCCCTCCATGAAGGTGCATCCTGTTTTTCGTCGCTCCTTGCTTTCCCTACTGGTCTCTGGCGATCGCCATCACTCCGACTGCCCCCCCTCTCATCGGCGCCATCATGGTCCTGGTGAAATGTTGCCGTGTGAGGGAACCTCCCTTCAAGAAGCTGGATGAGGTGCCTATGGTGTGTAGACTGGGGGGGGGGGGTGTTAGGGAAGGCAAGGCCCCCCCCCCCGGGGTTTGGAGCTGGTATTCAGCTGTGGAGCTCATGCCTCTGGTCCTTGGCACGAAAAGTTGAAAAATGGGATGGCTTTGGCATTCTAGAAAGCCTCATTTCAGCAATTGTCTTCTCTCTTTTTCTCCTCAGGGAAAAGTCGTGGAAGATTCTCCATTTGCCCGCTACCCGCCCAAATAAGCCCACACCTCGTCCCGCTACAGATGTCTGCTCTTGCCCCTTGGACAGTTGGGGCAGGCTACGAGATGGCCCCCTCTCTGCAGTGACTTTGTGCGTGAAATAAAACTCTTGCCAGATCTGTTCCTGGGTCTGCTTTGTCTCCTTGTCGCTGCTGGTTTGGGATGTTTTGGTGCTGTGGGTTTTGCCTCCTGTCTTTAGGCAAGCGCTGGTTTCACTGCTGCTCTCAGAACCCGGAAGCTTCCTCAGTCTCCACGGAGCAGCTGAACTTTTGCACTGTGCTCTGCCTTGATACAGCAGCTGAACACTTGCACAGCTTAGCTGGTTGGTTGCACGAGGCTGGTGTCTCCGTGAAGAAAATGCCATGTGAGATAGGGAGATGAACTGAAGCACAGCACCAAACAGGACTTGTCAGGGGTCAAAGCACACCAGAGGCCCAGCAGTGGAACAGGTGGAGACTTAATACACTAGAGGGTGCCTCTGAGCATACACCGAGTGCCTTTCTCTAAGTGAAATAGGTTGACTTAGGGCAGGGTTGGGGAACCTTTTTCAATCCAAGAGCTGAGGGGCTGCATTCCACCTGTGGGTGTGGCCAAAATGTGATCCTTACCAATTTTAAGCTGACTCAAAAGTAAGCAGGACAAGCCTCTGGGTCTACTCAGAAGGAAGTAAGACTGAATAGCTCAGCAGCATTGAAAAACTCCCTCTCCCAGCCCTCAGCAAGGAAATGCTCTTCTCTTGATTGGTTGCCAATCAGGGAGAAGAGGTTTTCCCTGCTGGGAGAGGGGGCAGGGCCTGGGGAAGAAGTGGGCAGGTCAGACAGGGAACTCCTGCAGGCTGTGTTTGGCCCACGGGCTGGAGGTTCCCCATGCTTGATTAAGGGAGTCAAGGAAAGTCCTACCAGAGCATGAGGGCTTGTGGAACACGACAGCTAAGATAGTTCAGAAGACTGTAAGATGAGCCCTGAAGCAGGATCAAATGGTCTAGCCCAGTATTTGGCTTCTCCAAGTGGCCAACCAGATGCCTCTGGGAAGCCCACAATCAGGACGTGAAGCAAAAATCCTTCCCCCACTGTTTTCCCCCTTAGCAACTGAGTGTGGAGATTTGTTATTTATATTTATTTACAGCACATTTACCCCACTCTGCCTCACACAGATGAACAATGAGACAAAAAAGGATCCCCAGTGCCTTACACACATTAATAATGAGACAGACGCTGCCCTCAGGCTAACAACTGAAAGGACACGACACAAAAGGAAAAGGGGTTGGGACTGGAGGGAGGAGGAAAAAAGCAAAACTCGGCCACCCTTGATCTAGCTTGTCTAAGAGACTGCTCCTCTGCTAATTTTGTTCTCACCACCACCACGCATCCACACAGTGGCCTTCAGGAAGGCAACTCTTTCCTCCACCTCAGTCCCCTCCCCCTGGGCTTGCAATATCGGGGTAATCTTGGCCTACCTTTGCAGGGCTGTTGTGATCAGGAATCCTGAGGTAGCGTCTGTCCTCAAAAAGTGTTACAGGAAAGCAAAATAATATTAAGAGGGCAAGTTTACAGCGCCCCCTTGGCTGTCACGTTTGACTCTTCCAAAACCAGCGTGTGACTCCCTCACCTCGGGAAACACGGTCAGCAGGCTAATGAGTAACGGGGGCCGGTTGTTAATTAGTCACACTAATTGCTGGGCTCGCAGCCCTCCTTGGCGGCAACGTCAGGAGCCAGGATATCCAGCTGCGCTTGAAGGGGAAGCAACAGCCAGAGACTTCATGCCAACCGTCCCGAAGCGGAGATCTGTGCCAAGAACGCGGTTGTGCCCAAATTCAGATAAAACCTGGGACGAATAAAAGGCTGGCTGACAGGCACAGGTGTTTTGTGCACACTGTTGCTGTCCTCTGCAGAATATCGGTTTTGCCTGGCTACGGACCAACCCCATGGGACACAACCTGTTTTCAGTAACCCCAAGCGGGTTGTCGGCCAACAAAAAATCCTCCACCCGGCCAGCACTGAGGCCTCTGTACCTGTCTGTCTGCGCTCTGGTGAGAGCATAAGACCCTGCCAGATTAGACCAGGCCTTTCTGGTTTGGCATCTTGCACCCAACAGGTGTTTCATGGGTAAGAAATCCACCTGGCTCCCATTTCAAGGCAAATGCTTTGCAGCTCCTGAACCAAAACATGGATCAGGATGCAGCCCAGACGTTGAGATCTGCGCCTTCCAGAAGTTTGCAATGCGATTCACAAAAAAGGGAGGGGGAAAAAAGACACGCAAAAGTGGCGAGCGTTGGAACGGCGCACACTGAAATCCAAGAAACAAATCGTATCTCTGGAAAAATGTTGACAAAAATACTGCATTCAATGGAAACATCACTTGCACAAAAAAAGTGTATCTTTGAAAAAGGACACACTGAAGTTGTGTACATTGGAGGAAGAAATGTGTGCAAAAATGCATATATTTTATTTTTGTTGTTTAACAATATTGGCCACTTGCTTATATTAAAGACATTTCTAAGTGATGTACCAGGAAAGGGGTTCCTGCAAAGGACACGATTCCCTTCCTGGGAATGCCTGTTGGGAAAAGGGATGCTTTTAGTAGCTGCTGGATTTCATTTCTGTATTTATTTATTAATATTTATGTACTGCTTAATATTAAAAATGTCCAGGTGGTTCACATTCAATATAAAAAAATCGCATTGAAATGCGATATTAAAACACTCTTAAAAGCAACTTCAGCTAAAACAACAAATGCATGTATTTAAAATGACATTATCAAAAACCATTTAAAAACTACAGTAACAATGCAAAATAATACAACAAGCAGGAAAAGGGAGCAGTGAATGGTCAATGGCATGGATTTACAAGCCAGAGAGGGCTGCAGTGAACAAAGGCATTTCCAGGAGGCATTCTGAAAGTGCCACATTTTCGGCCTCCCGAACTCCATTGGGGAGGTTTTTCCAGAGAGCCATCACTGAGAAAACGCTGAAAGGTTGGTATCTGCCAAATTTGTTGTGGTAGGGAGTTCCAAAGAGCAGGTGCTACAACATTTAAGGCCCTGTTCTGAGCTGTTGTGGATGGGACCACAGGAATCACAGGTGCCATTATTTGGGAAAATGTGCATGAGAAATATGTACGAATTTCTGTGTGGGCTAAAAGAAAGAACATTTGCAATTTGAGGTGGAAACAGGATGGAACGACCTTAGCCGTGGAAAGGTGAGAAGTTGAGCCTGGCACATGTGCCCGTCCCATAAGAAGGGCAGTTAAGGCGAGAATAGCTCTTCTGTGCTGCTTAGCCCAGCATTTAGTGATAAGAGATTGTTGTTGTTGTTGTTCAGTCCTTGAGTCGTGTCTGACTCTTCGTGACCCCATGGGCCTCCCTGTCCTCCGCTCTCTCCTGGAGTGTGCTCAAGTCCATATTCATTGCATCGGTGATGCTATCTAGCCATCTCATCCCCTGCCGTCCCCTTCTCCTTTTGCCTTCGATCTTTCCCAGCATCAGGGTCTTTTCCAGGGAATTTTCTCTTCGCATTAGGTGGCCAAAATATTTCAGCTCCAGCTTCAGTATCTGTCCTTCCAATGAGCACTCAGGGTTGATTTCCTTTAGGATGGACTGATTGGACCTCCTTGCAGTCCAGGGGACGCGTAAGAGTCTTCTCCAGCACCACACTTCGAAAGCATCAATTCTTCGGTGCTCAGCCTTCCTTATAGTCCAGCTCTCACAGCCATACGTTGCTACTGGGAAAACCATAGCTTTGATTAGACGGACCTTTGTCGGCAAGGTGATGTCTCTGCTTCTTACCATGCTGTCTAGGTTTGCCATAGCTTTCCTCCCAAGGAGCAAGCGTCTTTTAATTTCATGGCTACAGTCACCGTCTGCGGTGATCTTGGAGCCCAAGAAAGTAAAATCTGTCACTGCTTCCATTTCTTCCCCTTCTATATGCCAGGAAGTGATGGGGCCAGATGCCATGATTTAGTTTTTTTAATGTTGAGTTTCAAACCAGCTTTTGCACTCTCCTCTTTCACCCTCAACAAGAAGCTCTTTAGATCCTCTTCGCTTTCTGCCATTAGGGTGGTATCGTCTGCATATCGGAGGTTGTTGATAATTCTCCCGGCAATCTTAATTCCGACCTCTGATTCATCCAATCCGGCATTTCTCATGATGTACTCTGCATATAAGTTAAATAAGCAGGGTGACAATATGCAGCCTTGTCGTACTCCTTTCCCAATTTGGAACCACTCGGATGTTCCATGTCTGGTTCTTCCTGTTGCTTCTTGACCCTCGTACAGGTTTCTCAGGAGACAGGTAAGGTGGTCTGGTACTTCCATCTCTTTAAGAATTTCCCACAGTTTGTTGTGATCCACACAGTCAAAGGCTTTAGTGTCTTCAATGAAGTTGCATGGAGGTTCCATTTAAGAGCGGTGGCGAGATCCAGTCTGTGTAAGAAAATATATATAAGGAGGCCAGATCAACGGCCAGCGTCCAGTTTCGAAGAGCAAGTTGCTCTAGTAACCCCCGAGCAGGGGATGAAAATGGCCACTCTTCTCGGCTATTTGCTCCCCAGAAACTTAGCATTCCAAGGTAGCCTTCTTCTGAACTTGGAGGTTCCATCCTTAGCCAACCTCATTATGCTGCTTGGCTGGTCTAGTTGCCCAGCCATTTCTCAAACCCACGGGTGTTGAACCTCAAACAGTGGGCCACATCTGGGCTGCCTAGCAGCCCGATCCATTTGGAATACACTCGGAGAAGACCCTCCCTCTCCATGGAACTTCCTGAGTTTTGATGTCAGGCAGGCATGGATGCTTTGTGTTCAGCAAACCTTCCCTGGATGATCAGCCACCATTTTAGATAATTTTTGGTTTTAAATATTCTAATTCTGTATTTTGATTCTCCCCCCACCCCCTTTCTTTTTATTTTTCACTGCTTGGGAATCCTGTCAGATATGGAACAGTATAGAAATCCTGCAAGTAAGTAAATAAATACATGAGTTGGCCCTCCATGCCCCCTTCATTGGCCACGCCCCCTTCTTCCCAACCACCAGTCTTTCCGTAGTTTCCCAGCTGTTATGCAGTTATTTCCCCCCCAGTTCTAAAAGGTTGAAATGCTTCCTTGAAAGGCTGAGTTATTGGCAGGTAGAGCTTTAAGCTAAAATATGCTGGGGTTTGGGTTTTTTTTTGGCTCCATCCCCTTTTGACTTCAGTCCTGCCCACTACTGGAAGGTGGCCATGGAGATCTTCTCTGAAATTCAATGTGGCCTTCAGACTGAAAGTTTCAATGCCCCTGAGCAACCCTTCCTAAGAATATAAGAAGAGCCTGGTAGGATCAGGCTCAAAGTCCATTTTGTCCCAGCAGCCTGCTTCTCCCAGCCCCCAATTGGATGCCCCTGGGAGAAACCCACAAAGGGATCAAGAAGGCAAAACATCTCCAGCTGGTTGCCCCAAATGGCTAGTGCTCAGAGATAGATTGCCTCTGACACTTGAGGTTCCATTTCTCAATCATGGCTAATAGCCAAAGGTCACCCTCTCCTCCTCCTCCAAGAATTTGTCTCCCCCCTTTGTGAATCCCTCCAAGCCCCACACTGCCTTTTGGGATGGTGGTTCATGTTGGGCCCCAATCTGTCGTCATCTACTGGCAGGCAAAGGAAGACGTTTCTGTGTTAGCAGCTCTTTGGCATGTAAGCCAGCCTTTTTGCTGCACCGTTTTTTTAATGGGCTGGTGCCATTTTGTTCTTTGACTGTCGTGTTTTTAATGTAGTTGTGCTTACATTTTCATGAAGATTTGGCTATTTGGATTTTACTGTTGGCCACCTTGAGCGCTGCTCTTCAGGGAGGGAGGAAGGCAGGATCTAAATTAGAGACTTGAAAACAGCCTGGTCAAAAACGTGAGGGAAGGAAGGAGATGGTTTGAAATAGGGATGTACGAATTGTGCTCCTACTGTCCCGCTTGCCTTCCGCAGTTTGCGCCCTCCGTCCTGTTCCGCTGTCTGCAAGCCCCCGGAATCCTCCGTTTTTTTCCCGCGTTGGAAATTACGTAAATCGTACCGACCGCTGAAAAATCCTCCCCGCCCAGCAGCTGTCCGCCTCTGTCCGCCGTTCTGCAAACTTCTGGGAACCCTCTTTTCCGTAAATGTTTCCGTCTTTTTGTCACAGTGGCAATTCCCCACGTAACTTCCGTAATAATTGTTTTTTGTACATATTTACGTTTCTTCCATTGGCCAGAATTGACCCTCATGTAACTTCCGCCGCACTCGCCATTGTTGTAATTGATTACGTATTTTTTCCCTTGGCCAGAACTCACCCGCTATTTTTGTAATTGTTTACATATTTTTTCCCAGAATTTTTCCCGCCTGCTGTGCGCTCCGCCGCTGTCTTGTTTGCTCGGACAGGGACTGTGATTTTATTAATTTCGGAGTATTTGTGGTTGATGTTCCTGGTCTTGTTAACCTCAGAAAACCCAGCGTCTCCCAAATAATAAAAAAACTGGGGCTGCAGCTCCGCTTCCACAAAATCTGTCGTTATTAACTTCCTGCTAACTTCCTGAACGCCATCTGCGTGGTTGGCTGCTCATTGTGTGTGTTGTGTGGTGGTGGTTGGTGGTACTCTCTGGTGGTGTGTGTGTACTGTGTGTAGTTGTGCTTGTGCGTGGCGGCAGTGGTTAGTGTGTGAGTGTGTGTAGCTGAGTGCTGATTGTGTGTGTGTGTGGTTGTCTGGTTTGTGTGTGTGTGTGTAGTTGAGTGGTGTTTGTGCGTGGTTTGTGTGTGTTTGGACTGTTTAGTTTTAAAAAAATGGCTGCAGCAGTGCTTGGGAGGAGGTGGGGCCGGGAGGAGACCTCCTCATAAACATCAAAAACAGTGGGGCAGTGGCAGTGATGTGGCAGCTGCTCCTGCCGCAAAGAATCATACTGGGAGCGCATCAGGAGGTGGATGGAGCAAGTGGGCCATGTGCAGAGCACTGGGCAGTTGCACTCCAAATGGAAGGCCTTGAAGCACTCCTTCATTAAGGAGGGGATGGCTGCCGCCGAGAGGAGGGCACCGCTGTCGAACCCCCCCCCCCCACTACTGGAGGATCCATAAAGTGTGGGTCCAGGCGGGCAAGCCCACATTTTCACAGAGGCATATGCCTGGTAAGTTATATTTATCCCATCCCATCATCAAGCTTGGCTGAATATGAAAACAGTGATGTGTACAGTCTGCCACTCCTCTTGGACACTACCAGTCTTACTATTATTCTTCCCATCCCATGTCTGTCCCTCCAGTCCCAGCCCTTTTTGCAACCACCCCTGCCACAAAAGCCCACCTGAAAATGAAACTATCTCTTTGTGGTCTCATGTGGAAACAAACAAATCCTGACATTTAGCCTGCAATGCTATGCTTGTTGGACAGAAAAAGGTCCTACTCCCATCATCTTCCAGCCACTTTGGCTGGTTGAAGAAGGGATGCTGGGAACTGCATTGCTTTTTCCTGTACAACCACATGCATAGGATTATGTGGCCCTGGCTACAAATCATTTTACACGCTGACACACTGTCCATTCCCAGTGAAATACTGCTGCCGGTCTCTGTGCAGTGCACAGACAGAGAGAGACTGGCACCACCCGCAGCAGCAGGACCAGCCTCTCCGTGTGTGCACGTCATCCTTATTTATGTAGTGATTGCTGGATTTTTGCACTCCACCTTTCTACCAAGACATTGGCACTCAAGTCAACTCATGAGCAAGCATTGATCTGGGAGCCTGGAGATCTGGGTATAGTCTGCTCAGCCATGGAAGCTCGCTGGGTGACTTTGGCCCAGTCAGAAAGCCCCAGCCTACCTCAGTGTTGTTGTTGTGAGGGTTAAATGGAGAGGAAGAGGCTAATGTGGGCCGCCTTGGGTTCCTTGCGCTAGGAAAAAAGGTGGCACTTATGCAATGCATCAACAGAATAAATAAATACCATGGCATTGCACATGTAGAAATGGGGTGACTAGAAGTGCAACCCTGTGCATGTTTACAGAAGTCCAACAGTCCCTATCATGCAACCAAAACTGTCAATACTGTCTAATCTGCCTCCCTAATTATCACCTAAAGACCTTGTGGTGGGAGGACAGAATCGGTGGTTCTTATGGTAGTGGGGATGGTGATAGACAGATCAATCAGTGACTGTGGTTTTGTTCACGCACCGCACATATAACTGCATTCATTCTGTTACTGTGACATCCCACAGCTGCGCATCGTGCCTTGCTGGAGGAGGAGGCACTAAGGGCCGCGGAGAGGGAGAGGAGGGAGGAGGGAGAGGAGGAGGAGGAGACCCAGGAGGAGCCCAAGGAGCCCGGAACCACAGCCAGAGCCCGCAACAAGAGGAGGAGCAGCATCTGTGGAGGAAGGCCGCCCTTCTTCCACAGATGACGCCCCTCCTCTGGTGCTCCTGAGGCGTCTGCGGGGGGAAGTCCAGAGGCTCAGCAGGACCTGAAAGTCCTAATGGCGCCTGAGCTAACAACTCTGCCTGCAAGATGCATATTACCATTGTGCTTTATGCTTCTCTTTCTACACACAGGTGATGACCATCAAAGAAGGGTGGAGGCCATCGAGCGGGAACTGCACCCTCCTCCGAACTGAGGCCTGCAGCCAGCCAGCACCCAGCCCCAGCCCAAAGTTACAATTGTTTTTGTGTTTTGTTCTGTTCTGTTGGTTTATAAGGTTCTTTCTGAAAAAAAGTTAACAATTCCTTGGTTCAAGTCCAGAGATATAATTTTTTAAATCCAGATCATGGTACACAATGATCTCTGTGTTTGCTTACTGTTAACCACAACAACAAGAATGCCTTCCCAGCCAAACAAGCACAGCTGCTGTAAGCTTCCCTCATAGGGAGATGGTCAGTCAGCATCCCTGATGTTACCAAGTATGCTTTATTTTACGTGGAGGTGCATATCACATACAGGTAAACTAAACACATACCAGAGGGATCTTTTCACATAGAACTCCCAGTGCTTAGGAAAACCCAAAAGCTGAGGGAGTCAGAGAGAGACCACAACAAGGTCTTTGAAAGCCATTTCTTGATTTACGAAAGAAGAATTTAAAGCGAATTAAAAGCACACGTCAGGGGAATTAGAACTATACATACATTTGGGGAATCAGAATCATACTAACATTCAGAGGGGTAAAGATACACATATACAGTCAATAGCGAAGTACACTGGGATGCACAGAAAATTGTGTGTGTGGGGGTGTACGCTGTATAGGCCGCCAGACACAGTCGGGCAGCGCAACTCGACTCTGCATGTCGCTGTGAGTTATACAAAGCTCTGCCACATATCGCCACTGCTCTGGGCTCTGCCCAGGCCAGACAGGGACTGCTTGTTTGGACAAAACAAGAACAAGATGGCTACGTACGGTGCAGAATATGTGCGCTGCTGGTACAACCACCACTCTGTGAGTTGCCTCTTCTACATGCACATTTGGAAATGGTGTTTTCTCTACCAATTGAAAATGAGCATGTACTTGGGGTCACACTCACAATCATGTGATTCTGCCTCATTGTCCCTCAGAACTTTGGGCCACATTAGCGGCAGTGCCATCATCAAAGGGGTCCTCCTCGTCACTTGATGACCGCTCTGCTGTGCTGACAGTTTCAGCTGGTGGTGGTGGAGGGAGGTGCTGCTCAGGAATCCATTCCCTGTTGGAGCGCATGAAGGCAAGGGTGGAGACATGTTCCCAAATGGTTCCCTCCAAAGGTTTCGGACTTCAACTCCCATCAGCCCCGGCCAGCATGTAGTCCAAAACATCTGGAAGGCCACAGGTTGCAGGAGGCTGCTGTAGGGACTATTCAAATATTCAAAGATATTTATTTGTATCCAGATATTTACAAGCACCTGTGATGACAGAGTCTTACCAGATTCATCCTCTGGAATGACGTAGACTTCTTGACTTTCATTCCGCTGCTGTAGAGTCTCCTCGGGAACGTTTTCATCCATTTTGGAGACACTGCCCTCCCGCTCACCATCCATGAACTTTCTTCCTCTTCCTCCGGAGTTGTGGCTGGCTGTGCTTGTGCCACTTTCTGTGGCTGTATTTGGTGGTGTGCGCTGCTTACGCTTGCAGGGTGGACTAGCGTTGGGGCTGTTGTCGCTGCTGGTCACACCTTGGGCTTCCTCCTCTTCCATCTCCTCAAAATACTGTTGAAGTGCAACCTCAGCGCTGAATCTTCTCGCCGGGTGTCCACAGGCACACATCTTTTGAGTGCTGGACGTGGTCCTGGATTGACTACGGGTTCCTCTCTTCTCCATGTTCATGACTCTGGGCAGGAGGAGACATAAATGCATGTGGTGGTGAGAGAATTACTCAGGGACATATTTCACTATGGCAAAGCTGAAATCATGTGAACAGCCTACAATCGCAGATATAGTGCAGTGTAAAAGTAGTTTGAGGGTGCTGCTGGAGATGGAGTCCTTCTCAGCAGGCCTAAACACAGGCTGCTGGCCTGGCCTGGCCTGGCCTGGCCGCTCAGGCAGGCCCTCCCAAAAATCACTAAGAAATACCAAGTACATAGGGGCACATGATTCTTGGAGTTGTAAAGCACGTTAATTAATCCTGGAAAGCCTGAAAAGCCCAGGAGGATGGAGGATGCAGTCCTTCTCAGCAGGCTTAAACACAGGCTGCTGGAGGATGGAGTCCTTGGCTGCTGGCCTCCCCCCCCCTGCCCAAATCACTACATAGGGGCACATTCTTGTAAAGCATATGAATCCTGTGAAGCCTGAAAAGCCCAGGAGGATGGAGGATGGAGTCATTCTCAGCAGGCCTAAACACAGGCTGCTGCAGGAGGCCTTCCCGGTCCCCCCCCATCACTAAATAGGGGCACATTCAGGTAAAGTAAATATAACAAAGAACATACCTTCTGTCAAGGGCTCCTTGGAGGCCTCTCTCAGTCTAATCCAGTAGCCAAGTCCAGACACAGACAAAGGGATTCCTTTCAAAGCTTTATTCTTCTTTTACAACTTAACAACTCTACCGTTTGCAACTAGATCTGAGCAGCACAGTACCTATGCCCTAAGTTGGAACAGTTGGTCCCCGTTTGAAAGGGAATTACTGGCAGACCCCCGAACTTAAGGACTAGGGAGAGTCCCTCCCCTTTTCCCTTGGATCCTCTGGGCGCAGCCGTTGTTTGCACGCCAACCGGGCACTACGCCTCCTTTCTGAGCCCTCCATTTGGCGCCGCTCTCTGCGTGGGCGTCACACGTCCACCAAGTCTGCTATCCGTGCTCTGTCACTCCCAGGACTGCTATCTAAGCTAGGAATGCTGGTGGGAGGAATCTCCGTCAGCTGTTGGTCCTGGGAAAGAGGAGCGCGCTCCTCTCCCAGGAGCGACTGCTCTTCCTCAGAATCAGAACTACTCTGGGATTCTATGGGCTCAGTGTCCACCCTGACACCTTCACTGTAATAACGGTTGAACTGCAGTGCCCTAGAATGGGGACACACACGAACACACTCCTTGCGGCTGGACACGGACACTCTGTCTGCAGCAGCAGTGGCACCTCTGGTCTCTGACTCTGAGTCTGGACTGGAGCAACTGAGGCTGAACACTCACACACCGCCGTCCTATGTGTGAAGGCGGGAAAAATGGTTGGACTCCCTCCCCTCAATGACGTCATCTTCCTGGGGGGTGGCCTGGTGGGGACCAGCAAATGACAAGATTATGCTCTTTTCTGATTATACTAAAGAAATCGCTGACAGAAGAAGGCAATTCACCAAGGCAAGAAGTTTGGCAAGGCAAATTAACCTGCAATATCATATTAAATATCCGGCTACATTTTGCATTCTTTTTGAAGGCCAGATGAAAAGATTTTTGGATCCTGATGCTGTAGAAGCATTTTTAATTGGTATTAAAATTAAATTAAGGGAACCAACTCTCTCAGCCTCCAGAGTTGGAACTTAGCCATTTTTACTGTTCTTCTGAAGTGTTGTTTGTGCTTTAGCTGTTAAGATGTCTAGGCAGTATGCCAAAATAAATGTTTGCATTTTTTTTCCTTTCTCCTCTTTTTTATGTTGTATTGTAATAAAGTCCATATTTGTGTGTGTGTGTGTACACATATAAATATATTTTTAGATATGATATTACTTAAATATACAAATGATTTGTTCCTGTTTTTATCCTTTTCTTACACTTCTCTTTCCCCCCTTTTTATTAGTATTATTATTAATATCATTATGGGATTATTATTATTATTATTCCTTGTTGGCTAAACCTTTAATGTTTATTAATAAGCGTTAACTGAATGGTAATTTATGGCCAATGGAAATGGGTTGTTTGCTTCTATTCCTGTGCTAAAAGACTGTTTGGATATTTGGTTTGTTCTTATTGAAGTGTAATACAATTCTGTTTTTTCTTTTTTTCTCTTCCTTCTTTTGCTATCCTCCCTTTTTTCTTTTTCTTAGAACACTGTAATGTTGGAAACTGAAGATTCTGATTATATTGGTGGTAGTGTTTATTTCATTTATAAACATAAAATAAAAATAGATTTAAAAAAAAGATGATAGCGGAGCTCGGGCAGGGTCCCAAGGGGCAAGGCTGTCCCTCAGTTTCCAGGAAGCTGAGTGGGGGATGAGCCTTGTGGCTGCGTCTTTCAAGGCCTGCTCAAGAGGGGATTCCTTGGGAGCGCACAATGGACTGGGGAGATAAGATTATTTTGTCTCTCCCTTGCTTGTTCCTTGTTCAGTCCCCGGCATCTCCAGATAGGGCTGAGAAAGACCCATTGTCTGAAGTGGTTGCTAGTCAGGGTAGACAATCCTAAACTAGATGGACCAAACAACTGAGTCTGTTTAAGGCTGCTTCCTATGGTCCTATTTAAACCAGCTCTTTATTCAGAACCATCAGGACTGGGAGCTTGTTTTCATCTTTATGGGACGGACCACAGCTCACCTGCTTTGCGTGCAAAGGGTCCCAGGTTGAGCCCCCTCCAGATTTCCCAGACTGATTTTCCCATCCTGATCAGATTTTGCTCCTCTCCCTCTCCTCTGCCCAAACTCTTAGCTCCTCCATCTTTGCACACTGTCTCTGAAATGAGCTGCAACTAGGATGCGCAGCGCTATACCAAAGGCAGGCTGAATTCCACTGTCTGGCCAGTGGTTGTGACAGCAGTTTGGCCATTAGCTCCAGAGCCTCCTCTAATGATGGACGAGAGGCCTAATGAAAGGCACCTTCTCCTCTCTCTCTGCAAGGCTTGGGTTTCAGGCCTTCCATCTCTGGGACATGGAGTGCTGGTCTCTCGTTGTGGGGCATCTCTCCTGCTCAAAGCACCTGTGTTAATTTGCTAAAGCTTCCTGTTCCAATTAGGCCTTTTGGCTCTGGGATTTCATGGTGTTGTCTGTCTGTAGTCTCTTTATTCTTCCTTCCTTCTTCGCCCTTGCCATCTCTCTCTCTCTCTCTCTCTGTGCACCCTTCTCCTTTTCTCCCCCATCACTTTTATTCTTTCTCTACTCTCTTGCTTTTCCTTCTACTCAGCTTTTTCTCTCTGCATCTTTCTTTCCAGTTTTCTGCTTTCTATCCATCTCGTCAAGGCCTTTCCTTGAATTCCTTCTATTTCTTTCTTCTTCCTTTTTCCTCCTTGCTGTCTCTCTCTGTTTCTCTTTCTGTTTCTTTTCCTCTCTCTTTCTCCCCACCCCACATTACGTTGATTGCTTTCATGGCCCCATTTAAAATTAACAGCAGAAAGCTGCTAATTTTGCAGATGTTAATTTTGCCCTGAATTTCATCGACCATGCTAACAGCTGTGCACGGCCCTCAGCAAGCGCCTCCACAGACGGGGTGTTGACCCCTTCATTTCCCTGCTTTGGCAGGCAGCTTCCAGCACAATTTCCAGTGTCAGGGAGGCCTTTCTGACTTGATGTGCCTGCTCGGGATGAGTTGTTTTGTTTTGCTCTTCTGCAAAGCAGGCTGCATCCAGACTCTCAGGTTCTCTTCTGTGGCTCCCGCCTTCGGCCAGCAGTGTGTTCTCCCCATTGGCTTTGTCGCTCGCTCTGTGTCGGCAGTGCCTTACCCGGAATAGTCAGCCATCATTTACCTCCAAAGATGCCCTACCCCCCAGCACTACGGAATATGTGACCGAAAGGTGGGTGGTTTGGAGGGTCCCTGTCTATGTTTTGACAGCATGTTAGGAGATGAGGAGCAGTGAAAAGTAAAGCATTGATGGTGGTGAAGGTACTTTCTGCAGAATGTTTGAGCCTCCTAGGTGGTGTTTTTAAAAAAAACAAGTTTCTAGACCTTGAGATTACAGCGGATCCTGTTAAAGGTGTGTGAATTCTTGGCTAAAGCTACTGCTTTCAGCAAGTATTTCATGCTTTCCTTGAACCAACTGACCTTCCTTCAGCAATTCCAGACCCTCCTGTAGCCCCATTTCCTTGTGTAAAGCATGCCTGCTTGTCGGGCCTAGAAAGCAGCCCTGTCCTAGGGGCTGTATGGAATGTCAAAACCACGGTGTTCTTCTCCAGAAGGCTTTCAGGGAGGGCCGGGTGAGCAGTGGGCTGAGAGAAGCAGGGCCTTTTCCATGGTGGCACCACAACTTTGGAACAACCGACTTGGAACGGACAGTTGGCACCCCGACTGGTGATATTTAGGTGCCTGATGAAGACTATTTTAATTTCCCTTGGCCTATTGCTTGGTTTTTCTTTATTGCTCAGGGGCAACAAGGGGTGGGTCAGGCTGGGGCTCTCCAGACAGGCTGGACTACAAATCCCATTATCCCCAGTGACTACGCAGGCAGGGGATGGTGGGGATTGTAGCCCATCATAAGTGGAGGGCACTGGGTTAGGGAGGAATAGGTGGCAGTGGTACAGACGCTGCCAGTTATTCCAGGAACATTTGGAAGTTGAGTCAGACCCCCCTGGGTCCATCTAGCCCAGTATTCTTGATGCTGACTGGCAACAACAGCTCTCCAGATTTCAGGCAGGGCTCTTTCCTGGTTTGGCCCGGAGATGCCAGGGGCTGATGCTGAGTCCCTCTCCATGCAGAGCAGGTGCTCTGCCTCAGGGTTATGGCTCTTCCCCTAAAAATGACATCAGGTTCCAGTCCTCATGGTCTTGAATAAAGGGCTGATTTAAATAGGAACGCAGACACAGAGTCAGACCACTGGTCCATTCAGCTCAGTATTGACTGGCAGCAGCTCTTCGGTGTTTCAGAGGGGAGCGGGGTTCCTATCCTGACCTGCAGATGCCGGGGTTTGAACTTGGAACCCACTGCATGCGAAACAGGAGCTCTACCACTGAGCTGCCCCCTAGCAATAAAGGAAAACCAAGCAACAGGCTGAGGGAAATTAAAATAGTCTTCATCTGGCACCTAAATAACACCAGGGGTGGTGCCAACCAGTCCTCTCCAGGTCGGATGTTCCAAAGATGTGGCACCACCACTGAAAAGGCCCTGCTACTGGTCCCTGCCTGCCTTGCTTCAGAATGTGGACACATCCAGAACAGGACCCACACTAATGCTGCGAGAGAACAGGCATGTTTGTATGGGAAATGCAACCTGGGCTGTCAGTTCTCTAACCAGCTGGAGAGTATGCATGGAGTTTGGGAATGCTGTATTTAAATCCTAGCTCATCGTTGAGACAGTCTCTGGTTTTATTGGCAGCCGTTAATGCGTTTCCTAGGCTTATGGAGCAGTTTGAGACCTGAGTGCCACATGACAGAGTGAGCTCCCGTCTTCAGTCCCAGCTCCTGCCAACCTAGCAGTTCGAAAGCAAGAAATTGCAAGTAGATAAATAGGCACCGCTTCGGCGGGAAAGGTGACAGCGTTCCGTGCACCTCGGTGTTCAGTCACGCCGGCCACATGACCACGGAAGCGTCTTCGGACAGCGCTGGCTCTTCGGCTTAGAAACGGGGATGAGCACCGCACCCTAGAGTCGGACACGACTGGTTGGGGACACCTTTACCTTTATTGATTTTAGAGCCTCATGTAGCGCAGAGTGGTAGGCGGAGGTATTGCAACTGAAACTCTCCCCACGACCTGAGTTCGATCCCAGCAGAAGCTGGGTCTCGGGTAGCCGGCTCAGGTCGACTCAGCCTTCCATCCTTCCGAGGTCGATAAAATGAGTACCCAGCTTGCTGGGGGAAAGGTAGTCACGACTGGGGAAGGCAACGGCGAACCACCCCGCTATAGTCTGCCATGAAAATGCCAGCAAAAGCGGTGTCCCTCTAGGAGTCAGCAATGACTCGGTGCTTGCACAGGAGGAACCTTTCCTTGGGCCACCGTGGCTTAGTGGTTAAGACGGTGAACTGCAGACCGGAAGGTCAGCAGGACAGCAGTTCGAGACCCGAGTGCTGCGTGACGGAGTGAGCTCCTGTCTTCAGTCCCAGCTTCTGCCAACCTAGCAGTTCGAAAGCAAGAAATCGCAAGTAGATAAATAGGTACCGCTTCAGCGGGAAAGGTAACAGCGTTCCGTGCACCTCGGTGTTCAGTCATGCCAGCCACATGACCACGGAAGCGTCTTCGGACAGTGCTGGCTCTTCGGCTTACAAATGGAGATGAGCACCACACCCTAGAGTCGGACACGACTGGTTGGGGACACCTTTACCTTTACTGATTTTATTGTAATCTGTATAGATTGGGTGTTTCTTGTAGGGATGTATGGATTCCCCACTGTCCGTTCCGATGGGGAATCCGCCTGGGGGGGGAGGCGATCCATTCCTCCCCCCAAAGAATCCTCCGGAGCGGCTCTACTCCGCGAAGATTCTGCAGAGCCACCCGGCTTCAGGGCCGCTTACCTGCTGGACCCATCCCGTTCTCCGTGCCAATCGCTTTTTTTTTTTTTAAAGGCGATAGGCAGGATGTGCCCATAGACTTATACGCAAACTGGAGCCGTGAATCTTGTGTATAAGTCTACGGAAACATTTTTTTAAAAAATGGCAATCTGCGCGGAGGCGAACGGGATGGGTCCAGGAGCAAGCAGCCGGAGCCGTTCCATGTGGAATCCTCCTGGAGTGGAGTAAGTGGGGCCGATCCGCTGCGGATTCCGGAGGCCAGATTCCAGAGGCCGAATTTGAATCCGCGGCAGATTTCTCTAACATCCCTAGGGATGTACGAAAGCCACTTACCTTTCGTGGCTTATGTTGATGGTGGGGGGGGAGGCGCTCCGTGCCTCCCCCCGGGATCCTGGATGGGGGGAGAGGCGCTCCGTTCCTCCCCCCCCGGAATGCTGACTGGCCGGCTGGCTGTGCTCCGCAGGGATTCTGCAGAGCCGCCGGCCAGCTCCGCCAGCAGCTGGACATCCAGCCGCTGGCTAGCAGGGACGCAAATGGCGGTGGCTGTAGCCGCCGCCGTTTGCGTCCCTGCAGTCAGCCGTGATAGCCTACGTAAATGTTTACGTAGCCTATCACGTCTGACTTAAAAAACAACAACAACAACGCGCGTACGCACGTTCCTTATTTTGGCACGTCTTAGTCTACATCAAGATTTCCATAGACTAAGACGGCAAAAATAAGGGGAACGCAAATAGCGTAGCGGATGCTACGCTATTTGCATTCCCCTTATTTTCGCCGTCTTAGTCTACGGAAATCTTGACGTAGACTAAGACGTGCCAAAATAAGGAACGCAAATGGCGGCGGCCGTGGCCGCCGCCATTTGCGTACGCACATTTTTTTTTAAAAAAAAAGTCAGACGTGTTAGGCTACATAAACATTTATGTAGCCTATCACGGTTTTTTTTTTAAACCTAGCCGTGATAGGCTACGTAAATCTTTACGTAGCCTATCATGTCTTTTTTTTTTTTAAAACTGGAAATGGCGGTGGCGGCAGCCGGTCGGAAGACCGGCTGCTGGAGCCGCCGCTGCTGAACCGCCACCGGAGTCGCCGCCGGAGCCACCGCCGCCAGGAAGATCCGCCCCAGGTAAGTCTCGTCCCGAGGGGGGGCAGACCGTTCCGCCACCAATTTTGGGGGGCTGAATGCGCTGGCATTCGGCCTCCCCAAGATCCGTGGCAGAATTCTCTAACATCCCTAAACATCCCTAGTTTCTTGGCAGATCACGAGGCAGTAATAGTTTTCGTTTTGCGCTTCTGAGTTCTTGTTGAACTTACTAGTTAGGTTTTGATTAATCATTTAATCTATCATTATCTTGTATTTTGCCACATTTTATGTATTTATTCATTTAAAGTATTTAATCTCACTCCTCAGACAAAAAAGCCCCCCGGAACCACTTACAATAATTATTAAAAAAAGACGACAGTCCCTGACCTCACAGGCAGTCTAAAAAGACACGGCATGCAAGGAAAAACGGATGGGGAGAGAAGAGGAAAATAAGATTGCCTTTTTATGAAGAGTCATGTTCATATCTTGATAGAGTGCAGACCCATTGTTTCTGGGCTGTTGGGTTTAAAAAAAAATGTTATACTTTTGTCAAGTTGGATGTCAGTCATTTTCAGCACAAGAGGCAAATGGATAAAATCGACATGGTGGTTTCCCCGTTTAATTTATTTGTTATTGTTGTGTTTTTGCAGAGCAAACGGTACGTCAGTCTTCCCCCAACCCAGCTCCTTCTGGATGCATTGGACCACAGCTCCCATCGTCCCCAGCTAGCACAGCTGTAGTCCAAAACATCCAGAGGGAGCTGGGTTGGGGGAGTCTGCTGAAGCAAAAGGCCGATGACTCCGTCTTGTGCTCTTTTCCCTCCTTCGCTGTAGGAGGAGCGTGAGAAGCGCCGTCTGGAGCAGGTGGAGCGCAAAAAGGAGCTCCAGCACCTCCTGGAAGAGGAGGATGTGAAGCTCAAGGGGAAGCAGCCCAAACTGCTCGCCCCGCGCAAAGTCACCTGCACCCAGTTCGACGAGATGCTCCGGAAAGGGCAGAAGGAGAATGGAGATGCTGGTGGGTGCCAAAAAATAAAAGTTCCTTGCACATAGCCAGCTAGTATCTCAAGGAGCAGGCTAGGGTGGAATTCTTCTTCCCGACATGCTGGCTTTCCATCTACAGGGGATCTGAATTCTCCTCCTTTTAGAAAAGGCCCTTGTGTGGTGAAAATGAGCGTGTGAGGGCTGTGCTGGGTTTATCTGCAGAGATTTTTATTTTGGTAGCGAAGAGCATTCAGTTGTTTGGGCCCTCCACATTCAGCCTGAAATGGTACAAGCCAGACACGGGGTGACCTCCTCGCTGAAGGCTAGACCCTCATTTCCAAAAACAGTGTGGAACAGCACCCTGAAGAAATACAGGGAGCTCTGTGTGTGTGTGCGTGTGTGTGTGTCTGTGCATCTGTGTGTCTGTCTGTGTCTGCGTCTTCTGTCTGTGTCTGTTTGTGTGCGCACACGTCTCTGTGTGCGTGCATGTGTGCGCGCGCCTGTACTTGTGTCTATGTGTGCGTGTGTGTATCTGTGTGCATCTGTGAGCATGCGTCTGTGTGTCTGTATATATCTGGAAGGGGGGATGAAGTTCCACAGAGGGAGGAGTTCCTGAGCCAAGTGCTAATCTCCCTTCTCTGCCATCCAACAACTGGTTGGGCTCATCATTCTCTCTTTCTCTCGGGGTCGCCTTTGTGGCCCTCCTGATCCTCACTGGCACGGTGTGGACTCACACTGTTCCTCCCCCTTTTCCAGTGGAGAAGAAGAGTCACCTTGACCTGCCCTTGGAAGAAAACATCAACCGCCGAGTCCTGGAGGAAGGGGCCATCGAGGCCCACACCATCGAAGACGCCATTGCAGTGCTCAGGTGAGCTGACCAAGGCTGGGTTGCATGCTCGAAAATTCCCTCTGTGGAGGGCTGATCAGCAGAGAAGCTCTGGGCTGGGCTTTCGCAGTGGGGGTTGCCTGGACCTTATATCTCTACCTCAATAGGCATAGGAATGGAGCAGGTGCTGCAACATCCTGTGCTAAAAATGGAAAAGGAATGCTGGTGAGGCTTCGTGACCATGCGGGGGGCAAGGGGGGAGAAATAAACTAGAAATCTCACTGAGCGTGTATTGCTTTGAGCAACAGGGAGTTTTAAATAGATCTGAATCTCTTCTGAGAGTCCAAGCTCATGTCGTCCAGATGTGTCGGGGGCAAAAAATGATGGGCGTTTTCCCCAACACATCTGGATGGCACCAGCTTGGGGGAAACGGTCCTGGCCTCTTCCTTCTCTCCTCGCTCCCCATCCCAAAAAGGGTTCTGATTCCCAGGTGTTACAAAGTATGCTTTAATTTACATGGGTGTGCATATCACATGCATGTAAACCAAACACATACCTGAGGGATCTTTTGGCGCTGAACTTAGGAAAGCCTGATATCCCCAAAAGTTGAGAGAGTCAGAGACCACAACACAGTCATTGAAAGCAATTTTTTTATTTATTAAGGAGGAATTTAAAATGAATTAAAAACACCCATCAGGGAAATTAGAACTATACGTACGTTTGGGGAATTAGAATCATATATTAACACTCAGAAGGTTAAAAATAAGCATTTCAAGTCGATAGGGAAGCGAGGTACACTGGGATGCATAGAAAATCCTGTGTGTGTGTAGCTGATTGTGGAGGAAGAGAGAGAAAGTGGGTTCCAATGTTCCAATGAACTTTGGAACATGGAATATACGGACACTGCTGGACAATACAGATAGTGAACGCCCTGAACGCAGGACTGCCATCATTGCAAGGGAGCTGAGATGTTTTAACACTGACATAGCAGCACTCCAAGAAACCCAAAGAGCAGGAGAGGGACAACTGAAGGAAGAAAAAGGAGGTTACACCTTCTTCTGGAAAGGACTGCCTGAACAAGAACGACAAATACACGGAGTAGGCTTTGCTATTAAAAATGATCTTATGAAGCTCTTGTCAGAAGTTCCTACTGGCATTAATGAATGACTCTCAACCTTCCGAATGAAACTTGCCAAAAACCAGCAGGCAACTATTCTATGCACCAACATTAGATGCTGATGAAGACATCAAAGAAAATTTTTACTCCCAACTGGACACCATCTTATCAGAGATACCTAAGGAGTATAAAATCATCCTCCTGGGCGATTTCAATGCAAGAGTTGGGCGTGATTTGGATTTGTGGCCAGGGGCCACTGGGAAAGAAGGAGTCAGCAATAGCAAATAGAATGGAATTCTACTTCTGACTAAATGTGCAGAGCATAATCTTGTCATTACCAACACACTTTTTCGTCAGAAAAATAAATTTAAAACATCATGGAAGCACCCCCAGTCGAAGCACTGGCATCTTCTAGATTATGTAATTGTCCGTGCCAGAGTTCGCTGCGATGTATCCTCACTAGAGCCATGACGAGTGCTGACGACCGCAGGACAGACCATTGATTAATTCGTTCCACGATGGCCATTAAGACTGTCCCTCAAGGTAGGTGCCAAGGAAGAAAACCAAGGCGTAAAATGAACACCCAAGCCCTTCAAGACCCTATTAAGTGAGCCTGCTTTCAAACAACCCTCAAGGAACATCTACCTATGGAAACCCCTGAAAATGTCGCGGAACACTGGAATAAACTGAAGACTTCCATTATCGCAGCCTCTGAACAAACTATCGGATACCAAACTAAGAAACATCAGGACTGGTTTGATGAGAATGATAGGGAGATTGAACATATTATTGATAAGAAAAGGAAAGCTTTCCAAATATGGCAAAAAGACATCAACTGTGCCGCTAAGAAAAAAATCTACGCCAGTGCAAAGGCTGAGGTCCAAAGAAGAACTAGAGAACTTAAGAACACCTTAAGTGTTCAGTGTTCAGAACACCCGACCCGAGCTGACGGCTTTGTTCTTCCACCATGAGCTTCCTTACAACCTTGTGGAAGCGATACTCCCAGTGGGGCTAATTACACTCCTCAGGGCTCAAAGCTTTGGCACCAATATTTTCCCCATTGTGCTAGCTGCCAAGATGTTCCCAGCCCCAAAGGCCTGGGGTGGGGCAGGTAATTACAGGGCAAGGTGACTCAATGGCTCCTGAGGGGGAGAAAAATGGGGGGAGGGTGCACAGCACCAGAACCTCAGTTTCTGACACCCGGAATTAGTAGCTCCAGAGAAAGAGACGGATTAATACAGGGAAGACGGGATTTGCAAGAAATGGCCGGGGCTCCCTGCATCAGCCAAAATGATCTTATCAACAAAGCAAGTTACCCTCTACCAAGTCAGCCCCTTGGTCCATCTAGCCCAGTACTGTTGACACTGAACGATAGCATCTCTTGCTCTAGCATTTCAGGCAGGATTCCTTCCTAGCCCTGCCTGGAGTTGCCGGGGATTGAACCTGGGACCTCCTGCATGCAAAGCAAATGCTCTACCACTGAGCTATTGCCCTTCTCTAAAGATAAAGTAAGATTCCAGTCCTCATGGTTCTGAGTCAAGGGCTGACTTAAGTAAGAATGTAGGTTGTTCAGTCGTTCAGTCGTGTCCGACTCTTCGTGACCCCATGGACCATAGCACGCCAGGCCTTCCTGTCCTGCGCTCTCTCCCGGAGCGTGCTCAAGTCCATATTCATTGCATCAGTGATGCTATCCAGCCATCTCATCCTCTGCCGTCCCCTTCTCCTTTTGCCTTCAGTCTTTCCCAGCATCAGGGTCTTTTCCAGAGAGTTTTCTCTTCGCATTAGGTGGCCAAAATATTGGAGCTTCAGCTTCAGTATCTGTCCTTCCAATGAGCAGTCAGGGTTGATTTCCTTTAGGATGGACTGATTGGACCTCCTTGCAGTCCAGGGGACGCGTAAGAGTCTTCTCCAGCACCACAGTTCGAAAGCATCAATTCTTCGGCGCTCAGCCTTCCTTATAGTCCAGCTCTCACAGCCATACATTACTACTGGGAAAACCATAGCTTTGATTAGACGGACCTTTGTCGGCAAGGTGATGTCTCTGCTTCTTACTATGCTGTCTAGGTTGGCCATAGCTTTCCTCCCCAGGAGCAAGCGTCTTTTAATTTCATGGCTACAGTCACCGTCTGCGGTGATCTTGGAGCCCAAGAAAGTAAAATCTGTCACTGCTTCCATTTCTTCCCCTTCTATATGCCAGGAAGTGATACGGCCAGATGCCATGATTTAGTTTTTTTAATGTTGAGTTTCAAACCAGCTTTTGCACTCTCCTCTTTCACCCTCAACAAGGCTTTCTGCCATTAGGGTGGTGTCATCTGCATATCGGAGGTTGTTGATAATTCTCCCAGCAATCTTAATTCCGACCTCTGATTCATCCAACCCGGCATTTCTCATGATGTACTCTGCATATAAATTAAATAAGAAGGGTGACAATATGCAGCCTTGTCGTACTCCTTTCCCAATTTTGAACCACTCGGTTGTTCCAAGTCTGGTTCTTACTGTTGCTTCTTGACCCTCGTACAGGTTTCTCAGGAGACAGGTAAGGTGGTCTGGTACTCCCATCTCTTTAAGAATTTGCCACAGTTTGTTGTGATCCACACAATCAAAGGCTTTAGCGTAGTCAATGAAGCAGAAAGAGACGTTTTTCTGGAATTCTCTTGCTTTCTCCATGATGCAGCGAATGTTGGCGATTTGATCTCTAGTTCCTCTGCCTCTGCCTCTTCGAAACCCAGCTTGTACTTCCCGTAGTTCTCGGTTCGCATACTGCTGAAGCCTAGCTTGTAGGATTTTGAGCATCACCTTGCTGGCATGTGAAATGAGCGCAATTGTGCGGTAGTTTGAACACTCTTTGGCGTTGCCCTTCTTTGGAATTGGAATGTAAACTGACCTTTTCTAGTCTTGCGGCCATTGCTGAGTGTTCCAAATTTGTTGGCATACTGAGTGCAGCACTTCAACAGCATCATCTTTTAGGATCTTAAATAGCTCAGCTGGAAGACTGTCATCTCCGCTAGCTTTGTTGTTAGTAATGCTTCCTGAGGCCCACTTGACTTCACTCTCGAGGATGTCCGGCTCAAGTTCAGTGACCGCACTATCATGGCTGTCAGGGACATTCAGATCTTTCCTGTATAGTTCTTCTGTGTATTCTTTCCACCTCTTCTTAATCTCATCAAGAACGTAGGGACCCTGCCTTATTCCTTAAAGACATGGCAGCTGTCAACACTGAGTGGCAGTGGCTCTCCAGTGTTTCAGGTGGGGGAGATGCCAGAGACTGAACCAGAGAACATCTGTGTGCAAAGCAGGTGTTTTACCACTGAGCTGAAAATAAAGCAAGCTTCCAGTCCTCATGGTTCCGGAAGCCACCATATTATATAGTCAAACCCTTGGTCCATCTTGCTCACGATGGTTCACACACCAGCCTTCCCCAACATGGTCCTCCCAGGATGTGCTGGACCACAACTTCCAGCCAGCAGGGCCAAGGTGACTACAACTCCCATCATTCCCAGTCAGCAAGCAGTTGAAGTCCAGCATCCCTGGGGGCAGACTGACCCACAGCGGCTTTTCAGGGTTTCAGACAGGGGATGTTTCCCAGCCCTACCTGAGGACCCACCCCAAGACCTTCTGCATGCAAACTAGGTGCTCTATTGCTTCACACCTTGGAGAGCTCCTTTAGAATTCTGACTGAAACCCAGAGCAGATTCACTGCCCCACTGACATTGGAGCCACCAGCCTACACTGGGTCCTCCCCCCTCCAAAATAAAGTAAGTTTCTCCTCCTCATGGTCCTGGATAACAAACAGCTGGTTTATTATCCTAATCAGGAGACTGGTCCATCGGATGGCATCATTGTCAGGGGAAGGTTGCCATGCCATGAAACACCTGGGAGGAGCATGACAGGCCAGCCTTTAAAGGCTGCCCTCATCCCTTCCACTGATACACTGGTAAATTTGGAAGTGCAGGCGCCCATCATTACAGTACCCATAGCTACATGCCCAAGGAGAGTCCAAAACTGCAGGCTGCTATGTTGATCCATATCAACAAACCAGTTCTAGCAGTTTCCCCACCAGGAGCAGCTGTTTCTTGATGCAAATGGGTCTTAATAGCCCATTCAAGACCAGGCCAGCCCAAAATGCTTTGCATTACAACAGGGAACAGCTATTGTTGCTGGGGAAATTCATTCCCTGCCCCCAGGTGGTGTGAGGATTGCAGCTAAGCTAAAAGGAACATGGAATTCTATGGGGTGGGGTGGCAGACTGTGCCAGCTCCAGGTTTTGGGGGTCCTTGGGCAAGATCCCTCCATGGGCCCTCTCCTTCAGTGGGTCTCCCTTCTCACTGCCATTGTCACCAGCTGCTCTTCCTCCTCCTCTCCCTCATTATGGCTACCGCTTGCTTGAGAGGCAGCCAGCCAGTGAGCAAGGAGGCCGTGGCATCTCCTGCTCCTCCTCCTCACCACCTCCGTTGTCTGGGCAGGAGCAAGAGGCAGGGGAACAAGCAGATGGCAACAGTGAAGAGGAGGAGGAAGTCCAGGGGGCTCTGGTCACTGGGCCCCCGCTGAGGTGTGGGCCCTTGGCTGGTGCCCGAAGAGGCCTACCCTTAATGCTGACCCTGGTGGCAAATGATGTCAACATCCCTGCCAATAAAAAAGTCCCTGCAAACCTTGGCATCACGACGCCACCGGTCCCTCATCCTATTGGCCGCTGCATCTGACTGGCTGGGGACACAATGAAGCCTCTGCCTCCGCTGCCCCCAGGAAATGGAGGCACACTCGCTCCGGCATTTTCTCAGCCGCCATTGTCTAGGCCTCTTCCAGATATCACCTCCTCTCGCCCTGCTGTAGTTTCAGCCCTCCAGCTTTGACAGAGCTGGGAAGGACACACAGATGTTTTCTATTCCTCCCCTCCGCAGAGCTCTCTGCACTTTGGGGAAAGAGGGTGATCCATGTGTCATGGCAGGCCATCCATGTGGTTTTAAAAAAATGTACAGAGCTGCTCAGTGTGGGGAGGTGGTTGGGAGGAGAGACAGAACAGCTAAATGGTGCTTGCTCTACAGAGGAAGACAGCTTTTCCTTCATATCCATATAAATTGACTTTCCAGTATCTTCAGTGCACAGGCATTTAGTCTTGTGTAAAGTCAGAACCACAAAAGAGCCTCCAGCTACATTCATGGGTGTTTTCACCAATTAGGCATCTGAAGAGCAAAAAAACATTGGCACCAACCGTTCCTCAATGCAGACGCTGCAGGGGGAGGAGGGTAGTGCCCCACTTTTTGTTATTTTTGTTATTGTGTATTGCTTTTAATTATGTTTATTTATGAGTCATAATAATAAATCATGATAAATATGAATCAGTCCTAATCATGATTACATAACATTATGGCGAAAATTCCCATTCAAGCGACACTCTGCCACCTTCAGAAAGGCTTGCCCCCAAAGGCAACATAGAAAAACAAAATAGAAATAATGTCTCAGCATCACCACTGAACTATTAGAACTCTTCCTGAAGTCTCTGATCACATTTGTTCCACCCAGCACTTAAAGAAAAGCCCAGTTGCTCTTTTTCTGGGTGCAGTGGAGATGGTTAGATTTGCAGCCAAATTTGGGGTGACATAGCCTTAAATTTGGGGCCAAATTTGGGTAAGGATGTGTGAATCCACCCATGTCTGGTCTGGGGGATGTCTGTCGCAGGGAAATCCAGCCCTCTTGGGGCTTGACAGATTTCCCCAGAGCCCTGGTGCAGCTTGGAGATTTTGGCGTAATTTTCTCTCTAAAAATGGCAAGATATGCAAATTGTGGCTGCAATTTGCGTATCTTGGGTGAATTACAGCTGTAATTAGCATATTTTCCTCAATTTGCTGCCATAAATTGCTTAGCTATGCATATTAGAAACCCGTGAGCCGTGCCAGCAGGGACAGCCAGTTCACACTGGATCCCACAGGTCGGACTCTCAGAAACTCTCTCAAGCACCTTGACAACAATGCCGTGATTACTCGAAGCCAACATGGATTTGTCAAGAACAAGTCCTGCCAGACGAATCTGATCTCATTTTTTGATCAAGTCACCTCCCTTGTAGACCGTGGGAATGCTGTAGACATCATATATCTCGACTTCAGCAAAGCTTTCGACAAAGTGCCCCATGATCTCCTGATGAGCAAACTAGCTCAAAGTGGGCCAGATGAAACAACGATCCGGTGGATCCACAGTTGGCTACAGAATCGGACTCAGAGAGTGCTTATCAATGGGACCTTCTCCAACTGGTCACGAGCGGGGTACCGCAGGGCTCAGTCCTGGGCCCAGTGCTCTTCCACATTTTTATTAAGGACTTGGAGGAGGAGGTGCAGGGAATGCTGATCAGATTTGCAGGTGACACAAAATGGGGTGGGATAGCTAATACCTCAGAAGACAGAAACAGAATTCAAACAGGGGAAGGAGCTGTGGGGAAGAGGACTAGGCAGCTGCACCAGGCGGACCCTGAGCCTGTTTCTGCCCCTGCCAAACAAACAGGTACTTAGGCGGGGCTGCCAGAGGCAGCGCCTCAGCACTGCGCCGAGTGCAACGCTAAGTGCACGCTTGGCGTTGCACTTGGAGATGCATGGAGGAGCACATGAAGACCCACTCGCCGCCTTTCCAGAGATACCAGCAGGAAACAGCAGCAACAGAGGGAAGCAGCGTTAAAGATGAGAAAGGGGCAAACACAGATCTTATCTGCTCCTTTTAAGCTGCTGCTATCTTTTATATATTTTTTAATACTGTTTTATATTTTACATCTTAACATTTTAATATGTGCCTGAGAGGACCACTGAGCAACTCAAGGGGTTGGGGAGGTGCCACCATAACTGTAGGGGGAGGTATGGCGCTGGGGGATTAACAGGCCAGCTGAGAAGAGGGGCTAGGCACCTTACAGCTGTCCCCTCTAAACATGCCCAGTTCTTTCCGTCTCTCCTCATAGGGCTTTGTTTCCAGTCCCCTGATCATCTTTGTTGCCCTCCTCTGAATGTATTACTGAGACCTGGGCGGGGGAACTGGGCGGGGTCACGCTCTCCCAGCTGTGCCCTCCTGGGTACTCGGTGCAGCACCAGCACCGACTCGAGGGTCAGGGAGGGGGGGCTTTGCCGTGGTCTATAGGAATTCGACCCCCCTCTCTAGGCTTCCTGCTCATTCTAGTGCAGATCCTGAGTGTCTGTACCTTCTGCTGGGTACCCAGGACAGATTAGGGATTCCGTTGGTGTACCGCCCACCCTGCTGCCCATCAGACTCCCTGCCTGAGCTGACAGAGGTGGTCTCGGGCTTGGTGTTGAGGACCCCTGGGATGATGGTCCTGGGGGACCTCAACTTCCATGCCGGGGCCGCTGTATCCGGGGCGGCTCAGGACTTCATGGCCGCCATGACAACCATGGGGCTGTCCCAACATGTCACCGGCCCGACACATGTGAGAGGACACGCACTTGATCTGGTTTTCTCGACTGGGCAGGAGGACAGTGATCTGAAAGCGGGGGAATTACCATCTGTCCCCTTGTCACTGTCAGATCACTTCCGACTGAGGTTTGGACTCTCGGCAGCCTTCCCCCTCTGCAAGGGTGGGGGACCTATTTAAATGGTCCACCCCTGGAGGCTGATGGATTCCGATGGATTCCAGAGGGCTCTGGGGGGTTTTCCTGCTGGTATGGCTGGTGGTGCGCCTGTCGAAGCCCAGGTCGCTCTGTGGAACGCTCAGATGACTCGGGCGGTTGACACGCTCGCGGCCAAGCGCCCTCTCCCTCTGCGCAGAGCCCGGCCAGCTCCTTGGTATACACCTGAGCTGAGGGCAATGAAGCAAGAGGGGAGACGGCTGGAACGCAGGTGGAGGAAAACTCGTGCTGAGTCTGACCAAACACGGGTTCGAGCTCACTATCGAGCCTACTCCGTGGCGGTGAGGGTGGCAAAGAGACGGTTCTTTTCCACCAGCATTGCATCTTCTCGGTGTCGTCCAGCAGAGCTTTCCCGAGTGGTTCGCAGCCTGTTACATCCCGGGCCGGGGAGAGGGACACTGGAACCCTCGGTTGCATGCTGTGACGAGTTTGCATGGCACTTTGAGGATAAAGGCGCTCGGATTCGCCATGGATTGGACACCACGATTAGTGCAGTTCCATTGGTAGAGGCGTCCAGAGCACCGTCTGGTCCAGTTCTATTAGATGGGTTTCAGTTATTGAGGCCCGAGGATGCGGACAAGGTGCTTGGCCAAGTCCGGTGGACCACTTTTGTGCTCAACCCTTGCCCTTCATGGCTTATGAAGGAGAAGTCACCAGAGAAGGAGGGGATGTCTGGCTGGGTCCAGGAGGTTGCAAATTCCTCCTTGAGAGAGGGAGTGGTGCTGGCCTCTTTAAAACCTGGACCCAGAGGACGTTGACAAGTACAGGCCGGTGGCCAATCTCCCCTTCCTGGGCAAGGTGCTGGAGCGGGTGGTTGCGGGACAGCGCCAGGCACTCTTGAACGAAACGGATTATCTAGATCCATTTCAGTCGGGCTTCAGGCCTGGTTTGGAACGGAAGCTGCCTGGTCGCCCTGTGGGATGATCTCTGCCGGGAGAGGGACAGGGGGAGCGCGACCCTGCTGATTCTCCTGGACCTCTCAGCGGCTTTCGATGCCATCGGCCATGGCACCCTTCTGGGTAGGCTGTCTGGGCTGGGAGTTGGAGGCACGGCACTGCAGTGGCTCCGCTCCTACTTGGATGGCCGACTCCAGGAGGTCGTGCTGCGGGATTACTGCTCTGTGCCTGTCAAGGGCTCCTTGGCGGCCTCTTTCAGTCTAATCCAGTAGCCAAGTCCAGACACAGACAAAGGAATTCTTTTCAAAGCTTTATTCCTTTTTTACAACTTAACAACTCTACTATTAGCGACTAGCTATGAGCAGCAAAGTACCTATGCCCTTAGTTGGAACAGTTGGTCCCCGTTTGAAGGAGAATCACTGGCGGAACCTGAACTTATGGGCTAGGGAGAGTCCCTCCCCTTTTCCCTTGGATCCTCTGGGTGCAACCGTTGCTTGCGCGCCAACTGGGCACTACGCCTCCTTTCCGCGCCCTCCATTTGGCGCCACTCCCTGCGTCGGCGTCACGCGTCCAGCAAGTCTGCTTCCCATGCTCTCTCACTCCCGGGACTGCTATCTATGCCAGGAATACTGCTGGGAGGAATCCCTTCCAGCTGTTGGCCCTGGGAAGGATGAGCGCGCTCCTCTCCCAGGAGCGGCTCCTCTCCCTCAGAATCAGAACTACTCTGGGGTTCTATGGGCTCAGTGTCCACCCTGACATCATCCCTGCTCCCATGAGCCCCCCCCTCGTGCTCCTCCCCTGGGGCCCGGGGTTTGTGGGGGTACAGCTGGTGGAAGCGCCTCAGCAGCAATGGAGCATGCACATTTTCCGCGGGTTCCCAGGATCGCTCCAGTTGTGGGCAGGGCCAGAGGTAAGAGGGGAGGGGCCAAAATACAAAAAACACCAGCATATTGTAGCTTTAAGCTCTTCCTGCCAAGAACTCAGCCTTTGGAGAGACATTTCAACCTTCTAGAATTGGGGGGAAACTGCACAAAAGCTCCCAGGGCCTGGTCTGAAGGCATATGAGGCAGCCACCTTGCTGAAGCGAAGCAGGTCTGGGTCTGGTCAGTGCTTGGAGGGGAGACCACCTGGGAACCACGTGTGGCCACCTTGAGTTCCACGACGGAAGAAAGGTGGGATATAAATGTAACAAACAAACAAATAAATAATAAAGCTGGGAAACCAATCGATTGGTGGTTGAGGGAAAAGGGTGGGGCCAGGGAAAAGGGCATGGCCTTCAGGGGAACCTGGGAGGGCTGGATGTGGCCCATGGCTGTCAGGAGCGCCCTAGCTGCCTCTTGCAGTCCCCACCAATAGCCAACAAAGGACACAGATGACGAGGATCCTTTCCGAGACTTTATTCCTTTATTACTTTATGACTCTCTCAGATACTAATCACTAGCGACTAAGCAAGGAGCAGCACTGGGGAAAGATAGCAGAGTAGCCTAAGCTCCAGGTAAGGCAGTTGGTCCCCGTTTGAAGGGGAACTGTGGGAAGACCCTGAACTTACGGGCTAGGGAGAGGTCCTCCCTCTTTTCCTTGGGTCCTCGGGACGCGACTGTTGTTTGTGCGCCAAGCGAGCGGAGCGCCTCCTTTCTACACCCTCCATCTGGCGCTGCTCCCTGCATCTGCGCCGAGCGTCCAGCAAGCCCCCCTCCAGCGCTCTCTCGCTGCCAGGGTCACTCTCTCTCCCAGGAATGCTGGCAGGAGGAATCTCTGCCAGCTGCTGTGCCTGTGAGGGATGAGCCGGCTCCTCTCCCACAGATTGCTGATCCTCCTCAGAATCAGAACTGCTCTGGGGCTCTATGGGCTCAGTCTCCACCCTATCATCTCCGCTCCCATGAGGCCCCCCCTCGTGCTCCTCCCCTGGGGCCCGGGGTTTGTGGGGGTACAGCTGGTGGAAGCGCCTGAGCAGCAACGGAGCATGCACATTTTCCGCGGGTTCCCAGGATCGCTCATCAGGCCCGTACCCCTTCCAGTCCACCAGATATTGCAGGCGGCCGCGAGAAAGGTGGGAGTCCAGAATCTCCGCGACCTCAAACTCCTCCTCCCCCTCCACCAGCACTGGTGGCGGGGGGGAGCCGACCGAGCGATGAGGGTAGCCAGAAACCAGGGGGGACAGCAGGGACCGATGAAAAACAGGATGGATCTTCATGGAGGGGGGGAGAGCCAGGCGAAAAGCAACAGGGTTAATCTGGGCCGTAATCTGGAAAGGCCCCGTGCGGCGAGGTGCGAGCTTCCTTGCGGGCGAGTGAGAGGGGAGGTAGCGGGTGGACAGCCAAACCCAGTCCCCCGGTTGCAGAGACGGACCCGGATGGTGCCGCCGGTCCGCAGAGGCCTTGTAGGCTGTCTTGGCTTGCTCGAGGGAGTCCCATAAGAGGTGGTGTACCGCTTGCAACTCCTCTAAAAAGTCACAGGTCGCTGGCACCGAAGAGGGAGCTAGGGTGGATGGGAAAGCCTTGGGGTGGTAACCAAAATTGGCAAAAAATGGAGTCTGGCGGGTGGAAGCATGGCAGGCGTTGTTATAAGCAAATTCCGCGAGAGGCAGCAAGGAAAACCAGTCATCTTTCTGGTAATTGACGTAACAGCGCAAATACTGCTCCAGAGTCGCATTGGTGCGCTCGGTCTGACCGTCAGTCTGGGGATGGTGGGCGAAGGAAAGACGGAGCGTCACATGGAGAAGCCCAAGTAGCTCCCTCTAGAAATGGGCAGTGAATTCGGGCCCCCTATCTGAAATGAGACCCTTGGGCCATCCGTGGAGGCGGAAAACATGCGCCAACAGCTCTGCTGTCTCCCTGGCTGTGGGCAACCCAGAGCAGGGGATGAAATGGGCCATCTTAGAAAACAAGTCCACCACCACCAGAAGAGTGGTCTTACCGTGTGAGCAAGGCAAGTCAGTGATGAAGTCAAGGGAGAGCAGTTTCCAAGGTCCTGAGGGGGTAGGCAGGGGGTGAAGCAAGCCTGTGGGCTTGCCTGAGGGGGCCTTCGCCCGCTGGCAGGTTGGGCAGGAGGCGACATACGTCTTGATGTCCTGACACACACGAGGCCACCAAAAATCCCGCGTCACTCCGTGCAGGGTCTTGGCGACGCCAAAATGCCCAGTGGTGGGGGAGTCGTGGCACTGATGGAGGACCTTCTCACGGAGGGGTCCAGAAGGCACATAAACCCGGCCGGAATGGTAAAGCAGGCCACCTCGCAAAGAGAAGGGGGTAGACTGGGGGGGCAGAGGCTTGCCCCAATTCCTCCACTTTTGTGCGGACAAAAGCATCCTGAGCCTGTGCAGAGAGAAGGAGCTCCTCCCAAGAGTGAGGTACCGCAGCTGCCGCCAGGCTTTGGGGAGGAAGAATCAGAGAGAGGGGGGATCTTCCTCACCCCCTGGTTGGAGGTCAGGCTTACGAGAAAGAGCATCCACTTGTAGGTTGTCGGAGGCCTTCACATGGCAAATCTTAAGGTGGAACTGAGGAAAAAAAAGCGACCACCTAATCTGCCTCTGGTTTAAGGCATGGGCTGTCTGAAGATGTTCGAGGTTGCGATGGTCAGTTCTAACTTCGACTGGGTGCTGCGCCCCCTCCAGGAGATGACGCCAGGTCTCCAAAGTGGACTTGATGGACAACAGGTCCTTCTCCCAGATGGTGTAATTCCTCTCAGACATGTTCAGCTTCCTGGAGTGGTAGGCGCAGGGTTGCAACCCGCCGCCCGCCCAATCTGGCTGAAAGAGCACCGCCCCCACTGCAAAGTCAGAGGCATCAGTTTGCACTACAAAAGGCTTCCTGGGGTCAGGATGTAACAGGATCGGCTCAGAACTGAAAAGCCTCTTAAGCTCCTCGAAAGCCTGTTGGGCCAATGCCGTCCAATGAAAAGGAGATTGCCCTTAAGGAGGTCCGTGAGAGGAGAAGTCAGCCGAGCAAAGCTGGGCAGGAAATTTCTGTAAAAATTAGCAAACCCCAGAAAACGTTGCAAGTCCTTCTTGGTGGATGGAGCCTGCCAGGAGAGGACAGCCTGGACCTTTGCAGGATCCATCCTGATACCATCAGGCGAGATAATGTAGCCAAGAAAGTCCGAAGAGGTTAGATCAAATGCACATTTCTCCAGCTTGGCATAAAGATGGTTCTCGCGGAGGTGCTGGAGGACGGCGGAGACATGGTGCTGATGGGTGTGGGGGTCCTCAGAAAATATAAGTAAATCATCGAGATACACAATGAGGAAACTGTCCAAATATTCCCGGAAGATGGCATTCATAAAACGTGAAAACGGGGGGGGGGGGGCACAGGCGAGCCCAAATGGCATCACTAGGTATTCATATGCTCCGTACCGGGTGCCGAAACAGGTCTTCCACTCATCCCCCTCCCGGATGCGAATCAGATTGTAGGCGCCACGCAGGTCCAACTTTGTGAAAATCTTGGCTCGCCCCAGGCGCTCCAGCATTTCTGGTATGAGGGGGAGGGGGTACTTGTCGGGGATTGAGACCGAATTCAACGCTCTAAAGTCATGCACCAGGCAGAGTTCTCCTGATTTTTTGTGCACAAACATGGTAGGGGCGCAAGCAGGGGAGGAGGAGGGGCAAATGAAGCCACGACTGAGGTTTGTGTCCAAAAACTCCCACAGAGCTTGAAGTTCCGGCTCCGACATCGAATACAGCTGGCCGGCGGGGATGGTCGCCCCAGGAATGAGGTTAATGGCACAGTCAAAAGGGCGGTGGTGGGGGGAGCTGGTCGGCCTCCTTCTTGTCGAAAACATCCCGAAAAGCTGCATACTTCTCTGGGAGGATCACGGTAGCTGAAGAACTGCCAGAAGCAGACGAGGAGGGGGAGGAAAGGGTTAAGGCCTGGGGTGGGACTAGCACCTCCTCCGGGAGGCAATGCTCCCGGCAGTAGGGAGACGCAAACTCCACTTGCTGAAGCCCCCAAGAAATCTGAGGGTTGTGCTTAGAGAGCCAGGAGACACCCAGCACGATTGGGTATTGGGGAACCTTGGCCAAGTGAAACTGAATCTGCTCAACGTGGGACTGGGCGCGCAGAGTGAGCGGAACTGTAATACGGGTCATTGGGCCTGAAGAAAGAGGACGCCCATCGATGGTCTCCACTGCCAAGGGGGCAGGAAGGGGCAGGGTAGGAATCTTGTGGAGGTGAGCAAGCGTTTCATCCATGAAACTGGTCGTAGCCCCAGAGACCACTAAAGCTAGGGCCTCCACCCCGCCCCACTGGGAGGAGCGGAGGTGAACATGCAACAGCAGATGGGAGGGTGGGGGGGTTGGGGAAGGCACCCACCCGGTGGGGAACTGACCCCCACACTGGAGGCCCCCAACAAGCTTGGGAGGCAGTCTAGTCAGGCCTGGGGACGAGGAGGAGGAGGGGGAAGGAGAGGAAGGGGAGGCAGAGGAGCTGCGGATCTAATGCGGCAGGTCTTGGCGAAATGTCCCAGCTTTCCACAGCAAAAACATAGGCGCTCAGATCACCGGCGCTCAAGCTCCTCTGGCGGCAGTGGGGCTTGGGTAGCTCCCAGCTGCATCAGGGTCTCTTTCACCACCACCACAGGGGTGGGGGGTGGGGGAGGGGGCAGGAAACGTGGGGGAATGGGAGGAGGGAAATCCCGGCCCCCAGTGCCCCATTGGGTCTGCCGGCGCCCCTCCAGCCGACTATCTATCTGAAGGCAGGTCTGGATGAGCTCCTCCAAAGTAGGCGGGCTGGGTGTGCGCACCAACTCATCCAAGATCTCGTCGTTCAAACCGTCCAAAAACTGAGCCACCAGCGCGGCATCATTCCACTGTAAATCCTGCATCAGCGAGTGAAAAGTTGTCGCGTAGCTGGAAACTGAGTCCTTGCCCTGCCGGAGGCGGCGAATCTCCCGAGAAGCCGTCTGCGTGCGCAGGGGGTAACCGAAAAAACGGGCCATTGCTGTCATGAAACCTTGATAGTCCCGAGCAGGGGGTCATTAGCGAGCAGGAGCCCCGAAGCCCATCTAGCTGCCATGCCTGACAGTAGGTTAATGATGAAACCCACACGAACCTGTTCCGTCTGGAAATCCTCAGGCCGAAGACGCATGTACAGCTCCAATTGGGCCCTGAAAATCTGAAAAAGTCCTTTCTCACCAGAAAACATCTCTGACAAAGCCACCGGGCACTTGAGGCGGGGGGGAATTGGAGGTGGAGGGGGTTGAACCGCAGCCTGTAGATTCTGCACGGCAGCCGTCAGTTGAGCCATCTGATCACAGAGCATCTGGTTCTCTTGCGCTAGAGCTTGCACCGCCGGGTCCCCGGCACCCTCCATAAGACAATCGGAGAGAGACAGAGAGAGGGGGGAGAAAGAAAAAAAAAGAGAAACGGGGACCAAGCTGTCAAGGGCTCCTTGGAGGCCTCTCTCAGTCTAATCCAGTAGCCAAGTCCAGACACAGACAAAGGGATTCTTTTCAAAGCTTTATTCCTTTTTTACAACTTAACAACTCTGTTAGCAACTAGATATGAGCAGCAGAGTACCTATGCCCTAAGTTGGAACAGTTGGTCCCCGTTTGAAGGAGAATCACTGGCAGACCCTGAACTTATGGGCTAGGGGGAGTCCCTCCCCTTTTCCCTTGAATCCTCTGGGCGCAACTGTTGCTTGTGTGCCAACCGGGCACTACGCCTCCTTTCCGTGCCCTCCATTTGGCGCCGCTCTCTGCGTCGGCGTCGTGCGTCCAGCAAGCCCTCTTCTCATGCTCTCTCACTCCTGGGACCGCTATCTATGTCAGGCATGCCGGTGGGAGGAATCTCTGCCAACTGTTGGCCCTGGGAAGGATGAGCGCGCTCCTCTCCCAGGAGCGGCTGCTCCACCTCAGAATCAGAACTACTCTGGGATTCTATGGGCTCAGTGTCCATCCTGACAGTGCCATGGCAATTATGCCATGGGACTCCACAGGGCTCTGTTTTATCCCCCATGCTGTTCAACATCTACATGAAACTGCTGGCGGAGGCTATCCGGAGGTGCGGGCTGAGGTGCCATGAATATGCGGATGACACCCAGCTCCACCTCTCTTTCTCATCAAACCCGGGTGAGGCAGTGGCTGTTCTGAATCAGGGCCTAAGCACGGTAATGGGCTGGATGAGGGCCAATAAACTGAAGCTCAATCCAGGCAAGACGGAGGTGCTGTTAGTGGGTGGCTCCTCTGCCCGGCTAGGCGATGTTCAACCTGTTCTGGAGGGGGTTGCACTCCCCCTAAAGGATCACGTTCGTAGTTTGGAGGTGCTCTTGGACCCAGAGCTGTCACTTGAGGCACAGGTGAACTCAGTGGCACGGAGCACCTTTTATCAGCTTAGGCTGGTATACCAACTACGCCCTTAACTGGACAGAGATGGCCTAGCTACAGCTATCCATGCTCTGAGAACTTCTCGTCTGGATTACTGCAATGCATTATACATGGGGCTGCCTTTGAAAACGGTCCAGAAACTTCAGCTGGTCCAAAATAGGACAGCTATTGTTACAAGATTGTTAACAGGGACTGGCCTGCAAGCTCATATTACACCAGTACTTTTCCAGCTGCACTGGCTGCCAGTCCATTTCCGGGCCCGATTCAAAGTGCTGGTATTAACATTCAAAGCCCTTAATGTCTTGGGGCCAGGTTACCTGAAGGATGGCCTCCTCCCATATGTGCCTGCCCGGACCTTAAGATCATCGTCAGCGGCCCTTCTCCGTAAGCCCCCGCCAAAGGAAGTGAGGCGGGTGGCTACTAGGAGGAGGGCTTTCTCTGTTGTGGCACCCCGGCTGTGGAATGAGCTCCCTAGTGAGGTTCGCCTGGCACCTACACTGTATTCCTTCTGGCGCCAGGTGAAGACCTTTTTATTCTCCCCGGCATTTTAGCATTTTAGCTTTCTAAATTTTTAGCTTTGCTGTTTTAAATCTGTATTTTAAATCCCTGCACTGCCGCTAGGTTTTATTCTGGTTGTATTGTTTACTGTGGTTTTAATGTTTTATATATTTTGTATTGTTTTATTGTGTGCTCTTTGGTTTTAATTTTTGTGAACCACCCAGAGAGCTTCGGCTATTGGGTGGTATAGAAATGAAATGAAATAAAAATAAACAAACAAACAAACAAAGTGATCTTGATAGGCTGGAGTGCTGGGCAGAAAACAACAGAATGACATTTAACAGGGATAAATGCCAAGTTCTGCACCTAGGAAAAAGAAACCAAATGCACAGCTACAACATGGGGGATACGTGGCTCAGCAACACTACAAGCGAGAAGGATCTTGGAATTGTTGTAGATCACAAGCTGAGTATGAGCCAACAATGTGATGTGGCTGCAAAAAAGGCAAATGCTCTTTTGGGCTGCATTAATAGAAGCATAGCTTCCGAATCCCGGGAAGTACTAGTTCCCCTCTACTCAGCACTGGTTAGGCCTCATCTGGAGTACTGTGTCCAGTTCTGGGCACCACACTTTAAGAAGGATTCAGACAACTGGAGAGGGTTCAGAGGAGGGCAACCAAGATGATCAGGGGAGTGGAAACAAAGCCCAATGAAGAGAGACTGAAAGAACTGGGCATGCTGAGCCTTGGGAAGAGAAGACTGAGGGGAAACAGGATAGCGCTCTTCATGTCCTTGAAAGGCTGTCACAGAGAGGAAGGCCAGGATCTCTTCTTGATCATCCCAGAATGCAGGGCACGGAATAATGGGCTCAAGTTGCAGGAAGCCAGATTCTGGCTGAACATCAGGAGAAACGTCCTAACTGTTAGAGCAATACGACAATGGAACCCATGACCTGGGGAGGCGGTGGGCTCTCCCACACTGGAGGCGTTCAAGACGAGGCTGGACAGCCCTCTGTCAGGGATGCTCTGACTCGGATTCCTGCACTGAGCAGGGGGTTGGACTCGATGGCCTTGTAGGCCCCTTCCAGCCCTACTATTCTATGATGCTATGAAATCTGACGTCATACAGGTCCATCAAGGATTTCTCCAGCATCCCTAAATTTGGGGCGACATGGTGGCGGGACCTGAGATTGGATCTCTGGATCTGCCTCCTCGCCTTAACTTAAAAGATAGTTACATAACACACACACACCCATCTCAAGTACGCACATGCACAGCTGCCATTCGCCCTGTAGGGTGTGTGTGTCTGGAGGAATGAGCCAGGTACAGGATCATGTTTGTATTCCCCCCTCCCTGCTCCTCCAGAGGAGTTAACTAATAGCAGTGTTGGGGGGGGGGGATTACATGAGGGGTATTGCAAGGTGGGAGAAAGTGGTTGGCTCTACCTTCTACCAACTGCTCATGCTCCTCCTCCTCTTCCTCATCATGGCTCCCACTTGCTTGCTTGCCAGGCAGAGAGCCAGGGAGCAAGGAGACTGCAGCATCTCCTGCTCCTCCTTCTTCCTGCCACCACTGTCTGGGCCAGAGCGAGAGGTAGGCAAACAAGCAGGCTGCCATGGGGAAGAGGAGGAGCAACTCCAGGGGTCTCTGGTCAGTGGGCCCCTGCTTGGGTGTGGGCCCTCGGCAAGGGCCAACCATGCAGACCCTTGATGCCCTCCCTGTGTCAGCCCATTGGTCCATCTTGCCCAATATTGTTGACTACTCTAATGGGGGGGGGGGGGAGAGAGAGAGAGAGAGAGAGAGACTTATTATGACTTACCTACTACTTATTACCTGAGATGCTGATAACCAAAGAGGCTGGGGATTGAACCTGAAACCTTCTGCATGACAAACATGTGATCTGCAACTGGAGCTATGGTCCTTCCCCTAAAACTAAAGTAAGATCCCAATCCTCATGGTTCTAAAAATCAAGGGCTGATTTAAACAGGAACATTGGGGTGCTGCCTTATATGAAGTCAGAACCTTTGTCCATCTTGTTCAGCTTTGCCAGCACTACCTGTAACGAATCTGGGGCCTTCTGTGGGTGCTCTATCACTAAGCTATGCCCCCCTCCCCCAAAGGTCCAGCCAGCCATTCCCCTGACAACAAGGCTTGTCTGGGATTTATAAACCCAAGACCTCTTCTCTTTGACCTGTTTTTGAGCTTCATTTGTAAACTTGGGAGGGAGCTCTGATCCTGTATCTCCCCCCTTCTCAATCTTAGATAGGAGCTCAGCACCCATGGTAGACACTACACAAGTCTTCACTGGTCAGCATCCACGATGGCAGATTTTCTGGAAGCCACTTGCTGCTTTTGGGAAGATGATCAGGCTGTAAGTCAGGACTAAACGCTGCCATCCTACTGACGCTTGTTCAGTCAACCACTGATCAAAGATTGACCAGTAGCTTCTGTGCACTGAGGGGAAATGGGGGTCCACTGGCATTGGATATAATGAACAAACCTGCCCATGTTAAATCAAACCTTTGAACAGCAGGTTGGATTTGATTTAATTATTGGGATGGATCAGGGGACAGGGTCTCTCGCTATTGAGCAAAATTCATACCTATGCAATTGTTTTGTTGCAGGTAGAAAACAATGGTTTTCTATGTTGAGGAGGAGGTGGTGGTGGTGGTTTGGAACCCACAGACCATGAGGACAATTAGACAACAGGTCAGCCCAGCTCGATACAACCCTCTGGAACAGGTTGATTTGGAGCAGCCATCTCCAACCAGTTTTGGATGTCAACTCCAAGTAGCCTCAGCTGATGGTTAGGGATGCTGGGAGTTGTAGTCCAAAGCATCTTAAGGGCAGCAGGTTGGGTAAGAAGAGCCTGGGCTAACTAGCCTAAAGGCTGCTAAAATCATATTTAAGCTCCCGCTTTGCTCCGCTCCTTCTTGGAGCAACATGCAGGCAACCCTGTCTGGCTTCCAGTGCTAGCACCATGCTGAGCCTGGGAATGAGCCAGCGCATATCAGGATCATGACTTCATACTTAGCCAGGTGTTGACAGCAGGGGGAGCTTTTGGCTTCTGGCTCTGCTGTCATAGACAAGCAACTCAACTCATCATCCTCAGAGAGTTTGGACCCCTCATCCTCAGAAGAGCCTCCGGAGTCAATAGTAGACCTGCCCATGGAACGACATTGCAAGGCTTCTATCTCCCCAGGACTTTTCCAGGGGAACCCAGGTGGCAGCTCCCGTGCAACCAGAAGAGGTTGCATTACAGCCCTCAGACTCTAAGGACTCAGGTTATGAAGGCACTGGCATGCCACAACCACTCCCACATCACCGCAGCCTGAAACAGACCAGGTGCCTTTAAAGTTCAAAGCCTCAGTCAATGAAGAGCCTGGGGCTAACTAGCCTGAAGGCTGGTAACATCCCACTGAAGCGCCAGTCCTTGCTGGAGCAACATCCAGGCAATGCTGTCTGGCTTCCAGCTGAGCTTTCCATGGTGCTGATCTCTTTCCAACTTGCTTCCTGACACAGCCTGACCTCTGCTCAAGATCCGATCCCTAACAGAACCCTGCCACCCAAGACACATCACAGACCATCACCCGGACCCACAGCCTGAAACAGTACACCTGCTTGTGGACTTCCAAGAAGCATTTGGGTACTCAAGAAGACAGATGGACGTCGATCTGTTCCAGTAGGACTCTTGGCATGTTTTTATGGGCAGGCTTAATAGCGTATTAAAATGATGAAGAGCTTCTAGGGGTGCTAGCTCATCATTCTCCTTTCTTTCTTTTTAAAAAAAGCTACCGTTCCTTGACTTCCTTTCCTGTCTATGATCTTAGCAGCTGATGGAGATCTGGGGGCATTTGACAGTCTCCCTGGATTTCTGAGGTTATCACTCAGCTGTCCAGCAGTCTTCCCCGCCCCCCAAATGGTCACCACACTGAGAACGTGGCACAGCTGAGGTGAGATTTTGGCACCCTTCTCCATTATGCAGCTTGCCTCCTTGGTTGAGCCATCCCTGGGACTACAAAAGCCCACCACCACAGCCTGCATCAACATCCACTTCCAGCTCCCTGCAACCTCTCCAGGCAGCCTCCCTGGCCCAGTAATCAGGTATGGAGCACCTGACATCACCTCCTGCCTCCTCACTTGATTTTCTGACGGTTCCCCAGAATGTGGCAACCCACAACGTGGATTCCTCTAGAACCTAGGGCCTAGATCATCAACAAAGATATGAATTCTCTGCCACTGAAATTCTGGATCTTTGTTTGAAAAAGAAACATTCTGCAGTTATGCTGGACTATGCCTGGCCCAAATGTCATACTGTTTGGATTTATGTATTCTAAATGGAAGTGTTACCGGCAACATCCCGGGAGAATACACATTTTGGTCAGGTACTAGGATGAGTGCTATTGATTACCTGATTTCCTCACATAACCTGTTAAAACTTGTGGACCATTTGGCGATAGACAATCGACTTGACAGCGATCATCTTCCCTTGACCCTGGCCCTAAAGCCCCTTGGGTGCCATATGCACGTGGTTGCTGCTTTTCAGCCTAACACTGAGGCTGATATCAGAACCGCTAAGATCAAATGGACTGAGAAAGCAGACAGGTCCATTACGAAGTTGCTAAACACCGATCATTTCCACAACATTCGTTCTTTCATTCTCGCAACAGGCGCAAACGCTGGAATTTTAGATGTTTACAAGATTTTGATCAATTAATTAAAGGCTCATTTAACAGTTAAAAACTCAGGGAAGCATCAGACTACCCAATTCAGATCTAAGAGCTGGTTTGACTGGGACTGCATTTGTGCTAAGAAAGGCCTGATTGCTAAATTCAGGGCCTACAAGGAAAACCCCTTAGCAGTCTCATTGGCTGACTTAATATCACACAAAAAGCACTATAAAACCCTGCTTAAGGCCAAAAAGAAGTGTGCTCAAAAAGCAGAGTGGGAACAACTCATTCATGCTGTGAGGTCCAAAGATACGGCCTCCTTCTGGCGCTCGACTACAGTGCTTCCTACCTGTGGTCCAACACGTCTTGACTGTCATCTTTCTTCTGAGATATGGGAGACACATTTCCATGCACTATATGCAGAAGAGGAGGCACCTACCTTCCGGATGGAGCGTATCTCAGGACCCCTTATTGAATGGCCTCCTGTCTCAATCTCTGAGATCATTGATCTGGTAAACCAACTTAAGCCTGGCAAGGCCCTGGGCTGTGACTATATACCTCCAGAGCTAATCAAAAGAAATATAGATTGGTGGGCTCCTATTCTAGCTACTCTCTTCACATACATAGATTGAACTGCCCATATTCCTCCAGACTGGGGCTTGGCCATCATCATCCCCATCTTTAAAAAGGGAAGGAAAGATGACCCAGTCAATTACCACCCAATCGGCTTACTTACCGTCATTGGCAAGCTATATGCCAGGCATCTCTGCTGGAAATTTCAAACTCGGATGGACATGAAAACATTCTGGCCGATGAACAGGCTGGCTTTAGGTCAGGCGATCCACCATGGACGAAGCTTTAATCCTTCAACATCTTGTGGAGAAACACATCAATAAACTTAAAACTTCCCTGTTTGCAGCTTTTGTAGATCTCAAATCTGCCTTTGATTCCATCTCCAGAGATAAACTTTGGCATAAACTTGAGGCTACTTCGGTGGATCGCCGCTTACTGCTACTTATGTATAAGTTACATGAAATCACCACCTTAAAAATTAGATGCAACCCGGCGGGTCTGTTGTCTAGCCCTGTTTCAACATTGAAAGGTGAAAGCAAGGTTGCATACCTGCTCCCCTGTTGTTTAACTTTTACATAAACTCATTAGTTAAAGCTCTTGACCGTTTTGACATCCACCCTCCCAAGCTAGCTGACAGACACCTATCGGTGCTACTTCATGCCGATGACGCGGTAATCCTGTCTCAGCCACCTATAGGCTTGAAGAGAGCCTTGCGGGTCCTGGCCCAATATTGTCACGATGAACATCTGCAAATAAGTTATCAGAAGACAAAGGTCATGGTCTTCGCCAAAAGACAGAGGACATACAGCTGGATTGTTAATGGCCATAAGATTGAGCAGGCAAAGATCTTTAAATACCTGGGTGGTGTTTTCCAAGCCAATGGCAGCCGGAAGGCGCACTTGGAATATGCCACCCAGACAGCCCAAAGAAGTGCCACTGCTATCTTAAATTTCTTCTGTACAGGAGGAGATCGCTATGTACCAGGAGCAGTAAAGCTGTTTGCGGCCAACTCATTAGCCCAACTCTTGCACGGTGCACAACTTGGCCCCTATCCCAGTTTTGCCCCCGTGGGAGCAGTGCAATCAACATTTCTGAGGGCTGTCCTCCAGGTGCCCCGCGGTGTTTCCAATGCTGCTTTGAGACCAGACGTTGGCCTCCAGAAGGTTGAAACTAGGGCCTGGCTTGCCATTATTAACTTCTGGCTAAAGTTTTTTTTTTCCCCCAGCAGGCCTAGCTCCATTAATCCTTCAAGATGTGTTTCAACCTTTCCGGTCTAAAGTTTTATTTCAAAAGCTCCTGTTTTATGGACTCTCCCCTAGTTATTTGCTCTCTCTGGGATATGAGAAGGCCAGAGCAATGCTCAGACAACGCCTAGCAGATATCGACTCTCAAGTCGACTTGAGCTTAACCTCAAATTCCGCTTTAACTGATACTGGACTTCGACTTCACAAACCAGCAAATTACTTCTATTCACTCTCAGTCCAGAAGTATCGTACAGCTTTTACATTGGCACGTCTCAATTCCCTCCCCTCAGCTGTCTTGGAGGGTAGATTCTGTAAAACTCCCTACTACAAACAGAAGTGTCCCTGTGACTCAGGAGAGATTGAAACAGTGACCCATGTTCTTCTGTACTGTCTTTTCTATTGTGACATTCGTAAAACTTTTATTGATCCCATTTTATCTAAACTGCCAGGAGGCTCGGATGCATTTTATGTCCTTTTAGTTCTTTCTGATTAAAAAAAGCATCCACTACTCTTATTGCTGCCAATTTTCTTGCAGCAGCAAGCAAAATCCGTCAAGAATTCACTCAATAAAAATATTTGTTTTCTTTGAAATGTCTAGAACTTTTATAATTTTTTGGTTTTATACATATATAGTCTTATTTCCTGTTATTGGTCAATGTGTTTTATGTTGATTATTGTGCTACTTTGGTCATTCGACCGTAATAAAGAGTGATTGATTGAAACATTCGATTGAGGCCTAATGATTTTCCCACTTAAATTACCACAATGGTTTAAAACATGCTTGCATCATCATCATAATCTTTATCTTCCTCTCTACTTCGTCCCATCTCTTCAAGGTCACACTGTCTACTGAACCATGGCTAAAGAAATAGCCCAGCTGCAGGCCTAGGTGAAGCAGGGTATCTTCAAAGAGCAACACCAGACAGGCCGCTCAACAAGATCAGCCTCGGATGGCCTTCTCTCTGTCCCATCAGCCAGGAAGAGCTAGACTGGTGAGGACAAGGGAGAGGGCCTTCTCTGTGGTGGCCCCCACTCTGTGGAACTCCCTCCCTAGGGAACTCCGCCATGCCCCCTCTTTTATGAGCTTCCGCCACGCACTGAAAACGTGGTTGTTCAGGCAGGCATTTGGGGTGGGCTAGGGTATTTTTAGAAATATGATGTTTTTAATGTAGAATTGTATTGTTTTAAACTGTTTTTATTATTGTACATCGCCCAGAGTGGCTGGGTGACCAGCCAGATGGGCAATCAATGAAATTAATTAATTAATTAATACATCTGAACGTAAAAACATCAGAAGAGCCCTGCTGGATCAGACCAAGGGTCCACCTAGTCCAGCATTCTGTTCACACAGTGGCCAACCCACTGCCCATGGGAAACCCACAAGCAGGACATGAGTTTATAAGCTCCCTCTCGCCCATGTTCTCCAGCAACTGACGTTAAAAGAAAGGAAGATTCTAGTCCATATGAATCTAAACAAAGGGCTGTATTAAATCAGAACAGCAGAAGCTGCCTTATACTGAGTCAGGCCCTTGGTCCATGTAGCTCAGTATTGTCAACACTGACTAGAAGCCACAGCTCTCCAGGGTTTCAGACAGGATTCTTTCCTGGCCCTCCCTGGAGATGCTGCTGGGGATCGAATCTGGGACCTTCTGCATGCAAAGCAGGGTCTCTACCACTGAACTATGGCCCCTTTCCCTGCTCACACTCCTGTGCAGCACACCTGTACACTGTGGTCCTCGTGAACTGTCATGAAGTGGAAGAAACAGACACATCAGGTTTGTACCAGTACCAAGTTGCAAACCACTCCAGGTTCGCCCTGATAACTGAGCTGGCTCAAGATGCCTCATAATAATAACCCAAAATGGAAACAGGAGCCATGCAAGGATTTGACTCTGGTCTGGAGCCTCTTCCAGCTCACTGCTGACACACTAGCTTTCTACATGCAGTGAACTCCTTTTGGAGAAGCATTCCAATTCCTTTTATGTTCATACAAAACCCTGTGATATCTGAGAGACAAGCTCTAGCTCAGCCTGTGTGTGTGCGTGTGCGTGCGTGCACATGCGCGTGCATGCATAAAAGGGGATTTAAATTCCTTTCATATTTTGTGCAAGTGATCTTGCCTGACAGATCATGCCCAACAGGTCAGACCAAGCTGATTCCCACTCCGTGAGTGAAAACCCATGGCCTGAAGTGGCCGCCTCAGACCTTGAGGCAAATTCACAGGTCTCATGCGGTTTTATGGATTGGTAAACAGGACACCCTTGGGCAAGGTTCATTCTGGGGTGCCCTACCAGGAGAGTTTGAAAAAGCAACAGAATCCTGGAATGAAGTGGCAGGACTTTGCCCTTAGGAACATCGGAAGCTTATACCAAGCCAGACCTTAGCTCAGTGTCATCTATGCCAGGGGTGTTGAATCTCTTTCAGCACAAGGGACGGATCCAATTTCAGATCAGCTCTTAAGGGCTACATCCCAGGGATGGGCAGGGCCGAAGGCAAAGGGGGTGCAACCAAAATACAGAAAAATACTAGCATCCTTTACCTTAGAGCTCTTCCTGCCTGTAATTCAGCCTGTAAATATAGTCAATAGAACAATCAAAACAAAAGCACCTCTGGGTGGGGAGGAAACCACAGAACTATGTTTAATTGTGCAGCTTTTTTGTTGTGCAATTCTCTCTCTCTCTCTCAGCCTGCTCTACCCCACAGGATTGTTGTAAATTGGGATATGCCTGTCCTCCTTGTTTGAAGGAGCAGGGGAAGTGGTGATAAATAAATACTGTACACTGCATCCAGCATTTGGCTGGCAAGTGGATAGGCTTCTTATGTTGCTGAAAAACAGGGGCACAGTGTGTGTGTGTGTAGGTTTAAAGCCTTGTTGTCATAATGATGCAAAGGTGGAGAGTGAAAGCTCTCAACGGAAAGTGGTGATGAAAGGGAGGGAGGAAGCATAGAATAACATGCACACATGCTCAGACACAAATTGGAGGATGACATTTTGACTGCCAGTGGTATTCTCAGAGAAGGCCACAGGAACAAGTGTTTTATGGAAAGATAACTCCCCCTTGTACTTCTACAGTGAGAGGGCATGGCCACAGGAGAAAAGCCTACCCCAAAATGTAGGAAGGAGAGAAACAACATACCTCCTGCAGAGCTGTGTGTGTGTGCTGAGGCATGAAGGAAGGAAGGAAGGAAGGAAGGAAGGAAGGAAGGAAGGAAGGAAGGAAGGAAGGAAGTTAGTTAGTTTTGGGAGACATAAATAGAAGGGGGAAAAACACAGTTTGGGGTGACTTAAATATAACTAAGGAAGGAAGGCAAATGTGGTGAGATAAATATAAGAGAGAGGGAGGAGGGAGAGAGGAAGACATGGTGACAGAAATATAAGAGAGGGAGGGGGAGCGAAGGAAGGAAGGAAGGAAGGAAGGTTGGTTGGTTTTGGGTGACATAAATAGAAGGAAGGAAGGCAAATATGGTGACATAAATATAAGAGAGAAAGAGAGAGAAGGAAGGAAGGAAGGAAAACATGGTGACATAAATATGAGGGAGGGGGGAGGGAGGGAGAGAAGGGAGGAAGGAAGGAAGGGAGGAAGGAAGGCAGGCAGGCAGGCAGGCAGGCAGGCAGGCAGGCAAATATGGTGACATAAATATAAGAGAGAGAGAAAGAGAGAAAAGGAAGGAAGGAAAACATGGTGACATAAATATGAGAGAGAGAGAGAGAGAGAGAAGGAAGGAAGGAAGGAAGGAAGGAAGGAAGGAAGGAAGGAAGGAAGGTTGGTTGGTTGGTTTTGGCTGACATGAAGGAAGGAAGGAAAATATGGTGACATAAATATAAGAAAGAGAAAAGGAAGGAAGGAAGGAAGGAAGGGGGAGGGGGAGGGGTAAGAAAGGAAGGAAGGAAGGTTAGTTTTGGGTGACATAAATAGAAGGAAGGAAGGAAAATATGGTGACATAAATATGAGAGAGAGAGAGAGAGAGAGAAGGAAGGAAGGAAGGAAGGAAGGAAGGAAGGAAGGAAGGAAGGAAAACATGGTGACATAAATATAAGAAAGGGAGGGAGGGAGGGAAGGAAGGAAGGTTAGTTTTGGGTGACATAAATAGAAGGCAGGCAGGCAAACATGGTGACATAAATATAAGAAAGAGAGAGAGAAGGAAGGAAGGAAGGAAAGAAAGAAAAAAACATGGAAAAAACATGATGACAAATATAAGAATGGAAGGAAGTCAGCTTCCTGCCTGCCTGCCTGCCTTCCTATTTAAGTCAGGCCTTTTTTCCAGAACCATGAGGACTGGAATCTTACTTTATTTTTAGGAGCTCAGTGGCAGAGCCCCTGCTTTGCAAGCCAAAGGTCTCACCTCAATCCCTGCCATCCAGGTAGGGCTGTGAAAGACCCATGTCTGAAACCCTGGAGAGCCGCTGCCAGACAGTTAAGACACTACTGAGCCTGAGGGACTGATGTTTATCTCAGGATAAGGCAGCTTCTGGTTTAAATCAGCCCCTGACTCTGAACCATGAGGACTGGAACCTTACTTTATCTTTGTGTTCTCCTATTTATTTTGGGAATGTACACTGCTCAGTGGTTGGGCAGCTGCTTTGTCCGAGGTTCAATCCCTGCCGTCCCCAGTTGAAAAGGGGAACCCAGGAGCAGGATCGGAGGGGTGGGGGGAGAAAACAGGTCACTATCAGAGACCATGGAGAAATGCTTCCAGGCAGAACAGAGAATCCTGGGCTGGCTAGACCAGCAGCGATGACTCCATCTATCAGGCAAAGCCATGAGTCAATGGCTGAGCAGATGCCTTGTAGGTCCTGGGTTCAAATCCCGGCTCCTCCGTTCCAAAGGAACCTCAGGATCAGGGTGGAGAGGGAGACACTCTCTTTGCCACAGGCCTTGGTGAGCTCAGGATGAAGCTTTACTCAGTAAAAAGCAGGAGCAGCGGCTTCTCATGCCTGTGAGCCAAAACGAATGGCTGTGTCCCCCTTGACAGACATGGGATGGTGGGACATTTGGTTGCCAGGTGGGTTGGTCGTCCCCCAGCTCCAAGCATCTCCAGGTGAGTTTCAGTCTGAGGGGCTGGAAAAGCCCCCCCCCCCCCCTCTGCCAAAGGCCACTGCTGGCCAGAGCAGAAAGCTCTGGTCATGGACCAACTTGGCACAAGGCAGTAGCATCCAATGTTCTGGCGCAGGCTTCCAGCTGTAGGTTTGCTTTGCTTCGCCTCCTCCAGATTCCAGGGATCCAAGGAACACCAGCCCAGGTCTCCCCAAACTGCATGAATGCAGGCACATCTGATCACTCTGGAAACCTGTCTTGCAGGCCCAGCAAGGCTCACTCCAGCACAGCAAGCAACCCACAGGGTAGGTGAGGAGGGGGAGCTGTCTGTGAGCCAACACAGGCCTGGAGACAAGGGTTGGCATGGTCAGGCACCTGCCAAGGGCCCACACCCCAGCAGGGGCGCACTGGCAAGAGCCCACTGGAGTTGCTCCTCCTCCTCTTCACCCCTGCAACCTGCTTGTTCTCCTGCCTCTGGCTCTGACAAGAGACGCCACTGCTGACTTGTTCACCATCTCTCTGCCCTTCAAGCAAGCAAGTGTAAAATGAGGAGAAAGAGGATGCAGAGCAAAAGGTGTTGATGAGAAGGCAAAGTTACTGAGGGAGGGGCCCCTCTGAGGACGACTTTCCCAAGAGCCCCCCGAAACCTGCAACCGGCACTGATCCAAGATACACACACACCCCCAGATCTCTTGCTACATCCCCATAGGATGCTGAACCTCCCAGCTCTCAGATAGCATGATGTACCTGCAGGTGGCAAAATGTCCTCAGCAGAGCCTGCCAAACCAGGCAGCCATCTCTCAGGGATGCTTCTAACTGGAACATAGGAAGGAACTTTGGAAGCTGCCTTCTATGGAATCAGACCATTGATCCAGCTAGCCCACTAAAAAGGAACTAAGATCCCTGTCCTCATGGTTCTGAATGAAGGGCTGATTTAAGTAGGAACATCAGAAGCTGCCTTATACTGAGTTGGACCCTTTGTCTATATAGCCCAGTAATGTTGACACTGACCAGCAGCAACAGCTCTCCAGGGTTTCAGTCAGGATTCTTTCCTAATCCTACCTGGAGATGCTACCGGGGATCGAACCTGGGACCTTCTGCCTGCAAACCAGGGGCTCTACTGCTGAGCTACAGCCCCTCCCATAACACTGCAAACTCATGATGAGATCTGCAAACCCTGGGTTGTGCAAAACCTGGGTGAGACAAACACAGCAATCATTTCATGGTGGCAGTGTCAAAGAACAAAAAACACACTGATGAACTGCCATGGGAAAGGATCCCCAAGGTTCTCCTTAGCATGTCCTACCGCAGCCTTCTCCAACACAGTACACTCCTGGTGTGCCGGACCAATTTTGGAATGCCCTCCGGAAGGAGATACAACTGGTACTGACGTTTGTTTTCTTTTTGGCTCCAAATTAAAGCATTTGCCCAAACATTTTAATGTTTTAGAATTGTACAATTTGTTTATTTATTTATTTACACTGGCCATTGCATTTTTGTTTGGCTCGCCGACTGTTTTCATGTGGGGATTCTTCATGCACAATTGTACAATTTTTATATTGGATGTGTTTGTTGGTTTTCACGTCGTATACAACACTGCCCTGGGGTCCCTTGTGGATGAAAGGTGATTTATCTATTTTAGAAATAAAGTAATAATAGTAAATACACTCCTATCAGCCCCACGGTGGGATCTTTCTGTCTGGTTCCTGCAACACAAAGGGGACAGAATTTATCTCGATGGTTCTGGGGAGCCAAAAGCCGTTGAGTGTGGCATGACAAAAGAGGACAGCAATGACTAGCCCCCAGCAAGCTCACACCCAAGCCCCTCAAAGGTCCTACTGAGCTGAGCACCCAGCCTGAACCAGATAAATCTTTCCCCCACCTTCTAACACTGGAAAATGCCTCAATAAGATGTATTTTATTTACAAGATTTGTATTTATTTATATACAAGATTTATATACCAATCACCGTCCAATAAAATCCCCAAGTGGTGAACAATATAAAGGGAGGAGGAGGAAAAAGAAACAAAACACAGATGGGTTTTGGCTCACAAAAATAGGTGGGAATGCCCCGCCTGCCCCCCCCCCCCCCCCCCCGCCCACACAAAAGAAGGGACCTGCTACCTATAAGCAATCCTCTATTGTGGTTTTTGCCTGCCTTCTTCCTCCCTAATGTTTGTCTTGATCTGTCCACTGCTGTGCACACACTTCAAGATACTGGTGGGAAGACGAGAGTTAAGTTTCAAGAACCTCCATGCTTAGAAGCAGTCTGTCACTCCACACCAGTTGCCTGGAGGGAGGGAAGGCGCCAGGGAGGGAGGCTTGCATCCATGCCCTGGTTGCCGGTTCCTATTGCAGTGTATCTTGGCAGGCCCTGTGGGAAACAAGACGGCATGGCTGGGTGGGCCAACCTTGGTCTGACCAGCATGGCTCTTCTCCTGTTCTTAAAGATTGAGCCCTCATGTTCAAGAGCAGACTACCTTGGAGAATATCAGGAGCCAGGGAACACACAGCCAAGGTAATTGATGTATCTCAGAAACATCTGAATAAACATGGCTAACAGGTAAAATAAAAATTACAGCCTTCTGAACACATTTCCAAGTTGCCAGTGAATGTTAGTAGGAGGCATTATTACAGAAACCTCTGTAGACTTTTTTATAAGTATGCACAGGCCTATCTGCTGCATGCAATGATTTAAATGTTTTGTGTTTTAATGGTGAAATTCTATGCTATGGGAATAATGTGTTGTCCTGTTGTATTTTACAGCCCCCTGAAGAAGGCCTCAAAATAAAAATAGGCCAAAACGCACTGTTTATTTTTTTAACAAATAAAATCTCTGTTTTAGCATCTTGAGATGGTTTTCTTCCATTCATGGCTGGAAGTAGACTATTATTTCTTTATTTCTTTATGACATTTCTATACCACCCAATAGCTAAATCTCTCTGGGCGGTTCACAACAATTAAAACCATAAAATACAAAACGCTAAAATACAATATAAAAATTAAAAAGTTTAGAACTATGGTATAAAAAATAAAAATAATAATCAAACAGAACCTAGCTGCACTGCAAACATTTTAAAATACAACACCAGATTTAAAACAGAATCTGGAAAACTAAAATGCTTGGGAAAATAAAAAAGGTCTTCACCTGGCACTGAAAAGAGCACAGCGTAGGCGCCAGGCAAGCCTCTCTGGGAAGCTCATTCCACAATTGGGGTGCCACAACAGAAAAGGCCCTCTTGGTAGCCACCCGCCTCACTTTCTTTGGTCTAGATGGTCCCCCAGTCTGATCCTATTATTTAAAGGGCAATTATACAAATCTGTGAAGGATGGGGCAAGGACCTATTCATGCCCAAGAGCCATGAGAGTGAGGTAGAGCCTCCACGCACAGGGGCACTGTAGCTTTGCAGACCACAGGCTGAAGAGGAACAGTTGAGGAGGGGCCACCACCTTCACACTCTCTCTGTGGGATGCCCATTGAGGCAGTGTTTTGTAGTGGCTAGAGTGTTGGGAGTGGGACTCAGGAGATCCGTGTTCAAGTCCCCACTCGGCCATGAAGCTCAGTGGGTGTCTTTAGGCTAGTCACTGATTCTCAGCCTCACCTACCTCACAGGGTTGTTCTGAGGAGAAAAATGGAGAGGAGGGGGACCACATAAACTGCTTTGGGTTCTTTACAAGAGGAAAGAAGGCAGGATAGCAATGTCATAATAAATAAATAAAACAAAAAAATCTGGATGGCTGTTGTGGGAAACAGGAGGCTGGACTTGACAGGCCTTGGGTCTGATTTAGCACCAGGGCTCCTCTGATCAGCCATGATAGTTAGGGATGGAACCTCCAAATTCAGAGGCAGTCAATGTGTGGGTACCAGATCCTGGGGGGAAGCAATGGAGGACTTGGCTTGCAGGATTCCCACTGCGGCATCAGTCTAGTCACTGTGGGAACAGTCTGATCCATATGGGTAGAGTGAAGGAAGTCAGTTGCTCTGCTGAAGGGAGGGAGCACTGCGCCCCCCCCCACCAGGCCCCTGTAAGAATTCCCACCAGATCTGCACCCAGACCATCCCAAATCCTGCACTGTTCCATCACGTGTGCCACTGCAATGCCACACACATGCCACTGGCACAGCAGTGTCACACCAGCTGCCAAGCCTGCCCATGAAGGATGCCTCGAGTTGCAACATTGCGTTGGCACCACAGCCCTCTAGTTCCACACCAAGGCCCAGTGCGTTTCTGTCTGTGCATAGGATCAAGGCCAATAATGTGCATCTTTGTTATGAGAGCACCGGTTTTCTACTGCAACATCTCCACGTTTTAATTTGTCTAATGTTAGACATATTTGTTGGACCGATCCCATATCTTGCCCATGTGTATTTCCCCCCTGCCTCATTAAAGGAAAAAACAGCTTTGAAATAAAAATAGTAATTAAAAGCACACCAAGAAAAGGCTCCTGATCTGAACAGAGCTGTCTTATGAAAAGTGCACACACACCTCTGAAGACAAGTGGAGGACTAACTCTGAAACCACAACTACTCCCTGAGGACAGCTACACACGCACGCACAAGCACAATGACACACACACGCGCGCGCGCACACACACACACACACACACACACACACAGAGACAGAAACACACACAGACACCTTGCTCCTCATCTCCCTCTCACAGAGATGAACTGAATATTTGGCTTTCCTCACATTCCTGAGAAAAGGAACTGTTCTCAGAGAAACTGTGAACTGGAGATGACCTAGCTGGCTTTTACCCCCTAACATATCAATGGAGCTGTCTGCAAATCCTTTCTCCAAACTTCTCGTCTGAATGGGTTGGAAAACACACACGCACGCACGCACGCACGCACGCACCGGTGCCTTAGGTTGTTTTAAGAAAAGAAGCATTGCTGTATACCATCCCCCCCCCCCGCCCGTTTTACAAACACACCAACCAAAGTCTCTTTTTGATGGGGCAGATGCACCTAAGCTACAAATGTCCCCCACCCCCAAAAGCAGAACTTGTGCATCAATGGGATTGCAGGGGAAAGAATTGCTGAGGTGAGATTTCTTTCTCCCACCCCGCCCCTGCAAATCCTGCAGCAGAGGGTGTACACAGGTGCCAGAAACTGGAGGGAGAGGAAAGGGGTTTCTAAAGAGAATACGCTGAGCTTCCATGGATGGGGTTTTGGGGTGTTTTGACACTACCTTGATTCATTCATCTGATATTAGCATCCTTTCCTCTATGAACAGGGCTCCAGACTAAATGAAGTATATCCCCATCACCGGTCTATCTCTAAGGAAACTTGTTCAAATGAACACAGAAGCATACCGGAACAATTCGACCGACCATGACGGCTGCAGGTCAACAATTCAACATGATACGGACAGACATTATATCTGTATATATGGCTTAGGGGGAGAAGGTGTGCGGAGAGCGGTGCTATGCTAGGTCTGACCATGCCTGATCCACAGGCAAAAGGAAAAGTCCCGGTGCCCGCAGTGATGGGTAATTGCTTGTTGGGAGGCGCGGCGGGGAGGGGAGGCAGTACCCATTGAGCGCAGTCGACAGAGCCGCCCGTCGTGGGCATCTTGGCACATGTTGGTCTGTTTCTGGTGGCCCTTGGCTATCAACTCCACCCTCCCCGAACTGCCCCCGGCTCACCTCGGGTCGGCCGTGGAGTGCAGGCGGCGGCTTCTACAGGCAAATCTGCGAGGGGGCCGAGAGGTCGGTCCGCACCAGACAGCGCCGAGGCTCCTGCAGCCCGGTGCGCGGAGAAGCAGCGGCGCCGCCGGCGGGAACGACAGCAGCGGCGGGGCGAAGTGCCCAGCAGGTGCCTTCCCCGGCCGACCGCGGAGACAGGGCGCGCAGCTGCCGGCGAACAGGGCTTGCAGCGAGAGGTAAACTAGCTGGCCAGGCGCGGGCCGCCCCAACAGGGCGCGCAGGTCAGGCGTGGGCCGCGGCGGCAGGGCCAGGCGAGGCAGCCATCGCCGCGCCGGGGCTGCTGGAGGCGGCGCCGGCTCGGTTCGTCGCCAGCGCAGACTGCGGACAGCCTGGCGCAGGTGCGCCGCTGCGGTTGACGGTGCTGCCACTGCCCCGCCGTCCCCCTGGCCCGAGTGTCTAAGCTCTCCCTCTCGCCCCGCCCCAGGCTGCGTCCTCCGGAAAGGGCTCTCTGGGGGGATCCGAGAGGGAAGACCCTCCCACCTTGGCCCCAGCGCCGCCCCTTCTGCTTCCCTCTCTCTAGGTCAGGCTTCGCCAACCTGGCGCCCACTAGACGTGCTGGACTACAGCGCCCATAACCCCCCAGCCAGCTCTGAAGGTGCACAGACACACAGTCCCAAGCTCGTACTCTGGAGTAATTACTCTTGGAATCACTGTCAGTGCACAGCCTCAGATGCAATCCAGATCCCTTTTCTCCTCAGGAGGCGGCACACCTGCTCAGCCTCTGCCAAAGGTCTCCCCCTGGTCTGCTCCTGTTTCAAACAGCCAGGTAGAAAGTGTAAACAGCAATGACCAGAGCTTGCAGAACACAGCTTTCTGATATCCCAGTTCCAGGTTGAATTATTCCAGGTCTGTCCATTCAGACACCTTTGCCTTCTGCAGAGGATAAGCCCAGTTCCACCTACATAGGAACTGCATCAGAAGCCTCTTTCTTCTGCATCAGAACTTCGTCCATCTAGCCCAGTATTGCCAACACTGACTGGCAGCAGCAGCGCTTCAGGCAGGATTTCTTTCCCAGCTCTACCTGAAGATGCCATCTGGGATTGAACCTGTGACTTTCTGCATGCAAAACATGTGCTCTACCACTGAGCTATGGCCCTTCCCTTAATAATAAAGCAAGATTCTAGTCCTCGTGGCGCTGAATCAAGGCCTGGACTCAAATTGGAACCTGGGAGGCTACCTTCAGACTTTTGGCCCATCTAGGCTGGTCTTGTCAACTGGCAGCAATGGCTCTCCAGGGTTCCAGACTGCCAGGGTTCCGGGCTGCCAGACTGGCAGCAATGGCTCTCCAGGGTTCCAGGCAGGAGTTTTTCCAGCCCTACCTGGAGAAACCAGAAATCAAAACTAGGACTTTCTGTGTGCCAAGCAGGGGCTCTGACACTGAGCTACGGCCCTTCCCACCTAAACCATCAGGTCTACTCTGGCTGGTTAGGACTGCAAGCCAAGAACCAGCAATCATATCTGCAGTGTTCCTCCGTATTTATCAGCGCCTGCTCTACAAATGATCTGTCATAGGGGTAGGCAACCTGGTGATGCTTTGGACTACAATGCCCATAGGCCCCAGCCAGCATGGATAATGGTCAGGGATTGTGGGAGTTGTAGACTTTAACATCTGGAGAGCCTCAAGGTGCCTCCTCCTGATCTGCAGGCACTTCTGGTAAAAGCTTTGTACCTGGAGAGTATAAATTCCCTCCAGATAGTTTGGACTACAACTCCCACCAGCCCCAGCAAACATGGGCAATGACTGGGGTTGATAGAACTTGCAGTCCAAAATATCTGGTATGTACCCCTGGCTTATAACAAGTCAGGTCCTTGGTCCATCTAACTCACTATTGTCAACACTGACTGGCAGCAGAGGGAACCCCAGAGAACTGAATTGGGACCCCAGGAGGACTGAATCAGGAGCCCAGGCCTGAGGTTTTGCACCCTTGCTCTATGTCATTGGTCCCCTTGTCAAACTGCTCTTATTGTCAAGAGATTTCTCCTAATGTTTCACCAAAATCTGCCCTCTAACTTCAGCCCCTTAGATCTAGTCTAAGGGTAGCAGAGGACCAGTTTTTGCCCTGTTCCATGGGACAGCCCTTCAAGAATTCAAACTGTGCTCTCTTAAGAGCTCCACAGAAGTCTTCAAAGAACCGCCTGGACTGGGAATGCACAACTCTTGTCTTGTGCATCCTGCCAAAGATGCTTGCCATTTCACATGCGGTCATCCCAGATATCTTCGTCATGGCACAGACATTTGTGGGAGACAGGATAAAACAAGTAGCCAACTTTTCCCAGCTTTTGTAAGGCCTGGTCTACACATACACAGGGTGATAGAGTCTCAAAATGAGCTGTACCGCTCGAGGCTGCCGGTGGAGGGTTGCATTAAAAAAAAAAAAACCCACATAAAAGAAATAAACTAGCACATCAGAGATAAAATGTTCTGGTCCAGCCAGCTCCTCTGCTTTTTGTGCCAGTTTGAAACATTTCTTGGATGCGGTGGTACCATAAGGTGGTGGTGGAGAGGAAGTCAGCCAAGTGATGCTAGCAGACATGATAGCAATATGGCACTTCTACATTCAATAGCATTCTAACCCTAGCCTGGCAGAGTGAACTCCCAGCAGGTAGCTTAAAACATCCCTTCCCTCAAGCTGAGGATGTTGCACTTATGAATAAGAAGCATTTGTGCACATGCTCTCCTTTCAATGTGCAAAGTGCTTCTCCTAGGTGGCGATCTCAACAACCATGACAACACCCCTGCAAAGTTGGACAGTATTATGTTGCAGATGGGAGGGAGTGCTCCCAAGCATGTAAATGCCAGAGGTCACCCAGTGAGTAAATGGCAGAGACAAAGTTCAACTCTTCTGCAGCCCAAACCTATGTGCTGCTCCTTTGAAGTGTATTTAATGGGGCTTACTCCCAAGTAAGTGCATATAAGATTGCAACCATGGGGGGGGGGAGGGGTTAGCCAATAGAGTAGAAATAATCATATATAGGTAATAATCAACCATTCAAATTATCTTGCATACACTTACAACAGCCCTATCAGGTAGACCAGTATTTTATTCCCATATTGCAGATGTAGGGGACACACATGGGGAGAGAATGAATGAATGAGAATCTCATGCTGGGTTTAGAGAACAGTTAATTTTTACTTTCAAGTAGAAAGGTTCTAGTCCTTAAGGCAGCTGCCAAGATTGGCTCAAAAGAGGGTGAAATCGCAAGTGTTGGCAAGGAAGGGGGAGCAGAGCAGGATTTCTCGGTCCCTCTCCAGAATGCTGGACTAGATGGACCTTGGTCTGATCCAGCATGGCTCTTCTTATGTTCTTATGTTCACTAGCCCCTCCCCGTTTGACTCGTTTGCATGGCTCCTACACAGTTGACCATCTCCAGCTTCTTCTGGCACAGGAATTGGTTGGCTGCTTTATGGCAGGGCAGGCACCATGGGCATTCAAGCCCCTCCTGAATCTGTTCCAACTTTTACTGCCTTCCACCACCACCACTAGCCAAATACAAACTTTCAAGCCAGGCCTGTTGCTCAGGTTAAAAGCTTGACAGCTGAGGATATTTTCTCAATGGCCAAAGCTCTTTGCAGATGTGTGTGTGTGAGAGAGATGGAATGATTTTCTGCTGGAAGAGGTAGGGGTGTGTGTGTGTGTAGCAAATGAAACAGTCTGATTTGCACACTGGTTTGCACACTGGGGCTACTCCAAGTAAGGGCAAATGTTACCTCCATCATACTGTTTCTTGTTTGCAAAAACTGCACGGAGCGCAGCAGTGCAGCAGCACAGCTGCCTTTTGCCACAGACAGTATTGGGCTCCTTCAGTTCAGCTGACAATATGTAGTTGCGCATTGATGAAACATGACACCCCCCAAAAGCAACCTTGATGCAATTGTACGATGGTCTGTGACATGACTCTTCTCATGTGGCATTTGGCCAAAGCCAAGGAGCACATGTGAGCATCAGTAAAACACTCAGCCGCCGAAGAATCGCAATGCAATTGTACATCCAAATGCATCCCACATCCCTTTTTGGCAGTGGTAGGGTTCTTTTAAAAAATCTATGCGCACATGCACATCGTAAACAAGGATGGGGAAAATTGGTATCAATGAAGTCCATGCCAAAATTCATCCCATAAGCCAGGGGTGTTGAACCTCTTTCAGCCCAAGAAACAGATTCCATTTCAGAGAAGCTCTCGGGGGCCACATTCCAGTGGTGGATGGGGCCAAAATACCCCCAAATACCAGCATATTTTAGTTTAAGGCTCTTCCTGCCAGTCACTCAGCCTTAGGAGAGGCATTTCCACAGAGAACCAGTGTGGTGTAGTGGCGAGAGTGTTGGACTGGGAGCTGGGAGATCCGGGTTCTAGTCCCCACTTGGCCATGGAAGCTCACTGGGTGACTTTGGGCCAGTCACAGACTCTCAGCCCAACCCACCTCACAGGGTTGTTGTAGTGAGGACAAAATGGAGTGGAGGAGGATTATGGACGCCGCCTTGGGCTCCTTAAAGAGGAAAAAAGGCGGGATATAAATACATACATACATACATTTCAACCTTTTAGAAGTGGGGAAAACTGCACAAAAGCCAGGAAACCGCCAAGTGATCTGGTGGTTGGGGGAAAGAGGGTGAAGCCAGGAGAAGGGGGCATATCCCTCTGGGGAACCTTGGAGGTTCAGATTTGGCCCCTGGACCTGAGGTTCCCCACCTCTGCTGTAAGCAGAACTTTGTTTCCCACTTACCCCTTGAATTTGTCACATCCAGTTCAACAGTTTTAGGGGCAACTATGCAGTACACGAGGTACCTGCCCAGGGGATGGAATGATTAAGTCGGGCTTACCTGCTCAATTCCAATCATAAGTGACTAGGACAGCCTCTTCGTGGGTCACAAAGTCTGGATCTGGGCTTGGAAAGAGAAAGAGGCCAAGCAAACCAACTGGTTTGCTGGGATCCTGGCTTCCATGGGCTTTGCTATACACCTGTGAAGGGGAAGCGAGGAAAAGAAAGACCATCTACATGAAGCTGTTTCCAGAAGGGCAGCCTTGTTAGATCTGTTCTGGCATAAACACTAAAAGGTGTTGTGGCGCTGTATAGACCAACATATATATATCCTGGCAGATGTTCTCATGGGACCAGTGCACAAAAACTTATGCCAGAATACATGTGCTAGTCTATAAAGCAGGAATGCAGAAACTCAGGCCCAGGGGGCAAATACGACCCTCTTTCCCTTGTCCCCACCCTCAGTAGTGTAGTGGTAAATTTTGAAGTGCAGGCGCTCATCATGACAAACCCCCAAGGAGAATCCAAAATTGGAGGCAGTTCTTTTGATCCGTAGCAACAAATCAGCCCTGGCAGTTCTGGAGTAAAATCCAAAGTCCTACTTAGAGTAGACCCACTGAAATGAATGAGACTTAAGCCAGTCATGAGTAACTAAATCCCACTCATTTCAATGGGTCTGCTCTAAGTAGGACTTACATTGGATTTTGCCCTTCATCTCCACCACAAGCAGTTTTTTTGTAAAGCAAATGGGTCTTGATTGCATGATCCAGAGGAGGCCAGCCCCAAATACTTTGCATTGCAACAGGGAGAAATATATTGTTGCTGGGAAAATTCATTCCCTCTACCAACAGTTACTGTCTGTGAGGATTGCAGCTGAGCTCAGAGGGAACAGGAAAGTTGGAGGGGGTGGCAGTTGCCATCAGCATCCCTGCTAAAGTGCCTGTGCTGCACTCCTGTGAGCCCTGATGCCTCTGCACCACTGCCCACTTTCTTCCCCTGACCACCCATTGTTCAGTGGTTTCCTGGCTTTTGTGCAGTTTTTTCCCCATTCAACAAGGTTGAAATGTCACTCTGAAGGCTGAGTTACTGGCCGTAAGAATCTTTAAGTAAAAATATGCTGGCATTCTTGGTGGTTTGGCCCCATCCTGTTTGTCTTTGGCCCCACCCACTCCTGAAATGTGGCCCCCAAGAGCTTTTCCAAACTGGAATTTGGCCCTTGGGCTGAAAGTGGTTCCATATGCCTCACCTATAAGGTGCCACAACACTCTTTCTTGCTTTTACACGCTGCAATTAAGGCATGTCAATATTTCCAACACTTTGTAGAGTAACATTTTTCAAATTTATTTAATATCTTTTTTCACCACCTTGCAAGCCTGTAGCCTTCCCAAGTTGGCTCACAATATCAAAGAATGCAGAGCTTTATAAAGCAATAAAAACACTTGACATTTAAACCATTTTTTGAATAAACCAGTTAAAACCAAATAAAAACACAAGATCAAGTATTCAACAGCAACCAATCCCATAAAACCTTTTCAGCTGAGCAAGTCTCATTTTAAGGCCCAGAGGCAGTCTGCCTATGTACCCCAGTTGCTGGGGAACATGGGTGGGGGGGTGCTGTTGCACTCATGTCCCATTTGTGGGCTTCCCATTGGGGCAGCTGGTCGGCCACTGTGTGAACAGAATGCTGGACTGGATGGACCCTTGGTCTCATCCAGCAGGGCTCTTCTGATGTTCTTATGTGTACACCCCCCTTTAGGCCAAACAACAGGGCACTCAAGCCTTATCAGCCTTATGGGGTGGGGGGAGAGAGAATCCCTTCAAGCCAATGGTCTTCAATGTTGTACCTTTGAAAGATCCTTGAACATCCCCCCCCCACACACACACACACACTTCCTCAAAGTGTTGCAATATGCAAGCAATGCAGTGGTATCATGTTGACTTTGAAGCTCTTGGACACACACATCTGGATAAGCTCTTGCTTTGAGCACTCACTAGTTAAGACAATTAATAATTTTTTCAGTAAAATAAATACACTTCTCCGCATGAAGGGAGAAAACAAAGAAGGCTAAAGGAGGTGTGATTTGGCTAAATTTAGAAGGAGTTGAAGCGGGGAGCCTCGTGAATCTCATTAATGCCCCCTTATCTCCTTCCCCAACAATAATTTAAGCACTTTATTATCATCATCAAGGTGATACCAGGGAAAGATTTCAGTTCGGCAGAAACTTAGAGCCCACGATAAACGTTGATTCACCTACCAACTACTGCATAATGATAGGGGATGCGGGGGAGAGATGAAAGAGATGAGATTGAGATGAGAGAGATGATAGATACATGGATAGCACTTTCAGGGAAACAGGCAGAAGGAAAGCACTTTGAGGGAAATTGAGGCAGACAAAAGAAAGGATTAGTTCCTCTGTGTTTGCTTGTAATGAGAACTCAAACCAAGGACTGCAACAACTGAAACCAACTCAGATGTTATGGAATACTGTCTCCAAGAGTTGACAACCCGTCCTTACTGTTCAACCATATTGGATTTCAACATGCAACTGCTGACACGCAATGGCAACTGGTATTAGACCAGCATGATAGATGTTCAAGTGTCGGATTTAATCCCCAGTGGTCCCCCACACACACCTCAACAAATCAAAGCGTCTGAGATGCAGGTCAATGTAAAGAAATCAGATTTCCAATTTTGGGGCAGGAAGTCACATTCAGCATTCAAACAATGAGTTCAGAGATTCACCGTCAACATCTTGTTTGGAAGCCAGGCACATTTCAAAGTACTTGTATTTGTTTCACAAGCATCCCTCACCTGTCTGTCCAAGAAGGTATATGAATATCACAAATTGGTCTGTAGGATGCTCTTCCCTAAACTAGACAGGGCAATTCTGTTCCCACACATGACTTTGTAGTCAAAACACACATGAGGCCTGTTTGGTTCAGACCAAAGCTAGTCTCAGATTGTGTCCTGTGCCCTGTTTCCTACAGTGGCCACCCAGATGTGAGAAGCGCACAAGCAGGATGCAAGAAGGCTCCTGCCTTGGTGTGATCCTGGACAAGGTGATCTCTGATGGGCTCACCTGTAGAGAACGAAGGACCTACCAATCTCGCTCTTGCTGAGATTGTGGGATTATTAAGGTCAAAATCATTGGCTCCTGTCTCCATACCTAATAACCCCATATGTGGATCTCACTCACCCACGCTGCTGCCTTTAGATGAATCCTTAAACAAAGACTGTAATCTGGCTTTATTTGGAGCATTAGTCATTCTGTTTTAATTAATCTCGAGCAAAATTACACGATCCAAAGCGATACCCATGCTAACAGTGGTAAGTCGGACAGTCAGCTCCTGCCACCCCCATCCCAAACTTCCTTTTGTATCCCACCTCCTGCCTTGCTTTCTCATCTCTCTCTCGCTGTGATTATGATGCTTAATTACTTTTCCTTATTTTTATGAGGACAGGTACTTGAATATTTCATGGGCTGCTTCTCACTCTCCCTTCTGCCACAGCCCTGGATAAATTACTTTCTTATTAGGCTGATTAATCTGCTCATCCCTGGGGAACAGAAAGGGTTAAGCGCATCAGGGGGCCTCTCCCTTTGGTAGGACTGGGAGACAGGCTGTGCAGCCTCAGCTAGAACATAGGTACGGCCACGGCAGTGATCAAATTGGATCAATTGATCACCAATGGTTTCACTGCAGTCTAATATACCAGGACATCAAGAATGCCCTTGTTCCAGTGCCAGCTCTAGGTTTTCAAAGGCCTGTGGGCAAGAGCTCCCAGCAGCCTGTTTCCTGCAGTGGACAGCCAGATGCCTATGGGAAGCCCACAAAAGCAGGGTGTGAAGGGAACGGTCTAACCCTGCTACTTGTCCCAGTGCTAGCTCCAGGTTTTGGAGGGCCCTTAGGTAAAGACACCCTCCAGGGGCCCCAGGAAGTATCCCCCAGGGGGCCCCCTAAAAAGGGCCCCCTGGGCTTGCTCCTCCTCACCCTTCTCACCTGCCTCTTGTTCTGGACAATAGAGGTGGAGCAGGAGATGCCACAGCCCCCTTCCTCCCTGGTTCTCTGCCTATCCAGAGAGCAAGTGGTAGCAATGATGAGGAAGAGGAGGAGGAGGAGGAATAGCAGCTGGTGACAATGGCAGTGAGGTGACTCACTGAGGGAGGGGGCCCATTAAGGGTGTCTTGCCCAAGGCCCCCCCCCCAACATATCCCTGTGTGGGGAGCATTTATGCCCACCCCTCAAGGGCAGCAAAATACAAAATACAACGCTGCAGCCAGCTGGGCCAGTCGGACATCCAAGAGGGGACCAGGAAGGGCTCCCTAAAGAAAACACGGATTCTGTAGGTGTTTGGCATGGAGGATGCTGCCTGTCTCTCATTCATTCATTTTCATTTATTATATTTCTTTACCACCCCACAGCTGAAACTCTCTGGGCAGTTCACAAAAATTAAAAACCATTAAAATCCATTATATAAAATATAAAAACCATTCACATGATGACATAAAACAACACACACAACAACATATATCTAAAACAATTTAAAACAATCATCCAGAGACAATCAAGAGACTCGTTATACGCTGCCTGAGAGAAGATGGCAGTTTTAACCTGGCGCTGAAAAGTTGACATTGTTGGCACCAGGCTGGCCTTGTCAGGGAGATTATTCCATAAATGGGGAGCCACCACCGAGAAGGCCCTCTCCCTTGTTGCCACCATCTGGGCCTCCCTCGGAGGAGGTTCCCGGAAGAGGGCCTTGGATGCAGAGTGTAGAGTACGGGTTGGTTCATCCTGGGAGAGGCATTCCATCAGTTACTGTCATCACCATCTCCCTTCCCCCCACCCCTCCCCTCCCTCTCCCCCATTTCCCGCCCCTTTGGCAGCTGCTGTTGCTCCACTCTAGGTATTTCAAATAGCTTGTGTCAAAGGGGGTAGTTTCTTTGGAGGAGAGATATACGGAGCCACTGTACATATGGAGGGGGAAAGTCTGTCGCTGTCAGACCCCAAAGGCACTGCAGAGGGGAGAGGGTGAGGCAGGGCTTGGTGTGTGGAGATGCATTCTCCACACCCCACCCCACCCTCCAGATCCCTGCAGTCTCCTCTGCAGAAACACTTGCCTGACAACCTTGACTGACTCCCCCCCCCCCCGCCCCCCACCAGACTACATTTGGAAAAGAACCACCATCTGGGGCCATGATTGATTGCATAAAATCTATGGCTACTGGGTCTTTGGGGTCCTGCTTCTGGCTCTAAGATGCAGGGTGGCCCTGAAGACATTTTGACCTGCCACTCCCAACATCCCTCACCCTTGGCTATGCTGGCTGAGGCAGATGGGAGTTGGGGGGGTATGTCTAGACTGAAGGGCCCATCCAGTACTTCTAGGAAGCAAGATATACCTTGTTAGAGAGACGCTGTGCAACACAAGCCCTGCTCTATGTAAGGGGGCTTACTCCCACAGAAAGCACATGCTCAGGGTTCCAACCATCAGAGTGCAACCCTATAGATGCTTAGCTGGGAGTAAACTCCCATGGGTCACAGTGGAGTTTTCAGCCAAGTGTCTGCACATAAGATTGCACTATAAAGGTGCACTTGAGAGAAAGTCAAGCTCACTGATCCCCCCTCTTTTAAATGAATAGAGGCAAATGCTTTAGGGGCCAGGGATTAGTTGTCATTGATTTCATTCAGTCAGTCATTCTGCCCCTTATGCCTGGAACCTTCGTGCCCCATAGATCACCCAAGGGCAGAGCCATTTTTCTCCCTTGCTTCCCCTTATGCCTGGACCTCCCTCCCAGAGCCCAGTAGGTCTCCTGCTCCCTTAAATGCCTAGATTATTTCTCCCTTGCCTCCCCTTATGTCTAGATCTAAGATTAGGGATTCTGTTGGTGTACCGCCCACCCCGCTGCCCATCGGACTCCCTGCCTGAGCTGACGGAGGTGGTCTCGGACTTGGTGTTGAGGACCCCCAGGATGATGGTCCTGGGAGATCTCAACTTCCATGCCGAGGCCGCTGTATCCGGGGCGGCTCAGGACTTCATGGCCGCCATGACAACCATGGGGCTGTCCCAACATGTCATCGGCCCAACGCATATAAAAGGACACACGCTTGATCTGGTTTTCTCGACTGGGCAGGAGGATGGTGATCTGAAAGTAGAGGAATTAACATCTGTCCCTTTGTCATGGTCAGATCACTTCCTGCTGAGGTTTAGACTTCTGGCGGCCTTTCCCCTCTGCAAGGGTGGGGGACCTATTAAAATGGTCCGCCCCCGGAGATTAATGGATTCCGATGGATTCCAGAGGGCTCTGGGGGATTTTCCTGCTGGTATGGCTGGTGCTCCTGTTGAAGCCCAGGTCGCTCTGTGGAATGCAGAGATGACTCGGGCGGTTGACACGCTCGCGCCCAAGCGCCCTCTCCCTCTGCGCAGAGCCCGGCCAGCTCCTTGGTATACACCTGAGCTGAGGGCAATGAAGCAAGAGGGGAGACGGCTAGAACGCAGGTGGAGGAAAACTTGTGCTGAGTCTGACCGAACACAGGTAAGAGCCCACTATCGAGCCTACTCTGTGGCGGTGAGGGTGGCAAAGAGGCAGTTCTTTTCCACCAGCATTGCATCTTCTCAGTGTCGTCCGGCGGAGCTTTTCCGAGTGGTTCGCGGCCTGTTACATTCTGGGCCAGGGAGAGAGACGGTGGAACCCACGGTAGCACGCTGTGACGGGTTTGCGCAGCACTTTGAGGATAAAGTCGCTCAGATTCGTCATGAATTGGACACCACGATTAATGCAGTTCCATTGGTAGAGGCGTTCAGAGCACCGTCTGGTCCAGTTTTATTGGATGAGTTTCAGTTACTGAGGCCTGAGGATGCGGACAAGGTGCTTGGCCAAGTCCGATCGACCACTTGTGTGCTTGACCCTTGCCCTTCATGGCTTATTAAATCAAACAAGGAGGGGTTGTCCGGCTGGGTCCAGGAGGTTGTAAATTCCTCCTTGAGAGAGGGAGTGGTGCCTGCCGCTTTAAAAGAGGCAGTAATTAGACCACTCCTGAAAAAGCCTAACCTGGACTCAGAGGATGTTAACAATTATAGGCCAGTGGCCAACATCCCCTTCCTGGGCAAGGTGCTTGAGCGGGTGGTTGTAGGACAGCTCCAGGCACTCTTGAATGAAACGGAATATCTAGATCCATTTCAATCGGGCTTCAGGCCTGGTTTTGGAACGGAAACTGCCTTGGTCGCCCTGTGGGATGACCTCTGCCGGGAGAGGGACAGGGGGAGTGCGACCCTGTTGATTCTCCTGGACCTCTCAGCGGCTTTCGATACCATCGACCATGGTATCCTTCTGGATAGGTTGTCTGGGTTGGGAGTTGGGAGGCACTGCACTACAGTGGTTCCGCTCCTACTTGGATGGCCGATTCCAGAAGGTGGTGCTGGGGGATTATTGCTCTGTGCCATGGCAATTGTGCCATGGGGTTCCACAGGGCTCTATTCTATCCCCCATGCTGTTTAACATCTACATGAAACCGCTGGGGGAGGTTATCCGGAGGTGTGGGCTGAGGTGCCATCAATATGCGGATGACACCCAGCTCTACCTCTCTTTCTCATCAAAACCAGGTGAGGCAGTGGCTGTTCTGAACCAGTGCCTGGGCACGGTAATGGACTGGATGAGGGCCAATAAACTGAAGCTCAATCCAGACAAGACAGAGGTACTGTTAGTGGGTGGTTCGTCTGCCCGGCTAGGTGATATTCAACCTGTTCTGGAGGGGGTTGCACTCCCCCTAAAGGATCAGGTTCGTAGTTTGGGGGTGCTCTTGGATCCAGAACTGTCACTTGAGGCACAGGTGAACTCAGTGGCACGGAGCACTTTTTATCAGCTTAGGCTGGTATACCAACTACGCCCTTCTCTGGACAGAGATAGCCTAGCTACAGTTATCCATGCTCTGATAACTTCTCGTCTGGATTACTGCAATGCGTTATACGTGGGGCTGCCTTTGAAAACGGTCCGGAAACTTCAGCTGGTCCAAAATAGGGCAGCAAGATTGTTAACAGGGACTGGCCTGCGAGCTCATATTATGCCAGTACTTTTCCAGCTGCACTGGCTGCCGGTCCATTTCCGGGCCCGATTCAAAGTGCTGGTGTTAACATTCAAAGCCCTTAACGGCTTGGGGCCAGGTTACCTGAAGGATCGCCTCCTCCCATATGTGCCTGCCCGGACCTTAAGATCATCAGCAGCAGCCCTTCTCCGTGAGCCCCTGCCAAAGGAAGTGAGGCGGGTGGCTACTAGGAGGAGGGCTTTTTCTGTTGTGGCACCCCGGCTCTGGAATGAGCTCCCTAGTGAGGTTCGCCTGGCGCCTACATTGTACTCCTTTCGGCGCCAGGTGAAGACCTTTTTATTTTCCCAGGCATTTTAGCTTTCTAAATTTTTATCTTTGCTGTTTTAAATCTGTATTTTAAACTCCTGTACTGCTGCTAGGTTTTATTGTGGTTGTATTGTTATATTGTGGTTTTAATGTTCTATATATTTTAAATTGTTTTATTGTGTGTTGTTTGGTTTTAGTTTTTGTGAACCGCCCAGAGAGCTTCGGCTATTGGGCGGTATAGAAATAAATAAATAAATAAATAAATAGATCTCCAACAGACCCATGGATCTCCCACTCCCTTAAATGACTCTGCATCTCTCCCTTGCTGCTTTTTATGCCCTGAAGATCTCCCACTTAGGGGCAGAGTCATTTTCCTCCCTTGCTTCCCCTTATTCCTGGAGCGCCTCTCCCCAAACACACCATGCTGCTCCTCTCTTTCCCTTCAAATCCCTTCTCAACCCCACTTTCTCCCCAAGGGGTTTGGCTTGTCATGGTCAGCAGCTTAGCTGGACTCTCAGGGACCACACTAACACAGTCTGCACAGGCAAAAAGCTTTATTCAGGACAGAGTATTGAATCACTGCGATGGTTCATCTCAGACACCCGAGTGATGCCGACCAGAATTTCCAGCCTTGATATAAATGGTAATAAACAACTTACACTAAACCACATTCCTCCGTGCTTCCCCCTCTTGTATTCGCTATTCATCATCATTGTGGTTTCTCATATAAGGTAGATAATATATGAGCACCTTTTGCTTAAAATCAAATGTAGCTTCATAAAGGTCATGACAACTGACAGGAAAACAGTAGCTTAACCGCAAGCTCTATAGGAAGCTACAAAACCCCACAAACTACATCCTGTTTCTCTTCACCACTACACCAAGCAAAGCCTTTCATAAGTGTTCTGTCTTACTGCCTTGCTCTGTATCTTATTATAACTGCTAGCTTAAAATTGAGTCTCTTTGGCCAAAGCTGAATGTCCATCACAGCCATGACAGTTCCCCCATTTGAATCCATTCTTCAGACTCACATTCTTCGGCAACGAAGGCAGCAGAAGACTGCTTTCAAAACAGTCCGATTATCATACTTCCTGGAAAGCATTACCTCGCCCCACACTTTCAATAGGGGAATGTTTAATGCGGTAAAAGAGTGTGGCTCAAGGAAGAGCACCGGACTGGCCAGGCTATATCTCCAGAAATAACTAGGGATGCTGGAGAAATCCGAAATGGACTCTAACAAATCTGGATTGGTCTGTGATTTCCTCGGCTTTTAAAATGTTATTTATGTGCGTGCAGTATTATGCTTACCCGTCACATAGTGAGCGGTATGGGTGTTCTTTTTTCAATTTAACTCCTAGTCTGCTGTAATGACTTCTGCGTTGGTGAACTTCCTGGAATTCCATAAAAGAACTCCAGTTCCTCTCATGGGTATTGCAGAGAGTTTCCCTAGAGGCTGCCTGTAGGGAAAGGTTTCCTGCACGGAGGGAAAGTGCCCACTGATAGCATTCTTGCCTTCAATCTTATACACACTTACCTGAGAGTAACCGTCACTGAAATCAGCAGGACTGACTTTTGAGTAGATGTGCACAGACTTGAGCTGTAAATTAGTTAACCACCCCCAATGCTTCTCTGAGATCCCACTGAACACAGCCGTGCTCACTTCTGAGTAAACACACTGGCTGTAAGGCTACCTTTTTGTTTGGTAAGGGCACAGGGAGGTCTTGATTTCTCAACAAACCTTGTGCTTTACTGCTCCAGTCCTCAAGTGTTTCGGATCCTGTCTCAGTTCTAACTGCAACAGGACGCCAATCAACATTAGCAGAGGGAGTTTGGCTGAACTGACTTGTAGACTGTGAAATGTGCGGCTTCATAAATACACCTGACCCATTTACATTCCTGGGACTAAGTGCCACTGGATTCAGTGGGGCTTGCTTCTGAGTAGGCTTGCATAGGAGTGCACTGTACGTCTGCTTGGAGTAGCAGTCTTAAGATCCCGCATCCCCTTCAGTGCATTACTTGGAACCTCCCCCTCCCATTGACTCCAGTGGAGTTTTTATCTATAAGAAGAGGATTGTCATCCTTAACCCTTGCCTGCTTCTTCTCCCTTTTGCTCACCAGTTTGATGAACCGGGGGGGCGGTATTTAAAGTGCCTTTCCCCCCTCCCTGAATACATTCATCATGCAGAGCTTGGCAGGGTCATTTTTAAAAGTTTTTTTAAAGAAGTCGCTTTAGATAAGGCACTCATGCTTGGGTGGGGAAGGCGTTCTCCATTGCCTCCAAATCAGAAAGAAACCTTAAAGGCAATTTGCTTTCAATGGGATCGCCCTCCCTCCTTGAAAAGAGGCAGGCACAGGCAAACCCGACCCCAGGGATTTGCCAATGGAAGGGCAAACCTGAAAACCCGGATGGGATTAAATACAATCCTAATACCCCTACGGAGGACAGAAGGAAGGGATTTAACAATATCCCTAGTGGGAGAGCCCTCAACAGCAGTCGCTCACGCGTTGAGAGCTGTGATTGGCCAGTGGGGAAATACAAACTCTCCCGTATAAGACATGGGCATGAGTAACCCACGGGCCATATACGGTCACCAAAGTGGGAAACCCGTTAAACATCTACTGATAATACCGGCACCAAAACGACACAGGGGAAGCATCATGTGAACCGAGGGCAGCGGAAACTCTTTGGAAACTGAGTAAAGTGTAAGTGTAGATTCCCCCAAGGACAGACTGTGTCAGTTTCACTGGAGGAATAAAAAATTAGGTTTGGATCATGGAACAGAGGTAAAATATAAACTAAATTATGTATTTATTTACTGCATTTCTATACTGTCCAATAGCCGAAGCTAATAAATAAAGGCAATGAATAATGAAGGTGGTGGCATTGACAAGCGTTCAAGCAGCCAGCAAAGGTTTAAAAGAAAAAAGCAGCAGTTTAAAATACTAGCTGTCCTGTAGACTGCAGAAAAGTTGAAAGATATCAAAAGAAAACAAACCCAACTCTCAGAAATCTGGAAGTGGAATCAAATTACCTGCTAGGCATGGCACTATCACACGTGGACAAATTATATTTTACATTCTCATGTGGATGACTCACAAAGCGGAGGTGCAGATAAACAGCCCTGAATTGCGATGTAGGAGCCCCAGGTTAAAAAACCTGCTTTGTGCCTGGTGGTCATGGGAAAAGCAACCATTCGCACCCTCACCTAGCCCCCAGGGGTTGCGAATTTGTCACTCCAGGCACATCCCGACTCAACCCCAAGTGAAGCCATGCAGAATACAGCCCCCTTGCAAACATCTGTGACTTCTGCGTCCATTTCTGCCGCTTTTCCTTGCCTTGGATCGTGTCTGCTTCTTCCTCTTCTACTGAAACCCTGGCTGGCTTCTAGGGGCGTTACTACGCACTCAGAAGATTTGGGGCCCAGGGTCAGAGGACACCAATCTTCATAAAATCTGTATAGGCTAATTTCTATCTATGTCTGCAAATTTAGAAGGAATCATTACGATTGAGTGAAACTTCAGAGAAGGCAAAGCCAGACAATTAATTTCGCATCCAAATCACCCGAAATAAAAACTTTGTTCGCCACCAATAAAAGGTTCCCCCCGCCAGCTAAACTTCCACTTGCGGGTTGATTTGGGGGGAAGGGGGGGGTCACAGTGCACAGTAACGGGAGGTTTAACCCTTTCCTCCCAAACTGTGATCTCCCCTTGAAATCCTGCCCCCACCCCCTGCCCCCGAAATCCTGGAGCGCGTTTCCACGTTATGGGCTTCATTTTGTTTGCGACTCTGTTGCGATGTTTCCCCAATCGCATCTGCTCCATTTCCTGTTTCCACAGCCCTTACAGACCCGGCTTATCCTCGCTGTAGCCTGGGGCTCTGTGCGTTTCCACTGAGCTATAGTCAAATTATTTTCTTGAGGGCTGGGTGGAGTCTGGGCTGGGCTTGATGACCATGTCCGTGTTCCTGCCTCCTTGGCCCTGTTTCCAGGACAATGGAAGGAGAAGCTAATGGAGGAGCACCAGGTTTTTAAAAAGGAATCAGCTTTGCTGTGAAGAGAGGCGCCCCCCTCCCCCCCCATCTGGACTTTCCCCTGAAAGTCCAGATGCACTTGCATTTCAGGAGCAAGCCTCATTGAATACAATGGGAGTTACTTCTGAGTAGACCCACATATGCTTGTGCTGGGAAAGGGGGGGGAGAACACAAAGAGGGAAACCAGCCCCCATTGTAACCCGCAGGGCCTCATTGACCACACTGGGAGTTACTTCTGAGGAGACAGTAATGGGTTTGTTGTGGGAAAGAGAGCAGCAAACACAGAGACAGAAACCAGCCCCCACTGTAACCCGCAGGGTATCTATAAGGAAGCTGTGAAGTACTTTCCTCCTAAGGCGTTTCATCGGAGCCTCGCAATCCCGCTTGGTCGCTTAATCGCACTTAAGGAGGTGGGCCTTAATGTGTGCCATTTCAACTGAGGGGGAATCTCTGTAAGTTCTGATGTGGGCGTTCAAAGGCAAGCCTCATCGACCGCAATGGGGGTTACTTCCGAGGAGACACTACTGGGTTTGTTGTGGGAAAGAGACCAAAACCAGCCCCCATTTTAACGCACAGGATCTCTATATGGAAGCTGTGAAGGACTTACGTCCTAAGGCAATGGACCGAAGCCTCGAGATCGCGCTTCATCACATTTCAAGAACTGAGGGCTTTGATATATGCCGTGTCAACTGAGGGGCTTCTCTTGTCATTTCTGTGGTCACTGAGAGGGCAAGCCTCATTCAGCACAAGGGGAGGAAACACCCTTTGACCGGGGTCATGGGCTGTGTTCTGGTGCTTATTTTCAATGGTGTTTTAAAAGTTGGTCCCTCGGCATCCAGCTCCAAAATGGCAATGAAACTTCCAGAAATGGGGGGAAAGGGTTGGGTCACTGAGGCCAGAGCGACACACCCACAAAGGCCGGGCTACATGCTCCATGGGCAGGACTATGATACCAGACCCAGTGTGCTTGTGGAAACAGGTCAGTAATGGAGCCGCGGTAATCTGGAAAAGTCGGACTATGAGCAGTCTCAGAAGAAGCCATTTTTCCTCATTAAAATGAGGGGTTGGTGCTGAATGGCCACGACATCCTGGAAACACGGAGACCTCACGGCGCAGCCAGGTTGGAGTAAATCGCTCGTGGAAACACAGCCCTGGCCATTATGTGTAGTAAAAAAAAAACCTTGGATATTCAATGCTCTTGGGAAAAGATTGGGGGCTCGGGAAAATAGGTTCAGGGTGAGGGCCCCAGGCCCAGCGACACCCCTGCCTACTTCTGAAATTTCACTCGGCACCATTTTCAAACCTCCCCTTGCCATCTTAAGGGCTTGAAATTTGGGTGTGTTTTGCTTTGCTTTAAGCTAAAGGAAAACACAGATTCTCCTGGAGCCTGCTCCCATGTTCCACACGGGTACGCGGTACCGAAGTGTATGGTGCACAGCCCTGACTATCTCTCAGGGGTGTTGCTAGGAGGGAATGATACAATCTCACGATCCACCCCCGCTTTCTTGCAATAATTAATTCAAGGAAAGCGTACCTAGGAAAAAATAATTAATACTTATGTACAGTCATGTGAAAAAGAAAGTACACCCTCTTTGAGTTCTATGGTTTTACGTATCAGGACATAATAAAAATCATCTGGTCCTTAGCAGGTCTTAAATTAGGTAAATACGACCTCAGATGAACAACAGCACATGTTACACCATGTCATTATTTATTTTACAGAAACAAAGCCAAAATGGAGAAGCCATGTGTGAAAAACTAAGTACACCTTATGATTCAATAGCTTGCAGAACCGCCTTTAGCAGCAATAACTTGAAGTAATTGTTTTCTGTATGACTTTATCAGTCTCTCACATCGTTGTGGAGGAATTTTGGCCCACTCTTCTTTACAACATTGCTTCAGTCCATTGAGGTTTGCGGGCATTTGTTTATGCACAGCTCTCTTAAGGTCCCGCCACAGCATTTCAATCGGGTTGGGGTCTGGACTTCGACTGGGCCATTGCAACACCTTGATTCTTTCCTTTTTCAGCCATTCTGTTGTAGATTTGCTGGTGTGCTTGGGATCGTTGTCCTGTTGCATGACCCAATTTCGGCCAAGCTTTAGCTGTCGGACAGATGGCCTCACATTTGAGTCTAGAATACTTTGGTATACAGAGGAGGTCATGGTCAACTCAGTGACTGCAAGGTGCCCAGGTCCTGTGGCTGCAAAACAAGCCCAAATCATCACCCCTCCACCACCGTGCTTGACAGTGGGTATGAGGTGTTTGTGCTGACATGCTGCATTTGGTTTTCGCGAAACGTGGCACTGCGCATTATGGCCAAACATCTCCACTTTGGTCTCGTCTGTCCAAAGGACGTGTTCCAGAAGTCTTGTGATTTGTTCAGATGCAACTTTGCAAACCTAAGCCGTGCTGCCATGTTCTTTTTAGAGAGAAGAGGCTTTCTCCTGGCGACCCTTCCAAACAAACCATACTTGTTCAGTCTTTTTCTAATTGTACTGTCATGAACTTTAACATTTAACATGCTGAGGCCTGTAGAGTCTGAGATGTAACTCTTGGATGCTTTGCAATTTCTCTGCGCATTGCACGGTCTGCCCTTGGGGTGAATTTGCTGGGACGTCCACTCCTGTAAAATAAGAGCCTCGTGTGGTGCAGAGTGGTATGCGGCAGTACTGCAACCGAAACTCTCCCCACGACCTGAGTTCGATCCCAGCGGAAGCTGCGTCCCAGGTAGCCGGCTCGGGTCGACTCAGCCTTCCATCCTTCCGAGGTCGGTAAAATGAGTACCCAGCTTGCTGGGGGAAAGGTAGTCACGACTGGGGAAGGCAATGGCAAACCACTCCGCTATAGTCTGCCATGAAAACGCCAGCGAAAGCGGCGTCCCTCTAGGAGTCAGTACTGACTCGGTGCTTGCACAGGAGGAACCTTTCCTTTCCTTTCCACTCATGGGAAGATTGGCAACTGTCTTGAATGTTTTCCACTTGTGAATAATCTTCCTCACTGTAGAATGATGGACTTTAAATTGTTTGGAAATGGCCTTATAACCCTTCCCAGATTGATGGGCAGCAACAGTTGCTTCTCTAAGATCCTTGCTGATGTCTTTACTCTTTGGCATTGTGTTAGCACACACCTGCATGCTCGAGACCAGCAAACTCCCAAGACTTCGGCTTTTATGGGGGTGGTCACACTTGCTGATGATCAAGGGCATTTGATTAGCAGCACCTGGCTGCTACTTGGCCTCTTCATACCTATGGAAGCAGTAAGGGTGTACTTAGTTTTTCACACATGGCTTCTCCATTTTGGCTTTATTTCTGTAAAATAAATAATGACACGGTGTAATATGTCAGGTGTTGTTGTTCATCTGAGGTTGTATTTACCTAATTTTAAGACCTGCTAAGGACCAGATGATTTTTATTATGTCCTGATACGTAAAACCATAGAACTCAAAGAGGGTGTACTTTTTTTTTCACATGACTGTATGTGTTCCGTTAGGCAGGCTTTCTCCATGCTCAAAGAAAAGCACCAGCATTCTCAGAAATCTTGGTGACAACCCTACCCCTGTAAGGTAGGCCAGGATTATCATCATCCTCATCATCATCGTCACCCCCTTTTTACGGATGGTGAGGATGACATTGAGAGAAATTATCTTGCCCATGACCACTGAGTGAGCAACGTTCGAACTGGGAAACGCCCAAATTTTTTTTATTAAAATGTATTTAAAATATTTCTATATCGCCTTTTAGCCAAGGCAACTGCAGTACAATTTGTTGCTCAGTCTCTTGGGCACAGTGCTAGATCAGCTTTCAACAGGGAAGAGATGGGAAACATGCTGGAGATAGCAACTTAATTTTAAAAACGTGCAAGGAACACAGAGACACACAGTGCCTCATGGTTTCTCCAAGAAGCTATCAGCCGGGTTGGGACATACGAAGCACAGCATTAGTAGCGGAGTGAGTTCTAAAGTGTTATCAGCCAACCCAAAGAGCACTCAACAAAAGAAGAAACCCAACCCTGGGCTAATGGATCAAAGTGTACTGCATGCGCGAGTATCACATATGCTATAGAAATGGCGATGATCAAATTAACACCCTTTAATGTCATCTTGTGTGATCAAAGCGCACTATGGAAGTGCACCAATCATAGCAGGCGCTTCCGCAAGATGGCATGCGCTCCCATCATCCCCGTCTGGACTCGGCTGTTGAACATATCTCGAGGGTGCAAGGTTGACGAAGACTGCACGATAGAAACTAACACATTTCCTTGCACTTTGCACCCTCTTGCCGTTTGCGCAGTTGGTGAAGGAAATATTTGCTGAAAATAGCAGTTCTGTTTTGGGACCAGGGAGGGGGCCAGACAGCAGTTGGGGGAGGGAAAAGGGAAGCATCTATTCAAAAAGTCTTCCCATTCCTCGGCAGTGGCCCCTCCACTGCATACAAGATTATGCCTGGTGTGGAGAAAGTGGATAGGAAGGCATTTTTCTCCCTCTCTCGTAGTACTAGAACCCGACGGGTTCACCCCATGAAGCTGCGTGGTGGGAGATTCCGGACAGATAAAAGGATGGACGTCTTCACACAGCGCGGAGTTAAACTATGGAATTCCCTACCACAGGAAGTAGCGATGGCCACCAGTTTGGATGGCTTTAAAAGGGGGTTAGAGAAATTAGACCATGTTTTGCCCTACACCTCCCATCTGCCCAAGCCAGCACAGCAATGGTGTGGGCTGATAGGACTTATAGGCGCAAATATCTGGCGGGCCGCAAGTTGCCCACTCCTGGTGTGGACAGCTGTCATTGACTTCAATAGCTTCCTTGGCTTTCATTTTTAATTAAAAAAAAATGCTTCTAGGCCTCATGACTGAAGAAAGAAAAACAAGCAAGGCATCCATGTCTGGCTATTACATACAGACAGATACTGGGTCCAACAGATCATGTCCCTGAGGTTGGTTCAAGTGCTTCAGTGCTCAAGGCGAAAAATCCAGACGGGGCCTCTTTATTAACATGGAGTTACAATCTAGCAGGATGTTCTCCTGAGCAAATCTCATGAAAATGTGTCGGCTTGCCATGCTCTCTACAGTCCTTTTGACGAGGTTGCAAGTGGAGAACTTCCTGTTCAGGTCCGCCCGTCTCTGCCTCCACTGTCCTAAACACCATGGTTGGCTCGCCCGTCAACATCCTCGGATCACCTCAGTGCCTAAATCACAATGGCTGCTCTGGAACGCACATGAGATACCAATGCAATGAAAAAAACCTAAAAGCAACACCCATATATACCCAACAGTTCTTTACTTTTCCGTCAAAACGCTATTGATCAAAACTGCTTTTTTGGTAAGTTCAAGTCCATTCACAGTGATAAGGCGGCTGGTGGGTGGACGAGGGCTGTGGAGATGCAAGTTCAAATCCCTCCTGAGACACAAAGTTCAGCGGGTGACTCTGGACCAGTCTCGGCCTAACCTACTGAGCTAACCTACCTCACAGGGGATAAAAGTGTGGGAGAACTCCGTGGAGGAAGGATGTTGTCTAATTGCTGATAATAACAGTAACAACAACAATTTGAGAACATATGACACGGTTTTTAACAACCCCTGGGATTCTTATTGACTGTGTAAAACTTTTACATTTGTGCATTTTTAGGGTTTTAATCTTTGTACACTGGCCAGAGAGCTTTGGCTACTGGGCAGTATAGAAATGTAAGAAATGAAATGAACAAAAACAGCAACAGCAACACTGAAATATTTAAAGTAAATCAAGCAGAAATGACCACAGAAGCCAATAAAGCAGGCATCCAAAGATCTGCACAACAGAATGGTTTACAGCCTATTCCAAATCTGACCTCCACAGTTCCAGAGCTCAGGTTCCAACCCAGGAAAGGTCCTACTCCAAACCGCCACTGCCTTCCTCTGACATGAGGACAGAACAGCAAACACCACCTGTTGACCTGATCTCTGTTGATGTGTGGACTCACAGAAGGAGAACGCAGCCTCTGCAAATACCACCACAGCTTCAGATATGTTTTTCCCAGAGGTACACTGGTGGTAACTTTGATTTAGCTCAGGGGTGGGGAATGCACAGCCCTCTGGATGTTGTTGGACCACAACTCCCATCAGCCCTAGCTGTCGTAGCCAACCATGAGGGATGATGCAGAGTGCAGTCTGCATAGATCTGGAGGTCTATGTGTTCCCATCCCTGAGCTAAATTGTGGAAAGGTAGGAGGCAAAGAAAAGGCCAGATGTGCTCCACCCACGCCATGAGGACTAACACCTTAGGTTGGCCGCTAGATTTCCATTCACACCATCTCTGATTTAGCTAATGCTAGAAGGCAGAGCAGAGGTTCGTGAGCATCTGAGAGCCCAAGCTGAGCGACAGAGCACCCACTTTGCATGCAGAAAGCCCCGGGTTCAATCCTCAGACTGGCCAGTAAAAACTGGATCTCAGTTGGGAAAGGCCTTTTTCTGCCTGTGGTTGAGAGAGAGAGCTGCCCTCCTTTCAGGGTAGACAGTACAGAGAGAGGCAGCTGTGTACAGTGGCACTGCATGTTCAAACCACATTCAAGGTTCAGGACGGATAAAAGAAAGGACTTCTTCACACATTGCAGAACCAAACCGTGGAATTCGCTACCACAAGTTGTAGTGATGGCCACCGACTTGGATGGCTTTAAAAGGGGGCTAGACAAATTCCTGGAGGAGGAGAAGGCTGCTAGTCCTGGCTATATGCTACCTCCAGTATCAGAGGCAGTGTGCCTATGTGCACCAGTTGCTGGGGAACATGGGCAGGAGGGTGCTGTTGCACTCGTGTCCCATTTGTGGGCTTCCCATTGGGGCAGCTGGTTGGCCACTGTGTGAACAGAACGCTGGACTAGGTGGACCCCTGCTCTGATCCAGCAGGGCTCTTCCGATGTTCTTATGTTCTCCATCCTCTTGAATTGAAGCAGATGGATGGGACACACGTGATCCTGTCTTTCTCCGATGGAATGCCAGGGAGACTTTTCCCAGCTTAGGAGCACAGGATAAAAATAGCCGGTGGGACGGATCAGGAGAAACGACAGGTGGATCAAAACGGAAGTACAAGGGAGTAGACCCAGATTGAAATGTAGCCTTTAGTTCCTGGATCCTCAGACTCAGCTCACGAACAAACTTATCTTGTTAATTACCATCCCATGTGTGGTCGGGATGACTGACAAAGCACCCCCCAGGATACTTTGCAGGGTTTACTAGCTAGCAAACTCTGTGCTTCTGACTGAGCCCCTCCCCTCTTTCCCAGGACACCCCACAGAAGCTTCAGCTCAGAGAGAGAAGATTTTGGCCTTGCATAGGCTGGCTCAAACCTTAACAAGGCACAACTCCCCGCATGAATGGAATGCATTGAATGAAATCAATGCATTCCAGAAGGAAGGGAGAGAGGGAGGGGGCAGAAGAAGAGATCCCTTAAAATGCCAGTTCAAAAGACACACAGCTTCCCAGAAGTTCTTTGGAGGGAATCCAACTCGCCTGCAAACCTCAGGCGTCACAGTGAGGAAACCAGTCTGTTTGTACCACGACAGCTATCCCGCAGCCACTCTGCTGGAACTCAAGTGGTCTTTTCCCTTCACCCCATTTGGTGTGTTATTTCTTAAAATACTTGCTTTTCCTCCCAGTTCATCCTGAATACCACAAACACCCTGCTCTCCAAACGCACAAAGCACAAAGGACCAGGTGCTAGTTCTACGCAGAATCTGAACCCTCCACATGCTTCACCTTTCAGCTGGGACAGGGAGGCCAGAATCACAGATATATTTCTGGGATGCCCACAAAGCAGCACGTGATCCGAGGGGTGCAAACCAAGGCCCCAGCTACATGAGTCATTTGCCCCAGTGCCGCTTCGAAGGGAAGATCTTTGTGACAGATGACGCAGTCCCCGTTTTGCAGCCCAATCGTGGTTTTCACAGAGAAATCCGGGTTTTCTCAAAGTCCATTTGCTGCGAAGTTTTCACTTCCTTCAGGTTCACTGCGGGGGGGGGGGGGGGGCTGAGCTGTCTGTGCCTTCCTTGGATTGAAATCGCAGCATCGTTAGTGATGCCCCTCCTCCTTTGCAGCTCTGCTGTTACAGAGGCATGAAGAAGCGGGCTGGCGGAAGCCGCACTGATTGGTGGAAGGGAAAGTAGCTTGGGGTTAGGGGGGGCAGAGAGCAGAGGGGCAAACATGTCTATCGGGAAGTAATTCATGGCCTTCAGTTCCACGTCGCTGCCTCTCTCACTTTAAGTAGTCAAGCTTGAGAGTGGAGATGTTCAGCTGCAAAGGAACACAGCTGAGACACGCTGGATGCCTGTGGATTCGCAGCTGCGCAGTGGACAAAGGGTGGGTGCCAGGGCGGAAGATTTTCATAAACATGTACTCAGAAGCACTTCATTGAGCCTGTGTTTGGGCGGGAGCCTGTTGATTGGGCAGTTAGTATACAGTTTATTGCTTTTTAGCCAATCAGGCCGTCCGCACACAAAACAAATAGAATTCTCACATCAACCCAAAAGGGAGACCAAAGTACAAATTATTAATAAAATAACTAACAAGAGCAAGTTAAAAACATTTTAAAATCCTAAAACAATATCTGCCAGAATATTATTACCATGTTTACGGATTTAGTTTTTTTATAACAGTCAATGACTTTCGCCTCTCCAGGGCTCGACTGACAAACTTAGCAGTCCTATATGATGTATAATCATCTGTTCCAGCTAATAATAATCGAGTTATATTTGCACCAGAAGTATCCTCAAGCACAGCTAATAGGGGCTCAAGATATTGCTTCCTCAAATCGATATACAATGGGCATTCTGCTAAAAAGTGTACCATGTCCTCTACCTTGGGGCAACCAGCTGGGCAATCTGCACTCATGCCATGATGGATCCTATAACGTGCCTTCACCTCCATCAATTGGAGTGAGTTCAGTCTACACCTAGTCATGAGCCATCTCAATTCATGTGAGGTGATGGAAATCAAATACGGGGGAGCCTTCCCCGGAGAGGTCATGATGCTTTTATAGATCTTGTTAGAGTGACTTTCAGCAGCAACAGCCATTGTTGTTTGAATATCAACATCCTGTAACCTCTTTGAAATCTCATCCCTAGCTCTATCATAGCCCCTCGCAAGCAAATATGATTGTGAAAAGCCCAACTCAGAGATAGATGTGGTTATCTTGTCTGCTCATGAGCCCCTTCCCATAGCTTCATATGCTAATAAGACCAAGGGGGAGGCCAGTTGGAACACTATCTTTAACCAGAAGAAAGTGGCAGCTTTTTGGACAAGCATTCCCACTGAGTGACAAGCTGTTTCTAGTCGGACAATGGCCTTAGACGTGGATCTGGGAACCCCGAGTACTCTGGATAGAAATTTATGCTGCACTGACTCCAATGAAGCAATGTTAGCATGGGTCCAGGCAGGTGCCCCATATAATATCTGGGGAAGTAATTTGCCCTTGTATAGCTCTATTAAAGGGGCCACCATCTTACCACCTGGTCCAGCAGCAAAACGAAGAATGGCATTACTAGTTACATTAGTTGTCAGGGCTATTGCATTCAAGTGCTCCGACCAAGATCCTGAACTTTGAAATGTCACTCCTAGGTATTTATATTTGTTGACCTGATCAAGCAGATGGTTATCCAGCTGCCATAGGTATTTTTTCCTCCTTTTGCCAAAGACTAAGATTTTAGTTTTTTCGTAGTTGACCTGAAGGGCTTCTCTCACACAATATGAGCTTAGGGCTCTTAAAAGCCTACGCATCCCCACCTGGGTGTATGACAGGAGAACAGCATCATCTGCATATAATAACACTGAAATATTCCTGTCTTTTAAAAGAGGTGGGAAGAAGTCTGGATTAGATAAGTAGGGAACCATATCATTAAGATATAGATTGAATAAAAGAGGTGCAAGCAAACATCCCTGGCACACTCCTTTGTTAACAATAATGGGGCCTGAAAGATCACCTGAAGACTCTCTCACACGCAAGATAGAATTCTCATACAGCCCCTGTATTCTCCTGAGCAATTTATGATCCACATTTAAAAGTGTAAGCTTCTGCCAAAGGCGGGGTCTAGATACAGAATCAAAGGCTGCTCGAAGGTCTACAAATGCAGCAAAACGTGAGTGATAAGGGGGAGATGTATATCGCCCAGCCAAATATTTTAGTAGAAAACAATGGTCTACTGTAGATCTGCCACATCGGAAGCCTGCTTGTTCTTCAACTAGGAGATCCTCCCTGAGCACCCAATTTTCCAGCTTATCTAAAAGATGTCTTGCATACAACTTACTTATAACATCCAGTAGACTTATAGGGCGATAATTCTTAGGGTCTGACCGATTGCCCTTTTTATAAATAGGCACTACAATAGCTACCGCCCAAATTGATTGGGCAGTTAATAGACTATGTGCTCCTCACTGTCTCCTCCTCCCCAGCTCCTCACTCTCTGTGTCATCAGGCAGGGGCTGCCTGCTTGCCTCAGAAATATGCATGCCGGGTTTGTTATGAATGTCTACTCACAAGCAAGTCCTACGTGCTAGTCACACACCAGTCACACACCGTCCTCCCCAGCTCTGCACTCTCTGCTCTTCCCAGCTTGGGAAGCCCACATTAACCCTCCCATCTACCACCCCAGTTGCTAATTCGCAGCGCTAATACTGTGCAGCTCCAAGGGAATGAACAATGAAATCTGCGACTTGATGGTCTTGTAGGCCCCTTCCAACCCTATGACTCTATGATTCAATGACATCTATGATCTAGATCCCTCGCCCTGGACAGCAAAAGTCTTAGGGCCAACCTCCTTATGTCACAAACAAGAGGACAGGCACGTTACGGGGGAAACCGCCCCCCGGCCACTTCAGACATCTCAAGCAAGTGAGCCAAGTTTCATGCTTACCGGGAAAGCTCACCACAGCCTACATAACTCATGTGGCTGGGTTAAAAAATAATAATACCAATCCACTACAGAGGTGGATTTGGAACAAGAGCAAAATCCATTCATGGATTTGGAACAAGAGCAAAATCCATTCATGGATTTTGCCCAAAGAATTTGCTGTGTGTGTGTTGGGGGGGCGGGTGTCACTCAGTTTAGTGCCCCTAGTTGTGATGTGGGCAGGGGGGGGACCTTCCCAACTCCCCAGGGAATGACACCAACGGCAGGTACAAGACAAGACTGCATTCAGCGTCACCTACTCTGGCTCAAACCCCTTGGATCATGGGGGGAGCTGGCACCTCCCTCACCTCCCCCAGACCCGACAAGCCCAGATCCCAGAAACGAACCCCACCTCCGCCCAATCCCTCGGCCAGAAAAGCCATTACTTGAAAAGGCTTGTTCTGTTCTGGCGTGGAAATGCAGCGGCTACGGTTTTAATGGAAGCCCAAGGCAGGAGACGGGCCTACCACACAAGGCAGTACATGAGTGTGTGCAGCAGCTGCCGGGAGAAAGAAACACACAGACCCCCCCAAACCCCTCTAAGACTTTCCAGGCAGGCCAGGTGTCCCCAGCGCGCCAAAGGCCCTGGCAGGGAAAATGGGAGCCCCCCGGAATCGTGGCACCAAGTGGCCTCCCTTGATTCCAGCCATACCTGCAGGTATAACTCAGGTTTCTCCGGATGCTGCGCTTGAAAAAACTCTTGCACCCCTCGCAGGTGAAAACCCCGTAATGCTTGCCGCTGGACTTGTCGCCGCACACCACGCAGTCCACCTGGATGCCCGGCTTGTCCTCGTTGCCATGCTCCAGGTCACTGGTGCCACCTTGGGGGGACGCCGAGTCGTCCTCCGAATTCCGGGGGTAGCCTTTCTCCACCCTGTTGGTGTCTCCGTTTGGGTCTCCCCACCCTCCGGTCACCATGGACATATCGCCGTGGGTGCCGCCGGGGGTGGGTGGAGGCAAAGATGGGGTGGCGCGGCGGTGTTCTTCTCCCCCGCCCCCCCCCCCTTCGACGACAACGGTGAAAAATGGATGCAGGGGGAATAGTAATATTCGTTTTCTTCCCCCAGTGCTGCAAAGGCAAAGTGGGAGAGAAAATTTGGCCCCGGAGAGGTGAGGATGGAAAAAGGGGGAGAAACCAAGCGGAGAGTTAATGGTTGAGTCAGTGGCCAGCACAGGGGCCCCAGTTAGGCAGAGAAAGGTGGCATCCCCGCGGGGGCCGGGGCGAGGGCGCGCTTTGGCGAGCCTCGGGAGCTCCAGCGGCGGCCCCCGGCCGCCATGGCACGCACGCGGCGGAGAGGTGCGGGGGCTCCGGCGGGGCGGTCTTCCTGCGGGGAGGGGGGCGTCCGGGGCTCGGCGGCGGCTCGTTCTCAGCGCATCGCGGCGGCGGCGGCGGCGCTGGAACAAAGTTCAGGCCCCGGCGAGGACTCTGGGCCGCTGGCGCCGCCGCCGCCCGCTCCTCCTTCTGCGGCCCTCCCCTTCCGCCAGCCAGCCAGCCAGCTTGCAAATACAAGCCGCCTCCCTTCTCGTGCTTCCCTTCCTGCTCGGCGCGCTGCGCCCGCCCGCCCGCACAGACCGCGCCTGTTCTCGCCCGCGCTCCAAGGGCGGGGGAGGGGAGCGGGGATCTGAGCGCGTGCAGAGGGCGTTTGGGCTTTCCTTTCCGGGAGGGGAGGAAGAGCGTCTCTAAGAGTGTCTCTGAGTGTGCACAGAAGACCTTCCATTCTCTCTGGCTTTCGTTCAGCTTAACTTTCCAGGCAGGGAGGTTGGAAGACTGCCTCTGAGGGCATGCAGAGGGCCTCCCCCCCCCGGTTTTCTTTCAATGTAACGTTCTGGGCGGGGAGGTTGGAAGAGTGTCTCTGAGCTCGTGCAGAGGACCCCTCTCTCTGGCTTTCTTTCAGCTGCAAGCCGAGACTGTCCGTTCCGGGCAGAGAGGAAGACCCAACTTCAGTCGGAATTGAACTGCTGAGGACACGTGTGTAGGGTTGCAGAGTGGGGGCAGTTTTGCAATTCTTTCCAGGGGGAGCAGAGCTAAAGCCAGCTTACACAGCTCACTTAAAAAAAAATAAAAATGCTGGCAACAACCCTGTAACGTAGGTTAGACTGAAGGTGGCTCAGCCAAGGACACCCAGGGAGCCTCAGGGATTTGAACTTGTGTCTTCCCCAGGGCTGGTCTGACACGCTGTTCCAGCCCAGCACCCCCCAGATGAGTTGGACTACACCCCCCATCAACCCCAAATAGCATAGCACACTGGGTGCCCTTGTCCGAATGCCAGGGGCTAATTTCATGCCAGCCCCTCTCCCAGCCAGGGGATAAAAGGGGTATGCAACAGGGCCTCTGAGCAGGTTTTGCCATACTTAGAGTGGACCCATTGAAAATAATGGAATTCTTCTAAATATGGGTTCTACCAGTTTTCATCTCCAGGAGCAGGTCTTTTGTCAGGCTAATGAGTCTGAATTGCCCATTCAGGACTTATCCATCCCCAAATAATTTGCATGAGGCCAGGGAAAAATATATTGCTTTGGGGAAAATTCATTTGCCCCCAGGTACTGTGAGGGTTGCAGCTGAGCTCTGAGGGAACAAGGAAGTCTAGAAGGGAGTGCCAGATGTTGACAGCATCAGCACTGTGAGCCCTGGGTCCACTACACTGCTGATGGCATGCAAAGTGGGATTTCTGGGGTGTTGGGGAGACAACTCGGGGTGGTCTCTCCCCAGCAATCCAGAGAGTGCAGGACAGGAAGGCCTGGCGTGCTATGGTCCGTGGGGTCATGAAGAGTCGGACACGACTGAACAACAACATGTTTAACAACCTAGGGACAGGTTAAAAAAAAACCTGTGCTGTTGTGACGTCCAAACTGGATCAAAAGTGGTAGCTTTTTAACAATGACATTCCAAGTTGTCTCGCCAAGTCACCTATATTGGAGGTTTGGGGGCTCTGGGAAAAATGCGTTTAAGGGTGCAATTGTATTCATGTTTAGGCAGAAAGAAGTCCTACAGCTCCCAGCATGCCCCAGCCAGCCTGGGCATGCTGGGAGTTGTAGGACTTCTTTCTGCCTAAACATGAATATGATTGCATCCTAAATTGAATAAAAATCATTTAACTTGATGGCTTGCATGCCTTTCCTGCGTCCCATGGGCTGCCGTGCCTCCTCAGTTGCAAAATGAACCTTTGCAGGACAAGATCCAGCAGGGAAAAAGGACTTTGCTGAGGTGAATGAGGCCAGGGCACGGAACTGAGCTGAGAAGATTTTCCCAGGCAGCAGCAGGATGAGTTCATCGTTGTGCTTTCTTCCCATTGTCTTCCGATAATCCTTCAGGGCCTTGTCCGATTGGAATGGATGTGTCTCCCCTTCCAGTGTTCAAACAAGTCCAGAGAAGCCAAACACCTCCCAAGGGGGAGAGGCAAACCAACCCACCCACTCGTCTTCTTCACACACAAACACACAAAGTTGCAGCGCAGGGCATTAACAACTAACTGGCCAGGCAGATACATGCTGAGAGGGCAGAAGCCATGATCACCCTTCAGCGCGTCTAAATCCCTAAATAAGGAGTTGTGAATCCTTCTTAAGGGGCCAGTTCCTTAAGGTGAATTATGGGAAGCCAAGACTGCATACTAATGTTTATTGTGGGAAGCCAGCAACCCTGCAGGGTCCAGGCTTCGTAAGATTTTTTTAAAGACTTTTAAATGTATTTTTTTATTTATACATTTCTGAGTCGCCTTTCAGCTCAAATCTGGCAACTAAAGGCACAATCCTATGCATGTTTAGACAGAAAAAAGTCCTACGACTCCTAGCATTCACCAGCCAGCCATGCTGAGGGTTGTAGGACATTTTATTCTGTCTAAACATGCATGGGAATGCACCCTTCGTGTGATATTTGTATGTCTTAAAGAAGAGGACTGATTTGTGAATCTAGTAATAAAGATCATCATGATTTATTTTTATTTTGTTTTGCTCATTTCTATACCACCCAACAGCCAAAGCTCTCTGGGCAGGTCAGAAAAATAATGCGAACTCCAAAATACAACATGAACAAAGACAATAAGAAACCCTTAAGACTTCAAAACACAATAAAACCTGGCAGTAAAAACCAACAGCACGGAAAGATCTCAAAACACAAGGACACACACTTGCAGACCCTGCTTCTGCCTCTGGCCATGCCTGCTCACAACCTGCTTGTGCCTCTGGCCATGCATGCTGAGACACTGCTTGTGCCTCTGGCCATGCGTGCTCGGACCCTGCTTGAGCCTCTGGCCATGCCTGCTCAGACCATGGGTCTGACTGTGGCCATGCCTGCCCGGACCCTGCTTCTACCTGTGGCACTTCTGACCACCTGATGGTTCCTAAACCCTGCCTGCTTGGTCGCTGCTTGTGCCTCTGGCCCTGCTCGTAACTGACCCCTGCCTCCTTGGACCCTGATTCGGCCTGCGGCAAACATGCTGGTAACCAACCCCTGCCTGCATAGATGCTGCATCTGCCACTAGCCCTGCGGCTAACCTGCTGGCGACCGACCCCTGCCTGCTCGGACCCTGCTTGTGCCTCTGGCCATTCCTGCTCAGACCATGTATGTGCCTCTGGCGATGCCTGCTCGGACCCTGCTTGTGCCTCTGGCCATGTCTGCTGGGACCCTGAATGTGCCTCTGGCCACGCCTCCTTGGACCCTGCTTGTGCCTCTGGCCATGCCTGCTCAGCCCCTGCTTCTGCCTGTGGCCACGCCTGCTCGGACCCTACTTCTGCCTCTGGTCATGCCTGCTCGGCCACTGCTTCTGCCTGTGACCCTTCTGACAACCTGCTGGTTCCTGAACCTTGCCTGCTTGGTCGCTGCTTGTGCCTCTGGCCCTGCTCGTACCTGGCCCCTGCCTGCTCGGACCCTGCTTGTGCCTCTGGCCATGCCTGCTGGGACCCTGAATGTGCCTCTGGACATGCCAGCTCGGACCCTGCTTCTGCCTCTGGCCATGCCTGCTCGGACCCTGCTTGTGCCTCTGGCCATGCCTGCTCGGACCCTGCTTGTGCCTCTGGCCATGACTCCTCGGACCCTGCTTCTGCCTCTGGCCATTCCTGCTCTGACCTTGCTTCTGCCTCTGCCATGCCTAATCAGACTGTGATTGCTGGTTCCGGAACCCTTCCTGCTTGGACCCTGCTTCTGCCTCTGGACATGCCTGCTCGGACTCTGCTTCTGCCTGTGACCCTTCTGAGAACCTGCTGGTTCCTGAACCTTGCCTGCTTGGTCACTGCTTGTGCCTCTGGCCCTGCTCGTACCTGACCCCTGCCTGCTGGGACCCTGCTTGTGCCTCTGGCCATGCCTGCTGGGACCCTGCTTGTGCCTCTGGCCATAATTGCTCGGACCCTGCTTGTGCCTCTGGCAATGTCTGCTCGGACCCTGCTTGTGCCTCTGGCCATGACTGCTCGGACCCTGCTTGTGCCTCTGACCATGGCTGCTTGGGCCCTGCTTGAGCCTCTCGGCATGCCTGCTCGGACCATGCTTGTGCTTCTGGCCATGCCTGCTCCGACCCTGCTTGTGCCTCTGGCCATGCCTGCTCGGAACCAGCTTGTGCCTCTGGCCACGCCTCCTTGGACCCTGCTTGTGTCTCTGGCCATGCCTGCTCGGCCCCTGCTTCTGCCTCTGGCCACGCCTGCTCGGACCCTACCTCTGCCTCTGGCCATGCCTGCTCGGGCACTGCTTCTGCCTGTGACCCTTCTGACAACCTGCTGGTTCCTGACCCCTTCCTGCTCGGACACTGAATGTGCCTCTGGCCATGCCTGCTCGGACCCTGCTCCTACCTCTGGCCATGCCTGGTGGGACCCTGCTTGAGCCTCTGGCCATGCCTGCTTGGACCCTGCTTTCTGCCGTTGGCCATGCCTGCTCGCACCCTGAATGTGCCTCTGGGCATGCCTGCTTGGACCCTGCTTCTACCTCTGGCCATGCCTGCTGGGACCATGCTTGTGCCACTTGTCATGCTGGCTCAGACCCTGGTTCTGCCTCGTTCCATGCCTGCTCGGACCCTGCTTGAGCCTCTGGCGATGCCTGCTCGAACCCTCCTTGAGCCCCTGGCGATGGCTACTCGGACCCTGCTTGTACCTCTGGCCACGCCTGCTCGGCCCCTGCTTCTGCCTCTGGCCACGCCTCCTCGGACCCTACTTCTGCCCCTGGCCATGCCTGCTCGGGCACTGCTTCTGCCTGTGACCCTTCTGACAACCTGCTGGTTCCTGAACCTTGCCTGCTTGGTCGCTGCTTGTGCCTCTGGCCCTGCTCGTACCTGACCCCTGCCTGCTCGGACCCTGCTTGTGCCTCTGGCCATGCCTGCTGGGACCCTGAATGTGCCTCTGGACATGCCTGCTCGGACCCTGCTTCTGCCTCTGCCATGCCTGCTCGGACCCTGCTTCTGCCTCTGGCCATGCCTACTCGGACTCTGCTTCTGCCTGTGACCCTTCTGACAACCTGCTAGTTCCTGAACCTTGCCTGCTTGGTCGCTGGTTGTGCGTCTGGCCCTGCTCGTACCTGACCCCTGCCTGCTCGGACCCTGCTTGTGCCTCTGGCCACGCCTCCTCAGAACATGCTTGTGCCTCTGGCCATGCCTGCTCGGACCCTGCTTCTGCCTCTGGCCATGCCTGCCAGATTCGGCCTCTGGCCCTGCAGCCAACATGCTGGTAACCGACCCCTGCCTGCATGGATGGTGCTTCTGCCTCTAGCCCTGCGGCTAACCTGCTGGCGACCGACCCCTGCCTGCTCGGACGCTCCTTGTGCCTCTGGCCATGCCTGCTCAGACCCTGAATGTGCCTCTGGCCATGCTTGCTCGGACCCTGCTTGTGCCTCTGGCCATGCCTGCTCGGACCCTGAATGTGCCTCTGGCCATTCCTGCTCGGACCCTGCTTCTACGTCTGGCCAAGCCTGCTGGAAACCTGCTTGTGCCTCTGGCCATGCCTGTTCGGACCCTGGTTTTGCCTCTGACCATGCCTGCTCAGACCCTGCTTGTGCCTCTGTCCAATCCTGCTCGGACCCTGCTTGTGCCTGTGGCCAAGCCTGCTCAGACCCTGCTTGTGCCTCTAGCCATGCCTGCTGGGACCCTGCTTGTGCCTCTGACCATGCCTGCTCAGACCCTGCTTGTGCCTCTGGCCATGCCTGCTCGGACCCTGCTTGTGCCTCTGGCCGTGCCTGCTCGGACCGTGCTTGTGCCTCTGGCCATGACTGCTCAGACCCTGCTTGTGCCTCTGGCCATGTCTGCTTGGACCCTGCTTGAGCCTCTCGCCATGCCTGCTCGGACCATGCTTGTGCTTCTGGCCATGCCTGCTCCGACCCTGCTTGTGCCTCTGGCCATGCCTGCTCGGAACCTGCTTGTGCCTCTGGCCATGCCTCCTTGGACCCTGCTTGAGCCTCTGGCCATGCCTGCTTGGACCCTGCTTTCTGCCGTTGGCCATGCCTGCTGGCACCCTGAATGTGCCTCTGGGCATGCCTGCTTGGACCCTGCTTCTACCTCTGGCCATGCCTGCTGGGACCATGCTTGTGCCACTGGCCATGCTGGCTCAGACCCTGGTTCTGCCTCGGGCCATGCCTGCTCGGACCCTGCTTGAGCCTCTGGCGATGCCTGCTCGAACCCTGCTTGAGCCCCTGGCGATGGCTACTCGGACCCTGCTTGTGCCTCTGGCCATGCCTGCTCAGACCCTGCTTGTGCCTCTGGCCATGCCTGCTCGGACCCTGCTCTAGCCTCTGGCGATGCCTACTCGGACCCTGCTTGTACCTCTGGCCACACCTGCTCGGCCCCTGCTTCTGCCTCTGGCCACGCCTGCTCGGACCCTACTTCTGCCCCTGGCCATGCCTGCTTGGGCACTGCTTCTGCCTGTGACCCTTCTGACAACCTGCTGGTTCCTGAACCTTGCCTGCTTGGTCGCTGGTTGTGCCTCTGGCCCTGCTCGTACCTGACCCCTGCCTGCTGGGACCCTGTTGTGCCTCTGGCCATGCCTGCTGGGACCCTGCTTGTGCCTCTGGCCATAACTGCTCGGACCCTGCTTGTGCCTCTGGCAATGCCTGCTCGGACCCTGCTTGTGCCTCTGGCCATGACTGCTCGGACCCTGCTTGTGCCTCTGACCATGGCTGCTTGGGCCCTGCTTGAGCCTCTCGCCATGCCTGCTCGGACCATGCTTGTGCTTCTGGCCATGCCTGCTCCGACCCTGCTTGTGCCTCTGGCCATGCCTGCTCGGAACCAGCTTGTGCCTCTGGCCACGCCTCCTTGGACCCTGCTTGTGTCTCTGGCCATGCCTGCTCGGCCCCTGCTTCTGCCTCTGGCCACGCCTGCTCGGACCCTACCTCTGCCTCTGGCCATGCCTGCTCGGGCACTGCTTCTGCCTGTGACCCTTCTGACAACCTGCTGGTTCCTGACCCCTTCCTGCTCGGACACTGAATGTGCCTCTGGGCATGCCTGCTCGGACCCTGCTCCTACCTCTGGCCATGCCTGGTGGGACCCTGCTTGTGCCTCTGGCCATGCCGGCTCGGACCCTGTTTCTACCTCTGGCCAAACCTCCTCGGACCCTGCTTGTGCCTCTGGCCAAGCCTGCTCGGACCTTGCTTGTGCCTCTGGCCAAGCCTGCTGGGACCCTGCTTTAGCCTTTGCCTATGCCTGCTTGGACCCTTCTTGTGCCTCTGGCCAGCCTGATCGGACGCTGCTTGTGCCTCTGGCCAAGCCTGATTGGACGCTGCTTGTGCGTCTGGCCATGCCTGTTCATACCTTGCTTGTTCCTCTGGCCAATCCTGCTCGGACCCTGCTTGTGCCTCCGGCCAAGCCTGGTCGGACACTGCTTGTGCCTCTGGCCATGGCTGCTCGGACCCTGCCTCTGACTGTGGCCATGCCTGCCCGGACTGTGCTTCTACCTGTGTTACTTCTGACCACCTGATGGTTCCTAAACTCTACCGGCTTGGTCGCTGATTGTGCCTCTGGCCCTGCTCATAACTGACCGGTGCCTCCTTGGACCCTGATTCGGCCTCTGGCTCTGCGGCAAACATGCTGGTAACCAACCCCTGCCTGCATAGATGCTGTTTCTGCCACTAGCCCTGCGGCTAACCTGCTGGCGACCGACCCCTGCCTGCTCTGACCCTGCTTGTGCCTCTGGCCATTCCTGCTCAGACCATGAATGTGCCTCTGGCGATGCCTCCTCGGACCCTGCTTGTGCCTCTGGCCATGCCTGCTGGGACCCTGAATGTGCCTCTGGACATGCCTGCTGGGACCGTGCCTGTGCCACTTGCCATGCTGGCTAAGACCCTGGTTCTGCCTCTGGCCATGCCTGCTCGGACCCTGCTTGAGCCTCTGGCGATGTCTGCTCGAACCCTGCTTGAGCCCCTGGCGATGCCTACTCGGACCCTGCTTGTGCCTCTGTCCATGCCTCCTCGGACCCTGCTTGTGCCTCTGGCCATGCCTGCTCGGACCCTGCTTGAGCATCTGGCGATGCCTACTCGGACCCTGCTTGTACCTCTGGCCACACCTGTTCGGACCCTGCTTCTGCCTCTGGAAATGCCTGCTCGGACTCTGCTTCTGCCTGTGGCCCTTCTGACAACCTGCTAGTTCCTGAACCTTGCCTGCTTGGTCGCTGGTTGTGCGTCTGGCCCTGCTCGTACCTGACCCCTGCCTGCTCGGACCCTGCTTGTGCCTCTGGCTATGCCTGCTCGGACCCTGCTTGTGCCTCTGGCCACGCCTCCTCAGAACATGCTTGTGCCTCTGGCCATGCCTGCTCGGACCCTGCTTCTGCCTCTGGCTATGCCTGCTCTGACCCTGCTTCTTCCTCTAGCCCTGCCTGCTCGGACCCTGCTTCTGCCTCTGGCCATGCCTGCTCTGACCCTGCTTCTGCCTCTGGCCATGCCTGCTCGGACCCTGCTTCTGCCTCTGGCCATGCCTGCTCGGACCCTGCTTGAGCCTCTTGCCATGCCTGCTCAGACCCTGCGTCTGCCTGTGGCCATGCCTGCCCGGCCCGGACCCTGCTTCTCCCTGTGGCACTTCTGACCACCTGATGGTTCCTAAACCCTGCCTGCTTGGTCGCTGCTTGTACCTCTGGCCCTGCTCATAACTGACCCCTGCCTCCGTGGACCCTGATTCGGCCTCTGGCCCTGCAGCCAACATGCTGGTAACCGACCCCTGCCTGCATGGATGGTGCTTCTGCCTCTAGCCCTGCGGCTAACCTGCTGGCGTCCGACCCCTGCCTGCTCGGACGCTCCTTGTGCCTCTGGCCATGCCTGCTCAGACCCTGAATGTGCCTCTGGCCATGTTTGCTCGGACCCTGCTTCTGCCTCTGGCCACGCCTGCTCAGACCCTACTTCTGCCTCTGGAAATGCCTGCTCGGACTCTGCTTCTGCCTGTGACACTTCTGACAGCCTGCTGATTCCTGAACTTTGCCTCTTTGGTCACTGCTTGTTCCTCTGGCCCTGCTCGTACTTGACCCCTGCCTGCTGGGACCCTGCTTGTGCCTCTGGCCATGCCTGCTGGGACCCTAAATGTGCCTCTGGACATGCCTGCTCGGAACCTGCTTCTGCCTCTGGCCAAGCCTGCTCTGACCCTGCTTGTGTCTCTGGCCAAGCCTGCTCGGACCCTGCTTGTGCCTCTGGACATTCCTGCTCGGACCCTGCTTCTACGTCTGGCCATGCCTGCTGGAAACCTGCTTGTGCCTCTGGCCATGCCTGTTCGGACCCTGGTTTTGCCTCTGACCATGCCTGCTCAGACCCTGCTTGTGCCTCTGGCCAAGCCTGATTGGACGCTGCTTGTGCGTCTGGCCATGCCTGTTCATACCTTGCTTGTTCCTCTGGCCAATCCTGCTCGGTCCCTGCTTGTGCCTCTGGCCAAGCCTGGTCGGACACTGCTTGTGCCTCTGGCCACGGCTACTCGGACCCTGCCTCTGACTGTGGCCATGCCTGCCCGGACCGTGCTTCTACCTGTGTCACTTCTGACCACCTGATGGTTCCTAAACTCTGCCGGCTTGGTCGCTGATTGTGCCTCTGGCCCTGCTCGTAACTGACCGCTGCCTCCTTGGACCCTGATTCGGCCACTGGCTCTGCGGCAAACATGCTGGTAACCAACCCCTGCCTGCATAGATGCTGTTTCTGCCACTAGCCCTGCGGCTAACCTGCTGGCGACCGACCCCTGCCTGCTCTGACCCTGCTTGTGCCTCTGGCCATTCCTGATCAGACCATGAATGTGCCTCTGGCGATGCCTCCTCGGACCCTGCTTGTGCCTCTGGCCATGCCTGCTGGGACCCTGAATGTACCTCTGGACATGCCTGCTGGGACCGTGCCTGTGCCACTGGCCATGCTGGCTCAGAACCTGGTTCTGCCTCTGGCCATGCCTGCTCGGACCCTGCTTGAGCCTCTGGCGATGCCTGCTCGAACCCTGCTTGAGCCCCTGGCGATGCCTACTCGGACCCTGCTTGTGCCTCTGTCCATTCCTGCTCGGACCCTGCTTGTGCCTCTGGCCATGCCTGCTCGGACCCTGCTTGAGCATCTGGCGATGCCTACTCGGACCCTGCTTGTGCCTCTGGCCATGCCTGCTCGGACCCTACTTGTGCCTCTGGCCACGCCTCCTCAGAACATGCTTCTGCCTCTAGCCCTGCCTGCTCAGACCCTGCTTCTGCCTCTGGCCATGCCTGCTCTGACCCTGCTTCTGCCTCTGGCCATGCCTGCTCTGACCCTGCTTCTGCCTCTAGCCCTGCCTGCTCGGACCCTGCTTCTCCCTGTGGCACTTCTGACCACCTGATGGTTCCTAAACCCTGCCTGCTTGGTCGCTGCTTGTATCTCTGGCCCTGCTCATAACTGACCCCTGCCTCCTTGGACCCTGATTCGGCCTCTGGCCCTACAGCCAACATGCTGGGAACCGACCCCTGCCTGCATGGATGGTGCTTCTGCCTCTAGCCCTGCGGCTAACCTGCTGGCGACTGACCCCTGCCTGCACGGACCCTCCTTGTGCCACTGGCCATGCCTGCTCAGACCCTGAATGTGCCTCTGGCCATGCTTGCTCGGACCCTGCTTGTGCCTTTGGCCATGCCTGCTCGGACCCTGAATGTGCCTCTGGCCATTCCTGCTCGGACCCCGGTTTTGCCTCTGACCATGCCTGCTAAGACCCTGCTTGTGCCTCTGTCCAATCCTGATCGGACCCTGCTTGTGCCTGTGGCCAAGCCTGCTCGGACCCTGCTTGTGCCTCTGGCCATGCCTGCTGGGACCCTGCTTGTGCCTCTGACCATGCCTGCTCAGACCCTGCTTGTGCCTCTGTCCAATCCTGTTCGGACCCTACTTGTGCCTCTGGCCAAGCCTGCTCTGACCCTGCTTGTGCCTCTGTCCATCCCTGCTCGGACCCTGCTTGTGCCTCTGGCCATGCCTGCTCCGACCCTGCTTGTGCCTCTGGCCATAACTGTCGGACCCTGCTTGTGCCTCTGGCCATGACTGTTCGGTCCATGCTTGAGGCTCTTGCCAGGCACAAGCAGGGTCCGAGCAGGATTGGCCAGAGGCACAAGCAGGGTCTGAGCAGGCATTGCCAGAGGCAGAAGCAGGGTCCGAGCAGGCACGGCCAGAGGCAGAAGCAGGGTCCGAGCAGGCATGGCCAGAGGCAGAAGAAGGGTCCGAGCACTCATGGCCAGAGGCACAAGCAGGGTCCGAGCAGGCATGGCCAGAGGCACATTCACGGTCCCAGCAGGCATGGCCAGAGGCACAAGGAGGGTCCGAGCAGGCATGGCCAGAAACAGAAGCAAGGCTCGAGCATGCATGGCCAGAGGTACAAGCAGGGTCTGAGCAGGCTAGGCCAGAGACACAAGCAGTGTCCGAGCAGGATTGGCCAGAGGCAGAACCAGGGTCCGAGCCGGAATGGCCCGAGGCACAAGCAAGAACCCAACAGGCATGGCCAGAGGTAGAAGCCAGGTCCGAGCAGGCATGGCCAGAGGCACATTCAGGGTCTGACCAGGCATGGCCAGAGGCAGAAGCAGGTTCCGAGCAGGCATGTCCAGAGGCACTCTCAGGGTCCCAGCAGACATGGCCAGAGGCACAAGCAGAGTCCGAGCTGTCATGGCCAGAGGCACAAGCAGGGTCGGAGCAGGCATGGCCAGAGGCACGAGCAGGGTCCGAGGAGGGATGGCCAGAGGCTCAAGCAGCGTCCGAGCAGGCATGGCCAGAGTCACAAGCAGGGTCCGAGGAGGCTAGGCCAGAGGCACAAGCAGGGTCCGAGCAGGCTTGGCCAGAGGCAGAACCAGGGTCCGAGCCGGCATGGCCAGAGGCACAAGCACGTCCCAGCAGGCATGGCCAGAGGTAGAAGTCGGGTCCGAGCTGGCATGGCCAGAGGCACATTCAGGGTCCGAGCAGTCATGGCCAGAGGCACAAGCAGGGTCCGAGCTGTAATGGCCAGAGGCACAAGCAGGATCGGAGCAGGCATGGCCAGAGGCACAAGCAGGGTCCGAGGAGGGATGGCCAGAGGCTCAAGCAGCATCCGAGCAGGCATGGCCAGAGTCACAAGCAGGGTCCTAGCAGGCATGGCCAGAGGCACATTCAGGGTCTGACCAGGCATGGCCAGAGGCTGAACCTGGGTCCGAGCCGGAATGGCCAGAGGCACAAGCAATGTCCCAACTGGCATGGGAAGAGGTAGAAGCAGGGTCCGAGCAGGCATGTCCAGAGGCACATTCAGGGTCCCAGCAGGCATGGCCAGAGGCACAAGCAGAGTCCGAACAGGCATGGCCAGAGGCACATTCAGGGTTCCAGCAGGCATGGCCAGAGGCACAAGCAGGGTCCCAGCAGGCAGGGGTTAGGTACGAGCTGGGCCAGACTAACAAGCAGTGACCAAGCAGGCAAGGTTCAGGACTTAGCATGCTGTCAGAAGTTTCACAGGCAGAAGCAGAGTCCAAGCATGCATGTCCAGAGGCAGAAGTAGGGTCCCAGCAGGCGTCGCAAGAGGCAGAGGCAGGGTCCGAACAGGTGTGGTCGGAGGTACAAGCAGGGTCCGAGTAGGCGTCGCCAGAGGCTCAGGCAGGGTCCAAGCAGGCGTGGCCAGAGGCCCAAGCAGGGTCCGAGCAGGCATGGCCAGAGGCACAAGCAGGGTACGAGCAGGTTTGGACAGAGGCAGAACCAGGGTCCGAGCCGGCATGGCCACAGGCACAAGCAAGGTCCCAGCAAGCATGGCCAGAGGTAGAAGCAGGGTCCGAGCAGGTATGGCCAGAGGCACATTCAGGGTCCGAGCTGGCATGACCAGAGGCAGAAGCAGGGTCCGACCAGGCAGGGGTCAGGTACGAGCAAGGCCAGAAGAACAAGCAGCGACCAAGCAGCAAGGTTCAGGAACCAGAAGGTTGTCAGAACGGTCACAGGCAGGAGCAGTGCCCGAGCAGTCATGGCCAGAGGTAGAAGTAGGTTCCGAGCACGCGTGGCCAGTGGCAGAAGCAGGGGCCGAGCAGGCGTGGCCAGAGGCACAAGCAGGGTCCAAGTAGGAGTGGCCAGAGGCACAAGCAGGTTCCGAACAGGCATGGCCAGGGGCACAAGCACTGCCGGAGCAGGCATGGCCAGAAGCACAAGCAGGGTCCGAGCAGGCATGGCCAGAGGAACATTTACGGTCCCAGCAGGCATGGCCAGAGCCACAAGCAGGGTCCGAGCACTCATGGCCAGAGGCACAAGCAGGGTCCGCGCAGGCTTGGCCAGAGGCACAAGCAGGGTCCGAGCAGGCTTGGCCAGAGGCTGAACCTCGGTCCGAGCCGGAATGGCCAGAGGCACAAGCAATGTCCCAACGGCCATGGGCAGAGGTAGATGCCGGGTCCGAGCAGGCATGTCCAGAGGCACATTCAGGGTCCCAGCAGGGATGGCCAGAGGCACAAGCAGAGTCCGAACAGGCATGGCCAGAGGCACAAGCAGGGCCGGAGCAGGCATGGCCAGAAGCACAAGCATGGTCCAAGCAGGCCTGGCGAGAGCCTCAAGCATGGAACGCGCAGTCATGGCCAGAGGCACAAGCAGGGTCCGAGCTGTCATGGCCAGAGGCACAAGCAGGGTCGGAGCAGGCATGGCCAGAGGCACAAGCAGGGTCCGAGCAGGGATGGCCAGAGGCTCAAGCAGCATCCGAGCAGGCATGGCCAGAGGCACAAGCAGGGTCCCAGCAGACATGGCCAGAGTCACAAGCAGGGTCCGAGGAGGCTAGGCCAGAGGCACAAGCAGGGTCCGAGCAGGCTTGGCCAGAGGCAGAACCAGGGTCCGAGCCGGGATGGCCAGAGGCACAAGCACGTCCCAGCAGGCATGGCCAGAGGTAGAAGTACCGTCCGAGCTGGCATGGCCAGAGGCACATTCAGGGTCCGAGCATGCATGGCCAGAGTCAGAAGCAGGGTCCGACCAGGCAGGGGTCAGGTACGAGCAAGGAAGAGGCACAAGCAGCGACCAAGCAGCAAGGTTCAGGAACCAGCAGGTTGTCAGAACGGTCACAGGCAGAAGCAGTGCCCGAGCAGGCATGGCCAGAGGCAGAAGTAGGTTCCGAGCACGTGTGGCCGGAGGCAGAAGCAGGGGCCGAGCAGGCGTGGCCAGAGGCACAAGCAGGGTCCAAGAAGGAATGGGGAGAGGCACAGCAGTTTCCGAACAGGCATGGCCAGAGGCACAAGCAGGGCCGGAGCAGGCATGGCCAGAAGCACAAGCAGGGTCCTAGCAGGCATGGCCAGAGGCAGAAGCAGGGTCCGAGCAGGCATGGCCAGAGGCACAAGCAGGTTCCGAGCAGGCGTGGCCAGAGGCACAAGCAGGGTCCGAGCACTCATGGCCAGAGGCACAAGCAGGGTCCGAGCAGGCGTGGCCAGAGGCACAAGCAGCGTCCAATCAAGCTTGGCCAGAGGCACAAGCAGCGTCCGATCAGGCTTGGCCAGAGGCACATTCAGGGTCCGAGCAGGCATGGCCAGAGGCACAAGCAGGGTCCGAGCAGGCTTGGCCAGAGGCACATTCAGGATCCGAGCAGGCATAGCCATAGGCTAAAGGAGGGTCCGAGCAGGCTTGGCCAGAGGCACAAGCAGGGTCCGAGCTGGCTTGGCCAGAGGCACAAGCAGCGTCCAATACGGCTTGGCCAGAGGCACAAGCAGCATCCGATCAGGCTTGGCCAGAGGCACAAGACACGTCCGAGCAGGTTTGGCCAGAGGCAGAAGCAGGGTCCGAGCAGGCAGGTGTCAGGTACGAGCAAAGCCAGAGGCACAAGCAGCGACCAAGCAGGCAAGGATCAGGAACCAGCAGGTTGTCAGAACGGTCAGAGGCACAAGCAGGGCTGGAGCAGGCATGGCCAGAAGCAAAAGCATGGTCCGAGCAGGCCTGGCGAGAGCCTCAAGCTTGGACGGAGCAGTCATGGCCAGAGGCACAAGTAGGGTCCGAGAGTCATCCCAGAGGCACAAGCAGGGTCGGAGCAGGCATGGCCAGAGGCCCAAGCAGGGTCCAAGCAGGGATGGCCAGAGGCTCAAGCAGGATCCGAGTAGGCATGGCCCGATGCACAAGCAGGGTCCGAGCAGGCATGGCCAGAGGCACAAGCAGGGTCCGAAGAGGCTTGGCCAGAGGCACAAGCAGGGTCTGAGCAGGATTGGACAGAGGCACAAGCAGGGTCTGAGCAGGCATTGCCTGAGGCAAAACCAGGGTCCGAGCAGGCATGGCCAGAGGCACAAGCAGGGTTCCAGCAGGGATGGCCAGAGGTAGAAGCAGGATCCGAGCAGGCATGGCCAGAGGCACATTCAGGGTCCGAGCAGGCATGGCCAGAGGCAGAAGCAGGGTCCGAGCAGGCATGGCCAGAGGCACATACACTGTCCCAGCAGTCATGGCCAGAGGCACAAGCAGGGTCCGAGCACTCATGGCCAGAGGCACAAGCAGGGTCCGAGCAGGCTTGGCCAGAGGCAGAACCAGGGTCCGAGCCGGAATGGCCAGAGGCACAAGCAAGGTCCCAACAGGCATGGCCAGAGGTGGAAGCCGGGTAAGAGCAGGCATGGCCAGAGGCACATTCAGGTGCCGAGCAGGCATGGCCAGAGGCAGAATCAGGGTCTGAGCAGGCATGGTTAGAGGCACAAGCAGGGTCCGAGTAGACATCGCCAGGGGCTCAAGCAGGGTTCGAGCAGGCATAGCCAGAGGCTCAAGCAGGGTCCGAGCAGGCATGGCCAGAGGCAGAACCAGGGTCTGAGCCGGCATGGCCAGTGGCACAAGCATGGTCCCAGCAGGCATGGCCAGAGGTAGAAGCAGGGTCCGAGCAGGCATGGCCAGAGGCACATTCAGGTTCCGAGCAGGCATGGCCAGAGGCAGAAGCAGGGTCCGAGCAGGCATGGTTAGAGGCACAAGCAGAGGCTTAGCAGGCGTGGCCAGAGGCTCAAGCAGGGTCCAAGCAGGCGTGGCCAGAGGCTCAAGCAGGGTCCGATCAGGCGTGGGCAGAGGCTCAAGCAGCGTCCGAGGAGGCATGGGCAGAGGCACAAGCAGGGTTCGAGCAGGCATGAACAGAGGCACAAGCAGCGTCCAATCAGACTTGGCCAGAGGCACAAGCAGCGTCCGATCAGGCATGGCCAGAGGTACAAGAAGGGTCCGAGCAGGCATGGCCAGAGGCACAAGCAGGGTCCGAGCATGCTTGGCCAGAGGCACATTCAGGATCGAAGCAGGCATAGCCATAGGCGAAAGCAGGGTTCTAGCAGGCTTGGCCAGAGGCACAAGCAGGGTCCGAGGAGGCTTGGCCAGAGGCACAAGCAGGGTCCGAGCAGGCTTGGCCAGAGGCACAAGCAGGGTCCGAGCAGGTTTGGCCAGAGGCAGAACCACGGTCCGAGCCGGCATGGCCAGAGGCACAAGCAGGGTCCCAGCAGGCATGGCCAGAGGTAGAAGCAGGGTCCGAGCAGGCATGTCCAGAGGCACATTCAGGGTCCCAGCAGGCATGGCCAGAGGCACAAGCAGAGTCCGAACAGGCATGGCCAGAGGCACATTCAGGGTTCCAGCAGGCATGGCCAGAGGCACAAGCAGGGTCCCAGCAGGCAGGGGTTAGGTACGAGCTGGGCCAGACTAACAAGCAGTGACCAAGCAGGCAAGGTTCAGGACTTAGCATGCTGTCAGAAGTTTCACAGGCAGAAGCAGAGTCCAAGCATGCATGTCCAGAGGCAGAAGTAGGGTCCCAGCAGGCGTCGCAAGAGGCAGAGGCAGGGTCCGAACAGGTGTGGTCGGAGGTACAAGCAGGGTCCGAGTAGGCGTCGCCAGAGGCTCAGGCAGGGTCCAAGCAGGCGTGGCCAGAGGCCCAAGCAGGGTCCGAGCAGGCATGGCCAGAGGCACAAGCAGGGTACGAGCAGGTTTGGACAGAGGCAGAACCAGGGTCCGAGCCGGCATGGCCACAGGCACAAGCAAGGTCCCAGCAAGCATGGCCAGAGGTAGAAGCAGGGTCCGAGCAGGTATGGCCAGAGGCACATTCAGGGTCCGAGCTGGCATGACCAGAGGCAGAAGCAGGGTCCGACCAGGCAGGGGTCAGGTACGAGCAAGGCCAGAAGAACAAGCAGCGACCAAGCAGCAAGGTTCAGGAACCAGAAGGTTGTCAGAACGGTCACAGGCAGGAGCAGTGCCCGAGCAGTCATGGCCAGAGGTAGAAGTAGGTTCCGAGCACGCGTGGCCAGTGGCAGAAGCAGGGGCCGAGCAGGCGTGGCCAGAGGCACAAGCAGGGTCCAAGTAGGAGTGGCCAGAGGCACAAGCAGGTTCCGAACAGGCATGGCCAGGGGCACAAGCACTGCCGGAGCAGGCATGGCCAGAAGCACAAGCAGGGTCCGAGCAGGCATGGCCAGAGGAACATTTACGGTCCCAGCAGGCATGGCCAGAGCCACAAGCAGGGTCCGAGCACTCATGGCCAGAGGCACAAGCAGGGTCCGCGCAGGCTTGGCCAGAGGCACAAGCAGGGTCCGAGCAGGCTTGGCCAGAGGCTGAACCTCGGTCCGAGCCGGAATGGCCAGAGGCACAAGCAATGTCCCAACGGCCATGGGCAGAGGTAGATGCCGGGTCCGAGCAGGCATGTCCAGAGGCACATTCAGGGTCCCAGCAGGGATGGCCAGAGGCACAAGCAGAGTCCGAACAGGCATGGCCAGAGGCACAAGCAGGGCCGGAGCAGGCATGGCCAGAAGCACAAGCATGGTCCAAGCAGGCCTGGCGAGAGCCTCAAGCATGGAACGCGCAGTCATGGCCAGAGGCACAAGCAGGGTCCGAGCTGTCATGGCCAGAGGCACAAGCAGGGTCGGAGCAGGCATGGCCAGAGGCACAAGCAGGGTCCGAGCAGGGATGGCCAGAGGCTCAAGCAGCGTCCGAGCAGGCATGGCCAGAGGCACAAGCAGGGTCCCAGCAGACATGGCCAGAGTCACAAGCAGGGTCCGAGGAGGCTAGGCCAGAGGCACAAGCAGGGTCCGAGCAGGCTTGGCCAGAGGCACAACCAGGGTCCGAGCCGGGATGGCCAGAGGCACAAGCACGTCCCAGCAGGCATGGCCAGAGGTAGAAGTACCGTCCGAGCTGGCATGGCCAGAGGCACATTCAGGGTCCGAGCATGCATGGCCAGAGTCAGAAGCAGGGTCCGACCAGGCAGGGGTCAGGTACGAGCAAGGAAGAGGCACAAGCAGCGACCAAGCAGCAAGGTTCAGGAACCAGCAGGTTGTCAGAACGGTCACAGGCAGAAGCAGTGCCCGAGCAGGCATGGCAAGAGGCAGAAGTAGGTTCCGAGCACGTGTGGCCGGAGGCAGAAGCAGGGGCCGAGCAGGCGTGGCCAGAGGCACAAGCAGGGTCCAAGAAGGAATGGGGAGAGGCACAGCAGTTTCCGAACAGGCATGGCCAGAGGCACAAGCAGGGCCGGAGCAGGCATGGCCAGAAGCACAAGCAGGGTCCTAGCAGGCATGGCCAGAGGCAGAAGCAGGGTCCGAGCAGGCATGGCCAGAGGCACAAGCAGGGTCCGAGCAGGCGTGGCCAGAGGCACAAGCAGGGTCCGAGCACTCATGGCCAGAGGCACAAGCAGGGTCCGAGCAGGCGTGGCCAGAGGCACAAGCAGCGTCCAATCAAGCTTGGCCAGAGGCACAAGCAGCGTCCGATCAGGCTTGGCCAGAGGCACATTCAGGGTCCGAGCCGGCATGGCCAGAGGCACAAGCAGGGTCCGAGCAGGCTTGGCCAGAGGCACATTCAGGATCCGAGCAGGCATAGCCATAGGCTAAAGGAGGGTCTGAGCAGGCTTGGCCAGAGGCACAAGCAGGGTCCGAGCTGGCTTGGCCAGAGGCACAAGCAGCGTCCAATACGGCTTGGCCAGAGGCACAAGCAGCATCCGATCAGGCTTGGCCAGAGGTAAAAGACGCGTCCGAGCAGGTTTGGCCAGAGGCAGAAGCAGGGTCCGAGCAGGCAGGTGTCAGGTACGAGCAAAGCCAGAGGCACAAGCAGCGACCAAGCAGGCAAGGATCAGGAACCAGCAGGTTGTCAGAACGGTCAGAGGCACAAGCAGGGCTGGAGCAGGCATGGCCAGAAGCAAAAGCATGGTCCGAGCAGGCCTGGCGAGAGCCTCAAGCTTGGACGGAGCAGTCATGGCCAGAGGCACAAGTAGGGTCCGAGAGTCATCCCAGAGGCACAAGCAGGGTCGGAGCAGGCATGGCCAGAGGCCCAAGCAGGGTCCAAGCAGGGATGGCCAGAGGCTCAAGCAGGATCCGAGTAGGCATGGCCCGATGCACAAGCAGGGTCCGAGCAGGCATGGCCAGAGGCACAAGCAGGGTCCGAAGAGGCTTGGCCAGAGGCACAAGCAGGGTCTGAGCAGGATTGGACAGAGGCACAAGCAGGGTCTGAGCAGGCATTGCCTGAGGCAAAACCAGGGTCCGAGCAGGCATGGCCAGAGGCACAAGCAGGGTTCCAGCAGGGATGGCCAGAGGTAGAAGCAGGATCCGAGCAGGCATGGCCAGAGGCACATTCAGGGTCCGAGCAGGCATGGCCAGAGGCAGAAGCAGGGTCCGAGCAGGCATGGCCAGAGGCACATACACTGTCCCAGCAGTCATGGCCAGAGGCACAAGCAGGGTCCGAGCACTCATGGCCAGAGGCACAAGCAGGGTCCGAGCAGGCTTGGCCAGAGGCAGAACCAGGGTCCGAGCCGGAATGGCCAGAGGCACAAGCAAGGTCCCAACAGGCATGGCCAGAGGTGGAAGCCGGGTAAGAGCAGGCATGGCCAGAGGCACATTCAGGTGCCGAGCAGGCATGGCCAGAGGCAGAATCAGGGTCCGAGCAGGCATGGTTAGAGGCACAAGCAGGGTCCGAGTAGACATCGCCAGGGGCTCAAGCAGGGTTCGAGCAGGCATAGCCAGAGGCTCAAGCAGGGTCCGAGCAGGCATGGCCAGAGGCAGAACCAGGGTCTGAGCCGGCATGGCCAGTGGCACAAGCATGGTCCCAGCAGGCATGGCCAGAGGTAGAAGCAGGGTCCGAGCAGGCATGGCCAGAGGCACATTCAGGTTCCGAGCAGGCATGGCCAGAGGCAGAAGCAGGGTCCGAGCAGGCATGGTTAGAGGCACAAGCAGAGGCTTAGCAGGCGTGGCCAGAGGCTCAAGCAGGGTCCAAGCAGGCGTGGCCAGAGGCTCCAGCAGGGTCCGATCAGGCGTGGGCAGAGGCTCAAGCAGCGTCCGAGGAGGCATGGGCAGAGGCACAAGCAGGGTTCGAGCAGGCATGAACAGAGGCACAAGCAGCGTCCAATCAGACTTGGCCAGAGGCACAAGCAGCGTCCGATCAGGCATGGCCAGAGGTACAAGAAGGGTCCGAGCAGGCATGGCCAGAGGCACAAGCAGGGTCCGAGCATGCTTGGCCAGAGGCACATTCAGGATCGAAGCAGGCATAGCCATAGGCGAAAGCAGGGTTCTAGCAGGCTTGGCCAGAGGCACAAGCAGGGTCCGAGGAGGCTTGGCCAGAGGCACAAGCAGGGTCCGAGCAGGCTTGGCCAGAGGCACAAGCAGGGTCCGAGCAGGTTTGGCCAGAGGCAGAACCACGGTCCGAGCCGGCATGGCCAGAGGCACAAGCAGGGTCCCAGCAGGCATGGCCAGAGGTAGAAGCAGGGTCCGAGCAGGCATGTCCAGAGGCACATTCAGGGTCCCAGCAGGCATGGCCAGAGGCACAAGCAGAGTCCGAACAGGCATGGCCAGAGGCACATTCAGGGTTCCAGCAGGCATGGCCAGAGGCACAAGCAGGGTCCCAGCAGGCAGGGGTTAGGTACGAGCTGGGCCAGACTAACAAGCAGTGACCAAGCAGGCAAGGTTCAGGACTTAGCATGCTGTCAGAAGTTTCACAGGCAGAAGCAGAGTCCAAGCATGCATGTCCAGAGGCAGAAGTAGGGTCCCAGCAGGCGTCGCAAGAGGCAGAGGCAGGGTCCGAACAGGTGTGGTCGGAGGTACAAGCAGGGTCCGAGTAGGCGTCGCCAGAGGCTCAGGCAGGGTCCAAGCAGGCGTGGCCAGAGGCCCAAGCAGGGTCCGAGCAGGCATGGCCAGAGGCACAAGCAGGGTACGAGCAGGTTTGGACAGAGGCAGAACCAGGGTCCGAGCCGGCATGGCCACAGGCACAAGCAAGGTCCCAGCAAGCATGGCCAGAGGTAGAAGCAGGGTCCGAGCAGGTATGGCCAGAGGCACATTCAGGGTCCGAGCTGGCATGACCAGAGGCAGAAGCAGGGTCCGACCAGGCAGGGGTCAGGTACGAGCAAGGCCAGAAGAACAAGCAGCGACCAAGCAGCAAGGTTCAGGAACCAGAAGGTTGTCAGAACGGTCACAGGCAGGAGCAGTGCCCGAGCAGTCATGGCCAGAGGTAGAAGTAGGTTCCGAGCACGCGTGGCCAGTGGCAGAAGCAGGGGCCGAGCAGGCGTGGCCAGAGGCACAAGCAGGGTCCAAGTAGGAGTGGCCAGAGGCACAAGCAGGTTCCGAACAGGCATGGCCAGGGGCACAAGCACTGCCGGAGCAGGCATGGCCAGAAGCACAAGCAGGGTCCGAGCAGGCATGGCCAGAGGAACATTTACGGTCCCAGCAGGCATGGCCAGAGCCACAAGCAGGGTCCGAGCACTCATGGCCAGAGGCACAAGCAGGGTCCGCGCAGGCTTGGCCAGAGGCACAAGCAGGGTCCGAGCAGGCTTGGCCAGAGGCTGAACCTCGGTCCGAGCCGGAATGGCCAGAGGCACAAGCAATGTCCCAACGGCCATGGGCAGAGGTAGATGCCGGGTCCGAGCAGGCATGTCCAGAGGCACATTCAGGGTCCCAGCAGGGATGGCCAGAGGCAGAAGCAGAGTCCGAACAGGCATGGCCAGAGGCACAAGCAGGGCCGGAGCAGGCATGGCCAGAAGCACAAGCATGGTCCAAGCAGGCCTGGCGAGAGCCTCAAGCATGGAACGTGCAGTCATGGCCAGAGGCACAAGCAGGGTCCGAGCTGTCATGGCCAGAGGCACAAGCAGGGTCGGAGCAGGCATGGCCAGAGGCACAAGCAGGGTCCGAGCAGGGATGGCCAGAGGCTCAAGCAGCATCCGAGCAGGCATGGCCAGAGGCACAAGCAGGGTCCCAGCAGACATGGCCAGAGTCACAAGCAGGGTCCGAGGAGGCTAGGCCAGAGGCACAAGCAGGGTCCGAGCAGGCTTGGCCAGAGGCAGAACCAGGGTCCGAGCCGGGATGGCCAGAGGCACAAGCACGTCCCAGCAGGCATGGCCAGAGGTAGAAGTACCGTCCGAGCTGGCATGGCCAGAGGCACATTCAGGGTCCGAGCATGCATGGCCAGAGTCAGAAGCAGGGTCCGACCAGGCAGGGGTCAGGTACGAGCAAGGAAGAGGCACAAGCAGCGACCAAGCAGCAAGGTTCAGGAACCAGCAGGTTGTCAGAACGGTCACAGGCAGAAGCAGTGCCCGAGCAGGCATGGCCAGAGGCAGAAGTAGGTTCCGAGCACGTGTGGCCGGAGGCAGAAGCAGGGGCCGAGCAGGCGTGGCCAGAGGCACAAGCAGGGTCCAAGAAGGAATGGGGAGAGGCACAGCAGTTTCCGAACAGGCATGGCCAGAGGCACAAGCAGGGCCGGAGCAGGCATGGCCAGAAGCACAAGCAGGGTCCTAGCAGGCATGGCCAGAGGCAGAAGCAGGGTCCGAGCAGGCATGGCCAGAGGCACAAGCAGGTTCCGAGCAGGCGTGGCCAGAGGCACAAGCAGGGTCCGAGCACTCATGGCCAGAGGCACAAGCAGGGTCCGAGCAGGCGTGGCCAGAGGCACAAGCAGCGTCCAATCAAGCTTGGCCAGAGGCACAAGCAGCGTCCGATCAGGCTTGGCCAGAGGCACATTCAGGGTCCGAGCAGGCATGGCCAGAGGCACAAGCAGGGTCCGAGCAGGCTTGGCCAGAGGCACATTCAGGATCCGAGCAGGCATAGCCATAGGCTAAAGGAGGGTCCGAGCAGGCTTGGCCAGAGGCACAAGCAGGGTCCGAGCTGGCTTGGCCAGAGGCACAAGCAGCGTCCAATACGGCTTGGCCAGAGGCACAAGCAGCATCCGATCAGGCTTGGCCAGAGGCACAAGACACGTCCGAGCAGGTTTGGCCAGAGGCAGAAGCAGGGTCCGAGCAGGCAGGTGTCAGGTACGAGCAAAGCCAGAGGCACAAGCAGCGACCAAGCAGGCAAGGATCAGGAACCAGCAGGTTGTCAGAACGGTCAGAGGCACAAGCAGGGCTGGAGCAGGCATGGCCAGAAGCAAAAGCATGGTCCGAGCAGGCCTGGCGAGAGCCTCAAGCTTGGACGGAGCAGTCATGGCCAGAGGCACAAGTAGGGTCCGAGAGTCATCCCAGAGGCACAAGCAGGGTCGGAGCAGGCATGGCCAGAGGCCCAAGCAGGGTCCAAGCAGGGATGGCCAGAGGCTCAAGCAGGATCCGAGTAGGCATGGCCCGATGCACAAGCAGGGTCCGAGCAGGCATGGCCAGAGGCACAAGCAGGGTCCGAAGAGGCTTGGCCAGAGGCACAAGCAGGGTCTGAGCAGGATTGGACAGAGGCACAAGCAGGGTCTGAGCAGGCATGGCCCGAGGTAGAAGCAGGGTCCGAGCAGGCAGGTGTCAGGTACGAGCAAAGCCAGAGGCACAAGCAGTGACCAAGCAGGCAAGGATCAGGAACCAGCAGGTTGTCAGAACGGTCACATGCAGAAGCAGTGCCTGAGCAGGCATGGCCAGAGGCAGAAGTAGGTTCCGAGCACGCGTGGCCAGAGGCAGAAGCAGGGGCCGAGGAGGCGTGGCCAGAGGCAAAAGCAGGGTCCAAGTAGGAGTGGCCAGAGGCACAAGCAGGGCTGGAGCAGGCATGGGCAGAAGCACAAGCATGGTCCGAGCAGGCCTGGCGAGAGCCTCAAGCTTGGATGGAGCAGTCATGGCCAGAGGCACAAGCAGGGTCCGAGAGTCATGGCCAGAGGCACAAGCAGGGTCGGAGCAGGCATGGCCAGAGGCCCAAGCAGGGTCCGAGCAGGGATGGCCAGAGGCTCAAGCAGGGTCCGAGTAGGCATGGCCCGATGCACAAGCAGGATCCGAGCAGGCATGGCCAGAGGCACAAGCAGGGTCCGAGGAGGCTTGGCCAGAGGCACAAGCAGGGTCCGAGCAGGATTGGACAGAGGCACAAGCAGGGTCCGAGCAGGCATTGCCTGAGGCAAAACCAGGGTCCGAGCAGCCATGGCCAGAGGCACAAGCAGGGTTCCAGCAGGGATGGCCAGAGGTAGAAGCAGGATCCGAGCAGGAATGACCAGAGGCACATTCAGGGTCCGAGCAGGCATGGCCAGAGGCAGAAGCAGGGTCCGAGCAGGCATGGCCAGAGGCACATTCACTGTCCCAGCAGGCATTGCCAGAGGCACAAGCAGGGTCCGAGCAGGCATGGCCAGAGGCAGAAGCAGGGTCCGAGCAGGCAAAGCCAGAAGCACATTCACTGTCCCAGCAGACATGGCCAGAGGCACAAGCAGGGTCCGAGCAGGCTTGGCCAGAGGCAGAACCAGGGTCCGAGCCGGAATGGCCAGAGGCACAAGCAAGGTCCCAACAGGCATGGCCAGAGGTGGAAGCCGGGTAAGAGCAGGCATGGCCAGAGGCATATTCAGGGTGCGACCAGGCATGGCCAGAGGCAGAAGCAGGTTCTGAGCAGGCATGTCCAGAGGCACATTCAGGGTCCCAGCAGGCATGGCCAGAGGCACAAGCAGGGTCCCAGCAGGCAGGGGTCAGGTACGAGCAGGGCCAGAGGAACAAGCAGGGTCCGAGCAGGCATGGACAGAGGCACAAGGAGAGTCCGAGTAGGCATCACTAGGGCCTCAAGCAGGGTTCGAGCCGGCATGGCCAGAGGCTGAAGCAGGGTCTGCGCAGGCATGGCCAGAGGCACTAGCAGGGTCCGAGCAGGCATGGACAGAGGCACAAGCAGAGTCCGAGTAGGCATCACCAGGGGCTCAAGCAGGGTTCGAGCCGGCATGGCCATAGGCTCAAGCAGGGTCCAAGCAGGCATGGCCATAGGCACAAGCAGGATCCAAGCAGGGTTGGGAAGAAGCAGAACCAGGGTCCCATCCGGCATGGCCAGAGGCAGAAGCATGGTCCGACCAGGCAGGGGTCATGCACGAGCAGGGCCAGACGCACAAGCGACGACCAAGTAGAAAAGGTTCAGAACCAGCAGGTCATCAGAACGGTCACAGGAAGAAGCAGTTTCCGAGCAGGCATGGCCAGCGGCAGAAGTAGGGTCCGAGCAGGCATGGCCAGAGGCAGAAGCAGGGGCCGAGTAGGCGTGGCCAGAGGCCCAAGGAGGGTCCAAGGAGTCGTGGCCAGAGGCACAAGCAGGTTCGAACAGGCATGGCCAGAGTCACAAGCAGGGTCCCAGCAGGCATGGCCAGAGGTAGAAGCAGGGTCCGAGCAGGCATGGCCAGAGGAACATTCAGTGTCCGAGCAGGCATGGCCAGAGGCAGAAGCAGGGTCCGACCAGGCAGGGGTCAGGTATGAGCAGGGCGAGACGCTGAAGCAGCGACCAAGCAGGAAAGGTTCAGGAACACGCAGGTTGTCAGAACGGTCGCAGGAAGAAGCAGTGCTCGAGCAGGCATGGCCAGAGGCAGAAGTAGGGTCCGAGCAGGCGTGGCCAGAGGCACAAGCAGCGTCCAATCAAGCTTGGCCAGAGGCACAAGCAGCGTCCGATCAGGCTTGGCCAGAGGCACATTCAGGGTCCGAGCAGGCATGGCCAGAGGCACAAGCAGGGTCCGAGCAGGCTTGGCCAGAGGCACATTCAGGATCCGAGCAGGCATAGCCATAGGCTAAAGGAGGGTCCGAGCAGGCTTGGCCAGAGGCACAAGCAGGGTCCGAGCTGGCTTGGCCAGAGGCACAAGCAGCGTCCAATACGGCTTGGCCAGAGGCACAAGCAGCATCCGATCAGGCTTGGCCAGAGGCACAAGACACGTCCGAGCAGGTTTGGCCAGAGGCAGAAGCAGGGTCCGAGCAGGCAGGTGTCAGGTACGAGCAAAGCCAGAGGCACAAGCAGCGACCAAGCAGGCAAGGATCAGGAACCAGCAGGTTGTCAGAACGGTCAGAGGCACAAGCAGGGCTGGAGCAGGCATGGCCAGAAGCAAAAGCATGGTCCGAGCAGGCCTGGCGAGAGCCTCAAGCTTGGACGGAGCAGTCATGGCCAGAGGCACAAGTAGGGTCCGAGAGTCATCCCAGAGGCACAAGCAGGGTCGGAGCAGGCATGGCCAGAGGCCCAAGCAGGGTCCAAGCAGGGATGGCCAGAGGCTCAAGCAGGATCCGAGTAGGCATGGCCCGATGCACAAGCAGGGTCCGAGCAGGCATGGCCAGAGGCACAAGCAGGGTCCGAAGAGGCTTGGCCAGAGGCACAAGCAGGGTCTGAGCAGGATTGGACAGAGGCACAAGCAGGGTCTGAGCAGGCATTGCCTGAGGCAAAACCAGGGTCCGAGCAGGCATGGCCAGAGGCACAAGCAGGGTTCCAGCAGGGATGGCCAGAGGTAGAAGCAGGATCCGAGCAGGCATGGCCAGAGGCACATTCAGGGTCCGAGCAGGCATGGCCAGAGGCAGAAGCAGGGTCCGAGCAGGCATGGCCAGAGGCACATACACTGTCCCAGCAGTCATGGCCAGAGGCACAAGCAGGGTCCGAGCACTCATGGCCAGAGGCACAAGCAGGGTCCGAGCAGGCTTGGCCAGAGGCAGAACCAGGGTCCGAGCCGGAATGGCCAGAGGCACAAGCAAGGTCCCAACAGGCATGGCCAGAGGTGGAAGCCGGGTAAGAGCAGGCATGGCCAGAGGCACATTCAGGTGCCGAGCAGGCATGGCCAGAGGCAGAATCAGGGTCCGAGCAGGCATGGTTAGAGGCACAAGCAGGGTCCGAGTAGACATCGCCAGGGGCTCAAGCAGGGTTCGAGCAGGCATAGCCAGAGGCTCAAGCAGGGTCCGAGCAGGCATGGCCAGAGGCAGAACCAGGGTCTGAGCCGGCATGGCCAGTGGCACAAGCATGGTCCCAGCAGGCATGGCCAGAGGTAGAAGCAGGGTCCGAGCAGGCATGGCCAGAGGCACATTCAGGTTCCGAGCAGGCATGGCCAGAGGCAGAAGCAGGGTCCGAGCAGGCATGGTTAGAGGCACAAGCAGAGGCTTAGCAGGCGTGGCCAGAGGCTCAAGCAGGGTCCAAGCAGGCGTGGCCAGAGGCTCAAGCAGGGTCCGATCAGGCGTGGGCAGAGGCTCAAGCAGCGTCCGAGGAGGCATGGGCAGAGGCACAAGCAGGGTTCGAGCAGGCATGAACAGAGGCACAAGCAGCGTCCAATCAGACTTGGCCAGAGGCACAAGCAGCGTCCGATCAGGCATGGCCAGAGGTACAAGAAGGGTCCGAGCAGGCATGGCCAGAGGCACAAGCAGGGTCCGAGCATGCTTGGCCAGAGGCACATTCAGGATCGAAGCAGGCATAGCCATAGGCGAAAGCAGGGTTCTAGCAGGCTTGGCCAGAGGCACAAGCAGGGTCCGAGGAGGCTTGGCCAGAGGCACAAGCAGGGTCTGAGCAGGCTTGGCCAGAGGCACAAGCAGGGTCCGAGCAGGTTTGGCCAGAGGCAGAACCACGGTCCGAGCCGGCATGGCCAGAGGCACAAGCAGGGTCCCAGCAGGCATGGCCAGAGGTAGAAGCAGGGTCCGAGCAGGCATGTCCAGAGGCACATTCAGGGTCCCAGCAGGCATGGCCAGAGGCACAAGCAGAGTCCGAACAGGCATGGCCAGAGGCACATTCAGGGTTCCAGCAGGCATGGCCAGAGGCACAAGCAGGGTCCCAGCAGGCAGGGGTTAGGTACGAGCTGGGCCAGACTAACAAGCAGTGACCAAGCAGGCAAGGTTCAGGACTTAGCATGCTGTCAGAAGTTTCACAGGCAGAAGCAGAGTCCAAGCATGCATGTCCAGAGGCAGAAGTAGGGTCCCAGCAGGCGTCGCAAGAGGCAGAGGCAGGGTCCGAACAGGTGTGGTCGGAGGTACAAGCAGGGTCCGAGTAGGCGTCGCCAGAGGCTCAGGCAGGGTCCAAGCAGGCGTGGCCAGAGGCCCAAGCAGGGTCCGAGCAGGCATGGCCAGAGGCACAAGCAGGGTACGAGCAGGTTTGGACAGAGGCAGAACCAGGGTCCGAGCCGGCATGGCCACAGGCACAAGCAAGGTCCCAGCAAGCATGGCCAGAGGTAGAAGCAGGGTCCGAGCAGGTATGGCCAGAGGCACATTCAGGGTCCGAGTTGGCATGACCAGAGGCAGAAGCAGGGTCCGACCAGGCAGGGGTCAGGTACGAGCAAGGCCAGAAGAACAAGCAGCGACCAAGCAGCAAGGTTCAGGAACCAGAAGGTTGTCAGAACGGTCACAGGCAGGAGCAGTGCCCGAGCAGTCATGGCCAGAGGTAGAAGTAGGTTCCGAGCACGCGTGGCCAGTGGCAGAAGCAGGGGCCGAGCAGGCGTGGCCAGAGGCACAAGCAGGGTCCAAGTAGGAGTGGCCAGAGGCACAAGCAGGTTCCGAACAGGCATGGCCAGGGGCACAAGCACTGCCGGAGCAGGCATGGCCAGAAGCACAAGCAGGGTCCGAGCAGGCATGGCCAGAGGAACATTTACGGTCCCAGCAGGCATGGCCAGAGCCACAAGCAGGGTCCGAGCACTCATGGCCAGAGGCACAAGCAGGGTCCGCGCAGGCTTGGCCAGAGGCACAAGCAGGGTCCGAGCAGGCTTGGCCAGAGGCTGAACCTCGGTCCGAGCCGGAATGGCCAGAGGCACAAGCAATGTCCCAACGGCCATGGGCAGAGGTAGATGCCGGGTCCGAGCAGGCATGTCCAGAGGCACATTCAGGGTCCCAGCAGGGATGGCCAGAGGCACAAGCAGAGTCCGAACAGGCATGGCCAGAGGCACAAGCAGGGCCGGAGCAGGCATGGCCAGAAGCACAAGCATGGTCCAAGCAGGCCTGGCGAGAGCCTCAAGCATGGAACGCGCAGTCATGGCCAGAGGCACAAGCAGGGTCCGAGCTGTCATGGCCAGAGGCACAAGCAGGGTCGGAGCAGGCATGGCCAGAGGCACAAGCAGGGTCCGAGCAGGGATGGCCAGAGGCTCAAGCAGCGTCCGAGCAGGCATGGCCAGAGGCACAAGCAGGGTCCCAGCAGACATGGCCAGAGTCACAAGCAGGGTCCGAGGAGGCTAGGCCAGAGGCACAAGCAGGGTCCGAGCAGGCTTGGCCAGAGGCACAACCAGGGTCCGAGCCGGGATGGCCAGAGGCACAAGCACGTCCCAGCAGGCATGGCCAGAGGTAGAAGTACCGTCCGAGCTGGCATGGCCAGAGGCACATTCAGGGTCCGAGCATGCATGGCCAGAGTCAGAAGCAGGGTCCGACCAGGCAGGGGTCAGGTACGAGCAAGGAAGAGGCACAAGCAGCGACCAAGCAGCAAGGTTCAGGAACCAGCAGGTTGTCAGAACGGTCACAGGCAGAAGCAGTGCCCGAGCAGGCATGGCCAGAGGCAGAAGTAGGTTCCGAGCACGTGTGGCCGGAGGCAGAAGCAGGGGCCGAGCAGGCGTGGCCAGAGGCACAAGCAGGGTCCAAGAAGGAATGGGGAGAGGCACAGCAGTTTCCGAACAGGCATGGCCAGAGGCACAAGCAGGGCCGGAGCAGGCATGGCCAGAAGCACAAGCAGGGTCCTAGCAGGCATGGCCAGAGGCAGAAGCAGGGTCCGAGCAGGCATGGCCAGAGGCACAAGCAGGGTCCGAGCAGGCGTGGCCAGAGGCACAAGCAGGGTCCGAGCACTCATGGCCAGAGGCACAAGCAGGGTCCGAGCAGGCGTGGCCAGAGGCACAAGCAGCGTCCAATCAAGCTTGGCCAGAGGCACAAGCAGCGTCCGATCAGGCTTGGCCAGAGGCACATTCAGGGTCCGAGCCGGCATGGCCAGAGGCACAAGCAGGGTCCGAGCAGGCTTGGCCAGAGGCACATTCAGGATCCGAGCAGGCATAGCCATAGGCTAAAGGAGGGTCTGAGCAGGCTTGGCCAGAGGCACAAGCAGGGTCCGAGCTGGCTTGGCCAGAGGCACAAGCAGCGTCCAATACGGCTTGGCCAGAGGCACAAGCAGCATCCGATCAGGCTTGGCCAGAGGCACAAGACGCGTCCGAGCAGGTTTGGCCAGAGGCAGAAGCAGGGTCCGAGCAGGCAGGTGTCAGGTACGAGCAAAGCCAGAGGCACAAGCAGCGACCAAGCAGGCAAGGATCAGGAACCAGCAGGTTGTCAGAACGGTCAGAGGCACAAGCAGGGCTGGAGCAGGCATGGCCAGAAGCAAAAGCATGGTCCGAGCAGGCCTGGCGAGAGCCTCAAGCTTGGACGGAGCAGTCATGGCCAGAGGCACAAGTAGGGTCCGAGAGTCATCCCAGAGGCACAAGCAGGGTCGGAGCAGGCATGGCCAGAGGCCCAAGCAGGGTCCAAGCAGGGATGGCCAGAGGCTCAAGCAGGATCCGAGTAGGCATGGCCCGATGCACAAGCAGGGTCCGAGCAGGCATGGCCAGAGGCACAAGCAGGGTCCGAAGAGGCTTGGCCAGAGGCACAAGCAGGGTCTGAGCAGGATTGGACAGAGGCACAAGCAGGGTCTGAGCAGGCATGGCCCGAGGTAGAAGCAGGGTCCGAGCAGGCAGGTGTCAGGTACGAGCAAAGCCAGAGGCACAAGCAGTGACCAAGCAGGCAAGGATCAGGAACCAGCAGGTTGTCAGAACGGTCACATGCAGAAGCAGTGCCTGAGCAGGCATGGCCAGAGGCAGAAGTAGGTTCCGAGCACGCGTGGCCAGAGGCAGAAGCAGGGGCCGAGCAGGCGTGGCCAGAGGCAAAAGCAGGGTCCAAGTAGGAGTGGCCAGAGGCACAAGCAGGGCTGGAGCAGGCATGGGCAGAAGCACAAGCATGGTCCGAGCAGGCCTGGCGAGAGCCTCAAGCTTGGATGGAGCAGTCATGGCCAGAGGCACAAGCAGGGTCCGAGAGTCATGGCCAGAGGCACAAGCAGGGTCGGAGCAGGCATGGCCAGAGGCCCAAGCAGGGTCCGAGCAGGGATGGCCAGAGGCTCAAGCAGGGTCCGAGTAGGCATGGCCCGATGCACAAGCAGGATCCGAGCAGGCATGGCCAGAGGCACAAGCAGGGTCCGAGGAGGCTTGGCCAGAGGCACAAGCAGGGTCCGAGCAGGATTGGACAGAGGCACAAGCAGGGTCCGAGCAGGCATTGCCTGAGGCAAAACCAGGGTCCGAGCAGCCATGGCCAGAGGCACAAGCAGGGTTCCAGCAGGGATGGCCAGAGGTAGAAGCAGGATCCGAGCAGGAATGACCAGAGGCACATTCAGGGTCCGAGCAGGCATGGCCAGAGGCAGAAGCAGGGTCCGAGCAGGCATGGCCAGAGGCACATTCACTGTCCCAGCAGGCATTGCCAGAGGCACAAGCAGGGTCCGAGCAGGCATGGCCAGAGGCAGAAGCAGGGTCCGAGCAGGCAAAGCCAGAAGCACATTCACTGTCCCAGCAGACATGGCCAGAGGCACAAGCAGGGTCCGAGCAGGCTTGGCCAGAGGCAGAACCAGGGTCCGAGCCGGAATGGCCAGAGGCACAAGCAAGGTCCCAACAGGCATGGCCAGAGGTGGAAGCCGGGTAAGAGCAGGCATGGCCAGAGGCATATTCAGGGTGCGACCAGGCATGGCCAGAGGCAGAAGCAGGTTCTGAGCAGGCATGTCCAGAGGCACATTCAGGGTCCCAGCAGGCATGGCCAGAGGCACAAGCAGGGTCCCAGCAGGCAGGGGTCAGGTACGAGCAGGGCCAGAGGAACAAGCAGGGTCCGAGCAGGCATGGACAGAGGCACAAGGAGAGTCCGAGTAGGCATCACCAGGGCCTCAAGCAGGGTTCGAGCCGGCATGGCCAGAGGCTGAAGCAGGGTCTGCGCAGGCATGGCCAGAGGCACTAGCAGGGTCCGAGCAGGCATGGACAGAGGCACAAGCAGAGTCCGAGTAGGCATCACCCGGGGCTCAAGCAGGGTTCGAGCAGGCATGGCCATAGGCACAAGCAGGATCCAAGCAGGGTTGGGAAGAAGCAGAACCAGGGTCCCATCCGGCATGGCCAGAGGCAGAAGCATGGTCCGACCAGGCAGGGGTCATGCACGAGCAGGGCCAGACGCACAAGCGACGACCAAGTAGAAAAGGTTCAGAACCAGCAGGTCATCAGAACGGTCACAGGAAGAAGCAGTTTCCGAGCAGGCATGGCCAGCGGCAGAAGTAGGGTCCGAGCAGGCATGGCCAGAGGCAGAAGCAGGGGCCGAGTAGGCGTGGCCAGAGGCCCAAGGAGGGTCCAAGGAGTCGTGGCCAGAGGCACAAGCAGGTTCGAACAGGCATGGCCAGAGTCACAAGCAGGGTCCCAGCAGGCATGGCCAGAGGTAGAAGCAGGGTCCGAGCAGGCATGGCCAGAGGAACATTCAGTGTCCGAGCAGGCATGGCCAGAGGCAGAAGCAGGGTCCGACCAGGCAGGGGTCAGGTATGAGCAGGGCGAGACGCTGAAGCAGCGACCAAGCAGGAAAGGTTCAGGAACACGCAGGTTGTCAGAACGGTCGCAGGAAGAAGCAGTGCTCGAGCAGGCATGGCCAGAGGCAGAAGTAGGGTCCGAGCAGGCGTGGCCAGAGGCAAAAGCAGGGTCCAAGGATGAGTGGCCATAGGAACAAGCAGGGTCCAAGGAGGAGTGGCCAGAGGCACAAGCAGGGCCGGAGCAGGCATGGCCAGAAGCACAAGCATGGTCCGAGAAGGCCTGGCGAGAGCCTCAAGCATGGTCCGAGCAGTCATGGACAGAGGCACAAGCAGGGTCCGAGCAGGCATGGCCAGAGACAGAAGGAGGCTCCGAGCAGGCGTCGCAAGAGGCAGAAGCAGGGTCCGAACAGGTGTGGCCAGAGGTACAATCAGGGTCCGAGTAGGCATTGCCAGAGGATCAAGCAGGTTCCGAGCTGGAATGGCCAGAGGCACAAGCAGGGTCCGACCAGGCATGGCCAGAGGCACAAGCAGGGTCCGAGTAGCCATCGCCAGGGGCTCAAGCAGGGTTCGAGCAGGCATAGCCAGAGGCTCAAGCAGGGTCTAAGCAGGCGTGGCCAGAGGCTCAAGCAGGGCCAGAGCAGGCGTGGCCAGAGGCTCAAGCAGCGTCCGAGCAGACATGCGCAGAGGCACAAGCAGGGTTCGAGCAGGCATGAACAGAGGCACAAGCAGCGTCCAATCTGGCTTGGCCAGAGGCACAAGCAGCGTCCGATCAGACATGGCCAGAGGTACAAGAAGGGTCCGAGCAGGCATGGCCAGAGGCACAAGCAGGGTCCGAGCATGCTTGGCCAGAGGCACATTCAGGATCGAAGCAGGCATAGCCATAGGCGAAAGCAGGGTTCGAGCAGGCTTGGCCAGAGGCACAAGCAGGGTCTGAGCAGGGTTGGCCAGAGGCACAAGCAGGGTCCGAGCAGGCTTGGCCAGAGGCACAAGCAGGGTCCGAGCAGGTTTGGCCAGAGGCAGAACCACGGTCCGAGCCGGCATGGCCAGAGGCACAAGCAGGGTCCCAGCAGACATGGCCAGATGTAGAAGCAGGGTCTGAGCAGGCATGGCCAGAGGCACAAGCAGGGTCCGAGCAGGTTTGGCCAGAGGCAGAACCACGGTCCGAGCCGGCATGGCCAGAGGCACAAGCAGGGTCCCAGCAGGCATGGCCAGAGGTAGAAGCAGGGTCTGAGCAGGCATGGCCAGAGGCACATTCAGGGTCCGAGCAGGGATGACCAGAGGCAGAAGCAGGGTCCGACCAGGCAGGGGTCAGGTACGAGCAAGGCCAGAGGAACAAGCAGCGACCAAGCAGCAAGGTTCAGGAACTAGCAGGTTGTCAGAACGGTCACAGGCAGAAGCAGTGCCCGAGCAGTCATGGCCAGAGCTAGAAGTAGGTTCCGAGCACGCGTGGCCAGAGGCAGATGCAGTGGCCGAGCAGGCGTGGCCAGAGGCACAAGCAGTGCCGGAGCAGGCATGGCCAGAGGCACATTCAGGGTACCAGAAGGCCTGGCGAGAGGCACAAGCAGGGTCCGAGCTGGAATGGCCAGAGGCACAGGGAAGGTCCCAACAGGCATGGCCAGAGGTAGAAGCCGGGTCCGAGGAGGCATGGCCAGGGGCACATTCAGGGGCCAACCAGGCATGGCCAGAGGCAGAAGCAGGTTCCGAGCAGGCATGTCCAGAGGCACATTCACGGTCCCAGCAGGGATGTCCAGAGGCACATTCAGGGTCCCAGAAGGCATGGCGAGAGGCACAAGCAGGTTCCGAGCTGGAATGGCCAGAGGCACAGGCAGGGTCCGAGCACTCATGGCCAGAGGCACAAGCAGGGAACGAGCAGGCTTGGCCAGAGGCACATTCAGGGTCCGAGCAGGCATAGCCATAGGCTAAACCAGGGTCCGAGCAGGCTTGGCCAGAGGCACAAGCAGGGTCCGAGCAGGTTTGGCCAGAGGCAGAACCAGGGTCCGAGGCGGCATGGCTAGAGGCATAACCAGGGTCACAGCAGGCATGGCCTGAGGTAGAAGAAGGGTCCGAGCAGCCATGGCCAGAGGCACATTCAGGGTCCGAGCAGGCATGCCCAGCGGCACAAGCAGGGTCCGACCAGGCAGGGGTCAGGTACGAGCAAGGCCAGAGGCACAAGCAGGGTCCGAGCAAGGATGGCCAGAGGCTCAAGCAGGGTCCGAGCAGGCATGGCCAGAGGCACAAGCATGGTGTGAGCAGGCTTGGCCAGAGGCACAAGCCGGGTCCGAGCAGGTATGGCCAGAGGCAGAACGAGGGTCCGAGCCGGCATGGCCAGAGGCAGAAGCAGGTTCCGAGCAGGCATGTCCAGAGGCACAAGCCGGGTCCCAGCAGGCAGGGGTCAGGAATCAGCAGGCTGTCAGAAGTGTCTCAGGCAGAAGCAGAGTCCGAGCAAGCATTTCCAGAGGCAGAAGTAGGGTCCGAGCAGGCGTGGCCAGAGGCAGAAGCAGGGTCCGAACAGGTGTGGTCAGAGGTACAAGCAGGGTCGGAGTAGGCATCGCCAGAGGCTCAACCAGGGTCCGAGCAGGCATGGCCAGAGGCACAAGCAGGGTTCCAGCAGGCATGGCCAGAGGTAGAAGCAGGGTCCGAGCAGGAATGGCCAGAGGCACATTCAGGGTCCGAGCAGGCATTGCCAGAGGCACAAGCAGGGTCCCAGCAGGCAGCGTTTAGGTACAAGCAGGGCCAGACGAACAAGCAGTGACCACGCAGGCAAGGTTCAGGACTCAGCTGGCTGTCAGAAGGTTCACAGGCAGAAGCAGAGTCCAAGCAGGCATGTCCAGAGGCAGAAGTCGGGTCCGAGCAGGCATCGCAAGAGGGAGAAGCAGGGTCTGAACAGGTGTACCGAGAGATACAAGCAGGGTTCGAGTAGGCATCGCCAGAGGCTCAAGGAGGGTCCAAGCAGCCGTGGCCAGAGGCTCAAGCAGGGTCCAAGTAGGCATGGCAAGATGTACCAGCAGGGTCCGAACAGGCATGGCCAGAGGCACAAGCGGGGTATGAACAGGCATGGCCAGAGGCACAAGCAGCATCCAATCAGGCTTGGCCAGAGGCACAAGAAGGGTCCGAGCAGGATTGGCCAGAGCCCAAACTAGGGTCTGAGCAGGCATTGCCAGAGGCAAAACCAGGGTCCGAGCAGGCATGGCCGGAGGCTCAAGCAGGGTTCCAGGAGGCATGGCCAGAGGTAGAAGCAGGGTCCGAGCAGGCATGGCCAGAGGCACATTCAGGGTCCGAGCAGGCATGGCCAGAGGAACAAGCAGGGTCCCAGCAGGCTTGGCCAGAGGCACATTCTGGGTCCGAGCAGGCATAGACATAGGCTAAAGCAGGGTCCGAGGAGTCTTGGACAGAGGTACAAGCAGGGTCCGAGCAGGTATGGCCAGAGGCACAAGCAGGGTCTGAGCAGGTTTGGCCAGAGGGAGAACCAGGGTCAGAGCCGGCATGGCCACAGGCACAGGCAAGGTCCCAGCAGGCATGGCCAGAGGTAGAAGTAGAGTCTGAGCAGGCATGGGCAGAGGCACATTCAGGGTCCGAGCAGGCATGGCCAGAGGCAGAAGCAGGGTCCGACCATGCAAGGGTCAGGTACGAGCAAGGCCAGAGGCACAAGCAAGGTCCCAGCAGGGATGGCCAGAGGCTCAAGCAGGGTCCGAGCAGGCATGGACAGAGGCAGAAGTAGGGTCTGAGCAGGCGTGGCCAGAGGCAGAAGGAGGGTCCGAGCAGGCATGGCTAGAGGCTCAAGCAGGGTCCGAGCAGGCATGGCCAGAGGCAGAAGCTTGGTCCGAGCAGACATGGCCAGAGGCACATTCACGGTCCCATCAGGCATGGCCAGAGGCACAAACAGGGTCCTTTCACTCATTGCCAGAGGCACAAGCAGGGTCCAAGCAGGCTTGGCCAGAGGCACAAGCAGGGTCCGAGCAGGCTTGGCCAGAGGCAGAAGCAGGGTCCGAGCCGGAATGGCCAGAGGCACAAGCAAGGTCCCAAGAGGGATGGCCAGAGGCAGAAGCAGGTTCCGAGCAGGCATGTCCAGAGGCACATTCAGGGTCCCAGCAGGCATGGCCAGAGGCAGAAGCAGGGTCCGAAAAGGTGTGGTCAGAGGTATAAGCAGGTCTGTGTAGGCATCGCCAGAGGCTCAAGCAGGGTCCGAGCAGGCATGGCCAGAGGCAGAAGCTGGGTCCGAGCAGGCATGGCCAGAGGCAGAAGCAGGATCCGAGCACTCATGGCCAGAGGCACAAGCAGGGTCCGAGCAGGCATGGCCAGAGGCACATTCACGGTCCCAGCAGGTATGGCCAGAGGCACAAGGAGGGTCCGAGCAGGCATGGCCAGAGGCAGAAGCAAGGCCCGAGCAGGCATGGCCAGAGGTACAAGCAGGGTTTGAGCAGGCTTGGCCAGAGGCACAAGAAGGGTCCGAGCAGGCATGGCCAGAGGCAGAAGCAGGGTCCGAGCAGGCAACGCCAGAGCCACATTCAAAGTACCAGCAGAAATGGCCAGAGGCACAAGCAGGGTCCGAGCACTCATGGCCAGAGGTGGAAGCCGGGAAGAGCAGGCATGGCCAAGGCATATTCAGGGTCCGACCAGGCATGGCCAGAGGCAGAAGCAGGTTCCGAGAAGGCATGTCCAGAGGCACATTCAGGGTCCCAGCAGGCATGGCCAGAGGCATGGCCAGAGGCAGAAGCAGGTTCCGAGCAGGCATGTCCAGAGGCACATTCAGGGTCCCAGCAGGCATGGCCAGAGGCACAAGCATGGTCCCAGCAGGCAGGGGTCAGGTACGAGCAGGGCCAGAGGAACAAGCAGTGACCAAACAGGCAAGATTCAGGGATCAGCAGTCTGTCAGAAGTGTCACAGGCAGAAGCAGAGTCCGAGCAAGCATTTCCAGAGGCAAAAGTAGGGTCCGAGAAGGAGTGGCCAGAGGCAGAAGCAGGCTCCGAGCAGGTGTGGCGAGAGATACAGGCAGGGTCCGAGTAGGCATCGCCAGAGGCTCAAGCAGGGTTCGAGCCGGCATGGCCATAGGCTCAAGCAGGGTCCGAGCAGGCATGGCCAGAGGCACAAGCAGGGTCCGAGCAGGCATGGCCAGAGGCACAAGCAGGGTCCGAGCAGGCTTGGCCAGAGGCACAACCAGGGTCCGAGCAGGCAGGGGTCAGGTACGAGCAGGGCCAGAGGAACAAGCAGTGACCAAACAGGCAAGATTCAGGGATCAGCAGTCTGTCAGAAGTGTCACAGGTAGAAGCAGAGTCCGAGCAAGCATTTCCAGAGGCAAAAGTAGGGTCCGAGAAGGAGTGGCCAGAGGCAGAAGCAGGCTCCGAGCAGGTGTGGCGAGAGATACAAGCAGGGTCCGAGTAGGCATCGCCAGAGGCTCAAGCAGGGTTCGAGCCGGCATGGCCATAGGCTCAAGCAGGGTCCGAGCAGGCATGGCCAGAGGCACAAGCAGGGTCCGAGCAGGCATGGCCAGAGGCACAAGCAGGGTCCGAGCAGGCTTGGCCAGAGGCACAAGCAGGGTCCGAGCAGGCATGGCCCGAAGCACACGCATGGTCCGAGCAGGCCTGGCGAGAGGCTCAAGCATGGTCCGAGCAGGCAAGGCCAGAGGCACAAGCAGGGTCCGAGCAGTCATGGCCAGAGGCACAAGCAGGGTCGGAGAACGCATGGCCAGAGGCACAAGCAGGGTCTGAGCAGGCTTGGCCAGAGGCACAAATAGGGTCCGAGCAGGTATGGCCAGAGGCACACGCAGGGTCCGAGCAGGCATGGCCAGAGGCACAAGCAGGGTCCGAGCAGGCTTGGCCAGAGGCACAAGCAGGTCCGAGCACTCATGGCCAGAGGCACAAGTAGGGTCCGAGCAGGATTGGCCAGAGGCAGAACCAAGGTCCGATCCGTAATGGCCAGAGGCACAAGGAAGGTCCCAAGAGGCATGGCCAGAGGTAGAAGCCAGGTCCGAGCAGGCATGGCCAGAGGCACATTCAGGGTCTGACCAGGCATGGCCAGAGGCAGAAGCAGGTTCCGAGCAGGCATGTCTTGAGGCACATTCAGTGTCCCGGCAGGCATGGCCAGAATCACAAGCAGGGTCCCAGCAGGCAGGGGTTAGGTACGAGCAGGGCCAGACGAACAAGCAGTGACCAAGCAGGCAAGGTTCAGGACTCAGCAGGCTGTCAGAAGATTCGCAGGCAGAAGCAGAGTCCAAGCAGGCATGTCCAGAGGCAGAAGGAGGGTCCGAGCAGGCGTCGCAAGAGGCAGAAGCAGGGTCCGAACAGGTGTGGCCAGAGGCACAAGCAGGGTCCGAGCAGGCATGGCCAGAGGCACAAGCAGGGTCCGAGCAGGCATGGCCAGAGGCACAAGCAGGGTCCGAGTAGCCATCGCCAGGGGCTCAAGAAGGGTTCGAGCAGGTATAGCCAGAGGCTCAAGCAGGGTCCGAGCAGGCATGGCCAGAGGCAGAACCAGGGTCTGAGCCGGCATGGCCAGTGGCACAAGCATGGTCCCAGCAGGCATGGGCAGAGGTAGAAGCAGGGTCTGAGCAGGCATGGCCAGAGGCACATTCAGGTTCCGAGCAGCCATGGCCAGAGGCAGAAGCAGGGTCCGAGCAGGCATGGTTAGAGGCACAAGCAGAGTCCTAGCAGGCGGGGCCAGAGGCTCAAGCAGGGTCTAAGCAGGCGTGGCCAGAGGCTCAAGCAGGGTCCGAGCAGGCGTGGCCAGAGGCTCAAGCAGCGTCCGAGCAGGCATGGGCAGAGGCACAAACAGAGTTCGAGCAGGCATGAACAGAGGTACCAGCAGCGTCCAATCAGGCTTGGCCAGAGGCACAAGCAGCGTCCGATCAGGCATGGCCAGAGGCAGAAGCAGGGTCCGAGCAGGCATGGTTAGAGGCACAAGCAGAATCCTAGCAGGCGGGGCCAGAGGCTCAAGCAGGGTCTAAGCAGGCGTGGCCAGAGGCTCAAGCAGGGTCCAAGCAAGCATGGCCATAGGCACAAGCAGGGTCCGAGTAGCCATCGCCAGGGGCTCAAGCAGGGTTCGAGCAGGCATAGCCAGAGGCTCAAGCAGGGTCCGAGCAGGCATGGCCAGAGGCACGTTCAGGTTCCGAGCAGGCATGGCCAGAGGCAGAAGCAGGGTCCGAGCAGGCATGGTTAGAGGCACAGGCAGAGTCCTAGCAGGCGGGGCCAGAGGCTCAAGCAGGGTCTAAGCAGGCGTGGCCAGAGGCTCAAGCAGGGTCCGAGCAGGCGTGGCCAGAGGCTCAAGCAGCGTCCGAGCAGGCATGGGCAGAGGCACAAGCAGGGTCTGAGCAGGCATGGCCATAGGCACAAGGAGGGTCCGAGCATGCTTGGCCAGAGGCATATTCAGGATCGAAGCAGGCATAGCCATAGGCGAAAGCAGGGTTCGAGCAGACTTGGCCAGAGTCACAAGCAGGGTCCGAGCAGGCTTGGCCAGAGGCACAAGCAGGGTCCGAGCAGGCTTGGCCAGAGGCACAAGCAGGGTCCGAGCAGGTTTGGCCAGAGGCAGAACCACGGTCCGAGCCGGCATGGCCAGAGGCACAAGCACGGTCCCAGCAGGCATGGCCAGAGGCACATTCAGGGTCCGAGCAGGCATGACCAGAGGCAGAAGCAGGGTCCAACCAGGCAGGGGTCAGGTACGAGCAAGGCCAGAGGAACAAGCAGCGACCAAGCAGCAAGGTTCAGGAAACAGCAGGTTGTCAGAACGGTCACAGGCAGAAGCAGTGCCCGAGCAGTCATGGCCAGAGCTAGAAGTAGGTTCCGAGCACGCGTGGCCGGAGGCAGATGCAAGGGCCGAGCAGGCGTTGCCAGAGGCACAAGCAGGGTGCAAGTAGGAGTGGCCAGAGGCACAAGCAGGTTCCGAACAGGCATGACCAGAGGCACAAGCAGTGCCGGAGCAGGCATGGCCAGAAGCACAAGCAGGGTCCGAGCAGGCATGGCCAGAGGCAGAAGCAGGGTCCGAGCAGGCATGGCCAGAGGAACATTCACGGTCCCAGCAGGTATGGCCAGAGCCACAAGCAGCGTCCGAGCACTCATGGCCTGAGGCACAAGCAGGGTCCGAGCAGGCTTGGCGAGAGGCACAATCAGGGTCCGAGCAGGCTAGGCCAGAGGCAGAACCTGGGTCCGAGCCGGAATGGCCAGAGGCACAAGCAAGGTCCCAAAAGGCACGGGCAGATGTAGAAGCCGGGTCCGAGCAGGCATGGCCAGAGGCACATTCAGGTTCCAAGCAGGCATGGCCAGAGGCAGAAGCAGGTTCCGAGCAGGCATGTCCAGAGGCACATTCAGGGTCCCAGCAGGCTTGGCCAGAGGCACAAGCAGTGTCCCAGCAAGCAGGGGTCAGGTACGAGCAGGGTCAGAGGAACAAGCAGTGACCAAATAGTAAAGGTTCAGGAATCAGCAGGCTGTCAGAAGTGTCACAGGCAGAAGCAGAGTCCGAGCAGGCATTTCCAGGGCAGAAGTAGGGTCCGAGCAGGCGTGGTCAGAGGCACAAGCAGGATCCGAGTAGGCATCGCCAGGGGCTCAAGCAGCTTTCGAGCAGGAATCGCCAGAGGCTCAAGCAGGGTCCCAGCAGACATGGCCAGAGGCACAAGCAGGGTCCGAGGAGGCTTGGCCAGAGGCACAAGCAGGGTCCGAGCAGGATTGGACAGAGGCACAAGCAGGGTCTGAGCAGGCATTGCCTGAGGCAAAACCAGGGTCCGAGCAGCCATGGCCAGAGGCACAAGCAGGGTTCCAGCAGGGATGGCCAGAGGTAGAAGCAGGATCCGAGCAGGCATGGCCAGAGGCACATTCAGGGTCCGAGCAGGCTTGGCCAGAGGCACATTCAGGATCCGAGCAGGCATAGCCATAGGCTAAAGCAGGGTCCAAGCAGGCTTGTCCAGAGGCACATTCAGGGTCCCAGCAGGCATGGCCAGAGGCACAAGCAGGGTCCCAGCAAGCAGGGGTCAGGTACGAGCAGGGTCAGAGGAACAAGCAGTGACCAAACAGGCAAGGTTCAGGAATCAGCAGGCTGTCAGAAGTGTCACAGGCAGAAGCAGAGTCCGAGCAGGCATTTCCAGGGCAGAAGTAGGGTCCGAGCAGGCGTGGTCAGAGGCACAAGCAGGATCCGAGTAGGCATCGCCAGGGGCTCAAGCAGCTTTCGAGCAGGAATCGCCAGAGGCTCAAGCAGGGTCCCAGCAGGTATGGCCAGAGGCAGAAGCAGGGTCCGAGCAGGCATGGCCAGAGGAACATTCACGGTCCCAGCAGGCATGGCCAGAGCCACAAGCAGGGTCTGAGCACTCATGGCCTGAGGCACAAGCAGGGTCCGAGCAGGCTTGGCCAGAGGCACAATCAGGGTCCGAGCAGGCTTGGCCAGAGGCAGAACCTGGGTCTGAGCCGGAATGGCCAGAGGCACAAGCAAGGTCCCAACAGGCATGGGCAGAGGTAGAAGCCGGGTCCGAGCAGGCATGGCCAGAGGCACATTCAGGTTCCGAGCAGGCATGGCCAGAGGCAGAAGCAGGTTCCGAGCAGGCATGTCCAGAGGCACATTCAAGGTCCCAGCAGGCATGGCCAGAGGCACAAGCAGGGTCCCAGCAAGCAGGGGTCAGGTACGAGCAGGGTCAGAGGAACAAGCAGTGACCAAACAGGCAAGGTTCAGGAATCAGCAGGCTGTCCGAAGTGTCACAGGCAGAAGCAGAGTCCGAGCAGGCATTTCCAGGGCAGAAGTAGGGTCCGAGCAGGCGTGGCCAGAGGCAGAAGCAGGGTCCGAACAGGTGTGGTCAGAGGCACAACCAGGATCTGAGTAGGCATCGCCAGGGGCTCAAGCAGCGTTCGAGAAGGAATCGCCAGAGGCTCAAGCAGGGTCCCAGCAGGCATGGCCAGAGGCAAAACCAGGGTCTGAGCCAGCATGGCCAGTGGCCCAAGCATGGGCCCAGCAGACATGTCCAGAGGCACATTCAGGGTCCCAGCAGGCATGGCCAGAGGCACAAGCAGAGTCCGAACAGGCATGGCCAGAGGCACAAGCAAGGCCGGAGCAGGCATGGCCAGAAGCACAAGGATGGTCCAAGCAGGCCTGGCGAGAGCTTCAAGCATGGAACGAGCAGTCATGGCCAGAGGCACAAGCAGAGTCCGAGCAGTCATGGCCAGAGGTACAAGCAGGGTCAGAGCAGGCATGTCCAGAGGCACAAGCAGGGTCCGAGGAGGCTAGGCCAGAGGCACAAGCAGGGTCCGAGCAGTCTTGGCCGGAGGCACCAGCAGGGTCTGAGCAGGTTTGGGCAGAGGCAGAACCAGGTTCCGAGACGGCATGGCCATAGGCACAAGCACGTCCCAGCAGGCATGGCCAGAGGGAGAAGTAGGGTCCGGGCTGGCATGGCCAGAGGCACATTCAGGGTCCGAGCAGGCATGGCAAGAGGCACAAGCAGGGTCCCAGCAAGCAGGGGTCAGGTAAGAGCAGGGTCAGAGGAACAAGCAGTGACCAAACAGGCAAGGTTCAGGAATCAGCAGGGTGTCAGAAGTGTCACAGGTAGAAGCAGAGTCCGAGCAGGCATTTCCAGGGCAGAAGTAGGGTACGAGCAGGCATGGCCAGAGGCCGAAGCAGGGTCCGAGCAGGCATGGCCAGAGGAACATTTACGGTCCCAGCAGGCATGGCCAGAGCCACAAGCAGGGACCGAGCACTAATGGCCTGAGGCACAAGCAGAGTCCGAGCAGGCTTGGCCAGAGGCACAATCAGGGTCTGAGCAGGCTTGGCCAGAGGCAGAACCTGGGTCCGAGCCGGAATGGCCAGAGGCACTTGCAAGGTCCCAACAGGCAAGGGCAGAGGTAGAAGCCGGGTCCAAGCTGGCATGTCCAGAGGCACATTCAGGGTCCCAGCAGGCATGGCCAGAGGCACAAGCAGGGTCCCAGCAAGCAGGGGTCAGGTACGAGCAGGGTCAGAGGAACAAGCAGTGACGAAACAGGCAAGGTTCAGGAATCAGCAGGCTGTCAGAAGTGTCACAGGCAGAAGCAGAGTCCGAGCAGGCATTTCCAGGACAGAAGTAGGATCCGAGCAGGCGTGGCCAGAGGCAGAAGCAGGTTCCGAACAGGTGTGGTCAGAGGCACAAGCAGGATCCGAGTAGGCATCGCCAGGGGCTCAAGCAGCTTTCGAGAAGGAATCGCCAGAGGCTCAAGCAGGGTCGGAGAAGGCATGGCCAGAGGCACAAGCAGGGTCCGAGCAGGCTTGGCCAGAGGCACAAGCAGGGTCCGAGCAGGCATGGCCAGAGGCACAAGCAGGGTCTGAGCAGGCATGGCCAGAGGCACAAGCAGGGTCCGAGCAGGCTTGACAAGAGGCACAAGCAGGGTCAGAGCAGGATTGGCCAGAGCCCAAAGCAGGGTCTGAGCAGGCATTGCCAGATGCAAAACCAGGGTCCGAGCAGGCATGGCCAGAGGCACAAGCAGGGTTCCAGCAGGCATGGCCAGAGGTAGAAGCAGGGTCCGAGCAGGCATGGCCAGAGGCACATTCAGGGAGCGAGCAGGCATGGCCAGAGGCAGAAGCAGGGTCCGAGGAGGCATGTCCAGAGGCACAAGAAGGGTCCGAGGAGGCATGGCCATAGGCACAAGCAGGGTCCGAGCAGGCTTGGCCAGAGGCACATTCAGGGTCCGAGAAGGCATAGCCATATGCTAAAGCAGGGTCCGAGGAGGCTTGGCCAGAGGCAAAAGCAGGGTCCGAGCAGGCTTGGCCAGAGGCACAAGCAGGGTCCGAGCAGGTTTGGCCAGAGGCAGAACCACGGTCCGAGCCGGCATGGCCAGAGGCACAAGCAGGGTCCCAGCAGGCATGGCGAGAGGTAGAAGCAGGGTCCGAGCTGGCATGGCCTGAGGCACATTCAGGGTCCGAGCAGGCATGACAAGAGGCAGAAGCTGGGTCCGACCAGGCAGGGGTCAGCGACCAAGCAGCAAGGTTCAGGAACCAGGAGGTTGTCAGAAAAGACACAGGCAGAAGCAGTGCCCTAGCAGTCATGGCCAGAGCTAGAAGTAGGTTCCGAGCACGCGTGGCCAGAGTCAGAAGCAGGGGCCGAGCAGGCGTGGCCAGAGGCACAAGCAGGGTCCAAGTAGGAGTGGCCAGAGGCAAAAGCAGGTTTCGAACAGGCATGGCCAGAGGCACAAGCAGTGCCGGAGCAGGCATGGCCAGAAGCACAAGCAGGGTCCGAGCAGGCATGGCCAGAGGCAGAAGCTGGGTCCGAGCGGGCATGGTAAGAGGAACATTCACGGTCCCAGCAGGCATGGCCAGAGGCACAAGCAGGGTCCGAGCACTCATGGACAGAGGCACAAGCAGGGTCGGAGCAGGCTTGGCCAGAGGCACAAGCAGCGTCCAATCAGGGTTGGCCAGAGGCACAAGCAGCGTCTGATCAGGCTTGGCCAGAGGCACAAGAAGCGTGTGAGCAGGCGTGGCCAGAGGCACAAGCAGGTTCCGAGCAGGCTTGGCCAGAGGCACATTCAGGATCCGAGCAGGCATAGCCATAGGCTAAAACAGGGTCCGAGCAGGCATGTCCAGCGGTACAATCAGGGTCCGAGCAGGCTTGGCCGGAGGCACAAGCAGGGTCTGAGCAGGTTTGGCCAAAGGCAGAACCAGGGTCTGAGCCGGCATGGCCAGAGGCACAAGCAGGGTCCCAGCAGGCATGGCCAGAGGTAGAAGCAGGGTCCGAGCAGGCAGGGGTCAGGTACGAGCAAAGCCAGAGGCACAAGCAGCGACCAAGCAGGCAAGGTTCAGGAACCAGCAGGTTGTCAGAACGGTCACAGGCAGAAGCAGTGCCTGAGCAGGCATGGCCAGAGGCAGAAGTAGGTTCCGAGCACGCGTGGCCAGAGGCAGAAGCAGGGGCCGAGCAGGCGTGGCCAGAGGCAAAAGCAGGGTCCAAGTAGGAGTGGCCAGAGGCACAAGCAGTTTCCGAACAGGCCTGGCCAGAGGCACAAGCAGGGCTGGAGCAGGCATGGCCAGAAGCACAAGCATGGTCCGAGCAGGCCTGGCGAGAGCCTCAAGCTTGGACGGAGCAGTCATGGCCAGAGGCACAAGCAGGGTCCGAGAGTCATGGCCAGAGGCACAAGCAGGGTCGGAGCAGGCACGGCCAGAGGCACAAGCAGGGTCCGAGCAGGGATGGCCAGAGGCTCAAGCAGGGTCCCGGTAGGCATGGCCTGAGGCACAAGCAGGGTCCGAGTAGGCATGGCCAGAGGCACAAGCAGGGTTCCAGCAGGCATGGCCAGAGGTAGAAGCAGCAAGGTTCAGGAACCATTCAGGGTCCAAGCAGGCATGGCCAAAGGCACAAGCAGGGTCCCAGCAGGCAGGGGTCAGGTACGAGCTGGGCCAGAGGCACAAGCAGCGACCAAGCAGCAAGGTTCAGGAATCAGCAGGTTGTCAGAACGGTCACAGGCAGAAGCAGAGTCCGAGCAAGGATTTCCAGAGGCAGAAGTAGGGTCCGAGAAGGAGTGGCCAGAGGCAGAAGCAGATTCCGCGCAGGCATGGCCAGAGGCACTAGCAGGGTCCGAGCAGGCATGGACAGAGGTACAAGCAGAGTCCGAGTAGGCATGGCCATAGGCACAAGCAGGGTCCGAGCAGGCATGGCCATAGGCACTAGCAGGGTCCGAGTAGGCTTGGCAAGAAGCAGAACCAGGGTCCCATCCGGCATGGCCAGAGGCAGAAGCATGGTCCGACCAGGCAGGGGTCATGCACGAGCAGGGCCAGACGCACAAGCGACGACCAAGTAGGAAAGGTTCAGAACCAGCAGGTTGTCAGAACGGTCACAGGAAGAAGCAGTGCTCGAGCAGGCACGGCCAGAGGCAGAAGTAGGGTCCGAGCAGGCGTGGCCAGAGGCAGAAGCAGGGGCTGAGCAGGCGTGGCCAGAGGCCCAAGGAGGCTCCAAGGAGTCGTGGCCAGAGGCACAAGCAGGTTCCGAACAGGTATGGCCAGAGTCACAAGCAGGGTCCCAGCAGGCATGGCCAGAGGTAGAAGCAGGGTCCGAGCAGGCATGGCCAGAGGCACATTCAGTGTCCGAGCAGGCATGGCCAGAGGCAGAAGCAGGGTCCGACCAGGCAGGGGTCAGGTACGAGCAGGGCGAGACGCTCAAGCAGCGACCAAGCAGGAAAGCTTCAGGAACAAGCAGGTTTTCAGAACGGTCACAGGAAGAAGCAGTGCTCGAGCAGGCACGGCCAGAGGCAGAAGAAGGGTCCGAGCTGGCGTGGCCAGAGGCAGAAGCAGGGCCCAAGGATGAGTGGCCATAGGAACAAGCAGGGTCCAAGGAGGAGTGGCCAGAGGCACAAGCAGGGCCGGAGCAGGCATGGCCAGAAGCACAAGCATGGTCCGAGCAGGCCTGGCGAGAGCCTCAAGCATGGTCCGAGCAGTCATGGACAGAGGCACAAGAAGGGTCGGAGAAGGCATGGCCAGAGGCACAAGCAGGGTCCGAGCAGGCATGGCCAGAGGCACAAGCAGGGTCCGAGCAGGCTTGGCCAGAGGCACAAGCAGGTCCGAGCACTCATGGCCAGAGGGACAAGTAGGGTCCGAGCAGGATTGGCCAGAGGCAGAACCAAGGTCCGATCCGTAATGGCCAGAGTCCCCAGGAGGGTCCAAGGAGTCGTGGCGAGAGGCACAAGCAGGTTCCGAACCGGCATGGACAGAGGCACAAGCAGGGTCCCAGAAGGCATGGCCAGAGGCACATTCAGTGTCCGAGCAGGCATGGCCAGAGGCAGAAGCAGGGTCCGAAGAGGCAGGGGTCAGGTACGAGAAGGGCGAGAAGCTCAAGCAGCGACCAATCAGGAAAGGTTCAGGAACAAGCAGGTTGTCAGAACATTCACAGGAAGAAGCAGTGCTCGAGCAGGCATGGCCAGAGGCAGAAGTAGGGTCCAAGCAGGCATGGCCAGAGGCAGAAGCAGGGTCCGAGCAGGCTTGGCAAGAAGCAGAACCAGGGTCCCATCCGGCAAGTCCAGAGGCAGAAGCAGGGTCCGACCAGGCAGGGGTCAGGCACGAGCAGGGCCAGACGCACAAGCGACGACCAAGTAGGAAAGGTTCAGAACCAGCAGGTTGTCAGAACGGTCACAGGAAGAAGCAGTGTCCGAGCAGGCATGGCCAGATGCAGAAGTAGGGTCCGAGTAGGCGTGGCCAGAGGCATAAGCAGGGGCCGAGCAGGCGTGGCCAGAGGCCTAAGGAGAGTCCAAGGAGTCGTGGCCAGAGGCACAAGCAGGTTCCGAACAGGAATGGCCAGAGGAACAAGCAGGGTCCAGCAGGCATGGTCAGAGGTAGAAGCAGGGTCCGAGCAGGCATGGCTATAGGCACATTCAGTGTCCGAGCAGGCATGGCCAGAAGCAGAAGCAGGGTCTGACCAGGCAGGGGTCAGGTACGAGGACGGCGAGACGCTCAAGCAGAGACCAAGCAGGAAAGGTTCAGGAACAAGCAGGTTGTCAGAACGGTCAAAGGATGAAGCAGTACTCGAGCAGGCATGGCCAGAGGCAGAAGTAGGGTCCGAGCAGGCGTGGCCAGAGGCAGAAGCAGGGTCCAAGGAGGAGTGGCCAGAGGAACAAGCAGGGTCCAAGGAGGAGTGGACAGAGGCACAAGCAGGTTCTGAACAGGTATGGCCAGAGGCACAAGCATGGGCCGAGCAGGCGTGGCGAGAGCATCAAGCATGGTCCGAGCAGTCATGGACAGAGGCACAAGCAGGGTCCGAGCAGTCATGGCCAGAGGCACAAGCAGGTTCGGAGAAGGCATGGCCAGAGGCACAAGCAGGGTCCGAGCAGGCTTGGCCAGAGGCACAAGCAGGGTCCGAGCAGGCATGGCCAGAGGCACAAGCAGGATCTGAGCAGGCATGGCCAGAGGCACAAGCAGGGTCCGAGCAGGCTTGACAAGAGGCACAAGCAGGGTCAGAGCAGGATTGGCCAGAGCCCAAAGCAGGGTCTGAGCAGGCATTGCCAGAGGCAAAACCAGGGTCCGAGCAGGCATGTCCAGAGGCACAAGCAGGGTTCCAGCAGGCATGGCCAGAGGTAGAAGCAGGGTCCGAGCAGGCATGGCCAGAGGCACATTCAGGGTGCGAGCAGGCATGGCCAGAGGCAGAAGCAGGGTCCGAGCAGGTATGTCCAGAGGCACAAGAAGGGTCCGAGGAGGCATGGCCATAGGCCCAACAGGGTCCGAGCAGGCTTGGGCAGAGGCACATTCAGGGTCCGAGAAGGCATAGCCATACGCTAAAGCAGGGTCCGAGCAGGCTTGGCCAGAGGCACAAGCACGGTCCGAGCCGGCATGGCCAGAGGCACAAGCAGGGTCCCAGCAGGCATGGCCAGAGGTAGAAGCAGGGTCCGAGCTGGCATGGCCAGAGGCACATTCAGGGTACGAGCAGGCATGACAAGAGGCAGAAGCTGGGTCCGACCAGGCAGGGGTCAGCGACCAAGCAGCAAGGTTCAGGAACCAGGAGGTTGTCAGAAAAGTCACAGGCAGAAGCAGTGCCCGAGCAGTCATGGTCAGAGCTAGAAGTAGGTTCCGAGCACGCGTGGCCAGAGTCAGAAGCAGGGGCCGAGCAGGCGTGGCCAGAGGCAGAAGCAGGGTCCAAGTAGGAGTGGCCAGAGGCAAAAGCAGGTTTCGAACAGGCATGGCCAGAGGCACAAGCAGTGCCGGAGCAGGCATGGCCAGAAGCACAAGCAGGGTCCGAGTAGGCATGGCCAGAGGCAGAAGCTGGGTCCGAGCAGGCATGGCAAGAGGAACATTCACGGTCCCAGCAGGCATGGCCAGAGGCACCAGCAGGGTCCGAGCACTCATGGCCAGAGGCACAAGCAGGGTCGGAGCAGGCTTGGCCAGAGGCACAAGCAGCGTCCAATCAGGGTTGGCCAGAGGAACAAGCAGCGTCTGATCAGGCTTGGCCAGAGGCACAAGAAGCGTGTGAGCAGGCGTGGCCAGAGGCACAAGCAGTTTCCGATCAGGCTTGGCCAGAGGCACATTCAGGATCCGAGCAGGCATAGCCATAGGCTAAAACAGGGTCCGAGCAGGCATGTCCAGAGGTACAATCAGGGTCCGAGCAGGCATGGCCGGAGGCACAAGCAGGGTCTGAGCAGGTTTGGCCAAAGGCAGAACCAGGGTCTGAGCCGGCATGGCCAGAGGCACAAGCAGGGTCCCAGCAGGCATGGCCAGAGGTAGAAGCAGGGTCCGAGCAGGCAGGGGTCAGGTACGAGCAAAGCCAGAGGCACAAGCAGCGACCAAGCAGGCAAGGTTCAGGAACCAGCAGGTTGTCAGAACGGTCACAGGCAGAAGCAGTGCCTGAGCAGGCATGGCCAGAGGCAGAAGTAGGTTCCGAGCACGCGTGGCCAGAGGCAGAAGCAGGGGCCGAGCAGGCGTGGCCAGAGGCAAAAGCAGGGTCCAAGTAGGAGTGGCCAGAGGCACAAGCAGTTTCCGAACAGGCCTGGCCAGAGGCACAAGCAGGGCTGGAGCAGGCATGGCCAGAAGCACAAGCATGGTCCGAGCAGGCCTGGCGAGAGCCTCAAGCTTGGACGGAGCAGTCATGGCCAGAGGCACAAGCAGGGTCCGAGAGTCATGGCCAGAGGCACAAGCAGGGTCGGAGCAGGCACGGCCAGAGGCACAAGCAGGGTCCGAGCAGGGATGGCCAGAGGCTCAAGCAGGGTCCCGGTAGGCATGGCCTGAGGCACAAGCAGGGTCCGAGTAGGCATGGCCAGAGGCACAAGCAGGGTTCCAGCAGGCATGGCCAGAGGTAGAAGCAGCAAGGTTCAGGAACCATTCAGGGTCCAAGCAGGCATGGCCAAAGGCACAAGCAGGGTCCCAGCAGGCAGGGGTCAGGTACGAGCTGGGCCAGAGTCACAAGCAGCGACCAAGCAGCAAGGTTCAGGAATCAGTAGGTTGTCAGAACGGTCACAGGCAGAAGCAGAGTCCGAGCAAGGATTTCCAGAGGCAGAAGTAGGGTCCGAGAAGGAGTGGCCAGAGGCAGAAGCAGATTCCGCGCAGGCATGGCCAGAGGCACTAGCAGGGTCCGAGCAGGCATGGACAGAGGTACAAGCAGAGTCCGAGTAGGCATGGCCATAGGCACAAGCAGGGTCCGAGCAGGCATGGCCATAGGCACTAGCAGGGTCCGAGTAGGCTTGGCAAGAAGCAGAACCAGGGTCCCATCCGGCATGGCCAGAGGCAGAAGCATGGTCCGACCAGGCAGGGGTCATGCACGAGCAGGGCCAGACGCACAAGCGACGACCAAGTAGGAAAGGTTCAGAACCAGCAGGTTGTCAGAACGGTCACAGGAAGAAGCAGTGCTCGAGCAGGCACGGCCAGAGGCAGAAGTAGGGTCCGAACAGGTGCGGCCATAGGAACAAGCAGGGTCCAAGGAGGAGTGGCCAGAGGCACAAGCAGGGCCGGAGCAGGCATTGCCAGAACCAAAAGCATGGTCCGAGCAGGCCTGGCGAGAGCCTCAAGCACGGTCCGAGCAGTCATGGCCAGAGGAACAAGCAGGGTCCGAGCAGTCATGGCCAGAGGCACAAGCAGGGTCGGAGAAGGCATGGCCAGAGGCACAAGCAGGGTCCGAGCAGGCTTGGCCAGAGGCACAAGCAGGGTCCGAGCAGGCATGGCCAGAGGCACAAGCAGGGTCCGAGCAGGCATGGCCAGAGGCACAAGCAGGGTCCGTGCAGGCTTGGCCAGAGGCACAAGCAGGTCCGAGCACTCATGGCCAGAGGCACAAGTAGGGTCTGAGCAGGATTGGCCAGAGGCAGAACCAAGGTCCGATCCGTAATGGCCAGAGGCACAAGGAAGTTCCCAAGAGGCATGGCCAGAGGTAGAAGCCAGGTCCGAGCAGGCATGGCCAGAGGAACATTCAGGGTCTGACCAGGCATGGCCAGAGGCAGAAGCAGGTTCCGAGCAGGCATGTCCAGAGGCACATTCAGCGTCCCAGCAGGCATGGCCAGAGGCACAAGCGGGGTCCCAGCAGGCAGGGGTTAGGTACGAGTAGGGCCAGACGAACAAGCAGTGACCAAGCAGGCAAGGTTCAGGACTCAGCAGGCTGTCAGAAGTTTCACAGGCAGAAGCAGAGTCCAAGCAGGCATGTCCAGAGGCAGAAGGAGGGTCCGAGCAGGCGTCGCAAGAGGCAGAAGCAGGGTCCGAACAGGTGTGGCCAGAGGTACAAGCAGGGTCCGAGTAGGCATCGCCAGAGGATCAAGCAGGGTCCGAGCAGGCATGGCCATAGGCCCAAGCAGGGTCTGAGCAGGATTGGCAAGAAGCAGAACCAGGGTCCCATCCGGCATGGCCAGAGGCAGAAGCATGGTCCGACCAGGCAGGGGTCAGGCACGAGCAGGGCCAGACGCACAAGCGACGACCAAGTAGGAAAGGTTCAGAACCAGCAGGTTGTCAGAACGGTCACAGGAAGAAGCAGTGTCCGAGCAGGCATGGCCAGAGGCAGAAGTAGGGTCCGAACAGGCGTGGCCAGAGGCAGAAGCAGGGGCTGAGCAGGCGTGGCCAGAGGCCCAAGGAGGGTCCAAGGAGTCGTGGCCAGAGGCACAAGCAGGTTCCGAACAGGCATGGTCAGAGTCACAAGCAGGGTCCCAGCAGGCATGGCCAGAGGTAGAAGCAGGGTCCGAGCAGGCATGGCCAGAGGCACATTCAATGTCCGAGCAGGCATGGCCAGAGGCAGAAGCAGGGTCCGACCAGGCAGGGGTCAGGTACGAGCAGGGCGAGACGCTCAAGCAGCGACCAAGCAGGAAAGGTTCAGGAACAAGCAGGTTTTCAGAACGTTCACAGGAAGAAGCAGTGCTCGAGCAGGCACGGCCAGAGGCAGAAGTAGGGTCCGAGCTGGCGTGGCCAGAGGCAGAAGCAGGGCCCAAGGATGAGTGGCCATAGGAACAAGCAGGGTCCAAGGAGGAGTGGCCAGAGGCACAAGCAGGGCCGGAGCAGGCATGGCCAGAAGCACAAGCATGGTCCGAGCAGTCATGGCCAGAGGCACAAGCAGGGTCGGAGAAGGCATGGCCAGAGGCACAAGCAGGGTCCGAGCAGGCATGGCCAGAGGCACAAGCAGGGTCCGAGCAGGCTTGGCCAGAGGCACAAGCAGGTCCGAGCACTCATGGCCAGAGGGACAAGTAGGGTCCGAGCAGGATTGGCCAGAGGCAGAACCAAGGTCCGATCCGTAATGGCCAGAGTCCCCAGGAGGGTCCAAGGAGTCGTGGCCAGAGGCACAAGCAGGTTCCGAACCGGCATGGACAGAGGCACAAGCAGGGTCCCAGAAGGCATGGCCAGAGGCACATTCAGTGTCCGAGCAGGCATGGCCAGAGGCAGAAGCAGGGTCCGAAGAGGCAGGGGTCAGGTACGAGCAGGGCGAGAAGCTCAAGCAGCGACCAATCAGGAAAGGTTCAGGAACAAGCAGGTTGTCAGAACATTCACAGGAAGAAGCAGTGCTCGAGCAGGCATGGCCAGAGGCAGAAGTAGGGTCCAAGCAGGCATGGCCAGAGGCAGAAGCAGGGTCCGAGCAGGCTTGGCAAGAAGCAGAACCAGGGTCCCATCCGGCATGGCCAGAGGCAGAAGCAGGGTCCGACCAGGCAGGGGTCAGGCACGAGCAGGGCCAGATGCACAAGCGACGACCAAGTAGGAAAGGTTCAGAACCAGCAGGTTGTCAGAACGGTCACAGGAAGAAGCAGTGTCGGAGCAGGCATGGCCAGATGCAGAAGTAGGGTCCGAGTAGGCATGGCCAGAGGCATAAGCAGGGGCCGAGCAGGCGTGGCCAGAGGCCTAAGGAGAGTCCAAGGAGTCGTGGCCAGAGGCCCAAGCAGGTTCCGAACAGGAATGGCCAGAGGAACAAGCAGGGTCCCAGCAGGCATGGTCAGAGGTAGAAGCAGGGTCCGAGCAGGCATGGCTAGAGGCACATTCAGTGTCCGAGCAGGCATGGCCAGAAGCAGAAGCAGGGTCCGACCAGGCAGGGGTCAGGTACGAGGACGGCGAGACGCTCAAGCAGAGACCAAGCAGGAAAGGTTCAGGAACAAGCAGGTTGTCAGAACGGTCAAAGGAAGAAGCAGTGCTCGAGCAGGCATGGCCAGAGGCAGAAGTAGGGTCCGAGCAGGCGTGGCCAGAGGCAGAAGCAGGGTCCAAGGAGGAGTGGCCAGAGGAACAAGCAGGGTCCAAGGAGGAGTGGACAGAGGCACAAGCAGGTTCTGAACAGGTATGGCCAGAGGCACAAGCATGGGCCGAGCAGGCGTGGCGAGAGCATCAAGCACGGTCCGAGCAGTCATGGACATAGGCACAAGCAGGGTCCGAGCAGTCATGGCCAGAGGCACAAGCAGGGTCCGGGCAGGCTTGGCCAGAGGCACAAGCAGGGTCCGAGCAGGCATGGCCAGAGGCACAAGCAGGGTCTGAGCAGGCATGGCCAGAGGCACAAGCAGGGTCCAAGCAGGCTTGACAAGAGGCACAAACAGGGGCAGAGCAGGATTGGCCAGAGGCACAAGCAGGGTACGAGCAGGCTTGGCCAGAGGCACAAGCAGGGTCCGAGCAGGCATGGCCAGAGGCACAAGCAGGGTCCGAGCAGGCATGGCCAGAGGCACAAGCAGGGTCTGAGCAGGCATGGCCAGAGGCACAAGCAGGGTCCAAGCAGGCTTGACAAGAGGCACAAACAGGGGCAGAGCAGGATTGGCCAGAGGCACAAGCAGGGTACGAGCAGGCTTGGCCAGAGGCACAAGCAGGGTCCGAGCAGGCATGGCCAGAGGCACAAGCAGGGTCTGAGCAGGCATTGCCAGAGGCAAAACCAGGGTCCGAGCAGGCATGGCCAGAGGCACAAGCAGGGTTCCAGCAGGCATGGCCAGAGGTAGAAGCAGGGTCCGAGCAGGCATGGCCAGAGGCACATTCAGGGTGCGAGCAGGCATGGCCAGAGGCAGAAGCAGGGTCCGAGCAGGCATGTCCAGAGGCACAAGAAGGGTCCGAGGAGGCATGGCCAGAGGCACAAGCAGGCTCCGAGCAGGCTTGGCCAGAGGCACAAGCAGGGTCCGAGCAGGTTTGGCCAGAGGCAGAACCACGGTCCGAGCCGGCATGGCCAGAGGCACAAGCAGGGTTCCAGCAGGCATGGCCAGAGGCACAAGCAGGGTCCGAGCAGGCGTGGCCAGAGGCACAAGCAGGGTCCGAGCACTCATGGCCAGAGGCACAAGCAGGGTCCGAGCAGGCGTGGCCAGAGGCACAAGCAGCGTCCAATCAAGCTTGGCCAGAGGCACAAGCAGCGTCCGATCAGGCTTGGCCAGAGGCACATTCAGGGTCCGAGCCGGCATGGCCAGAGGCACAAGCAGGGTCCGAGCAGGCTTGGCCAGAGGCACATTCAGGATCCGAGCAGGCATAGCCATAGGCTAAAGGAGGGTCTGAGCAGGCTTGGCCAGAGGCACAAGCAGGGTCCGAGCTGGCTTGGCCAGAGGCACAAGCAGCGTCCAATACGGCTTGGCCAGAGGCACAAGCAGCATCCGATCAGGCTTGGCCAGAGGTACAAGACGCGTCCGAGCAGGTTTGGCCAGAGGCAGAAGCAGGGTCCGAGCAGGCAGGTGTCAGGTACGAGCAAAGCCAGAGGCACAAGCAGCGACCAAGCAGGCAAGGATCAGGAACCAGCAGGTTGTCAGAACGGTCAGAGGCACAAGCAGGGCTGGAGCAGGCATGGCCAGAAGCAAAAGCATGGTCCGAGCAGGCCTGGCGAGAGCCTCAAGCTTGGACGGAGCAGTCATGGCCAGAGGCACAAGTAGGGTCCGAGAGTCATCCCAGAGGCACAAGCAGGGTCGGAGCAGGCATGGCCAGAGGCCCAAGCAGGGTCCAAGCAGGGATGGCCAGAGGCTCAAGCAGGATCCGAGTAGGCATGGCCCGATGCACAAGCAGGGTCCGAGCAGGCATGGCCAGAGGCACAAGCAGGGTCCGAAGAGGCTTGGCCAGAGGCACAAGCAGGGTCTGAGCAGGATTGGACAGAGGCACAAGCAGGGTCTGAGCAGGCATTGCCTGAGGCAAAACCAGGGTCCGAGCAGGCATGGCCAGAGGCACAAGCAGGGTTCCAGCAGGGATGGCCAGAGGTAGAAGCAGGATCCGAGCAGGCATGGCCAGAGGCACATTCAGGGTCCGAGCAGGCATGGCCAGAGGCAGAAGCAGGGTCCGAGCAGGCATGGCCAGAGGCACATACACTGTCCCAGCAGTCATGGCCAGAGGCACAAGCAGGGTCCGAGCACTCATGGCCAGAGGCACAAGCAGGGTCCGAGCAGGCTTGGCCAGAGGCAGAACCAGGGTCCGAGCCGGAATGGCCAGAGGCACAAGCAAGGTCCCAACAGGCATGGCCAGAGGTGGAAGCCGGGTAAGAGCAGGCATGGCCAGAGGCACATTCAGGTGCCGAGCAGGCATGGCCAGAGGCAGAATCAGGGTCCGAGCAGGCATGGTTAGAGGCACAAGCAGGGTCCGAGTAGACATCGCCAGGGGCTCAAGCAGGGTTCGAGCAGGCATAGCCAGAGGCTCAAGCAGGGTCCGAGCAGGCATGGCCAGAGGCAGAACCAGGGTCTGAGCCGGCATGGCCAGTGGCACAAGCATGGTCCCAGCAGGCATGGCCAGAGGTAGAAGCAGGGTCCGAGCAGGCATGGCCAGAGGCACATTCAGGTTCCGAGCAGGCATGGCCAGAGGCAGAAGCAGGGTCCGAGCAGGCATGGTTAGAGGCACAAGCAGAGGCTTAGCAGGCGTGGCCAGAGGCTCAAGCAGGGTCCAAGCAGGCGTGGCCAGAGGCTCCAGCAGGGTCCGATCAGGCGTGGGCAGAGGCTCAAGCAGCGTCCGAGGAGGCATGGGCAGAGGCACAAGCAGGGTTCGAGCAGGCATGAACAGAGGCACAAGCAGCGTCCAATCAGACTTGGCCAGAGGCACAAGCAGCGTCCGATCAGGCATGGCCAGAGGTACAAGAAGGGTCCGAGCAGGCATGGCCAGAGGCACAAGCAGGGTCCGAGCATGCTTGGCCAGAGGCACATTCAGGATCGAAGCAGGCATAGCCATAGGCGAAAGCAGGGTTCTAGCAGGCTTGGCCAGAGGCACAAGCAGGGTCCGAGGAGGCTTGGCCAGAGGCACAAGCAGGGTCCGAGCAGGCTTGGCCAGAGGCACAAGCAGGGTCCGAGCAGGTTTGGCCAGAGGCAGAACCACGGTCCGAGCCGGCATGGCCAGAGGCACAAGCAGGGTCCCAGCAGGCATGGCCAGAGGTAGAAGCAGGGTCCGAGCAGGCATGTCCAGAGGCACATTCAGGGTCCCAGCAGGCATGGCCAGAGGCACAAGCAGAGTCCGAACAGGCATGGCCAGAGGCACATTCAGGGTTCCAGCAGGCATGGCCAGAGGCACAAGCAGGGTCCCAGCAGGCAGGGGTTAGGTACGAGCTGGGCCAGACTAACAAGCAGTGACCAAGCAGGCAAGGTTCAGGACTTAGCATGCTGTCAGAAGTTTCACAGGCAGAAGCAGAGTCCAAGCATGCATGTCCAGAGGCAGAAGTAGGGTCCCAGCAGGCGTCGCAAGAGGCAGAGGCAGGGTCCGAACAGGTGTGGTCGGAGGTACAAGCAGGGTCCGAGTAGGCGTCGCCAGAGGCTCAGGCAGGGTCCAAGCAGGCGTGGCCAGAGGCCCAAGCAGGGTCCGAGCAGGCATGGCCAGAGGCACAAGCAGGGTACGAGCAGGTTTGGACAGAGGCAGAACCAGGGTCCGAGCCGGCATGGCCACAGGCACAAGCAAGGTCCCAGCAAGCATGGCCAGAGGTAGAAGCAGGGTCCGAGCAGGTATGGCCAGAGGCACATTCAGGGTCCGAGCTGGCATGACCAGAGGCAGAAGCAGGGTCCGACCAGGCAGGGGTCAGGTACGAGCAAGGCCAGAAGAACAAGCAGCGACCAAGCAGCAAGGTTCAGGAACCAGAAGGTTGTCAGAACGGTCACAGGCAGGAGCAGTGCCCGAGCAGTCATGGCCAGAGGTAGAAGTAGGTTCCGAGCACGCGTGGCCAGTGGCAGAAGCAGGGGCCGAGCAGGCGTGGCCAGAGGCACAAGCAGGGTCCAAGTAGGAGTGGCCAGAGGCACAAGCAGGTTCCGAACAGGCATGGCCAGGGGCACAAGCACTGCCGGAGCAGGCATGGCCAGAAGCACAAGCAGGGTCCGAGCAGGCATGGCCAGAGGAACATTTACGGTCCCAGCAGGCATGGCCAGAGCCACAAGCAGGGTCCGAGCACTCATGGCCAGAGGCACAAGCAGGGTCCGCGCAGGCTTGGCCAGAGGCACAAGCAGGGTCCGAGCAGGCTTGGCCAGAGGCTGAACCTCGGTCCGAGCCGGAATGGCCAGAGGCACAAGCAATGTCCCAACGGCCATGGGCAGAGGTAGATGCCGGGTCCGAGCAGGCATGTCCAGAGGCACATTCAGGGTCCCAGCAGGGATGGCCAGAGGCAGAAGCAGAGTCCGAACAGGCATGGCCAGAGGCACAAGCAGGGCCGGAGCAGGCATGGCCAGAAGCACAAGCATGGTCCAAGCAGGCCTGGCGAGAGCCTCAAGCATGGAACGTGCAGTCATGGCCAGAGGCACAAGCAGGGTCCGAGCTGTCATGGCCAGAGGCACAAGCAGGGTCGGAGCAGGCATGGCCAGAGGCACAAGCAGGGTCCGAGCAGGGATGGCCAGAGGCTCAAGCAGCATCCGAGCAGGCATGGCCAGAGGCACAAGCAGGGTCCCAGCAGACATGGCCAGAGTCACAAGCAGGGTCCGAGGAGGCTAGGCCAGAGGCACAAGCAGGGTCCGAGCAGGCTTGGCCAGAGGCAGAACCAGGGTCCGAGCCGGGATGGCCAGAGGCACAAGCACGTCCCAGCAGGCATGGCCAGAGGTAGAAGTACCGTCCGAGCTGGCATGGCCAGAGGCACATTCAGGGTCCGAGCATGCATGGCCAGAGTCAGAAGCAGGGTCCGACCAGGCAGGGGTCAGGTACGAGCAAGGAAGAGGCACAAGCAGCGACCAAGCAGCAAGGTTCAGGAACCAGCAGGTTGTCAGAACGGTCACAGGCAGAAGCAGTGCCCGAGCAGGCATGGCCAGAGGCAGAAGTAGGTTCCGAGCACGTGTGGCCGGAGGCAGAAGCAGGGGCCGAGCAGGCGTGGCCAGAGGCACAAGCAGGGTCCAAGAAGGAATGGGGAGAGGCACAGCAGTTTCCGAACAGGCATGGCCAGAGGCACAAGCAGGGCCGGAGCAGGCATGGCCAGAAGCACAAGCAGGGTCCTAGCAGGCATGGCCAGAGGCAGAAGCAGGGTCCGAGCAGGCATGGCCAGAGGCACAAGCAGGTTCCGAGCAGGCGTGGCCAGAGGCACAAGCAGGGTCCGAGCACTCATGGCCAGAGGCACAAGCAGGGTCCGAGCAGGCGTGGCCAGAGGCACAAGCAGCGTCCAATCAAGCTTGGCCAGAGGCACAAGCAGCGTCCGATCAGGCTTGGCCAGAGGCACATTCAGGGTCCGAGCAGGCATGGCCAGAGGCACAAGCAGGGTCCGAGCAGGCTTGGCCAGAGGCACATTCAGGATCCGAGCAGGCATAGCCATAGGCTAAAGGAGGGTCCGAGCAGGCTTGGCCAGAGGCACAAGCAGGGTCCGAGCTGGCTTGGCCAGAGGCACAAGCAGCGTCCAATACGGCTTGGCCAGAGGCACAAGCAGCATCCGATCAGGCTTGGCCAGAGGCACAAGACACGTCCGAGCAGGTTTGGCCAGAGGCAGAAGCAGGGTCCGAGCAGGCAGGTGTCAGGTACGAGCAAAGCCAGAGGCACAAGCAGCGACCAAGCAGGCAAGGATCAGGAACCAGCAGGTTGTCAGAACGGTCAGAGGCACAAGCAGGGCTGGAGCAGGCATGGCCAGAAGCAAAAGCATGGTCCGAGCAGGCCTGGCGAGAGCCTCAAGCTTGGACGGAGCAGTCATGGCCAGAGGCACAAGTAGGGTCCGAGAGTCATCCCAGAGGCACAAGCAGGGTCGGAGCAGGCATGGCCAGAGGCCCAAGCAGGGTCCAAGCAGGGATGGCCAGAGGCTCAAGCAGGATCCGAGTAGGCATGGCCCGATGCACAAGCAGGGTCCGAGCAGGCATGGCCAGAGGCACAAGCAGGGTCCGAAGAGGCTTGGCCAGAGGCACAAGCAGGGTCTGAGCAGGATTGGACAGAGGCACAAGCAGGGTCTGAGCAGGCATGGCCCGAGGTAGAAGCAGGGTCCGAGCAGGCAGGTGTCAGGTACGAGCAAAGCCAGAGGCACAAGCAGTGACCAAGCAGGCAAGGATCAGGAACCAGCAGGTTGTCAGAACGGTCACATGCAGAAGCAGTGCCTGAGCAGGCATGGCCAGAGGCAGAAGTAGGTTCCGAGCACGCGTGGCCAGAGGCAGAAGCAGGGGCCGAGCAGGCGTGGCCAGAGGCAAAAGCAGGGTCCAAGTAGGAGTGGCCAGAGGCACAAGCAGGGCTGGAGCAGGCATGGGCAGAAGCACAAGCATGGTCCGAGCAGGCCTGGCGAGAGCCTCAAGCTTGGATGGAGCAGTCATGGCCAGAGGCACAAGCAGGGTCCGAGAGTCATGGCCAGAGGCACAAGCAGGGTCGGAGCAGGCATGGCCAGAGGCCCAAGCAGGCCCGAGCAGGGATGGCCAGAGGCTCAAGCAGGGTCCGAGTAGGCATGGCCCGATGCACAAGCAGGATCCGAGCAGGCATGGCCAGAGGCACAAGCAGGGTCCGAGGAGGCTTGGCCAGAGGCACAAGCAGGGTCCGAGCAGGATTGGACAGAGGCACAAGCAGGGTCCGAGCAGGCATTGCCTGAGGCAAAACCAGGGTCCGAGCAGCCATGGCCAGAGGCACAAGCAGGGTTCCAGCAGGGATGGCCAGAGGTAGAAGCAGGATCCGAGCAGGAATGACCAGAGGCACATTCAGGGTCCGAGCAGGCATGGCCAGAGGCAGAAGCAGGGTCCGAGCAGGCATGGCCAGAGGCACATTCACTGTCCCAGCAGGCATTGCCAGAGGCACAAGCAGGGTCCGAGCAGGCATGGCCAGAGGCAGAAGCAGGGTCCGAGCAGGCAAAGCCAGAAGCACATTCACTGTCCCAGCAGACATGGCCAGAGGCACAAGCAGGGTCCGAGCAGGCTTGGCCAGAGGCAGAACCAGGGTCCGAGCCGGAATGGCCAGAGGCACAAGCAAGGTCCCAACAGGCATGGCCAGAGGTGGAAGCCGGGTAAGAGCAGGCATGGCCAGAGGCATATTCAGGGTGCGACCAGGCATGGCCAGAGGCAGAAGCAGGTTCTGAGCAGGCATGTCCAGAGGCACATTCAGGGTCCCAGCAGGCATGGCCAGAGGCACAAGCAGGGTCCCAGCAGGCAGGGGTCAGGTACGAGCAGGGCCAGAGGAACAAGCAGGGTCCGAGCAGGCATGGACAGAGGCACAAGGAGAGTCCGAGTAGGCATCACTAGGGCCTCAAGCAGGGTTCGAGCCGGCATGGCCAGAGGCTGAAGCAGGGTCTGCGCAGGCATGGCCAGAGGCACTAGCAGGGTCCGAGCAGGCATGGACAGAGGCACAAGCAGAGTCCGAGTAGGCATCACCAGGGGCTCAAGCAGGGTTCGAGCCGGCATGGCCATAGGCTCAAGCAGGGTCCGAGCAGGCATGGCCATAGGCACAAGCAGGATCCAAGCAGGGTTGGGAAGAAGCAGAACCAGGGTCCCATCCGGCATGGCCAGAGGCAGAAGCATGGTCCGACCAGGCAGGGGTCATGCACGAGCAGGGCCAGACGCACAAGCGACGACCAAGTAGAAAAGGTTCAGAACCAGCAGGTCATCAGAACGGTCACAGGAAGAAGCAGTTTCCGAGCAGGCATGGCCAGCGGCAGAAGTAGGGTCCGAGCAGGCATGGCCAGAGGCAGAAGCAGGGGCCGAGTAGGCGTGGCCAGAGGCCCAAGGAGGGTCCAAGGAGTCGTGGCCAGAGGCACAAGCAGGTTCGAACAGGCATGGCCAGAGTCACAAGCAGGGTCCCAGCAGGCATGGCCAGAGGTAGAAGCAGGGTCCGAGCAGGCATGGCCAGAGGAACATTCAGTGTCCGAGCAGGCATGGCCAGAGGCAGAAGCAGGGTCCGACCAGGCAGGGGTCAGGTATGAGCAGGGCGAGACGCTGAAGCAGCGACCAAGCAGGAAAGGTTCAGGAACACGCAGGTTGTCAGAACGGTCGCAGGAAGAAGCAGTGCTCGAGCAGGCATGGCCAGAGGCAGAAGTAGGGTCCGAGCAGGCGTGGCCAGAGGCACAAGCAGCGTCCAATCAAGCTTGGCCAGAGGCACAAGCAGCGTCCGATCAGGCTTGGCCAGAGGCACATTCAGGGTCCGAGCAGGCATGGCCAGAGGCACAAGCAGGGTCCGAGCAGGCTTGGCCAGAGGCACATTCAGGATCCGAGCAGGCATAGCCATAGGCTAAAGGAGGGTCCGAGCAGGCTTGGCCAGAGGCACAAGCAGGGTCCGAGCTGGCTTGGCCAGAGGCACAAGCAGCGTCCAATACGGCTTGGCCAGAGGCACAAGCAGCATCCGATCAGGCTTGGCCAGAGGCACAAGACACGTCCGAGCAGGTTTGGCCAGAGGCAGAAGCAGGGTCCGAGCAGGCAGGTGTCAGGTACGAGCAAAGCCAGAGGCACAAGCAGCGACCAAGCAGGCAAGGATCAGGAACCAGCAGGTTGTCAGAACGGTCAGAGGCACAAGCAGGGCTGGAGCAGGCATGGCCAGAAGCAAAAGCATGGTCCGAGCAGGCCTGGCGAGAGCCTCAAGCTTGGACGGAGCAGTCATGGCCAGAGGCACAAGTAGGGTCCGAGAGTCATCCCAGAGGCACAAGCAGGGTCGGAGCAGGCATGGCCAGAGGCCCAAGCAGGGTCCAAGCAGGGATGGCCAGAGGCTCAAGCAGGATCCGAGTAGGCATGGCCCGATGCACAAGCAGGGTCCGAGCAGGCATGGCCAGAGGCACAAGCAGGGTCCGAAGAGGCTTGGCCAGAGGCACAAGCAGGGTCTGAGCAGGATTGGACAGAGGCACAAGCAGGGTCTGAGCAGGCATTGCCTGAGGCAAAACCAGGGTCCGAGCAGGCATGGCCAGAGGCACAAGCAGGGTTCCAGCAGGGATGGCCAGAGGTAGAAGCAGGATCCGAGCAGGCATGGCCAGAGGCACATTCAGGGTCCGAGCAGGCATGGCCAGAGGCAGAAGCAGGGTCCGAGCAGGCATGGCCAGAGGCACATACACTGTCCCAGCAGTCATGGCCAGAGGCACAAGCAGGGTCCGAGCACTCATGGCCAGAGGCACAAGCAGGGTCCGAGCAGGCTTGGCCAGAGGCAGAACCAGGGTCCGAGCCGGAATGGCCAGAGGCACAAGCAAGGTCCCAACAGGCATGGCCAGAGGTGGAAGCCGGGTAAGAGCAGGCATGGCCAGAGGCACATTCAGGTGCCGAGCAGGCATGGCCAGAGGCAGAATCAGGGTCCGAGCAGGCATGGTTAGAGGCACAAGCAGGGTCCGAGTAGACATCGCCAGGGGCTCAAGCAGGGTTCGAGCAGGCATAGCCAGAGGCTCAAGCAGGGTCCGAGCAGGCATGGCCAGAGGCAGAACCAGGGTCTGAGCCGGCATGGCCAGTGGCACAAGCATGGTCCCAGCAGGCATGGCCAGAGGTAGAAGCAGGGTCCGAGCAGGCATGGCCAGAGGCACATTCAGGTTCCGAGCAGGCATGGCCAGAGGCAGAAGCAGGGTCCGAGCAGGCATGGTTAGAGGCACAAGCAGAGGCTTAGCAGGCGTGGCCAGAGGCTCAAGCAGGGTCCAAGCAGGCGTGGCCAGAGGCTCAAGCAGGGTCCGATCAGGCGTGGGCAGAGGCTCAAGCAGCGTCCGAGGAGGCATGGGCAGAGGCACAAGCAGGGTTCGAGCAGGCATGAACAGAGGCACAAGCAGCGTCCAATCAGACTTGGCCAGAGGCACAAGCAGCGTCCGATCAGGCATGGCCAGAGGTACAAGAAGGGTCCGAGCAGGCATGGCCAGAGGCACAAGCAGGGTCCGAGCATGCTTGGCCAGAGGCACATTCAGGATCGAAGCAGGCATAGCCATAGGCGAAAGCAGGGTTCTAGCAGGCTTGGCCAGAGGCACAAGCAGGGTCCGAGGAGGCTTGGCCAGAGGCACAAGCAGGGTCTGAGCAGGCTTGGCCAGAGGCACAAGCAGGGTCCGAGCAGGTTTGGCCAGAGGCAGAACCACGGTCCGAGCCGGCATGGCCAGAGGCACAAGCAGGGTCCCAGCAGGCATGGCCAGAGGTAGAAGCAGGGTCCGAGCAGGCATGTCCAGAGGCACATTCAGGGTCCCAGCAGGCATGGCCAGAGGCACAAGCAGAGTCCGAACAGGCATGGCCAGAGGCACATTCAGGGTTCCAGCAGGCATGGCCAGAGGCACAAGCAGGGTCCCAGCAGGCAGGGGTTAGGTACGAGCTGGGCCAGATTAACAAGCAGTGACCAAGCAGGCAAGGTTCAGGACTTAGCATGCTGTCAGAAGTTTCACAGGCAGAAGCAGAGTCCAAGCATGCATGTCCAGAGGCAGAAGTAGGGTCCCAGCAGGCGTCGCAAGAGGCAGAGGCAGGGTCCGAACAGGTGTGGTCGGAGGTACAAGCAGGGTCCGAGTAGGCGTCGCCAGAGGCTCAGGCAGGGTCCAAGCAGGCGTGGCCAGAGGCCCAAGCAGGGTCCGAGCAGGCATGGCCAGAGGCACAAGCAGGGTACGAGCAGGTTTGGACAGAGGCAGAACCAGGGTCCGAGCCGGCATGGCCACAGGCACAAGCAAGGTCCCAGCAAGCATGGCCAGAGGTAGAAGCAGGGTCCGAGCAGGTATGGCCAGAGGCACATTCAGGGTCCGAGTTGGCATGACCAGAGGCAGAAGCAGGGTCCGACCAGGCAGGGGTCAGGTACGAGCAAGGCCAGAAGAACAAGCAGCGACCAAGCAGCAAGGTTCAGGAACCAGAAGGTTGTCAGAACGGTCACAGGCAGGAGCAGTGCCCGAGCAGTCATGGCCAGAGGTAGAAGTAGGTTCCGAGCACGCGTGGCCAGTGGCAGAAGCAGGGGCCGAGCAGGCGTGGCCAGAGGCACAAGCAGGGTCCAAGTAGGAGTGGCCAGAGGCACAAGCAGGTTCCGAACAGGCATGGCCAGGGGCACAAGCACTGCCGGAGCAGGCATGGCCAGAAGCACAAGCAGGGTCCGAGCAGGCATGGCCAGAGGAACATTTACGGTCCCAGCAGGCATGGCCAGAGCCACAAGCAGGGTCCGAGCACTCATGGCCAGAGGCACAAGCAGGGTCCGCGCAGGCTTGGCCAGAGGCACAAGCAGGGTCCGAGCAGGCTTGGCCAGAGGCTGAACCTCGGTCCGAGCCGGAATGGCCAGAGGCACAAGCAATGTCCCAACGGCCATGGGCAGAGGTAGATGCCGGGTCCGAGCAGGCATGTCCAGAGGCACATTCAGGGTCCCAGCAGGGATGGCCAGAGGCACAAGCAGAGTCCGAACAGGCATGGCCAGAGGCACAAGCAGGGCCGGAGCAGGCATGGCCAGAAGCACAAGCATGGTCCAAGCAGGCCTGGCGAGAGCCTCAAGCATGGAACGCGCAGTCATGGCCAGAGGCACAAGCAGGGTCCGAGCTGTCATGGCCAGAGGCACAAGCAGGGTCGGAGCAGGCATGGCCAGAGGCACAAGCAGGGTCCGAGCAGGGATGGCCAGAGGCTCAAGCAGCGTCCGAGCAGGCATGGCCAGAGGCACAAGCAGGGTCCCAGCAGACATGGCCAGAGTCACAAGCAGGGTCCGAGGAGGCTAGGCCAGAGGCACAAGCAGGGTCCGAGCAGGCTTGGCCAGAGGCACAACCAGGGTCCGAGCCGGGATGGCCAGAGGCACAAGCACGTCCCAGCAGGCATGGCCAGAGGTAGAAGTACCGTCCGAGCTGGCATGGCCAGAGGCACATTCAGGGTCCGAGCATGCATGGCCAGAGTCAGAAGCAGGGTCCGACCAGGCAGGGGTCAGGTACGAGCAAGGAAGAGGCACAAGCAGCGACCAAGCAGCAAGGTTCAGGAACCAGCAGGTTGTCAGAACGGTCACAGGCAGAAGCAGTGCCCGAGCAGGCATGGCCAGAGGCAGAAGTAGGTTCCGAGCACGTGTGGCCGGAGGCAGAAGCAGGGGCCGAGCAGGCGTGGCCAGAGGCACAAGCAGGGTCCAAGAAGGAATGGGGAGAGGCACAGCAGTTTCCGAACAGGCATGGCCAGAGGCACAAGCAGGGCCGGAGCAGGCATGGCCAGAAGCACAAGCAGGGTCCTAGCAGGCATGGCCAGAGGCAGAAGCAGGGTCCGAGCAGGCATGGCCAGAGGCACAAGCAGGGTCCGAGCAGGCGTGGCCAGAGGCACAAGCAGGGTCCGAGCACTCATGGCCAGAGGCACAAGCAGGGTCCGAGCAGGCGTGGCCAGAGGCACAAGCAGCGTCCAATCAAGCTTGGCCGGAGGCACAAGCAGCGTCCGATCAGGCTTGGCCAGAGGCACATTCAGGGTCCGAGCCGGCATGGCCAGAGGCACAAGCAGGGTCCGAGCAGGCTTGGCCAGAGGCACATTCAGGATCCGAGCAGGCATAGCCATAGGCTAAAGGAGGGTCTGAGCAGGCTTGGCCAGAGGCACAAGCAGGGTCCGAGCTGGCTTGGCCAGAGGCACAAGCAGCGTCCAATACGGCTTGGCCAGAGGCACAAGCAGCATCCGATCAGGCTTGGCCAGAGGCACAAGACGCGTCCGAGCAGGTTTGGCCAGAGGCAGAAGCAGGGTCCGAGCAGGCAGGTGTCAGGTACGAGCAAAGCCAGAGGCACAAGCAGCGACCAAGCAGGCAAGGATCAGGAACCAGCAGGTTGTCAGAACGGTCAGAGGCACAAGCAGGGCTGGAGCAGGCATGGCCAGAAGCAAAAGCATGGTCCGAGCAGGCCTGGCGAGAGCCTCAAGCTTGGACGGAGCAGTCATGGCCAGAGGCACAAGTAGGGTCCGAGAGTCATCCCAGAGGCACAAGCAGGGTCGGAGCAGGCATGGCCAGAGGCCCAAGCAGGGTCCAAGCAGGGATGGCCAGAGGCTCAAGCAGGATCCGAGTAGGCATGGCCCGATGCACAAGCAGGGTCCGAGCAGGCATGGCCAGAGGCACAAGCAGGGTCCGAAGAGGCTTGGCCAGAGGCACAAGCAGGGTCTGAGCAGGATTGGACAGAGGCACAAGCAGGGTCTGAGCAGGCATGGCCCGAGGTAGAAGCAGGGTCCGAGCAGGCAGGTGTCAGGTACGAGCAAAGCCAGAGGCACAAGCAGTGACCAAGCAGGCAAGGATCAGGAACCAGCAGGTTGTCAGAACGGTCACATGCAGAAGCAGTGCCTGAGCAGGCATGGCCAGAGGCAGAAGTAGGTTCCGAGCACGCGTGGCCAGAGGCAGAAGCAGGGGCCGAGCAGGCGTGGCCAGAGGCAAAAGCAGGGTCCAAGTAGGAGTGGCCAGAGGCACAAGCAGGGCTGGAGCAGGCATGGGCAGAAGCACAAGCATGGTCCGAGCAGGCCTGGCGAGAGCCTCAAGCTTGGATGGAGCAGTCATGGCCAGAGGCACAAGCAGGGTCCGAGAGTCATGGCCAGAGGCACAAGCAGGGTCGGAGCAGGCATGGCCAGAGGCCCAAGCAGGGTCCGAGCAGGGATGGCCAGAGGCTCAAGCAGGGTCCGAGTAGGCATGGCCCGATGCACAAGCAGGATCCGAGCAGGCATGGCCAGAGGCACAAGCAGGGTCCGAGGAGGCTTGGCCAGAGGCACAAGCAGGGTCCGAGCAGGATTGGACAGAGGCACAAGCAGGGTCCGAGCAGGCATTGCCTGAGGCAAAACCAGGGTCCGAGCAGCCATGGCCAGAGGCACAAGCAGGGTTCCAGCAGGGATGGCCAGAGGTAGAAGCAGGATCCGAGCAGGAATGACCAGAGGCACATTCAGGGTCCGAGCAGGCATGGCCAGAGGCAGAAGCAGGGTCCGAGCAGGCATGGCCAGAGGCACATTCACTGTCCCAGCAGGCATTGCCAGAGGCACAAGCAGGGTCCGAGCAGGCATGGCCAGAGGCAGAAGCAGGGTCCGAGCAGGCAAAGCCAGAAGCACATTCACTGTCCCAGCAGACATGGCCAGAGGCACAAGCAGGGTCCGAGCAGGCTTGGCCAGAGGCAGAACCAGGGTCCGAGCCGGAATGGCCAGAGGCACAAGCAAGGTCCCAACAGGCATGGCCAGAGGTGGAAGCCGGGTAAGAGCAGGCATGGCCAGAGGCATATTCAGGGTGCGACCAGGCATGGCCAGAGGCAGAAGCAGGTTCTGAGCAGGCATGTCCAGAGGCACATTCAGGGTCCCAGCAGGCATGGCCAGAGGCACAAGCAGGGTCCCAGCAGGCAGGGGTCAGGTACGAGCAGGGCCAGAGGAACAAGCAGGGTCCGAGCAGGCATGGACAGAGGCACAAGGAGAGTCCGAGTAGGCATCACCAGGGCCTCAAGCAGGGTTCGAGCCGGCATGGCCAGAGGCTGAAGCAGGGTCTGCGCAGGCATGGCCAGAGGCACTAGCAGGGTCCGAGCAGGCATGGACAGAGGCACAAGCAGAGTCCGAGTAGGCATCACCCGGGGCTCAAGCAGGGTTCGAGCAGGCATGGCCATAGGCACAAGCAGGATCCAAGCAGGGTTGGGAAGAAGCAGAACCAGGGTCCCATCCGGCATGGCCAGAGGCAGAAGCATGGTCCGACCAGGCAGGGGTCATGCACGAGCAGGGCCAGACGCACAAGCGACGACCAAGTAGAAAAGGTTCAGAACCAGCAGGTCATCAGAACGGTCACAGGAAGAAGCAGTTTCCGAGCAGGCATGGCCAGCGGCAGAAGTAGGGTCCGAGCAGGCATGGCCAGAGGCAGAAGCAGGGGCCGAGTAGGCGTGGCCAGAGGCCCAAGGAGGGTCCAAGGAGTCGTGGCCAGAGGCACAAGCAGGTTCGAACAGGCATGGCCAGAGTCACAAGCAGGGTCCCAGCAGGCATGGCCAGAGGTAGAAGCAGGGTCCGAGCAGGCATGGCCAGAGGAACATTCAGTGTCCGAGCAGGCATGGCCAGAGGCAGAAGCAGGGTCCGACCAGGCAGGGGTCAGGTATGAGCAGGGCGAGACGCTGAAGCAGCGACCAAGCAGGAAAGGTTCAGGAACACGCAGGTTGTCAGAACGGTCGCAGGAAGAAGCAGTGCTCGAGCAGGCATGGCCAGAGGCAGAAGTAGGGTCCGAGCAGGCGTGGCCAGAGGCAAAAGCAGGGTCCAAGGATGAGTGGCCATAGGAACAAGCAGGGTCCAAGGAGGAGTGGCCAGAGGCACAAGCAGGGCCGGAGCAGGCATGGCCAGAAGCACAAGCATGGTCCGAGAAGGCCTGGCGAGAGCCTCAAGCATGGTCCGAGCAGTCATGGACAGAGGCACAAGCAGGGTCCGAGCAGGCATGGCCAGAGACAGAAGGAGGCTCCGAGCAGGCGTCGCAAGAGGCAGAAGCAGGGTCCGAACAGGTGTGGCCAGAGGTACAATCAGGGTCCGAGTAGGCATTGCCAGAGGATCAAGCAGGTTCCGAGCTGGAATGGCCAGAGGCACAAGCAGGGTCCGACCAGGCATGGCCAGAGGCACAAGCAGGGTCCGAGTAGCCATCGCCAGGGGCTCAAGCAGGGTTCGAGCAGGCATAGCCAGAGGCTCAAGCAGGGTCTAAGCAGGCGTGGCCAGAGGCTCAAGCAGGGCCAGAGCAGGCGTGGCCAGAGGCTCAAGCAGCGTCCGAGCAGACATGCGCAGAGGCACAAGCAGGGTTCGAGCAGGCATGAACAGAGGCACAAGCAGCGTCCAATCTGGCTTGGCCAGAGGCACAAGCAGCGTCCGATCAGACATGGCCAGAGGTACAAGAAGGGTCCGAGCAGGCATGGCCAGAGGCACAAGCAGGGTCCGAGCATGCTTGGCCAGAGGCACATTCAGGATCGAAGCAGGCATAGCCATAGGCGAAAGCAGGGTTCGAGCAGGCTTGGCCAGAGGCACAAGCAGGGTCTGAGCAGGGTTGGCCAGAGGCACAAGCAGGGTCCGAGCAGGCTTGGCCAGAGGCACAAGCAGGGTCCGAGCAGGTTTGGCCAGAGGCAGAACCACGGTCCGAGCCGGCATGGCCAGAGGCACAAGCAGGGTCCCAGCAGACATGGCCAGATGTAGAAGCAGGGTCTGAGCAGGCATGGCCAGAGGCACAAGCAGGGTCCGAGCAGGTTTGGCCAGAGGCAGAACCACGGTCCGAGCCGGCATGGCCAGAGGCACAAGCAGGGTCCCAGCAGGCATGGCCAGAGGTAGAAGCAGGGTCTGAGCAGGCATGGCCAGAGGCACATTCAGGGTCCGAGCAGGGATGACCAGAGGCAGAAGCAGGGTCCGACCAGGCAGGGGTCAGGTACGAGCAAGGCCAGAGGAACAAGCAGCGACCAAGCAGCAAGGTTCAGGAACTAGCAGGTTGTCAGAACGGTCACAGGCAGAAGCAGTGCCCGAGCAGTCATGGCCAGAGCTAGAAGTAGGTTCCGAGCACGCGTGGCCAGAGGCAGATGCAGTGGCCGAGCAGGCGTGGCCAGAGGCATAAGCAGGTTCCGAACAGGCATGGCCAGAGGCACAAGCAGTGCCGGAGCAGGCATGGCCAGAGGCACATTCAGGGTACCAGAAGGCCTGGCGAGAGGCACAAGCAGGGTCCGAGCTGGAATGGCCAGAGGCACAGGGAAGGTCCCAACAGGCATGGCCAGAGGTAGAAGCCGGGTCCGAGGAGGCATGGCCAGGGGCACATTCAGGGGCCAACCAGGCATGGCCAGAGGCAGAAGCAGGTTCCGAGCAGGCATGTCCAGAGGCACATTCACGGTCCCAGCAGGGATGTCCAGAGGCACATTCAGGGTCCCAGAAGGCATGGCGAGAGGCACAAGCAGGTTCCGAGCTGGAATGGCCAGAGGCACAGGCAGGGTCCGAGCACTCATGGCCAGAGGCACAAGCAGGGAACGAGCAGGCTTGGCCAGAGGCACATTCAGGGTCCGAGCAGGCATAGCCATAGGCTAAACCAGGGTCCGAGCAGGCTTGGCCAGAGGCACAAGCAGGGTCCGAGCAGGTTTGGCCAGAGGCAGAACCAGGGTCCGAGGCGGCATGGCTAGAGGCATAACCAGGGTCACAGCAGGCATGGCCTGAGGTAGAAGAAGGGTCCGAGCAGCCATGGCCAGAGGCACATTCAGGGTCCGAGCAGGCATGCCCAGCGGCACAAGCAGGGTCCGACCAGGCAGGGGTCAGGTACGAGCAAGGCCAGAGGCACAAGCAGGGTCCGAGCAAGGATGGCCAGAGGCTCAAGCAGGGTCCGAGCAGGCATGGCCAGAGGCACAAGCATGGTGTGAGCAGGCTTGGCCAGAGGCACAAGCCGGGTCCGAGCAGGTATGGCCAGAGGCAGAACGAGGGTCCGAGCCGGCATGGCCAGAGGCAGAAGCAGGTTCCGAGCAGGCATGTCCAGAGGCACAAGCCGGGTCCCAGCAGGCAGGGGTCAGGAATCAGCAGGCTGTCAGAAGTGTCTCAGGCAGAAGCAGAGTCCGAGCAAGCATTTCCAGAGGCAGAAGTAGGGTCCGAGCAGGCGTGGCCAGAGGCAGAAGCAGGGTCCGAACAGGTGTGGTCAGAGGTACAAGCAGGGTCGGAGTAGGCATCGCCAGAGGCTCAACCAGGGTCCGAGCAGGCATGGCCAGAGGCACAAGCAGGGTTCCAGCAGGCATGGCCAGAGGTAGAAGCAGGGTCCGAGCAGGAATGGCCAGAGGCACATTCAGGGTCCGAGCAGGCATTGCCAGAGGCACAAGCAGGGTCCCAGCAGGCAGCGTTTAGGTACAAGCAGGGCCAGACGAACAAGCAGTGACCACGCAGGCAAGGTTCAGGACTCAGCTGGCTGTCAGAAGGTTCACAGGCAGAAGCAGAGTCCAAGCAGGCATGTCCAGAGGCAGAAGTCGGGTCCGAGCAGGCATCGCAAGAGGGAGAAGCAGGGTCTGAACAGGTGTACCGAGAGATACAAGCAGGGTTCGAGTAGGCATCGCCAGAGGCTCAAGGAGGGTCCAAGCAGCCGTGGCCAGAGGCTCAAGCAGGGTCCAAGTAGGCATGGCAAGATGTACCAGCAGGGTCCGAACAGGCATGGCCAGAGGCACAAGCGGGGTATGAACAGGCATGGCCAGAGGCACAAGCAGCATCCAATCAGGCTTGGCCAGAGGCACAAGAAGGGTCCGAGCAGGATTGGCCAGAGCCCAAACTAGGGTCTGAGCAGGCATTGCCAGAGGCAAAACCAGGGTCCGAGCAGGCATGGCCGGAGGCTCAAGCAGGGTTCCAGGAGGCATGGCCAGAGGTAGAAGCAGGGTCCGAGCAGGCATGGCCAGAGGCACATTCAGGGTCCGAGCAGGCATGGCCAGAGGAACAAGCAGGGTCCCAGCAGGCTTGGCCAGAGGCACATTCTGGGTCCGAGCAGGCATAGACATAGGCTAAAGCAGGGTCCGAGGAGTCTTGGACAGAGGTACAAGCAGGGTCCGAGCAGGTATGGCCAGAGGCACAAGCAGGGTCTGAGCAGGTTTGGCCAGAGGGAGAACCAGGGTCAGAGCCGGCATGGCCACAGGCACAGGCAAGGTCCCAGCAGGCATGGCCAGAGGTAGAAGTAGAGTCTGAGCAGGCATGGGCAGAGGCACATTCAGGGTCCGAGCAGGCATGGCCAGAGGCAGAAGCAGGGTCCGACCATGCAAGGGTCAGGTACGAGCAAGGCCAGAGGCACAAGCAAGGTCCCAGCAGGGATGGCCAGAGGCTCAAGCAGGGTCCGAGCAGGCATGGACAGAGGCAGAAGTAGGGTCTGAGCAGGCGTGGCCAGAGGCAGAAGGAGGGTCCGAGCAGGCATGGCTAGAGGCTCAAGCAGGGTCCGAGCAGGCATGGCCAGAGGCAGAAGCTTGGTCCGAGCAGACATGGCCAGAGGCACATTCACGGTCCCATCAGGCATGGCCAGAGGCACAAACAGGGTCCTTTCACTCATTGCCAGAGGCACAAGCAGGGTCCAAGCAGGCTTGGCCAGAGGCACAAGCAGGGTCCGAGCAGGCTTGGCCAGAGGCAGAAGCAGGGTCCGAGCCGGAATGGCCAGAGGCACAAGCAAGGTCCCAAGAGGGATGGCCAGAGGCAGAAGCAGGGTCAGAGCAGGATTGGCCAGAGCCACATTCAAAGTACCAGCAGAAATGGCCAGAGGCACAAGCAGGGTCCGAGCACTCATGGCCAGAGGTGGAAGCCGGGAAGAGCAGGCATGGCCAAGGCATATTCAGGGTCCGACCAGGCATGGCCAGAGGCAGAAGCAGGTTCCGAGAAGGCATGTCCAGAGGCACATTCAGGGTCCCAGCAGGCATGGCCAGAGGCATGGCCAGAGGCAGAAGCAGGTTCCGAGCAGGCATGTCCAGAGGCACATTCAGGGTCCCAGCAGGCATGGCCAGAGGCACAAGCATGGTCCCAGCAGGCAGGGGTCAGGTACGAGCAGGGCCAGAGGAACAAGCAGTGACCAAACAGGCAAGATTCAGGGATCAGCAGTCTGTCAGAAGTGTCACAGGCAGAAGCAGAGTCCGAGCAAGCATTTCCAGAGGCAAAAGTAGGGTCCGAGAAGGAGTGGCCAGAGGCAGAAGCAGGCTCCGAGCAGGTGTGGCGAGAGATACAAGCAGGGTCCGAGTAGGCATCGCCAGAGGCTCAAGCAGGGTTCGAGCCGGCATGGCCATAGGCTCAAGCAGGGTCCGAGCAGGCATGGCCAGAGGCACAAGCAGGGTCCGAGCAGGCATGGCCAGAGGCACAAGCAGGGTCCGAGCAGGCTTGGCCAGAGGCACAAGCAGGGTCCGAGCAGGCAGGGGTCAGGTACGAGCAGGGCCAGAGGAACAAGCAGTGACCAAACAGGCAAGATTCAGGGATCAGCAGTCTGTCAGAAGTGTCACAGGTAGAAGCAGAGTCCGAGCAAGCATTTCCAGAGGCAAAAGTAGGGTCCGAGAAGGAGTGGCCAGAGGCAGAAGCAGGCTCCGAGCAGGTGTGGCGAGAGATACAAGCAGGGTCCGAGTAGGCATCGCCAGAGGCTCAAGCAGGGTTCGAGCCGGCATGGCCATAGGCTCAAGCAGGGTCCGAGCAGGCATGGCCAGAGGCACAAGCAGGGTCCGAGCAGGCATGGCCAGAGGCACAAGCAGGGTCCGAGCAGGCTTGGCCAGAGGCACAAGCAGGGTCCGAGCAGGCATGGCCCGAAGCACACGCATGGTCCGAGCAGGCCTGGCGAGAGGCTCAAGCATGGTCCGAGCAGGCAAGGCCAGAGGCACAAGCAGGGTCCGAGCAGTCATGGCCAGAGGCACAAGCAGGGTCGGAGAACGCATGGCCAGAGGCACAAGCAGGGTCTGAGCAGGCTTGGCCAGAGGCACAAATAGGGTCCGAGCAGGTATGGCCAGAGGCACACGCAGGGTCCGAGCAGGCATGGCCAGAGGCACAAGCAGGGTCCGAGCAGGCTTGGCCAGAGGCACAAGCAGGTCCGAGCACTCATGGCCAGAGGCACAAGTAGGGTCCGAGCAGGATTGGCCAGAGGCAGAACCAAGGTCCGATCCGTAATGGCCAGAGGCACAAGGAAGGTCCCAAGAGGCATGGCCAGAGGTAGAAGCCAGGTCCGAGCAGGCATGGCCAGAGGCACATTCAGGGTCTGACCAGGCATGGCCAGAGGCAGAAGCAGGTTCCGAGCAGGCATGTCTTGAGGCACATTCAGTGTCCCGGCAGGCATGGCCAGAATCACAAGCAGGGTCCCAGCAGGCAGGGGTTAGGTACGAGCAGGGCCAGACGAACAAGCAGTGACCAAGCAGGCAAGGTTCAGGACTCAGCAGGCTGTCAGAAGATTCGCAGGCAGAAGCAGAGTCCAAGCAGGCATGTCCAGAGGCAGAAGGAGGGTCCGAGCAGGCGTCGCAAGAGGCAGAAGCAGGGTCCGAACAGGTGTGGCCAGAGGCACAAGCAGGGTCCGAGCAGGCATGGCCAGAGGCACAAGCAGGGTCCGAGCAGGCATGGCCAGAGGCACAAGCAGGGTCCGAGTAGCCATCGCCAGGGGCTCAAGAAGGGTTCGAGCAGGTATAGCCAGAGGCTCAAGCAGGGTCCGAGCAGGCATGGCCAGAGGCAGAACCAGGGTCTGAGCCGGCATGGCCAGTGGCACAAGCATGGTCCCAGCAGGCATGGGCAGAGGTAGAAGCAGGGTCTGAGCAGGCATGGCCAGAGGCACATTCAGGTTCCGAGCAGCCATGGCCAGAGGCAGAAGCAGGGTCCGAGCAGGCATGGTTAGAGGCACAAGCAGAGTCCTAGCAGGCGGGGCCAGAGGCTCAAGCAGGGTCTAAGCAGGCGTGGCCAGAGGCTCAAGCAGGGTCCGAGCAGGCGTGGCCAGAGGCTCAAGCAGCGTCCGAGCAGGCATGGGCAGAGGCACAAACAGAGTTCGAGCAGGCATGAACAGAGGTACCAGCAGCGTCCAATCAGGCTTGGCCAGAGGCACAAGCAGCGTCCGATCAGGCATGGCCAGAGGCAGAAGCAGGGTCCGAGCAGGCATGGTTAGAGGCACAAGCAGAATCCTAGCAGGCGGGGCCAGAGGCTCAAGCAGGGTCTAAGCAGGCGTGGCCAGAGGCTCAAGCAGGGTCCAAGCAAGCATGGCCATAGGCACAAGCAGGGTCCGAGTAGCCATCGCCAGGGGCTCAAGCAGGGTTCGAGCAGGCATAGCCAGAGGCTCAAGCAGGGTCCGAGCAGGCATGGCCAGAGGCACGTTCAGGTTCCGAGCAGGCATGGCCAGAGGCAGAAGCAGGGTCCGAGCAGGCATGGTTAGAGGCACAGGCAGAGTCCTAGCAGGCGGGGCCAGAGGCTCAAGCAGGGTCTAAGCAGGCGTGGCCAGAGGCTCAAGCAGGGTCCGAGCAGGCGTGGCCAGAGGCTCAAGCAGCGTCCGAGCAGGCATGGGCAGAGGCACAAGCAGGGTCTGAGCAGGCATGGCCATAGGCACAAGGAGGGTCCGAGCATGCTTGGCCAGAGGCATATTCAGGATCGAAGCAGGCATAGCCATAGGCGAAAGCAGGGTTCGAGCAGACTTGGCCAGAGTCACAAGCAGGGTCCGAGCAGGCTTGGCCAGAGGCACAAGCAGGGTCCGAGCAGGCTTGGCCAGAGGCACAAGCAGGGTCCGAGCAGGTTTGGCCAGAGGCAGAACCACGGTCCGAGCCGGCATGGCCAGAGGCACAAGCACGGTCCCAGCAGGCATGGCCAGAGGCACATTCAGGGTCCGAGCAGGCATGACCAGAGGCAGAAGCAGGGTCCAACCAGGCAGGGGTCAGGTACGAGCAAGGCCAGAGGAACAAGCAGCGACCAAGCAGCAAGGTTCAGGAAACAGCAGGTTGTCAGAACGGTCACAGGCAGAAGCAGTGCCCGAGCAGTCATGGCCAGAGCTAGAAGTAGGTTCCGAGCACGCGTGGCCGGAGGCAGATGCAAGGGCCGAGCAGGCGTTGCCAGAGGCACAAGCAGGGTGCAAGTAGGAGTGGCCAGAGGCACAAGCAGGTTCCGAACAGGCATGACCAGAGGCACAAGCAGTGCCGGAGCAGGCATGGCCAGAAGCACAAGCAGGGTCCGAGCAGGCATGGCCAGAGGCAGAAGCAGGGTCCGAGCAGGCATGGCCAGAGGAACATTCACGGTCCCAGCAGGTATGGCCAGAGCCACAAGCAGCGTCCGAGCACTCATGGCCTGAGGCACAAGCAGGGTCCGAGCAGGCTTGGCGAGAGGCACAATCAGGGTCCGAGCAGGCTAGGCCAGAGGCAGAACCTGGGTCCGAGCCGGAATGGCCAGAGGCACAAGCAAGGTCCCAAAAGGCACGGGCAGATGTAGAAGCCGGGTCCGAGCAGGCATGGCCAGAGGCACATTCAGGTTCCAAGCAGGCATGGCCAGAGGCAGAAGCAGGTTCCGAGCAGGCATGTCCAGAGGCACATTCAGGGTCCCAGCAGGCTTGGCCAGAGGCACAAGCAGTGTCCCAGCAAGCAGGGGTCAGGTACGAGCAGGGTCAGAGGAACAAGCAGTGACCAAATAGTAAAGGTTCAGGAATCAGCAGGCTGTCAGAAGTGTCACAGGCAGAAGCAGAGTCCGAGCAGGCATTTCCAGGGCAGAAGTAGGGTCCGAGCAGGCGTGGTCAGAGGCACAAGCAGGATCCGAGTAGGCATCGCCAGGGGCTCAAGCAGCTTTCGAGCAGGAATCGCCAGAGGCTCAAGCAGGGTCCCAGCAGACATGGCCAGAGGCACAAGCAGGGTCCGAGGAGGCTTGGCCAGAGGCACAAGCAGGGTCCGAGCAGGATTGGACAGAGGCACAAGCAGGGTCTGAGCAGGCATTGCCTGAGGCAAAACCAGGGTCCGAGCAGCCATGGCCAGAGGCACAAGCAGGGTTCCAGCAGGGATGGCCAGAGGTAGAAGCAGGATCCGAGCAGGCATGGCCAGAGGCACATTCAGGGTCCGAGCAGGCTTGGCCAGAGGCACATTCAGGATCCGAGCAGGCATAGCCATAGGCTAAAGCAGGGTCCAAGCAGGCTTGTCCAGAGGCACATTCAGGGTCCCAGCAGGCATGGCCAGAGGCACAAGCAGGGTCCCAGCAAGCAGGGGTCAGGTACGAGCAGGGTCAGAGGAACAAGCAGTGACCAAACAGGCAAGGTTCAGGAATCAGCAGGCTGTCAGAAGTGTCACAGGCAGAAGCAGAGTCCGAGCAGGCATTTCCAGGGCAGAAGTAGGGTCCGAGCAGGCGTGGTCAGAGGCACAAGCAGGATCCGAGTAGGCATCGCCAGGGGCTCAAGCAGCTTTCGAGCAGGAATCGCCAGAGGCTCAAGCAGGGTCCCAGCAGGTATGGCCAGAGGCAGAAGCAGGGTCCGAGCAGGCATGGCCAGAGGAACATTCACGGTCCCAGCAGGCATGGCCAGAGCCACAAGCAGGGTCTGAGCACTCATGGCCTGAGGCACAAGCAGGGTCCGAGCAGGCTTGGCCAGAGGCACAATCAGGGTCCGAGCAGGCTTGGCCAGAGGCAGAACCTGGGTCTGAGCCGGAATGGCCAGAGGCACAAGCAAGGTCCCAACAGGCATGGGCAGAGGTAGAAGCCGGGTCCGAGCAGGCATGGCCAGAGGCACATTCAGGTTCCGAGCAGGCATGGCCAGAGGCAGAAGCAGGTTCCGAGCAGGCATGTCCAGAGGCACATTCAAGGTCCCAGCAGGCATGGCCAGAGGCACAAGCAGGGTCCCAGCAAGCAGGGGTCAGGTACGAGCAGGGTCAGAGGAACAAGCAGTGACCAAACAGGCAAGGTTCAGGAATCAGCAGGCTGTCCGAAGTGTCACAGGCAGAAGCAGAGTCCGAGCAGGCATTTCCAGGGCAGAAGTAGGGTCCGAGCAGGCGTGGCCAGAGGCAGAAGCAGGGTCCGAACAGGTGTGGTCAGAGGCACAACCAGGATCTGAGTAGGCATCGCCAGGGGCTCAAGCAGCTTTCGAGAAGGAATCGCCAGAGGCTCAAGCAGGGTCCCAGCAGGCATGGCCAGAGGCAAAACCAGGGTCTGAGCCAGCATGGCCAGTGGCCCAAGCATGGGCCCAGCAGACATGTCCAGAGGCACATTCAGGGTCCCAGCAGGCATGGCCAGAGGCACAAGCAGAGTCCGAACAGGCATGGCCAGAGGCACAAGCAAGGCCGGAGCAGGCATGGCCAGAAGCACAAGGATGGTCCAAGCAGGCCTGGCGAGAGCTTCAAGCATGGAACGAGCAGTCATGGCCAGAGGCACAAGCAGAGTCCGAGCAGTCATGGCCAGAGGTACAAGCAGGGTCAGAGCAGGCATGTCCAGAGGCACAAGCAGGGTCCGAGGAGGCTAGGCCAGAGGCACAAGCAGGGTCCGAGCAGTCTTGGCCGGAGGCACCAGCAGGGTCTGAGCAGGTTTGGGCAGAGGCAGAACCAGGTTCCGAGACGGCATGGCCATAGGCACAAGCACGTCCCAGCAGGCATGGCCAGAGGGAGAAGTAGGGTCCGGGCTGGCATGGCCAGAGGCACATTCAGGGTCCGAGCAGGCATGGCAAGAGGCACAAGCAGGGTCCCAGCAAGCAGGGGTCAGGTAAGAGCAGGGTCAGAGGAACAAGCAGTGACCAAACAGGCAAGGTTCAGGAATCAGCAGGGTGTCAGAAGTGTCACAGGTAGAAGCAGAGTCCGAGCAGGCATTTCCAGGGCAGAAGTAGGGTACGAGCAGGCATGGCCAGAGGCCGAAGCAGGGTCCGAGCAGGCATGGCCAGAGGAACATTTACGGTCCCAGCAGGCATGGCCAGAGCCACAAGCAGGGACCGAGCACTAATGGCCTGAGGCACAAGCAGAGTCCGAGCAGGCTTGGCCAGAGGCACAATCAGGGTCTGAGCAGGCTTGGCCAGAGGCAGAACCTGGGTCCGAGCCGGAATGGCCAGAGGCACTTGCAAGGTCCCAACAGGCAAGGGCAGAGGTAGAAGCCGGGTCCAAGCTGGCATGTCCAGAGGCACATTCAGGGTCCCAGCAGGCATGGCCAGAGGCACAAGCAGGGTCCCAGCAAGCAGGGGTCAGGTACGAGCAGGGTCAGAGGAACAAGCAGTGACGAAACAGGCAAGGTTCAGGAATCAGCAGGCTGTCAGAAGTGTCACAGGCAGAAGCAGAGTCCGAGCAGGCATTTCCAGGACAGAAGTAGGATCCGAGCAGGCGTGGCCAGAGGCAGAAGCAGGTTCCGAACAGGTGTGGTCAGAGGCACAAGCAGGATCCGAGTAGGCATCGCCAGGGGCTCAAGCAGCTTTCGAGAAGGAATCGCCAGAGGCTCAAGCAGGGTCGGAGAAGGCATGGCCAGAGGCACAAGCAGGGTCCGAGCAGGCTTGGCCAGAGGCACAAGCAGGGTCCGAGCAGGCATGGCCAGAGGCACAAGCAGGGTCTGAGCAGGCATGGCCAGAGGCACAAGCAGGGTCCGAGCAGGCTTGACAAGAGGCACAAGCAGGGTCAGAGCAGGATTGGCCAGAGCCCAAAGCAGGGTCTGAGCAGGCATTGCCAGATGCAAAACCAGGGTCCGAGCAGGCATGGCCAGAGGCACAAGCAGGGTTCCAGCAGGCATGGCCAGAGGTAGAAGCAGGGTCCGAGCAGGCATGGCCAGAGGCACATTCAGGGAGCGAGCAGGCATGGCCAGAGGCAGAAGCAGGGTCCGAGGAGGCATGTCCAGAGGCACAAGAAGGGTCCGAGGAGGCATGGCCATAGGCACAAGCAGGGTCCGAGCAGGCTTGGCCAGAGGCACATTCAGGGTCCGAGAAGGCATAGCCATATGCTAAAGCAGGGTCCGAGGAGGCTTGGCCAGAGGCAAAAGCAGGGTCCGAGCAGGCTTGGCCAGAGGCACAAGCAGGGTCCGAGCAGGTTTGGCCAGAGGCAGAACCACGGTCCGAGCCGGCATGGCCAGAGGCACAAGCAGGGTCCCAGCAGGCATGGCGAGAGGTAGAAGCAGGGTCCGAGCTGGCATGGCCTGAGGCACATTCAGGGTCCGAGCAGGCATGACAAGAGGCAGAAGCTGGGTCCGACCAGGCAGGGGTCAGCGACCAAGCAGCAAGGTTCAGGAACCAGGAGGTTGTCAGAAAAGACACAGGCAGAAGCAGTGCCCTAGCAGTCATGGCCAGAGCTAGAAGTAGGTTCCGAGCACGCGTGGCCAGAGTCAGAAGCAGGGGCCGAGCAGGCGTGGCCAGAGGCACAAGCAGGGTCCAAGTAGGAGTGGCCAGAGGCAAAAGCAGGTTTCGAACAGGCATGGCCAGAGGCACAAGCAGTGCCGGAGCAGGCATGGCCAGAAGCACAAGCAGGGTCCGAGCAGGCATGGCCAGAGGCAGAAGCTGGGTCCGAGCGGGCATGGTAAGAGGAACATTCACGGTCCCAGCAGGCATGGCCAGAGGCACAAGCAGGGTCCGAGCACTCATGGACAGAGGCATAAGCAGGGTCGGAGCAGGCTTGGCCAGAGGCACAAGCAGCGTCCAATCAGGGTTGGCCAGAGGCACAAGCAGCGTCTGATCAGGCTTGGCCAGAGGCACAAGAAGCGTGTGAGCAGGCGTGGCCAGAGGCACAAGCAGGTTCCGAGCAGGCTTGGCCAGAGGCACATTCAGGATCCGAGCAGGCATAGCCATAGGCTAAAACAGGGTCCGAGCAGGCATGTCCAGCGGTACAATCAGGGTCCGAGCAGGCTTGGCCGGAGGCACAAGCAGGGTCTGAGCAGGTTTGGCCAAAGGCAGAACCAGGGTCTGAGCCGGCATGGCCAGAGGCACAAGCAGGGTCCCAGCAGGCATGGCCAGAGGTAGAAGCAGGGTCCGAGCAGGCAGGGGTCAGGTACGAGCAAAGCCAGAGGCACAAGCAGCGACCAAGCAGGCAAGGTTCAGGAACCAGCAGGTTGTCAGAACGGTCACAGGCAGAAGCAGTGCCTGAGCAGGCATGGCCAGAGGCAGAAGTAGGTTCCGAGCACGCGTGGCCAGAGGCAGAAGCAGGGGCCGAGCAGGCGTGGCCAGAGGCAAAAGCAGGGTCCAAGTAGGAGTGGCCAGAGGCACAAGCAGTTTCCGAACAGGCCTGGCCAGAGGCACAAGCAGGGCTGGAGCAGGCATGGCCAGAAGCACAAGCATGGTCCGAGCAGGCCTGGCGAGAGCCTCAAGCTTGGACGGAGCAGTCATGGCCAGAGGCACAAGCAGGGTCCGAGAGTCATGGCCAGAGGCACAAGCAGGGTCGGAGCAGGCACGGCCAGAGGCACAAGCAGGGTCCGAGCAGGGATGGCCAGAGGCTCAAGCAGGGTCCCGGTAGGCATGGCCTGAGGCACAAGCAGGGTCCGAGTAGGCATGGCCAGAGGCACAAGCAGGGTTCCAGCAGGCATGGCCAGAGGTAGAAGCAGCAAGGTTCAGGAACCATTCAGGGTCCAAGCAGGCATGGCCAAAGGCACAAGCAGGGTCCCAGCAGGCAGGGGTCAGGTACGAGCTGGGCCAGAGGCACAAGCAGCGACCAAGCAGCAAGGTTCAGGAATCAGCAGGTTGTCAGAACGGTCACAGGCAGAAGCAGAGTCCGAGCAAGGATTTCCAGAGGCAGAAGTAGGGTCCGAGAAGGAGTGGCCAGAGGCAGAAGCAGATTCCGCGCAGGCATGGCCAGAGGCACTAGCAGGGTCCGAGCAGGCATGGACAGAGGTACAAGCAGAGTCCGAGTAGGCATGGCCATAGGCACAAGCAGGGTCCGAGCAGGCATGGCCATAGGCACTAGCAGGGTCCGAGTAGGCTTGGCAAGAAGCAGAACCAGGGTCCCATCCGGCATGGCCAGAGGCAGAAGCATGGTCCGACCAGGCAGGGGTCATGCACGAGCAGGGCCAGACGCACAAGCGACGACCAAGTAGGAAAGGTTCAGAACCAGCAGGTTGTCAGAACGGTCACAGGAAGAAGCAGTGCTCGAGCAGGCACGGCCAGAGGCAGAAGTAGGGTCCGAGCAGGCGTGGCCAGAGGCAGAAGCAGGGGCTGAGCAGGCGTGGCCAGAGGCCCAAGGAGGCTCCAAGGAGTCGTGGCCAGAGGCACAAGCAGGTTCCGAACAGGTATGGCCAGAGTCACAAGCAGGGTCCCAGCAGGCATGGCCAGAGGTAGAAGCAGGGTCCGAGCAGGCATGGCCAGAGGCACATTCAGTGTCCGAGCAGGCATGGCCAGAGGCAGAAGCAGGGTCCGACCAGGCAGGGGTCAGGTACGAGCAGGGCGAGACGCTCAAGCAGCGACCAAGCAGGAAAGCTTCAGGAACAAGCAGGTTTTCAGAACGGTCACAGGAAGAAGCAGTGCTCGAGCAGGCACGGCCAGAGGCAGAAGAAGGGTCCGAGCTGGCGTGGCCAGAGGCAGAAGCAGGGCCCAAGGATGAGTGGCCATAGGAACAAGCAGGGTCCAAGGAGGAGTGGCCAGAGGCACAAGCAGGGCCGGAGCAGGCATGGCCAGAAGCACAAGCATGGTCCGAGCAGGCCTGGCGAGAGCCTCAAGCATGGTCCGAGCAGTCATGGACAGAGGCACAAGAAGGGTCGGAGAAGGCATGGCCAGAGGCACAAGCAGGGTCCGAGCAGGCATGGCCAGAGGCACAAGCAGGGTCCGAGCAGGCTTGGCCAGAGGCACAAGCAGGTCCGAGCACTCATGGCCAGAGGGACAAGTAGGGTCCGAGCAGGATTGGCCAGAGGCAGAACCAAGGTCCGATCCGTAATGGCCAGAGTCCCCAGGAGGGTCCAAGGAGTCGTGGCGAGAGGCACAAGCAGGTTCCGAACCGGCATGGACAGAGGCACAAGCAGGGTCCCAGAAGGCATGGCCAGAGGCACATTCAGTGTCCGAGCAGGCATGGCCAGAGGCAGAAGCAGGGTCCGAAGAGGCAGGGGTCAGGTACGAGAAGGGCGAGAAGCTCAAGCAGCGACCAATCAGGAAAGGTTCAGGAACAAGCAGGTTGTCAGAACATTCACAGGAAGAAGCAGTGCTCGAGCAGGCATGGCCAGAGGCAGAAGTAGGGTCCAAGCAGGCATGGCCAGAGGCAGAAGCAGGGTCCGAGCAGGCTTGGCAAGAAGCAGAACCAGGGTCCCATCCGGCAAGTCCAGAGGCAGAAGCAGGGTCCGACCAGGCAGGGGTCAGGCACGAGCAGGGCCAGACGCACAAGCGACGACCAAGTAGGAAAGGTTCAGAACCAGCAGGTTGTCAGAACGGTCACAGGAAGAAGCAGTGTCCGAGCAGGCATGGCCAGATGCAGAAGTAGGGTCCGAGTAGGCGTGGCCAGAGGCATAAGCAGGGGCCGAGCAGGCGTGGCCAGAGGCCTAAGGAGAGTCCAAGGAGTCGTGGCCAGAGGCACAAGCAGGTTCCGAACAGGAATGGCCAGAGGAACAAGCAGGGTCCAGCAGGCATGGTCAGAGGTAGAAGCAGGGTCCGAGCAGGCATGGCTATAGGCACATTCAGTGTCCGAGCAGGCATGGCCAGAAGCAGAAGCAGGGTCTGACCAGGCAGGGGTCAGGTACGAGGACGGCGAGACGCTCAAGCAGAGACCAAGCAGGAAAGGTTCAGGAACAAGCAGGTTGTCAGAACGGTCAAAGGATGAAGCAGTGCTCGAGCAGGCATGGCCAGAGGCAGAAGTAGGGTCCGAGCAGGCGTGGCCAGAGGCAGAAGCAGGGTCCAAGGAGGAGTGGCCAGAGGAACAAGCAGGGTCCAAGGAGGAGTGGACAGAGGCACAAGCAGGTTCTGAACAGGTATGGCCAGAGGCACAAGCATGGGCCGAGCAGGCGTGGCGAGAGCATCAAGCATGGTCCGAGCAGTCATGGACAGAGGCACAAGCAGGGTCCGAGCAGTCATGGCCAGAGGCACAAGCAGGTTCGGAGAAGGCATGGCCAGAGGCACAAGCAGGGTCCGAGCAGGCTTGGCCAGAGGCACAAGCAGGGTCCGAGCAGGCATGGCCAGAGGCACAAGCAGGATCTGAGCAGGCATGGCCAGAGGCACAAGCAGGGTCCGAGCAGGCTTGACAAGAGGCACAAGCAGGGTCAGAGCAGGATTGGCCAGAGCCCAAAGCAGGGTCTGAGCAGGCATTGCCAGAGGCAAAACCAGGGTCCGAGCAGGCATGTCCAGAGGCACAAGCAGGGTTCCAGCAGGCATGGCCAGAGGTAGAAGCAGGGTCCGAGCAGGCATGGCCAGAGGCACATTCAGGGTGCGAGCAGGCATGGCCAGAGGCAGAAGCAGGGTCCGAGCAGGTATGTCCAGAGGCACAAGAAGGGTCCGAGGAGGCATGGCCATAGGCCCAACAGGGTCCGAGCAGGCTTGGGCAGAGGCACATTCAGGGTCCGAGAAGGCATAGCCATACGCTAAAGCAGGGTCCGAGCAGGCTTGGCCAGAGGCACAAGCACGGTCCGAGCCGGCATGGCCAGAGGCACAAGCAGGGTCCCAGCAGGCATGGCCAGAGGTAGAAGCAGGGTCCGAGCTGGCATGGCCAGAGGCACATTCAGGGTACGAGCAGGCATGACAAGAGGCAGAAGCTGGGTCCGACCAGGCAGGGGTCAGCGACCAAGCAGCAAGGTTCAGGAACCAGGAGGTTGTCAGAAAAGTCACAGGCAGAAGCAGTGCCCGAGCAGTCATGGTCAGAGCTAGAAGTAGGTTCCGAGCACGCGTGGCCAGAGTCAGAAGCAGGGGCCGAGCAGGCGTGGCCAGAGGCAGAAGCAGGGTCCAAGTAGGAGTGGCCAGAGGCAAAAGCAGGTTTCGAACAGGCATGGCCAGAGGCACAAGCAGTGCCGGAGCAGGCATGGCCAGAAGCACAAGCAGGGTCCGAGTAGGCATGGCCAGAGGCAGAAGCTGGGTCCGAGCAGGCATGGCAAGAGGAACATTCACGGTCCCAGCAGGCATGGCCAGAGGCACCAGCAGGGTCCGAGCACTCATGGCCAGAGGCACAAGCAGGGTCGGAGCAGGCTTGGCCAGAGGCACAAGCAGCGTCCAATCAGGGTTGGCCAGAGGAACAAGCAGCGTCTGATCAGGCTTGGCCAGAGGCACAAGAAGCGTGTGAGCAGGCGTGGCCAGAGGCACAAGCAGTTTCCGATCAGGCTTGGCCAGAGGCACATTCAGGATCCGAGCAGGCATAGCCATAGGCTAAAACAGGGTCCGAGCAGGCATGTCCAGAGGTACAATCAGGGTCCGAGCAGGCATGGCCGGAGGCACAAGCAGGGTCTGAGCAGGTTTGGCCAAAGGCAGAACCAGGGTCTGAGCCGGCATGGCCAGAGGCACAAGCAGGGTCCCAGCAGGCATGGCCAGAGGTAGAAGCAGGGTCCGAGCAGGCAGGGGTCAGGTACGAGCAAAGCCAGAGGCACAAGCAGCGACCAAGCAGGCAAGGTTCAGGAACCAGCAGGTTGTCAGAACGGTCACAGGCAGAAGCAGTGCCTGAGCAGGCATGGCCAGAGGCAGAAGTAGGTTCCGAGCACGCGTGGCCAGAGGCAGAAGCAGGGGCCGAGCAGGCGTGGCCAGAGGCAAAAGCAGGGTCCAAGTAGGAGTGGCCAGAGGCACAAGCAGTTTCCGAACAGGCCTGGCCAGAGGCACAAGCAGGGCTGGAGCAGGCATGGCCAGAAGCACAAGCATGGTCCGAGCAGGCCTGGCGAGAGCCTCAAGCTTGGACGGAGCAGTCATGGCCAGAGGCACAAGCAGGGTCCGAGAGTCATGGCCAGAGGCACAAGCAGGGTCGGAGCAGGCACGGCCAGAGGCACAAGCAGGGTCCGAGCAGGGATGGCCAGAGGCTCAAGCAGGGTCCCGGTAGGCATGGCCTGAGGCACAAGCAGGGTCCGAGTAGGCATGGCCAGAGGCACAAGCAGGGTTCCAGCAGGCATGGCCAGAGGTAGAAGCAGCAAGGTTCAGGAACCATTCAGGGTCCAAGCAGGCATGGCCAAAGGCACAAGCAGGGTCCCAGCAGGCAGGGGTCAGGTACGAGCTGGGCCAGAGTCACAAGCAGCGACCAAGCAGCAAGGTTCAGGAATCAGTAGGTTGTCAGAACGGTCACAGGCAGAAGCAGAGTCCGAGCAAGGATTTCCAGAGGCAGAAGTAGGGTCCGAGAAGGAGTGGCCAGAGGCAGAAGCAGATTCCGCGCAGGCATGGCCAGAGGCACTAGCAGGGTCCGAGCAGGCATGGACAGAGGTACAAGCAGAGTCCGAGTAGGCATGGCCATAGGCACAAGCAGGGTCCGAGCAGGCATGGCCATAGGCACTAGCAGGGTCCGAGTAGGCTTGGCAAGAAGCAGAACCAGGGTCCCATCCGGCATGGCCAGAGGCAGAAGCATGGTCCGACCAGGCAGGGGTCATGCACGAGCAGGGCCAGACGCACAAGCGACGACCAAGTAGGAAAGGTTCAGAACCAGCAGGTTGTCAGAACGGTCACAGGAAGAAGCAGTGCTCGAGCAGGCACGGCCAGAGGCAGAAGTAGGGTCCGAACAGGTGCGGCCATAGGAACAAGCAGGGTCCAAGGAGGAGTGGCCAGAGGCACAAGCAGGGCCGGAGCAGGCATTGCCAGAACCAAAAGCATGGTCCGAGCAGGCCTGGCGAGAGCCTCAAGCACGGTCCGAGCAGTCATGGCCAGAGGAACAAGCAGGGTCCGAGCAGTCATGGCCAGAGGCACAAGCAGGGTCGGAGAAGGCATGGCCAGAGGCACAAGCAGGGTCCGAGCAGGCTTGGCCAGAGGCACAAGCAGGGTCCGAGCAGGCATGGCCAGAGGCACAAGCAGGGTCCGAGCAGGCATGGCCAGAGGCACAAGCAGGGTCCGTGCAGGCTTGGCCAGAGGCACAAGCAGGTCCGAGCACTCATGGCCAGAGGCACAAGTAGGGTCTGAGCAGGATTGGCCAGAGGCAGAACCAAGGTCCGATCCGTAATGGCCAGAGGCACAAGGAAGTTCCCAAGAGGCATGGCCAGAGGTAGAAGCCAGGTCCGAGCAGGCATGGCCAGAGGAACATTCAGGGTCTGACCAGGCATGGCCAGAGGCAGAAGCAGGTTCCGAGCAGGCATGTCCAGAGGCACATTCAGCGTCCCAGCAGGCATGGCCAGAGGCACAAGCGGGGTCCCAGCAGGCAGGGGTTAGGTACGAGTAGGGCCAGACGAACAAGCAGTGACCAAGCAGGCAAGGTTCAGGACTCAGCAGGCTGTCAGAAGTTTCACAGGCAGAAGCAGAGTCCAAGCAGGCATGTCCAGAGGCAGAAGGAGGGTCCGAGCAGGCGTCGCAAGAGGCAGAAGCAGGGTCCGAACAGGTGTGGCCAGAGGTACAAGCAGGGTCCGAGTAGGCATCGCCAGAGGATCAAGCAGGGTCCGAGCAGGCATGGCCATAGGCCCAAGCAGGGTCTGAGCAGGATTGGCAAGAAGCAGAACCAGGGTCCCATCCGGCATGGCCAGAGGCAGAAGCATGGTCCGACCAGGCAGGGGTCAGGCACGAGCAGGGCCAGACGCACAAGCGACGACCAAGTAGGAAAGGTTCAGAACCAGCAGGTTGTCAGAACGGTCACAGGAAGAAGCAGTGTCCGAGCAGGCATGGCCAGAGGCAGAAGTAGGGTCCGAACAGGCGTGGCCAGAGGCAGAAGCAGGGGCTGAGCAGGCGTGGCCAGAGGCCCAAGGAGGGTCCAAGGAGTCGTGGCCAGAGGCACAAGCAGGTTCCGAACAGGCATGGTCAGAGTCACAAGCAGGGTCCCAGCAGGCATGGCCAGAGGTAGAAGCAGGGTCCGAGCAGGCATGGCCAGAGGCACATTCAATGTCCGAGCAGGCATGGCCAGAGGCAGAAGCAGGGTCCGACCAGGCAGGGGTCAGGTACGAGCAGGGCGAGACGCTCAAGCAGCGACCAAGCAGGAAAGGTTCAGGAACAAGCAGGTTTTCAGAACGTTCACAGGAAGAAGCAGTGCTCGAGCAGGCACGGCCAGAGGCAGAAGTAGGGTCCGAGCTGGCGTGGCCAGAGGCAGAAGCAGGGCCCAAGGATGAGTGGCCATAGGAACAAGCAGGGTCCAAGGAGGAGTGGCCAGAGGCACAAGCAGGGCCGGAGCAGGCATGGCCAGAAGCACAAGCATGGTCCGAGCAGTCATGGCCAGAGGCACAAGCAGGGTCGGAGAAGGCATGGCCAGAGGCACAAGCAGGGTCCGAGCAGGCATGGCCAGAGGCACAAGCAGGGTCCGAGCAGGCTTGGCCAGAGGCACAAGCAGGTCCGAGCACTCATGGCCAGAGGGACAAGTAGGGTCCGAGCAGGATTGGCCAGAGGCAGAACCAAGGTCCGATCCGTAATGGCCAGAGTCCCCAGGAGGGTCCAAGGAGTCGTGGCCAGAGGCACAAGCAGGTTCCGAACCGGCATGGACAGAGGCACAAGCAGGGTCCCAGAAGGCATGGCCAGAGGCACATTCAGTGTCCGAGCAGGCATGGCCAGAGGCAGAAGCAGGGTCCGAAGAGGCAGGGGTCAGGTACGAGCAGGGCGAGAAGCTCAAGCAGCGACCAATCAGGAAAGGTTCAGGAACAAGCAGGTTGTCAGAACATTCACAGGAAGAAGCAGTGCTCGAGCAGGCATGGCCAGAGGCAGAAGTAGGGTCCAAGCAGGCATGGCCAGAGGCAGAAGCAGGGTCCGAGCAGGCTTGGCAAGAAGCAGAACCAGGGTCCCATCCGGCATGGCCAGAGGCAGAAGCAGGGTCCGACCAGGCAGGGGTCAGGCACGAGCAGGGCCAGATGCACAAGCGACGACCAAGTAGGAAAGGTTCAGAACCAGCAGGTTGTCAGAACGGTCACAGGAAGAAGCAGTGTCGGAGCAGGCATGGCCAGATGCAGAAGTAGGGTCCGAGTAGGCATGGCCAGAGGCATAAGCAGGGGCCGAGCAGGCGTGGCCAGAGGCCTAAGGAGAGTCCAAGGAGTCGTGGCCAGAGGCCCAAGCAGGTTCCGAACAGGAATGGCCAGAGGAACAAGCAGGGTCCCAGCAGGCATGGTCAGAGGTAGAAGCAGGGTCCGAGCAGGCATGGCTAGAGGCACATTCAGTGTCCGAGCAGGCATGGCCAGAAGCAGAAGCAGGGTCCGACCAGGCAGGGGTCAGGTACGAGGACGGCGAGACGCTCAAGCAGAGACCAAGCAGGAAAGGTTCAGGAACAAGCAGGTTGTCAGAACGGTCAAAGGAAGAAGCAGTGCTCGAGCAGGCATGGCCAGAGGCAGAAGTAGGGTCCGAGCAGGCGTGGCCAGAGGCAGAAGCAGGGTCCAAGGAGGAGTGGCCAGAGGAACAAGCAGGGTCCAAGGAGGAGTGGACAGAGGCACAAGCAGGTTCTGAACAGGTATGGCCAGAGGCACAAGCATGGGCCGAGCAGGCGTGGCGAGAGCATCAAGCACGGTCCGAGCAGTCATGGACATAGGCACAAGCAGGGTCCGAGCAGTCATGGCCAGAGGCACAAGCAGGGTCCGGGCAGGCTTGGCCAGAGGCACAAGCAGGGTCCGAGCAGGCATGGCCAGAGGCACAAGCAGGGTCTGAGCAGGCATGGCCAGAGGCACAAGCAGGGTCCAAGCAGGCTTGACAAGAGGCACAAACAGGGGCAGAGCAGGATTGGCCAGAGGCACAAGCAGGGTACGAGCAGGCTTGGCCAGAGGCACAAGCAGGGTCCGAGCAGGCATGGCCAGAGGCACAAGCAGGGTCCGAGCAGGCATGGCCAGAGGCACAAGCAGGGTCTGAGCAGGCATGGCCAGAGGCACAAGCAGGGTCCAAGCAGGCTTGACAAGAGGCACAAACAGGGGCAGAGCAGGATTGGCCAGAGGCACAAGCAGGGTACGAGCAGGCTTGGCCAGAGGCACAAGCAGGGTCCGAGCAGGCATGGCCAGAGGCACAAGCAGGGTCTGAGCAGGCATTGCCAGAGGCAAAACCAGGGTCCGAGCAGGCATGGCCAGAGGCACAAGCAGGGTTCCAGCAGGCATGGCCAGAGGTAGAAGCAGGGTCCGAGCAGGCATGGCCAGAGGCACATTCAGGGTGCGAGCAGGCATGGCCAGAGGCAGAAGCAGGGTCCGAGCAGGCATGTCCAGAGGCACAAGAAGGGTCCGAGGAGGCATGGCCAGAGGCACAAGCAGGCTCCGAGCAGGCTTGGCCAGAGGCACAAGCAGGGTCCGAGCAGGTTTGGCCAGAGGCAGAACCACGGTCCGAGCCGGCATGGCCAGAGGCACAAGCAGGGTTCCAGCAGGCATGGCCAGAGGTAGAAGCAGGGTCCGAGCTGGCATGTCCAGAGGCACATTCAGGGTCCGAGCAGGCATGACAAGAGGCAGAAGCTGGGTCCGACCAGGCAGGGGTCAGCGACCAAGCAGCAAGTTTCAGGAACCAGGAGGTTGTCAGAAAAGTCACAGGCAGAAGCAGTGCCCGAGCAGTCATGGCCAGAGCTAGAAGTAGGTTCCGAGCATGCGTGGCCAGAGTCAGAAGCAGGGGCCGAGCAGGCGTGGCCAGAGGCACAAGCAGGGTCCAAGTAGGAGTGGCCAGAGGCAAAAGCAGGTTTCGAACAGGCATGGCCAGAGGCACAAGTAGTGCCGGAGCAGGCATGGCCAGAAGCACAAGCAGGGTCCGAGCAGGCATGGCCAGAGGCAGAAGCTGGGTCCGAGCAGGCATGGCAAGAGGAACATTCACGGTCCCAGCAGGCATGGCCAGAGGCACAAGCAGGGTCCGAGCACTCATGGCCAGAGGCACAAGCAGGGTCGGAGCAGGCTTGGCCAGAGGCACAAGCAGCTTCCAATCAGGGTTGGCCAGAGGCACAAGCAGCGTCTGATCAGGCTTGGCCAGAGGCACAAGAAGCGTGTGAGCAGGCGTGGCCAGAGGCACAAGCAGGTTCCGAGCAGGCTTGGCCAGAGGCACATTCAGGATCCGAGCAGGCATAGCCATAGGCTAAAACAGGGTCCGAGCAGGCATGTCCAGAGGTACAATCAGGGTCCGAGCAGGCTTGGCCGGAGGCACAAGCAGGGTCTGAGCAGGTTTGGCCAAAGGCAGAACCAGGGTCTGAGCCGGCATGGCCAGAGGCACAAGCAGGGTCCCAGCAGGCATGGCCAGAGGTAGAAGCAGGGTCCGAGCAGGCAGGGGTCAGGTACGAGCAAAGCCAGAGGCACAAGCAGCGACCAAGCAGGCAAGGTTCAGGAACCAGCAGGTTGTCAGAACGGTCACAGGCAGAAGCAGTGCCTGAGCAGGCATGGCCAGAGGCAGAAGTAGGTTCCGAGCATGCGTGGCCAGAGTCAGAAGCAGGGGCCGAGCAGGCGTGGCCAGAGGCAAAAGCAGGGTCCAAGTAGGAGTGGCCAGAGGCACAAGCAGTTTCCGAACAGGTCTGGCCAGAGGCACAAGCAGGGTTCCAGCAGGCATGGCCAGAGGTAGAAGCAGGATCCGAGCAGGCATGGCCAGAGGCCCATTCAGGGTCCGAGCAGGCATGGCCAGAGGCATAAGCAGGGTCCGAGCAGGTATGGCCAGAGGCACATTCATTCTCCCAGCAGGGATGGCCAGAGGCACAAGCAGGGCCCGAGCATGCATGGCCAGAGGTAGAAGCAGGGTCCGAGCAGGCATGTCCAGAGGCACATTCAGGGTCCCAGCAGGCATGGCCAGAGGCACAAGCAGGGTCCCAGCAGGCAGGGGTCAGGTACGAGAAGGTCCAGAGGAACAAGCAGTGACCAAACAGGCAAGGTTCAGGTATCAGCAGTCTGTCAGAAGTGTCACAGGCAGAAGCAGAGTACGAGCAAGCATTTCCAGAGGCAGAAGAAGGGTCCGAGCAGGCGTGGCCAGAGGCAGAAGCAGGCTCCGAACAGGTGTGGCCAGAGGTACAAGCAGGGTCCGAGCAGGCATGGACAGAGGCACAAGCATAGTCCGAGTAGGCATCACCAGTGGCTCAAGGAGGGTTCGAGCAGGGATGGCCAGAGGTACAAGCAGGGTCCGAGTAGGCATCTCCAGAGGAACAAGCATGGTCCGAGCAGGCATGGCCAGAGGCACAAGCAGGGTTCCAGCAGGCAAGGCCAGAGGTAGAAGCAGGATCTGAGCAGGCATGGCCAGAGGCACATTCAGGGTCCGAGCAGTCATGGCCAGAGGCAGAAGAAGGGTCCGAGGAGGCATGGCCAGAGGCACATTCACGGTCCCAGCAGGCATGGCCAGAGGCACCAGCAGGGTCCGAGCAGGCATGGCGAGAGGCACATTCACGGTCCAGGCAGGCATGGCCAGAGGCACAAGCAGGGTCCAAGCACTCATGGCCAGAGGCAAAAGCAGGGTCCGAGCAGGCTTGGCCAGAGGCGCAAGCAGGGTTTGAGCAGGCATTGCCAGAGTCAAAACCAGGCTCCGAGCAGGCATGTCGAGAGGCACAAGAAGGGTCCGAGGAGGCATGGCCAGAGGCACAAGCAGGGTCCGAGCAGGCTTGGCCAGAGGCACAAGCAGGGTCCGAGGAGGCTTGGCTAGAGGCAGAACCAGGGTCCGAGCCGGAATGGCCAGGGGCACCAGCAAGGTCCCAACAGGCATGGGCAGAGGTAGAAGACGGGTCTGAGCAGGCATGGCCAGAGGCACATTCAGGTACCGACCAGGCATGGCCAGAGGCAGAAGCAGGTTCAGAGCAGGATTGGCGAGAGGCACAAGTAAGGTATGAACAGGCATGGCCAGAGGCACAAGCAGCGTCCAATCAGGCTTGGCCAGAGGCACAAGCAGCATCCGATCAGGCTTGGCCAGAGGTACAAGAAGGGTCCGAGCAGTCTTGCCAGACGCACAAGCAGGGTCCGAGCAGTTTTGGCCAGAGGCAGAACCAGGGTCCGAGCCGGCATGGCCAGAGGCACAAGCAGGGTCCCAGCAGGCATGGCCAGAGGTAGAAGCAGGGTCCGAGCAGGGATGGCCAGAGGCACATTCAGTGTCCGAGCAGGCAGGGGTCAGGTAAGAGCAGGGCCCGAGGCACCAGCAGCGACCTACCAGGCAAGGTTCAGGAACCAGCAGGTTGTCAGAACGGTCACAGGCAGAAGCAGTGCCCGAGCAGGCATGGCCAGAGGCAGAAGTAGGTTACGAGCACGCGTGGCCAGAGGCACCAGCAGGGTCCAAGTAGGAGTGGCCAGAGGCACAAGCATGGTCCGAGCAGGCCTGGCGAGAGCCTGAAGCATGGTCGAGCAGTCATGGCCGTAGGCACAAGCAGGGTCCGAGCAGTCATGGCCAGAGGCACAAGCAGGGTCAGAGCAGACATGGCCAGAGGCACAAGTAGGGTCTGAGCAGGCATGGCCAGAGGCACGAGAAGGGTCCGAGCAGAATTGGCCAGAGGCACAAGCAGGATCCGAGCAGGCATGGCCAGAGGCACATTCAGGGTCCGAGAAGGCATGGCCAGAGGCAGAAGCAGGGTCCGAGCAGGCATGGCCAGAGGCAAATTCACGGTCCCAGCAGGCCTGGCCAGAGGCACAAGCAGGGTCCGAGCAGGCATTGCCAGAGGCAGAAGCAGGGTCCGAGCAGGCATGGCCAGAGGCACATTCACGGTCCCAGCAGGCATGGCCAGAAGCACAATCAGGGTCCGAGCACTCATGGCCAGAGGCACAAGGAGGGTCCGAGCAGGCTTGGCCAGAGGCAGAACCAGGGTCCGAGCCGGAATGGCCAGAGGCACCAGCTAGGTCCCAACACGCATGGCCTAGGTAGAAGACGGGTCCGAGCAGGCATGGCCAAAGGCAGAAGCAGGTAGCAAGCAGGCATGTCCAGAGGCACATTCAGAGTCCCAGCAGGCATCGCCAGAGGCTGAAGCAGGGTCCGAGCAGGCATGGCCAGAGGCACAAGCAGGGTCCGAGCAGGCATGGCCAGAGGCACAAGGAGGATGCGAGTAGGCATCGCCAGGGTCTCAAGCAGGGTTCGAGCAGGCATCGCCAGAGGCTCAAGCAGGGTCCGAGCAGGCATGGCCAGAGGCAGAACCAGCCTTTGAGCCAGCATGGCCAGAGGCACAAGCAGGGTCCGAGCAGGCATGGCCAGAGGCAGAAGCAGGGTCCGAGCAGCATGGACAGAGGCACATTCATGGTCCCAGCAGTCATGGCCAGACGCACACCTAGGGTCTGAGCAGGCATTGCCAGAGGCAAAACAAGGGTCCGAGCAGGCATGCCAAGGGCACAAGCAGGGTTCTAGCAAGCATGGCCAGTGGCACAAGCAGGGTTCCAGCAGGCATGGCCAGTGGCACAAGCAGGGTCCGAGCAGGCATGGCCAGAGGCACATTCAGGGTCCGAGCAGGCATGGCCAGAGGCAGAAGCAGGGTCCGAGCAGGCATGGCCAGAGGCACATTCACGGTCCCAGCAGGCATGGACAGAGGCACAAGCAGGGTCCGAGCAGGCATGGCCAGAGGGAGAAGCAGGGTCCGAGCAGCCAAGGACAGAGGAACAAGCAGGGTCCGAGCAGGCTTGGCCGTACGCACAACCAGGTCCGAGCAGGCTTGGCCAGAGGCAGAACCATGGTCCGAGCCGGAATGGCCAGAAGCACAAGCAAGGTCCCAACAGGCATGGCCAGAGGTAGAAGCCGGGTCTGAGCAGGCATGGCCAGAGGTACATTCAGGGTCTGACCAGGCATGGCCAGAGGCACAAGCAGGGTCCGAGCAGGCATGGCCAGAGGCACAAGCAGGATCTGAGCAGGCATGGCCAGAGGCACAAGCAGGGTCCGAGCAGGCTTGACAAGAGGCACAAGCAGGGTCAGAGCAGGATTGGCCAGAGCCCAAAGCAGGGTCTGAGCAGGCATTGCCAGAGGCAAAACCAGGGTCCGAGCAGGCATGTCCAGAGGCACAAGCAGGGTTCCAGGAGGCATGGCCAGAGGTAGAAGCAGGGTCCGAGCAGGCATGGCCAGAGGCACATTCAGGGTGCGAGCAGGCATGGCCAGAGGCAGAAGCAGGGTCCGAGCAGGTATGTCCAGAGGCACAAGAAGGGTCCGAGGAGGCATGGCCATAGGCCCAACAGGGTCCGAGCAGGCTTGGGCAGAGGCACATTCAGGGTCCGAGAAGCCATAGCCATACGCTAAAGCAGGGTCCGAGGAGGCTTGGCCAGAGGCACAAGCAGGGTCCGAGCAGGCTTGGCCAGAGGCACAAGCACGGTCCGAGCCGGCATGGCCAGAGGCACAAGCAGGGTTCCAGCAGGCATGGCCAGAGGTAGAAGCAGGGTCCGAGCAGGCATGGCCAGAGGCACATTCAGGGTGCGAGCAGGCATGGCCAGAGGCAGGAGCAGGTCCGAGCAGGCATGTCCAGAGGCACAAGAAGGGTCCGAGGAGGCATGGCCAGAGGCACAAGCAGGCTCCGAGCAGGCTTGGCCAGAGGCACAAGCAGGGTCCGAGCAGGTTTGGCCAGAGGCAGAACCACGGTCCGAGCCGGCATGGCCAGAGGCACAAGCAGGGTTCCAGCAGGCATGGCCAGAGGTAGAAGCAGGGTCCGAGCTGGCATGTCCAGAGGCACATTCAGGGTCCGAGCAGGCATGACAAGAGGCAGAAGCTGGGTCCGACCAGGCAGGGGTCAGCGACCAAGCAGCAAGGTTCAGGAACCAGGAGGTTGTCAGAAAAGTCACAGGCAGAAGCAGTGCCCGAGCAGTCATGGCCAGAGCTAGAAGTAGGTTCCGAGCATGCGTGGCCAGAGTCAGAAGCAGGGGCCGAGCAGGCGTGGCCAGAGGCACAAGCAGGGTCCAAGTAGGAGTGGCCAGAGGCAAAAGCAGGTTTTGAACAGGCATGGCCAGAGGCACAAGTAGTGCCGGAGCAGGCATGGCCAGAAGCACAAGCAGGGTCCGAGCAGGCATGGCCAGAGGCAGAAGTTGGGTCCGAGCAGGCATGGCAAGAGGAACATTCACGGTCCCAGCAGGCATGGCCAGAGGCACAAGCAGGGTCCGAGCACTCATGGACAGAGGCACAAGCAGGGTCGGAGCAGGCTTGGCCAGAGGCACAAGCAGCTTCCAATCAGGGTTGGCCAGAGGCACAAGCAGCGTCTGATCAGGCTTGGCCAGAGGCACAAGAAGCGTGTGAGCAGGCGTGGCCAGAGGCACAAGCAGGTTCCGAGCAGGCTTGGCCAGAGGCACATTCAGGATCCGAGCAGGCATAGCCATAGGCTAAAACAGGGTCCGAGCAGGCATGTCCAGAGGTACAATCAGGGTCCGAGCAGGCTTGGCCGGAGGCACAAGCAGGGTCTGAGCAGGTTTGGCCAAAGGCAGAACCAGGGTCTGAGCCGGCATGGCCAGAGGCACAAGCAGGGTCCCAGCAGGCATGGCCAGAGGTAGAAGCAGGGTCCGAGCAGGCAGGGGTCAGGTACGAGCAAAGCCAGAGGCACAAGCAGCGACCAAGCAGCAAGGTTCAGGAATCAGTAGGTTGTCAGAACGGTCACAGGCAGAAGCAGAGTCTGAGCAAGGATTTCCAGAGGCAGAAGTAGGGTCCGAGAAGGAGTGGCCAGAGGCAGAAGCAGATTCCGCGCAGGCATGGCCAGAGGCACTAGCAGGGTCCGAGCAGGCATGGACAGAGGTACAAGCAGAGTCCGAGTAGGCATGGCCATAGGCACAAGCAGGGTCCGAGCAGGCATGGCCATAGGCACTAGCAGGGTCCGAGTAGGCTTGGCAAGAAGCAGAACCAGGGTCCCATCCGGCATGGCCAGAGGCAGAAGCATGGTCCGACCAGGCAGGGGTCATGCACGAGCAGGGCCAGACGCACAAGCGACGACCAAGTAGGAAAGGTTCAGAACCAGCAGGTTGTCAGAACGGTCACAGGAAGAAGCAGTGCTCGAGCAGGCACGGCCAGAGGCAGAAGTAGGGTCCGAACAGGTGCGGCCATAGGAACAAGCAGGGTCCAAGGAGGAGTGGCCAGAGGCACAAGCAGGGCCGGAGCAGGCATTGCCAGAACCAAAAGCATGGTCCGAGCAGGCCTGGCGAGAGCCTCAAGCACGGTCCGAGCAGTCATGGCCAGAGGAACAAGCAGGGTCCGAGCAGTCATGGCCAGAGGCACAAGCAGGGTCGGAGAAGGCATGGCCAGAGGCACAAGCAGGGTCCGAGCAGGCTTGGCCAGAGGCACAAGCAGGGTCCGAGCAGGCATGGCCAGAGGCACAAGCAGGGTCCGAGCAGGCATGGCCAGAGGCACAAGCAGGGTCCGTGCAGGCTTGGCCAGAGGCACAAGCAGGTCCGAGCACTCATGGCCAGAGGCACAAGTAGGGTCTGAGCAGGATTGGCCAGAGGCAGAACCAAGGTCCGATCCGTAATGGCCAGAGGCACAAGGAAGTTCCCAAGAGGCATGGCCAGAGGTAGAAGCCAGGTCCGAGCAGGCATGGCCAGAGGAACATTCAGGGTCTGACCAGGCATGGCCAGAGGCAGAAGCAGGTTCCGAGCAGGCATGTCCAGAGGCACATTCAGCGTCCCAGCAGGCATGGCCAGAGGCACAAGCGGGGTCCCAGCAGGCAGGGGTTAGGTACGAGTAGGGCCAGACGAACAAGCAGTGACCAAGCAGGCAAGGTTCAGGACTCAGCAGGCTGTCAGAAGTTTCACAGGCAGAAGCAGAGTCCAAGCAGGCATGTCCAGAGGCAGAAGGAGGGTCCGAGCAGGCGTCGCAAGAGGCAGAAGCAGGGTCCGAACAGGTGTGGCCAGAGGTACAAGCAGGGTCCGAGTAGGCATCGCCAGAGGATCAAGCAGGGTCCGAGCAGGCATGGCCATAGGCCCAAGCAGGGTCTGAGCAGGATTGGCAAGAAGCAGAACCAGGGTCCCATCCGGCATGGCCAGAGGCAGAAGCATGGTCCGACAAGGCAGGGGTCAGGCACGAGCAGGGCCAGACGCACAAGCGACGACCAAGTAGGAAAGGTTCAGAACCAGCAGGTTGTCAGAACGGTCACAGGAAGAAGCAGTGTCCGAGCAGGCATGGCCAGAGGCAGAAGTAGGGTCCGAACAGGCGTGGCCAGAGGCAGAAGCAGGGGCTGAGCAGGCGTGGCCAGAGGCCCAAGGAGGGTCCAAGGAGTCGTGGCCAGAGGCACAAGCAGGTTCCGAACAGGCATGGTCAGAGTCACAAGCAGGGTCCCAGCAGGCATGGCCAGAGGTAGAAGCAGGGTCCGAGCAGGCATGGCCAGAGGCACATTCAATGTCCGAGCAGGCATGGCCAGAGGCAGAAGCAGGGTCCGACCAGGCAGGGGTCAGGTACGAGCAGGGCGAGACGCTCAAGCAGCGACCAAGCAGGAAAGGTTCAGGAACAAGCAGGTTTTCAGAACGTTCACAGGAAGAAGCAGTGCTCGAGCAGGCACGGCCAGAGGCAGAAGTAGGGTCCGAGCTGGCGTGGCCAGAGGCAGAAGCAGGGCCCAAGGATGAGTGGCCATAGGAACAAGCAGGGTCCAAGGAGGAGTGGCCAGAGGCACAAGCAGGGCCGGAGCAGGCATGGCCAGAAGCACAAGCATGGTCCGAGCAGTCATGGCCAGAGGCACAAGCAGGGTCGGAGAAGGCATGGCCAGAGGCACAAGCAGGGTCCGAGCAGGCATGGCCAGAGGCACAAGCAGGGTCCGAGCAGGCTTGGCCAGAGGCACAAGCAGGTCCGAGCACTCATGGCCAGAGGGACAAGTAGGGTCCGAGCAGGATTGGCCAGAGGCAGAACCAAGGTCCGATCCGTAATGGCCAGAGTCCCCAGGAGGGTCCAAGGAGTCGTGGCCAGAGGCACAAGCAGGTTCCGAACCGGCATGGACAGAGGCACAAGCAGGGTCCCAGAAGGCATGGCCAGAGGCACATTCAGTGTCCGAGCAGGCATGGCCAGAGGCAGAAGCAGGGTCCGAAGAGGCAGGGGTCAGGTACGAGCAGGGCGAGAAGCTCAAGCAGCGACCAATCAGGAAAGGTTCAGGAACAAGCAGGTTGTCAGAACATTCACAGGAAGAAGCAGTGCTCGAGCAGGCATGGCCAGAGGCAGAAGTAGGGTCCAAGCAGGCATGGCCAGAGGCAGAAGCAGGGTCCGAGCAGGCTTGGCAAGAAGCAGAACCAGGGTCCCATCCGGCATGGCCAGAGGCAGAAGCAGGGTCCGACCAGGCAGGGGTCAGGCACGAGCAGGGCCAGATGCACAAGCGACGACCAAGTAGGAAAGGTTCAGAACCAGCAGGTTGTCAGAACGGTCACAGGAAGAAGCAGTGTCGGAGCAGGCATGGCCAGATGCAGAAGTAGGGTCCGAGTAGGCATGGCCAGAGGCATAAGCAGGGGCCGAGCAGGCGTGGCCAGAGGCCTAAGGAGAGTCCAAGGAGTCGTGGCCAGAGGAACAAGCAGGGTCCAAGGAGGAGTGGACAGAGGCACAAGCAGGTTCTGAACAGGTATGGCCAGAGGCACAAGCATGGGCCGAGCAGGCGTGACAAGCAGGTTGTCAGAACGGTCAAAGGATGAAGCAGTGCTCGAGCAGGCATGGCCAGAGGCAGAAGTAGGGTCCGAGCAGGCGTGGCCAGAGGCAGAAGCAGGGTCCAAGGAGGAGTGGCCAGAGGAACAAGCAGGGTCCAAGGAGGAGTGGACAGAGGCACAAGCAGGTTCTGAACAGGTATGGCCAGAGGCACAAGCATGGGCCGAGCAGGCGTGGCGAGAGCATCAAGCACGGTCCGAGCAGTCATGGACATAGGCACAAGCAGGGTCCGAGCAGTCATGGCCAGAGGCACAAGCAGGGTCCGAGCAGGCTTGGCCAGAGGCACAAGCAGGGTCCGAGCAGGCATGGCCAGAGGCACAAGCAGGGTCTGAGCAGGCATGGCCAGAGGCACAAGCAGGGTCCAAGCAGGCTTGACAAGAGGCACAAACAGGGGCAGAGCAGGATTGGCCAGAGGCACAAGCAGGGTACGAGCAGGCTTGGCCAGAGGCACAAGCAGGGTCCGAGCAGGCATGGCCAGAGGCACAAGCAGGGTCTGAGCAGGCATTGCCAGAGGCAAAACCAGGGTCCGAGCAGGCATGGCCAGAGGCACAAGCAGGGTTCCAGCAGGCATGGCCAGAGGTAGAAGCAGGGTCCGAGCAGGCATGGCCAGAGGCACATTCAGGGTGCGAGCAGGCATGGCCAGAGGCAGAAGCAGGGTCCGAGCAGGCATGTCCAGAGGCACAAGAAGGGTCCAAGGAGGCATGGCCAGAGGCACAAGCAGGCTCCGAGCAGGCTTGGCCAGAGGCACAAGCAGGGTCCGAGCAGGTTTGGCCAGAGGCAGAACCACGGTCCGAGCCGGCATGGCCAGAGGCACAAGCAGGGTTCCAGCAGGCATGGCCAGAGGTAGAAGCAGGGTCCGAGCTGGCATGTCCAGAGGCACATTCAGGGTCCGAGCAGGCATGACAAGAGGCAGAAGCTGGGTCCGACCAGGCAGGGGTCAGCGACCAAGCAGCAAGTTTCAGGAACCAGGAGGTTGTCAGAAAAGTCACAGGCAGAAGCAGTGCCCGAGCAGTCATGGCCAGAGCTAGAAGTAGGTTCCGAGCATGCGTGGCCAGAGTCAGAAGCAGGGGCCGAGCAGGCGTGGCCAGAGGCACAAGCAGGGTCCAAGTAGGAGTGGCCAGAGGCAAAAGCAGGTTTCGAACAGGCATGGCCAGAGGCCCAAGCAGGTTCCGAACAGGAATGGCCAGAGGAACAAGCAGGGTCCCAGCAGGCATGGTCAGAGGTAGAAGCAGGGTCCGAGCAGGCATGGCTAGAGGCACATTCAGTGTCCGAGCAGGCATGGCCAGAAGCAGAAGCAGGGTCCGACCAGGCAGGGGTCAGGTACGAGGACGGCGAGACGCTCAAGCAGAGACCAAGCAGGAAAGGTTCAGGAACAAGCAGGTTGTCAGAACGGTCAAAGGATGAAGCAGTGCTCGAGCAGGCATGGCCAGAGGCAGAAGTAGGGTCCGAGCAGGCGTGGCCAGAGGCAGAAGCAGGGTCCAAGGAGGAGTGGCCAGAGGAACAAGCAGGGTCCAAGGAGGAGTGGACAGAGGCACAAGCAGGTTCTGAACAGGTATGGCCAGAGGCACAAGCATGGGCCGAGCAGGCGTGGCGAGAGCATCAAGCACGGTCCGAGCAGTCATGGACATAGGCACAAGCAGGGTCCGAGCAGTCATGGCCAGAGGCACAAGCAGGGTCCGAGCAGGCTTGGCCAGAGGCACAAGCAGGGCTGGAGCAGGCATGGCCAGAAGCACAAGCATGGTCCGAGCAGGCCTGGCGAGAGCCTCAAGCTTGGATGGAGCAGTCATGGCCAGAGGCACAAGCAGGGTCCGAGAGTCATGGCCAGAGGCACAAGCAGGGTCGGAGCAGGCACGGCCAGAGGCACAAGCAGGGTCCGAGCAGGGATGGCCAGAGGCTCAAGCAGGGTCCCGGTAGGCACGGCCTGAGGCACAAGCAGGGTCCGAGTAGGCATGGCCAGAGGCACAAGCAGGGTTCCAGCAGGCATGGCCAGAGGTAGAAGCAGGATCCGAGCAGGCATGGCCAGAGGCCCATTCAGGGTCCGAGCAGGCATGGCCAGAGGCATAAGCAGGGTCCGAGCAGGTATGGCCAGAGGCACATTCATTCTCCCAGCAGGGATGGCCAGAGGCACAAGCAGGGCCCGAGCATGCATGGCCAGAGGTAGAAGCAGGGTCCGAGCAGGCATGTCCAGAGGCACATTCAGGGTCCCAGCAGGCATGGCCAGAGGCACAAGCAGGGTCCCAGCAGGCAGGGGTCAGGTACGAGAAGGTCCAGAGGAACAAGCAGTGACCAAACAGGCAAGGTTCAGGTATCAGCAGTCTGTCAGAAGTGTCACAGGCAGAAGCAGAGTACGAGCAAGCATTTCCAGAGGCAGAAGAAGGGTCCGAGCAGGCGTGGCCAGAGGCAGAAGCAGGCTCCGAACAGGTGTGGCCAGAGGTACAAGCAGGGTCCGAGCAGGCATGGACAGAGGCACAAGCATAGTCCGAGTAGGCATCACCAGTGGCTCAAGGAGGGTTCGAGCAGGGATGGCCAGAGGTACAAGCAGGGTCCGAGTAGGCATCTCCAGAGGAACAAGCATGGTCCGAGCAGGCATGGCCAGAGGCACAAGCAGGGTTCCAGCAGGCAAGGCCAGAGGTAGAAGCAGGATCTGAGCAGGCATGGCCAGAGGCACATTCAGGGTCCGAGCAGTCATGGCCAGAGGCAGAAGAAGGGTCCGAGGAGGCATGGCCAGAGGCACATTCACGGTCCCAGCAGGCATGGCCAGAGGCACCAGCAGGGTCCGAGCAGGCATGGCGAGAGGCACATTCACGGTCCAGGCAGGCATGGCCAGAGGCACAAGCAGGGTCCAAGCACTCATGGCCAGAGGCAAAAGCAGGGTCCGAGCAGGCTTGGCCAGAGGCGCAAGCAGGGTTTGAGCAGGCATTGCCAGAGTCAAAACCAGGCTCCGAGCCGGCATGTCGAGAGGCACAAGAAGGGTCCGAGGAGGCATGGCCAGAGGCACAAGCAGGGTCCGAGCAGGCTTGGCCAGAGGCACAAGCAGGGTCCGAGGAGGCTTGGCTAGAGGCAGAACCAGGGTCCGAGCCGGAATGGCCCGGGGCACCAGCAAGGTCCCAACAGGCATGGGCAGAGGTAGAAGACGGGTCTGAGCAGGCATGGCCAGAGGCACATTCAGGTACCGACCAGGCATGGCCAGAGGCAGAAGCAGGTTCAGAGCAGGATTGGCGAGAGGCACAAGTAAGGTATGAACAGGCATGGCCAGAGGCACAAGCAGCGTCCAATCAGGCTTGGCCAGAGGCACAAGCAGCATCCGATCAGGCTTGGCCAGAGGTACAAGAAGGGTCCGAGCAGTCTTGCCAGACGCACAAGCAGGGTCCGAGCAGTTTTGGCCAGAGGCAGAACCAGGGTCCGAGCCGGCATGGCCAGAGGCACAAGCAGGGTCCCAGCAGGCATGGCCAGAGGTAGAAGCAGGGTCCGAGCAGGGATGGCCAGAGGCACATTCAGTGTCCGAGCAGGCAGGGGTCAGGTAAGAGCAGGGCCCGAGGCACCAGCAGCGACCTACCAGGCAAGGTTCAGGAACCAGCAGGTTGTCAGAACGGTCACAGGCAGAAGCAGTGCCCGAGCAGGCATGGCCAGAGGCAGAAGTAGGTTACGAGCACGCGTGGCCAGAGGCACCAGCAGGGTCCAAGTAGGAGTGGCCAGAGGCACAAGCATGGTCCGAGCAGGCCTGGCGAGAGCCTGAAGCATGGTCGAGCAGTCATGGCCGTAGGCACAAGCAGGGTCCGAGCAGTCATGGCCAGAGGCACAAGCAGGGTCAGAGCAGACATGGCCAGAGGCAGAAGCAGGGTCCGAGCAGGCATGGCCAGAGGCACAAGTAGGGTCTGAGCAGGCATGGCCAGAGGCACGAGAAGGGTCCGAGCAGAATTGGCCAGAGGCACAAGCAGGATCCGAGCAGGCATGGCCAGAGGCACATTCAGGGTCCGAGAAGGCATGGCCAGAGGCAGAAGCAGGGTCCGAGCAGGCATGGCCAGAGGCAAATTCACGGTCCCAGCAGGCCTGGCCAGAGGCACAAGCAGGGTCCGAGCAGGCATTGCCAGAGGCAGAAGCAGGGTCCGAGCAGGCATGGCCAGAGGCACATTCACGGTCCCAGCAGGCATGGCCAGAAGCACAATCAGGGTCCGAGCACTCATGGCCAGAGGCACAAGGAGGGTCCGAGCAGGCTTGGCCAGAGGCAGAACCAGGGTCCGAGCCGGAATGGCCAGAGGCACCAGCTAGGTCCCAACACGCATGGCCTAGGTAGAAGACGGGTCCGAGCAGGCATGGCCAAAGGCAGAAGCAGGTAGCAAGCAGGCATGTCCAGAGGCACATTCAGAGTCCCAGCAGGCATCGCCAGAGGCTGAAGCAGGGTCCGAGCAGGCATGGCCAGAGGCACAAGCAGGGTCCGAGCAGGCATGGCCAGAGGCACAAGGAGGATGCGAGTAGGCATCGCCAGGGTCTCAAGCAGGGTTCGAGCAGGCATCGCCAGAGGCTCAAGCAGGGTCCGAGCAGGCATGGCCAGAGGCAGAACCAGCCTTTGAGCCAGCATGGCCAGAGGCACAAGCAGGGTCCGAGCAGGCATGGCCAGAGGCAGAAGCAGGGTCCGAGCAGCATGGACAGAGGCACATTCATGGTCCCAGCAGTCATGGCCAGACGCACACCTAGGGTCTGAGCAGGCATTGCCAGAGGCAAAACAAGGGTCCGAGCAGGCATGCCAAGGGCACAAGCAGGGTTCTAGCAAGCATGGCCAGTGGCACAAGCAGGGTTCCAGCAGGCATGGCCAGTGGCACAAGCAGGGTCCGAGCAGGCATGGCCAGAGGCACATTCAGGGTCCGAGCAGGCATGGCCAGAGGCAGAAGCAGGGTCCGAGCAGGCATGGCCAGAGGCACATTCACGGTCCCAGCAGGCATGGACAGAGGCACAAGCAGGGTCCGAGCAGGCATGGCCAGAGGGAGAAGCAGGGTCCGAGCAGCCAAGGACAGAGGAACAAGCAGGGTCCGAGCAGGCTTGGCCGTACGCACAACCAGGTCCGAGCAGGCTTGGCCAGAGGCAGAACCATGGTCCGAGCCGGAATGGCCAGAAGCACAAGCAAGGTCCCAACAGGCATGGCCAGAGGTAGAAGCCGGGTCTGAGCAGGCATGGCCAGAGGTACATTCAGGGTCTGACCAGGCATGGCCAGAGGCACAAGCAGGGTCCGAGCAGGCATGGCCAGAGGCACAAGCAGGATCTGAGCAGGCATGGCCAGAGGCACAAGCAGGGTCCGAGCAGGCTTGACAAGAGGCACAAGCAGGGTCAGAGCAGGATTGGCCAGAGCCCAAAGCAGGGTCTGAGCAGGCATTGCCAGAGGCAAAACCAGGGTCCGAGCAGGCATGTCCAGAGGCACAAGCAGGGTTCCAGCAGGCATGGCCAGAGGTAGAAGCAGGGTCCGAGCAGGCATGGCCAGAGGCACATTCAGGGTGCGAGCAGGCATGGCCAGAGGCAGAAGCAGGGTCCGAGCAGGTATGTCCAGAGGCACAAGAAGGGTCCGAGGAGGCATGGCCATAGGCCCAACAGGGTCCGAGCAGGCTTGGGCAGAGGCACATTCAGGGTCCGAGAAGCCATAGCCATACGCTAAAGCAGGGTCCGAGGAGGCTTGGCCAGAGGCACAAGCAGGGTCCGAGCAGGCTTGGCCAGAGGCACAAGCACGGTCCGAGCCGGCATGGCCAGAGGCACAAGTAGGGTTCCAGCAGGCATGGCCAGAGGTAGAAGCAGGGTCCGAGCAGGCATGGCCAGAGGCACATTCAGGGTGCGAGCAGGCATGGCCAGAGGCAGGAGCAGGTCCGAGCAGGCATGTCCAGAGGCACAAGAAGGGTCCGAGGAGGCATGGCCAGAGGCACAAGCAGGCTCCGAGCAGGCTTGGCCAGAGGCACAAGCAGGGTCCGAGCAGGTTTGGCCAGAGGCAGAACCACGGTCCGAGCCGGCATGGCCAGAGGCACAAGCAGGGTTCCAGCAGGCATGGCCAGAGGTAGAAGCAGGGTCCGAGCTGGCATGTCCAGAGGCACATTCAGGGTCCGAGCAGGCATGACAAGAGGCAGAAGCTGGGTCCGACCAGGCAGGGGTCAGCGACCAAGCAGCAAGGTTCAGGAACCAGGAGGTTGTCAGAAAAGTCACAGGCAGAAGCAGTGCCCGAGCAGTCATGGCCAGAGCTAGAAGTAGGTTCCGAGCATGCGTGGCCAGAGTCAGAAGCAGGGGCCGAGCAGGCGTGGCCAGAGGCACAAGCAGGGTCCAAGTAGGAGTGGCCAGAGGCAAAAGCAGGTTTCGAACAGGCATGGCCAGAGGCACAAGTAGTGCCGGAGCAGGCATGGCCAGAAGCACAAGCAGGGTCCGAGCAGGCATGGCCAGAGGCAGAAGCTGGGTCCGAGCAGGCATGGCAAGAGGAACATTCACGGTCCCAGCAGGCATGGCCAGAGGCACAAGCAGGGTCCGAGCACTCATGGACAGAGGCACAAGCAGGGTCGGAGCAGGCTTGGCCAGAGGCACAAGCAGCTTCCAATCAGGGTTGGCCAGAGGCACAAGCAGCGTCTGATCAGGCTTGGCCAGAGGCACAAGAAGCGTGTGAGCAGGCGTGGCCAGAGGCACAAGCAGGTTCCGAGCAGGCTTGGCCAGAGGCACATTCAGGATCCGAGCAGGCATAGCCATAGGCTAAAACAGGGTCCGAGCAGGCATGTCCAGAGGTACAATCAGGGTCCGAGCAGGCTTGGCCGGAGGCACAAGCAGGGTCTGAGCAGGTTTGGCCAAAGGCAGAACCAGGGTCTGAGCCGGCATGGCCAGAGGCACAAGCAGGGTCCCAGCAGGCATGGCCAGAGGTAGAAGCAGGGTCCGAGCAGGCAGGGGTCAGGTACGAGCAAAGCCAGAGGCACAAGCAGCGACCAAGCAGGCAAGGTTCAGGAACCAGCAGGTTGTCAGAACGGTCACAGGCAGAAGCAGTGCCTGAGCAGGCATGGCCAGAGGCAGAAGTAGGTTCCGAGCATGCGTGGCCAGAGTCAGAAGCAGGGGCCGAGCAGGCGTGGCCAGAGGCAAAAGCAGGGTCCAAGTAGGAGTGGCCAGAGGCACAAGCAGTTTCCGAACAGGTCTGGCCAGAGGCACAAGCAGGGCTGGAGCAGGCATGGCCAGAAGCACAAGCATGGTCCGAGCAGGCCTGGCGAGAGCCTCAAGCTTGGATGGAGCAGTCATGGCCAGAGGCACAAGCAGGGTCCGAGAGTCATGGCCAGAGGCACAAGCAGGGTCGGAGCAGGCACGGCCAGAGGCACAAGCAGGGTCCGAGCAGGGATGGCCAGAGGCTCAAGCAGGGTCCCGGTAGGCACGGCCTGAGGCACAAGCAGGGTCCGAGTAGGCATGGCCAGAGGCACAAGCAGGGTTCCAGCAGGCATGGCCAGAGGTAGAAGCAGGATCCGAGCAGGCATGGCCAGAGGCCCATTCAGGGTCCGAGCAGGCATGGCCAGAGGCATAAGCAGGGTCCGAGCAGGTATGGCCAGAGGCACATTCATTCTCCCAGCAGGGATGGCCAGAGGCACAAGCAGGGCCCGAGCATGCATGGCCAGAGGTAGAAGCAGGGTCCGAGCAGGCATGTCCAGAGGCACATTCAGGGTCCCAGCAGGCATGGCCAGAGGCACAAGCAGGGTCCCAGCAGGCAGGGGTCAGGTACGAGAAGGTCCAGAGGAACAAGCAGTGACCAAACAGGCAAGGTTCAGGTATCAGCAGTCTGTCAGAAGTGTCACAGGCAGAAGCAGAGTACGAGCAAGCATTTCCAGAGGCAGAAGAAGGGTCCGAGCAGGCGTGGCCAGAGGCAGAAGCAGGCTCCGAACAGGTGTGGCCAGAGGTACAAGCAGGGTCCGAGCAGGCATGGACAGAGGCACAAGCATAGTCCGAGTAGGCATCACCAGTGGCTCAAGGAGGGTTCGAGCAGGGATGGCCAGAGGTACAAGCAGGGTCCGAGTAGGCATCTCCAGAGGCACAAGCATGGTCCGAGCAGGCATGGCCAGAGGCACAAGCAGGGTTCCAGCAGGCAAGGCCAGAGGTAGAAGCAGGATCTGAGCAGGCATGGCCAGAGGCACATTCAGGGTCCGAGCAGTCATGGCCAGAGGCAGAAGAAGGGTCCGAGGAGGCATGGCCAGAGGCACATTCACGGTCCCAGCAGGCATGGCCAGAGGCACCAGCAGGGTCCGAGCAGGCATGGCGAGAGGCACATTCATGGTCCAGGCAGGCATGGCCAGAGGCACAAGCAGGGTCCAAGCACTCATGGCCAGAGGCAAAAGCAGGGTCCGAGCAGGCTTGGCCAGAGGCGCAAGCAGGGTTTGAGCAGGCATTGCCAGAGTCAAAACCAGGCTCCGAGCAGGCATGTCCAGAGGCACAAGAAGGGTCCAAGGAGGCATGGCCAGAGGCACAAGCAGGGTCCGAGCAGGCTTGGCCAGAGGCACAAGCAGGGTCCGAGGAGGCTTGGCTAGAGGCAGAACCAGGGTCCGAGCTGGAATGGCCAGGGGCACCAGCAAGGTCCCAACAGGCATGGGCAGAGGTAGAAGACGGGTCTGAGCAGGCATGGCCAGAGGCACATTCAGGTACCGACCAGGCATGGCCAGAGGCAGAAGCAGGTTCAGAGCAGGATTGGCGAGAGGCACAAGTAAGGTATGAACAGGCATGGCCAGAGGCACAAGCAGCGTCCAATCAGGCTTGGCCAGAGGCACAAGCAGCATCCGATCAGGCTTGGCAGAAGGTACAAGAAGGGTCCGAGCAGTCTTGCCAGACGCACAAGCAGGGTCCGAGCAGTTTTGGCCAGAGGCAGAACCAGGGTCCGAGCCGGCATGGCCAGAGGCACAAGCAGGGTCCCAGCAGGCATGGCCAGAGGTAGAAGCAGGGTCCGAGCAGGCATGGCCAGAGGCACATTCAGTGTCCGAGCAGGCAGGGGTCAGGTAAGAGCAGGGCCCGAGGCACCAGCAGCGACCTACCAGGCAAGGTTCAGGAACCAGCAGGTTGTCAGAACGGTCACAGGCAGAAGCAGTGCCCGAGCAGGCATGGCCAGAGGCAGAAGTAGGTTACGAGCACGCGTGGCCAGAGGCACCAGCAGGGTCCAAGTAGGAGTGGCCAGAGGCACAAGCATGGTCCGAGCAGGCCTGGCGAGAGCCTGAAGCATGGTCGAGCAGTCATGGCCGTAGGCACAAGCAGGGTCCGAGCAGTCATGGCCAGAGGCACAAGCAGGGTCAGAGCAGACATGGCCAGAGGCAGAAGCAGGGTCCGAGCAGGCATGGCCAGAGGCACAAGTAGGGTCTGAGCAGGCATGGCCAGAGGCACGAGAAGGGTCCGAGCAGAATTGGCCAGAGGCACAAGCAGGATCCGAGCAGGCATGGCCAGAGGCACATTCAGGGTCCGAGAAGGCATGGCCAGAGGCAGAAGCAGGGTCCGAGCAGGCATGGCCAGAGGCAAATTCACGGTCCCAGCAGGCCTGGCCAGAGGCACAAGCAGGGTCCGAGCAGGCATTGCCAGAGGCAGAAGCAGGGTCCGAGCAGGCATGGCCAGAGGCACATTCACGGTCCCAGCAGGCATGGCCAGAAGCACAATCAGGGTCCGAGCACTCATGGCCAGAGGCACAAGGAGGGTCCGAGCAGGCTTGGCCAGAGGCAGAACCAGGGTCTGAGCCGGAATGGCCAGAGGCACCAGCTAGGTCCCAACACGCATGGCCTAGGTAGAAGATGGGTCCGAGCAGGCATGGCCAAAGGCAGAAGCAGGTAGCAAGCAGGCATGTCCAGAGGCACATTCAGAGTCCCAGCAGGCATTGCCAGAGGCTGAAGCAGGGTCCGAGCAGGCATGGCCAGAGGCACAAGCAGGGTCGGAGCAGGCTTGGCCAGAGGCACAAGCAGCTTCCAATCAGGGTTGGCCAGAGGCACAAGCAGCGTCTGATCAGGCTTGGCCAGAGGCACAAGAAGCGTGTGAGCAGGCGTGGCCAGAGGCACAAGCAGGTTCCGAGCAGGCTTGGCCAGAGGCACATTCAGGATCCGAGCAGGCATAGCCATAGGCTAAAACAGGGTCCGAGCAGGCATGTCCAGAGGTACAATCAGGGTCCGAGCAGGCTTGGCCGGAGGCACAAGCAGGGTCTGAGCAGGTTTGGCCAAAGGCAGAACCAGGGTCTGAGCCGGCATGGCCAGAGGCACAAGCAGGGTCCCAGCAGGCATGGCCAGAGGTAGAAGCAGGGTCCGAGCAGGCAGGGGTCAGGTACGAGCAAAGCCAGAGGCACAAGCAGCGACCAAGCAGGCAAGGTTCAGGAACCAGCAGGTTGTCAGAACGGTCACAGGCAGAAGCAGTGCCTGAGCAGGCATGGCCAGAGGCAGAAGTAGGTTCCGAGCATGCGTGGCCAGAGTCAGAAGCAGGGGCCGAGCAGGCGTGGCCAGAGGCAAAAGCAGGGTCCAAGTAGGAGTGGCCAGAGGCACAAGCAGTTTCCGAACAGGTCTGGCCAGAGGCACAAGCAGGGCTGGAGCAGGCATGGCCAGAAGCACAAGCATGGTCCGAGCAGGCCTGGCGAGAGCCTCAAGCTTGGATGGAGCAGTCATGGCCAGAGGCACAAGCAGGGTCCGAGAGTCATGGCCAGAGGCACAAGCAGGGTCGGAGCAGGCACGGCCAGAGGCACAAGCAGGGTCCGAGCAGGGATGGCCAGAGGCTCAAGCAGGGTCCCGGTAGGCACGGCCTGAGGCACAAGCAGGGTCCGAGTAGGCATGGCCAGAGGCACAAGCAGGGTTCCAGCAGGCATGGCCAGAGGTAGAAGCAGGATCCGAGCAGGCATGGCCAGAGGCCCATTCAGGGTCCGAGCAGGCATGGCCAGAGGCATAAGCAGGGTCCGAGCAGGTATGGCCAGAGGCACATTCATTCTCCCAGCAGGGATGGCCAGAGGCACAAGCAGGGCCCGAGCATGCATGGCCAGAGGTAGAAGCAGGGTCCGAGCAGGCATGTCCAGAGGCACATTCAGGGTCCCAGCAGGCATGGCCAGAGGCACAAGCAGGGTCCCAGCAGGCAGGGGTCAGGTACGAGAAGGTCCAGAGGAACAAGCAGTGACCAAACAGGCAAGGTTCAGGTATCAGCAGTCTGTCAGAAGTGTCACAGGCAGAAGCAGAGTACGAGCAAGCATTTCCAGAGGCAGAAGAAGGGTCCGAGCAGGCGTGGCCAGAGGCAGAAGCAGGCTCCGAACAGGTGTGGCCAGAGGTACAAGCAGGGTCCGAGCAGGCATGGACAGAGGCACAAGCATAGTCCGAGTAGGCATCACCAGTGGCTCAAGGAGGGTTCGAGCAGGGATGGCCAGAGGTACAAGCAGGGTCCGAGTAGGCATCTCCAGAGGCACAAGCATGGTCCGAGCAGGCATGGCCAGAGGCACAAGCAGGGTTCCAGCAGGCAAGGCCAGAGGTAGAAGCAGGATCTGAGCAGGCATGGCCAGAGGCACATTCAGGGTCCGAGCAGTCATGGCCAGAGGCAGAAGAAGGGTCCGAGGAGGCATGGCCAGAGGCACATTCACGGTCCCAGCAGGCATGGCCAGAGGCACCAGCAGGGTCCGAGCAGGCATGGCGAGAGGCACATTCACGGTCCAGGCAGGCATGGCCAGAGGCACAAGCAGGGTCCAAGCACTCATGGCCAGAGGCAAAAGCAGGGTCCGAGCAGGCTTGGCCAGAGGCGCAAGCAGGGTTTGAGCAGGCATTGCCAGAGTCAAAACCAGGCTCCGAGCAGGCATGTCCAGAGGCACAAGAAGGGTCCGAGGAGGCATGGCCAGAGGCACAAGCAGGGTCCGAGCAGGCTTGGCCAGAGGCACAAGCAGGGTCCGAGGAGGCTTGTCTAGAGGCAGAACCAGGGTCCGAGCCGGCATGGCCAGAGGCACAAGCAGGGTCCCAGCAGGCATGGCCAGAGGTAGAAGCAGGGTCCGAGCAGGCATGGCCAGAGGCACATTCAGGTACCGACCAGGCATGGCCAGAGGCAGAAGCAGGTTCAGAGCAGGATTGGCGAGAGGCACAAGTAAGGTATAAACAGGCATGGCCAGAGGCACAAGCAGCGTCCAATCAGGCTTGGCCAGAGGCACAAGCAGCATCCGATCAGGCTTGGCCAGAGGTACAAGAAGGGTCCGAGCAGTCTTGCCAGACGCACAAGCAGGGTCCGAGCAGTCTTGGCCAGAGGCAGAACCAGGGTCCGAGCCGGCATGGCCAGAGGCACAAGCAGGGTCCCAGCAGGCATGGCCAGAGGTAGAAGCAGGGTCCGAGCAGGCATGGCCAGAGGCACATTCAGTGTCCGAGCAGGCAGGGGTCAGGTAAGAGCAGGGCCCGAGGCACCAGCAGCGACCTACCAGGCAAGGTTCAGGAACCAGCAGGTTGTCAGAACGGTCACAGGCAGAAGCAGTGCCCGAGCAGGCATGGCCAGAGGCAGAAGTAGGTTACGAGCACGCGTGGCCAGAGGCACCAGCAGGGTCCAAGTAGGAGTGGCCAGAGGCACAAGCATGGTCCGAGCAGGCCTGGCGAGAGCCTGAAGCATGGTCGAGCAGTCATGGCCGTAGGCACAAGCAGGGTCCGAGCAGTCATGGCCAGAGGCACAAGCAGGGTCAGAGCAGACATGGCCAGAGGCAGAAGCAGGGTCCGAGCAGGCATGGCCAGAGGCACAAGTAGGGTCTGAGCAGGCATGGCCAGAGGCACGAGAAGGGTCCGAGCAGAATTGGCCAGAAGCACAAGCAGGATCCGAGCAGGCATGGCCAGAGGCACATTCAGGGTCCGAGAAGGCATGGCCAGAGGCAGAAGCAGGGTCCGAGCAGGCATGGCCAGAGGCAAATTCACGGTCCCAGCAGGCCTGGCCAGAGGCACAAGCAGGGTCCGAGCAGGCATTGCCAGAGGCAGAAGCAGGGTCCGAGCAGGCATGGCCAGAGGCACATTCACGGTCCCAGCAGGCATGGCCAGAAGCACAATCAGGGTCCGAGCACTCATGGCCAGAGGCACAAGGAGGGTCCGAGCAGGCTTGGCCAGAGGCAGAACCAGGGTCCGAGCCGGAATGGCCAGAGGCACCAGCTAGGTCCCAACACGCATGGCCTAGGTAGAAGACGGGTCCGAGCAGGCATGGCCAAAGGCAGAAGCAGGTAGCAAGCAGGCATGTCCAGAGGCACATTCAGAGTCCCAGCAGGCATTGCCAGAGGCTGAAGCAGGGTCCGAGCAGGCATGGCCAGAGGCACAAGCAGGGTCCGAGCAGGCATGGCCAGAGGCACAAGGAGGATGCGAGTAGGCATCGCCAGGGTCTCAAGCAGGGTCCGAGCAGGCATGGCCAGAGGCTCAAGCAGGGTCCGAGCAGGCATGGCCAGAGGCAGAACCAGCCTTTGAGCCAGCATGGCCAGAGGCACAAGCAGGGTCCGAGCAGGCATGGCCAGAGGCAGAAGCAGGGTCCGAGCAGCATGGACAGAGGCACATTCACGGTCCCAGCAGTCATGGCCAGACGCACACCTAGGGTCTGAGCAGGCATTGCCAGAGGCAAAACAAGGGTCCGAGCAGGCATGCCAAGGGCACAAGCAGGGTTCCAGCAAGCATGGCCAGTGGCACAAGCAGGGTTCCAGCAGGCATGGCCAGTGGCACAAGCAGGGTCCGAGCAGGCATGGCCAGAGGCACATTCAGGGTCCGAGCAGGCATGGCCAGAGGCAGAAGCAGGGTCCGAGCAGGCATGGCCAGAGGCACATTCACGGTCCCAGCAGGCATGGACAGAGGCACAAGCAGGGTCCGAGCAGGCATGGCCAGAGGGAGAAGCAGGGTCCGAGCAGCCAAGGACAGAGGAACAAGCAGGGTCCGAGCAGGCTTGGCCATACGCACAACCAGGTCCGAGCAGGCTTGGCCAGAGGCAGAACCATGGTCCGAGCCGGAATGGCCAGAAGCACAAGCAAGGTCCCAACAGGCATGGCCAGAGGTAGAAGCCGGGTCTGAGCAGGCATGGCCAGAGGTACATTCAGGGTCTGACCAGGCATGGCCAGAGGCACAAGCAGGGTCCGAGCAGGCATGGCCAGAGGCATAAGCAGGATCTGAGCAGGCATGGCCAGAGGCACAAGCAGGGTCCGAGCAGGCTTGACAAGAGGCACAAGCAGGGTCAGAGCAGGATTGGCCAGAGCCCAAAGCAGGGTCTGAGCAGGCATTGCCAGAGGCAAAACCAGGGTCCGAGCAGGCATGTCCAGAGGCACAAGCAGGGTTCCAGCAGGCATGGCCAGAGGTAGAAGCAGGGTCCGAGCAGGCATGGCCAGAGGCACATTCAGGGTGCGAGCAGGCATGGCCAGAGGCAGAAGCAGGGTCCGAGCAGGTATGTCCAGAGGCACAAGAAGGGTCCGAGGAGGCATGGCCATAGGCCCAACAGGGTCCGAGCAGGCTTGGGCAGAGGCACATTCAGGGTCCGAGAAGCCATAGCCATACGCTAAAGCAGGGTCCGAGGAGGCTTGGCCAGAGGCACAAGCAGGGTCCGAGCAGGCTTGGCCAGAGGCACAAGCACGGTCCGAGCCGGCATGGCCAGAGGCACAAGCAGGGTCCCAGCAGGCATGGCCAGAGGTAGAAGCAGGGTCCGAGCTGGCATGGCCAGAGGCACATTCAGGGTACGAGCAGGCATGAGAAGAGGCAGAAGCTGGGTCCGACCAGGCAGGGGTCAGCGACCAAGCAGCAAGGTTCAGGAACCAGGAGGTTGTCAGAAAAGTCACAGGCAGAAGCAGTGCCCGAGCAGTCATGGTCAGAGCTAGAAGTAGGTTCCGAGCACGCGTGGCCAGAGTCAGAAGCAGGGGCCGAGCAGGCGTGGCCAGAGGCAGAAGCAGGGTCCAAGTAGGAGTGGCCAGAGGCAAAAGCAGGTTTCGAACAGGCATGGCCAGAGGCACAAGCAGTGCCGGAGCAGGCATGGCCAGAAGCACAAGCAGGGTCCGAGCAGGCATGGCCAGAGGCAGAAGCTGGGTCCGAGCAGGCATGGCAAGAGGAACATTCACGGTCCCAGCAGGCATGGCCAGAGGCACCAGCAGGGTCCGAGCACTCATGGCCAGAGGCACAAGCAGGGTCGGAGCAGGCTTGGCCAGAGGCACAAGCAGTTTCCGATCAGGCTTGGCCAGAGGCACATTCAGGATCCGAGCAGGCATAGCCATAGGCTAAAACAGGGTCCGAGCAGGCATGTCCAGAGGTACAATCAGGGTCCGAGCAGGCATGGCCGGAGGCACAAGCAGGGTCTGAGCAGGTTTGGCCAAAGGCAGAACCAGGGTCTGAGCCGGCATGGCCAGAGGCACAAGCAGGGTCCCAGCAGGCATGGCCAGAGGTAGAAGCAGGGTCCGAGCAGGCAGGGGTCAGGTACGAGCAAAGCCAGAGGCACAAGCAGCGACCAAGCAGGCAAGGTTCAGGAACCAGCAGGTTGTCAGAACGGTCACAGGCAGAAGCAGTGCCTGAGCAGGCATGGCCAGAGGCAGAAGTAGGTTCCGAGCACGCGTGGCCAGAGGCAGAAGCAGGGGCCGAGCAGGCGTGGCCAGAGGCAAAAGCAGGGTCCAAGTAGGAGTGGCCAGAGGCACAAGCAGTTTCCGAACAGGCCTGGCCAGAGGCACAAGCAGGGCTGGAGCAGGCATGGCCAGAAGCACAAGCATGGTCCGAGCAGGCCTGGCGAGAGCCTCAAGCTTGGACGGAGCAGTCATGGCCAGAGGCACAAGCAGGGTCCGAGAGTCATGGCCAGAGGCACAAGCAGGGTCGGAGCAGGCACGGCCAGAGGCACAAGCAGGGTCCGAGCAGGGATGGCCAGAGGCTCAAGCAGGGTCCCGGTAGGCATGGCCTGAGGCACAAGCAGGGTCCGAGTAGGCATGGCCAGAGGCACAAGCAGGGTTCCAGCAGGCATGGCCAGAAGTAGAAGCAGCAAGGTTCAGGAACCATTCAGGGTCCAAGCAGGCATGGCCAAAGGCACAAGCAGGGTCCCAGCAGGCAGGGGTCAGGTACGAGCTGGGCCAGAGTCACAAGCAGCGACCAAGCAGCAAGGTTCAGGAATCAGTAGGTTGTCAGAACGGTCACAGGCAGAAGCAGAGTCCGAGCAAGGATTTCCAGAGGCAGAAGTAGGGTCCGAGAAGGAGTGGCCAGAGGCAGAAGCAGATTCCGCGCAGGCATGGCCAGAGGCACTAGCAGGGTCCGAGCAGGCATGGACAGAGGTACAAGCAGAGTCCGAGTAGGCATGGCCATAGGCACAAGCATGGTCCGAGCAGGCATGGCCATAGGCACTAGCAGGGTCCGAGTAGGCTTGGCAAGAAGCAGAACCAGGGTCCCATCCGGCATGGCCAGAGGCAGAAGCATGGTCCGACCAGGCAGGGGTCATGCACGAGCAGGGCCAGACGCACAAGCGACGACCAAGTAGGAAAGGTTCAGAACCAGCAGGTTGTCAGAACGGTCACAGGAAGAAGCAGTGCTCGAGCAGGCACGGCCAGAGGCAGAAGTAGGGTCCGAACAGGTGCGGCCATAGGAACAAGCAGGGTCCAAGGAGGAGTGGCCAGAGGCACAAGCAGGGCCGGAGCAGGCATTGCCAGAACCAAAAGCATGGTCCGAGCAGGCCTGGCGAGAGCCTCAAGCACGGTCCGAGCAGTCATGGCCAGAGGAACAAGCAGGGTCCGAGCAGTCATGGCCAGAGGCACAAGCAGGGTCGGAGAAGGCATGGCCAGAGGCACAAGCAGGGTCCGAGCAGGCTTGGCCAGAGGCACAAGCAGGGTCCGAGCAGGCATGGCCAGAGGCACAAGCAGGGTCTGAGCAGGCATGGCCAGAGGCACAAGCAGGGTCCGTGCAGGCTTGGCCAGAGGCACAAGCAGGTCCGAGCACTCATGGCCAGAGGCACAAGTAGGGTCCGAGCAGGATTGGCCAGAGGCAGAACCAAGGTCCGATCCGTAATGGCCAGAGGGACAAGGAAGTTCCCGAGAGGCATGGCCAGAGGTAGAAGCCAGGTCCGAGCAGGCATGGCCAGAGGATCATTCAGGGTCTGACCAGGCATGGCCAGAGGCAGAAGCAGGTTCCGAGCAGGCATGTCCAGAGGCACATTCAGCGTCCCAGCAGGCATGGCCAGAGGCACAAGCGGGGTCCCAGCAGGCAGGGGTTAGGTACGAGTAGGGCCAGACGAACAAGCAGTGACCAAGCAGGCAAGGTTCAGGACTCAGAAGGCTGTCAGAAGTTTCACAGGCAGAAGCAGAGTCCAAGCAGGCATGTCCAGAGGCAGAAGGAGGGTCCGAGCAGGCGTCGCAAGAGGCAGAAGCAGGGTCCGAACAGGTGTGGCCAGAGGTACAAGCAGGGTCCGAGTAGGCATCGCCAGAGGATCAAGCAGGGTCCGAGCAGGCATGGCCATAGGCCCAAGCAGGGTCCGAGCAGGATTGGCAAGAAGCAGAACCAGGGTCCCATCCGGCATGGCCAGAGGCAGAAGCATGGTCCGACCAGGCAGGGGTCATGCACGAGCAGGGCCAGACGCACAAGCGACGACCAAGTAGGAAAGGTTCAGAACCAGCAGGTTGTCAGAACGGTCACAGGAAGAAGCAGTGTCCGAGCAGGCATGGCCAGAGGCAGAAGTAGGGTCCGAACAGGCGTGGCCAGAGGCAGAAGCAGGGGCTGAGCAGGCGTGGCCAGAGGCCCAAGGAGGGTCCAAGGAGTCGTGGCCAGAGGCACAAGCAGGTTCCGAACAGGCATGGTCAGAGTCACAAGCAGGGTCCCAGCAGGCATGGCCAGAGGTAGAAGCAGGGTCCGAGCAGGCATGGCCAGAGGCACATTCAGTGTCCGAGCAGGCATGGCCAGAGGCAGAAGCAGGGTCCAACCAGGCAGGGGTCAGGTACGAGCAGGGCGAGACGCTCAAGCAGCGACCAAGCAGGAAAGCTTCAGGAACAAGCAGGTTTTCAGAACGTTCACAGGAAGAAGCAGTGCTCGAGCAGGCACGGCCAGAGGCAGAAGTAGGGTCCGAGCTGGCGTGGCCAGAGGCAGAAGCAGGGCCCAAGGATGAGTGGCCATAGGAACAAGCAGGGTCCAAGGAGGAGTGGCCAGAGGCACAAGCAGGGCCGGAGCAGGCATGGCCAGAAGCACAAGCATGGTCCGAGCAGGCCTGGCGAGAGCCTCAAGCATGGTCCGAGCAGTCATGGACAGAGGCACAAGCAGGGTCCGAGCAGTCATGGCCAGAGGCACAAGCAGGGTCGGAGAAGGCATGGCCAGAGGCACAAGCAGGGTCCGAGCAGGCATGGCCAGAGGCACAAGCAGGGTCCGAGCAGGCTTGGCCAGAGGCACAAGCAGGTCCGAGCACTCATGGCCAGAAGGACAAGTAGGGTCCGAGCAGGATTGGCCAGAGGCAGAACCAAGGTCCGATCCGTAATGGCCAGAGTCCCCAGGAGGTTCCAAGGAGTCGTGGCCAGAGGCACAAGCAGGTTCCGAACCGGCATGGACAGAGGCACAAGCAGGGTCCCAGAAGGCATGAGAAGAAGCAGAACCAGGGTCCCATCCGGCATGGCCAGAGGCAGAAGCAGGGTCCGACCAGGCAGGGGTCAGGCACGAGCAGGGCCAGATGCACAAGCGACGACCAAGTAGGAAAGGTTCAGAACCAGCAGGTTGTCAGAACGGTCACAGGAAGAAGCAGTGTCGGAGCAGGCATGGCCAGATGCAGAAGTAGGGTCCGAGTAGGCATGGCCAGAGGCATAAGCAGGGGCCGAGCAGGCGTGGCCAGAGGCCTAAGGAGAGTCCAAGGAGTCGTGGCCAGAGGCCCAAGCAGGTTCCGAACAGGAATGGCCAGAGGAACAAGCAGGGTCCCAGCAGGCATGGTCAGAGGTAGAAGCAGGGTCCGAGCAGGCATGGCTAGAGGCACATTCAGTGTCCGAGCAGGCATGGCCAGAAGCAGAAGCAGGGTCCGACCAGGCAGGGGTCAGGTACGAGGACGGCGAGACGCTCAAGCAGAGACCAAGCAGGAAAGGTTCAGGAACAAGCAGGTTGTCAGAACGGTCAAAGGATGAAGCAGTGCTCGAGCAGGCATGGCCAGAGGCAGAAGTAGGGTCCGAGCAGGCGTGGCCAGAGGCAGAAGCAGGGTCCAAGGAGGAGTGGCCAGAGGAACAAGCAGGGTCCAAGGAGGAGTGGACAGAGGCACAAGCAGGTTCTGAACAGGTATGGCCAGAGGCACAAGCATGGGCCGAGCAGGCGTGGCGAGAGCATCAAGCACGGTCCGAGCAGTCATGGACATAGGCACAAGCAGGGTCCGAGCAGTCATGGCCAGAGGCACAAGCAGGGTCGGAGAAGGCATGGCCAGAGGCACAAGCAGGGTCCGAGCAGGCTTGGCCAGAGGCACAAGCAGGGTCCGAGCAGGCATGGCCAGAGGCACAAGCAGGGTCTGAGCAGGCATGGCCAGAGGCACAAGCAGGGTCCAAGCAGGCTTGAGAAGAGGCACAAACAGGGTCAGAGCAGGATTGGCCAGAGGCACAAGCAGGGTACGAGCAGGCTTGGCCAGAGGCACAAGCAGGGTCCGAGCAGGCATGGCCAGAGGCACAAGCAGGGTCTGAGCAGGCATTGCCAGAGGCAAAACCAGGGTCCGAGCAGGCATGGCCAGAGGCACAAGCAGGGTTCCAGCAGGCATGGCCAGAGGTAGAAGCAGGGTCCGAGCAGGCATGGCCAGAGGCACATTCAGGGTGCGAGCAGGCATGGCCAGAGGCAGAAGCAGGTCCGAGCAGGCATGGCCAGAGGCACAAGCAGGCTCTGAGCAGGCATTGCCAGAGGCAAAACCAGGGTCCGAGCAGGCATGGCCAGAGGCACAAGAAGGGTTCCAGCAGGCATGGCCAGAGGTAGAAGCAGGGTCCGAGCAGGCATGGCCAGAGGCACATTCAGGGTGCGAGCAGGCATGGCCAGAGGCAGAAGCAGGTCCGAGCAGGCATGTCCAGAGGCACAAGAAGGGTCCGAGGAGGCATGGCCAGAGGCACAAGCAGGCTCCGAGCAGGCTTGGCCAGAGGCACAAGCAGGGTCCGAGCAGGTTTGGCCAGAGGCAGAACCACGGTCCGAGCCGGCATGGCCAGAGGCACAAGCAGGGTTCCAGCAGGCATGGCCAGAGGTAGAAGCAGGGTCCGAGCTGGCATGTCCAGAGGCACATTCAGGGTCCGAGCAGGGATGACAAGAGGCAGAAGCTGGGTCCGACCAGGCAGGGGTCAGCGACCAAGCAGCAAGGTTCAGGAACCAGGAGGTTGTCAGAAAAGTCACAGGCAGAAGCAGTGCCCGAGCAGTCATGGCCAGAGCTAGAAGTAGGTTCCGAGCATGCGTGGCCAGAGTCAGAAGCAGGGGCCGAGCAGGCGTGGCCAGAGGCACAAGCAGGGTCCAAGTAGGAGTGGCCAGAGGCAAAAGCAGGTTTCGAACAGGCATGGCCAGAGGCACAAGTAGTGCCGGAGCAGGCATGGCCAGAAGCACAAGCAGGGTCCGAGCAGGCATGGCCAGAGGCAGAAGCTGGGTCCGAGCAGGCATGGCCAGAGGCAGAAGCTGGGTCCGAGCAGGCATGGCCAGAGGCACAAGCAGGGTCCGAGCACTCATGGCCAGAGGCACAAGCAGGGTCGGAGCAGGCTTGGCCAGAGGCACAAGCAGCTTCCAATCAGGGTTGGCCAGAGGCACAAGCAGCGTCTGATCAGGCTTGGCCAGAGGCACAAGAAGCGTGTGAGCAGGCGTGGCCAGAGGCACAAGCAGGTTCCGAGCAGGCTTGGCCAGAGGCACATTCAGGATCCGAGCAGGCATAGCCATAGGCTAAAACAGGGTCCGAGCAGGCATGTCCAGAGGTACAATCAGGGTCCGAGCAGGCTTGGCCGGAGGCACAAGCAGGGTCTGAGCAGGTTTGGCCAAAGGCAGAACCAGGGTCTGAGCCGGCATGGCCAGAGGCACAAGCAGGGTCCCAGCAGGCATGGCCAGAGGTAGAAGCAGGGTCCGAGCAGGCAGGGGTCAGGTACGAGCAAAGCCAGAGGCACAAGCAGCGACCAAGCAGGCAAGGTTCAGGAACCAGCAGGTTGTCAGAACGGTCACAGGCAGAAGCAGTGCCTGAGCAGGCATGGCCAGAGGCAGAAGTAGGTTCCGAGCATGCGTGGCCAGAGTCAGAAGCAGGGGCCGAGCAGGCGTGGCCAGAGGCAAAAGCAGGGTCCAAGTAGGAGTGGCCAGAGGCACAAGCAGTTTCCGAACAGGTCTGGCCAGAGGCACAAGCAGGGCTGGAGCAGGCATGGCCAGAAGCACAAGCATGGTCCGAGCAGGCCTGGCGAGAGCCTCAAGCTTGGATGGAGCAGTCATGGCCAGAGGCACAAGCAGGGTCCGAGAGTCATGGCCAGAGGCACAAGCAGGGTCGGAGCAGGCACGGCCAGAGGCACAAGCAGGGTCCGAGCAGGGATGGCCAGAGGCTCAAGCAGGGTCCCGGTAGGCACGGCCTGAGGCACAAGCAGGGTCCGAGTAGGCATGGCCAGAGGCACAAGCAGGGTTCCAGCAGGCATGGCCAGAGGTAGAAGCAGGATCCGAGCAGGCATGGCCAGAGGCCCATTCAGGGTCCGAGCAGGCATGGCCAGAGGCATAAGCAGGGTCCGAGCAGGTATGGCCAGAGGCACATTCATTCTCCCAGCAGGGATGGCCAGAGGCACAAGCAGGGCCCGAGCATGCATGGCCAGAGGTAGAAGCAGGGTCCGAGCAGGCATGTCCAGAGGCACATTCAGGGTCCCAGCAGGCATGGCCAGAGGCACAAGCAGGGTCCCAGCAGGCAGGGGTCAGGTACGAGAAGGTCCAGAGGAACAAGCAGTGACCAAACAGGCAAGGTTCAGGTATCAGCAGTCTGTCAGAAGTGTCACAGGCAGAAGCAGAGTACGAGCAAGCATTTCCAGAGGCAGAAGAAGGGTCCGAGCAGGCGTGGCCAGAGGCAGAAGCAGGCTCCGAACAGGTGTGGCCAGAGGTACAAGCAGCGTCCGAGCAGGCATGGACAGAGGCACAAGCATAGTCCGAGTAGGCATCACCAGTGGCTCAAGGAGGGTTCGAGCAGGGATGGCCAGAGGTACAAGCAGGGTCCGAGTAGGCATCTCCAGAGGCACATTCAGGGTCCCAGCAGGCATGGCCAGAGGCACAAGCAGGGTTCCAGCAGGCAAGGCCAGAGGTAGAAGCAGGATCTGAGCAGGCATGGCCAGAGGCACATTCAGGGTCCCAGCAGGCATGGCCAGAGGCACAAGCAGGGTCCGAGCAGGCATGGCCAGAGGCAGAAGCATGTTCCGAGCAGGCATGGCGAGAGGCTCAAGCAGGGTCCGAGGAGTCATGGTCAGAGACACAAGCCGGGTCCGAGCAGTCATGGTCAGAGGCACAAGCAGGGTCCGAGCAGACTTGGCCAGAGGCAGAACCAGGGTCCGAGCCGGAAAGGCCAGAGACACAAGCAAAGTCCCAACAGGCATGGCCAGAGGTAGAAACCGGGTCCGAGCAGGCATGGCCAGAGGCACATTCAGGGTCCGACCACGCATGGCCAGAGGCAGAAGCAGGTTCAGAGCAGGATTGGCGAGAGGGACAAGTAAGGTATGAACAGGCATGGCCAGAGGCACAAGCAGCGTCCAATCAGGCTTGGCCAGAGGCACAAGCAGCATCCGATCAGGCTTGGCCAGAGGTACAAGAAGGGTCCGAGCAGGCTTGCCAGACGCACAAGCAGGGTCCGAGCAGTTTTGGCCAGAGGCAGAACCAGGGTCCGAGCCGGCATGGCCAGAGGCGCAAGCAGGGTTTGAGCAGGCATTGCCAGAGTCAAAACCAGGCTCCGAGCAGGCATGTCCAGAGGCACAAGAAGGGTCCAAGGAGGCATGGCCAGAGGCACAAGCAGGGTCCGAGCAGGCTTGGCCAGAGGCACAAGCAGGGTCCGAGGAGGCTTGGCTAGAGGCAGAACCAGGGTCCGAGCCGGAATGGCCAGGGGCACCAGCAAGGTCCCAACAGGCATGGGCAGAGGTAGAAGACGGGTCCGAGCAGGCATGGCCAGAGGCACATTCAGGTACCGACCAGGCATGGCCAGAGGCAGAAGCAGGTTCAGAGCAGGATTGGCGAGAGGCACAAGTAAGGTATGAACAGGCATGGCCAGAGGCACAAGCAGCGTCCAATCAGGCTTGGCCAGAGGCACAAGCAGCATCCGATCAGGCTTGGCCAGAGGTACAAGAAGGGTCCGAGCAGTCTTGCCAGACGCACAAGCAGGGTCCGAGCAGTTTTGGCCAGAGGCAGAACCAGGGTCCGAGCCGGCATGGCCAGAGGCACAAGCAGGGTCCCAGCAGGCATGGCCAGAGGTAGAAGCAGGGTCCGAGCAGGCATGGCCAGAGGCACATTCAGTGTCCGAGCAGGCAGGGGTCAGGTAAGAGCAGGGCCCGAGGCACCAGCAGCGACCTACCAGGCAAGGTTCAGGAACCAGCAGGTTGTCAGAACGGTCACAGGCAGAAGCAGTGCCCGAGCAGGCATGGCCAGAGGCAGAAGTAGGTTACGAGCACGCGTGGCCAGAGGCACCAGCAGGGTCCAAGTAGGAGTGGCCAGAGGCACAAGCATGGTCCGAGCAGGCCTGGCGAGAGCCTGAAGCATGGTCGAGCAGTCATGGCCGTAGGCACAAGCAGGGTCCGAGCAGTCATGGCCAGAGGCACAAGCAGGGTCAGAGCAGACATGGCCAGAGGCAGAAGCAGGGTCCGAGCAGGCATGGCCAGAGGCACAAGTAGGGTCTGAGCAGGCATGGCCAGAGGCACGAGAAGGGTCCGAGCAGAATTGGCCAGAGGCACAAGCAGGATCCGAGCAGGCATGGCCAGAGGCACATTCAGGGTCCGAGAAGGCATGGCCAGAGGCAGAAGCAGGGTCCGAGCAGGCATGGCCAGAGGCAAATTCACGGTCCCAGCAGGCCTGGCCAGAGGCACAAGCAGGGTCCGAGCAGGCATTGCCAGAGGCAGAAGCAGGGTCCGAGCAGGCATGGCCAGAGGCACATTCACGGTCCCAGCAGGCATGGCCAGAAGCACAATCAGGGTCCGAGCACTCATGGCCAGAGGCACAAGGAGGGTCCGAGCAGGCTTGGCCAGAGGCAGAACCAGGGTCCGAGCCGGAATGGCCAGAGGCACCAGCTAGGTCCCAACACGCATGGCCTAGGTAGAAGACGGGTCCGAGCAGGCATGGCCAAAGGCAGAAGCAGGTAGCAAGCAGGCATGTCCAGAGGCACATTCAGAGTCCCAGCAGGCATTGCCAGAGGCTGAAGCAGGGTCCGAGCAGGCATGGCCAGAGGCACAAGCAGGGTCCGAGCAGGCATGGCCAGAGGAACAAGGAGGATGCGAGTAGGCATCGCCAGGGTCTCAAGCAGGGTTTGAGCAGGCATCGCCAGAGGCTCAAGCAGGGTCCGAGCAGGCATGGCCAGAGGCAGAACCAGCCTTTGAGCCAGCATGGCCAGAGGCACAAGCAGGGTCCGAGCAGGCATGGCCAGAGGCAGAAGCAGGGTCCGAGCAGCATGGACAGAGGCACATTCACGGTCCCAGCAGTCATGGCCAGACGCACACCTAGGGTCTGAGCAGGCATTGCCAGAGGCAAAACAAGGTTCCGAGCAGGCATGCCAAGGGCACAAGCAGGGTTCCAGCAAGCATGGCCAGTGGCACAAGCAGGGTTCCAGCAGGCATGGCCAGTGGCACAAGCAGGGTCCGAGCAGGCATGGCCAGAGGCACATTCAGGGTCCGAGCAGGCATGGCCAGAGGCAGAAGCAGGGTCCGAGCAGGCATGGCCAGAGGCACATTCACGGTCCCAGCAGGCATGGACAGAGGCACAAGCAGGGTCCGAGCAGGCATGGCCAGAGGGAGAAGCAGGGTCCGAGCAGCCAAGGCCAGAGGAACAAGCAGGGTCTGAGCAGGCTTGGCCATACGCACAACCAGGTCCGAGCAGGCTTGGCCAGAGGCAGAACCATGGTCCGAGCCGGAATGGCCAGAAGCACAAGCAAGGTCCCAACAGGCATGGCCAGAGGTGGAAGCCGGGTCTGAGCAGGCATGGCCAGAGGTACATTCAGGGTCTGACCAGGCATGGCCAGAGGCAGTAGCAGGTTCCCAGCAGGCATGTCCAGAGGCACAATCAGGGTCCAGCAGGCATGGCCAGAGGCACAAGCAGGGTCCCAGCAGGCATGACCAGAGGCACATTCACGGTCCCAGCAGGCATGGCCAGAGGCACAAGCAGGGTCCGAGCAGGCATGGCCAGAGGCAGAAGCATGTTCCGAGCAGGCATGGCGAGAGGCTCAAGCAGGGTCCGAGGAGTCATGGTCAGAGACACAAGCCGGGTCCGAGCAGTCATGGTCAGAGGCACAAGCAGGGTCCGAGCAGACTTGGCCAGAGGCAGAACCAGGGTCCGAGCCGGAAAGGCCAGAGACACAAGCAAAGTCCCAACAGGCATGGCCAGAGGTAGAAACCGGGTCCGAGCAGGCATGGCCAGAGGCACATTCAGGGTCCGACCACGCATGGCCAGAGGCAGAAGCAGGTTCAGAGCAGGATTGGCGAGAGGGACAAGTAAGGTATGAACAGGCATGGCCAGAGGCACAAGCAGCGTCCAATCAGGCTTGGCCAGAGGCACAAGCAGCATCCGATCAGGCTTGGCCAGAGGTACAAGAAGGGTCCGAGCAGGCTTGCCAGACGCACAAGCAGGGTCCGAGCAGTTTTGGCCAGAGGCAGAACCAGGGTCCGAGCCGGCATGGCCAGAGGCACAAGCAGGGTCCCAGCAGGCATGGCCAGAGGTAGAAGCAGGGTCCGAGCTGGCATGGCCAGAAGCACATTCAGTGTCCGAGCAGGCAGGGGTCAGGTAAGAGCAGGGCCCGAGGAGGCTTGGCCAGAGGCACAAGCAGGGTCCGAGCAGGCTTGGCCAGAGGCACAAGCACGGTCCGAGCCGGCATGGCCAGAGGCACAAGTAGGGTTCCAGCAGGCATGGCCAGAGGTAGAAGCAGGGTCCGAGCAGGCATGGCCAGAGGCACATTCAGGGTGCGAGCAGGCATGGCCAGAGGCAGGAGCAGGTCCGAGCAGGCATGTCCAGAGGCACAAGAAGGGTCCGAGGAGGCATGGCCAGAGGCACAAGCAGGCTCCGAGCAGGCTTGGCCAGAGGCACAAGCAGGGTCCGAGCAGGTTTGGCCAGAGGCAGAACCACGGTCCGAGCCGGCATGGCCAGAGGCACAAGCAGGGTTCCAGCAGGCATGGCCAGAGGTAGAAGCAGGGTCCGAGCTGGCATGTCCAGAGGCACATTCAGGGTCCGAGCAGGCATGACAAGAGGCAGAAGCTGGGTCCGACCAGGCAGGGGTCAGCGACCAAGCAGCAAGGTTCAGGAACCAGGAGGTTGTCAGAAAAGTCACAGGCAGAAGCAGTGCCCGAGCAGTCATGGCCAGAGCTAGAAGTAGGTTCCGAGCATGCGTGGCCAGAGTCAGAAGCAGGGGCCGAGCAGGCGTGGCCAGAGGCACAAGCAGGGTCCAAGTAGGAGTGGCCAGAGGCAAAAGCAGGTTTCGAACAGGCATGGCCAGAGGCACAAGTAGTGCCGGAGCAGGCATGGCCAGAAGCACAAGCAGGGTCCGAGCAGGCATGGCCAGAGGCAGAAGCTGGGTCCGAGCAGGCATGGCAAGAGGAACATTCACGGTCCCAGCAGGCATGGCCAGAGGCACAAGCAGGGTCGGAGCAGGCTTGGCCAGAGGCACAAGCAGCTTCCAATCAGGGTTGGCCAGAGGCACAAGCAGCGTCTGATCAGGCTTGGCCAGAGGCACAAGAAGCGTGTGAGCAGGCGTGGCCAGAGGCACAAGCAGGTTCCGAGCAGGCTTGGCCAGAGGCACATTCAGGATCCGAGCAGGCATAGCCATAGGCTAAAACAGGGTCCGAGCAGGCATGTCCAGAGGTACAATCAGGGTCCGAGCAGGCTTGGCCGGAGGCACAAGCAGGGTCTGAGCAGGTTTGGCCAAAGGCAGAACCAGGGTCTGAGCCGGCATGGCCAGAGGCACAAGCAGGGTCCCAGCAGGCATGGCCAGAGGTAGAAGCAGGGTCCGAGCAGGCAGGGGTCAGGTACGAGCAAAGCCAGAGGCACAAGCAGCGACCAAGCAGGCAAGGTTCAGGAACCAGCAGGTTGTCAGAACGGTCACAGGCAGAAGCAGTGCCTGAGCAGGCATGGCCAGAGGCAGAAGTAAGTTCCGAGCATGCGTGGCCAGAGTCAGAAGCAGGGGCCGAGCAGGCGTGGCCAGAGGCAAAAGCAGGGTCCAAGTAGGAGTGGCCAGAGGCACAAGCAGTTTCCGAACAGGTCTGGCCAGAGGCACAAGCAGGGCTGGAGCAGGCATGGCCAGAAGCACAAGCATGGTCCGAGCAGGCCTGGCGAGAGCCTCAAGCTTGGATGGAGCAGTCATGGCCAGAGGCACAAGCAGGGTCCGAGAGTCATGGCCAGAGGCACAAGCAGGGTCGGAGCAGGCACGGCCAGAGGCACAAGCAGGGTCCGAGCAGGGATGGCCAGAGGCTCAAGCAGGGTCCCGGTAGGCACGGCCTGAGGCACAAGCAGGGTCCGAGTAGGCATGGCCAGAGGCACAAGCAGGGTTCCAGCAGGCATGGCCAGAGGTAGAAGCAGGATCCGAGCAGGCATGGCCAGAGGCCCATTCAGGGTCCGAGCAGGCATGGCCAGAGGCATAAGCAGGGTCCGAGCAGGTATGGCCAGAGGCACATTCATTCTCCCAGCAGGGATGGCCAGAGGCACAAGCAGGGCCCGAGCATGCATGGCCAGAGGTAGAAGCAGGGTCCGAGCAGGCATGTCCAGAGGCACATTCAGGGTCCCAGCAGGCATGGCCAGAGGCACAAGCAGGGTCCCAGCAGGCAGGGGTCAGGTACGAGAAGGTCCAGAGGAACAAGCAGTGACCAAACAGGCAAGGTTCAGGTATCAGCAGTCTGTCAGAAGTGTCACAGGCAGAAGCAGAGTACGAGCAAGCATTTCCAGAGGCAGAAGAAGGGTCCGAGCAGGCGTGGCCAGAGGCAGAAGCAGGCTCCGAACAGGTGTGGCCAGAGGTACAAGCAGGGTCCGAGCAGGCATGGACAGAGGCACAAGCATAGTCCGAGTAGGCATCACCAGTGGCTCAAGGAGGGTTCGAGCAGGGATGGCCAGAGGTACAAGCAGGGTCCGAGTAGGCATCTCCAGAGGCACAAGCATGGTCCGAGCAGGCATGGCCAGAGGCACAAGCAGGGTTCCAGCAGGCAAGGCCAGAGGTAGAAGCAGGATCTGAGCAGGCATGGCCAGAGGCACATTCAGGGTCCGAGCAGTCATGGCCAGAGGCAGAAGAAGGGTCCGAGGAGGCATGGCCAGAGGCACATTCACGGTCCCAGCAGGCATGGCCAGAGGCACCAGCAGGGTCCGAGCAGGCATGGCGAGAGGCACATTCACGGTCCAGGCAGGCATGGCCAGAGGCACAAGCAGGGTCCAAGCACTCATGGCCAGAGGCAAAAGCAGGGTCCGAGCAGGCTTGGCCAGAGGCGCAAGCAGGGTTTGAGCAGGCATTGCCAGAGTCAAAACCAGGCTCCGAGCAGGCATGTCCAGAGGCACAAGAAGGGTCCAAGGAGGCATGGCCAGAGGCACAAGCAGGGTCCGAGCAGGCTTGGCCAGAGGCACAAGCAGGGTCCGAGGAGGCTTGGCTAGAGGCAGAACCAGGGTCCGAGCTGGAATGGCCAGGGGCACCAGCAAGGTCCCAACAGGCATGGGCAGAGGTAGAAGACGGGTCTGAGCAGGCATGGCCAGAGGCACATTCAGGTACCGACCAGGCATGGCCAGAGGCAGAAGCAGGTTCAGAGCAGGATTGGCGAGAGGCACAAGTAAGGCATGAACAGGCATGGCCAGAGGCACAAGCAGCGTCCAATCAGGCTTGGCCAGAGGCACAAGCAGCATCCGATCAGGCTTGGCAGAAGGTACAAGAAGGGTCCGAGCAGTCTTGCCAGACGCACAAGCAGGGTCCGAGCAGTTTTGGCCAGAGGCAGAACCAGGGTCCGAGCCGGCATGGCCAGAGGCACAAGCAGGGTCCCAGCAGGCATGGCCAGAGGTAGAAGCAGGGTCCGAGCAGGCATGGCCAGAGGCACATTCAGTGTCCGAGCAGGCAGGGGTCAGGTAAGAGCAGGGCCCGAGGCACCAGCAGCGACCTACCAGGCAAGGTTCAGGAACCAGCAGGTTGTCAGAACGGTCACAGGCAGAAGCAGTGCCCGAGCAGGCATGGCCAGAGGCAGAAGTAGGTTACGAGCACGCGTGGCCAGAGGCACCAGCAGGGTCCAAGTAGGAGTGGCCAGAGGCACAAGCATGGTCCGAGCAGGCCTGGCGAGAGCCTGAAGCATGGTCGAGCAGTCATGGCCGTAGGCACAAGCAGGGTCCGAGCAGTCATGGCCAGAGGCACAAGCAGGGTCAGAGCAGACATGGCCAGAGGCAGAAGCAGGGTCCGAGCAGGCATGGCCAGAGGCACAAGTAGGGTCTGAGCAGGCATGGCCAGAGGCACGAGAAGGGTCCGAGCAGAATTGGCCAGAGGCACAAGCAGGATCCGAGCAGGCATGGCCAGAGGCACATTCAGGGTCCGAGAAGGCATGGCCAGAGGCAGAAGCAGGGTCCGAGCAGGCATGGCCAGAGGCAAATTCACGGTCCCAGCAGGCCTGGCCAGAGGCACAAGCAGGGTCCGAGCAGGCATTGCCAGAGGCAGAAGCAGGGTCCGAGCAGGCATGGCCAGAGGCACATTCACGGTCCCAGCAGGCATGGCCAGAAGCACAATCAGGGTCCGAGCACTCATGGCCAGAGGCACAAGGAGGGTCCGAGCAGGCTTGGCCAGAGGCAGAACCAGGGTCTGAGCCGGAATGGCCAGAGGCACCAGCTAGGTCCCAACACGCATGGCCTAGGTAGAAGACGGGTCCGAGCAGGCATGGCCAAAGGCAGAAGCAGGTAGCAAGCAGGCATGTCCAGAGGCACATTCAGAGTCCCAGCAGGCATTGCCAGAGGCTGAAGCAGGGTCCGAGCAGGCATGGCCAGAGGCACAAGCAGGGTCGGAGCAGGCTTGGCCAGAGGCACAAGCAGCTTCCAATCAGGGTTGGCCAGAGGCACAAGCAGCGTCTGATCAGGCTTGGCCAGAGGCACAAGAAGCGTGTGAGCAGGCGTGGCCAGAGGCACAAGCAGGTTCCGAGCAGGCTTGGCCAGAGGCACATTCAGGATCCGAGCAGGCATAGCCATAGGCTAAAACAGGGTCCGAGCAGGCATGTCCAGAGGTACAATCAGGGTCCGAGCAGGCTTGGCCGGAGGCACAAGCAGGGTCTGAGCAGGTTTGGCCAAAGGCAGAACCAGGGTCTGAGCCGGCATGGCCAGAGGCACAAGCAGGGTCCCAGCAGGCATGGCCAGAGGTAGAAGCAGGGTCCGAGCAGGCAGGGGTCAGGTACGAGCAAAGCCAGAGGCACAAGCAGCGACCAAGCAGGCAAGGTTCAGGAACCAGCAGGTTGTCAGAACGGTCACAGGCAGAAGCAGTGCCTGAGCAGGCATGGCCAGAGGCAGAAGTAGGTTCCGAGCATGCGTGGCCAGAGTCAGAAGCAGGGGCCGAGCAGGCGTGGCCAGAGGCAAAAGCAGGGTCCAAGTAGGAGTGGCCAGAGGCACAAGCAGTTTCCGAACAGGTCTGGCCAGAGGCACAAGCAGGGCTGGAGCAGGCATGGCCAGAAGCACAAGCATGGTCCGAGCAGGCCTGGCGAGAGCCTCAAGCTTGGATGGAGCAGTCATGGCCAGAGGCACAAGCAGGGTCCGAGAGTCATGGCCAGAGGCACAAGCAGGGTCGGAGCAGGCACGGCCAGAGGCACAAGCAGGGTCCGAGCAGGGATGGCCAGAGGCTCAAGCAGGGTCCCGGTAGGCACGGCCTGAGGCACAAGCAGGGTCCGAGTAGGCATGGCCAGAGGCACAAGCAGGGTTCCAGCAGGCATGGCCAGAGGTAGAAGCAGGATCCGAGCAGGCATGGCCAGAGGCCCATTCAGGGTCCGAGCAGGCATGGCCAGAGGCATAAGCAGGGTCCGAGCAGGTATGGCCAGAGGCACATTCATTCTCCCAGCAGGGATGGCCAGAGGCACAAGCAGGGCCCGAGCATGCATGGCCAGAGGTAGAAGCAGGGTCCGAGCAGGCATGTCCAGAGGCACATTCAGGGTCCCAGCAGGCATGGCCAGAGGCACAAGCAGGGTCCCAGCAGGCAGGGGTCAGGTACGAGAAGGTCCAGAGGAACAAGCAGTGACCAAACAGGCAAGGTTCAGGTATCAGCAGTCTGTCAGAAGTGTCACAGGCAGAAGCAGAGTACGAGCAAGCATTTCCAGAGGCAGAAGAAGGGTCCGAGCAGGCGTGGCCAGAGGCAGAAGCAGGCTCCGAACAGGTGTGGCCAGAGGTACAAGCAGGGTCCGAGCAGGCATGGACAGAGGCACAAGCATAGTCCGAGTAGGCATCACCAGTGGCTCAAGGAGGGTTCGAGCAGGGATGGCCAGAGGTACAAGCAGGGTCCGAGTAGGCATCTCCAGAGGCACAAGCATGGTCCGAGCAGGCATGGCCAGAGGCACAAGCAGGGTTCCAGCAGGCAAGGCCAGAGGTAGAAGCAGGATCTGAGCAGGCATGGCCAGAGGCACATTCAGGGTCCGAGCAGTCATGGCCAGAGGCAGAAGAAGGGTCCGAGGAGGCATGGCCAGAGGCACATTCACGGTCCCAGCAGGCATGGCCAGAGGCACCAGCAGGGTCCGAGCAGGCATGGCGAGAGGCACATTCACGGTCCAGGCAGGCATGGCCAGAGGCACAAGCAGGGTCCAAGCACTCATGGCCAGAGGCAAAAGCAGGGTCCGAGCAGGCTTGGCCAGAGGCGCAAGCAGGGTTTGAGCAGGCATTGCCAGAGTCAAAACCAGGCTCCGAGCAGGCATGTCCAGAGGCACAAGAAGGGTCCGAGGAGGCATGGCCAGAGGCACAAGCAGGGTCCGAGCAGGCTTGGCCAGAGGCACAAGCAGGGTCCGAGGAGGCTTGTCTAGAGGCAGAACCAGGGTCCGAGCCGGAATGGCCAGGGGCACCAGCAAGGTCCCAACAGGCATGGGCAGAGGTAGAAGACGGGTCTGAGCAGGCATGGCCAGAGGCACATTCAGGTACCGACCAGGCATGGCCAGAGGCAGAAGCAGGTTCAGAGCAGGATTGGCGAGAGGCACAAGTAAGGTATAAACAGGCATGGCCAGAGGCACAAGCAGCGTCCAATCAGGCTTGGCCAGAGGCACAAGCAGCATCCGATCAGGCTTGGCCAGAGGTACAAGAAGGGTCCGAGCAGTCTTGCCAGACGCACAAGCAGGGTCCGAGCAGTCTTGGCCAGAGGCAGAACCAGGGTCCGAGCCGGCATGGCCAGAGGCACAAGCAGGGTCCCAGCAGGCATGGCCAGAGGTAGAAGCAGGGTCCGAGCAGGCATGGCCAGAGGCACATTCAGTGTCCGAGCAGGCAGGGGTCAGGTAAGAGCAGGGCCCGAGGCACCAGCAGCGACCTACCAGGCAAGGTTCAGGAACCAGCAGGTTGTCAGAACGGTCACAGGCAGAAGCAGTGCCCGAGCAGGCATGGCCAGAGGCAGAAGTAGGTTACGAGCACGCGTGGCCAGAGGCACCAGCAGGGTCCAAGTAGGAGTGGCCAGAGGCACAAGCATGGTCCGAGCAGGCCTGGCGAGAGCCTGAAGCATGGTCGAGCAGTCATGGCCGTAGGCACAAGCAGGGTCCGAGCAGTCATGGCCAGAGGCACAAGCAGGGTCAGAGCAGACATGGCCAGAGGCAGAAGCAGGGTCCGAGCAGGCATGGCCAGAGGCACAAGTAGGGTCTGAGCAGGCATGGCCAGAGGCACGAGAAGGGTCCGAGCAGAATTGGCCAGAAGCACAAGCAGGATCCGAGCAGGCATGGCCAGAGGCACATTCAGGGTCCGAGAAGGCATGGCCAGAGGCAGAAGCAGGGTCCGAGCAGGCATGGCCAGAGGCAAATTCACGGTCCCAGCAGGCCTGGCCAGAGGCACAAGCAGGGTCCGAGCAGGCATTGCCAGAGGCAGAAGCAGGGTCCGAGCAGGCATGGCCAGAGGCACATTCACGGTCCCAGCAGGCATGGCCAGAAGCACAATCAGGGTCCGAGCACTCATGGCCAGAGGCACAAGGAGGGTCCGAGCAGGCTTGGCCAGAGGCAGAACCAGGGTCCGAGCCGGAATGGCCAGAGGCACCAGCTAGGTCCCAACACGCATGGCCTAGGTAGAAGACGGGTCCGAGCAGGCATGGCCAAAGGCAGAAGCAGGTAGCAAGCAGGCATGTCCAGAGGCACATTCAGAGTCCCAGCAGGCATTGCCAGAGGCTGAAGCAGGGTCCGAGCAGGCATGGCCAGAGGCACAAGGAGGATGCGAGTAGGCATCGCCAGGGTCTCAAGCAGGGTCCGAGCAGGCATGGCCAGAGGCTCAAGCAGGGTCCGAGCAGGCATGGCCAGAGGCAGAACCAGCCTTTGAGCCAGCATGGCCAGAGGCACAAGCAGGGTCCGAGCAGGCATGGCCAGAGGCAGAAGCAGGGTCCGAGCAGCATGGACAGAGGCACATTCACGGTCCCAGCAGTCATGGCCAGACGCACACCTAGGGTCTGAGCAGGCATTGCCAGAGGCAAAACAAGGGTCCGAGCAGGCATGCCAAGGGCACAAGCAGGGTTCCAGCAAGCATGGCCAGTGGCACAAGCAGGGTTCCAGCAGGCATGGCCAGTGGCACAAGCAGGGTCCGAGCAGGCATGGCCAGAGGCACATTCAGGGTCCGAGCAGGCATGGCCAGAGGCAGAAGCAGGGTCCGAGCAGGCATGGCCAGAGGCACATTCACGGTCCCAGCAGGCATGGACAGAGGCACAAGCAGGGTCCGAGCAGGCATGGCCAGAGGGAGAAGCAGGGTCCGAGCAGCCAAGGACAGAGGAACAAGCAGGGTCCGAGCAGGCTTGGCCATACGCACAACCAGGTCCGAGCAGGCTTGGCCAGAGGCAGAACCATGGTCCGAGCCGGAATGGCCAGAAGCACAAGCAAGGTCCCAACAGGCATGGCCAGAGGTAGAAGCCGGGTCTGAGCAGGCATGGCCAGAGGTACATTCAGGGTCTGACCAGGCATGGCCAGAGGCACAAGCAGGGTCCGAGCAGGCATGGCCAGAGGCACAAGCAGGATCTGAGCAGGCATGGCCAGAGGCACAAGCAGGGTCCGAGCAGGCTTGACAAGAGGCACAAGCAGGGTCAGAGCAGGATTGGCCAGAGCCCAAAGCAGGGTCTGAGCAGGCATTGCCAGAGGCAAAACCAGGGTCCGAGCAGGCATGTCCAGAGGCACAAGCAGGGTTCCAGCAGGCATGGCCAGAGGTAGAAGCAGGGTCCGAGCAGGCATGGCCAGAGGCACATTCAGGGTGCGAGCAGGCATGGCCAGAGGCAGAAGCAGGGTCCGAGCAGGTATGTCCAGAGGCACAAGAAGGGTCCGAGGAGGCATGGCCATAGGCCCAACAGGGTCCGAGCAGGCTTGGGCAGAGGCACATTCAGGGTCCGAGAAGCCATAGCCATACGCTAAAGCAGGGTCCGAGGAGGCTTGGCCAGAGGCACAAGCAGGGTCCGAGCAGGCTTGGCCAGAGGCACAAGCACGGTCCGAGCCGGCATGGCCAGAGGCACAAGCAGGGTCCCAGCAGGCATGGCCAGAGGTAGAAGCAGGGTCCGAGCTGGCATGGCCAGAGGCACATTCAGGGTACGAGCAGGCATGACAAGAGGCAGAAGCTGGGTCCGACCAGGCAGGGGTCAGCGACCAAGCAGCAAGGTTCAGGAACCAGGAGGTTGTCAGAAAAGTCACAGGCAGAAGCAGTGCCCGAGCAGTCATGGTCAGAGCTAGAAGTAGGTTCCGAGCACGCGTGGCCAGAGTCAGAAGCAGGGGCCGAGCAGGCGTGGCCAGAGGCAGAAGCAGGGTCCAAGTAGGAGTGGCCAGAGGCAAAAGCAGGTTTCGAACAGGCATGGCCAGAGGCACAAGCAGTGCCGGAGCAGGCATGGCCAGAAGCACAAGCAGGGTCCGAGCAGGCATGGCCAGAGGCAGAAGCTGGGTCCGAGCAGGCATGGCAAGAGGAACATTCACGGTCCCAGCAGGCATGGCCAGAGGCACCAGCAGGGTCCGAGCACTCATGGCCAGAGGCACAAGCAGGGTCGGAGCAGGCTTGGCCAGAGGCACAAGCAGTTTCCGATCAGGCTTGGCCAGAGGCACATTCAGGATCCGAGCAGGCATAGCCATAGGCTAAAACAGGGTCCGAGCAGGCATGTCCAGAGGTACAATCAGGGTCCGAGCAGGCATGGCCGGAGGCACAAGCAGGGTCTGAGCAGGTTTGGCCAAAGGCAGAACCAGGGTCTGAGCCGGCATGGCCAGAGGCACAAGCAGGGTCCCAGCAGGCATGGCCAGAGGTAGAAGCAGGGTCCGAGCAGGCAGGGGTCAGGTACGAGCAAAGCCAGAGGCACAAGCAGCGACCAAGCAGGCAAGGTTCAGGAACCAGCAGGTTGTCAGAACGGTCACAGGCAGAAGCAGTGCCTGAGCAGGCATGGCCAGAGGCAGAAGTAGGTTCCGAGCACGCGTGGCCAGAGGCAGAAGCAGGGGCCGAGCAGGCGTGGCCAGAGGCAAAAGCAGGGTCCAAGTAGGAGTGGCCAGAGGCACAAGCAGTTTCCGAACAGGCCTGGCCAGAGGCACAAGCAGGGCTGGAGCAGGCATGGCCAGAAGCACAAGCATGGTCCGAGCAGGCCTGGCGAGAGCCTCAAGCTTGGACGGAGCAGTCATGGCCAGAGGCACAAGCAGGGTCCGAGAGTCATGGCCAGAGGCACAAGCAGGGTCGGAGCAGGCACGGCCAGAGGCACAAGCAGGGTCCGAGCAGGGATGGCCAGAGGCTCAAGCAGGGTCCCGGTAGGCATGGCCTGAGGCACAAGCAGGGTCCGAGTAGGCATGGCCAGAGGCACAAGCAGGGTTCCAGCAGGCATGGCCAGAGGTAGAAGCAGCAAGGTTCAGGAACCATTCAGGGTCCAAGCAGGCATGGCCAAAGGCACAAGCAGGGTCCCAGCAGGCAGGGGTCAGGTACGAGCTGGGCCAGAGTCACAAGCAGCGACCAAGCAGCAAGGTTCAGGAATCAGTAGGTTGTCAGAACGGTCACAGGCAGAAGCAGAGTCCGAGCAAGGATTTCCAGAGGCAGAAGTAGGGTCCGAGAAGGAGTGGCCAGAGGCAGAAGCAGATTCCGCGCAGGCATGGCCAGAGGCACTAGCAGGGTCCGAGCAGGCATGGACAGAGGTACAAGCAGAGTCCGAGTAGGCATGGCCATAGGCACAAGCAGGGTCCGAGCAGGCATGGCCATAGGCACTAGCAGGGTCCGAGTAGGCTTGGCAAGAAGCAGAACCAGGGTCCCATCCGGCATGGCCAGAGGCAGAAGCATGGTCCGACCAGGCAGGGGTCATGCACGAGCAGGGCCAGACGCACAAGCGACGACCAAGTAGGAAAGGTTCAGAACCAGCAGGTTGTCAGAACGGTCACAGGAAGAAGCAGTGCTCGAGCAGGCACGGCCAGAGGCAGAAGTAGGGTCCGAACAGGTGCGGCCATAGGAACAAGCAGGGTCCAAGGAGGAGTGGCCAGAGGCACAAGCAGGGCCGGAGCAGGCATTGCCAGAACCAAAAGCATGGTCCGAGCAGGCCTGGCGAGAGCCTCAAGCACGGTCCGAGCAGTCATGGCCAGAGGAACAAGCAGGGTCCGAGCAGTCATGGCCAGAGGCACAAGCAGGGTCGGAGAAGGCATGGCCAGAGGCACAAGCAGGGTCCGAGCAGGCTTGGCCAGAGGCACAAGCAGGGTCCGAGCAGGCATGGCCAGAGGCACAAGCAGGGTCTGAGCAGGCATGGCCAGAGGCACAAGCAGGGTCCGTGCAGGCTTGGCCAGAGGCACAAGCAGGTCCGAGCACTCATGGCCAGAGGCACAAGTAGGGTCCGAGCAGGATTGGCCAGAGGCAGAACCAAGGTCCGATCCGTAATGGCCAGAGGGACAAGGAAGTTCCCGAGAGGCATGGCCAGAGGTAGAAGCCAGGTCCGAGCAGGCATGGCCAGAGGATCATTCAGGGTCTGACCAGGCATGGCCAGAGGCAGAAGCAGGTTCCGAGCAGGCATGTCCAGAGGCACATTCAGCGTCCCAGCAGGCATGGCCAGAGGCACAAGCGGGGTCCCAGCAGGCAGGGGTTAGGTACGAGTAGGGCCAGACGAACAAGCAGTGACCAAGCAGGCAAGGTTCAGGACTCAGAAGGCTGTCAGAAGTTTCACAGGCAGAAGCAGAGTCCAAGCAGGCATGTCCAGAGGCAGAAGGAGGGTCCGAGCAGGCGTCGCAAGAGGCAGAAGCAGGGTCCGAACAGGTGTGGCCAGAGGTACAAGCAGGGTCCGAGTAGGCATCGCCAGAGGATCAAGCAGGGTCCGAGCAGGCATGGCCATAGGCCCAAGCAGGGTCCGAGCAGGATTGGCAAGAAGCAGAACCAGGGTCCCATCCGGCATGGCCAGAGGCAGAAGCATGGTCCGACCAGGCAGGGGTCATGCACGAGCAGGGCCAGACGCACAAGCGACGACCAAGTAGGAAAGGTTCAGAACCAGCAGGTTGTCAGAACGGTCACAGGAAGAAGCAGTGTCCGAGCAGGCATGGCCAGAGGCAGAAGTAGGGTCCGAACAGGCGTGGCCAGAGGCAGAAGCAGGGGCTGAGCAGGCGTGGCCAGAGGCCCAAGGAGGGTCCAAGGAGTCGTGGCCAGAGGCACAAGCAGGTTCCGAACAGGCATGGTCAGAGTCACAAGCAGGGTCCCAGCAGGCATGGCCAGAGGTAGAAGCAGGGTCCGAGCAGGCATGGCCAGAGGCACATTCAGTGTCCGAGCAGGCATGGCCAGAGGCAGAAGCAGGGTCCAACCAGGCAGGGGTCAGGTACGAGCAGGGCGAGACGCTCAAGCAGCGACCAAGCAGGAAAGCTTCAGGAACAAGCAGGTTTTCAGAACGTTCACAGGAAGAAGCAGTGCTCGAGCAGGCACGGCCAGAGGCAGAAGTAGGGTCCGAGCTGGCGTGGCCAGAGGCAGAAGCAGGGCCCAAGGATGAGTGGCCATAGGAACAAGCAGGGTCCAAGGAGGAGTGGCCAGAGGCACAAGCAGGGCCGGAGCAGGCATGGCCAGAAGCACAAGCATGGTCCGAGCAGGCCTGGCGAGAGCCTCAAGCATGGTCCGAGCAGTCATGGACAGAGGCACAAGCAGGGTCCGAGCAGTCATGGCCAGAGGCACAAGCAGGGTCGGAGAAGGCATGGCCAGAGGCACAAGCAGGGTCCGAGCAGGCATGGCCAGAGGCACAAGCAGGGTCCGAGCAGGCTTGGCCAGAGGCACAAGCAGGTCCGAGCACTCATGGCCAGAAGGACAAGTAGGGTCCGAGCAGGATTGGCCAGAGGCAGAACCAAGGTCCGATCCGTAATGGCCAGAGTCCCCAGGAGGTTCCAAGGAGTCGTGGCCAGAGGCACAAGCAGGTTCCGAACCGGCATGGACAGAGGCACAAGCAGGGTCCCAGAAGGCATGAGAAGAAGCAGAACCAGGGTCCCATCCGGCATGGCCAGAGGCAGAAGCAGGGTCCGACCAGGCAGGGGTCAGGCACGAGCAGGGCCAGATGCACAAGCGACGACCAAGTAGGAAAGGTTCAGAACCAGCAGGTTGTCAGAACGGTCACAGGAAGAAGCAGTGTCGGAGCAGGCATGGCCAGATGCAGAAGTAGGGTCCGAGTAGGCATGGCCAGAGGCATAAGCAGGGGCCGAGCAGGCGTGGCCAGAGGCCTAAGGAGAGTCCAAGGAGTCGTGGCCAGAGGCCCAAGCAGGTTCCGAACAGGAATGGCCAGAGGAACAAGCAGGGTCCCAGCAGGCATGGTCAGAGGTAGAAGCAGGGTCCGAGCAGGCATGGCTAGAGGCACATTCAGTGTCCGAGCAGGCATGGCCAGAAGCAGAAGCAGGGTCCGACCAGGCAGGGGTCAGGTACGAGGACGGCGAGACGCTCAAGCAGAGACCAAGCAGGAAAGGTTCAGGAACAAGCAGGTTGTCAGAACGGTCAAAGGATGAAGCAGTGCTCGAGCAGGCATGGCCAGAGGCAGAAGTAGGGTCCGAGCAGGCGTGGCCAGAGGCAGAAGCAGGGTCCAAGGAGGAGTGGCCAGAGGAACAAGCAGGGTCCAAGGAGGAGTGGACAGAGGCACAAGCAGGTTCTGAACAGGTATGGCCAGAGGCACAAGCATGGGCCGAGCAGGCGTGGCGAGAGCATCAAGCACGGTCCGAGCAGTCATGGACATAGGCACAAGCAGGGTCCGAGCAGTCATGGCCAGAGGCACAAGCAGGGTCGGAGAAGGCATGGCCAGAGGCACAAGCAGGGTCCGAGCAGGCTTGGCCAGAGGCACAAGCAGGGTCCGAGCAGGCATGGCCAGAGGCACAAGCAGGGTCTGAGCAGGCATGGCCAGAGGCACAAGCAGGGTCCAAGCAGGCTTGAGAAGAGGCACAAACAGGGTCAGAGCAGGATTGGCCAGAGGCACAAGCAGGGTACGAGCAGGCTTGGCCAGAGGCACAAGCAGGGTCCGAGCAGGCATGGCCAGAGGCACAAGCAGGGTCTGAGCAGGCATTGCCAGAGGCAAAACCAGGGTCCGAGCAGGCATGGCCAGAGGCACAAGCAGGGTTCCAGCAGGCATGGCCAGAGGTAGAAGCAGGGTCCGAGCAGGCATGGCCAGAGGCACATTCAGGGTGCGAGCAGGCATGGCCAGAGGCAGAAGCAGGTCCGAGCAGGCATGGCCAGAGGCACAAGCAGGCTCTGAGCAGGCATTGCCAGAGGCAAAACCAGGGTCCGAGCAGGCATGGCCAGAGGCACAAGAAGGGTTCCAGCAGGCATGGCCAGAGGTAGAAGCAGGGTCCGAGCAGGCATGGCCAGAGGCACATTCAGGGTGCGAGCAGGCATGGCCAGAGGCAGAAGCAGGTCCGAGCAGGCATGTCCAGAGGCACAAGAAGGGTCCGAGGAGGCATGGCCAGAGGCACAAGCAGGCTCCGAGCAGGCTTGGCCAGAGGCACAAGCAGGGTCCGAGCAGGTTTGGCCAGAGGCAGAACCACGGTCCGAGCCGGCATGGCCAGAGGCACAAGCAGGGTTCCAGCAGGCATGGCCAGAGGTAGAAGCAGGGTCCGAGCTGGCATGTCCAGAGGCACATTCAGGGTCCGAGCAGGCATGACAAGAGGCAGAAGCTGGGTCCGACCAGGCAGGGGTCAGCGACCAAGCAGCAAGGTTCAGGAACCAGGAGGTTGTCAGAAAAGTCACAGGCAGAAGCAGTGCCCGAGCAGTCATGGCCAGAGCTAGAAGTAGGTTCCGAGCATGCGTGGCCAGAGTCAGAAGCAGGGGCCGAGCAGGCGTGGCCAGAGGCACAAGCAGGGTCCAAGTAGGAGTGGCCAGAGGCAAAAGCAGGTTTCGAACAGGCATGGCCAGAGGCACAAGTAGTGCCGGAGCAGGCATGGCCAGAAGCACAAGCAGGGTCCGAGCAGGCATGGCCAGAGGCAGAAGCTGGGTCCGAGCAGGCATGGCAAGAGGAACATTCACGGTCCCAGCAGGCATGGCCAGAGGCACAAGCAGGGTCCGAGCACTCATGGCCAGAGGCACAAGCAGGGTCGGAGCAGGCTTGGCCAGAGGCACAAGCAGCTTCCAATCAGGGTTGGCCAGAGGCACAAGCAGCGTCTGATCAGGCTTGGCCAGAGGCACAAGAAGCGTGTGAGCAGGCGTGGCCAGAGGCACAAGCAGGTTCCGAGCAGGCTTGGCCAGAGGCACATTCAGGATCCGAGCAGGCATAGCCATAGGCTAAAACAGGGTCCGAGCAGGCATGTCCAGAGGTACAATCAGGGTCCGAGCAGGCTTGGCCGGAGGCACAAGCAGGGTCTGAGCAGGTTTGGCCAAAGGCAGAACCAGGGTCTGAGCCGGCATGGCCAGAGGCACAAGCAGGGTCCCAGCAGGCATGGCCAGAGGTAGAAGCAGGGTCCGAGCAGGCAGGGGTCAGGTACGAGCAAAGCCAGAGGCACAAGCAGCGACCAAGCAGGCAAGGTTCAGGAACCAGCAGGTTGTCAGAACGGTCACAGGCAGAAGCAGTGCCTGAGCAGGCATGGCCAGAGGCAGAAGTAGGTTCCGAGCATGCGTGGCCAGAGTCAGAAGCAGGGGCCGAGCAGGCGTGGCCAGAGGCAAAAGCAGGGTCCAAGTAGGAGTGGCCAGAGGCACAAGCAGTTTCCGAACAGGTCTGGCCAGAGGCACAAGCAGGGCTGGAGCAGGCATGGCCAGAAGCACAAGCATGGTCCGAGCAGGCCTGGCGAGAGCCTCAAGCTTGGATGGAGCAGTCATGGCCAGAGGCACAAGCAGGGTCCGAGAGTCATGGCCAGAGGCACAAGCAGGGTCGGAGCAGGCACGGCCAGAGGCACAAGCAGGGTCCGAGCAGGGATGGCCAGAGGCTCAAGCAGGGTCCCGGTAGGCACGGCCTGAGGCACAAGCAGGGTCCGAGTAGGCATGGCCAGAGGCACAAGCAGGGTTCCAGCAGGCATGGCCAGAGGTAGAAGCAGGATCCGAGCAGGCATGGCCAGAGGCCCATTCAGGGTCCGAGCAGGGATGGCCAGAGGCACAAGCAGGGCCCGAGCATGCATGGCCAGAGGTAGAAGCAGGGTCCGAGCAGGCATGTCCAGAGGCACATTCAGGGTCCCAGCAGGCATGGCCAGAGGCACAAGCAGGGTCCCAGCAGGCAGGGGTCAGGTACGAGAAGGTCCAGAGGAACAAGCAGTGACCAAACAGGCAAGGTTCAGGTATCAGCAGTCTGTCAGAAGTGTCACAGGCAGAAGCAGAGTACGAGCAAGCATTTCCAGAGGCAGAAGAAGGGTCTGAGCAGGCGTGGCCAGAGGCAGAAGCAGGCTCCGAACAGGTGTGGCCAGAGGTACAAGCAGCGTCCGAGCAGGCATGGACAGAGGCACAAGCATAGTCCGAGTAGGCATCACCAGTGGCTCAAGGAGGGTTCGAGCAGGGATGGCCAGAGGTACAAGCAGGGTCCGAGTAGGCATCTCCAGAGGCACATTCAGGGTCCCAGCAGGCATGGCCAGAGGCACAAGCAGGGTTCCAGCAGGCAAGGCCAGAGGTAGAAGCAGGATCTGAGCAGGCATGGCCAGAGGCACATTCAGGGTCCCAGCAGGCATGGCCAGAGGCACAAGCAGGGTCCGAGCAGGCATGGCCAGAGGCAGAAGCATGTTCCGAGCAGGCATGGCGAGAGGCTCAAGCAGGGTCCGAGGAGTCATGGTCAGAGACACAAGCCGGGTCCGAGCAGTCATGGTCAGAGGCACAAGCAGGGTCCGAGCAGACTTGGCCAGAGGCAGAACCAGGGTCCGAGCCGGAAAGGCCAGAGACACAAGCAAAGTCCCAACAGGCATGGCCAGAGGTAGAAACCGGGTCCGAGCAGGCATGGCCAGAGGCACATTCAGGGTCCGACCACGCATGGCCAGAGGCAGAAGCAGGTTCAGAGCAGGATTGGCGAGAGGGACAAGTAAGGTATGAACAGGCATGGCCAGAGGCACAAGCAGCGTCCAATCAGGCTTGGCCAGAGGCACAAGCAGCATCCGATCAGGCTTGGCCAGAGGTACAAGAAGGGTCCGAGCAGGCTTGCCAGACGCACAAGCAGGGTCCGAGCAGTTTTGGCCAGAGGCAGAACCAGGGTCCGAGCCGGCATGGCCAGAGGCGCAAGCAGGGTTTGAGCAGGCATTGCCAGAGTCAAAACCAGGCTCCGAGCAGGCATGTCCAGAGGCACAAGAAGGGTCCAAGGAGGCATGGCCAGAGGCACAAGCAGGGTCCGAGCAGGCTTGGCCAGAGGCACAAGCAGGGTCCGAGGAGGCTTGGCTAGAGGCAGAACCAGGGTCCGAGCCGGAATGGCCAGGGGCACCAGCAAGGTCCCAACAGGCATGGGCAGAGGTAGAAGACGGGTCCGAGCAGGCATGGCCAGAGGCACATTCAGGTACCGACCAGGCATGGCCAGAGGCAGAAGCAGGTTCAGAGCAGGATTGGCGAGAGGCACAAGTAAGGTATGAACAGGCATGGCCAGAGGCACAAGCAGCGTCCAATCAGGCTTGGCCAGAGGCACAAGCAGCATCCGATCAGGCTTGGCCAGAGGTACAAGAAGGGTCCGAGCAGTCTTGCCAGACGCACAAGCAGGGTCCGAGCAGTTTTGGCCAGAGGCAGAACCAGGGTCCGAGCCGGCATGGCCAGAGGCACAAGCAGGGTCCCAGCAGGCATGGCCAGAGGTAGAAGCAGGGTCCGAGCAGGCATGGCCAGAGGCACATTCAGTGTCCGAGCAGGCAGGGGTCAGGTAAGAGCAGGGCCCGAGGCACCAGCAGCGACCTACCAGGCAAGGTTCAGGAACCAGCAGGTTGTCAGAACGGTCACAGGCAGAAGCAGTGCCCGAGCAGGCATGGCCAGAGGCAGAAGTAGGTTACGAGCACGCGTGGCCAGAGGCACCAGCAGGGTCCAAGTAGGAGTGGCCAGAGGCACAAGCATGGTCCGAGCAGGCCTGGCGAGAGCCTGAAGCATGGTCGAGCAGTCATGGCCGTAGGCACAAGCAGGGTCCGAGCAGTCATGGCCAGAGGCACAAGCAGGGTCAGAGCAGACATGGCCAGAGGCAGAAGCAGGGTCCGAGCAGGCATGGCCAGAGGCACAAGTAGGGTCTGAGCAGGCATGGCCAGAGGCACGAGAAGGGTCCGAGCAGAATTGGCCAGAGGCACAAGCAGGATCCGAGCAGGCATGGCCAGAGGCACATTCAGGGTCCGAGAAGGCATGGCCAGAGGCAGAAGCAGGGTCCGAGCAGGCATGGCCAGAGGCAAATTCACGGTCCCAGCAGGCCTGGCCAGAGGCACAAGCAGGGTCCGAGCAGGCATTGCCAGAGGCAGAAGCAGGGTCCGAGCAGGCATGGCCAGAGGCACATTCACGGTCCCAGCAGGCATGGCCAGAAGCACAATCAGGGTCCGAGCACTCATGGCCAGAGGCACAAGGAGGGTCCGAGCAGGCTTGGCCAGAGGCAGAACCAGGGTCCGAGCCGGAATGGCCAGAGGCACCAGCTAGGTCCCAACACGCATGGCCTAGGTAGAAGACGGGTCCGAGCAGGCATGGCCAAAGGCAGAAGCAGGTAGCAAGCAGGCATGTCCAGAGGCACATTCAGAGTCCCAGCAGGCATTGCCAGAGGCTGAAGCAGGGTCCGAGCAGGCATGGCCAGAGGCACAAGCAGGGTCCGAGCAGGCATGGCCAGAGGAACAAGGAGGATGCGAGTAGGCATCGCCAGGGTCTCAAGCAGGGTTTGAGCAGGCATCGCCAGAGGCTCAAGCAGGGTCCGAGCAGGCATGGCCAGAGGCAGAACCAGCCTTTGAGCCAGCATGGCCAGAGGCACAAGCAGGGTCCGAGCAGGCATGGCCAGAGGCAGAAGCAGGGTCCGAGCAGCATGGACAGAGGCACATTCACGGTCCCAGCAGTCATGGCCAGACGCACACCTAGGGTCTGAGCAGGCATTGCCAGAGGCAAAACAAGGTTCCGAGCAGGCATGCCAAGGGCACAAGCAGGGTTCCAGCAAGCATGGCCAGTGGCACAAGCAGGGTTCCAGCAGGCATGGCCAGTGGCACAAGCAGGGTCCGAGCAGGCATGGCCAGAGGCACATTCAGGGTCCGAGCAGGCATGGCCAGAGGCAGAAGCAGGGTCCGAGCAGGCATGGCCAGAGGCACATTCACGGTCCCAGCAGGCATGGACAGAGGCACAAGCAGGGTCCGAGCAGGCATGGCCAGAGGGAGAAGCAGGGTCCGAGCAGCCAAGGCCAGAGGAACAAGCAGGGTCTGAGCAGGCTTGGCCATACGCACAACCAGGTCCGAGCAGGCTTGGCCAGAGGCAGAACCATGGTCCGAGCCGGAATGGCCAGAAGCACAAGCAAGGTCCCAACAGGCATGGCCAGAGGTGGAAGCCGGGTCTGAGCAGGCATGGCCAGAGGTACATTCAGGGTCTGACCAGGCATGGCCAGAGGCAGTAGCAGGTTCCCAGCAGGCATGTCCAGAGGCACAATCAGGGTCCAGCAGGCATGGCCAGAGGCACAAGCAGGGTCCCAGCAGGCATGACCAGAGGCACATTCACGGTCCCAGCAGGCATGGCCAGAGGCACAAGCAGGGTCCGAGCAGGCATGGCCAGAGGCAGAAGCATGTTCCGAGCAGGCATGGCGAGAGGCTCAAGCAGGGTCCGAGGAGTCATGGTCAGAGACACAAGCCGGGTCCGAGCAGTCATGGTCAGAGGCACAAGCAGGGTCCGAGCAGACTTGGCCAGAGGCAGAACCAGGGTCCGAGCCGGAAAGGCCAGAGACACAAGCAAAGTCCCAACAGGCATGGCCAGAGGTAGAAACCGGGTCCGAGCAGGCATGGCCAGAGGCACATTCAGGGTCCGACCACGCATGGCCAGAGGCAGAAGCAGGTTCAGAGCAGGATTGGCGAGAGGGACAAGTAAGGTATGAACAGGCATGGCCAGAGGCACAAGCAGCGTCCAATCAGGCTTGGCCAGAGGCACAAGCAGCATCCGATCAGGCTTGGCCAGAGGTACAAGAAGGGTCCGAGCAGGCTTGCCAGACGCACAAGCAGGGTCCGAGCAGTTTTGGCCAGAGGCAGAACCAGGGTCCGAGCCGGCATGGCCAGAGGCACAAGCAGGGTCCCAGCAGGCATGGCCAGAGGTAGAAGCAGGGTCCGAGCTGGCATGGCCAGAAGCACATTCAGTGTCCGAGCAGGCAGGGGTCAGGTAAGAGCAGGGCCCGAGGCACAAGCAGCGACCTACCAGGCAAGGTTCAGGAACCAGCTGGTTGTCAGAACGGTCACAGGCAGAAGCAGTGCCCGAGCAGGCATGGCCAGAGGCAGAAGTAGGTTCCGAGCATGCGTGGCCAGAGGCACCAGCAGGGTCCAAGTAGGAGTGGCCAGAGGCACAAGCATGGTCCGAGCAGGCCTGGCGAGAGCCTGAAGCATGGTCAAGCAGTCATGGCCGTAGGCACAAGCAGGGTCCGAGCAGTCATGGCCAGAGGCACAAGCAGGGTCAGAGCAGACATGGCCAGAGGCAGAAGCAGGGTCCGAGCACGCATGGCCAGAGGCACAAGCAGGGTCTGAGCAGGCATGGCCAGAGGCACGAGAAGGGTCCAAGCAGAATTGGCCAGAGGTACAAGCAGGGTCTGAGCAGGATTGCCCAGTGGCACAAGCAGGGCCTGAGCAGGCATTGCCAGAGGCAAAACCAGGGTCCGAGCAGGCATGGCCAGAGGCAGAGGCAGGGTTCCAGCGGGCATGGCCAGTGGTAGAAGCAGGATCCGAGCAGGCATGGCCAGAGGCACATTCATGGTCCGAGAAGGCATGGCCAGAGGCAGAAGCAGGGTCCGAGCAGGCATGGCTAGAGGCACATTCACGGTCCCAGCAGGCCTGGCCAGAGGCACAAGCAGGGTCCGAGCAGGCATTGCCAGAGGCAGAAGCAGGGTCCGAGCAGGCATGGCCAGAGGCACATTCACGGTCCCAGCAGGCATGGCCAGAAGCACAATCAGGGTCCGAGCACTCATGGCCAGAGGCACAAGGAGGGTCCGAGCAGGCTTGGCCAGAGGCAGAACCAGGGTCCGAGCCGGAATGGCCAGAGGCACCAGCTAGGTCCCAACACGCATGGCCTAGGTAGAAGACGGGTCCGAGCAGGCATGTCCAAAGGCAGAAGCAGGTAGCAAGCAGGCATGTCCAGAGGCACATTCAGAGTCCCAGCAGGCATCGCCAGAGGTTGAAGCAGGGTCCGAGCAGGCATGGCCAGAGGCAAAAGGAGGATGCGAGTAGGCATCGCCAGGGTCTCAAGCAGGGTTCGAGCAGGCATGGCCAGAGGCTCAAGCAGGGTCCGAGCAGGCATGGCCAGAGGCAGAACCAGCCTTTGAGCCAGCATGGCCAGAGGCACAAGCAGGGTCCGAGCAGGCATGGCCAGAGGCAGAAGCAGGGTCTGAGCAGCATGGACAGAGGCACATTCACGGTCCCAGCAGTCATGGCCAGAGGCACACGTAGGGTCTGAGCAGGATTGGCCAGAGGCACAAGCAGGGTCTGAGCAGGCATTGCCAGAGGCAAAACTAGGGTCCGAGCAGGCATGCCAAGGGCACAAGCAGGGTTCCTGCAAGCATGGCCAGTGGCACAAGCAGGGTTCCAGCAGGCATGGCCAGTGGCACAAGCAGGGTCCGAGCAGGCATGGCCAGAGGCACATTCACGGTCCCAGCAGGCATGGCCAGAGGCACAAGCAGGGTCCGAGCAGGCATGGCCAGAGGGAGAAGCAGGGTCCGAGCAGCCAAGGCCAGAGGCACAAGCAGGGTCCGAGCAGGCTTGGCCATACGCACAACCAGGTCCGAGCAGGCTTGGCCAGAGGCAGAACCATGGTCCGAGCCGGAATGGCCAGAAGCACAAGCAAGGTCCCAACAGGCATGGCCAGAGGTAGAAGCAGGGTCTGAGCAGGGATGGCCAGAGGTACATTCAGGGTCTGACCAGGCATGGCCAGAGGCAGTAGCAGGTTCCCAGCAGGCATGTCCAGAGGCACAATCAGGGTCCCAGCAGGCATGGCCAGAGGCACAAGCAGGGTTCCAGCAGGTAGGGGTCAGGTACGAGCAGGGCCAGAGGAACAAGCAGCAGGCTGTCAGAAGTGTCACAGGCAGAAGCAGAGGCTGAGCAGGTATTTCCAGAGGCAGAAGGAGGGTCCAAGCAGGCATGGCCAGAGGCAGAAGCATGTTCCGAGCAGGCATGGCGAGAGGCTCAAGCAGGGGCTGAGTAGTCATGGCCAGAGACACAAGCCGGGTCCGAGCAGTCATGGTCAGAGGCACAAGCAGGGTCCGAGCAGACTTGGCCAGAGGCAGAACCAGGGTCCGAGCCGGAAAGGCCAGAGACACAAAGAGGGTTCCAGCAGGCATGGCCAGAGGTAGAAGCAGGATCCGAGCAGGCATGGCCAGAGGCACATTCACAGTCCCACCAGGCATAGCCAGAGGCACAAGCAGGCTCCGAACAGGCATGGCCAGAGGCAGAAGCAGGGTCCGAGTAGGCATGGCCAGAGGCACATTCACGGTCCCAGCAGGTATGGCCAGAGGCAGAAGCAGGGTCCGAGCACTCATGGCGAGAGGCACAAGCAGGGTCCGAGCAGGCTTGGCCAGAGGCACAAGCAGGGTCCGAGGAGGATTGGCCAGAGGCAGAACCAGGGTCCGAGCCGGAATGGCCAGAGGCACAAGCAAGGTCCCAACAGGCATGGCCAGAGGTAGAAGACGGGTCTGAGCAGGCATGGCCAGAGGCAGAAGCAGGTTCAGAGCAGGATTGGCGAGAGGCACAAGTAAGGTATGAACAGGCATGGCCAGAGACACAAACAGCGTCCGATCAGGCTTGGCCAGAGGGACAAGAAGGGTCCGAGCAGGCATAGCCATAGGCTAAAGCAGGGTCCCAGCAATTTGGCCAGAGGCACAAGCAGGGTCCGAGCAGGCTTGCCAGACGCACAAGCAGGGCCCGAGCAGTTTTAGCCAGAGGCAGAACCAGGGTCCGAGCCGGCATGGCCAGAGGCACAAGCAGGGTCCCAGCAGGCATGGACAGAGGTAGAAGCAGGGTCCGAGCAGGCATGGCCAGAGGCACATTCAGTGTCCGAGCAGGCAGGGGTCAGGTTAGAGCAGGGCCCGAGGCACAAGCAGCAACCAACCAGGCAAGGTTCAGGAACCAGCAGGTTGTCAGAACGGTCACAGGCAGAAGCAGTGCCCGAGCAGGCATGGCCAGAGGCATAAGCAGGTTCCGAACAGGCATGGCCAGAGGCACAAGCAGGGCCGGAGCAAGCATGGCAAGAAGCACAAGCATGGTCCGAGGAGGCCTGGCGAGAGCCTGAAGCATGGTCGAGCAGTCATGGCCGTAGGCACAAGCAGGGTCCGAGCAGTCATGGCCAGAGGCACAAGCAGGGTTGGAGCAGACATGGCCAGAGGAAGAAGCAGGGTCCGAGCAGGCATGGCCAGAGGCACAAGCAGGGTCCAAGCAGGCAGGGGTTAGGTACGAGCAGGGCCAGACGAACAAGCAGTGACCAAGCAGGCAAGGTTCAGGACTCAGCAGGCTGTCAGACGTTTCACAGGCAGAAGCAGAGTCCAAGCAGTCATGTCCATAGGCAGAAGCAGGGTCCGAACAGGTGTGGACAGAGGTACAGGCAGGGTCCGAGTAGGCATCGCCAGAGGCTAGAGCAGGGTCCGAGCAGGCATGGCCAGAGGCACAAGCAGGGTCTGAGCAGGCATGGCCAGAGGCACAAGCAGGGTCCGAGTAGCCATCGCCAGGGGCTCAAGCAGGGTTGGAGCAGGCATCGCCAGAGGCTCAAGCAGGGTCCGAGCAGGCATGGCCCGAGGCAGAACCAGGGTCTGAGCCAGCATGTCCATTGGCAAAAGCATGGTCCAAGCAGGCATGGCCAGAGGTAGAAGCAGGGTCCAAGCAGGCATGGCCAGAGGCACATTCAGGGTCCGAGCAGGTGTGGCCAACGGCAAAAAGCAGGGTCCGAGCAGGCATGGCCAGAGGCACAAGCAGGGTCCAAGCAGGAATGGCCAGAGGCTCAAGTAGGGTCCGAGCATGCGTGGCCAGAGGCTCAAGCAGGGTCCGAGCAGGCATGGCCAGGGGCACAAGCAGGGTATCAACAGGCATGGCAAGAGGCACAAGCAGCGTCCAATCAGGCTTGGCCAGCGGCACAAGCAGCGTCCCTTCAGGCTTGGCCAGAGGCACAAAAAGGGTCCGAGCAGGCATGGCCAGAGGCACAAGAAGAGTCCGAGCAGGCATGGCCAGAGGCAGAAGCAGGGTCCGAGCAGGCATGGCCAGAGTCAGAAGCAGGGTCCGAGCAGCCATGGCGAGAGGCACATTCACGGTCCCAGCAGGCATGGCCAAAGGCACATTCACGGTCCCAGCAGGCATGGCCAGAGGCACAAGCAGGGTCCGAGCACTCATGGCCAGAGGCACAAGCAGGGTCCAAGCCGGAATGGCCAGAAGCACAAGCAAGGTCCCAAAAGGCATGGCCAGAGGTAGAAGCTGCGTCCGAGCAGGCACGGCCAGAGGAACATTCAGGTTCTGACCAGGCATGGCCAGAGGCAGAAGCAGGTTCCGAGCAGGCATGTCCAGAGGGACATTTAGGGTCCCAGCAGGCATGGCCAGAGGCACAAGCAGGGTCCCAGCAGGCAGGGGTCAGGTACGAGCAGGGCCAGAGGAACAAGCAGTGACCAAGAGGCAAAGTTCAGGAATGAGCAAGCTGTCAGAAATGTCACAGGCAGAAGTAGAGTCCGAGCAGGCATTTCCAGAGGCAGAAGCAGGGTCCGAGCAGGCATGGCCAGAGGCATATTTACGGTTCCAGCAGGCATGGCCAGAGGCACAAGCAGGGTCCGAGCAGGCATGGCCAGAGGCACAAGCAGGGTCCGAGCAGGCATGGCCAGAGTCACAAGCAGGGTCCGAGCAGGCATGGCAAGAGGCACAAGCAGTGCCCGAGCAGGATTGGCCAGAGCACAAAGCAGGGTCTGAGCAAGCATTGCCAGAGGCAAAAAAAGGGCCTGAGCAGGCATGGCCAGAAGCACAAGCAGGGTTCCAGCAGTTATGGCCAGAGGTAGAAGCAGGGTCCGAGCAGGCATGGGCAGAGGCACATTCAGGGTCCGATCAGGAATGGCCAGAGGCAGAAGCAGGGTACGCGAATGCGTGGCCAGAGGCACAAGAAGGGTCCGAGCATGCATGGCCAGAGGCACAAGCAGGGTCCGAGCATGCTTGGCCAGAGGCACATTCAGGGTCCGAGCAGGCATAGCCATAGGCTAATGCAGGGTCCCAGCAGGCTTGGCCAGAGGCACAAGCAGGGTCCGAGCAGGCTTGGCCAGAGACACAAGCAGGGTCCGAGCAGGTTTGGCCAGAGGCAGACCCAGGGTCCGAGCCAGCATGGCCAGAGGCACAAGCAGGGTCCCAGTAGGCATGGCCAAAGGTAGAAGCGGGGTCCGAGCAGGTATGGCCAGAGGCACAAGCAGGGTCCCAGCAGGCATGGCCAGAGGCAGAAGCAGGGTCCGACCAGGCAGGGGTCAGGTACGAGCAAGGCCAGAGGCACAAGCAGCGACCAAGCAGGCAAGGTTCAGGAACCAGCAGGTTGTCGGAACGGTCACAGGCAGAAGCAGTGCCCGAGCAGGCATGGCCAGAGGCAGAAGCAGGGACCGAGCAGGCGTGCCCAGAGGCACCAGCAAGGTCCGAGCAGCCATGGCCAGAGGGACAAGCAGGGGATGAGCAGGAGTGGCCAGAAGCACAAGCAGGGTCCAAAGAGGCGTGGCCAGAGGCACAAGCAGGTTCCGAGCAGGCATGGCCAGAGGCACAAGCAGGGTCGCAACAGGCATGGCCAGAAGCACAAGCCTGTTCCGAGCAGCCATGGCGAGAGGCTCAAGCAGGGTCCGAGCAGTCATGGCCAGAGACACAAGCCAGGTCCGAGCAGTCATGGCCAGAGGCACAAGCAGGGTCCGAGCAGGCATGGCCATAGGCACAAGCAGGGTCCGAGCAGCTATGACCAGAGGCACAAGCAGGGTCCGAGCATGCTTGGCCAGAGGCACATTCAGGGTCCGAGCAGGGATAGCCATAGGCTAATGCAGGGTCCCAGCAGGCTTGGCCAGAGGCACAAGCAGGGTCCGAGCAGGCTTGGCCAGAGACACAAGCAGGGTCCGAGCAGTCATGGCCAGAGGCACAAGCAGGGTCCGAGCAGGTATGGCCATAGGCACAAGCAGGGTCCGAGCAGCCATGACCAGAGGCACAAGCAGGGTCCCAGCAGGCATGGCCAGAGGCAGAAGTAGGGTCCAAGCAGGCATGGCCAGAGGCACAAGCAGGGTCCCAGCAGGCATGGCCAGAGGCACATTCAGGGTCCCACCATGCATGGCAAGAGGCACAGGCAGGGTCCTTGCAGGCATGGCCAGAGGCACAAGCAGGGTCGGAGCAGGCTTGGCCAGAGGCAGAACCAGGGTCCGAGCCGGAATGGCCAGATGCACAAGCAGGGTCCCAGCAGGCATGGCCAGAGGCAGAATTAGGGTCCAAGCAGGCATGGACAGAGGCACAAGCAGGGTCCGAGAAGGCATCTCCAGAGGCTCAAGCAGGGTCCGAGCAGGCATGGCCAGAGGCACAAGCAGGGTCCGAGCAGGCATGGCCATAGGCACAAGCAGGGTCCGAGCAGGCTTGGCAAGAAGCAGAACCAGGGTCCCATCCGGTATGGCCAGAGGCAAAAGCAGGGTCCGACCAGGCAGGCGTCAGGTACGAGCAGGGCCAGACGCACAAGCGACGACCAAGTAGGAAAGGTTCAGAACCAGCAGGTCGTCAGAAAGGTCAAAGGAAGAAACAGTGTCCGAGCAGGCATGGCCAGGGGCAGAAGTAGGGTCCGAGCAGGCATGGCCAGAGGCAGAAGCAGGGGCCGAGCAGGCATGGACAGTGGCCCAAGGAGGGTCCAAGGAGTCGTGACCAGAGGCACAAGCAGGTTCCGAACAGGCATGGACAGAGGCACAAGCAGGGTCCCAGCAGGCATGGCCAGAGGCACATTCAGTGTCTGGGCAGGCATGGCCAGAGGCAGAAGCAGGGTCCGAAGAGGCAGGGGTCAGGTACGAGCAGGGCGAGAAGCTCAAGCAGCGACCAAGCAGGAAAGGTTCAGGAACAAGCAGGTTGTCAGAACGTTCACAGGAAGAAGCAGTGCTCGAGCAGGCATGGCCAGAGGTAGAAGTAGGGTCCAAGCAGGCATGGCCAGAGGCAGAAGCAGGGTCCGAGCAGGCTTGGCAAGACGCAGAACCAGGGTCCCATCCAGCATGGCCAGAGGCAGAAGCAGGGTCCGACCAGGCAGGGGTCAGGCACGAGCAGCGCCAGACGCACAAGCGACGACCAAGTAGGAAAGGTTCAGAACCAGCAGGTTGTCAGAACGGTCACAGGACGAAGCAGTGTCCGAGCAGGCATGGCCAGATGCAGAAGTAGGGTCCGAGCAGGCGTGGCCAGAGGTATAAGCAGGGGCCGAGCAGGCGTGGCCAGAGGCCCATGGAGGGTCCAAGGAGTCGTGGCCAGAAGCACAAGCAGGTTCCGAACAGGAATGGCCAGAGGAACAAGCAGGGTCCCAGCAGGCATGGTCAGAGGTAGAAGCAGGGTCCGAGCAGGCATGGCCAGAGGCACATTCAGTGTCCGAGCAGGCATGGCCAGAAGCAGAAGCAGGGTCCGACCAGGCAGGGGTCAGTTACGAGGACGGCGAGCCGCTCAAGCAGAGACCAAGCAGGAAAGGTTCAGGAACAAGCAGGTTGTCAGAACGGTCACAGGATGAAGCAGTGCTCGAGCAGACATGGCCAGAGGCAGAAGTAGGGTCCGAGCAGGCGTGGCCAGAGGCAGAAGCAGGGTCCAAGGAGGAGTGGCCAGAGGAACAAGCAGGGTCCAAGGAGGAGTGGACAGAGGCACAAGCAGGTTCTGAACAGGCATGGCCAGAGGCACAAGCAGGGCCGGAGCAGGCATGGCCAGAAGCACAAGCATGGGCCGAGCAGGCCTGGGGAGAGCCTCAAGCATGGTCCAAGCAGTCATGGACAGAGGCACAAGCAGGGTCCGAGCACTCATGGCCAGAGGCACAAGGACGGTCGGAAAAGGCATGGCCGGTGGCACAAGCAGGGTCCGAGCAGGCATGGCCAGAGGCACAGGCAGGGTCTGAGCAGGCATGGCCAGAGGCACAAGCAGGGTCCGAGCAGGCATGGCCAGAGGCACAGGCAGGGTCTGAGCAGGCATGGCCAGAGGCACAAGCAGGGTCCGAGCAGGCTTGACCAGAGGCACAAGCAGGGTCAGAGCAGGATTGGCCAGAGCCCAAAGCAGGGTCTGAGCAGTCATTGCCAGAGGCAAAACCAGGGTCCGAGCAGGCATGGCCAGAGGCACAAGCAGGGTTCCAGCAGGCATGGCCAGAGGCACAAGCAGGGTTCCAGCAGGCATGGCCAGAGGTAGAAGCAGGGTCCGAGCAGGCATGGCCAGAGGCACATTCAGGGTGCGAGCAGGCATGGCCAGAGGCAGAAGCAGGGTCCGAGCAGGCATGTCCAGAGGCACAAGAAGGGTCCGAGGAGGCATGGCCATAGGCACAAGCAGGGTCCGAGCAGGCTTGGCCAGAGGCACATTCAGGGTCCGAGCAGGTATAGCCATACGCTAAAGCAGGGTCCGAGGAGGCTTGGCCAGAGGCACAAGCAGGGTCCGAGTAGGCTTGGCCAGAGGCACAAGCAGGGTCCGAGCAGGTTTGGCCAGAGGCAGAACCACGGTCCGAGCCGGCATGGCCAGAGGCACAAGCAGGGTCCCAGCAGGCATGGCCAAAGGTAGAAGCAGGGTCCGAGCGGGCATGGCCAGAGGTACATTCAGGGTCCGAGCAGGCATGACCAGAGGCAGAAGCTGGGTCCGACCAGGCAGGGGTCAGGTACGAGCAAGGCCAGAGGAACAAGCAGCGACCAAGCAGCAAGGTTCAGGATCCAGCAGGTTGTCAGAACAGTCACAGGCAGAAGCAGTGCTCGAGCAGTCATGGCCAGAGCTAGAAGTAGGTTCCGAGCACGCGTGGCCAGAGGCAGAAGCAGGGGCCGAGCAGGCGTGGCCAGAGGCACAAGCAGTGCCGGAGCAGGCATGGCCAGAAGCACAAGCAGGGTCCGAGCAGGCATGGCCAGAGGCAGAAGCTGGGTCCGAGCAGGCATGGCCAGAGGAACATTCACGGTCCCAGCAGGCATGGCCAGAGCCACAAGCAGGGTCCGAGCAGGCTTGGCCAGAGGAACAATCAGGGTCCGAGCAGGCTTGGCCAGAGGCAGAACCTGGGTCCGACCCGGAAAGGCCAGAGGCACAAGCAAGGTCCCAATACGCATGGCCTAGGTAGAAGACGGGTCCGAGCAGGCATGGCCAAAGGCAGAAGCAGGTAGCAAGCAGGCATGTCCAGAGGCACATTCAGGGTCCCAGCAGGCATCGCCAGAGGCTGGAGCAGGGTCCGAGCAGGCACGGCCAGAGGCACAAGCAGGGTCCGAGCAGGCATGGCCAGAGGCACAAGCACGATGCGAGTAGGCATCGCCAGGGTCTCAAGCAGGGTTCGAGCAGGCATCGCCAGAGGCTCAAGCAGGGTCCGAGCAGGCATGGCCAGAGGCAGAACCAGCCTTTGAGCCAGCATGGCCAGAGGCACAAGCAGGGTCCGAGCAGGCATGGCCAGAGGCAGAAGCAGGGTCCGAGCAGCATGGACAGAGGCACATTCACGGTCCCAGCAGTCATGGCCGGACGCACACGCAGGGTCTGAGCAGGATTGGCCAGAGGCACAAGCAGGGTCTGAGCAGGCATTGCCAGAGGCAAAACAAGGGTCCGAGCAGGCATGCCAAGGGCACAAGCAGGGTTCCAGCAGGCATGGCCAGTGGCACAAGCAGGGTTCCAGCAGTCATGGCCAGTGGCACAAGCAGGGTCCGAGCAGGCATGGCCAGAGGCACATTCAGAGTCCGAGCAGGCATGGCCAGAGGCAGAAGCAGGGTCCGAGCAGGCATGGCCAGAGGCACATTCACGGTCCCAGCAGGCATGGCCAGAGGCACAAGCTGGGTCCGAGCAGGCATGGCCAGAGGGAGAAGCAGGGTCCGAGCAGGCATGGCCCGAGGCACAAGCAGGGTCCAAGCAGGCAGGGGTTAGGTACGAGCAGGGCCAGACGAACAAGCAGTGACCAAGCAGGCAAGGTTCACGACTGAGCAGGCTGTCAGACGTTTCACAGGCAGAAGCAGAGTCCAAGCAGGCATGTCCAGAGGCAGAAGCATGGTTCGAACAGGTGTGGCCAGAGGTACAAGCAGGGTCCGAGTAGGCATCGCCAGAGGCTAGAGCAGGGTCCGAGCAGGCATGGCCGGAGGCACAAGTAGGGTCTGAGCAGGCATGGCCAGAGGCACAAGCAGGGTCCGAGTAGCCATCGCCAGGGGCTCAAGCAGGGTTCGAGCAGGCATCGCCAGAGGCTCAAGCAGGGTCCGAGCAGGCATGGCCCGAGGCAGAACCAGGGTCTGAGCCAGCATGGCCAGTGGCACAAGCATGGTCCAAGCAGGCATGGCCAGAGGTAGAAGCAGGGTCCAAGCAGGCATGGCTAGAGGCACATTCAGGGTCCGAGCAGGCATGGCCAACGGCAAAAAGCAGGGTCCGAGGAGGCATGGCCAGAGGCTCAAGCAGGGTCCAAGCAGGAATGGCCAGAGGCACAAGGAGCGTCCAATCAGGCTTGGCCAGCAGCACAAGCAGCGTCCGTTAAGGCTTGGCCAGAGGCACAAAAAGGGTCCGAGCAGGCATGGCCAGAGGCACAAGCAGAGTCCGAGAAGGCATGGCCAGATGCACATTCTCGGTCCCAGCAGGCATGGCCAGAGGCACATTCAGGGTCCGAGCAGGCATGGCCAGAGTCAGAAGCAGGGTCCGAGCAGGCATGGCCAGAGAGACATTCACGGTCCCAGCAGGCATGGCCAGAGGCATATTCTCGGTCCCAGCAGGCATGGCCAGAGGCACAAGCAGTGTCCGAGCAGGCATGGCCAGAGGCAGAAGCAGGGTCCGAGCAGGAATGGCCAGAGGCACATTCAGGGTCCGAGCAGGCATGGCCAGAGTCAGAAGCAGGGTCCGAGCAGGCATGGCCAGAGGCACATTGACCTTCCCAGTAGGCATGGCCAGAGGCACAAGCAGGGTCCGAGCAGGCATGGCCAGAGGGAGAAGCAGGGTCCGAGCAGGCATGGCCATAGGCACAAGCAGGGTCCGAGCAGGCTTGGCAAGAAGCAGAACCAGGGTCCCATCCGGTATGGCCAGAGGCAAAAGCAGGGTCCGACCAGGCAGGCGTCAGGCACGAGCAGGGCCAGACGCACAAGCGACGACCAAGTAGGAAAGGTTCAGAACCAGCAGGTCGTCAGAACGGTCAAAGGAAGAAACAGTGTCCGAGCAGGCATGGCCAGGGGCAGAAGTAGGGTCCGAGCAGGCATGGCCAGAGGCAGAAGCAGGGGCCGAGCAGGCATGGACAGTGGCCCAAGGAGGGTCCAAGGAGTCGTGACCAGAGGCACAAGCAGGTTCCGAACAGGCATGGACAGAGGCACAAGCAGGGTCCCAGCAGGCATGGCCAGAGGCACATTCAGTGTCTGGGCAGGCATGGCCAGAGGCAGAAGCAGGGTCCGAAGAGGCAGGGGTCAGGTACGAGCAGGGCGAGAAGCTCAAGCAGCGACCAATCAGGAAAGGTTCAGGAACAAGCAGGTTGTCAGAACGTTCACAGGAAGAAGCAGTGCTCGAGCAGGCATGGCCAGAGGTAGAAGTAGGGTCCATGCAGGCATGGCCAGAGGCAGAAGCAGGGTCCGAGCAGGCTTGGCAAGACGCAGAACCAGGGTCCCATCCAGCATGGCCAGAGGCAGAAGCAGGGTCCGACCAGGCAGGGGTCAGGCACGAGCAGCGCCAGACGCACAAGCGACGACCAAGTAGGAAAGGTTCAGAACCAGCAGGTTGTCAGAACGGTCACAGGACGAAGCAGTGTCCGAGCAGGCATGGCCAGATGCAGAAGTAGGGTCCGAGCAGGCGTGGCCAGAGGTATAAGCAGGGGCCGAGCAGGCGTGGCCAGAGGCCCATGGAGGGTCCAAGGAGTCGTGGCCAGAAGCACAAGCAGGTTCCGAACAGGAATGGCCAGAGGAACAAGCAGGGTCCCAGCAGGCATGGTCAGAGGTAGAAGCAGGGTCCGAGCAGGCATGGCCAGAGGCACATTCAGTGTCCGAGCAGGCATGGCCAGAAGCAGAAGCAGGGTCCGACCAGGCAGGGGTCAGTTACGAGGACGGCGAGCCGCTCAAGCAGAGACCAAGCAGGAAAGGTTCAGGAACAAGCAGGTTGTCAGAACGGTCACAGGATGAAGCAGTGCTCGAGCAGACATGGCCAGAGGCAGAAGTAGGGTCCGAGCAGGCGTGGCCAGAGGCAGAAGCAGGGTCCAAGGAGGAGTGGCCAGAGGAACAAGCAGGGTCCAAGGAGGAGGGGACAGAGGCACAAGCAGGTTCTGAACAGGCATGGCCAGAGGCACAAGCAGGGCAGGAGCAGGCATGGCCAGAAGCACAAGCATGGGCCGAGCAGTCATGGAGAGAGGCACAAGCAGGGTCCGAGCACTCATGGCCAGAGGCACAAGGACGGTTGGAAAAGGCATGGCCAGAGGCACAAGCAGGGTCCGAGCAGGCTTGGCCAGAGGCACAAGCAGGGTCCGAGCAGGCATGGCCAGAGGCACAGGCAGGGTCTGAGCAGGCATGGCCAGAGGCACAAGCAGGGTCCGAGCAGGCTTGACCAGAGGCACAAGCAGGGTCAGAGCAGGATTGGCCAGAGCCCAAAGCAGGGTCTGAGCAGGCATTGCCAGAGGCAAAACCAGGGTCCGAGCAGGCATGGCCAGAGGCACAAGCAGGGTTCCAGCAGGCATGGCCAGAGGCACAAGCAGGGTTCCAGCAGGCATGGCCAGAGGTAGAAGCAGGGTCCGAGCAGGCATGGCCAGAGGCACATTCAGGTTGCGAGCAGGCATGGCCAGAGGCCGAAGCAGGGTCCGAGCAGGCATGTTCAGAGGCACAAGAAGGGTCCGAGGGGGCATGGCCATAGGCACAAGCAGGGTCCGAGCAGGCTTGGCCAGAGGCACATTCAGGGTCCGAGCAGGCATAGCCATACGCTAAAGCAGTGTCCGAGGAGGCTTGGCCAGAGGCACAAGCAGGGTCCGAGTAGGCTTGGCCAGAGGCACAAGCAGGGTCCGAGCAGGTTTGGCCAGAGGCAGAACCACGGTCCGAGCCGGCATGGCCAGAGGCACAAGCAGGGTCCCAGCAGGCATGGCCAGAGGTAGAAGCAGGGTCCGAGCTGGCATGGCCAGAGGTACATTCAGGGTCCGAGCAGGCATGACCAGAGGCAGAAGCTGGGTCCGACCAGGCAGGGGTCAGGTACGAGCAAGGCCAGAGGAACAAGCAGCGACCAAGCAGCAAGGTTCAGGAACCAGCAGGTTGTCAGAACAGTCACAGGCAGAAGCAGTGCCCGAGCAGTCATGGCCAGAGCTAGAAGTAGGTTCCGAGGACGCGTGGCCAGAGGCAGAAGCAGGGGCCGAGCAGGCGTGGCCAGAGGCACAAGCAGTGCCGGAGCAGGCATGGCCAGAAGCACAAGCAGGGTCCGAGCAGGCATGGCCAGAGGCAGAAGCTGGGTCCGAGCAGGCATGGCCAGAGGAACATTCACGGTCCCAGCAGGCATGGCCAGAGCCACAAGCAGGGTCCGAGCAGGCTTGGCCAGAGGCACAATCAGGGTCCGAGCAGGCTTGGCCAGAGGCAGAACCTGGGTCCGACCCGGAAAGGCCAGAGGCACAAGCAAGGTCCCAATACGCATGGCCTAGGTAGAAGACGGGTCCGAGCAGGCATGGCCAAAGGCAGAAGCAGGTAGCAAGCAGGCATGTCCAGAGGCACATTCAGGGTCCCAGCAGGCATCGCCAGAGGCTGGAGTAGGGTCCGAGCAGGCACGGCCAGAGGCACAAGCAGGGTCCGAGCAGCCATGACCAGAGGCACAAGCAGGGTCCCAGCAGGCATGGCCAGAGGCAGAAGTAGGGTCCAAGCAGGCATGGCCAGAGGCACAAGCAGGGTCCCAGCAGGCATGGCCAGAGGCACATTCAGGGTCCACCATGCATGGCAAGAGGCACAGGCAGGGTCCTTGCAGGCATGGCCAGAGGCACAAGCAGGGTCGGAGCAGGCTTGGCCAGAGGCAGAACCAGGGTCCGAGCCGGAATGGCCAGATGCACAAGCAGGGTCCCAGCAGGCATGGCCAGAGGCAGAATTAGGGTCCAAGCAGGCATGGACAGAGGCACAAGCAGGGTCCGAGAAGGCATCTCCAGAGGCTCAAGCAGGGTCCGAGCAGGCATGGCCAGAGGCACAAGCAGGGTCCGAGCAGGCATGGCCATAGGCACAAGCAGGGTCCGAGCAGGCTTGGCAAGAAGCAGAACCAGGGTCCCATCCGGTATGGCCAGAGGCAAAAGCAGGGTCCGACCAGGCAGGCGTCAGGTACGAGCAGGGCCAGACGCACAAGCGACGACCAAGTAGGAAAGGTTCAGAACCAGCAGGTCGTCAGAAAGGTCAAAGGAAGAAACAGTGTCCGAGCAGGCATGGCCAGTGGCAGAAGTAGGGTCCGAGCAGGCATGGCCAGAGGCAGAAGCAGGGGCCGAGCAGGCATGGACAGTGGCCCAAGGAGGGTCCAAGGAGTCGTGACCAGAGGCACAAGCAGGTTCCGAACAGGCATGGACAGAGGCACAAGCAGGGTCCCAGCAGGCATGGCCAGAGGCACATTCAGTGTCTGGGCAGGCATGGCCAGAGGCAGAAGCAGGGTCCGAAGAGGCAGGGGTCAGGTACGAGCAGGGCGAGAAGCTCAAGCAGCGACCAAGCAGGAAAGGTTCAGGAACAAGCAGGTTGTCAGAACGTTCACAGGAAGAAGCAGTGCTCGAGCAGGCATGGCCAGAGGTAGAAGTAGGGTCCAAGCAGGCATGGCCAGAGGCAGAAGCAGGGTCCGAGCAGGCTTGGCAAGACGCAGAACCAGGGTCCCATCCAGCATGGCCAGAGGCAGAAGCAGGGTCCGACCAGGCAGGGGTCAGGCACGAGCAGCGCCAGACGCACAAGCGACGACCAAGTAGGAAAGGTTCAGAACCAGCAGGTTGTCAGAACGGTCACAGGATGAAGCAGTGTCCGAGCAGGCATGGCCAGATGCAGAAGTAGGGTCCGAGCAGGCGTGGCCAGAGGTATAAGCAGGGGCCGAGCAGGCGTGGCCAGAGGCCCATGGAGGGTCCAAGGAGTCGTGGCCAGAAGCACAAGCAGGTTCCGAACAGGAATGGCCAGAGGAACAAGCAGGGTCCCAGCAGGCATGGTCAGAGGTAGAAGCAGGGTCCGAGCAGGCATGGCCAGAGGCACATTCAGTGTCCGAGCAGGCATGGCCAGAAGCAGAAGCAGGGTCCGACCAGGCAGGGGTCAGTTACGAGGACGGCGAGCCGCTCAAGCAGAGACCAAGCAGGAAAGGTTCAGGAACAAGCAGGTTGTCAGAACGGTCACAGGATGAAGCAGTGCTCGAGCAGACATGGCCAGAGGCAGAAGTAGGGTCCGAGCAGGCGTGGCCAGAGGCAGAAGCAGGGTCCAAGGAGGAGTGGCCAGAGGAACAAGCAGGGTCCAAGGAGGAGTGGACAGAGGCACAAGCAGGTTCTGAACAGGCATGGCCAGAGGCACAAGCAGGGCCGGAGCAGGCATGGCCAGAAGCACAAGCATGGGCCGAGCAGGCCTGGGGAGAGCCTCAAGCATGGTCCGAGCAGTCATGGACAGAGGCACAAGCAGGGTCCGAGCACTCATGGCCAGAGGCACAAGGACGGTCGGAAAAGGCATGGCCGGTGGCACAAGCAGGGTCCGAGCAGGCATGGCCAGAGGCACAGGCAGGGTCTGAGCAGGCATGGCCAGAGGCACAAGCAGGGTCCGAGCAGGCATGGCCAGAGGCACAGGCAGGGTCTGAGCAGGCATGGCCAGAGGCACAAGCAGGGTCCGAGCAGGCTTGACCAGAGGCACAAGCAGGGTCAGAGCAGGATTGGCCAGAGCCCAAAGCAGGGTCTGAGCAGTCATTGCCAGAGGCAAAACCAGGGTCCGAGCAGGCATGGCCAGAGGCACAAGCAGGGTTCCAGCAGGCATGGCCAGAGGCACAAGCAGGGTTCCAGCAGGCATGGCCAGAGGTAGAAGCAGGGTCCGAGCAGGCATGGCCAGAGGCACATTCAGGGTGCGAGCAGGCATGGCCAGAGGCAGAAGCAGGGTCCGAGCAGGCATGTCCAGAGGCACAAGAAGGGTCCGAGGAGGCATGGCCATAGGCACAAGCAGGGTCCGAGCAGGCTTGGCCAGAGGCACATTCAGGGTCCGAGCAGGTATAGCCATACGCTAAAGCAGGGTCCGAGGAGGCTTGGCCAGAGGCACAAGCAGGGTCCGAGCAGGCTTGGCCAGAGGCACAAGCAGGGTCCGAGCAGGTTTGGCCAGAGGCAGAACCACGGTCCGAGCCGGCATGGCCAGAGGCACAAGCAGGGTCCCAGCAGGCATGGCCAAAGGTAGAAGCAGGGTCCGAGCGGGCATGGCCAGAGGTACATTCAGGGTCCGAGCAGGCATGACCAGAGGCAGAAGCTGGGTCCGACCAGGCAGGGGTCAGGTACGAGCAAGGCCAGAGGAACAAGCAGCGACCAAGCAGCAAGGTTCAGGATCCAGCAGGTTGTCAGAACAGTCACAGGCAGAAGCAGTGCTCGAGCAGTCATGGCCAGAGCTAGAAGTAGGTTCCGAGCACGCGTGGCCAGAGGCAGAAGCAGGGGCCGAGCAGGCGTGGCCAGAGGCACAAGCAGTGCCGGAGCAGGCATGGCCAGAAGCACAAGCAGGGTCCGAGCAGGCATGGCCAGAGGCAGAAGCTGGGTCCGAGCAGGCATGGCCAGAGGAACATTCACGGTCCCAGCAGGCATGGCCAGAGCCACAAGCAGGGTCCGAGCAGGCTTGGCCAGAGGCACAATCAGGGTCCGAGCAGGCTTGGCCAGAGGCAGAACCTGGGTCCGACCCGGAAAGGCCAGAGGCACAAGCAAGGTCCCAATACGCATGGCCTAGGTAGAAGACGGGTCCGAGCAGGCATGGCCAAAGGCAGAAGCAGGTAGCAAGCAGGCATGTCCAGAGGCACATTCAGGGTCCCAGCAGGCATCGCCAGAGGCTGGAGCAGGGTCCGAGCAGGCACGGCCAGAGGCACAAGCAGGGTCCGAGCAGGCATGGCCAGAGGCACAAGCACGATGCGAGTAGGCATCGCCAGGGTCTCAAGCAGGGTTCGAGCAGGCATCGCCAGAGGCTCAAGCAGGGTCCGAGCAGGCATGGCCAGAGGCAGAACCAGCCTTTGAGCCAGCATGGCCAGAGGCACAAGCAGGGTCCGAGCAGGCATGGCCAGAGGCAGAAGCAGGGTCCGAGCAGCATGGACAGAGGCACATTCACGGTCCCAGCAGTCATGGCCGGACGCACACGCAGGGTCTGAGCAGGATTGGCCAGAGGCACAAGCAGGGTCTGAGCAGGCATTGCCAGAGGCAAAACAAGGGTCCGAGCAGGCATGCCAAGGGCACAAGCAGGGTTCCAGCAGGCATGGCCAGTGGCACAAGCAGGGTTCCAGCAGTCATGGCCAGTGGCACAAGCAGGGTCCGAGCAGGCATGGCCAGAGGCACATTCAGAGTCCGAGCAGGCATGGCCAGAGGCAGAAGCAGGGTCCGAGCAGGCATGGCCAGAGGCACATTCACGGTCCCAGCAGGCATGGCCAGAGGCACAAGCTGGGTCCGAGCAGGCATGGCCAGAGGGAGAAGCAGGGTCCGAGCAGGCATGGCCCGAGGCACAAGCAGGGTCCAAGCAGGCAGGGGTTAGGTACGAGCAGGGCCAGACGAACAAGCAGTGACCAAGCAGGCATGTCCAGAGGCAGAAGCATGGTTCGAACAGGTGTGGCCAGAGGCACAAAAAGGGTCCGAGCAGGCATGGCCAGAGGCACAAGCAGAGTCCGAGAAGGCATGGCCAGATGCACATTCTCGGTCCCAGCAGGCATGGCCAGAGGCACATTCAGGGTCCGAGCAGGCATGGCCAGAGTCAGAAGCAGGGTCCGAGCAGGCATGGCCAGAGAGACATTCACGGTCCCAGCAGGCATGGCCAGAGGCATATTCTCGGTCCCAGCAGGCATGGCCAGAGGCACAAGCAGTGTCCGAGCAGGTATGGCCAGAGGCAGAAGCAGGGTCCGAGCAGGAATGGCCAGAGGCACATTCAGGGTCCGAGCAGGCATGGCCAGAGTCAGAAGCAGGGTCCGAGCAGGCATGGCCAGAGGCACATTGACCTTCCCAGTAGGCATGGCCAGAGGCACAAGCAGGGTCCGAGCAGGCATGGCCAGAGGGAGAAGCAGGGTCCGAGCAGGCATGGCCATAGGCACAAGCAGGGTCCGAGCAGGCTTGGCAAGAAGCAGAACCAGGGTCCCATCCGGTATGGCCAGAGGCAAAAGCAGGGTCCGACCAGGCAGGCGTCAGGCACGAGCAGGGCCAGACGCACAAGCGACGACCAAGTAGGAAAGGTTCAGAACCAGCAGGTCGTCAGAACGGTCAAAGGAAGAAACAGTGTCCGAGCAGGCATGGCCAGGGGCAGAAGTAGGGTCCGAGCAGGCATGGCCAGAGGCAGAAGCAGGGGCCGAGCAGGCATGGACAGTGGCCCAAGGAGGGTCCAAGGAGTCGTGACCAGAGGCACAAGCAGGTTCCGAACAGGCATGGACAGAGGCACAAGCAGGGTCCCAGCAGGCATGGCCAGAGGCACATTCAGTGTCTGGGCAGGCATGGCCAGAGGCAGAAGCAGGGTCCGAAGAGGCAGGGGTCAGGTACGAGCAGGGCGAGAAGCTCAAGCAGCGACCAATCAGGAAAGGTTCAGGAACAAGCAGGTTGTCAGAACGTTCACAGGAAGAAGCAGTGCTCGAGCAGGCATGGCCAGAGGTAGAAGTAGGGTCCATGCAGGCATGGCCAGAGGCAGAAGCAGGGTCCGAGCAGGCTTGGCAAGACGCAGAACCAGGGTCCCATCCAGCATGGCCAGAGGCAGAAGCAGGGTCCGACCAGGCAGGGGTCAGGCACGAGCAGGGCCAGACGCACAAGCGACGACCAAGTAGGAAAGGTTCAGAACCAGCAGGTTGTCAGAACGGTCACAGGACGAAGCAGTGTCCGAGCAGGCATGGCCAGATGCAGAAGTAGGGTCCGAGCAGGCGTGGCCAGAGGTATAAGCAGGGGCCGAGCAGGCGTGGCCAGAGGCCCATGGAGGGTCCAAGGAGTCGTGGCCAGAAGCACAAGCAGGTTCCGAACAGGAATGGCCAGAGGAACAAGCAGGGTCCCAGCAGGCATGGTCAGAGGTAGAAGCAGGGTCCGAGCAGGCATGGCCAGAGGCACATTCAGTGTCCGAGCAGGCATGGCCAGAAGCAGAAGCAGGGTCCGACCAGGCAGGGGTCAGTTACGAGGACGGCGAGCCGCTCAAGCAGAGACCAAGCAGGAAAGGTTCAGGAACAAGCAGGTTGTCAGAACGGTCACAGGATGAAGCAGTGCTCGAGCAGACATGGCCAGAGGCAGAAGTAGGGTCCGAGCAGGCGTGGCCAGAGGCAGAAGCAGGGTCCAAGGAGGAGTGGCCAGAGGAACAAGCAGGGTCCAAGGAGGAGGGGACAGAGGCACAAGCAGGTTCTGAACAGGCATGGCCAGAGGCACAAGCAGGGCAGGAGCAGGCATGGCCAGAAGCACAAGCATGGGCCGAGCAGTCATGGAGAGAGGCACAAGCAGGGTCCGAGCACTCATGGCCAGAGGCACAAGGACGGTTGGAAAAGGCATGGCCAGAGGCACAAGCAGGGTCCGAGCAGGCTTGGCCAGAGGCACAAGCAGGGTCCGAGCAGGCATGGCCAGAGGCACAGGCAGGGTCTGAGCAGGCATGGCCAGAGGCACAAGCAGGGTCCGAGCAGGCTTGACCAGAGGCACAAGCAGGGTCAGAGCAGGATTGGCCAGAGCCCAAAGCAGGGTCTGAGCAGGCATTGCCAGAGGCAAAACCAGGGTCCGAGCAGGCATGGCCAGAGGCACAAGCAGGGTTCCAGCAGGCATGGCCAGAGGCACAAGCAGGGTTCCAGCAGGCATGGCCAGAGGTAGAAGCAGGGTCCGAGCAGGCATGGCCAGAGGCACATTCAGGTTGCGAGCAGGCATGGCCAGAGGCCGAAGCAGGGTCCGAGCAGGCATGTCCAGAGGCACAAGAAGGGTCCGAGGGGGCATGGCCATAGGCACAAGCAGGGTCCGAGCAGGCTTGGCCAGAGGCACATTCAGGGTCCGAGCAGGCATAGCCATACGCTAAAGCAGTGTCCGAGGAGGCTTGGCCAGAGGCACAAGCAGGGTCCGAGTAGGCTTGGCCAGAGGCACAAGCAGGGTCCGAGCAGGTTTGGCCAGAGGCAGAACCACGGTCCGAGCCGGCATGGCCAGAGGCACAAGCAGGGTCCCAGCAGGCATGGCCAGAGGTAGAAGCAGGGTCCGAGCTGGCATGGCCAGAGGTACATTCAGGGTCCGAGCAGGCATGACCAGAGGCAGAAGCTGGGTCCGACCAGGCAGGGGTCAGGTACGAGCAAGGCCAGAGGAACAAGCAGCGACCAAGCAGCAAGGTTCAGGAACCAGCAGGTTGTCAGAACAGTCACAGGCAGAAGCAGTGCCCGAGCAGTCATGGCCAGAGCTAGAAGTAGGTTCCGAGGACGTGTGGCCAGAGGCAGAAGCAGGGGCCGAGCAGGCGTGGCCAGAGGCACAAGCAGTGCCGGAGCAGGCATGGCCAGAAGCACAAGCAGGGTCCGAGCAGGCATGGCCAGAGGCAGAAGCTGGGTCCGAGCAGGCATGGCCAGAGGAACATTCACGGTCCCAGCAGGCATGGCCAGAGCCACAAGCAGGGTCCGAGCAGGCTTGGCCAGAGGCACAATCAGGGTCCGAGCAGGCTTGGCCAGAGGCAGAACCTGGGTCCGACCCGGAAAGGCCAGAGGCACAAGCAAGGTCCCAATACGCATGGCCTAGGTAGAAGACGGGTCCGAGCAGGCATGGCCAAAGGCAGAAGCAGGTAGCAAGCAGGCATGTCCAGAGGCACATTCAGGGTCCCAGCAGGCATCGCCAGAGGCTGGAGTAGGGTCCGAGCAGGCACGGCCAGAGGCACAAGCAGGGTCCGAGCAGGCATGGCCAGAGGCACAAGCACGATGCGAGTAGGCATCGCCAGGGTCTCAAGCAGGGTTCGAGCAGGCATCGCCAGAGGCTCAAGCAGGGCCCGAGCAGGCATGGCCAGAGGCAGAACCAGCCTTTGAGCCAGCATGGCCAGAGGCACAAGCAGGGTCCGAGCAGGCATGGCCAGAGGCAGAAGCAGGGTCCGAGCAGCATGGACAGAGGCACATTCACGGTCCCAGCAGTCATGGCCGGACGCACACGCAGGGTCTGAGCAGGATTGGCCAGAGGCACAAGCAGGGTCTGAGCAGGCATTGCCAGAGGCAAAACAAGGGTCCGAGCAGGCATGCCAAGGGCACAAGCAGGGTTCCAGCAGGCATGGCCAGTGGCACAAGCAGGGTTCCAGCAGTCATGGCCAGTGGCACAAGCAGGGTCCGAGCAGGCATGGCCAGAGGCACATTCAGAGTCCGAGCAGGCATGGCCAGAGGCAGAAGCAGGGTCCGAGCAGGCATGGCCAGAGGCACATTCACGGTCCCAGCAGGCATGGCCAGAGGCACAAGCTGGGTCCGAGCAGGCATGGCCAGAGGGAGAAGCAGGGTCCGAGCAGGCATGGCCCGAGGCACAAGCAGGGTCCAAGCAGGCAGGGGTTAGGTACGAGCAGGGCCAGACGAACAAGCAGTGACCAAGCAGGCATGTCCAGAGGCAGAAGCATGGTTCGAACAGGTGTGGCCAGAGGTACGAGCAGGGTCCGAGTAGGCATCGCCGGAGGCTAGAGCAGGGTCCGAGCAGGCATGGCCAGAGGCACAAGTAGGGTCTGAGCAGGCATGGCCAGAGGCACAAGCAGGGTCCGAGTAGCCATCGCCAGGGGCTCAAGCAGGGTTCGAGCAGGCATCGCCAGAGGCTCAAGCAGGCATGGCCCGAGGCAGAACCAGGGTCTGAGCCAGCATGGCCAGTGGCACAAGCATGGTCCAAGCAGGCATGGCCAGAGGTAGAAGCAGGGTCCAAGCAGGCATGGCTAGAGGCACATTCAGGGTCCGAGCAGGCATGGCCAACGGCAAAAAGCAGGGTCCGAGGAGGCATGGCCAGAGGCTCAAGCAGGGTCCAAGCAGGAATGGCCAGAGGCACAAGGAGCGTCCAATCAGGCTTGGCCAGCAGCACAAGCAGCGTCCGTTAAGGCTTGGCCAGAGGCACAAAAAGGGTCTGAGCAGGCATGGCCAGAGGCACAATCAGAGTCCGAGAAGGCATGGCCAGATGCACATTCTCGGTCGCAGCAGGCATGGCCAGAGGCACATTCAGGGTCCCACCAGGCATGGCAAGAGGCAGAAGAAGGGTCCGAACAGGTGTGGCCAGAGGTACAAGCAGGGTCCGAGTAGTCATCTCCAGAGGGTCAAGCAGGGTCCGAGCAGGCATGGCCAGAGGCACAAGCAGGGTCCGAGCAGGCATCGCCAGGGGCTCAAGCAGGGTTCGAGCAGGCATCGCCAGAAGCTCACAAAGGGTCCGAGCAGGCATGGCCAGACGCACAAGCAGGGTCCGAGCAGGCTTGGCCAGAGGCACAAGCAGGGTCCGAGCAGGATTGGCCAGAGCCCAAAGCAGGTTCTGAGCAGGCATTGCCAGAGGCAGAACCAGGGTCCGAGAAGGCATGGCCAAAGGCACAAGCAGGGTTCCAGCAGGCATGGCCAGAGGTAGAAGCAGGGTCTGAGCAGGCATGGCCAGAGGCAAAACCAGGGTCCGAGCAGGCATGCCAAAGGCACAAGCAGGGTCCGAGCAGGCATGGCCAGAGGGAGAAGCAGGGTCCGAGCAGCCAAGGCCAGAGGCACAAGCAGTGTCCGAGCAGGCTTGGCCATACGCACAACCAGGTCCGAGTAGGCTTGGCCAGAGGCAGAACCATGGTCCGAGCCGGAATGGCCAGAAGCACAAGCAAGGTCCCAACAGGCATGGCCAGAGGTAGAAGCCGGGTCCGAGCAGGCATGGCCAGAGGTACGTTCAGGGTCTGACCAGGCATGGCCAGAGGCAGAAGCAGGTTCCCAGCAGGCATGTCCAGAGGCACAATCAGGGTCCCAGCACGCATGGCTAGAGGCACAAGCAGGGTCCTAGTAGGCATCGCCACGGGCTCAAGCAGGGTTGGAGAAGGCATCGCCAGAGGCTCAAGCAGGGTCCGAGCAGGCATGGCCAGAGTCACAAGCAGGGTCCCAGCAGGCTTGACAAGAGGCACAAGCAGTGCCCGAGCCCGATTGGCCAGAGCACAAAGCAGGGTCTGAGCAAGCATTGCCAGAGGCAAAACCAGGGTCCGAGCAGGCATGGCCAGAGGTACATTCAGGGGCCGAGCAGGAATGGCCAGAGGTAGAAGCAGGGTACGCGAAGGCGTGGCCAGAGGAACAAGAAGGGTCCGAGCAGGCGTGGCCAGAGACACAAGCAGGGTCCGAGCAGGTTTGGCCAGAGGCAGAACCAGGGTCCGAGCCAGCATGGCCAGAGGCACAAGCAGGGTCCCAGTAGGCATGGCCAAAGGTAGAAGCGGGGTCCGAGCACGCATGGCCAGAGGCACATTCAGGGTCCGAGCAGGCATGGCCAGAGGAAGAAGCAGGGTCCGACCAGGCAGGTGTCAGGTACGAGCAAGGCCAGAGGCACAAGCAGCGACCAAGCAGGCAAGGTTCAGGAACCAGCAGGTTGTCGGAACGGTCACAGGCAGAAGCAGTGCCCGAGCAGGCATGGCCGGAGGCAGAAGCAGGGGCCGAGCAGGCGTGCCCAGAGGCACAAGCAGGGTCCGAGCAGCCATGTCCAGAGGCACAAGCAGGGGACGAGCAGGAGTGGCCAGAAGCACAAGCAGGGTCCAAAGAGGCGTGGCCAGAGGCAGAAGCAGGGTCGCAACAGGTATGGCCAGAAGCACAAGCATGTTCCGAGCAGGCATGGCGAGAGGCTCAAGCAGGGTCCGAGCAGTCATGGCCAGAGACACAAGCCGGGTCCGAGCAGTCATGGCCAGAGGCACAAGCAGGGTCTGAGCAGGCATGGCCAGAGGCACAAGCAGGGTCCGAGCAGCCATGGCCAGAGGCACAAGTAGGGTCCCAGCAGGGATGGCCAGAGGAAGAAGTAGGGTCCAAGCAGGCATGGCCAGAGGCACAAGCAGGGTCCCAGCAGGCATGGCCAGAGGCACAGGCAGGGTCTGAGCAGGCATGGCCAGAGGCACAAGCAGGGTCCGAGCAGGCATGGCCAGAGGCACAGGCAGGGTCTGAGCAGGCATGGCCAGAGGCACAAGCAGGGTCCGAGCAGGCTTGACCAGAGGCACAAGCAGGGTCAGAGCAGGATTGGCCAGAGCCCAAAGCAGGGTCTGAGCAGTCATTGCCAGAGGCAAAACCAGGGTCCGAGCAGGCATGGCCAGAGGCACAAGCAGGGTTCCAGCAGGCATGGCCAGAGGCACAAGCAGGGTTCCAGCAGGCATGGCCAGAGGTAGAAGCAGGGTCCGAGCAGGCATGGCCAGAGGCACATTCAGGGTGCGAGCAGGCATGGCCAGAGGCAGAAGCAGGGTCCGAGCAGGCATGTCCAGAGGCACAAGAAGGGTCCGAGGAGGCATGGCCATAGGCACAAGCAGGGTCCGAGCAGGCTTGGCCAGAGGCACATTCAGGGTCCGAGCAGGTATAGCCATACGCTAAAGCAGGGTCCGAGGAGGCTTGGCCAGAGGCACAAGCAGGGTCCGAGCAGGCTTGGCCAGAGGCACAAGCAGGGTCCGAGCAGGTTTGGCCAGAGGCAGAACCACGGTCCGAGCCGGCATGGCCAGAGGCACAAGCAGGGTCCCAGCAGGCATGGCCAAAGGTAGAAGCAGGGTCCGAGCGGGTATGGCCAGAGGTACATTCAGGGTCCGAGCAGGCATGACCAGAGGCAGAAGCTGGGTCCGACCAGGCAGGGGTCAGGTACGAGCAAGGCCAGAGGAACAAGCAGCGACCAAGCAGCAAGGTTCAGGATCCAGCAGGTTGTCAGAACAGTCACAGGCAGAAGCAGTGCTCGAGCAGTCATGGCCAGAGCTAGAAGTAGGTTCCGAGCACGCGTGGCCAGAGGCAGAAGCAGGGGCCGAGCAGGCGTGGCCAGAGGCACAAGCAGTGCCGGAGCAGGCATGGCCAGAAGCACAAGCAGGGTCCGAGCAGGCATGGCCAGAGGCAGAAGCTGGGTCCGAGCAGGCATGGCCAGAGGAACATTCACGGTCCCAGCAGGCATGGCCAGAGCCACAAGCAGGGTCCGAGCAGGCTTGGCCAGAGGCACAATCAGGGTCCGAGCAGGCTTGGCCAGAGGCAGAACCTGGGTCCGACCCGGAAAGGCCAGAGGCACAAGCAAGGTCCCAATACGCATGGCCTAGGTAGAAGACGGGTCCGAGCAGGCATGGCCAAAGGCAGAAGCAGGTAGCAAGCAGGCATGTCCAGAGGCACATTCAGGGTCCCAGCAGGCATCGCCAGAGGCTGGAGCAGGGTCCGAGCAGGCACGGCCAGAGGCACAAGCAGGGTCCGAGCAGGCATGGCCAGAGGCACAAGCACGATGCGAGTAGGCATCGCCAGGGTCTCAAGCAGGGTTCGAGCAGGCATCGCCAGAGGCTCAAGCAGGGTCCGAGCAGGCATGGCCAGAGGCAGAACCAGCCTTTGAGCCAGCATGGCCAGAGGCACAAGCAGGGTCCGAGCAGGCATGGCCAGAGGCAGAAGCAGGGTCCGAGCAGCATGGACAGAGGCACATTCACGGTCCCAGCAGTCATGGCCGGACGCACACGCAGGGTCTGAGCAGGATTGGCCAGAGGCACAAGCAGGGTCTGAGCAGGCATTGCCAGAGGCAAAACAAGGGTCCGAGCAGGCATGCCAAGGGCACAAGCAGGGTTCCAGCAGGCATGGCCAGTGGCACAAGCAGGGTTCCAGCAGTCATGGCCAGTGGCACAAGCAGGGTCCGAGCAGGCATGGCCAGAGGCACATTCAGAGTCCGAGCAGGCATGGCCAGAGGCAGAAGCAGGGTCCGAGCAGGCATGGCCAGAGGCACATTCACGGTCCCAGCAGGCATGGCCAGAGGCACAAGCTGGGTCCGAGCAGGCATGGCCAGAGGGAGAAGCAGGGTCCGAGCAGGCATGGCCCGAGGCACAAGCAGGGTCCAAGCAGGCAGGGGTTAGGTACGAGCAGGGCCAGACGAACAAGCAGTGACCAAGCAGGCAAGGTTCACGACTGAGCAGGCTGTCAGACGTTTCACAGGCAGAAGCAGAGTCCAAGCAGGCATGTCCAGAGGCAGAAGCATGGTTCGAACAGGTGTGGCCAGAGGTACAAGCAGGGTCCGAGTAGGCATCGCCAGAGGCTAGAGCAGGGTCCGAGCAGGCATGGCCGGAGGCACAAGTAGGGTCTGAGCAGGCATGGCCAGAGGCACAAGCAGGGTCCGAGTAGCCATCGCCAGGGGCTCAAGCAGGGTTCGAGCAGGCATCGCCAGAGGCTCAAGCAGGGTCCGAGCAGGCATGGCCCGAGGCAGAACCAGGGTCTGAGCCAGCATGGCCAGTGGCACAAGCATGGTCCAAGCAGGCATGGCCAGAGGTAGAAGCAGGGTCCAAGCAGGCATGGCTAGAGGCACATTCAGGGTCCGAGCAGGCATGGCCAACGGCAAAAAGCAGGGTCCGAGGAGGCATGGCCAGAGGCTCAAGCAGGGTCCAAGCAGGAATGGCCAGAGGCACAAGGAGCGTCCAATCAGGCTTGGCCAGCAGCACAAGCAGCGTCCGTTAAGGCTTGGCCAGAGGCACAAAAAGGGTCCGAGCAGGCATGGCCAGAGGCACAAGCAGAGTCCGAGAAGGCATGGCCAGATGCACATTCTCGGTCCCAGCAGGCATGGCCAGAGGCACATTCAGGGTCCGAGCAGGCATGGCCAGAGTCAGAAGCAGGGTCCGAGCAGGCATGGCCAGAGAGACATTCACGGTCCCAGCAGGCATGGCCAGAGGCATATTCTCGGTCCCAGCAGGCATGGCCAGAGGCACAAGCAGTGTCCGAGCAGGCATGGCCAGAGGCAGAAGCAGGGTCCGAGCAGGAATGGCCAGAGGCACATTCAGGGTCCGAGCAGGCATGGCCAGAGTCAGAAGCAGGGTCCGAGCAGGCATGGCCAGAGGCACATTGACCTTCCCAGTAGGCATGGCCAGAGGCACAAGCAGGGTCCGAGCAGGCATGGCCAGAGGGAGAAGCAGGGTCCGAGCAGGCATGGCCATAGGCACAAGCAGGGTCCGAGCAGGCTTGGCAAGAAGCAGAACCAGGGTCCCATCCGGTATGGCCAGAGGCAAAAGCAGGGTCCGACCAGGCAGGCGTCAGGCACGAGCAGGGCCAGACGCACAAGCGACGACCAAGTAGGAAAGGTTCAGAACCAGCAGGTCGTCAGAACGGTCAAAGGAAGAAACAGTGTCCGAGCAGGCATGGCCAGGGGCAGAAGTAGGGTCCGAGCAGGCATGGCCAGAGGCAGAAGCAGGGGCCGAGCAGGCATGGACAGTGGCCCAAGGAGGGTCCAAGGAGTCGTGACCAGAGGCACAAGCAGGTTCCGAACAGGCATGGACAGAGGCACAAGCAGGGTCCCAGCAGGCATGGCCAGAGGCACATTCAGTGTCTGGGCAGGCATGGCCAGAGGCAGAAGCAGGGTCCGAAGAGGCAGGGGTCAGGTACGAGCAGGGCGAGAAGCTCAAGCAGCGACCAATCAGGAAAGGTTCAGGAACAAGCAGGTTGTCAGAACGTTCACAGGAAGAAGCAGTGCTCGAGCAGGCATGGCCAGAGGTAGAAGTAGGGTCCATGCAGGCATGGCCAGAGGCAGAAGCAGGGTCCGAGCAGGCTTGGCAAGACGCAGAACCAGGGTCCCATCCAGCATGGCCAGAGGCAGAAGCAGGGTCCGACCAGGCAGGGGTCAGGCACGAGCAGGGCCAGACGCACAAGCGACGACCAAGTAGGAAAGGTTCAGAACCAGCAGGTTGTCAGAACGGTCACAGGACGAAGCAGTGTCCGAGCAGGCATGGCCAGATGCAGAAGTAGGGTCCGAGCAGGCGTGGCCAGAGGTATAAGCAGGGGCCGAGCAGGCGTGGCCAGAGGCCCATGGAGGGTCCAAGGAGTCGTGGCCAGAAGCACAAGCAGGTTCCGAACAGGAATGGCCAGAGGAACAAGCAGGGTCCCAGCAGGCATGGTCAGAGGTAGAAGCAGGGTCCGAGCAGGCATGGCCAGAGGCACATTCAGTGTCCGAGCAGGCATGGCCAGAAGCAGAAGCAGGGTCCGACCAGGCAGGGGTCAGTTACGAGGACGGCGAGCCGCTCAAGCAGAGACCAAGCAGGAAAGGTTCAGGAACAAGCAGGTTGTCAGAACGGTCACAGGATGAAGCAGTGCTCGAGCAGACATGGCCAGAGGCAGAAGTAGGGTCCGAGCAGGCGTGGCCAGAGGCAGAAGCAGGGTCCAAGGAGGAGTGGCCAGAGGAACAAGCAGGGTCCAAGGAGGAGGGGACAGAGGCACAAGCAGGTTCTGAACAGGCATGGCCAGAGGCACAAGCAGGGCAGGAGCAGGCATGGCCAGAAGCACAAGCATGGGCCGAGCAGTCATGGAGAGAGGCACAAGCAGGGTCCGAGCACTCATGGCCAGAGGCACAAGGACGGTTGGAAAAGGCATGGCCAGAGGCACAAGCAGGGTCCGAGCAGGCTTGGCCAGAGGCACAAGCAGGGTCCGAGCAGGCATGGCCAGAGGCACAGGCAGGGTCTGAGCAGGCATGGCCAGAGGCACAAGCAGGGTCCGAGCAGGCTTGACCAGAGGCACAAGCAGGGTCAGAGCAGGATTGGCCAGAGCCCAAAGCAGGGTCTGAGCAGGCATTGCCAGAGGCAAAACCAGGGTCCGAGCAGGCATGGCCAGAGGCACAAGCAGGGTTCCAGCAGGCATGGCCAGAGGCACAAGCAGGGTTCCAGCAGGCATGGCCAGAGGTAGAAGCAGGGTCCGAGCAGGCATGGCCAGAGGCACATTCAGGTTGCGAGCAGGCATGGCCAGAGGCCGAAGCAGGGTCCGAGCAGGCATGTCCAGAGGCACAAGAAGGGTCCGAGGGGGCATGGCCATAGGCACAAGCAGGGTCCGAGCAGGCTTGGCCAGAGGCACATTCAGGGTCCGAGCAGGCATAGCCATACGCTAAAGCAGTGTCCGAGGAGGCTTGGCCAGAGGCACAAGCAGGGTCCGAGTAGGCTTGGCCAGAGGCACAAGCAGGGTCCGAGCAGGTTTGGCCAGAGGCAGAACCACGGTCCGAGCCGGCATGGCCAGAGGCACAAGCAGGGTCCCAGCAGGCATGGCCAGAGGTAGAAGCAGGGTCCGAGCTGGCATGGCCAGAGGTACATTCAGGGTCCGAGCAGGCATGACCAGAGGCAGAAGCTGGGTCCGACCAGGCAGGGGTCAGGTACGAGCAAGGCCAGAGGAACAAGCAGCGACCAAGCAGCAAGGTTCAGGAACCAGCAGGTTGTCAGAACAGTCACAGGCAGAAGCAGTGCCCGAGCAGTCATGGCCAGAGCTAGAAGTAGGTTCCGAGGACGCGTGGCCAGAGGCAGAAGCAGGGGCCGAGCAGGCGTGGCCAGAGGCACAAGCAGTGCCGGAGCAGGCATGGCCAGAGCCACAAGCAGGGTCCGAGCAGGCTTGGCCAGAGGCACAATCAGGGTCCGAGCAGGCTTGGCCAGAGGCAGAACCTGGGTCCGACCCGGAAAGGCCAGAGGCACAAGCAAGGTCCCAATACGCATGGCCTAGGTAGAAGACGGGTCCGAGCAGGCATGGCCAAAGGCAGAAGCAGGTAGCAAGCAGGCATGTCCAGAGGCACATTCAGGGTCCCAGCAGGCATCGCCAGAGGCTGGAGTAGGGTCCGAGCAGGCACGGCCAGAGGCACAAGCAGGGTCCGAGCAGGCATGGCCAGAGGCACAAGCACGATGCGAGTAGGCATCGCCAGGGTCTCAAGCAGGGTTCGAGCAGGCATCGCCAGAGGCTCAAGCAGGGCCCGAGCAGGCATGGCCAGAGGCAGAACCAGCCTTTGAGCCAGCATGGCCAGAGGCACAAGCAGGGTCCGAGCAGGCATGGCCAGAGGCAGAAGCAGGGTCCGAGCAGCATGGACAGAGGCACATTCACGGTCCCAGCAGTCATGGCCGGACGCACACGCAGGGTCTGAGCAGGATTGGCCAGAGGCACAAGCAGGGTCTGAGCAGGCATTGCCAGAGGCAAAACAAGGGTCCGAGCAGGCATGCCAAGGGCACAAGCAGGGTTCCAGCAGGCATGGCCAGTGGCACAAGCAGGGTTCCAGCAGTCATGGCCAGTGGCACAAGCAGGGTCCGAGCAGGCATGGCCAGAGGCACATTCAGAGTCCGAGCAGGCATGGCCAGAGGCAGAAGCAGGGTCCGAGCAGGCATGGCCAGAGGCACATTCACGGTCCCAGCAGGCATGGCCAGAGGCACAAGCTGGGTCCGAGCAGGCATGGCCAGAGGGAGAAGCAGGGTCCGAGCAGGCATGGCCCGAGGCACAAGCAGGGTCCAAGCAGGCAGGGGTTAGGTACGAGCAGGGCCAGACGAACAAGCAGTGACCAAGCAGGCATGTCCAGAGGCAGAAGCATGGTTCGAACAGGTGTGGCCAGAGGTACAAGCAGGGTCCGAGTAGGCATCGCCAGAGGCTAGAGCAGGGTCCGAGCAGGCATGGCCAGAGGCACAAGTAGGGCCTGAGCAGGCATGGCCAGAGGCACAAGCAGGGTCCGAGTAGCCATCGCCAGGGGCTCAAGCAGGGTTCGAGCAGGCATCGCCAGAGGCTCAAGCAGGCATGGCCCGAGGCAGAACCAGGGTCTGAGCCAGCATGGCCAGTGGCACAAGCATGGTCCAAGCAGGCATGGCCAGAGGTAGAAGCAGGGTCCAAGCAGGCATGGCTAGAGGCACATTCAGGGTCCGAGCAGGCATGGCCAACGGCAAAAAGCAGGGTCCGAGGAGGCATGGCCAGAGGCTCAAGCAGGGTCCAAGCAGGAATGGCCAGAGGCACAAGGAGCGTCCAATCAGGCTTGGCCAGCAGCACAAGCAGCGTCCGTTAAGGCTTGGCCAGAGGCACAAAAAGGGTCTGAGCAGGCATGGCCAGAGGCACAAGCAGAGTCCGAGAAGGCATGGCCAGATGCACATTCTCGGTCGCAGCAGGCATGGCCAGAGGCACATTCAGGGTCCCACCAGGCATGGCAAGAGGCAGAAGAAGGGTCCGAACAGGTGTGGCCAGAGGTACAAGCAGGGTCCGAGTAGTCATCTCCAGAGGCTCAAGCAGGGTCCGAGCAGGCATGGCCAGAGGCACAAGCAGGGTCCGAGCAGGCATCGCCAGGGGCTCAAGCAGGGTTCGAGCAGGCATCGCCAGAAGCTCACAAAGGGTCCGAGCAGGCATGGCCAGACGCACAAGCAGGGTCCGAGCAGGCTTGGCCAGAGGCACAAGCAGGGTCCGAGCAGGATTGGCCAGAGCCCAAAGCAGGTTCTGAGCAGGAATTGCCAGAGGCAGAACCAGGGTCCGAGAAGGCATGGCCAAAGGCACAAGCAGGGTTCCAGCAGGCATGGCCAGAGGTAGAAGCAGGGTCTGAGCAGGCATGGCCAGAGGCAAAACCAGGGTCCGAGCAGGCATGCCAAAGGCACAAGCAGGGTCCGAGCAGGCATGGCCAGAGGGAGAAGCAGGGTCCGAGCAGCCAAGGCCAGAGGCACAAGCAGTGTCCGAGCAGGCTTGGCCATACGCACAACCAGGTCCGAGTAGGCTTGGCCAGAGGCAGAACCATGGTCCGAGCCGGAATGGCCAGAAGCACAAGCAAGGTCCCAACAGGCATGGCCAGAGGTAGAAGCCGGGTCCGAGCAGGCATGGCCAGAGGTACGTTCAGGGTCTGACCAGGCATGGCCAGAGGCAGAAGCAGGTTCCCAGCAGGCATGTCCAGAGGCACAATCAGGGTCCCAGCACGCATGGCTAGAGGCACAAGCAGGGTCCTAGTAGGCATCGCCACGGGCTCAAGCAGGGTTGGAGAAGGCATCGCCAGAGGCTCAAGCAGGGTCCGAGCAGGCATGGCCAGAGTCACAAGCAGGGTCCCAGCAGGCTTGACAAGAGGCACAAGCAGTGCCCGAGCCCGATTGGCCAGAGCACAAAGCAGGGTCTGAGCAAGCATTGCCAGAGGCAAAACCAGGGTCCGAGCAGGCATGGCCAGAGGTACATTCAGGGGCCGAGCAGGAATGGCCAGAGGTAGAAGCAGGGTACGCGAAGGCGTGGCCAGAGGAACAAGAAGGGTCCGAGCAGGCGTGGCCAGAGACACAAGCAGGGTCTGAGCAGGTTTGGCCAGAGGCAGAACCAGGGTCCGAGCCAGCATGGCCAGAGGCACAAGCAGGGTCCCAGTAGGCATGGCCAAAGGTAGAAGCGGGGTCCGAGCACGCATGGCCAGAGGCACATTCAGGGTCCGAGCAGGCATGGCCAGAGGAAGAAGCAGGGTCCGACCAGGCAGGTGTCAGGTACGAGCAAGGCCAGAGGCACAAGCAGCGACCAAGCAGGCAAGGTTCAGGAACCAGCAGGTTGTCGGAACGGTCACAGGCAGAAGCAGTGCCCGAGCAGGCATGGCCGGAGGCAGAAGCAGGGGCCGAGCAGGCGTGCCCAGAGGCACAAGCAGGGTCCGAGCAGCCATGTCCAGAGGCACAAGCAGGGGACGAGCAGGAGTGGCCAGAAGCACAAGCAGGGTCCAAAGAGGCGTGGCCAGAGGCAGAAGCAGGGTCGCAACAGGTATGGCCAGAAGCACAAGCATGTTCCGAGCAGGCATGGCGAGAGGCTCAAGCAGGGTCCGAGCAGTCATGGCCAGAGACACAAGCCGGGTCCGAGCAGTCATGGCCAGAGGCACAAGCAGGGTCTGAGCAGGCATGGCCAGAGGCACAAGCAGGGTCCGAGCAGGCATGGCCAGAGGCACAAGTAGGGTCCCAGCAGGGATGGCCAGAGGCAGAAGTAGGGTCCAAGCAGGCATGGCCAGAGGCACAAGCAGGGTCCCAGCAGGCATGGCCAGAGGCACATTCAGGGTCCCACCAGGCATGGCAAGAGGCACAAGCAGGGTCCGAGCAGGATGGCCAGAGGCACAAGCAGGGTCCAAGCAGGCATGTCCAGAGGCACATTCAGGGTCCCAGCAGGCATGTTCAGAGTCAAAAGTAGGGTCCCAGCAGGCAGGGGTCAGGTACGAGTAGGGCCAGAGGAACAAGCAGTGACCAAACACCAAGGTTCAGGAATCAGCAGGCTGTCAGAAGTGTCACAGGCAGAAGCAGAGTCCGAGCAGGCATTTCCAGAGGCACATTCAGGGTCCCACCAGGCATGGCAAGAGGCAGAAGAAGGGTCCGTACAGGTGTGGCCAGAGGTACAAGCAGGGTCCGAGTAGTCATCTCCAGAGGCTCAAGCAGGGTCCGAGCAGGCATGGCCAGAGGCACAAGCAGGGTCCGAGCAGGCATGGACAGAGGCACAAGCAGGGTCCGAGTAGGCATCGCCAGGGGCTCAAGCAGGGTCCGAGCAGGCATGGCCAGACGCACAAGCAGGGTCCGAGCAGGCTTGGCCAGAGGCACAAGCAGGGTCCGAGCAGGATTGGCCAGAGCCCAAAGCAGGTTCTGAGCAGGAATTGCCAGAGGCAGAACCAGGGTCCGAGAAGGCATGGCCAAAGGCACAAGCAGGGTTCCAGCAGGCATGGCCAGAGGTAGAAGCAGGGTCTGAGCAGGCATGGCCAGAGGCAAAACCAGGGTCCGAGCAGGCATGCCAAAGGCACAAGCAGGGTTCCAGCAGGCATGGCCAGAGGTCGAAGCAGGATCCGAGCAGGCATGGCCAGAGGCACATTCAGGGTCCGAGCAGGCATGGCCAGAGGCAGAAGCAGGGTCCGAGCCGGCATGGCCAGAGGCACATTCACGGTCCCAGCAGGCATGGCCAGAGGCACAAGCAGGGTCCGAGCAGGCATGGCCAGAGGCAGAAGCAGGGTCCTAGCAGACATGGCCAGAGGCACATTCAGGTTCCGATCAGGAATGGCAAGAGGCAAAAGCAGGTTCCGAGCAGGATTGGCCAGAGGCACAAGCAAGGTATGAACAGGCATGGCCAGAGGCACAAGCAGCGTCCAATCAGTCTTGGCCAGAGGCACAAGCAGCGTCCGATCAGGCTTGGCCAGAGGCACAAGCAGGGTCCGAGCAGGCATGGCCAGAGGCAGAAGCAGGGTCCGAGGAGGCATGGCCAAAGGCACATTCACGGTCCCAGCAGGCATGGCCAGAAATACAAGTAGGGTCCGAGCACTCATGTCCAGAGGCACAAGAAGGGTCCGAGCAGGCTTGGCCAGAGGCACAAGCAGGTTCCGAGCAAGCTTGGCCAGAGGCACAAGCAGGGTCCGAGCAGGAATGGACAGAGGCACAAGCAGGGTGTGAGAAGGTATCGCCAGGGGCTCAAGCAGGGTTCGAGCAGGCATCGCCAGAGTCTCAAGCAGGGTCCGAGCAGGCATGGCCAGAGGCAGAACCAGCCTTTGAGCCGGCATGGCCAGAGGCACAAGAAGGGTCCAAGCAGGCATGGCCAGAGGCAGAAGGAGGGTCCGAGCAGGCATGGCCAGAGGCAGAAGCAGGTTCCGAGCAGGATTGGCCAGAGGGACAAGCAAGGTATGAACAGGCATGGCCAGAGGAACAAGCAGCGTCCAATCAGGCTTGGCCAGAGGCACAAGCAGGGTCCGAGCAGGCATGGCCAGAGGCAGAAGCAGGGTCCGAGGAGGCATGGCCAAAGGCACAATCACGGTCCCAGCAGGCATGGCCAGAAGCACAAGCAGGGTCCGAGCACTCATGTCCAGAGGCACAAGAAGGGTACGAGCAGGCTTGGCCAGATGCACAAGCAGGTTCCCAGGAAGCTTGGCCAGAGGCAGAACCAGGGTCCGAGCCGGAATGGCCAGAGGCACCAGCAAGGTCTCAACACGCATGGCCTAGGAAGAAGCAGGGTCCGAGCAGGCATGGCCAGAGTCACATTCAGTGTCCCAGCAGGCATCTCCAGAGGCTCAAGCAGGGTCCGAGCAGGAATGGCCAGAGGCACCAGCAAGGTCTCAACACGCATGGCCTAGGTAGAAGCAGGGTCCGAGCAGGCATGGCCAGAGTCACATTCAGTGTCCCAGCAGGCATCGCCAGAGGCTCAAGCAGGGTCCGAGCAGGAATGGCCAGAGGCACAAGCAGGGTGTGAGAAGGCATCGCCAGGGGCTCAAGCAGGGATCGAGCAGGCATCGCCAGAGGCTCAAGCAGGGTCCGAGCAGGCATGGCCAGAGGCAGAACCAGCGTTTGAGCCGGCATGGCCAGAGGCACAAGCAGGGTCCAAACAGGCATGGCCAGAGGCAGAAGCAGGGTCCGAGCAGGCATGGCCAGAGGCAGAAGCAGGTTCTGAGCAGGATTGGCCAGAGGGACAAGCAAGGTATGAACAGGCATGGCCAGAGGAACAAGCAGCGTCCAATCAGGCTTGGCCAGAGGCACAAGCAGCGTCCGATCAGGCTTGGCCAGAGGCACAACAAGGGTCCGAGAGGGCATAGCCACAGGCTAAAGCAGGGTCCCAGCAGGCTTGGCCAGAGGCACAAGCAGGTTCCGAGCAGGCTCGGCCAGAGGCACAAGCAGGGTCCGAGTAGTTTTGGCCAGAGGCAGAACCAGGGTCCGAGCCGGCATGGCCAGAGGCAAAACCACGGACCGAGCAGGCATGCCAAAGGCACAACCAGGTTTCCAGCAGGCATGGCCAGAGGTAGAAGCAGGATCCGAGCAGACATGGCCAGAGGCACATTCATGGTCCGAGCCGGCATGGCCAGAGGCACATTCATGGTCCGAGCCGGCATGGCCAGAGGCACAAGCAGTGCCCGAGCAGGCCTGGCCAGAAGCAGAAGTAGGTTCCGAGCACGCGTGGCCAGAGGCAGAAGCAGGGTCCGAGGAGGCATGGCCAAAGGCACATTCACGGTCCCAGCAGGCATGGCCAGAAGCACAAGCAGGGTCCGAGCACTCATGTCCAGAGGCACAAGAAGGGTCCGAGCAGGCTTGGCCAGAGGCACAAGCAGGTTCCGAGCAAGATTGGCCAGAGGCAGAACCAGGGTCCGAGCCGGAATGGCCAGAGGCACCAGCAAGGTCCCAACACGCATGGCCTAGGTAGAAGCAGGGTCCGAGCAGGCATGGCCAAAGGCAGAAGCAGGTTGCACGCAGGCATGTCCAGAGTCACATTCAGTGTCCCAGCAGGCATCGCCAGAGGCTCAAGCAAGGTCCGAGCAGGCATGGCCAGAGGCACAAGCAGGGAACGATCAGGAATGGACAGAGTCACAAGCAGTGCCCGAGCTGGCATGGCCAGAAGCAGAAGTAGGTTCCGAGCACGCGTGGCCAGACGCAGAAGCAGGGGACGAGCAGTTGTGGCCAGAGGCACAAGCAGGGTCCGAGCAGGTTTGGCCAGAGGCAGAACCAGGGTCCGAGCCAGCATGGCCAGAGGCACAAGCAGGGTCCCAGCAGGCATGGCCAGAGGTAGAAGCAGGGTCCGAGCAGGCATGGCCAGACGCACGTTCACGGTCTGAGCATGGCCAGAGGCACAAGCAGGGTCCCAACACGCATGGCCTAGGTAGAAGCAGGGTCCGAGCAGGCATGGCCAAAGCCAGAAGCAGGTTGCACGCAGGCATGTCCAGAGTCACATTCAGTGTCCCAGCAGGCATCACCAGAGGCTCAAGCAGGGTCCGAGCAGGCATGGCCAGAGGCACAAGCAGGGTCCGAGCAGGAATGGACACAGGCACAAGCAGGGTCCGAGCAGGCATGGCCAGAGGCAGAAGCAGGTTCCTTGCAGGATTGGCCAGAGGGACAAGCAAGGTATGAACAGGCATGGCCAGAGGAACAAGCAGCGTCCAATCAGGCTTGGCCAGAGGCAGAAGCAGCGTCCGATCAGGCTTGGCCAGAGGCACAACAAGGGTCCGAGAGGGCATAGCCACAGGCTAAAGCAGGGTCCCAGCAGGCTTGGCCAGAGGCACAAGCAGGTTCCGAGCAGGCTCGGCCAGAGGCACAAGCAGGGTCCGAGTAGTTTTGGCCAGAGGCAGAACCAGGGTCCGAGCCGGCATGGCCAGAGGCAAAACCACGGACCGAGCAGGCATGCCAAAGGCACAACCAGGTTTCCAGCAGGCATGGCCAGAGGTAGAAGCAGGATCCGAGCAGACATGGCCAGAGGCACATTCATGGTCCGAGCCGGCATGGCCAGAGGCACATTCATGGTCCGAGCCGGCATGGCCAGAGGCACAAGCAGTGCCCGAGCAGGCCTGGCCAGAAGCAGAAGTAGGTTCCGAGCACGCGTGGCCAGAGGCAGAAGCAGGGTCCGAGGAGGCATGGCCAAAGGCACATTCACGGTCCCAGCAGGCATGGCCAGAAGCACAAGCAGGGTCCGAGCACTCATGTCCAGAGGCACAAGAAGGGTCCGAGCAGGCTTGGCCAGAGGCACAAGCAGGTTCCGAGCAAGATTGGCCAGAGGCAGAACCAGGGTCCGAGCCAGAATGGCCAGAGGCACCAGCAAGGTCCCAACACGCATGGCCTAGGTAGAAGCAGGGTCCGAGCAGGCATGGCCAAAGGCAGAAGCAGGTTGCACGCAGGCATGTCCAGAGTCACATTCAGTGTCCCAGCAGGCATCGCCAGAGGCTCAAGCAAGGTCCGAGCAGGCATGGCCAGAGGCACAAGCAGGGAACGATCAGGAATGGACAGAGTCACAAGCAGTGCCCGAGCTGGCATGGCCAGAAGCAGAAGTAGGTTCCGAGCACGCGTGGCCAGACGCAGAAGCAGGGGACGAGCAGTTGTGGCCAGAGGCACAAGCAGGGTCCGAGCAGGTTTGGCCAGAGGCAGAACCAGGGTCCGAGCCAGCATGGCCAGAGGCACAAGCAGGGTCCCAGCAGGCATGGCCAGAGGTAGAAGCAGGGTCCGAGCAGGCATGGCCAGACGCACGTTCACGGTCTGAGCATGGCCAGAGGCACAAGCAGGGTCCCAACACGCATGGCCTAGGTAGAAGCAGGGTCCGAGCAGGCATGGCCAAAGCCAGAAGCAGGTTGCACGCAGGCATGTCCAGAGTCACATTCAGTGTCCCAGCAGGCATCACCAGAGGCTCAAGCAGGGTCCGAGCAGGCATGGCCAGAGGCACAAGCAGGGTCCGAGCAGGAATGGACACAGGCACAAGCAGGGTCCGAGCAGGCATGGCCAGAGGCAGAAGCAGGTTCCTTGCAGGATTGGCCAGAGGGACAAGCAAGGTATGAACAGGCATGGCCAGAGGAACAAGCAGCGTCCAATCAGGCTTGGCCAGAGGCAGAAGCAGCGTCCGATCAGGCTTGGCCAGAGGCACAACAAGGGTCCGAGCAGGCATAGCCATAGGCTAAAGCAGGGTCCCAGCAGGCTTGGCCAGAGGCACAAGCAGGTTCCGAGCAAGATTGGCCAGAGGCAGAACCAGGGTCCGAGCCGGAATGGCCAGAGGCACCAGCAAGGTCCCAACACGCATGGCCTAGGTAGAAGCAGGGTCCGAGCAGGCATGGCCAAAGGCAGAAGCAGGTTGCACGCAGGCATGTCCAGAGTCACATTCAGTGTCCCAGCAGGCATCGCCAGAGGCTCAAGCAGGGTCCGAGCAGGCATGGCCAGAGGCACAAGCAGGGAACGATCAGGAATGGACAGAGTCACAAGCAGTGTCCGAGCTGGCATGGCCAGAAGCAGAAGTAGGTTCCGAGCACGCGTGGCCAGACGCAGAAGCAGGGGACGAGCAGTCGTGGCCAGAGGCACAAGCAGGGTCCGAGCAGGTTTGGCCAGAGGCAGAACCAGGGTCCGAGCCAGCATGGCCAGAGGCACAAGCAGGGTCCCAGCAGGCATGGCCAGAGGCACAAGCAGGGTCCCAGCAGGCATGGCCAGACGCACGTTCACGGTCTGAGCATGGCCAGAGGCACAAGCAGGGTCCCAACACGCATGGCCTAGGTAGAAGCAGGGTCCGAGCAGGCATGGCCAAAGCCAGAAGCAGGTTGCACGCAGGCATGTCCAGAGTCACATTCAGTGTCCCAGCAGGCATCACCAGAGGCTCAAGCAGGGTCCGAGCAGGCATGGCCAGAGGCACAAGCAGGGTCCGAGCAGGAATGGACAGAGGCACAAGCAGGGTCCGAGCAGGCATGGCCAGAGGCAGAAGCAGGTTCCTTGCAGGATTGGCCAGAGGGACAAGCAAGGTATGAACAGGCATGGCCAGAGGAACAAGCAGCGTCCAATCAGGCTTGGCCAGAGGCAGAAGCAGCGTCCGATCAGGCTTGGCCAGAGGCACAACAAGGGTCCGAGCAGGCATAGCCATAGGCTAAAGCAGGGTCCCAGCAGGCTTGGCCAGAGGCACAAGCAGGGTCCGAGCAGGCATGGCCAGAGGCACAAGCAGGGTCGGAGCAGGCTTGGCCAGAGGCAGAACCAGGGTCCGAGCCGGAATGGCCAGAGGCACATTCAGGGTCCAAGCAGGCATGGCCAGAGGTAGAAGCCGGGTCCGAGCAGGCATGGCCAGAGGCACATTCAGGGTCCGACCAGGCATGGCCGGAGGCCGAAGCAGGTTCCGAACAGGCATGTCCAGAGGTACAAAGAGGGTTCCAGCAGGCATGGCCAGAGGTAGAAGCAGGATCCGAGCAGGCATGGCCAGAGGCACAAAGAGGGTTCCAGCAGGCATGGCCAGAGGTAGAAGCAGGATCCGAGCAGGCATGGCCAGAGGCACAAGCAGGGTCCGAGCAGGAATGGCCAGAGGCACAAGCAGGGTCCGAGCAGGCATGGACAGAGGCACAAGCAGGGTCGGAGTAGGCATCGCCAGGGGCTCAAGCAGGGCTTGAGCAGGCATCGACAGAGGCTCACAAAGGGTCCGAGCAGGCATGGCCAGAGGCACAAGCAGGGTCCGAGCAGGGTTGGCCAGAGGCAAAATCACGGTCCGAGCAGGATTGGCCAGAGCCCAAAGCAGGGTCTGAACAGGCATTGCCAGAGGCAAAACCAGGGTCCGAGAAGGCATGGCCAGAGGAACAAGCAGGGTCCGAGCAGGTTTGTCCAGAGGCAGAACCAGGGTCCGAGCCGGAATGGCCAGAGGCACAAGCAAGGTCCGACCAGGCAGGGGTCAGGTACGAGCAAGGCCATAGGCACAAGCAGGGTGCGAGCAGGGATGGCCAGAGGCTCAAGCAGGGTCCAAGCAGGTATGGCCAGAGGCACAAGCAGGGTCCGAGCAGGCATGGCAAGAGGCACAAGCAGGGTCCGAGCAGGCTTGGCCAGGGGCACAAGCAGGGTCCGAGCCGGATTGGCCAGAGGCACAAGCAGGGTCTGAGCAGGAATTGCCAGAGTCAAAACCAGGGTCCGAGCAGGCATGGCCAGAGGCACAAAGAGGGTTCCAGCAGGCATGGCCAGAGGTAGAAGCAGGATCCGAGCAGGCATGGCCACAGGCACATTCAGGTCTGACCAGGCATGGCCAGAGTCAGAAGCAGGGTCCCAGCAGGCATGTCCAGAGGCACATTCAGGGTCCCAGCAGGCAGGGGTCAGGTACGAGCAGGGCCAGAGGAAGAAGCAGTGACCAAGCAGGCAAGGTTCAGGAATCAGCAGGCTGTCAGAAGTGTCACAGGCAGAAGCAGAGTCCGAGCAGGCATTTCCAGAGGCAGAAGTAGGGTCCGAGCAGGCGTGGCCAGAGGCAGAAGCAGGGTCCGAACAGGTGTGGCCAGAGGTACAAGCAGGGTCCGAGTAGGCATCTCCAGAGGCTCAAGCAGGGTCCGAGCAGGCATGGCCAGAGGCACAAGCAGGTTCCTAGCAGGTATGGACAGACGCACAAGCAGGGTCCGAGTAGGCATCGCCAGGGGCTCAAGTAGGGTTCGAGCAGGCATCGCCAGAGGCTCAAAAAGGGTCCGAGCAGGCATGGCCAGAGGCACAAGCAGGGTCCGAGCAGAATTGGCCAGAGGCACAAGGAGGGCCCGAGCAGGATTGGCCAGAGCCCAAAGGAGGGTCTGAGCAGGCATTGCCAGAGGCAAAACCAGGGTCCGAGCAGGCATGGCCAGAGGCAGAAGGACGGTTCCAGCCGTCATGGCCAGAGGTAGAAGCAGGGTCCGAGCAGGCACGGGAAGATGAACAAGAAGGGCCCGAGCAGGCATGGCCAGAGGGACAAGCAGGGTCTGACCAGGCAGGGGACACGTACGAGCAAGGCCAGAGGCACAAGCAGGGTGCGAGCAGGGATGTCCAGAGGCTCAAGCAGGGTCCGAGCAGGCATGGCCAGACGCACAAGCATGGTCCGAGTAGGCCTGGCAAGAGCCTCAAGCATGGCCCGAGCAGTCATGGCCAGAGGCACAAGCAGGGTCCGAGCAGTCATGGCCAAAGGCACAAGCAGGGTCGGAGCAGGAATGGCCAGAGGCACAAGCAGGGTCCGAGCAGGGATGGCCAGAGGCTCAAGCAGGGTCCGAGAAGGCATGGCCAGAGGTACAAGCAGGGTCCGACCAGGCAGGGGTCAGGTACGAGCAAGGCCAGAGGCACAAGCAGGGTGCGAGCAGGGATGGCCAGAGGCTCAAGCAGGGTCCGAGCAGGCATGGCCAGAGGTACAAGCAGGGTCCGACCAGGCAGGGGTCAGGTACGAGTAAGGCAGAGGCACAAGCAGGGTGCGAGCAGGGATGGACAGAGGCTCAAGCAGGGTCCGATCAGGCATGGCCAGAGGCACAAGCAGGGTCCGAGCAGGGATGGCAAGAGGCACAAGCAGGGTCCGAGCAGGCTTGGCCAGGGGCACAAGCAGGGTCCAAGCAGGATTGGCCAGAGGCACAAGCAGGGTCTGAGCAGGAATTGCCAGAGTCAAAACCAGTGTCCGAGCAGGCATGGCCAGAGGCAAAAAGAGGGTTCCAGCAGTCATGGCCAGAGGTAGAAGCAGGATCCGAGCAGGCATGGCCAGAGGCACATTCAGGGTCTGAGCAGGCATGGCCAGAGTCAGAAGCAGGGTCCGAGCAGGCATGGCCAGAGGCACAAGCAGGGTCCGAACAGGCATGGCCAGAGGCAGAAGCAGGGTCCGAGCAGGCATGGCCAGAGGCACAGTCACGTTCCCAGCAGGCATGGACAGAGGCACAAGCAGGGTCCGAACAGGAATGGACAGAGGCAGAAGCAGGGTCCCGGCAGGCATGGCCAGAGGCACATTCACGGTCCCAGCAGGCATGGCCAGAGGCACAAGCAGGGTCCGAGCACATATGGCCAGAGGCACAAGCAGGGTCCGAGCAGGCTTGGCCAGAGGCAGAACCAGGGTCCGAGCAGGCTTGGCCAGAGGCAGAACCAGGGTCCGAGCCGGAATGGCCAGAGGCACAAGCAAGGTCCCAACAGTCATGGCCAGAGGTAGAAGACTGGTCCGAGCTGGCATGGCCAGAGGCACATTCAGGTTCCGACCAGGCATGGCCAGAGGCACAAGCAGCATCCGATCAGGCTTGGCCAGAGGCACAAGAAGGGTCCTTGCAGGCTTAGCCATAGGCTAAAGCAGGGTCCCTGCAGGTTGGCCAGCTGCACAAGCAGGGTCCGAGCAGGCTTGCCAGAGGCACAAGCAGGGTCCGAGCAGTTTTGGCCAGAGGCAGAACCAGGGTCCGAGCAGGCATGGCCAGAGGCACAAGCAGGGTCCGAGTAGGCATCGCCAGGGGCTCAAGCAGGGTTTGAGCAGGCATCGCCAGAGGCTCACAAAGGGTACAAGCAGGCATGGCCAGAGGCACAAGCAGGGTCCGAGCAGGCTTGGCCAGAGGCACAAGCAGGGTCCGATCAGGATTGGCCAGAGCCCAAAGCAGGGTCTCAGCAGGCATTGTCAGAGGCAAAACCAGGGTCCGAGAAGGCATGGCTAGAGGCACAAGCAGGGTTCCAGCAGGCATGGCCAGAGGTAGAAGCAGGGTCTGAGCAGGCATGGCCAGAGGCACATTCAGGGTCCGAGCAGGCATGGCCAGAGGCACAAGCATGGTCCAACCAGGCAGGGGTCAGGTACGAGCAAGGCCAGAGGCACAAGCATGGTGCAAGCAGCGATGGCCAGAGGCTGAAGCAGGGTCCGAGCAGGCATGGCCAGAGGCACAAGCAGGGTCAGAGCAGGCATGGCCAGAGGCACAAGCAGGGTCCAAGCAGGCTTGGCCAGGGGCGCAAGCAGGGTCCGAGCAGGATTGGCCAGAGGCACAAGCAGGGTTCGAGGAGGCTTGGCCAGAGGCAGAACCAGAGTCCGAGCCGGAATGGCCAGAGGAACCACCAAGGTCCCAACAGGCATGGCCAGAGGCACAAGCAGGGTCTGAGCAGACATTGCCAGAGTCAAAACCAGGGTCCGAGGAGGCATGGCCAGAGTCACAAAGAGGGTTCCAGCAGGCATGGCCAGAAGTAGAAGCAGGATCCGAGCAGGCATGGCCAGAGGCACATTCAGGGTCCGAGCAGGCATGGACAGAGTCAGAAGCAGGGTCCGAGCAGGCATGGCCAGAGGCACATTCACAGTCCCACCAGGTATAGCCAGAGGCACAAGAAGGGTCCGAACAGGCATTGCCAGAGGCAGAAGCAGGGTCCGAGGAGGCAAGGCCAGAGGCACATTCACGGTCCCAGCAGGCATGGCCAGAGGCACAAGCGGGGTCCGAGCACTCATGGCCAGAGGCACAAGCAGGGTCCGAGCAGGCTTGGCCAAAGGCACAAGCAGGGTCCGAGGAGGCATGGCCAGAGGCACATTCACGGTCCGAACAGGCATGGCCAGAGGTAGAATACGGGTCCGAGCAGGCATGGCCAGAGGCAGAAGCAGGTTCCGAGCAGGATTGGCGAGACGCACAAGTAAGGTATGAACAGGCATGGCCAGAGGCACAAGCAGCGTCCAATCAGGCTTGTCCAGAGGCACAAGTAGGATCCGATCAGGCTTGGCCAGAGGCACAAGAAGGGTCCGAGCAGGCATAGCCATAGGCTAAAGCAGGGTCCCAGCAGGTTGGCCAGAGGCACAAGCAGGGTCCGAGCAGGCTTGCCAGAGGCACAAGCAGGGTCCGAGGAGTTATGGCCAGAGGCAGAACCAGGGTCCGAGCCGGCATGTCCAGAGGCACAAGCAGGGTCCCAGCAGGCATGGCCAGAGGTAGAAGCAGGGTACGAGCAGGCATGGCCAGTGGCACATTCAGTGTCCGAGTAGGCAGGTGTCAGGTAAGAGCAGGGCCCGAGGCACAAGCAGCGACCAACCAGGCAAGGTTCAGGAACCAGCAGGTTGTCAGAACGGTCACAGGCAGAAGCAGTGCCCGAGCAGGCATTTCCAGAGGCAGAAGTAGGGTCCGAGCAGGCGTGTCCAGAGGCCGAAGCAGGGTCCGAGCAGGCATGGCCAGAGGAATATTCACGGTCCCAGCAGGCAAGGCCAGAGGCACAAGCAGGGTCCGAGCAGGCATGGCCCGAGGCACAAGGAGGGTCCGAGCAGGCATGGACAGAGGCACAAGCAGGGTCCTAGTAGTCATCACCAGGGGCTCAAGCAGGGTTGGAGCAGGCATGGCCAGAGGCTCAAGCAGGGTCCGAGCAGGCATGGCCAGAGTCACAAACAGGGTCCGAGCAAGCTTGGCCAGAGTCACAAGCAGTGCCCGAGCAGGATTGGCCAGAGCACAAAGCCGGGTCTGAGCAGGCATTGCCAGAGGCAAAACCAGGGTCCGAGTAGGCATGGCCAGAAGCACAGGCAGGGTTCCAGCAGTTATGGCGAGAGGTAGAAGCAGGGTCCGAGGAGGCATGGCCAGAGGCACATTCAGGGTCCGAGCAGGAATGGGCAGAGGCAGAAGATGGGTACGCGAAGGCGTGGCCAGAGGCACAAGAAGGGTCCGAGCAGGCATGGCCAGAGGCACGATAAGGGTCCGAGCAGACTTGGCCAGAGGCACAAGCAGGGTCCGAGCAGGATTGCCCAGAGGCACAAGCAGGGTCTGAGCAGGCATTGCCAGTGGCAAAACCAGGTTCCGAGCAGGCATGGCCAGAGGCACAAGCAGGGTTCCAGCAGGCATGGCCAGAGGCAGAAGCAGGGTCCGAGCAGCCATGGCCAGAGGCACATTCACAGTCCCAGCAGGCATGGCCAGAGGCACAAGCAGGGTCCGAGCAGGCATGGCCAGAGGCACAAGCAGGATGCGAGTAGGCATCGCCAGGGTCTCAAGCAGGGTTCGCGCAGGCATCGCCAGAGGCTCAAGCAGGGTCCGAGCAGGCATGGCCAGAGGCAGAACCAGCCTTTGAGACGGCATGGCCAGAGGCACAAGAAGGGTCCGAGCAGGCATGGTCGGAGGCTCAAGCAGGGTCCGAGCAGGCATGGCCAGGGTCACAAGGAGGGTATCAACAGGCATGGCAAGAGGCACAAGCAGCGTCAAATCAGGCTTGGCCAGCGGCACAAGCAGAGTCCGTTCAGGCTTGGCCAGAGGCACAAGAAGGGTCCGAGCAGGAATGGCCAGAGGCACAAGCAGGGTCCGAGCAGGCATAGCCAGAGGCACATTCTCGGTCCCAGCAGGCATGGCAGGAGGCACATTCCTGGTTCGAGCAGGCATGGCCAGAGGCAGAAGCAGGGTCCGACCAGGCAGGGGTCAGGTACGAGCAAGGCCAGAGGCACAAGCAGCGACCAAGTAGGCAAGGTTCAGGAACCAGCAGGTTGTCGGAACGGTCACAGGCAGAAGCAGTGCCCGAGCAGGCATTGCCAGAGGCAGAAGCAGGGGCTGAGCAGGCGTGGCCAGAGGCACAAGCTGGGTCCGAGAATCCATGGACGGAGGCACAAGCAGGGGACGAGCAGGAGTGGCCAGAAGCACAGGCAGGGTCGTAAGAGGCGTGGCCAGAGGCACAAGCAGGTTCCGAGCAGGCATGGCCAGAGGCACAAGCAGGGTCGCAACAGGCATGGCTAGAAGCACAAGCATTTTCCGAGCATGCATGGCGAGAGGCTCAAGCAGGGTCCGAGCAGTCATGGCCGGAGACACAAGCCGGGTCCGAGCCGGCATGGCCAAAGGCACAAGCAGGGTCCGAGCAGCCATGGCCAGAGGCACAAGCAGGGTCCCAGCAGGCATGGCCAGAGGCAGAAGTAGGGTCCATGCACGCATGGCCAGAGGCACAAGCAGGGTCCCAGCAGGCATGGCCAGAGGCACATTCAGGGTCCCACCAGGCATGGCAAGAGGCACAAGCAGGGTCCGAGCAGGCATGGCCAGAGGCACAAGCAGGGTCCTAGCAGGCATGGCCAGAGGTAGAAGCAGGGTCTGAGCAGGCATGGCCAGAGGTACATTCAGGGTCCGAGCAGGCATGGCCAGAGGCACAAGCAGGGTCCGACCAGGCAGGGGTCAGGTAAGAGCAAGGCCAGAGGCACAAGCAGGGTGAGAGCAGGGATGGCCAGACGCTCAAGCAGGGTCAGAGCAGGCATGGCCAGAGGCACATTTAGGCTCCGAGCAGGCATGGCCAGAGTCAGAAGCAGGGTCCTAGCAGGCATGGCCAGAGGCACATTCACATTCCCAGAAGGCATGGCCAGAGGCACAAGCAGGGTCCGAACAGGCATGGCCAGAGGCACATTCACGGTCCCAGCAGGCATGGCCAGAGGCACAAGAAGGGTCCGAGCACTCCTGGCCAGAGGCACAAGCAGGGTACGAGCAGGCTTGGCCAGAGGCACAAGGAGGGTCCGAGCAGGCTTGACCAGAGGCAAAACCAGGTTCCAAGCAGGATAGGCGAGAGGCACAAGTAAGGTATGAACAGGCATGGCCAGAGGCAGAAGCAGGGGCCGAGCAGGCATGGCCAGAGGCACAAGCAAGGTCCCTACAGGCATGGCCAGAGGTAGAAGCAGGGTCCGAACAGGCATGGCCAGAGGCACATTCAGGTTCCGAGCAGGCATGGCCAGAGGCAGAAGCAGGTTCCAAGCAGGATAGGCGAGAGGCACAAGTAAGGTATGAACAGGCATGGCCAGAGGCACAAGCAGCGTCCGAGCAGCCATGGCCAGAGGCACAAGCAGGGGACGAGCAGGAGTGGCCAAAAGCACAAGCAGGGTCCAAAGAGGCGTGGCCAGAGGCACAAGCAGGTTCCGAGCAGGAATGGCCAGAGGCACAAGCAGGGTCCCAGCAGGCATGGCCAGAGGCACAAGCAGGGTCCGAGCTGCCATGGCCAGAAGCACAAGCAGGGTCCCAGCAGGCATGGCCAGAGGCAGAAGTAGGGTCAAAGCAGGCATGGCCAGAGCTACAAGTAGGGTCCCAGCAGGCATGGCCAGAGGCACATTCAGGGTCCCACCAGGCATGGCAAGAGGCACAAGCAGGGTCCGAGCAGGGATCGCCAAAGGCACAAGCAGGGTCCTAGCAGGCATGGCCAGAGGCACAAGCAGGGTCGGAGCAGGCTTGGCAAGAGGCAGAACCAGGGTCCGATCCGGAATGGCCAGAGGCACAAGCAAGGTCCCAGCAGGCAGGGGTCAGGTACGAGTAGGGCCAGAGGAACAAGCAGTGACCAAACACCAAGGTTCAGGAATCAGCAGGCTGTCAGAAGTGTCACAGGCAGAAGCAGAGTCCGAGCAGGCATTTCCAGAGGCAGAAGTAGGGTCCGAGCAGGCGTGGCCAGAGGCAGAAGCAGGGTCCGAACAGGCATGGACAGAGGCACAAGCAGGGTCCGAGTAGGCATCGCCAGGGGTTCAAGCAGGGTCCGAGTAGGCATCGCCAGGGGTTCAAGCAGGGTTCGAGCAGGCATCGCCAGAGGCTCACAAAGGGTCCGAGCAGGCATGGCCAGAGGCACAAGCATGGTCCGAGCAGGCATGGACAGAGGCACAAGAAGGGTCCGAGTAGGCATCGCCAGGGTCTCAAGCAGGGTTCGAGCAGGCATCGCCAGAGGCTCACAGAGGGTCCGAGCAGGCATGGCCAGAGGCACAAGCAGGGTCCGAGCAGGCTTGGCCAGAGGCACAAGCAGGGTCCGAGCAGGATTGGCCAGAGCCCAAAGCAGGGTCTGAGCAGGCATTGTCAGAGGCAAAACCAGGGTCCGAGAAGGCATGGCCAGAGGCACAAGCAGGGTTCCAGCAGGCATGGCCAGAGGTAGAAGCAGGGTCTGAGCAGGCATGGCCAGAGGCACATTCAGTGAACGAGGAGGCAGGGGTCAGGTAAGAGCAGGGCCCGAGGCACAAGCAGCGACCAACCAGGCAAGGTTCAGGAACCAGCAGGTTGTCAGAATGGTCACAGGCAGAAGCAGTGCCCGAGCAGCCTTGGCCAGAGGCACAAGCAGGGTCCGAGCAAGCTTGGCCAGAGGCAGAACCAGGGTCCGAGCCGGAATGGCCAGAGGCACCAGCAAGTTCCCAACACGCATGGCCTAGGTAGAAGCCCGGTCCGAGCAGGCATGGCCAAAGGCAGAAGCAGGTTGCAAGCAGGCATGTCCAGAGGCACATTCAGGGTCCCAGCAGGCATCGCCAGAGGCTCAAGCAGGGTCCGAGCAGGCATGGCCAGAGGCACAAGCAGGGTCCGAGCAGGCATGGCCAGAGGGAGAAGCAGGGTCCGAGCAGCCATGGCCAGAGGCACAAGCAGGGTCGGAGCAGGGTTGGCCATACGCACAACCAGGTCCGAGCAGGCTTGGCCAGAGGCAGAACCAGGGTCCGAGCCGGAATGGCCAGAGACTCAAGCAAGGTCCCAACAGGCATGGCCAGAGGTAGAAGCCGGGTCCGAGCAGGCATGTCCAGAGGCACAATTAGGGTCTCATCAGGCATTGCCAGAGGCACAAGCAGTGTCCCAGCAGGCAGGGGTCAGGTACGAGCAGTGCCCGAGCAGGATTGTCCAGAGCACAAAGCAGGGTCTGAGCAGGCATTGCCAGAGGCACAACCAGGGTCCGAGCAGGCATGGCCAGAAGTACAAGCAGGGTTCCAGCAGTTATGGCCAGAGGTAGAAGAAGGGTCCGAGCAGGCATGGCCAGAGGCACATTCAGGGTCCGAGCAGGAATGGCCAGAGGCAGAAGCAGGGTACGCGAAGGCATGGCCAGAGGCACAAGAAGGGTCCGAGCAGGATTGGCCAGAGCCCAAAGCAGGGTCTGAGCAGGCATTGCCAGAGGCAAAACCAGGGTCCGAGCAGTTATGGCCAGAGGTAGAAGGAGGTTCCCAGCAGGCATGGCCAGAGGCACATTCAGGGTCCGAGCAGGAATGGCCAGAGGCAGAAGCAGGGTACGCGAAGGCGTGGCCAGAGGCACAAGAAGGGTCCGAGCAGGCTTGGCCAGAGGCACAAGCAGGTTCCGAACAGACATGGCCAGAGGCACAAGCGGGGTCCGAGCAGGCATGGCCAGATGCACAAGCAGGGTCCGAGCACTCATGGCCAGAGGCACAAGCAGGGTCCGAGCAGGCTTGGCCAGAGGAACAAGCAGGGTCCGAGCAGGCATGGCCACAGGCAGAAGCTTGGTCCGAGCAGGCATGGCCAGAGGCACATTCACGGTCCCAGCAGGCATGGCCAGAGGCACAAGCAGGGTCCGAGCAGGCCTGGCCAGAGGCAGAAGCAGGGTCTGAGCAGGCATGTCCAGAGACACATTCAGGGTCCGAGCAGGCATGGCCAGAGGCACAAGCATGGTCCAACCAGGCAGGGGTCAGGTACGAGCAAGGCCAGAGGCACAAGCATGGTGCAAGCAGCGATGGCCAGAGGCTGAAGCAGGGTCCGAGCAGGCATGGCCAGAGGCACAAGCAGGATCAGAGCAGGCATGGCCAGAGGCACAAGCAGGGTCCAAGCAGGCTTGGCCAGGGGACAAGCAGGGTCCGAGCAGGATTGGCCAGAGGCACAAGCAGGGTTCGAGGAGGCTTGGCCAGAGGCAGAACCAGAGTCCGAGCCGGAATGGCCAGAGGAACCACCAAGGTCCCAACAGGCATGGCCAGAGGCACAAGCAGGGTCTGAGCAGACATTGCCAGAGTCAAAACCAGGGTCCGAGGAGGCATGGCCAGAGTCACAAAGAGGGTTCCAGCAGGCATGGCCAGAAGTAGAAGCAGGATCCGAGCAGGCATGGCCAGAGGCACATTCAGGGTCCGAGCAGGCATGGACAGAGTCAGAAGCAGGGTCCGAGCAGGCATGGCCAGAGGCACATTCACAGTCCCACCAGGTATAGCCAGAGGCACAAGAAGGGTCCGAACAGGCATTGCCAGAGGCAGAAGCAGGGTCCGAGGAGGCAAGGCCAGAGGCACATTCACGGTCCCAGCAGGCATGGCCAGAGGCACAAGAGGGGTCCGAGCACTCATGGCCAGAGGCACAAGCAGGGTCCGAGCAGGCTTGGCCAGAGGCGCAAGCAGGGTCCGAGGAGGCATGGCCAGAGGCACATTCACGGTCCGAACAGGCATGGCCAGAGGTAGAATACGGGTCCGAGCAGGCATGGCCAGAGGCAGAAGCAGGTTCCGAGCAGGATTGGCGAGACGCACAAGTAAGGTATGAACAGGCATGGCCAGAGGCACAAGCAGCGTCCAATCAGGCTTGTCCAGAGGCACAAGTAGGATCCGATCAGGCTTGGCCAGAGGCACAAGAAGGGTCCGAGCAGGCATAGCCATAGGCTAAAGCAGGGTCCCAGCAGGTTGGCCAGAGGCACAAGCAGGGTCCGAGCAGGCTTGCCAGAGGCACAAGCAGGGTCCGAGGAGTTATGGCCAGAGGCAGAACCAGGGTCCGAGCCGGCATGTCCAGAGGCACAAGCAGGGTCCCAGCAGGCATGGCCAGAGGTAGAAGCAGGGTACGAGCAGGCATGGCCAGTGGCACATTCAGTGTCCGAGTAGGCAGGTGTCAGGTAAGAGCAGGGCCCGAGGCACAAGCAGCGACCAACCAGGCAAGGTTCAGGAACCAGCAGGTTGTCAGAACGGTCACAGGCAGAAGCAGTGCCCGAGCAGGCATGGCCAGAGGCAGAAGTAGGTTCCGAGCACGCGTGGCCAGAGGCACAAGCAGGGTCCAAGTAGTAGTGGCGAGAAGCACAAGCAGGTTCCGACCAGGCATGGCCAGATGCAGAAGCAGGTTCCTAGCGGGCATGTCCAGAGGAACATTTAGGGTCCCAGCAGGCATGGCCAGAGGCACAACCAGGGTCCCAGCAGGCAGGGGTCAGGTACGAGCAGGGCCAGAGGAACAAGCAGTGACCAAAGAGGCAAAGTTCAGGAATCAGCAGGCTGTCAGAAGTGTCACAGGCAGAAGCAGAGTCCAAGCAGGCATTTCCAGAGGCAGAAGTAGGGTCCGAGCAGGCGTGTCCAGAGGCCGAAGCAGGGTCCGAGCAGGCATGGCCAGAGGAATATTCACGGTCCCAGCAGGCAAGGCCAGAGGCACAAGCAGGGTCCGAGCAGGCATGGCCCGAGGCACAAGGAGGGTCCGAGCAGGCATGGACAGAGGCACAAGCAGGGTCCTAGTAGTCATCACCAGGGGCTCAAGCAGGGTTGGAGCAGGCATGGCCAGAGGCTCAAGCAGGGTCCGAGCAGGCATGGCCAGAGTCACAAACAGGGTCCGAGCAAGCTTGGCCAGAGTCACAAGCAGTGCCCGAGCAGGATTGGCCAGAGCACAAAGCCGGGTCTGAGCAGGCATTGCCAGAGGCAAAACCAGGGTCCGAGTAGGCATGGCCAGAAGCACAGGCAGGGTTCCAGCAGTTATGGCGAGAGGTAGAAGCAGGGTCCGAGGAGGCATGGCCAGAGGCACATTCAGGGTCCGAGCAGGAATGGGCAGAGGCAGAAGATGGGTACGCGAAGGCGTGGCCAGAGGCACAAGAAGGGTCCGAGCAGGCATGGCCAGAGGCACGATAAGGGTCCGAGCAGACTTGGCCAGAGGCACAAGCAGGGTCCGAGCAGGATTGCCCAGAGGCACAAGCAGGGTCTGAGCAGGCATTGCCAGTGGCAAAACCAGGTTCCGAGCAGGCATGGCCAGAGGCACAAGCAGGGTTCCAGCAGGCATGGCCAGAGGCAGAAGCAGGGTCCGAGCAGCCATGGCCAGAGGCACATTCACAGTCCCAGCAGGCATGGCCAGAGGCACAAGCAGGGTCCGAGCAGGCATGGCCAGAGGCACAAGCAGGATGCGAGTAGGCATCGCCAGGGTCTCAAGCAGGGTTCGCGCAGGCATCGCCAGAGGCTCAAGCAGGGTCCGAGCAGGCATGGCCAGAGGCAGAATCAGCCTTTGAGACGGCATGGCCAGAGGCACAAGAAGGGTCCGAGCAGGCATGGTCGGAGGCTCAAGCAGGGTCCGAGCAGGCATGGCCAGGGTCACAAGGAGGGTATCAACAGGCATGGCAAGAGGCACAAGCAGCGTCAAATCAGGCTTGGCCAGCGGCACAAGCAGAGTCCGTTCAGGCTTGGCCAGAGGCACAAGAAGGGTCCGAGCAGGAATGGCCAGAGGCACAAGCAGGGTCCGAGCAGGCATAGCCAGAGGCACATTCTCGGTCCCAGCAGGCATGGCAGGAGGCACATTCCTGGTTCGAGCAGGCATGGCCAGAGGCAGAAGCAGGGTCCGACCAGGCAGGGGTCAGGTACGAGCAAGGCCAGAGGCACAAGCAGCGACCAAGTAGGCAAGGTTCAGGAACCAGCAGGTTGTCGGAACGGTCACAGGCAGAAGCAGTGCCCGAGCAGGCATTGCCAGAGGCAGAAGCAGGGGCTGAGCAGGCGTGGCCAGAGGCACAAGCTGGGTCCGAGAATCCATGGACGGAGGCACAAGCAGGGGACGAGCAGGAGTGGCCAGAAGCACAGGCAGGGTCGTAAGAGGCGTGGCCAGAGGCACAAGCAGGTTCCGAGCAGGCATGGCCAGAGGCACAAGCAGGGTCGCAACAGGCATGGCTAGAAGCACAAGCATTTTCCGAGCATGCATGGCGAGAGGCTCAAGCAGGGTCCGAGCAGTCATGGCCGGAGACACAAGCCGGGTCCGAGCCGGCATGGCCAAAGGCACAAGCAGGGTCCGAGCAGCCATGGCCAGAGGCACAAGCAGGGTCCCAGCAGGCATGGCCAGAGGCAGAAGTAGGGTCCATGCACGCATGGCCAGAGGCACAAGCAGGGTCCCAGCAGGCATGGCCAGAGGCACATTCAGGGTCCCACCAGGCATGGCAAGAGGTACAAGCAGGGTCCGAGCAGGCATGGCCAGAGGCACAAGCAGGGTCCTAGCAGGCATGGCCAGAGGTAGAAGCAGGGTCTGAGCAGGCATGGCCAGAGGTACATTCAGGGTCCGAGCAGGCATGGCCAGAGGCACAAGCAGGGTCCGACCAGGCAGGGGTCAGGTAAGAGCAAGGCCAGAGGCACAAGCAGGGTGAGAGCAGGGATGGCCAGACGCTCAAGCAGGGTCAGAGCAGGCATGGCCAGAGGCACATTTAGGCTCCGAGCAGGCATGGCCAGAGTCAGAAGCAGGGTCCTAGCAGGCATGGCCAGAGGCACATTCACATTCCCAGAAGGCATGGCCAGAGGCACAAGCAGGGTCCGAACAGGCATGGCCAGAGGCACATTCACGGTCCCAGCAGGCATGGCCAGAGGCACAAGAAGGGTCCGAGCACTCCTGGCCAGAGGCACAAGCAGGGTACGAGCAGGCTTGGCCAGAGGCACAAGGAGGGTCCGAGCAGGCTTGACCAGAGGCAAAACCAGGTTCCAAGCAGGATAGGCGAGAGGCACAAGTAAGGTATGAACAGGCATGGCCAGAGGCAGAAGCAGGGGCCGAGCAGGCATGGCCAGAGGCACAAGCAAGGTCCCTACAGGCATGGCCAGAGGTAGAAGCAGGGTCCGAACAGGCATGGCCAGAGGCACATTCAGGTTCCGAGCAGGCATGGCCAGAGGCAGAAGCAGGTTCCAAGCAGGATAGGCGAGAGGCACAAGTAAGGTATGAACAGGCATGGCCAGAGGCACAAGCAGCGTCCGAGCAGCCATGGCCAGAGGCACAAGCAGGGGACGAGCAGGAGTGGCCAAAAGCACAAGCAGGGTCCAAAGAGGCGTGGCCAGAGGCACAAGCAGGTTCCGAGCAGGAATGGCCAGAGGCACAAGCAGGGTCCCAGCAGGCATGGCCAGAGGCACAAGCAGGGTCCGAGCTGCCATGGCCAGAAGCACAAGCAGGGTCCCAGCAGGCATGGCCAGAGGCAGAAGTAGGGTCAAAGCAGGCATGGCCAGAGCTACAAGTAGGGTCCCAGCAGGCATGGCCAGAGGCACATTCAGGGTCCCACCAGGCATGGCAAGAGGCACAAGCAGGGTCCGAGCAGGGATCGCCAAAGGCACAAGCAGGGTCCTAGCAGGCATGGCCAGAGGCACAAGCAGGGTCGGAGCAGGCTTGGCAAGAGGCAGAACCAGGGTCCGATCCGGAATGGCCAGAGGCACAAGCAAGGTCCCAGCAGGCAGGGGTCAGGTACGAGTAGGGCCAGAGGAACAAGCAGTGACCAAACACCAAGGTTCAGGAATCAGCAGGCTGTCAGAAGTGTCACAGGCAGAAGCAGAGTCCGAGCAGGCATTTCCAGAGGCAGAAGTAGGGTCCGAGCAGGCGTGGCCAGAGGCAGAAGCAGGGTCCGAACAGGCATGGACAGAGGCACAAGCAGGGTCCGAGTAGGCATCGCCAGGGGTTCAAGCAGGGTCCGAGTAGGCATCGCCAGGGGTTCAAGCAGGGTTCGAGCAGGCATCGCCAGAGGCTCACAAAGGGTCCGAGCAGGCATGGCCAGAGGCACAAGCATGGTCCGAGCAGGCATGGACAGAGGCACAAGAAGGGTCCGAGTAGGCATCGCCAGGGTCTCAAGCAGGGTTCGAGCAGGCATCGCCAGAGGCTCACAGAGGGTCCGAGCAGGCATGGCCAGAGGCACAAGCAGGGTCCGAGCAGGCTTGGCCAGAGGCACAAGCAGGGTCCGAGCAGGATTGGCCAGAGCCCAAAGCAGGGTCTGAGCAGGCATTGTCAGAGGCAAAACCAGGGTCCGAGAAGGCATGGCCAGAGGCACAAGCAGGGTTCCAGCAGGCATGGCCAGAGGTAGAAGCAGGGTCTGAGCAGGCATGGCCAGAGGCACATTCAGTGAACGAGGAGGCAGGGGTCAGGTAAGAGCAGGGCCCGAGGCACAAGCAGCGACCAACCAGGCAAGGTTCAGGAACCAGCAGGTTGTCAGAATGGTCACAGGCAGAAGCAGTGCCCGAGCAGCCTTGGCCAGAGGCACAAGCAGGGTCCGAGCAAGCTTGGCCAGAGGCAGAACCAGGGTCCGAGCCGGAATGGCCAGAGGCACCAGCAAGTTCCCAACACGCATGGCCTAGGTAGAAGCCCGGTCCGAGCAGGCATGGCCAAAGGCAGAAGCAGGTTGCAAGCAGGCATGTCCAGAGGCACATTCAGGGTCCCAGCAGGCATCGCCAGAGGCTCAAGCAGGGTCCGAGCAGGCATGGCCAGAGGCACAAGCAGGGTCCGAGCAGGCATGGCCAGAGGGAGAAGCAGGGTCCGAGCAGCCATGGCCAGAGGCACAAGCAGGGTCGGAGCAGGGTTGGCCATACGCACAACCAGGTCCGAGCAGGCTTGGCCAGAGGCAGAACCAGGGTCCGAGCCGGAATGGCCAGAGACTCAAGCAAGGTCCCAACAGGCATGGCCAGAGGTAGAAGCCGGGTCCGAGCAGGCATGTCCAGAGGCACAATTAGGGTCTCATCAGGCATTGCCAGAGGCACAAGCAGTGTCCCAGCAGGCAGGGGTCAGGTACGAGCAGTGCCCGAGCAGGATTGTCCAGAGCACAAAGCAGGGTCTGAGCAGGCATTGCCAGAGGCACAACCAGGGTCCGAGCAGGCATGGCCAGAAGTACAAGCAGGGTTCCAGCAGTTATGGCCAGAGGTAGAAGAAGGGTCCGAGCAGGCATGGCCAGAGGCACATTCAGGGTCCGAGCAGGAATGGCCAGAGGCAGAAGCAGGGTACGCGAAGGCATGGCCAGAGGCACAAGAAGGGTCCGAGCAGGATTGGCCAGAGCCCAAAGCAGGGTCTGAGCAGGCATTGCCAGAGGCAAAACCAGGGTCCGAGCAGTTATGGCCAGAGGTAGAAGGAGGTTCCCAGCAGGCATGGCCAGAGGCACATTCAGGGTCCGAGCAGGAATGGCCAGAGGCAGAAGCAGGGTACGCGAAGGCGTGGCCAGAGGCACAAGAAGGGTCCGAGCAGGCATGGCCAGAGGCACAAGCAGCGTCCGAGCAGGCTTGGCCAGAGGCACATTCAGGGTCCCAGCAGGCAGGGGTCAGGTACGAGCAGGGCCAGAGGAACAAGCAGTGACCAAACACCAAGGTTCAGGAATCAGCAGGCTGTCAGAAGTGTCACAGGCAGAAGCAGAGTCCGAGCAGGCATTTCCAGAGGCAGAAGTAGGGTCCGAGCAGGCGTGGCCAGAGGCAGAAGCAGGGTCTGAATAGGTGTGGCCAGAGGTACAAGCAGGGTCCGAGTAGGCATCGCCAGAGGCTCAAGCAGGGTCCGAGCAGGCATGGCCAGAGGCACAAGCAGGGTCCCAGCAGGCATGGACAGAGGCAAAAGCAGGGTCCGAGTAGGCATCGCCAGAGGCTCAAGCAGGGTCCGAGCAGGCATGGACAGAGGCACAAGCAGGGTTCGAGCAGGCATCGCCAGATGCTCAAGCAGGGTCCGAGCAGGCATGGCCAGAGGCACAAGCAGAATCCGAGCAGGTTTGGCCAGAGGCACAAGCAGGGTCCGAGCAGGATTGGCCAGAGCCCAAAGCAGGGTCTCAGCAGGCATTGCCAGAGGTACATTCAGGGTCCCAGCAGGCAGGGCCAGAGGGACAAGCAGGGTCCCAGCAGGCAGGGGTTAGGTACGAGAAGGGCCAGATGAACAAGCAGTGACCAAGCAGGGAAGGTTCAGTACTCAGCAGGCTGTCAGAAGTTTCACAGGCAGAAGCAGAGTCCAAGGAGACATGTCCAGAGGGAGAAGTAGGGTCCGAGCAGGCGTCGCAAGAGGCAGAAGCAGGGTCCGAATAGGTGTGGCCAGAGGTACAAGCAGGGTCCGAGTAGGCATCGCCAGAGGCTCAAGCAGGGTCGAAGCAGGAGTGGCCAGAGGCTCAAGCAGGGTCCGAGCAGGCGTGGCCAGAGGCTCAAGCAGGGTCCGAGCAGGCATGGCCAGAGGCTCAAGCAGGGTCCGAGCAGGAATGGCCAGAGGCACAAGCAGGGTTTGAAAAGGCATGGCCAGAGGCACAAGCAGCATCCAATCAGGTTTGGCCAGAGGCACAAGCAGTGTCCGATCAGGTTTGGCCAGAGGCACAAGAAGTGTCCGAGCAGGCATGGCCAGAGGCAGAAGCAGGGTCCGACCAGGCAGGGGTCATTTACGAGCAAGGCCAGAGGCACAAGCAAGGTCCGAGCAGGGATGGCAAGAGGCTCAAGCAGTGTCTGAGCAGGCATGGCCAGAGGCACAAGCAGGGTCCGAGCAGGCATGTCCAGAGGCAGAACCAGGGTCCGAGCCGGCATGGCCATTGGCACAAGCAAGGTCCCAACAGGCATGGCCAGAGGTAGAAGCCGGCTCCGAGCAGGCATGTCCAGAGGCACATTCAGGGTCCGACCAGGCATGTCCAGAGGCAGAACCATGTTCCGAGCAGGCATGTCCAGAGGCACATTCAGGGTCCCAGCAGGCATGGCCAGAGGCACAAGCAGGGTCCCAGCAGGCAGGGGTCAGGTACGAGTAGGGCCAGAGGACCAATCAGTGACCAAAGAGGCAAGGTTCAGGAATCAGCAGGCTGTCAGAAGTGTCAGAGGCAGAAGCAGAGTCCGAGCAGGCATTTCCAGAGGCAGAAGTAAGGTTCGAGCAGGTGTGGCCAGAGCCAGAAGCAGGGTCCGAACAGGTGTGGCCAGAGGTACAAGCAGGTTCAGAGTAGGCGTCGCCAGAGGCTCAAGCAGGGTCTGAGCAGGCATGGCCAGAGGCACAAGCAGGGTCCGAGCAGGCATGGCCAGAGGTACAAGGAGGGTCCGAGCAGGCATGGCCAGAGGCACAAGCAGGGTTTGAAAAGGCATGGCCAGAGGCACAAGCAGCATCCAATCAGGTTTGGCCAGAGGCACAAGCAGTGTCCGATCAGGCTTGGCCAGAGGCACAAGAAGTGTCCGAGCAGGCATGGCCAGATGTACAAGCAGGGTCCGATCAGGCTTGGCCAGAGGCACATTCAGGGTCCGAGCAGGCTTAGCCATAGGCTAAAGCAGGGTCCGAGCAGGCTTTTCCAGAGGCACAAGCAGGGTCCGAGCAGGTTTGGCAAGAGGCAGAACCAGGGTCCGAGCCGGCATGGCCAGAGGCACAAGCAGGGTCCCAGCAGGCATGGCCAGAGGTAGAAGCAGGGTCCGAGCATGCATGGCCAGAGGCACAATCAGAGTCCGAGCAGGCATGGCCAGAGGCAGAAGCAGGGTCCAACCAGGCAGGGGTCAGCGACGAGCAAGGCCAGAGGCACAAGCAAGGTCCGAGCAGGGATGGCAAGAGGCTCAAGCAGGGTCCGAGCAGGCATGGCCAGAGGCACAAGCAGGGTCCGAGCAGGCATGGCCAGAGGCACAAGCAGGGTCCAAGCAGGCTTGGCCAGAGGCAGAAGCAGGTTCCGATCAGGCATGTCCAGAGGCACATTCAGGGTCCCAGCAGGCATGGCCAGAGGCACAAGCAGGGTCCCAGCAGGCAGGGGACAGGTACGAGCAGGGCCAGAGGAACAATCAGTGACCAAACAGGCAAGGTTCAGGAATCAGCATTCTGTCAGAAGTGTCACAGGCAGAAGTAGAGTCCGAGCAGGCATTTCCAGAGGCAGAAGTAAGGTCCGAGCAGGCGTGGCCAGAGGTAGAAGAGAGGCAGAACAGGGTTGGCCAGAGGTACAAGCAGGGTCCGCGTAGGCATTGCCATAGGCTCAAGCCGGGTCTGAGCAGGCATGGCCAGAGGCACAAGCAGGGTCCGAGCAGGCATGGACAGAGACACAAGTAGGGTCCTAGTAGGCATCGCGAGGGGCTCAAGCAGGGTTCGAGCAGGCATCGCCAGAAGCTCAAGCAGGGTCCGAGCAGGCATGGCCAGAGGCACAAGCAGGATCCGAGCAGGCTTGGCCAGAGGCACAAGCAGGGTCCGAGCAGGATTGGCCAGAGCCCAAAGCACGGTCTGAGCAGGCGTTGCCAGAGGCAAAACCAGGGTCCGAGCAGGCATGGCCAGAGGCAAAAGCAAGGTTCCAGCAGGCATGGCCAGAGGTAGAAGCAGGGTCCGAGCAGGCATAGCCAGAGGCACATTCAGTGTCCGAGGAGGCATGGCCAGAGGCAGAAGCAGGGTCCGAGCAGGGATGGCCAGAGGATCAAGTAAGGTCCGAGCAGGCATGGCCAGAGGCACATTCACGGTCTCAGCAGGGATGGCCAGAGGCACAAGCAGGGTCCGAGCAGGCAAGGTTCAGGACTCAGCAGGCTGTCAGAAGTTTCACAGGCAGAAGCAGAGTCCAAGGAGACATGTCCAGAGGGAGAAGTAGGGTCCGAGCAGGCGTCGCAAGAGGCAGAAGCAGGGTCCGAATAGGTGTGGCCAGAGGTACAAGCAGGGTCCGAGTAGGCATCGCCAGAGGCTCAAGCAGGGTCGAAGCAGGAGTGGCCAGAGGCTCAAGCAGGGTCCGAGCAGGCGTGGCCAGAGGCTCAAGCAGGGTCCGAGCAGGCGTGGCCAGAGGCTCAAGCAGGGTCCGAGCAGGAATGGCCAGAGGCACAAGCAGGGTTTGAAAAGGCATGGCCAGAGGCACAAGCAGCATCCAATCAGGTTTGGCCAGAGGCACAAGCAGTGTCCGATCAGGTTTGGCCAGAGGCACAAGAAGTGTCCGAGCAGGCATGGCCAGAGGCAGAAGCAGGGTCCGACCAGGCAGGGGTCATTTACGAGCAAGGCCAGAGGCACAAGCAAGGTCCGAGCAGGGATGGCAAGAGGCTCAAGCAGTGTCTGAGCAGGCATGGCCAGAGGCACAAGCAGGGTCCGAGCAGGCATGTCCAGAGGCAGAACCAGGGTCCGAGCCGGCATGGCCATTGGCACAAGCAAGGTCCCAACAGGCATGGCCAGAGGTAGAAGCCGGCTCCGAGCAGGCATGTCCAGAGGCACATTCAGGGTCCGACCAGGCATGTCCAGAGGCAGAACCATGTTCCGAGCAGGCATGTCCAGAGGCACATTCAGGGTCCCAGCAGGCATGGCCAGAGGCACAAGCAGGGTCCCAGCAGGCAGGGGTCAGGTACGAGTAGGGCCAGAGGACCAATCAGTGACCAAAGAGGCAAGGTTCAGGAATCAGCAGGCTGTCAGAAGTGTCAGAGGCAGAAGCAGAGTCCGAGCAGGCATTTCCAGAGGCAGAAGTAAGGTTCGAGCAGGTGTGGCCAGAGCCAGAAGCAGGGTCCGAACAGGTGTGGCCAGAGGTACAAGCAGGTTCAGAGTAGGCGTCGCCAGAGGCTCAAGCAGGGTCTGAGCAGGCATGGCCAGAGGCACAAGCAGGGTCCGAGCAGGCATGGCCAGAGGTACAAGGAGGGTCCGAGCAGGCATGGCCAGAGGCACAAGCAGGGTTTGAAAAGGCATGGCCAGAGGCACAAGCAGCATCCAATCAGGTTTGGCCAGAGGCACAAGCAGTGTCCGATCAGGCTTGGCCAGAGGCACAAGAAGTGTCCGAGCAGGCATGGCCAGATGTACAAGCAGGGTCCGATCAGGCTTGGCCAGAGGCACATTCAGGGTCCGAGCAGGCTTAGCCATAGGCTAAAGCAGGGTCCGAGCAGGCTTTTCCAGAGGCACAAGCAGGGTCCGAGCAGGTTTGGCAAGAGGCAGAACCAGGGTCCGAGCCGGCATGGCCAGAGGCACAAGCAGGGTCCCAGCAGGCATGGCCAGAGGTAGAAGCAGGGTCCGAGCAGGCATGGCCAGAGGCACAATCAGAGTCCGAGCAGGCATGGCCAGAGGCAGAAGCAGGGTCCAACCAGGCAGGGGTCAGCGACGAGCAAGGCCAGAGGCACAAGCAAGGTCCGAGCAGGGATGGCAAGAGGCTCAAGCAGGGTCCGAGCAGGCATGGCCAGAGGCACAAGCAGGGTCCGAGCAGGCATGGCCAGAGGCACAAGCAGGGTCCAAGCAGGCTTGGCCAGAGGCAGAAGCAGGTTCCGATCAGGCATGTCCAGAGGCACATTCAGGGTCCCAGCAGGCATGGCCAGAGGCACAAGCAGGGTCCCAGCAGGCAGGGGACAGGTACGAGCAGGGCCAGAGGAACAATCAGTGACCAAACAGGCAAGGTTCAGGAATCAGCATTCTGTCAGAAGTGTCACAGGCAGAAGTAGAGTCCGAGCAGGCATTTCCAGAGGCAGAAGTAAGGTCCGAGCAGGCGTGGCCAGAGGTAGAAGAGAGGCAGAACAGGGTTGGCCAGAGGTACAAGCAGGGTCCGCGTAGGCATTGCCATAGGCTCAAGCCGGGTCTGAGCAGGCATGGCCAGAGGCACAAGCAGGGTCCGAGCAGGCATGGACAGAGACACAAGTAGGGTCCTAGTAGGCATCGCGAGGGGCTCAAGCAGGGTTCGAGCAGGCATCGCCAGAAGCTCAAGCAGGGTCCGAGCAGGCATGGCCAGAGGCACAAGCAGGATCCGAGCAGGCTTGGCCAGAGGCACAAGCAGGGTCCGAGCAGGATTGGCCAGAGCCCAAAGCACGGTCTGAGCAGGCGTTGCCAGAGGCAAAACCAGGGTCCGAGCAGGCATGGCCAGAGGCAAAAGCAAGGTTCCAGCAGGCATGGCCAGAGGTAGAAGCAGGGTCCGAGCAGGCATGGCCAGAGGCACATTCAGTGTCCGAGGAGGCATGGCCAGAGGCAGAAGCAGGGTCCGAGCAGGGATGGCCAGAGGATCAAGTAAGGTCCGAGCAGGCATGGCCAGAGGCACATTCACGGTCTCAGCAGGGATGGCCAGAGGCACAAGCAGGGTCCGAGCAGGCAAGGTTCAGGACTCAGCAGGCTGTCAGAAGTTTCACAGGCAGAAGCATAGTCCAAGGAGGCATGTCCCGAGGGAGGAGAAGGGTCCGTGCAGGCGTCGCAAGAGGCAGAAGCAGGGTCCGAGTAGGTGTGGCCAGAGGTACAAGCAGGGTCCGAGTAGGCATCGCCAGACGCTCAAGCAGGGTCCGAGCACGGATGGCCAGAGGCACAAGCAGGGTCCGAGCAGGCTTGGCCAGAGGTACAAGCAGGGTCCGAGCAGGCATGGCCAGAGGCACATTCACGGTCCCAGCAGGCATGGCCAGAGGCACAAGCAGGGTTCGAGCAGGCCTTGCCAGAGGCAGAAGCAGGGTCTGAGCAGGCATGTCCAGAGGCACATTCACGGTCCCAGCAGGCATGGCCAGAGGCACAAGCAGGGTCCCAGCAGGCATGGACAGAGGCACAAGCAGGGTCCGAGTAGGCATCGCCAGGGGCTCAAGCAGGGTTCGAGCAGGCATCGCCCGAGGCTCAAGCAGGGTCCGAGCAGGCATGGCCAGAGGCACAAGCAGAATCCGAGCAGGCTTGGCCAGAGGCACAAGCAGGGTCCGAGCAGGATTGGCCAGAGGCACAAGCAGGGTCCCAGCAGGCAGGGGTTAGGTATGAGAAGGGCCAGATGAACAAGCAGTGTCGAAGCAGACAAGGTTCAGTACTCAGCAGGCTGTCAGAAATTTCACAGGCAGAAGCAGAGTCCAAGGAGACAAGTCTAGAGGGAGAAGTAGGGTCCGAGCAGGCGTCGCAAGAGGCAGAAGCAGGGTCCGAATAGGTGTGGCCAGAGGTACAAGCAGGGTCCGAGTAGGCATCACCAGAGGCACAAGCAGGGTATGAAAAGGCATGGCCAGAGGCACAAGCAGGTTCCGAACAGACATGGCCAGAGGCAAAAGCAGGGTCCCAGCAGGCAGGGGTCAGGTACGAGCATGGGGAGCGGAACAGGAAGTGAACGAACACGCAAGGTTCAGGAATCAGCAGGCAGTCAGAAGTGTGACAGGCAGAAGCAGAGTCTGAGCAGGCATGGCCAGAGGCACATTTACGGTCCCAGCAGGCATGGCCAGAAGCAGAAGCAGGGTCCGAGCAGGCATGGGCAGAGGCACATTCACGGACCCAGCAGGCATGGCCAGAGGCACAAGCAGGGTCCGAGCACTCATGGCTAGAGGCACAAGCGGGGTCCGAGCAGGCATGGCCAGAGGCACAAGCAGGGTCCAAGCACTCATGGCGAGAGGCACAAGCAGGGTCCGAGCAGGCTTGGCAAGAGGTACAAGGAGGGTCCGAGCAGGCATGGCCACAGGCAGAAGGTTGGTCCGAGCAGGCATGGCCAGAGGGACACTCAGGGTCCGACCAGGCATGGCCAGAGGCAGAAGCAGGTTCCGATCAGGAATGTCTAGAGGCACATTCAGGGTCCCAGCAGGCATGGCCAGAGGCACAAGCAGGGTCTGAACAGGTGTGGCCAGAGGTACAAGCAGGGTCCGAGTAGGCATCGCCAGAGGCTCAAGCAGGGTCCGAGCAGGCATGGACAGAGGCACAAGCAGAATCCGAGCAGGCTTGGCCTGAGGCACAAGCGGGGTCCGAGCAGGCATGGCCAGATGCACAAGCAGGGTCCGAGCACGCATGGCCAGAGGCACAAGCAGGGTCCGAGCAGGCTTGGCCAGAGGTACGAGCAGTGTCCGAGCAGGCATGGCCAGAGGCAGAAGCTTGGTCCGAGCAGGCATGGCCAGAGGCACATTCACGGTCCCAGCAGGCATGGCCAGAGGCACAAGCAGGGTCCGAGCAGGCCTGGCCAGACGCAGAAGCAGGGTCTGAGCAGGCATGTCCAGAGACACATTCACGGTCCCAGCAGGCATGGCCAGAGGCACAAGCAGGGTCCCACCAGGCTTGGCCAGAGGCAGAACCAGGGTCCGAGCCGGAATGGCCAGACGCACAAGCAAGGTCCCAAGAGGCATGGCCAGAGATAGAAGCCGGGTCCGAGCAGGCATGGCCAGAGGTACATTCAGGGTCCGACCAGGCATGGCCAGAGGCAGAAGAAGGTTCCGATCAGGCATGTCTAGAGGCACATTCAGGGTCCCAGCAGGTATGGCCAGAGGCACAAGCAGGGTCCCAGCAGGCATGGACAGAGGCACAAGCAGGGTTCGAGCAGGCATCGCCAGAGGCTCAAGCAGGGTCCGAGCAGGCATGGCCAGAGGCACAAGCAGAATCCAAGCAGGCTTGGCCAGAGGCACAAGCAGGGTCCGAGCAAGATTGGCCAGAGCCCAAAGCAGGGTCTCAGCAGGCATTGCCAGAGGCACATTCAGGGTCCCAGCAGGCAGGGCCAGAGGCACAAGCAGGGTCCCAGCACGCAGGGGTTAGGTACGAGAAGGGCCAGATGAACAAGCAGTGACCAAGCAGGCAAGGTTCAGTACTCAGCAGGCTGTCAGAAGTTTCACAGGCACAAGCAGAGTCCAAGGAGACATGTCCAGAGGGAGAAGTAGGGTCCGAGCAGGCGTCGCAAGAGGCAGAAGCAGGGTCCGAATAGGTGTGGCCAGAGGTACAAGCAGGGTCCGAGTAGGCATCGCCAGAGGCTCAAGCAGGGTCCAAGCAGGAGTGGCCAGAGGCTCAAGCAGGGTCCGAGCAGGCGTGGCCAGAGGCTCAAGCAGGGTCCGAGCAGGCATGGCCAGAGGTACAAGCAGGGTACGATCCGGAATGGCCAGAGGCACAAGCAAGGTCCCCACAGGCATGGCAAGAGGTAGAAGCCGGTTCCGAGGAGGCATGGCCAGAGGCACATTTAGGTTCCGACCAGGCATGGCCAGTGGTAGAAGCAGGTTCCGAGCAGGCATGTCCAGAGGCACCTTCAGGGTCCCAGCAGGCATGGCCAGAGGCACAAGCAGGGTCCCAGCAGGCAGGGGTCAGGTACGAGCATGGCGAGCGGAACAGGAAGTGCACAAACACGCAAGGTTCAGGAATCAGCAGGCTGTCAGAAGTGTCACAGGCAGAAGCAGAGTCTGAGCAGGCATGGCCAGAGGCACATTTACGGTCCCAGCAGGCATGGCCAGAGGCAGAAGCAGGGTCCGAGCAGGCATGGCCAGAGGCACATTCACCTTCCCAGCAGGCATGGCCAGAGGCACAAGGAGGGTCCGAGCACTCATGGCCAGAGGAACAAGCAGGGTCCGAGCAGGCTTGGCCAGAGGCACAAGCAGGTTCCGAACAGACATGGCCAGAGGCACAAGCGGGGTCCGAGCAGGCATGGCCAGATGCACAAGCAGGGTCCGAGCACTCATGGCCAGAGGCACAAGCAGGGTCCGAGCAGGCTTGGCCAGAGGAACAAGCAGGGTCCGAGCAGGCATGGCCACAGGCAGAAGCTTGGTCCGAGCAGGCATGGCCAGAGGCACATTCACGGTCCCAGCAGGCATGGCCAGAGGCACAAGCAGGGTCCGAGCAGGCCTGGCCAGAGGCAGAAGCAGGGTCTGAGCAGGCATGTCCAGAGACACATTCACGGTCTCAGCAGGGATGGCCAGAGGCACAAGCAGGGTCCGAGCAGGCTTGGCCAGAGGCAGAACCAGGGTCCGAGCCGGAATGGCCAGAGGCACAAGCAAGGTCCCAAGAGGCATGGCCAGAGGTAGAAGCCGGGTCCGAGCAGGCATGGCCAGAGGTACATTCAGGGTCCGACCAGGCATGGCCAGAGGCAGAAGCAGGTTCCGATCAGGCATGTCTAGAGGCACATTCAGGGTCCCAGCAGGTATGGCCAGAGGCAGAAGTAGGGTCCGAGCAGGCGTGGCCAGAGGCACAAGCAGGGTCTGAACAGGTGTGGCCAGAGGTACAAGCAGGGTCCGAGTAGGCATCGCCAGAGGCTCAAGCAGGGTCCGAGCAGGCATGGCCAGAGGCACAAGCAGGGTCCCAGCAGGCATGGACAGAGGCACAAGCAGGGTCCGAGTAGGCATCGCCAGGGGCTCAAGCAGGGTTCGAGCAGGCATCGCCAGAGGCTCAAGCAGGGTCCGAGCAGGCATGGCCAGAGGCACAAGCAGAATCCGAGCAGGCTTGGCCAGAGGCACAAGCAGGGTCCGAGCAGGATTGGCCAGAGCCCAAAGCAGGGTCTCAGCAGGCATTGCCAGAGGCACATTCAGGGTCCCAGCAGGCAGGGCCAGAGGCACAAGCAGGGTCCCAGCAGGCAGGGGTGAGGTATGAGAAGGGCCAGATGAACAAGCAGTGACCAAGCAGGCAAGGTTCAGGACTCAGCAGGCTGTCAGAAGTTTCACAGGCACAAGCAGAGTCCAAGGAGACATGTCCAGAGGGAGAAGTAGGGTCCGAGCAGGGGTCGCAAGAGGCAGAAGCAGGGTCCGAATAGGTGTGGCCAAAGGTACAAGCAGGGTCCGAGTAGGCATCGCCAGAGGCTCAAGCAGGGTCCAAGCAGGAGTGGCCAGAGGCTCAAGCAGGGTCCGAGCAGGCGTGGCCAGAGGCTCAAGCAGGGCCCGAGCAGGAATGGCCAGAGGTACAAGCAGGGTCTGAGCAGGCATGGCCAGAGGCACAAGCAGGGTATGAAAAGGCTTGGCCAGAGGCACAAGCAGCATCCAATCAGGTTTGGCCATAGGCGAAAGCAGGGTCCGAGCAGGCTTGTCCAGAGGCACAAGCAGTGTCCGAGCAGGCATGGCTAGAGGCACAAGCAGGGTCCCAGCAGGCATGGCCAGAGGTAGAAGCAGGGTCCGAGCAGGCATGGCCAGAGGCACATTAAGAGTCCGAGCAAGCATGGCCAGAGGCAGAAGCAGGGTTCGACCAGGCAGGGGTCATTTACGAGCAAGGCCAGAGGCACAAGCAAGGTCCGAGCAGGGATGGCAAGATGCTCAAGCAGGGTCCGAGCAGGCATGGCCAGAGGCATAAGCAGGGTCCGAGTAGGCATGTCCAGAGGCAGAACCAGGGTCCGAGCCGGCAGGGCCATTGGCACAAGCAAGGTCCCAACAGGCATGTCCAGAGGTAGAAGCCGGCTCCGAGCAGGCATGGCCAGAGGCACATTCAGGGTCCGACCAGGCATGTCCATAGGCAGAACCATGTTCCGAGCAGGCATGTCCAGAGGCACCTTCAGGGTCCCAGCAGGCATGGCTAGAGGCACAAGCAGGGTCCCAGCAGGCAGGGGTCAGGTACGAATAGGGCCAGAGGACCAATCAGTGACCAAACAGGCAAGGTTCAGGAATCAGCAGGCTGTCAGAAGTGTCAGAGGCAGAAGCAGACTCCGAGCAGGCATTTCCAGAGGCAGAAGTAAGGTCCGAGCAGGCGTGGCCAGAGGCAGAAGCAGGGTCCGAACAGGTGTGGCCAGAGGTACAAGCAGGTTCAGAGTAGGCGTCGCCAGAGGCTCAAGCAGGGTCCGAGTAGGCATGGACAGAGACACACGTAGGGTCCGAGTAGGCATCGCCAGGGGCTCAAGCAGGGTTGGAGCAGGCATCGCCAGAGGCACAAGCAGGGTCCGAGCAGGCTTGGCCAGAGGCATAAGCAGGGTCTGATCACTCATGGGCAGAGGCACAAGCAGGGTCCGAGCAGGCTTGGCCAGAGGCAAATCCAGGGTCTGAGCAGGCTTGGCCAGAGGCAGAACCAGGGTACGAGCCGGAATGGCCAGAGGCACAAGCAAGGTCCCCACAGGCATGGCAAGAGGTAGAAGCCGGTTCCGAGGAGGCATGGCCAGAGGCACATTCAGGTTCCGACCAGGCATGGCCAGTGGTAGAAGCAGGTTCCGAGCAGGCATGTCCAGAGGCACATTCAGGGTCCCAGCAGGCATGGCCAGAGGCACAAGCAGGGTCCCAGCAGGCAGGGGTCAGGTACGAGCATGGCGAGCGGAACAGAAAGTGAACAAACAGGCAAGGTTCAGGAATCAGCAAGCTGTCAGAAGTGTCACAGGCAGAAGCAGAGTCTTAGCAGGCATGGCCAGAGGCACATTTACGGTCCCAGCAGGCATGGCCAGAGGCAGAAGCAGGGTCCGAGCAGGCATGGCCAGAGGCACATTCACGGTCCCAGCAGGCATGGCGAGAGGCACAAGAAGGGTCCGAGCACTCATGGCCAGGGGAACAAGCAAGGGCCGAGCAGGCTTGGCCAGAGGCACAAGCAGGTTCCGAACAGACATGGCCAGAGTCACAAGCGGGGTCCGAGCAGGCATGGCCAGATGCACAAGCAGCTTCCGATCACTCATGGCCAGAGTCACAAGCAGGGTCCGAGCAGGCTTGGCCAGAGGTACAAGCAGGGTCCGAGCAGTCATGGCCACAGGCAGAAGCTTGGTCCGAGCAGGCATGGCCAGAGGCACATTCACGGTCCCAGCAGGCTTGGCCATAGGTACAAGCAGGGTCCGAGCAGGCATGGCCACAGGCAGAAGCTTGGCTGGAGCAGGCATGGCCAGAGGCACATTCACGGTCCCAGCAGGCCTGGCCAGAGGCACAAGCAGGGTCCGAACAGGCCTGGCCAGAGGCAGAAGCAGGGTCTGAGCAGGCATGTCCAGAGACACATTCACGGTCGCAGCAGGGATTGCCAGAGGCACAAGCAGGGTCCCAGCAGGCTTGGCCAGAGGCAGAACCAGGGTCCGAGCCGGAATGACCAGAGGCACAAGTAAGGTCCGAAGAGGCATGGCCAGAGGCAGAAGCCGGGTCCGATCAGGACTGTCTAGAGGCACATTCAGGGTCCCAGCAGGTATGGCCAGAGGCACAAGCAGGGTCCCAGCAGGCAGGGGTCAGGTACGAGCAGGGCCATAGGAACAATCAGTGACCAAGCAGGCAAGCATCAGGAATCAGCAGGCTGTCAGAAGTGTCACAGGCAGAAGTAGGGTCCGAGCAGGTTTGGCCAGAGGCAGAAGCAGGGTCTGAGCAGGTGTGGCCAGAAATACAAGCAGGGTCCGAGTAGGCATCGCCAGAGGCTCAAGCAGGGTCCGAGCAGGCATGGCCAGAGGCACAAGCAGGGTCCCAGCAGGCATGGACAGAGGCACAAGCAGGGTCCGAGTAGGCATCGCCAGAGGCTCAAGCAGGGTCCGAGCAGGCATGGCCAGAGGCACAAGCAGAATCCGAGCAGGCTTGGCCAGAGGCACAAGCAGGGTCTGAGCAGGATTGGCCAGAGCCCAAAGCAGGGTCTCAGCAGGCATTGCCAGAGGCACATTCAGGGTCCCAGCAGGGAGGGCCAGAGGCACAAGCAGGGTCCCAGCAGGCAGGGGTTAGGTACGAGAAGGGCCAGATGAACAAGCAGTGACCAAGCAGACAAGGTTCAGTACTCAGCAGGCTGTCAGAAGTTTAACAGGCACAAGCAGAGTCCAAGGAGACATGTCCAGAGGGAGAAGTAGGGTCCGAGCAGGCGTCGCAAGAGGCAGAAGCAGGGTCCGAATAGGTGTGACCAGAGGAACAAGCAGGGTCCGAGTAGGCATCGCCAGAGGCTCAAGCAGGGTCGAAGCAGGAGTGGCCAGAGGCTCAAGCAGGGTCCGAGCAGGCGTGGCCAGAGGCTCAAGCAGGGTCCGAACAGGCATGGCCAGAGGTACAAGCAGGGTCCGAGCAGGCATGGCCAGAGGCACAAGCAGGGTATGAAAACGCATGGCCAGAGGCACAAGCAGCATCCAATCAGGTTTGGCCAGAGGCACAAGCAGTGTCCGATCAGGCTTGGCCAGAGGCACAAGAAGTGTCCGAGCAGGCATGGCCAGATGCACAAGCAGGGTCCGAGCAGGCTTGGCCAGAGGCACATTCAGGGTCGGAGCAGGCTTAGCCATAGGCTAAAGCAGGGTCCGAGCAGGCTTGTCCAGAGTCACAAGCAGGGTCCGAGCAGGCATGGGCAGAGGCAGAACCAGGGTCCGAGCCGGCATGGCCAGAGGCACAAGCAGGGTCCCAGCAGGCATGGCCAGAGGTAGAAGCAGGGTCCGAGCAGGCATGGGCAGAGGCTCAATCAGAGTCCGAGCAGGCATCGCCAGAGGCACAAGCAGGGTCCGAGCAGGCTTGGCCAGAGGCACAAGCAGGGTCTGATCACTCATGGCCAGAGGCACAAGCAGGGTCCGAGCAGGCTTGGCCAGAGGCAAAACGAGGGTACGAGCCGGAATGGCCAGAGGCACAAGCAAGGTCCCAACAGGCATGGCAAGAGGTAGAAGCCGGTTCCGAGGAGGCATGGCCAGAGGCACAATCAGAGTCCGAGCAGGCTTGTCCAGAGGCACAAGCAGGGTCCGAGCAGGTTTGGCAAGGGGCAGAACCAGGGTCCGAGCCGGCATGGCCAGAGGCACAAGCAGGGTCCCAGCAGGCATGGCCAGAGGTAGAAGCAGGGTCCGAGCAGGCATGGCCAGAGGCACAATCAGAGTCCGAGCAGGCATGGCCAGAGGCAGAAGCAGGGTCCAACCAGGCAGGGGTCAGCGATGAGCAAGGCCAGAGGAACAAGCAAGGTCCGAGCAGGGATGGCAAGAGGCTTCAGCAGGGTCCGAGCAGGCATGGACAGAGGCACCAGCAGGGTCCGAGCAGGCATGGCTCGAGGCACAAGCATGGTCCGAGCAGGCATGGCCAGAGGCAGAACCAGGGTCCGAGCCGGTTCGCCATAGGCACAAGCAAGGTCCCAACAGGCATGGGCAGAGGTAGAAGCCGGCTCCGAGCAGGCATGGCCAGAGGAACATTCAGGGTCCGAGCAGGCCTGGCAAGAGGCAGAAGCTTGGTCCGAGCAGGCATGGCCAGAGGCACATTCACGGTCCCGGCAGGCATGGCCAGAGTCACAATCAGGGTCCGAGCAGGCCTGGCCAGAGGTACATTCACGGTCCCGGCAGGCATGGCCAGAGTCACAATCAGGGTCCGAGCACTCCTGGCCATAGGGACAAGCAGGGTCCGAGTAGGCATCGCCAGAGTCTCAAGCAGTGTCCGAGCAGGGATGGCCAGAGGCACAAGCAGGGTCCGAGCAGGCATGGACAGAGGCACAAGCAGGGTCCGAGTAGGCATCGCCAGGGGCTCAAGCATGGTTCGAGCAGGCACCGCCAGAGCTTCAAGTAGGGTCCGAGCAGGCATGGCCAGAGGCACAAGCAGAATCTGAGCAGGCTTGGCCAGAGGCACAAGCCGGGTCCGAGCAGGATTGGCCAGAGCCCAAAGCAGGGTCCGAGCAGGCATGGCTAGAGGCAGAACCAGGGTCCGAGCCGGAATGGCCAGAGGCACAAGCAGGAACCCAGCAGGCATGGCCAGAGGTTGAAGCAGGGTCCCAGCAGGCATGGCCAGAGGCAAATTCAGAGTCCGAGCAGGCATGGCCAGAGGTAGAAGCAGGGTCCAACCAGGCAGGGGTCAGGTACGAGCAAGGCCAGAGGCACAAGCAAGGTCCGAGCAGGGATGGCAAGAGGCTCAAGCAGGGTCCGAGCAGGCTTGGCCAGAGGCACAAGCAGGGTCCGAGCAGGCATGGCCAGAGGCAGAACCAGGGTCTGAGCCGGCATGGCCATAGGCACAAACAAGGTCCCAACAGTCATGGCCAGAGGTAGAAGCCGGCTCCGAGCAGGCATGGCCAGAGGCACATTCAGGGTCCGACCAGGCATGGCCAGAGGCAGAAGCAGGTTCCGAGTAGGCATGTCCAGAGGCACATTCAGGGTCCCAGCAGGCATGGCTAGAGGCACAAGCAGGGTCCGAGCAGGTGTGGCCAGAGGTACAAGCAGGGTCCGAGTACGCATCGCCAGAGGCTCAAGCTGGGTCCGAGCAGGCATGGCCAGAGGCACAAGCAGGGTCCGAGTTGGCATCGCCAGGGGCTCAAGCAGGGTTCGAACAGGCATCGCCAGAGGTTGAAGCAGGGTCCGAGCAGGCATGGCCAGAGGCACAAGCAGAATCCGAGTAGGCTTGGCCAGAGGACAAAGCAGGGTTTGAGCAGGCATGGCCAGAGGCACATTCAGGGTCCCAGCAGGCATGGACAGAGGCAAAAGCAGGGTCCCAGCAGGCCGGGGTTAGGTATGAGTAGGGCCAGACTAACAAGCAGTGACCAAGCAGGCAAGGTTCAGTACTCAGCAGGATGTCAGAAGTTTCACAGGCAGAAGCAGAATCCAAGCAGGCATGTCCAGAGGCAGAAGTAGGGTCCGAGAAGGTGTAGCCAGAGGTACAAGCAGGGTCCGAGTAGGCATCGCCAGAGGCTCAAGCAGGGTCCAAGCAGGCGTGGCCAGAGGCTCAAGCAGGGTCCATTCAGTTGTGGCCAGAGGCTCAAGCAGGGTCCGAGCAGGCATGGCCAGAGGAAAAAGCAGGGTCCGAGCAGGCATGGCCGGAGGCACAAGCAGCATCCAAAAGGTTTGGCCAGAGGCACAAGCAGTGTCCGATCAGGCTTGGCCAGAGGCACAAGCAGGGTCCGAGCAGGCTTGGCCAGAGGCACATTTAGAGTCCGAGCAGGCATGGCCACAGGCAGATGCAGGGTCCGACCAGGCAGGGGTCATTTACGAGCAAGGCCAGAGGCACAAGCAAGGTCCGAGCAGGGATGGCAAGAGGCTCAAGTAGGGTCCAAGCAGGCATTGTCAGAGGCACAAGCAGGGTCCGTGCAGGCATGGCCAGAGGCACAATCAGAGTCCGAGCAGGCTTGGCCAGAGGCACAAGCATGGTCCGAGCAGGCATGGCCAGAGGCAGAACCAGGGTCCGAGCTGGCATGGCCAGTGGAACAAGCAAGGTCCCCACAGGCATGGCCAGAGGTAGAAGCCGGCTCCGAGCAGGCATGGCCAGAGGCACATTTAGGGTCCGACCAGGCATGGCCAGAGGCAGAAGCAGGTTCCGATCAGGCATGTCCAGAGGCACATTCAGGGTCCCAGCAGGCATGGCCAGAGGCACAAGTAGGGTCCTAGTAGGCATCGCCAGAAGCTCAAGCAGGGTCCGAGCAGGCATGGCCAGAGGCACAAGCAGGATCCGAGCAGGCTTGGCCAGAGGCACAAGCAGGGTCCGAGCAGGATTGGCCAGAGCCCAAAGCACGGTCTGAGCAGGCGTTGCCAGAGGCAAAACCAGGGTCCGAGCAGGCATGGCCAGAGGCACAAGCAAGGTTCCAGCAGGCATGGCCAGAGGTCGAAGCAGGGTCCGAGCAGGCATGGCCAGAGGCACATTCAGTGTCCAAGAAGGGATGGCCAGAGGCAGAAGCAGGGTCCGACCAGGGAGTGGTCAGGTACGAGCAAGACCAGAGGCACAAGCAGGGTCCGAGCAGGCATGGCTAGATGCACAAGCAGGGTCCCAGCAGGCATGGCCAGAGGTAGAATCAGGGTCTGAGCAGGCATGGTCAGAGGCACATTAAGAGTCCGAGCAGGCATGGCCAGAGGCAGAAGCAGGGTCCGACCAGGCAGGGGTCATTTACGAGCAAGGGCAGAGGCACAAGCAAGGTCCGAGCAGGGATGGCAAGAGGCTCAAGCAGGGTCCGAGCAGGCATGGCCAGAGGCACAAGCAGGGTCCGAGCAGACATGTCCAGAGGCAGAACCAGGGTCCGAGCCGGCATGGCCATTGGCACAAGCAAGGTCCCAACAGGCATGGCCAGAGGTAGAAGCCGGCTCCGAGCAGGCATGGCCAGAGGCACATTCAGGGTGCGACCAGGCATGTCCAGAGGCAGAACCATGTTCCGAGCAGGCATGTCCAGAGGCACATTCAGGGTCCCAGCAGGCATGGCCAGAGGCACAAGCAGGGTCCCAGCAGGCACGGGTCAGGTACGAGTAACGCCAGAGGACCAATCAGTGACCAAACAGGCAAGGTTCAGGAATCAGCAGGCTGTCAGAAGTGTCAGAGGCAGAAGCAGAGTCCGAGCAGGCATTTCCAGAGGCAGAAGTAAGGTCCGAGCAGGCATGGCCAGAGGCAGAAGCAGGGTCCGAACAGGTGTGGCCAGAGGTACAAGCAGGTTCAGAGTAGGCGTCACCAGAGGCTCAAGTAGGGTCCGAGCAGGCATGGCCAGAGGCACAAGCAGGTTCCGAGCAGGCATGGACAGAGACACACGTAGGGTCCGAGTAGGCATCGCCAGGGGCTCAAGCAGGGTTGGAGCAGGCATGGCCAGAGGCACAAGCAGGGTCCGAGCAGGCTTGGCCAGAGGCACAAGCAGGGTCTGATCACTCATGGCCAGAGGCACAAGCAGGGTCCGAGCAGGCTTGGCCAGAGGCAAAACCAGGGTCTGAGCAGGCTTGGCCAGAGGCAGAACCAGGGTACGAGCCGGAATGGCCAGAGGCACAAGCAAGGTCCCAAAAGGCATGGCAAGAGGTAGAAGCCGGTTCCGAGGAGGCATGGCCAGAGGCACATTCAGGTTCCGACCAGGCATGGCCAGTGGTAGAAGCAGGTTCCGAGCAGGCATGTCCAGAGGGACATTCAGGGTCCCAGCAGGCATGGCCAGAGGCACAAGCAGGGTCCGAGCACTCATGGCCAGAGGCACAAGCAGGGTCCGAGCAGGCTTGGCCAGAGGTACAAGCAGGGTCCGAGCAGGCATGGCCACAGGCAGAAGCTTGGTCCGAGCAGGCATGTCCAGAGGCACATTCACGGTCCCAGCAGGCATGGCCAGAGGCACAAGCAGGGTCCGAGCACTCATGGCCAGAGGCACAAGCAGGGTCCGAGCAGGCTTGGCCAGAGGTACAAGCAGGGTCCGAGCAGGCATGGCCACAGGCAGAAGCTTGGTCCGAGCAGGCATGTCCAGAGGCACATTCACGGTCCCAGCAGGCATGGCCAGATGCACAAGCAGGGTCCGAGCAGGCTTGGCCAGAGGAACATTCAGCGTCCGAGCAGGCTTAGCCATAGGCTAAAGCAGGGTCCGAGCAGGCTTGTCCAGAGGCACAAGCAGGGTGCGAGCAGGCATGGCTAGAGGCACAAGCAGGGTCCGAGCAGGTTTGGCAAGAGGCAGAACCAGGGTCCGAGCCGGCATGGCCAGAGGCACAAGCAGGGTCCCAGCAGGCATGGCCAAAGGTAGAAGACGGCTCCGAGCAGGCATGGCCAGAGGCACAATCAGAGTCCGATCAGGCATGGCCAGAGGCAGAAGCAGGGTCCAACCAGGCAGGGGTCAGCGACGAGCAAGGCCAGAGGCACAAGCAAGGTCCGAGCAGGGATGGGAAGAGGCTCAAGCAGGGTCCGAGCAGGCATGGACAGAGGCACAAGCAGGGTCCGAGCAGGCATGGCCAGAGGCACAAGCAGGGTCCCAGCAGGCTTGGCCAGAGGCACAAGCATGGCCCGAGCAGGCATGGCCAGAGGCAGAACCAGGGTCCGAGCCGGTTCGCCCTAGGGACAAGCAAGGTCCCAACAGGCATGGGCAGAGGTAGAAGCCGGCTCCGAGCAGGCATGGCCAGAGGCACATTCAGGGTCCGAGCAGGCCTGGCAAGAGGCAGAAGCTTGGTCCGAGCAGGCATGGCCAGAGGCACATTCACGGTCCCGGCAGGCATGGCCAGAGTCACAATCAGGGTTCGAGCAGGCCTGGCCAGAGGCACATTCACGTTCCAAGCAGGCATGGCCAGAGGCACAAGCAGGGTCCGAGCAGGCATGGACAGAGGCACAAGCAGGGTCCGAGTAGGCATCGCCAGGGGCTCAAGCATGGTTCGAGCAGGCACCGCCAGAGCTTCAAGTAGGGTCCGAGCAGGCATGGCCAGAGGCACAAGCAGAATCTGAGCAGGCTTGGCCAGAGGCACAAGCCGGGTCCGTGCAGGATTGGCCAGAGCCCAAAGCAGGGTCCGAGCAGGCATGGCTAGAGGCAGAACCAGGGTCCGAGCCGGAATGGCCAGAGGCACAAGCAGGAACCCAGCAGGCATGGCCAGAGGTTGAAGCAGGGTCCCAGCAGGCATGGCCAGAGGCAAATTCAGAGTCCGAGCAGGCATGGCCAGAGGTAGAAGCAGGGTCCAACCAGGCAGGGGTCAGGTACGAGCAAGGCCAGAGGCACAAGCAAGGTCCGAGCAGGGATGGCAAGAGGCTCAAGCAGGGTCCGAGCAGGCTTGGCCAGAGGCACAAGCAGGGTCCGAGCAGGCATGGCCAGAGGCAGAACCAGGGTCTGAGCCGGCATGGCCATAGGCACAAACAAGGTCCCAACAGTCATGGCCAGAGGTAGAAGCCGGCTCCGAGCAGGCATGGCCAGAGGCACATTCAGGGTCCGACCAGGCATGGCCAGAGGCAGAAGCAGGTTCCGAGTAGGCATGTCCAGAGGCACATTCAGGGTCCCAGCAGGCATGGCTAGAGGCACAAGCAGGGTCCGAGCAGGTGTGGCCAGAGGTACAAGCAGGGTCCGAGTACGCATCGCCAGAGGCTCAAGCTGGGTCCGAGCAGGCATGGCCAGAGGCAGAAGCAGGGTCCGAGCAGGCATGGCCAGAGGCACATTGACCTTCCCAGTAGGCATGGCCAGAGGCACAAGCAGGGTCCGAGCAGGCATGGCCAGAGGGAGAAGCAGGGTCCGAGCAGGCATGGCCATAGGCACAAGCAGGGTCCGAGCAGGCTTGGCAAGAAGCAGAACCAGGGTCCCATCCGGTATGGCCAGAGGCAAAAGCAGGGTCCGACCAGGCAGGCGTCAGGCACGAGCAGGGCCAGACGCACAAGCGACGACCAAGTAGGAAAGGTTCAGAACCAGCAGGTCGTCAGAACGGTCAAAGGAAGAAACAGTGTCCGAGCAGGCATGGCCAGGGGCAGAAGTAGGGTCCGAGCAGGCATGGCCAGAGGCAGAAGCAGGGGCCGAGCAGGCATGGACAGTGGCCCAAGGAGGGTCCAAGGAGTCGTGACCAGAGGCACAAGCAGGTTCCGAACAGGCATGGACAGAGGCACAAGCAGGGTCCCAGCAGGCATGGCCAGAGGCACATTCAGTGTCTGGGCAGGCATGGCCAGAGGCAGAAGCAGGGTCCGAAGAGGCAGGGGTCAGGTACGAGCAGGGCGAGAAGCTCAAGCAGCGACCAATCAGGAAAGGTTCAGGAACAAGCAGGTTGTCAGAACGTTCACAGGAAGAAGCAGTGCTCGAGCAGGCATGGCCAGAGGTAGAAGTAGGGTCCATGCAGGCATGGCCAGAGGCAGAAGCAGGGTCCGAGCAGGCTTGGCAAGACGCAGAACCAGGGTCCCATCCAGCATGGCCAGAGGCAGAAGCAGGGTCCGACCAGGCAGGGGTCAGGCACGAGCAGGGCCAGACGCACAAGCGACGACCAAGTAGGAAAGGTTCAGAACCAGCAGGTTGTCAGAACGGTCACAGGACGAAGCAGTGTCCGAGCAGGCATGGCCAGATGCAGAAGTAGGGTCCGAGCAGGCGTGGCCAGAGGTATAAGCAGGGGCCGAGCAGGCGTGGCCAGAGGCCCATGGAGGGTCCAAGGAGTCGTGGCCAGAAGCACAAGCAGGTTCCGAACAGGAATGGCCAGAGGAACAAGCAGGGTCCCAGCAGGCATGGTCAGAGGTAGAAGCAGGGTCCGAGCAGGCATGGCCAGAGGCACATTCAGTGTCCGAGCAGGCATGGCCAGAAGCAGAAGCAGGGTCCGACCAGGCAGGGGTCAGTTACGAGGACGGCGAGCCGCTCAAGCAGAGACCAAGCAGGAAAGGTTCAGGAACAAGCAGGTTGTCAGAACGGTCACAGGATGAAGCAGTGCTCGAGCAGACATGGCCAGAGGCAGAAGTAGGGTCCGAGCAGGCGTGGCCAGAGGCAGAAGCAGGGTCCAAGGAGGAGTGGCCAGAGGAACAAGCAGGGTCCAAGGAGGAGGGGACAGAGGCACAAGCAGGTTCTGAACAGGCATGGCCAGAGGCACAAGCAGGGCAGGAGCAGGCATGGCCAGAAGCACAAGCATGGGCCGAGCAGTCATGGAGAGAGGCACAAGCAGGGTCCGAGCACTCATGGCCAGAGGCACAAGGACGGTTGGAAAAGGCATGGCCAGAGGCACAAGCAGGGTCCGAGCAGGCTTGGCCAGAGGCACAAGCAGGGTCCGAGCAGGCATGGCCAGAGGCACAGGCAGGGTCTGAGCAGGCATGGCCAGAGGCACAAGCAGGGTCCGAGCAGGCTTGACCAGAGGCACAAGCAGGGTCAGAGCAGGATTGGCCAGAGCCCAAAGCAGGGTCTGAGCAGGCATTGCCAGAGGCAAAACCAGGGTCCGAGCAGGCATGGCCAGAGGCACAAGCAGGGTTCCAGCAGGCATGGCCAGAGGCACAAGCAGGGTTCCAGCAGGCATGGCCAGAGGTAGAAGCAGGGTCCGAGCAGGCATGGCCAGAGGCACATTCAGGTTGCGAGCAGGCATGGCCAGAGGCCGAAGCAGGGTCCGAGCAGGCATGTCCAGAGGCACAAGAAGGGTCCGAGGGGGCATGGCCATAGGCACAAGCAGGGTCCGAGCAGGCTTGGCCAGAGGCACATTCAGGGTCCGAGCAGGCATAGCCATACGCTAAAGCAGTGTCCGAGGAGGCTTGGCCAGAGGCACAAGCAGGGTCCGAGTAGGCTTGGCCAGAGGCACAAGCAGGGTCCGAGCAGGTTTGGCCAGAGGCAGAACCACGGTCCGAGCCGGCATGGCCAGAGGCACAAGCAGGGTCCCAGCAGGCATGGCCAGAGGTAGAAGCAGGGTCCGAGCTGGCATGGCCAGAGGTACATTCAGGGTCCGAGCAGGCATGACCAGAGGCAGAAGCTGGGTCCGACCAGGCAGGGGTCAGGTACGAGCAAGGCCAGAGGAACAAGCAGCGACCAAGCAGCAAGGTTCAGGAACCAACAGGTTGTCAGAACAGTCACAGGCAGAAGCAGTGCCCGAGCAGTCATGGCCAGAGCTAGAAGTAGGTTCCGAGGACGCGTGGCCAGAGGCAGAAGCAGGGGCCGAGCAGGCGTGGCCAGAGGCACAAGCAGTGCCGGAGCAGGCATGGCCAGAAGCACAAGCAGGGTCCGAGCAGGCATGGCCAGAGGCAGAAGCTGGGTCCGAGCAGGCATGGCCAGAGGAACATTCACGGTCCCAGCAGGCATGGCCAGAGCCACAAGCAGGGTCCGAGCAGGCTTGGCCAGAGGCACAATCAGGGTCCGAGCAGGCTTGGCCAGAGGCAGAACCTGGGTCCGACCCGGAAAGGCCAGAGGCACAAGCAAGGTCCCAATACGCATGGCCTAGGTAGAAGACGGGTCCGAGCAGGCATGGCCAAAGGCAGAAGCAGGTAGCAAGCAGGCATGTCCAGAGGCACATTCAGGGTCCCAGCAGGCATCGCCAGAGGCTGGAGTAGGGTCCGAGCAGGCACGGCCAGAGGCACAAGCAGGGTCCGAGCAGGCATGGCCAGAGGCACAAGCACGATGCGAGTAGGCATCGCCAGGGTCTCAAGCAGGGTTCGAGCAGGCATCGCCAGAGGCTCAAGCAGGGCCCGAGCAGGCATGGCCAGAGGCAGAACCAGCCTTTGAGCCAGCATGGCCAGAGGCACAAGCAGGGTCCGAGCAGGCATGGCCAGAGGCAGAAGCAGGGTCCGAGCAGCATGGACAGAGGCACATTCACGGTCCCAGCAGTCATGGCCGGACGCACACGCAGGGTCTGAGCAGGATTGGCCAGAGGCACAAGCAGGGTCTGAGCAGGCATTGTCAGAGGCAAAACAAGGGTCCGAGCAGGCATGCCAAGGGCACAAGCAGGGTTCCAGCAGGCATGGCCAGTGGCACAAGCAGGGTTCCAGCAGTCATGGCCAGTGGCACAAGCAGGGTCCGAGCAGGCATGGCCAGAGGCACATTCAGAGTCCGAGCAGGCATGGCCAGAGGCAGAAGCAGGGTCCGAGCAGGCATGGCCAGAGGCACATTCACGGTCCCAGCAGGCATGGCCAGAGGCACAAGCTGGGTCCGAGCAGGCATGGCCAGAGGGAGAAGCAGGGTCCGAGCAGGCAGGGGTTAGGTACGAGCAGGGCCAGACGAACAAGCAGTGACCAAGCAGGCATGTCCAGAGGCAGAAGCATGGTTCGAACAGGTGTGGCCAGAGGTACAAGCAGGGTCCGAGTAGGCATCGCCGGAGGCTAGAGCAGGGTCCGAGCAGGCATGGCCAGAGGCACAAGTAGGGTCTGAGCAGGCATGGCCAGAGGCACAAGCAGGGTCCGAGTAGCCATCGCCAGGGGCTCAAGCAGGGTTCGAGCAGGCATCGCCAGAGGCTCAAGCAGGCATGGCCCGAGGCAGAACCAGGGTCTGAGCCAGCATGGCCAGTGGCACAAGCATGGTCCAAGCAGGCATGGCCAGAGGTAGAAGCAGGGTCCAAGCAGGCATGGCTAGAGGCACATTCAGGGTCCGAGCAGGCATGGCCAACGGCAAAAAGCAGGGTCCGAGGAGGCATGGCCAGAGGCTCAAGCAGGGTCCAAGCAGGAATGGCCAGAGGCACAAGGAGCGTCCAATCAGGCTTGGCCAGCAGCACAAGCAGCGTCCGTTAAGGCTTGGCCAGAGGCACAAAAAGGGTCTGAGCAGGCATGGCCAGAGGCACAAGCAGAGTCCGAGAAGGCATGGCCAGATGCACATTCTCGGTCGCAGCAGGCATGGCCAGAGGCACATTCAGGGTCCCACCAGGCATGGCAAGAGGCAGAAGAAGGGTCCGAACAGGTGTGGCCAGAGGTACAAGCAGGGTCCGAGTAGTCATCTCCAGAGGCTCAAGCAGGGTCCGAGCAGGCATGGCCAGAGGCACAAGCAGGGTCCGAGCAGGCATCGCCAGGGGCTCAAGCAGGGTTCGAGCAGGCATCGCCAGAAGCTCACAAAGGGTCCGAGCAGGCATGGCCAGACGCACAAGCAGGGTCCGAGCAGGCTTGGCCAGAGGCACAAGCAGGGTCCGAGCAGGATTGGCCAGAGCCCAAAGCAGGTTCTGAGCAGGCATTGCCAGAGGCAGAACCAGGGTCCGAGAAGGCATGGCCAAAGGCACAAGCAGGGTTCCAGCAGGCATGGCCAGAGGTAGAAGCAGGGTCTGAGCAGGCATGGCCAGAGGCAAAACCAGGGTCCGAGCAGGCATGCCAAAGGCACAAGCAGGGTCCGAGCAGGCATGGCCAGAGGGAGAAGCAGGGTCCGAGCAGCCAAGGCCAGAGGCACAAGCAGTGTCCGAGCAGGCTTGGCCATACGCACAACCAGGTCCGAGTAGGCTTGGCCAGAGGCAGAACCATGGTCCGAGCCGGAATGGCCAGAAGCACAAGCAAGGTCCCAACAGGCATGGCCAGAGGTAGAAGCCGGGTCCGAGCAGGCATGGCCAGAGGTACGTTCAGGGTCTGACCAGGCATGGCCAGAGGCAGAAGCAGGTTCCCAGCAGGCATGTCCAGAGGCACAATCAGGGTCCCAGCACGCATGGCTAGAGGCACAAGCAGGGTCCTAGTAGGCATCGCCACGGGCTCAAGCAGGGTTGGAGAAGGCATCGCCAGAGGCTCAAGCAGGGTCCGAGCAGGCATGGCCAGAGTCACAAGCAGGGTCCCAGCAGGCTTGACAAGAGGCACAAGCAGTGCCCGAGCCCGATTGGCCAGAGCACAAAGCAGGGTCTGAGCAAGCATTGCCAGAGGCAAAACCAGGGTCCGAGCAGGCATGGCCAGAGGTACATTCAGGGGCCGAGCAGGAATGGCCAGAGGTAGAAGCAGGGTACGCGAAGGCGTGGCCAGAGGAACAAGAAGGGTCCGAGCAGGCGTGGCCAGAGACACAAGCAGGGTCCGAGCAGGTTTGGCCAGAGGCAGAACCAGGGTCCGAGCCAGCATGGCCAGAGGCACAAGCAGGGTCCCAGTAGGCATGGCCAAAGGTAGAAGCGGGGTCCGAGCACGCATGGCCAGAGGCACATTCAGGGTCCGAGCAGGCATGGCCAGAGGAAGAAGCAGGGTCCGACCAGGCAGGTGTCAGGTACGAGCAAGGCCAGAGGCACAAGCAGCGACCAAGCAGGCAAGGTTCAGGAACCAGCAGGTTGTCGGAACGGTCACAGGCAGAAGCAGTGCCCGAGCAGGCATGGCCAGAGGTAGAAGTAGGGTCCATGCAGGCATGGCCAGAGGCAGAAGCAGGGTCCGAGCAGGCTTGGCAAGACGCAGAACCAGGGTCCCATCCAGCATGGCCAGAGGCAGAAGCAGGGTCCGACCAGGCAGGGGTCAGGCACGAGCAGGGCCAGACGCACAAGCGACGACCAAGTAGGAAAGGTTCAGAACCAGCAGGTTGTCAGAACGGTCACAGGACGAAGCAGTGTCCGAGCAGGCATGGCCAGATGCAGAAGTAGGGTCCGAGCAGGCGTGGCCAGAGGTATAAGCAGGGGCCGAGCAGGCGTGGCCAGAGGCCCATGGAGGGTCCAAGGAGTCGTGGCCAGAAGCACAAGCAGGTTCCGAACAGGAATGGCCAGAGGAACAAGCAGGGTCCCAGCAGGCATGGTCAGAGGTAGAAGCAGGGTCCGAGCAGGCATGGCCAGAGGCACATTCAGTGTCCGAGCAGGCATGGCCAGAAGCAGAAGCAGGGTCCGACCAGGCAGGGGTCAGTTACGAGGACGGCGAGCCGCTCAAGCAGAGACCAAGCAGGAAAGGTTCAGGAACAAGCAGGTTGTCAGAACGGTCACAGGATGAAGCAGTGCTCGAGCAGACATGGCCAGAGGCAGAAGTAGGGTCCGAGCAGGCGTGGCCAGAGGCAGAAGCAGGGTCCAAGGAGGAGTGGCCAGAGGAACAAGCAGGGTCCAAGGAGGAGGGGACAGAGGCACAAGCAGGTTCTGAACAGGCATGGCCAGAGGCACAAGCAGGGCAGGAGCAGGCATGGCCAGAAGCACAAGCATGGGCCGAGCAGTCATGGAGAGAGGCACAAGCAGGGTCCGAGCACTCATGGCCAGAGGCACAAGGACGGTTGGAAAAGGCATGGCCAGAGGCACAAGCAGGGTCCGAGCAGGCTTGGCCAGAGGCACAAGCAGGGTCCGAGCAGGCATGGCCAGAGGCACAGGCAGGGTCTGAGCAGGCATGGCCAGAGGCACAAGCAGGGTCCGAGCAGGCTTGACCAGAGGCACAAGCAGGGTCAGAGCAGGATTGGCCAGAGCCCAAAGCAGGGTCTGAGCAGGCATTGCCAGAGGCAAAACCAGGGTCCGAGCAGGCATGGCCAGAGGCACAAGCAGGGTTCCAGCAGGCATGGCCAGAGGCACAAGCAGGGTTCCAGCAGGCATGGCCAGAGGTAGAAGCAGGGTCCGAGCAGGCATGGCCAGAGGCACATTCAGGTTGCGAGCAGGCATGGCCAGAGGCCGAAGCAGGGTCCGAGCAGGCATGTCCAGAGGCACAAGAAGGGTCCGAGGGGGCATGGCCATAGGCACAAGCAGGGTCCGAGCAGGCTTGGCCAGAGGCACATTCAGGGTCCGAGCAGGCATAGCCATACGCTAAAGCAGTGTCCGAGGAGGCTTGGCCAGAGGCACAAGCAGGGTCCGAGTAGGCTTGGCCAGAGGCACAAGCAGGGTCCGAGCAGGTTTGGCCAGAGGCAGAACCACGGTCCGAGCCGGCATGGCCAGAGGCACAAGCAGGGTCCCAGCAGGCATGGCCAGAGGTAGAAGCAGGGTCCGAGCTGGCATGGCCAGAGGTACATTCAGGGTCCGAGCAGGCATGACCAGAGGCAGAAGCTGGGTCCGACCAGGCAGGGGTCAGGTACGAGCAAGGCCAGAGGAACAAGCAGCGACCAAGCAGCAAGGTTCAGGAACCAGCAGGTTGTCAGAACAGTCACAGGCAGAAGCAGTGCCCGAGCAGTCATGGCCAGAGCTAGAAGTAGGTTCCGAGGACGCGTGGCCAGAGGCAGAAGCAGGGGCCGAGCAGGCGTGGCCAGAGGCACAAGCAGTGCCGGAGCAGGCATGGCCAGAAGCACAAGCAGGGTCCGAGCAGGCATGGCCAGAGGCAGAAGCTGGGTCCGAGCAGGCATGGCCAGAGGAACATTCACGGTCCCAGCAGGCATGGCCAGAGCCACAAGCAGGGTCCGAGCAGGCTTGGCCAGAGGCACAATCAGGGTCCGAGCAGGCTTGGCCAGAGGCAGAACCTGGGTCCGACCCGGAAAGGCCAGAGGCACAAGCAAGGTCCCAATACGCATGGCCTAGGTAGAAGACGGGTCCGAGCAGGCATGGCCAAAGGCAGAAGCAGGTAGCAAGCAGGCATGTCCAGAGGCACATTCAGGGTCCCAGCAGGCATCGCCAGAGGCTGGAGTAGGGTCCGAGCAGGCACGGCCAGAGGCACAAGCAGGGTCCGAGCAGGCATGGCCAGAGGCACAAGCACGATGCGAGTAGGCATCGCCAGGGTCTCAAGCAGGGTTCGAGCAGGCATCGCCAGAGGCTCAAGCAGGGCCCGAGCAGGCATGGCCAGAGGCAGAACCAGCCTTTGAGCCAGCATGGCCAGAGGCACAAGCAGGGTCCGAGCAGGCATGGCCAGAGGCAGAAGCAGGGTCCGAGCAGCATGGACAGAGGCACATTCACGGTCCCAGCAGTCATGGCCGGACGCACACGCAGGGTCTGAGCAGGATTGGCCAGAGGCACAAGCAGGGTCTGAGCAGGCATTGCCAGAGGCAAAACAAGGGTCCGAGCAGGCATGCCAAGGGCACAAGCAGGGTTCCAGCAGGCATGGCCAGTGGCACAAGCAGGGTTCCAGCAGTCATGGCCAGTGGCACAAGCAGGGTCCGAGCAGGCATGGCCAGAGGCACATTCAGAGTCCGAGCAGGCATGGCCAGAGGCAGAAGCAGGGTCCGAGCAGGCATGGCCAGAGGCACATTCACGGTCCCAGCAGGCATGGCCAGAGGCACAAGCTGGGTCCGAGCAGGCATGGCCAGAGGGAGAAGCAGGGTCCGAGCAGGCATGGCCCGAGGCACAAGCAGGGTCCAAGCAGGCAGGGGTTAGGTACGAGCAGGGCCAGACGAACAAGCAGTGACCAAGCAGGCATGTCCAGAGGCAGAAGCATGGTTCGAACAGGTGTGGCCAGAGGTACGAGCAGGGTCCGAGTAGGCATCGCCGGAGGCTAGAGCAGGGTCCGAGCAGGCATGGCCAGAGGCACAAGTAGGGTCTGAGCAGGCATGGCCAGAGGCACAAGCAGGGTCCGAGTAGCCATCGCCAGGGGCTCAAGCAGGGTTCGAGCAGGCATCGCCAGAGGCTCAAGCAGGCATGGCCCGAGGCAGAACCAGGGTCTGAGCCAGCATGGCCAGTGGCACAAGCATGGTCCAAGCAGGCATGGCCAGAGGTAGAAGCAGGGTCCAAGCAGGCATGGCTAGAGGCACATTCAGGGTCCGAGCAGGCATGGCCAACGGCAAAAAGCAGGGTCCGAGGAGGCATGGCCAGAGGCTCAAGCAGGGTCCAAGCAGGAATGGCCAGAGGCACAAGGAGCGTCCAATCAGGCTTGGCCAGCAGCACAAGCAGCGTCCGTTAAGGCTTGGCCAGAGGCACAAAAAGGGTCTGAGCAGGCATGGCCAGAGGCACAATCAGAGTCCGAGAAGGCATGGCCAGATGCACATTCTCGGTCGCAGCAGGCATGGCCAGAGGCACATTCAGGGTCCCACCAGGCATGGCAAGAGGCAGAAGAAGGGTCCGAACAGGTGTGGCCAGAGGTACAAGCAGGGTCCGAGTAGTCATCTCCAGAGGGTCAAGCAGGGTCCGAGCAGGCATGGCCAGAGGCACAAGCAGGGTCCGAGCAGGCATCGCCAGGGGCTCAAGCAGGGTTCGAGCAGGCATCGCCAGAAGCTCACAAAGGGTCCGAGCAGGCATGGCCAGACGCACAAGCAGGGTCCGAGCAGGCTTGGCCAGAGGCACAAGCAGGGTCCGAGCAGGATTGGCCAGAGCCCAAAGCAGGTTCTGAGCAGGCATTGCCAGAGGCAGAACCAGGGTCCGAGAAGGCATGGCCAAAGGCACAAGCAGGGTTCCAGCAGGCATGGCCAGAGGTAGAAGCAGGGTCTGAGCAGGCATGGCCAGAGGCAAAACCAGGGTCCGAGCAGGCATGCCAAAGGCACAAGCAGGGTCCGAGCAGGCATGGCCAGAGGGAGAAGCAGGGTCCGAGCAGCCAAGGCCAGAGGCACAAGCAGTGTCCGAGCAGGCTTGGCCATACGCACAACCAGGTCCGAGTAGGCTTGGCCAGAGGCAGAACCATGGTCCGAGCCGGAATGGCCAGAAGCACAAGCAAGGTCCCAACAGGCATGGCCAGAGGTAGAAGCCGGGTCCGAGCAGGCATGGCCAGAGGTACGTTCAGGGTCTGACCAGGCATGGCCAGAGGCAGAAGCAGGTTCCCAGCAGGCATGTCCAGAGGCACAATCAGGGTCCCAGCACGCATGGCTAGAGGCACAAGCAGGGTCCTAGTAGGCATCGCCACGGGCTCAAGCAGGGTTGGAGAAGGCATCGCCAGAGGCTCAAGCAGGGTCCGAGCAGGCATGGCCAGAGTCACAAGCAGGGTCCCAGCAGGCTTGACAAGAGGCACAAGCAGTGCCCGAGCCCGATTGGCCAGAGCACAAAGCAGGGTCTGAGCAAGCATTGCCAGAGGCAAAACCAGGGTCCGAGCAGGCATGGCCAGAGGTACATTCAGGGGCCGAGCAGGAATGGCCAGAGGTAGAAGCAGGGTACGCGAAGGCGTGGCCAGAGGAACAAGAAGGGTCCGAGCAGGCGTGGCCAGAGACACAAGCAGGGTCCGAGCAGGTTTGGCCAGAGGCAGAACCAGGGTCCGAGCCAGCATGGCCAGAGGCACAAGCAGGGTCCCAGTAGGCATGGCCAAAGGTAGAAGCGGGGTCCGAGCACGCATGGCCAGAGGCACATTCAGGGTCCGAGCAGGCATGGCCAGAGGAAGAAGCAGGGTCCGACCAGGCAGGTGTCAGGTACGAGCAAGGCCAGAGGCACAAGCAGCGACCAAGCAGGCAAGGTTCAGGAACCAGCAGGTTGTCGGAACGGTCACAGGCAGAAGCAGTGCCCGAGCAGGCATGGCCGGAGGCAGAAGCAGGGGCCGAGCAGGCGTGCCCAGAGGCACAAGCAGGGTCCGAGCAGCCATGTCCAGAGGCACAAGCAGGGGACGAGCAGGAGTGGCCAGAAGCACAAGCAGGGTCCAAAGAGGCGTGGCCAGAGGCAGAAGCAGGGTCGCAACAGGTATGGCCAGAAGCACAAGCATGTTCCGAGCAGGCATGGCGAGAGGCTCAAGCAGGGTCCGAGCAGTCATGGCCAGAGACACAAGCCGGGTCCGAGCAGTCATGGCCAGAGGCACAAGCAGGGTCTGAGCAGGCATGGCCAGAGGCACAAGCAGGGTCCGAGCAGCCATGGCCAGAGGCACAAGTAGGGTCCCAGCAGGGATGGCCAGAGGAAGAAGTAGGGTCCAAGCAGGCATGGCCAGAGGCACAAGCAGGGTCCCAGCAGGCATGGCCAGAGGCACAGGCAGGGTCTGAGCAGGCATGGCCAGAGGCACAAGCAGGGTCCGAGCAGGCATGGCCAGAGGCACAGGCAGGGTCTGAGCAGGCATGGCCAGAGGCACAAGCAGGGTCCGAGCAGGCTTGACCAGAGGCACAAGCAGGGTCAGAGCAGGATTGGCCAGAGCCCAAAGCAGGGTCTGAGCAGTCATTGCCAGAGGCAAAACCAGGGTCCGAGCAGGCATGGCCAGAGGCACAAGCAGGGTTCCAGCAGGCATGGCCAGAGGCACAAGCAGGGTTCCAGCAGGCATGGCCAGAGGTAGAAGCAGGGTCCGAGCAGGCATGGCCAGAGGCACATTCAGGGTGCGAGCAGGCATGGCCAGAGGCAGAAGCAGGGTCCGAGCAGGCATGTCCAGAGGCACAAGAAGGGTCCGAGGAGGCATGGCCATAGGCACAAGCAGGGTCCGAGCAGGCTTGGCCAGAGGCACATTCAGGGTCCGAGCAGGTATAGCCATACGCTAAAGCAGGGTCCGAGGAGGCTTGGCCAGAGGCACAAGCAGGGTCCGAGCAGGCTTGGCCAGAGGCACAAGCAGGGTCCGAGCAGGTTTGGCCAGAGGCAGAACCACGGTCCGAGCCGGCATGGCCAGAGGCACAAGCAGGGTCCCAGCAGGCATGGCCAAAGGTAGAAGCAGGGTCCGAGCGGGTATGGCCAGAGGTACATTCAGGGTCCGAGCAGGCATGACCAGAGGCAGAAGCTGGGTCCGACCAGGCAGGGGTCAGGTACGAGCAAGGCCAGAGGAACAAGCAGCGACCAAGCAGCAAGGTTCAGGATCCAGCAGGTTGTCAGAACAGTCACAGGCAGAAGCAGTGCTCGAGCAGTCATGGCCAGAGCTAGAAGTAGGTTCCGAGCACGCGTGGCCAGAGGCAGAAGCAGGGGCCGAGCAGGCGTGGCCAGAGGCACAAGCAGTGCCGGAGCAGGCATGGCCAGAAGCACAAGCAGGGTCCGAGCAGGCATGGCCAGAGGCAGAAGCTGGGTCCGAGCAGGCATGGCCAGAGGAACATTCACGGTCCCAGCAGGCATGGCCAGAGCCACAAGCAGGGTCCGAGCAGGCTTGGCCAGAGGCACAATCAGGGTCCGAGCAGGCTTGGCCAGAGGCAGAACCTGGGTCCGACCCGGAAAGGCCAGAGGCACAAGCAAGGTCCCAATACGCATGGCCTAGGTAGAAGACGGGTCCGAGCAGGCATGGCCAAAGGCAGAAGCAGGTAGCAAGCAGGCATGTCCAGAGGCACATTCAGGGTCCCAGGAGGCATCGCCAGAGGCTGGAGCAGGGTCCGAGCAGGCACGGCCAGAGGCACAAGCAGGGTCCGAGCAGGCATGGCCAGAGGCACAAGCACGATGCGAGTAGGCATCGCCAGGGTCTCAAGCAGGGTTCGAGCAGGCATCGCCAGAGGCTCAAGCAGGGTCCGAGCAGGCATGGCCAGAGGCAGAACCAGCCTTTTAGCCAGCATGGCCAGAGGCACAAGCAGGGTCCGAGCAGGCATGGCCAGAGGCAGAAGCAGGGTCCGAGCAGCATGGACAGAGGCACATTCACGGTCCCAGCAGTCATGGCCGGACGCACACGCAGGGTCTGAGCAGGATTGGCCAGAGGCACAAGCAGGGTCTGAGCAGGCATTGCCAGAGGCAAAACAAGGGTCCGAGCAGGCATGCCAAGGGCACAAGCAGGGTTCCAGCAGGCATGGCCAGTGGCACAAGCAGGGTTCCAGCAGTCATGGCCAGTGGCACAAGCAGGGTCCGAGCAGGCATGGCCAGAGGCACATTCAGAGTCCGAGCAGGCATGGCCAGAGGCAGAAGCAGGGTCCGAGCAGGCATGGCCAGAGGCACATTCACGGTCCCAGCAGGCATGGCCAGAGGCACAAGCTGGGTCCGAGCAGGCATGGCCAGAGGGAGAAGCAGGGTCCGAGCAGGCATGGCCCGAGGCACAAGCAGGGTCCAAGCAGGCAGGGGTTAGGTACGAGCAGGGCCAGACGAACAAGCAGTGACCAAGCAGGCAAGGTTCACGACTGAGCAGGCTGTCAGACGTTTCACAGGCAGAAGCAGAGTCCAAGCAGGCATGTCCAGAGGCAGAAGCATGGTTCGAACAGGTGTGGCCAGAGGTACAAGCAGGGTCCGAGTAGGCATCGCCAGAGGCTAGAGCAGGGTCCGAGCAGGCATGGCCGGAGGCACAAGTAGGGTCTGAGCAGGCATGGCCAGAGGCACAAGCAGGGTCCGAGTAGCCATCGCCAGGGGCTCAAGCAGGGTTCGAGCAGGCATCGCCAGAGGCTCAAGCAGGGTCCGAGCAGGCATGGCCCGAGGCAGAACCAGGGTCTGAGCCAGCATGGCCAGTGGCACAAGCATGGTCCAAGCAGGCATGGCCAGAGGTAGAAGCAGGGTCCAAGCAGGCATGGCTAGAGGCACATTCAGGGTCCGAGCAGGCATGGCCAACGGCAAAAAGCAGGGTCCGAGGAGGCATGGCCAGAGGCTCAAGCAGGGTCCAAGCAGGAATGGCCAGAGGCACAAGGAGCGTCCAATCAGGCTTGGCCAGCAGCACAAGCAGCGTCCGTTAAGGCTTGGCCAGAGGCACAAAAAGGGTCCGAGCAGGCATGGCCAGAGGCACAAGCAGAGTCCGAGAAGGCATGGCCAGATGCACATTCTCGGTCCCAGCAGGCATGGCCAGAGGCACATTCAGGGTCCGAGCAGGCATGGCCAGAGTCAGAAGCAGGGTCCGAGCAGGCATGGCCAGAGAGACATTCACGGTCCCAGCAGGCATGGCCAGAGGCATATTCTCGGTCCCAGCAGGCATGGCCAGAGGCACAAGCAGTGTCCGAGCAGGCATGGCCAGAGGCAGAAGCAGGGTCCGAGCAGGAATGGCCAGAGGCACATTCAGGGTCCGAGCAGGCATGGCCAGAGTCAGAAGCAGGGTCCGAGCAGGCATGGCCAGAGGCACATTGACCTTCCCAGTAGGCATGGCCAGAGGCACAAGCAGGGTCCGAGCAGGCATGGCCAGAGGGAGAAGCAGGGTCCGAGCAGGCATGGCCATAGGCACAAGCAGGGTCCGAGCAGGCTTGGCAAGAAGCAGAACCAGGGTCCCATCCGGTATGGCCAGAGGCAAAAGCAGGGTCCGACCAGGCAGGCGTCAGGCACGAGCAGGGCCAGACGCACAAGCGACGACCAAGTAGGAAAGGTTCAGAACCAGCAGGTCGTCAGAACGGTCAAAGGAAGAAACAGTGTCCGAGCAGGCATGGCCAGGGGCAGAAGTAGGGTCCGAGCAGGCATGGCCAGAGGCAGAAGCAGGGGCCGAGCAGGCATGGACAGTGGCCCAAGGAGGGTCCAAGGAGTCGTGACCAGAGGCACAAGCAGGTTCCGAACAGGCATGGACAGAGGCACAAGCAGGGTCCCAGCAGGCATGGCCAGAGGCACATTCAGTGTCTGGGCAGGCATGGCCAGAGGCAGAAGCAGGGTCCGAAGAGGCAGGGGTCAGGTACGAGCAGGGCGAGAAGCTCAAGCAGCGACCAATCAGGAAAGGTTCAGGAACAAGCAGGTTGTCAGAACGTTCACAGGAAGAAGCAGTGCTCGAGCAGGCATGGCCAGAGGTAGAAGTAGGGTCCATGCAGGCATGGCCAGAGGCAGAAGCAGGGTCCGAGCAGGCTTGGCAAGACGCAGAACCAGGGTCCCATCCAGCATGGCCAGAGGCAGAAGCAGGGTCCGACCAGGCAGGGGTCAGGCACGAGCAGGGCCAGACGCACAAGCGACGACCAAGTAGGAAAGGTTCAGAACCAGCAGGTTGTCAGAACGGTCACAGGACGAAGCAGTGTCCGAGCAGGCATGGCCAGATGCAGAAGTAGGGTCCGAGCAGGCGTGGCCAGAGGTATAAGCAGGGGCCGAGCAGGCGTGGCCAGAGGCACATTCAGTGTCCGAGCAGGCATGGCCAGAGGCAGAAGCAGGGTCCAAGGAGGAGTGGCCAGAGGAACAAGCAGGGTCCAAGGAGGAGGGGACAGAGGCACAAGCAGGTTCTGAACAGGCATGGCCAGAGGCACAAGCAGGGCAGGAGCAGGCATGGCCAGAAGCACAAGCATGGGCCGAGCAGTCATGGAGAGAGGCACAAGCAGGGTCCGAGCACTCATGGCCAGAGGCACAAGGACGGTTGGAAAAGGCATGGCCAGAGGCACAAGCAGGGTCCGAGCAGGCTTGGCCAGAGGCACAAGCAGGGTCCGAGCAGGCATGGCCAGAGGCACAGGCAGGGTCTGAGCAGGCATGGCCAGAGGCACAAGCAGGGTCCGAGCAGGCTTGACCAGAGGCACAAGCAGGGTCAGAGCAGGATTGGCCAGAGCCCAAAGCAGGGTCTGAGCAGGCATTGCCAGAGGCAAAACCAGGGTCCGAGCAGGCATGGCCAGAGGCACAAGCAGGGTTCCAGCAGGCATGGCCAGAGGCACAAGCAGGGTTCCAGCAGGCATGGCCAGAGGTAGAAGCAGGGTCCGAGCAGGCATGGCCAGAGGCACATTCAGGTTGCGAGCAGGCATGGCCAGAGGCCGAAGCAGGGTCCGAGCAGTCATGTCCAGAGGCACAAGAAGGGTCCGAGGGGGCATGGCCATAGGCACAAGCAGGGTCCGAGCAGGCTTGGCCAGAGGCACATTCAGGGTCCGAGCAGGCATAGCCATACGCTAAAGCAGTGTCCGAGGAGGCTTGGCCAGAGGCACAAGCAGGGTCCGAGTAGGCTTGGCCAGAGGCACAAGCAGGGTCCGAGCAGGTTTGGCCAGAGGCAGAACCACGGTCCGAGCCGGCATGGCCAGAGGCACAAGCAGGGTCCCAGCAGGCATGGCCAGAGGTAGAAGCAGGGTCCGAGCTGGCATGGCCAGAGGTACATTCAGGGTCCGAGCAGGCATGACCAGAGGCAGAAGCTGGGTCCGACCAGGCAGGGGTCAGGTACGAGCAAGGCCAGAGGAACAAGCAGCGACCAAGCAGCAAGGTTCAGGAACCAGCAGGTTGTCAGAACAGTCACAGGCAGAAGCAGTGCCCGAGCAGTCATGGCCAGAGCTAGAAGTAGGTTCCGAGGACGCGTGGCCAGAGGCAGAAGCAGGGGCCGAGCAGGCGTGGCCAGAGGCACAAGCAGTGCCGGAGCAGGCATGGCCAGAAGCACAAGCAGGGTCCGAGCAGGCATGGCCAGAGGCAGAAGCTGGGTCCGAGCAGGCATGGCCAGAGGAACATTCACGGTCCCAGCAGGCATGGCCAGAGCCACAAGCAGGGTCCGAGCAGGCTTGGCCAGAGGCACAATCAGGGTCCGAGCAGGCTTGGCCAGAGGCAGAACCTGGGTCCGACCCGGAAAGGCCAGAGGCACAAGCAAGGTCCCAATACGCATGGCCTAGGTAGAAGACGGGTCCGAGCAGGCATGGCCAAAGGCAGAAGCAGGTAGCAAGCAGGCATGTCCAGAGGCACATTCAGGGTCCCAGCAGGCATCGCCAGAGGCTGGAGTAGGGTCCGAGCAGGCACGGCCAGAGGCACAAGCAGGGTCCGAGCAGGCATGGCCAGAGGCACAAGCACGATGCGAGTAGGCATCGCCAGGGTCTCAAGCAGGGTTCGAGCAGGCATCGCCAGAGGCTCAAGCAGGGCCCGAGCAGGCATGGCCAGAGGCAGAACCAGCCTTTGAGCCAGCATGGCCAGAGGCACAAGCAGGGTCCGAGCAGGCATGGCCAGAGGCAGAAGCAGGGTCCGAGCAGCATGGACAGAGGCACATTCACGGTCCCAGCAGTCATGGCCGGACGCACACGCAGGGTCTGAGCAGGATTGGCCAGAGGCACAAGCAGGGTCTGAGCAGGCATTGCCAGAGGCAAAACAAGGGTCCGAGCAGGCATGCCAAGGGCACAAGCAGGGTTCCAGCAGGCATGGCCAGTGGCACAAGCAGGGTTCCAGCAGTCATGGCCAGTGGCACAAGCAGGGTCCGAGCAGGCATGGCCAGAGGCACATTCAGAGTCCGAGCAGGCATGGCCAGAGGCAGAAGCAGGGTCCGAGCAGGCATGGCCAGAGGCACATTCACGGTCCCAGCAGGCATGGCCAGAGGCACAAGCTGGGTCCGAGCAGGCATGGCCAGAGGGAGAAGCAGGGTCCGAGCAGGCATGGCCCGAGGCACAAGCAGGGTCCAAGCAGGCAGGGGTTAGGTACGAGCAGGGTCAGACGAACAAGCAGTGACCAAGCAGGCATGTCCAGAGGCAGAAGCATGGTTCGAACAGGTGTGGCCAGAGGTACAAGCAGGGTCCGAGTAGGCATCGCCGGAGGCTAGAGCAGGGTCCGAGCAGGCATGGCCAGAGGCACAAGTAGGGTCTGAGCAGGCATGGCCAGAGGCACAAGCAGGGTCCGAGTAGCCATCGCCAGGGGCTCAAGCAGGGTTCGAGCAGGCATCGCCAGAGGCTCAAGCAGGCATGGCCCGAGGCAGAACCAGGGTCTGAGCCAGCATGGCCAGTGGCACAAGCATGGTCCAAGCAGGCATGGCCAGAGGTAGAAGCAGGGTCCAAGCAGGCATGGCTAGAGGCACATTCAGGGTCCGAGCAGGCATGGCCAATGGCAAAAAGCAGGGTCCGAGGAGGCATGGCCAGAGGCTCAAGCAGGGTCCAAGCAGGAATGGCCAGAGGCACAAGGAGCGTCCAATCAGGCTTGGCCAGCAGCACAAGCAGCGTCCGTTAAGGCTTGGCCAGAGGCACAAAAAGGGTCTGAGCAGGCATGGCCAGAGGCACAAGCAGAGTCCGAGAAGGCATGGCCAGATGCACATTCTCGGTCGCAGCAGGCATGGCCAGAGGCACATTCAGGGTCCCACCAGGCATGGCAAGAGGCAGAAGAAGGGTCCGAACAGGTGTGGCCAGAGGTACAAGCAGGGTCCGAGTAGTCATCTCCAGAGGCTCAAGCAGGGTCCGAGCAGGCATGGCCAGAGGCACAAGCAGGGTCCGAGCAGGCATCGCCAGGGGCTCAAGCAGGGTTCGAGCAGGCATCGCCAGAAGCTCACAAAGGGTCCGAGCAGGCATGGCCAGACGCACAAGCAGGGTCCGAGCAGGCTTGGCCAGAGGCACAAGCAGGGTCCGAGCAGGATTGGCCAGAGCCCAAAGCAGGTTCTGAGCAGGCATTGCCAGAGGCAGAACCAGGGTCCGAGAAGGCATGGCCAAAGGCACAAGCAGGGTTCCAGCAGGCATGGCCAGAGGTAGAAGCAGGGTCTGAGCAGGCATGGCCAGAGGCAAAACCAGGGTCCGAGCAGGCATGCCAAAGGCACAAGCAGGGTCCGAGCAGGCATGGCCAGAGGGAGAAGCAGGGTCCGAGCAGCCAAGGCCAGAGGCACAAGCAGTGTCCGAGCAGGCTTGGCCATACGCACAACCAGGTCCGAGTAGGCTTGGCCAGAGGCAGAACCATGGTCCGAGCCGGAATGGCCAGAAGCACAAGCAAGGTCCCAACAGGCATGGCCAGAGGTAGAAGCCGGGTCCGAGCAGGCATGGCCAGAGGTACGTTCAGGGTCTGACCAGGCATGGCCAGAGGCAGAAGCAGGTTCCCAGCAGGCATGTCCAGAGGCACAATCAGGGTCCCAGCACGCATGGCTAGAGGCACAAGCAGGGTCCTAGTAGGCATCGCCACGGGCTCAAGCAGGGTTGGAGAAGGCATCGCCAGAGGCTCAAGCAGGGTCCGAGCAGGCATGGCCAGAGTCACAAGCAGGGTCCCAGCAGGCTTGACAAGAGGCACAAGCAGTGCCCGAGCCCGATTGGCCAGAGCACAAAGCAGGGTCTGAGCAAGCATTGCCAGAGGCAAAACCAGGGTCCGAGCAGGCATGGCCAGAGGTACATTCAGGGGCCGAGCAGGAATGGCCAGAGGTAGAAGCAGGGTACGCGAAGGCGTGGCCAGAGGAACAAGAAGGGTCCGAGCAGGCGTGGCCAGAGACACAAGCAGGGTCTGAGCAGGTTTGGCCAGAGGCAGAACCAGGGTCCGAGCCAGCATGGCCAGAGGCACAAGCAGGGTCCCAGTAGGCATGGCCAAAGGTAGAAGCGGGGTCCGAGCACGCATGGCCAGAGGCACATTCAGGGTCCGAGCAGGCATGGCCAGAGGAAGAAGCAGGGTCCGACCAGGCAGGTGTCAGGTACGAGCAAGGCCAGAGGCACAAGCAGCGACCAAGCAGGCAAGGTTCAGGAACCAGCAGGTTGTCGGAACGGTCACAGGCAGAAGCAGTGCCCGAGCAGGCATGGCCGGAGGCAGAAGCAGGGGCCGAGCAGGCGTGCCCAGAGGCACAAGCAGGGTCCGAGCAGCCATGTCCAGAGGCACAAGCAGGGGACGAGCAGGAGTGGCCAGAAGCACAAGCAGGGTCCAAAGAGGCGTGGCCAGAGGCAGAAGCAGGGTCGCAACAGGTATGGCCAGAAGCACAAGCATGTTCCGAGCAGGCATGGCGAGAGGCTCAAGCAGGGTCCGAGCAGTCATGGCCAGAGACACAAGCCGGGTCCGAGCAGTCATGGCCAGAGGCACAAGCAGGGTCTGAGCAGGCATGGCCAGAGGCACAAGCAGGGTCCGAGCAGCCATGGCCAGAGGCACAAGTAGGGTCCCAGCAGGGATGGCCAGAGGCAGAAGTAGGGTCCAAGCAGGCATGGCCAGAGGCACAAGCAGGGTCCCAGCAGGCATGGCCAGAGGCACATTCAGGGTCCCACCAGGCATGGCAAGAGGCAGAAGAAGGGTCCGAACAGGTGTGGCCAGAGGTACAAGCAGGGTCCGAGTAGTCATCTCCAGAGGCTCAAGCAGGGTCCGAGCAGGCATGGCCAGAGGCACAAGCAGGGTCCGAGCAGGCATCGCCAGAAGCTCACAAAGGGTCCGAGCAGGCATGGCCAGACGCACAAGCAGGGTCCGAGCAGGCTTGGCCAGAGGCACAAGCAGGGTCCGAGCAGGATTGGCCAGAGCCCAAAGCAGGTTCTGAGCAGGAATTGCCAGAGGCAGAACCAGGGTCCGAGAAGGCATGGCCAAAGGCACAAGCAGGGTTCCAGCAGGCATGGCCAGAGGTAGAAGCAGGGTCTGAGCAGGCATGGCCAGAGGCAAAACCAGGGTCCGAGCAGGCATGCCAAAGGCACAAGCAGGGTCCGAGCAGGCATGGCCAGAGGCACATTCAGGGTCCGAGCAGGCATGGCCAGAGGCAGAAGCAGGGTCCGAGCCGGCATGGCCAGAGGCACATTCACGGTCCCAGCAGGCATGGCCAGAGGCACAAGCAGGGTCCGAGCAGGCATGGCCAGAGGCAGAAGCAGGGTCCTAGCAGACATGGCCAGAGGCACATTCAGGTTCCGATCAGGAATGGCAAGAGGCAAAAGCAGGTTCCGAGCAGGATTGGCCAGAGGCACAAGCAAGGTATGAACAGGCATGGCCAGAGGCACAAGCAGCGTCCAATCAGTCTTGGCCAGAGGCACAAGCAGCGTCCGATCAGGCTTGGCCAGAGGCACAAGCAGGGTCCGAGCAGGCATGGCCAGAGGCACAAGCAGGGTCCGAGGAGGCATGGCCAAAGGCACATTCACGGTCCCAGCAGGCATGGCCAGAAATACAAGTAGGGTCCGAGCACTCATGTCCAGAGGCACAAGAAGGGTCCGAGCAGGCTTGGCCAGAGGCACAAGCAGGTTCCGAGCAAGCTTGGCCAGAGGCACAAGCAGGGTCCGAGCAGGAATGGACAGAGGCACAAGCAGGGTGTGAGAAGGTATCGCCAGGGGCTCAAGCAGGGTTCGAGCAGGCATCGCCAGAGTCTCAAGCAGGGTCCGAGCAGGCATGGCCAGAGGCAGAACCAGCCTTTGAGCCGGCATGGCCAGAGGCACAAGAAGGGTCCAAGCAGGCATGGCCAGAGGCAGAAGGAGGGTCCGAGCAGGCATGGCCAGAGGCAGAAGCAGGTTCCGAGCAGGATTGGCCAGAGGGACAAGCAAGGTATGAACAGGCATGGCCAGAGGAACAAGCAGCGTCCAATCAGGCTTGGCCAGAGGGACAAGCAGGGTCCGAGCAGGCATGGCCAGAGGCAGAAGCAGGGTCCGAGGAGGCATGGCCAAAGGCACAATCACGGTCCCAGCAGGCATGGCCAGAAGCACAAGCAGGGTCCGAGCACTCATGTCCAGAGGCACAAGAAGGGTCCGAGCAGGCTTGGCCAGATGCACAAGCAGGTTCCCAGGAAGCTTGGCCAGAGGCAGAACCAGGGTCCGAGCCGGAATGGCCAGAGGCACCAGCAAGGTCTCAACACGCATGGCCTAGGTAGAAGCAGGGTCCGAGCAGGCATGGCCAGAGTCACATTCAGTGTCCCAGCAGGCATCTCCAGAGGCTCAAGCAGGGTCCGAGCAGGAATGGCCAGAGGCACCAGCAAGGTCTCAACACGCATGGCCTAGGTAGAAGCAGGGTCCGAGCAGGCATGGCCAGAGTCACATTCAGTGTCCCAGCAGGCATCGCCAGAGGCTCAAGCAGGGTCCGAGCAGGAATGGCCAGAGGCACAAGCAGGGTGTGAGAAGGCATCGCCAGGGGCTCAAGCAGGGATCGAGCAGGCATCGCCAGAGGCTCAAGCAGGGTCCGAGCAGGCATGGCCAGAGGCAGAACCAGCGTTTGAGCCGGCATGGCCAGAGGCACAAGCAGGGTCCAAACAGGCATGGCCAGAGGCAGAAGCAGGGTCCGAGCAGGCATGGCCAGAGGCAGAAGCAGGTTCTGAGCAGGATTGGCCAGAGGGACAAGCAAGGTATGAACAGGCATGGCCAGAGGAACAAGCAGCGTCCAATCAGGCTTGGCCAGAGGCACAAGCAGCGTCCGATCAGGCTTGGCCAGAGGCACAACAAGGGTCCGAGAGGGCATAGCCACAGGCTAAAGCAGGGTCCCAGCAGGCTTGGCCAGAGGCACAAGCAGGTTCCGAGCAGGCTCGGCCAGAGGCACAAGCAGGGTCCGAGTAGTTTTGGCCAGAGGCAGAACCAGGGTCCGAGCCGGCATGGCCAGAGGCAAAACCACGGACCGAGCAGGCATGCCAAAGGCACAACCAGGTTTCCAGCAGGCATGGCCAGAGGTAGAAGCAGGATCCGAGCAGACATGGCCAGAGGCACATTCATGGTCCGAGCCGGCATGGCCAGAGGCACATTCATGGTCCGAGCCGGCATGGCCAGAGGCACAAGCAGTGCCCGAGCAGGCCTGGCCAGAAGCAGAAGTAGGTTCCGAGCACGCGTGGCCAGAGGCAGAAGCAGGGTCCGAGGAGGCATGGCCAAAGGCACATTCACGGTCCCAGCAGGCATGGCCAGAAGCACAAGTAGGGTCCGAGCACTCATGTCCAGAGGCACAAGAAGTGTCCGAGCAGGCTTGGCCAGAGGCACAAGCAGGTTCCGAGCAAGATTGGCCAGAGGCAGAACCAGGGTCCGAGCCGGAATGGCCAGAGGCACCAGCAAGGTCCCAACACGCATGGCCTAGGTAGAAGCAGGGTCCGAGCAGGCATGGCCAAAGGCAGAAGCAGGTTGCACGCAGGCATGTCCAGAGTCACATTCAGTGTCCCAGCAGGCATCGCCAGAGGCTCAAGCAAGGTCCGAGCAGGCATGGCCAGAGGCACAAGCAGGGAACGATCAGGAATGGACAGAGTCACAAGCAGTGCCCGAGCTGGCATGGCCAGAAGCAGAAGTAGGTTCCGAGCACGCGTGGCCAGACGCAGAAGCAGGGGACGAGCAGTCGTGGCCAGAGGCACAAGCAGGGTCCGAGCAGGTTTGGCCAGAGGCAGAACCAGGGTCCGAGCCAGCATGGCCAGAGGCACAAGCAGGGTCCCAGCAGGCATGGCCAGAGGTAGAAGCAGGGTCCGAGCAGGCATGGCCAGACGCACGTTCACGGTCTGAGCATGGCCAGAGGCACAAGCAGGGTCCCAACACGCATGGCCTAGGTAGAAGCAGGGTCCGAGCAGGCATGGCCAAAGCCAGAAGCAGGTTGCACGCAGGCATGTCCAGAGTCACATTCAGTGTCCCAGCAGGCATCACCAGAGGCTCAAGCAGGGTCCGAGCAGGCATGGCCAGAGGCACAAGCAGGGTCCGAGCAGGAATGGACACAGGCACAAGCAGGGTCCGAGCAGGCATGGCCAGAGGCAGAAGCAGGTTCCTTGCAGGATTGGCCAGAGGGACAAGCAAGGTATGAACAGGCATGGCCAGAGGAACAAGCAGCGTCCAATCAGGCTTGGCCAGAGGCAGAAGCAGCGTCCGATCAGGCTTGGCCAGAGGCACAACAAGGGTCCGAGCAGGCATAGCCATAGGCTAAAGCAGGGTCCCAGCAGGCTTGGCCAGAGGCACAAGCAGGTTCCGAGCAAGATTGGCCAGAGGCAGAACCAGGGTCCGAGCCGGAATGGCCAGAGGCACCAGCAAGGTCCCAACACGCATGGCCTAGGTAGAAGCAGGGTCCGAGCAGGCATGGCCAAAGGCAGAAGCAGGTTGCACGCAGGCATGTCCAGAGTCACATTCAGTGTCCCAGCAGGCATCGCCAGAGGCTCAAGCAGGGTCCGAGCAGGCATGGCCAGAGGCACAAGCAGGGAACGATCAGGAATGGACAGAGTCACAAGCAGTGTCCGAGCTGGCATGGCCAGAAGCAGAAGTAGGTTCCGAGCACGCGTGGCCAGACGCAGAAGCAGGGGACGAGCAGTCGTGGCCAGAGGCACAAGCAGGGTCCGAGCAGGTTTGGCCAGAGGCAGAACCAGGGTCCGAGCCAGCATGGCCAGAGGCACAAGCAGGGTCCCAGCAGGCATGGCCAGAGGCACAAGCAGGGTCCCAGCAGGCATGGCCAGACGCACGTTCACGGTCTGAGCATGGCCAGAGGCACAAGCAGGGTCCCAACACGCATGGCCTAGGTAGAAGCAGGGTCCGAGCAGGCATGGCCAAAGCCAGAAGCAGGTTGCACGCAGGCATGTCCAGAGTCACATTCAGTGTCCCAGCAGGCATCACCAGAGGCTCAAGCAGGGTCCGAGCAGGCATGGCCAGAGGCACAAGCAGGGTCCGAGCAGGAATGGACAGAGGCACAAGCAGGGTCCGAGCAGGCATGGCCAGAGGCAGAAGCAGGTTCCTTGCAGGATTGGCCAGAGGGACAAGCAAGGTATGAACAGGCATGGCCAGAGGAACAAGCAGCGTCCAATCAGGCTTGGCCAGAGGCAGAAGCAGCGTCCGATCAGGCTTGGCCAGAGGCACAACAAGGGTCCGAGCAGGCATAGCCATAGGCTAAAGCAGGGTCCCAGCAGGCTTGGCCAGAGGCACAAGCAGGGTCCGAGCAGGCATGGCCAGAGGCACAAGCAGGGTCGGAGCAGGCTTGGCCAGAGGCAGAACCAGGGTCCGAGCCGGAATGGCCAGAGGCACATTCAGGGTCCAAGCAGGCATGGCCAGAGGTAGAAGCCGGGTCCGAGCAGGCATGGCCAGAGGCACATTCAGGGTCCGACCAGGCATGGCCGGAGGCCGAAGCAGGTTCCGAACAGGCATGTCCAGAGGTACAAAGAGGGTTCCAGCAGGCATGGCCAGAGGTAGAAGCAGGATCCGAGCAGGCATGGCCAGAGGCACAAAGAGGGTTCCAGCAGGCATGGCCAGAGGTAGAAGCAGGATCCGAGCAGGCATGGCCAGAGGCACAAGCAGGGTCCGAGCAGGAATGGCCAGAGGCACAAGCAGGGTCCGAGCAGGCATGGCCAGAGGCACAAGCAGGGTCCGAGCAGGGTTGGCCAGAGGCAAAATCACGGTCCGAGCAGGATTGGCCAGAGCCCAAAGCAGGGTCTGAACAGGCATTGCCAGAGGCAAAACCAGGGTCCGAGAAGGCATGGCCAGAGGAACAAGCAGGGTCCGAGCAGGTTTGTCCAGAGGCAGAACCAGGGTCCGAGCCGGAATGGCCAGAGGCACAAGCAAGGTCCGACCAGGCAGGGGTCAGGTACGAGCAAGGCCATAGGCACAAGCAGGGTGCGAGCAGGGATGGCCAGAGGCTCAAGCAGGGTCCAAGCAGGTATGGCCAGAGGCACAAGCAGGGTCCGAGCAGGCATGGCAAGAGGCACAAGCAGGGTCCGAGCAGGCTTGGCCAGGGGCACAAGCAGGGTCCGAGCCGGATTGGCCAGAGGCACAAGCAGGGTCTGAGCAGGAATTGCCAGAGTCAAAACCAGGGTCCGAGCAGGCATGGCCAGAGGCACAAAGAGGGTTCCAGCAGGCATGGCCAGAGGTAGAAGCAGGATCCGAGCAGGCATGGCCACAGGCACATTCAGGTCTGACCAGGCATGGCCAGAGTCAGAAGCAGGGTCCCAGCAGGCATGTCCAGAGGCACATTCAGGGTCCCAGCAGGCAGGGGTCAGGTACGAGCAGGGCCAGAGGAAGAAGCAGTGACCAAGCAGGCAAGGTTCAGGAATCAGCAGGCTGTCAGAAGTGTCACAGGCAGAAGCAGAGTCCGAGCAGGCATTTCCAGAGGCAGAAGTAGGGTCCGAGCAGGCGTGGCCAGAGGCAGAAGCAGGGTCCGAACAGGTGTGGCCAGAGGTACAAGCAGGGTCCGAGTAGGCATCTCCAGAGGCTCAAGCAGGGTCCGAGCAGGCATGGCCAGAGGCACAAGCAGGTTCCTAGCAGGTATGGACAGACGCACAAGCAGGGTCCGAGTAGGCATCGCCAGGGGCTCAAGTAGGGTTCGAGCAGGCATCGCCAGAGGCTCAAAAAGGGTCCGAGCAGGCATGGCCAGAGGCACAAGCAGGGTCCGAGCAGAATTGGCCAGAGGCACAAGGAGGGTCCGAGCAGGATTGGCCAGAGCCCAAAGGAGGGTCTGAGCAGGCATTGCCAGAGGCAAAACCAGGGTCCGAGCAGGCATGGCCAGAGGCAGAAGGACGGTTCCAGCCGTCATGGCCAGAGGTAGAAGCAGGGTCCGAGCAGGCACGGGAAGATGAACAAGAAGGGCCCGAGCAGGCATGGCCAGAGGGACAAGCAGGGTCTGACCAGGCAGGGGACACGTACGAGCAAGGCCAGAGGCACAAGCAGGGTGCGAGCAGGGATGTCCAGAGGCTCAAGCAGGGTCCGAGCAGGCATGGCCAGACGCACAAGCATGGTCCGAGTAGGCCTGGCAAGAGCCTCAAGCATGGCCCGAGCAGTCATGGCCAGAGGCACAAGCAGGGTCCGAGCAGTCATGGCCAAAGGCACAAGCAGGGTCGGAGCAGGAATGGCCAGAGGCACAAGCAGGGTCCGAGCAGGGATGGCCAGAGGCTCAAGCAGGGTCCGAGCAGGCATGGCCAGAGGTACAAGCAGGGTCCGACCAGGCAGGGGTCAGGTACGAGCAAGGCCAGAGGCACAAGCAGGGTGCGAGCATGGATGGCCAGAGGCTCAAGCAGGGTCCGAGCAGGCATGGCCAGAGGTACAAGCAGGGTCCGACCAGGCAGGGGTCAGGTACGAGTAAGGCAGAGGCACAAGCAGGGTGCGAGCAGGGATGGACAGAGGCTCAAGCAGGGTCCGATCAGGCATGGCCAGAGGCACAAGCAGGGTCCGAGCAAGGATGGCAAGAGGCACAAGCAGGGTCCGAGCAGGCTTGGCCAGGGGCACAAGCAGGGTACAAGCAGGATTGGCCAGAGGCACAAGCAGGGTCTGAGCAGGAATTGCCAGAGTCAAAACCAGTGTCCGAGCAGGCATGGCCAGAGGCAAAAAGAGGGTTCCAGCAGGCATGGCCAGAGGTAGAAGCAGGATCCGAGCAGGCATGGCCAGAGGCACATTCAGGGTCTGAGCAGGCATGGCCAGAGTCAGAAGCAGGGTCCGAGCAGGCATGGCCAGAGGCACAAGCAGGGTCCGAACAGGCATGGCCAGAGGCAGAAGCAGGGTCCGAGCAGGCATGGCCAGAGGCACAGTCACGTTCCCAGCAGGCATGGACAGAGGCACAAGCAGGGTCCGAACAGGAATGGACAGAGGCAGAAGCAGGGTCCCGGCAGGCATGGCCAGAGGCACATTCACGGTCCCAGCAGGCATGGCCAGAGGCACAAGCAGGGTCCGAGCACATATGGCCAGAGGCACAAGCAGGGTCCGAGCAGGCTTGGCCAGAGGCAGAACCAGGGTCCGAGCAGGCTTGGCCAGAGGCAGAACCAGGGTCCGAGCCGGAATGGCCAGAGGCACAAGCAAGGTCCCAACAGTCATGGCCAGAGGTAGAAGACTGGTCCGAGCTGGCATGGCCAGAGGCACATTCAGGTTCCGACCAGGCATGGCCAGAGGCACAAGCAGCATCCGATCAGGCTTGGCCAGAGGCACAAGAAGGGTCCTTGCAGGCTTAGCCATAGGCTAAAGCAGGGTCCCTGCAGGTTGGCCAGCTGCACAAGCAGGGTCCGAGCAGGCTTGCCAGAGGCACAAGCAGGGTCCGAGCAGTTTTGGCCAGAGGCAGAACCAGGGTCCGAGCAGGCATGGCCAGAGGCACAAGCAGGGTCCGAGTAGGCATCGCCAGGGGCTCAAGCAGGGTTTGAGCAGGCATCGCCAGAGGCTCACAAAGGGTACAAGCAGGCATGGCCAGAGGCACAAGCAGGGTCCGAGCAGGCTTGGCCAGAGGCACAAGCAGGGTCCGATCAGGATTGGCCAGAGCCCAAAGCAGGGTCTCAGCAGGCATTGTCAGAGGCAAAACCAGGGTCCGAGAAGGCATGGCTAGAGGCACAAGCAGGGTTCCAGCAGGCATGGCCAGAGGTAGAAGCAGGGTCTGAGCAGGCATGGCCAGAGGCACATTCAGGGTCCGAGCAGGCATGGCCAGAGGCACAAGCATGGTCCAACCAGGCAGGGGTCAGGTACGAGCAAGGCCAGAGGCACAAGCATGGTGCAAGCAGCGATGGCCAGAGGCTGAAGCAGGGTCCGAGCAGGCATGGCCAGAGGCACAAGCAGGGTCAGAGCAGGCATGGCCAGAGGCACAAGCAGGGTCAGAGCAGGCATGGCCAGAGGCACAAGCAGGGTCCAAGCAGGCTTGGCCAGGGGCACAAGCAGGGTCCGAGCAGGATTGGCCAGAGGCACAAGCAGGGTTCGAGGAGGCTTGGCCAGAGGCAGAACCAGAGTCCGAGCCGGAATGGCCAGAGGAACCACCAAGGTCCCAACAGGCATGGCCAGAGGCACAAGCAGGGTCTGAGCAGACATTGCCAGAGTCAAAACCAGGGTCCGAGGAGGCATGGCCAGAGTCACAAAGAGGGTTCCAGCAGGCATGGCCAGAAGTAGAAGCAGGATCCGAGCAGGCATGGCCAGAGGCACATTCAGGGTCCGAGCAGGCATGGACAGAGTCAGAAGCAGGGTCCGAGCAGGCATGGCCAGAGGCACATTCACAGTCCCACCAGGTATAGCCAGAGGCACAAGAAGGGTCCGAACAGGCATTGCCAGAGGCAGAAGCAGGGTCCGAGGAGGCAAGGCCAGAGGCACATTCACGGTCCCAGCAGGCATGGCCAGAGGCACAAGCGGGGTCCGAGCACTCATGGCCAGAGGCACAAGCAGGGTCCGAGCAGGCTTGGCCAGAGGCACAAGCAGGGTCCGAGGAGGCATGGCCAGAGGCACATTCACGGTCCGAACAGGCATGGCCAGAGGTAGAATACGGGTCCGAGCAGGCATGGCCAGAGGCAGAAGCAGGTTCCGAGCAGGATTGGCGAGACGCACAAGTAAGGTATGAACAGGCATGGCCAGAGGCACAAGCAGCGTCCAATCAGGCTTGTCCAGAGGCACAAGTAGGATCCGATCAGGCTTGGCCAGAGGCACAAGAAGGGTCCGAGCAGGCATAGCCATAGGCTAAAGCAGGGTCCCAGCAGGTTGGCCAGAGGCACAAGCAGGGTCCGAGCAGGCTTGCCAGAGGCACAAGCAGGGTCCGAGGAGTTATGGCCAGAGGCAGAACCAGGGTCCGAGCCGGCATGTCCAGAGGCACAAGCAGGGTCCCAGCAGGCATGGCCAGAGGTAGAAGCAGGGTACGAGCAGGCATGGCCAGTGGCACATTCAGTGTCCGAGTAGGCAGGTGTCAGGTAAGAGCAGGGCCCGAGGCACAAGCAGCGACCAACCAGGCAAGGTTCAGGAACCAGCAGGTTGTCAGAACGGTCACAGGCAGAAGCAGTGCCCGAGCAGGCATGGCCAGAGGCAGAAGTAGGTTCCGAGCACGCGTGGCCAGAGGCACAAGCAGGGTCCAAGTAGTAGTGGCGAGAAGCACAAGCAGGTTCCGACCAGGCATGGCCAGATGCAGAAGCAGGTTCCTAGCGGGCATGTCCAGAGGAACATTTAGGGTCCCAGCAGGCATGGCCAGAGGCACAACCAGGGTCCCAGCAGGCAGGGGTCAGGTACGAGCAGGGCCAGAGGAACAAGCAGTGACCAAAGAGGCAAAGTTCAGGAATCAGCAGGCTGTCAGAAGTGTCACAGGCAGAAGCAGAGTCCAAGCAGGCATTTCCAGAGGCAGAAGTAGGGTCCGAGCAGGCGTGTCCAGAGGCCGAAGCAGGGTCCGAGCAGGCATGGCCAGAGGAATATTCACGGTCCCAGCAGGCAAGGCCAGAGGCACAAGCAGGGTCCGAGCAGGCATGGCCCGAGGCACAAGGAGGGTCCGAGCAGGCATGGACAGAGGCACAAGCAGGGTCCTAGTAGTCATCACCAGGGGCTCAAGCAGGGTTGGAGCAGGCATGGCCAGAGGCTCAAGCAGGGTCCGAGCAGGCATGGCCAGAGTCACAAACAGGGTCCGAGCAAGCTTGGCCAGAGTCACAAGCAGTGCCCGAGCAGGATTGGCCAGAGCACAAAGCCGGGTCTGAGCAGGCATTGCCAGAGGCAAAACCAGGGTCCGAGTAGGCATGGCCAGAAGCACAGGCAGGGTTCCAGCAGTTATGGCGAGAGGTAGAAGCAGGGTCCGAGGAGGCATGGCCAGAGGCACATTCAGGGTCCGAGCAGGAATGGGCAGAGGCAGAAGATGGGTACGCGAAGGCGTGGCCAGAGGCACAAGAAGGGTCCGAGCAGGCATGGCCAGAGGCACGATAAGGGTCCGAGCAGACTTGGCCAGAGGCACAAGCAGGGTCCGAGCAGGATTGCCCAGAGGCACAAGCAGGGTCTGAGCAGGCATTGCCAGTGGCAAAACCAGGTTCCGAGCAGGCATGGCCAGAGGCACAAGCAGGGTTCCAGCAGGCATGGCCAGAGGCAGAAGCAGGGTCCGAGCAGCCATGGCCAGAGGCACATTCACAGTCCCAGCAGGCATGGCCAGAGGCACAAGCAGGGTCCGAGCAGGCATGGCCAGAGGCACAAGCAGGATGCGAGTAGGCATCGCCAGGGTCTCAAGCAGGGTTCGCGCAGGCATCGCCAGAGGCTCAAGCAGGGTCCGAGCAGGCATGGCCAGAGGCAGAACCAGCCTTTGAGACGGCATGGCCAGAGGCACAAGAAGGGTCCGAGCAGGCATGGTCGGAGGCTCAAGCAGGGTCCGAGCAGGCATGGCCAGGGTCACAAGGAGGGTATCAACAGGCATGGCAAGAGGCACAAGCAGCGTCAAATCAGGCTTGGCCAGCGGCACAAGCAGAGTCCGTTCAGGCTTGGCCAGAGGCACAAGAAGGGTCCGAGCAGGAATGGCCAGAGGCACAAGCAGGGTCCGAGCAGGCATAGCCAGAGGCACATTCTCGGTCCCAGCAGGCATGGCAGGAGGCACATTCCTGGTTCGAGCAGGCATGGCCAGAGGCAGAAGCAGGGTCCGACCAGGCAGGGGTCAGGTACGAGCAAGGCCAGAGGCACAAGCAGCGACCAAGTAGGCAAGGTTCAGGAACCAGCAGGTTGTCGGAACGGTCACAGGCAGAAGCAGTGCCCGAGCAGGCATTGCCAGAGGCAGAAGCAGGGGCTGAGCAGGCGTGGCCAGAGGCACAAGCTGGGTCCGAGAATCCATGGACGGAGGCACAAGCAGGGGACGAGCAGGAGTGGCCAGAAGCACAGGCAGGGTCGTAAGAGGCGTGGCCAGAGGCACAAGCAGGTTCCGAGCAGGCATGGCCAGAGGCACAAGCAGGGTCGCAACAGGCATGGCTAGAAGCACAAGCATTTTCCGAGCATGCATGGCGAGAGGCTCAAGCAGGGTCCGAGCAGTCATGGCCGGAGACACAAGCCGGGTCCGAGCCGGCATGGCCAAAGGCACAAGCAGGGTCCGAGCAGCCATGGCCAGAGGCACAAGCAGGGTCCCAGCAGGCATGGCCAGAGGCAGAAGTAGGGTCCATGCACGCATGGCCAGAGGCACAAGCAGGGTCCCAGCAGGCATGGCCAGAGGCACATTCAGGGTCCCACCAGGCATGGCAAGAGGCACAAGCAGGGTCCGAGCAGGCATGGCCAGAGGCACAAGCAGGGTCCTAGCAGGCATGGCCAGAGGTAGAAGCAGGGTCTGAGCAGGCATGGCCAGAGGTACATTCAGGGTCCGAGCAGGCATGGCCAGAGGCACAAGCAGGGTCCGACCAGGCAGGGGTCAGGTAAGAGCAAGGCCAGAGGCACAAGCAGGGTGAGAGCAGGGATGGCCAGACGCTCAAGCAGGGTCAGAGCAGGCATGGCCAGAGGCACATTTAGGCTCCGAGCAGGCATGGCCAGAGTCAGAAGCAGGGTCCTAGCAGGCATGGCCAGAGGCACATTCACATTCCCAGAAGGCATGGCCAGAGGCACAAGCAGGGTCCGAACAGGCATGGCCAGAGGCACATTCACGGTCCCAGCAGGCATGGCCAGAGGCACAAGAAGGGTCCGAGCACTCCTGGCCAGAGGCACAAGCAGGGTACGAGCAGGCTTGGCCAGAGGCACAAGGAGGGTCCGAGCAGGCTTGACCAGAGGCAAAACCAGGTTCCAAGCAGGATAGGCGAGAGGCACAAGTAAGGTATGAACAGGCATGGCCAGAGGCAAAGGCAGGGGCCGAGCAGGCATGGCCAGAGGCACAAGCAAGGTCCCTACAGGCATGGCCAGAGGTAGAAGCAGGGTCCGAACAGGCATGGCCAGAGGCACATTCAGGTTCCGAGCAGGCATGGCCAGAGGCAGAAGCAGGTTCCAAGCAGGATAGGCGAGAGGCACAAGTAAGGTATGAACAGGCATGGCCAGAGGCACAAGCAGCGTCCGAGCAGCCATGGCCAGAGGCACAAGCAGGGGACGAGCAGGAGTGGCCAAAAGCACAAGCAGGGTCCAAAGAGGCGTGGCCAGAGGCACAAGCAGGTTCCGAGCAGGAATGGCCAGAGGCACAAGCAGGGTCCCAGCAGGCATGGCCAGAGGCACAAGCAGGGTCCGAGCTGCCATGGCCAGAAGCACAAGCAGGGTCCCAGCAGGCATGGCCAGAGGCAGAAGTAGGGTCAAAGCAGGCATGGCCAGAGCTACAAGTAGGGTCCCAGCAGGCATGGCCAGAGGCACATTCAGGGTCCCACCAGGCATGGCAAGAGGCACAAGCAGGGTCCGAGCAGGGATCGCCAAAGGCACAAGCAGGGTCCTAGCAGGCATGGCCAGAGGCACAAGCAGGGTCGGAGCAGGCTTGGCAAGAGGCAGAACCAGGGTCCGATCCGGAATGGCCAGAGGCACAAGCAAGGTCCCAGCAGGCAGGGGTCAGGTACGAGTAGGGCCAGAGGAACAAGCAGTGACCAAACACCAAGGTTCAGGAATCAGCAGGCTGTCAGAAGTGTCACAGGCAGAAGCAGAGTCCGAGCAGGCATTTCCAGAGGCAGAAGTAGGGTCCGAGCAGGCGTGGCCAGAGGCAGAAGCAGGGTCCGAACAGGCATGGACAGAGGCACAAGCAGGGTCCGAGTAGGCATCGCCAGGGGTTCAAGCAGGGTCCGAGTAGGCATCGCCAGGGGTTCAAGCAGGGTTCGAGCAGGCATCGCCAGAGGCTCACAAAGGGTCCGAGCAGGCATGGCCAGAGGCACAAGCATGGTCCGAGCAGGCATGGACAGAGGCACAAGAAGGGTCCGAGTAGGCATCGCCAGGGTCTCAAGCAGGGTTCGAGCAGGCATCGCCAGAGGCTCACAGAGGGTCCGAGCAGGCATGGCCAGAGGCACAAGCAGGGTCCGAGCAGGCTTGGCCAGAGGCACAAGCAGGGTCCGAGCAGGATTGGCCAGAGCCCAAAGCAGGGTCTGAGCAGGCATTGTCAGAGGCAAAACCAGGGTCCGAGAAGGCATGGCCAGAGGCACAAGCAGGGTTCCAGCAGGCATGGCCAGAGGTAGAAGCAGGGTCTGAGCAGGCATGGCCAGAGGCACATTCAGTGAACGAGGAGGCAGGGGTCAGGTAAGAGCAGGGCCCGAGGCACAAGCAGCGACCAACCAGGGAAGGTTCAGGAACCAGCAGGTTGTCAGAATGGTCACAGGCAGAAGCAGTGCCCGAGCAGCCTTGGCCAGAGGCACAAGCAGGGTCCGAGCAAGCTTGGCCAGAGGCAGAACCAGGGTCCGAGCCGGAATGGCCAGAGGCACCAGCAAGTTCCCAACACGCATGGCCTAGGTAGAAGCCCGGTCCGAGCAGGCATGGCCAAAGGCAGAAGCAGGTTGCAAGCAGGCATGTCCAGAGGCACATTCAGGGTCCCAGCAGGCATCGCCAGAGGCTCAAGCAGGGTCCGAGCAGGCATGGCCAGAGGCACAAGCAGGGTCCGAGCAGGCATGGCCAGAGGGAGAAGCAGGGTCCGAGCAGCCATGGCCAGAGGCACAAGCAGGGTCGGAGCAGGGTTGGCCATACGCACAACGAGGTCCGAGCAGGCTTGGCCAGAGGCAGAACCAGGGTCCGAGCCGGAATGGCCAGAGACTCAAGCAAGGTCCCAACAGGCATGGCCAGAGGTAGAAGCCGGGTCCGAGCAGGCATGTCCAGAGGCACAATTAGGGTCTCATCAGGCATTGCCAGAGGCACAAGCAGTGTCCCAGCAGGCAGGGGTCAGGTACGAGCAGTGCCCGAGCAGGATTGTCCAGAGCACAAAGCAGGGTCTGAGCAGGCATTGCCAGAGGCACAACCAGGGTCCGAGCAGGCATGGCCAGAAGTACAAGCAGGGTTCCAGCAGTTATGGCCAGAGGTAGAAGAAGGGTCCGAGCAGGCATGGCCAGAGGCACATTCAGGGTCCGAGCAGGAATGGCCAGAGGCAGAAGCAGGGTACGCGAAGGCATGGCCAGAGGCACAAGAAGGGTCCGAGCAGGATTGGCCAGAGCCCAAAGCAGGGTCTGAGCAGGCATTGCCAGAGGCAAAACCAGGGTCCGAGCAGTTATGGCCAGAGGTAGAAGGAGGTTCCCAGCAGGCATGGCCAGAGGCACATTCAGGGTCCGAGCAGGAATGGCCAGAGGCAGAAGCAGGGTACGCGAAGGCGTGGCCAGAGGCACAAGAAGGGTCCGAGCAGGCATGGCCAGAGGCACAAGCAGCGTCCGAGCAGGCTTGGCCAGAGGCACATTCAGGGTCCCAGCAGGCAGGGGTCAGGTACGAGCAGGGCCAGAGGAACAAGCAGTGACCAAACACCAAGGTTCAGGAATCAGCAGGCTGTCAGAAGTGTCACAGGCAGAAGCAGAGTCCGAGCAGGCATTTCCAGAGGCAGAAGTAGGGTCCGAGCAGGCGTGGCCAGAGGCAGAAGCAGGGTCTGAACAGGTGTGGCCAGAGGTACAAGCAGGGTCCGAGTAGGCATCGCCAGAGGCTCAAGCAGGGTCCGAGCAGGCATGGCCAGAGGCACAAGCAGGGTCCCAGCAGGCATGGACAGAGGCAAAAGCAGGGTCCGAGTAGGCATCGCCAGAGGCTCAAGCAGGGTCCGAGCAGGCATGGACAGAGGCACAAGCAGGGTTCGAGCAGGCATCGCCAGATGCTCAAGCAGGGTCCGAGCAGGCATGGCCAGAGGCACAAGCAGAATCCGAGCAGGTTTGGCCAGAGGCACAAGCAGGGTCCGAGCAGGATTGGCCAGAGCCCAAAGCAGGGTCTCAGCAGGCATTGCCAGAGGTACATTCAGGGTCCCAGCAGGCAGGGCCAGAGGGACAAGCAGGGTCCCAGCAGGCAGGGGTTAGGTACGAGAAGGGCCAGATGAACAAGCAGTGACCAAGCAGGGAAGGTTCAGGACCCAAGCAGGGTTTGAAAAGGCATGGCCAGAGGCACAAGCAGCATCCAATCAGGTTTGGCCAGAGGCACAAGCAGTGTCCGATCAGGTTTGGCCAGAGGCACAAGAAGTGTCCGAGCAGGCATGGCCAGAGGCAGAAGCAGGGTCCGACCAGGCAGGGGTCATTTACGAGCAAGGCCAGAGGCACAAGCAAGGTCCGAGCAGGGATGGCAAGAGGCTCAAGCAGTGTCTGAGCAGGCATGGCCAGAGGCACAAGCAGGGTCCGAGCAGGCATGTCCAGAGGCAGAACCAGGGTCCGAGCCGGCATGGCCATTGGCACAAGCAAGGTCCCAACAGGCATGGCCAGAGGTAGAAGCCGGCTCCGAGCAGGCATGGCCAGAGGCACATTCAGGGTCCGACCAGGCATGTCCAGAGGCAGAACCATGTTCCGAGCAGGCATGTCCAGAGGCACATTCAGGGTCCCAGCAGGCATGGCCAGAGGCACAAGCAGGGTCCCAGCAGGCAGGGGTCAGGTACGAGTAGGGCCAGAGGACCAATCAGTGACCAAAGAGGCAAGGTTCAGGAATCAGCAGGCTGTCAGAAGTGTCAGAGGCAGAAGCAGAGTCCGAGCAGGCATTTCCAGAGGCAGAAGTAAGGTTCGAGCAGGTGTGGCCAGAGCCAGAAGCAGGGTCCGAACAGGTGTGGCCAGAGGTACAAGCAGGTTCAGAGTAGGCGTCGCCAGAGGCTCAAGCAGGGTCTGAGCAGGCATGGCCAGAGGCACAAGCAGGGTCCGAGCAGGCATGGCCAGAGGTACAAGGAGGGTCCGAGCAGGCATGGCCAGAGGCACAAGCAGGGTTTGAAAAGGCATGGCCAGAGGCACAAGCAGCATCCAATCAGGTTTGGCCAGAGGCACAAGCAGTGTCCGATCAGGCTTGGCCAGAGGCACAAGAAGTGTCCGAGCAGGCATGGCCAGATGTACAAGCAGGGTCCGATCAGGCTTGGCCAGAGGCACATTCAGGGTCCGAGCAGGCTTAGCCATAGGCTAAAGCAGGGTCCGAGCAGGCTTTTCCAGAGGCACAAGCAGGGTCCGAGCAGGTTTGGCAAGAGGCAGAACCAGGGTCCGAGCCGGCATGGCCAGAGGCACAAGCAGGGTCCCAGCAGGCATGGCCAGAGGTAGAAGCAGGGTCCGAGCAGGCATGGCCAGAGGCACAATCAGAGTCCGAGCAGGCATGGCCAGAGGCAGAAGCAGGGTCCAACCAGGCAGGGGTCAGCGATGAGCAAGGCCAGAGGCACAAGCAAGGTCCGAGCAGGGATGGCAAGAGGCTCAAGCAGGGTCCGAGCAGGCATGGCCAGAGGCACAAGCAGGGTCCGAGCAGGCATGGCCAGAGGCACAAGCAGGGTCCAAGCAGGCTTGGCCAGAGGCAGAAGCAGGTTCCGATCAGGCATGTCCAGAGGCACATTCAGGGTCCCAGCAGGCATGGCCAGAGGCACAAGCAGGGTCCCAGCAGGCAGGGGACAGGTACGAGCAGGGCCAGAGGAACAATCAGTGACCAAACAGGCAAGGTTCAGGAATCAGCATTCTGTCAGAAGTGTCACAGGCAGAAGTAGAGTCCGAGCAGGCATTTCCAGAGGCAGAAGTAAGGTCCGAGCAGGCGTGGCCAGAGGTAGAAGAGAGGCAGAACAGGGTTGGCCAGAGGTACAAGCAGGGTCCGCGTAGGCATTGCCATAGGCTCAAGCCGGGTCTGAGCAGGCATGGCCAGAGGCACAAGCAGGGTCCGAGCAGGCATGGACAGAGACACAAGTAGGGTCCTAGTAGGCATCGCGAGGGGCTCAAGCAGGGTTCGAGCAGGCATCGCCAGAAGCTCAAGCAGGGTCCGAGCAGGCATGGCCAGAGGCACAAGCAGGATCCGAGCAGGCTTGGCCAGAGGCACAAGCAGGGTCCGAGCAGGATTGGCCAGAGCCCAAAGCACGGTCTGAGCAGGCGTTGCCAGAGGCAAAACCAGGGTCCGAGCAGGCATGGCCAGAGGCAAAAGCAAGGTTCCAGCAGGCATGGCCAGAGGTAGAAGCAGGGTCCGAGCAGGCATGGCCAGAGGCACATTCAGTGTCCGAGGAGGCATGGCCAGAGGCAGAAGCAGGGTCCGAGCAGGGATGGCCAGAGGATCAAGTAAGGTCCGAGCAGGCATGGCCAGAGGCACATTCACGGTCTCAGCAGGGATGGCCAGAGGCACAAGCAGGGTCCGAGCAGGCAAGGTTCAGGACTCAGCAGGCTGTCAGAAGTTTCACAGGCAGAAGCATAGTCCAAGGAGGCATGTCCCGAGGGAGGAGAAGGGTCCGTGCAGGCGTCGCAAGAGGCAGAAGCAGGGTCCGAGTAGGTGTGGCCAGAGGTACAAGCAGGGTCCGAGTAGGCATCGCCAGACGCTCAAGCAGGGTCCGAGCACGGATGGCCAGAGGCACAAGCAGGGTCCGAGCAGGCTTGGCCAGAGGTACAAGCAGGGTCCGAGCAGGCATGGCCAGAGGCACATTCACGGTCCCAGCAGGCATGGCCAGAGGCACAAGCAGGGTTCGAGCAGGCCTTGCCAGAGGCAGAAGCAGGGTCTGAGCAGGCATGTCCAGAGGCACATTCACGGTCCCAGCAGGCATGGCCAGAGGCACAAGCAGGGTCCCAGCAGGCATGGACAGAGGCACAAGCAGGGTCCGAGTAGGCATCGCCAGGGGCTCAAGCAGGGTTCGAGCAGGCATCGCCCGAGGCTCAAGCAGGGTCCGAGCAGGCATGGCCAGAGGCACAAGCAGAATCCGAGCAGGCTTGGCCAGAGGCACAAGCAGGGTCCGAGCAGGATTGGCCAGAGGCACAAGCAGGGTCCCAGCAGGCAGGGGTTAGGTATGAGAAGGGCCAGATGAACAAGCAGTGTCGAAGCAGACAAGGTTCAGTACTCAGCAGGCTGTCAGAAATTTCACAGGCAGAAGCAGAGTCCAAGGAGACATGTCTAGAGGGAGAAGTAGGGTCCGAGCAGGCGTCGCAAGAGGCAGAAGCAGGGTCCGAATAGGTGTGGCCAGAGGTACAAGCAGGGTCCGAGTAGGCATCACCAGAGGCACAAGCAGGGTATGAAAAGGCATGGCCAGAGGCACAAGCAGGTTCCGAACAGACATGGCCAGAGGCAAAAGCAGGGTCCCAGCAGGCAGGGGTCAGGTACGAGCATGGGGAGCGGAACAGGAAGTGAACGAACACGCAAGGTTCAGGAATCAGTAGGCAGTCAGAAGTGTGACAGGCAGAAGTCTGAGCAGGCATGGCCAGGGGCACATTTACGGTCCCAGCAGGCATGGCCAGAAGCAGAAGCAGGGTCCGAGCAGGCATGGGCAGAGGCACATTCACGGTCCCAGCAGGCATGGCCAGAGGCACAAGCAGGGTCCGAGCACTCATGGCTAGAGGCACAAGCGGGGTCCGAGCAGGCATGGCCAGAGGCACAAGCAGGGTCCAAGCACTCATGGCGAGAGGCACAAGCAGGGTCCGAGCAGGCTTGGCAAGAGGTACAAGGAGGGTCCGAGCAGGCATGGCCACAGGCAGAAGGTTGGTCCGAGCAGGCATGGCCAGAGGCACACTCAGGGTCCGACCAGGCATGGCCAGAGGCAGAAGCAGGTTCCGATCAGGAATGTCTAGAGGCACATTCAGGGTCCCAGCAGGCATGGCCAGAGGCACAAGCAGGGTCTGAACAGGTGTGGCCAGAGGTACAAGCAGGGTCCGAGTAGGCATCGCCAGAGGCTCAAGCAGGGTCCGAGCAGGCATGGACAGAGGCACAAGCAGAATCCGAGCAGGCTTGGCCTGAGGCACAAGCGGGGTCCGAGCAGGCATGGCCAGATGCACAAGCAGGGTCCGAGCACGCATGGC